>NC_135494.1:4888514-6088514 GCF_052094955.1 Ictidomys tridecemlineatus | reverse complement strand
ATTTCTAAAAAGGGAATTCAAACTGCTTGTCTCACCACACATCACCCCTATCAGTCAAAGTACAAAGAATTATCATCTTTTTTTCTTACAGCAGTAGGAAGTCCTTAAAATTAGAGGGAAAAATTACAGTCAGTATAGATGTTCACCAATATGATAGCTTGGGAAGATGTATTTGGGGAACTACCCCCAAGATCACCCTGGGTAATCTCTAAGAGAAACACTTGCTTCCACAGCCCAACTTACAAATGGGACAACTCCCCATTCTCCAAAAATTGTGCTTCCTGGGTCCCACTTTAATCAACCACTGAGCCATGCTTTCTTATTCTTCCAAAAGGAGCTCAGTTTGCCTGCTTGTATGAACTAACTCCTTGCCTAAATTTCCAAGCTGACAATAACTCTGAACTATGTATCATAACCCATCTTTTTCCTCAAATGTTCTATTTTGATGGAGTAGAAGAAAGAGAATGCCTGGATTTATTAGAAGGTCAGGACCCACTGATTTTTCAACACAAATGGGCTGCCCAATTTTAGTTCCCCTCCTAGCTGGCTTGGGGATAGCTAGATCTACTGCTATAGGAACTACAACTCTGATATACTGCTAGATCTACTATAGATCTACTGCTATAGGAACTACAAACTCTGAAAATAGATATAAACGTAGGTGCACTAGAAAGGTCAATTTCCAAACTGGAAGCTTTTACTCTCATGGTCCTATTGATTGAGTACCATCATCTCAGCTATAGTTGGGCCCCTAGTATTTCTCCTGATTGGGATTACTTTAGGTCCCTGTCTCTTAAAAAACCTCCTAAACCATGTACACAGAGTGTAGTTGAAGTCTGATTTATAGTCTTGCAAGCTCAGTATGGTCCTTTAGAGAATTTAAAAAATATATATCATGTGCAGAATTGATATCTAGCCTGCTAAAACTAGTGGAGAATGTGATAGTCAAGCCAAAGTGACTCCATTTTGTTTAGTAACACCATTTTTGTAAAACAGCCATGCCAAATAGAAAGGTCAAGATGGGGGCAAGTTTGGTTTTTGGATTTTGTTGTTGTTGTTGTTTCCTTTTGTTATAGAAACCCTGAAGAAAATGGAACTATCTAATGGGGCTTTGCTTCTGTAACTAGGGTAATAAGGCTCCATTTATGTAATTGGGGTGGCTGAGCAAATTGTAATTGACTAAGTGTCCTGCCACCTAACTGCACTCTCCCACTTCTGTAACCCGGCTTGCTTGCATTGGCTAAACCCCAATGCAATGTGGTTTTCAGGCTTAAAAGTAGCACCCTTACAATTATTTGGGGCTGATCAGGGAACAGACTTTCTGTTCCTGGTCAGTCAACATGGGTGTTCTTCAATAAAGGCTTGATTCAATTATACATGAGTGGTCTGGAAGTCAATTTATGAAACCCCAGGACATTGCTTTAACTATAACAGAATCAAAATAAATAATATTTCTAACATTATTCTAAAAGTATGTCTAATAAAGCTACTTTGATTAATTCCTAAGTTAATTCTCATAAAACTGGTTGAGCTGCTTTCTTAAAGAGTTTCATCATTTCTTAGTCAAGGTGCACTAGTTCTTATGTCCTTGTAATTTCTCTCACTGAAAGGCAAGTTCTGAACATCAGTCCACTTACCAATAATATTAACAATGCTCATCAAAAGTTACTATGTCAAGTAAAAGATAATTTATAGAAAAGAGAAGAATGTATCTTTTATATGTCTTAACTTCCTAAAGTATAACATAACTTTCCCTTAATAAAATAAAACTACATATGGGGGGCTTTGTGCAATAAGCATAATGATTATGCTTTCTAATAAAAATATGGGCTTGGGTTCTTAATTTATATAATCAGCGTGGTGCCTAAAGTTCTCATGACCTTTCAGAGAATGATTGTTGTTTATTATCTGTTTTGTCCTCAATGTGCCAAGATAGAAGAGATAGAAGAGCAGCCTTCTATTTTGTCCTTGATATGCTGAGGGGTAGTAGAACAGCCTTCAAGGCATGAACTATCTGTTATATTCTAGCCATCTGAAATTTAATTTGGTTTGGCATTAAGCATGTTCATGCTTCCTGTCAGGAACATGAGAATAAAAATGAAAAGTTTCAATTACATAAAAAAGTGTCTCATGGTTTCAGTTTCCCACCAGCATGGCTTTGCCACACTTATTCTCACTGTGACCTTGTCAAGACAATGGGGGGGGGGGGGAAGTGCCTTCACCAAAAGAGAGATTCTGAAAAAGAATAAAATAAAAATCCTAGAAATAAATGGGTTCATAAGGAAATTAAAATTTTTGTTGAAAGCATGACTTGTAGATTTAGCATACAGAAGACAGATTTTCAGGGCTTAAACACAGAGTATGATCTTGAAAGCACAGAAGAAAAATAAAAGATTTGTAAAAATACATGATCAGAATATTCAGGAATGATGGAAAAATTAAAAGACTAATTTTTTTAAAAAATCATTGATATAAAAATGTACTGAAATACAAACTAAAAACATTTACAAACTTTTCAGTAAAATAATATCAGAAAAATATTCCAAACTTTAGAAAAGACATGGAAATTCGGGTACAGCAGAACAAGGATGAAACAGAAAAAGCCTCATGAGAACTGTGCAATTCACATTTCAAATTAAGTCAATGAAAATTATCACTGATTGAATGTAAGAGTGATCAGTTTATAATATCTGTAACCGCATTGAACTCCAGGAATAATTTGGCTTTGCTAGGCAGATGTGACCTTCTTTCCTCAACATACATGTATGTCCTCCTAAAGATGCAGGATCAGTTAAAGAAGACAACCTTCCTAAACAGAGAAGAAACAGTTTTCAGTCATTGATATATAAGCAGCTGTACTTTTCTGCTAGAAAAATCAACTCTCAAGAATTATCACAGACTTTTCAGTACAGATTCTAAATCCAAGAGTGATTGCAGCATTTATATGAAGTCCTGAAAGAAAATGAATACAAAGTTAGCTATATAGAGCAAAGTCATTCTTCAGAATTAATGAAATAAAAACCTTTAAAAATAACCACTAAAAGACTTTATGATGACTAATCCATAATTACACAACATTATAAGAAAAAAAATTACACACTAAAGAAAATTTTTAAGAACTGTCAAACTGTCAGAACAAGGGATGAATCTCATTAGAAAAGTAAAAATGTGAGAGAATTAAAATTTAACTAAATATTAGAAACAAATCAAAATGAAAAAAATAATATTATCTCTACAATAAAATCTCTGAATGTAATGGTCTTAATTTCCTAATTAAAAGACATGCCTGGGCATGGTAGGGCACTCCTGTAGTTCCAGCAGCTTGGGAGGCTGAGGCATGAGAATGGCAAGTTCAAAGCCAGCCTCAGCAACTGCAAGGCCCCAAGCAACTCAATGAGACCCTGTCTCTAAATAAAATACAAAGTAGGTCTGGGGATTTGGCTCAGTGTTTAAGGGCACCTGAGGTCAATCCCCAGTATTTTAAAAAAAATCACTAGGAGCAGTCTCTTCAAAACACAGAAAGGACACAGTGAATGAAAAACAGATTTGAGAAGTGGGTAATAAAATAATCATCTAAAATTCTATATCAATAGTTTGAAAACTGAAGAGACTGGAAAATAGATCACCAGAATAGAAAATGAGCACAGGGTACTCTAAGCCACTAAAAAATGGTGAATGAGAGGGGGAAGAGGCATCAAAGCTTTCCCACTTAAGAATGGTGTACAAAGACAAAATTTTAAGCACAAAAGAAACAGAAAACTCCCTTAAGATGTTTAAGATGAGCAAACAAGCAGGTGTGGTGGCTTATGTCTCTAATTGCCTATAATCTCAACAACTCAGGAGGATGAGGCAGGAGGATCATGAGTTCAAAGCCAGCTTCAGCAAAAGTAAGACATTAAGCAACTCAGTGAGACCCTGTTCCTAAATAAAATAAAAAATAGTGCTGGAGATGTTGTGAAGTGGTCCAGTGCCCCTGAGTTCAAGCCCCAGTATCAAAACAAACAAACAAAAAACCCACAACAGCCTTAAAAAATTGTGAAAAGAAAACTAAACCGGGGATTCACAGCCATTTTGTGGCGCCCTCACCCAACTAGTCACCTTCTTAAATCAGTTCAGCATCTTCCCACATCCAGACAGCTACAAATTAAATCAGAGGAAATTCCCTTGCAAAGAGAACTCTTAAAAATACAGGCAGAATTTCTAGAAGGACCGCTAATAGCTCTAAACCACAGAAACTCTCTTCCTTTCCTGCAAAACCATCAACAAGAGGAACAGAGTTGGCTGGAAGGGACTTGAACCAGGGAATTGTATGTCTATTTCTGCTCGGACTCTGTGACCCAAGCAAGGGCTAAAAGTTCTGGGCAGTGTCTGTTTGCTCACTCAATCCTGACAGAGTCAACAAAGTGGCAGCTTTGGCTCTTACAAAGGCAAGGCAGATTCATTGGATTTCCAACCACGAACACAGTGGGAAGGTACTATAGGATATACTAGGGACAGTCTCCATGACCTGCAGGAATGGGATCACAAGGCCTACTAGAGAGATGCTGCCTGAATATCCAGTAACATAGAGACCCAGCAGGAAATTGCCTGAGGCTACACAGCAGAAAGGACCTCATAACAGCTTTAACAGGTGCAGAGTCTAAACCATGATCTAAACTGGCAAATGATGAAGAATTGTGTTGAGAGCCACATCCGAAGGGGCCCCAGCAAACTTCCAGCTGCCAGCAAACTTCCAGCTGCCAGCAAACTTCTAGCTGCTAATTGATTGGCTCCTTTGTGGTGATGCTCATTGGGCTGTTTCCCCGCTCTTTCAGACCACAGAGCTGCTCATTGGGGGACGTTTTTTGGCTCCACCCATGCGACCCAGCCAATTGGCCTCTAGATCAGGAGGAGTGGGGGAGGTTGAGAGGCTTGTGGGAAGCCAGTGGTGGCAGTTGGGCTCTGAGGGTTTTTCCTGAGGAGCTGTGTGGTGTGGTGTGTGTGTTCTAAAAATAAAGTTTGTTTCTTTTGACAAGTGGCTCCTGAATTGTGCCCAGCCAGACTGTGGCAGAATTGTTTGGATATTTTGGGGACCTTGCTTTGGATTTAGCACTGTAAAACAACACAAGCTATTCACAACCTAGGGTGGTGTAAACTGGAACAACCTGAGACTCTTTACTATTGTGCATTAGAGACCAACATTGGCCAGGGGAATACTGTTGTACCAGAGATCACCCACGGAAAATTCACAGGCAAAGTTCCTATTCTCACTGAGAGTCACCAGGATCTTTGCTACATTAAAAGAATCCAATAGAGTGGAAAAGTACACAGTGACACAGCAATCATGGAAAACTCCAGAGCCTACATTCTGAAACACTATTAAGACCCTATTTCAAAATTCAAAATGAAACTCTGGGTCTTTTGAAGTAAAGATAAAAGATTTTTTCTGTCCCAGTCCAAAGGAGAGAAAAAAGCAGAGATTCAGCAACCCAAGACACTGACAACTGATGGGGAAGAGTTTAAAAAACAGAAAAACCACAAAAGGTTGCAGCAGGGAAGACAAGTACAATCATAAGACACATTTCTCAGAAATTTATACCTTTTATACATACTCAGGAAGCAATCTTGCATTAGCTTCAAAGTTTAAAGATGCTGTGATCAGAGTACAAGTGGGTGGGGGTGTCAGCTTTTATGCAAATGAGCTCATGAGGACAGAGGGGCCAATTCTGTGCAGGGTGAGATGTCTGAGAAGAATGGGGTCTGCCTGACTTAATTTTCAAATCAAACCATAACACTACTATATATATAATAGGATCTGCACCATCCAAGATTGGGGGAAGCTACTGATAGTAAGTTCTTAACAACTAGGTAATTGGCTCCTATGCCTCTGAAACTCAAAAGAAATCAACAGACTGATTGACATCTGCTAAACATCCAAACAGGGGTGGGAACCCATGGCCTCTGTGACAGTGGTGGACACATCAATCCAGGCAGAAGTAGTAGGAGCTTCTGAGAAGTCCTGAGTGGGTGATTAGCTCAGGCTCTGAGAGCAAGGCACCTGTGGCAGGACCTGGCAAGAGACTCTTCTGCCAACTTTCAACTTTTCCTGGACCATTCTCTTCATATTGGAATAAACTATATGAGCCACAGTAGCACCATGCCAACCATCTCACCATCATCTAACCACCTCAGCTTCACAATCCCATGGTGGAAGAGATGGCAACATGACGATGACAACTATGACCTTCTACTTTGGCTTTAAGAATGTGGGACTGTTTTCTGGTTTGGTGACCAATAGAGCTAGAGAAATGGCTGGAGAATTTGTGGCAGTGTTTTTACCAGCAATGTTCTATGAAGGACTCAAAATAGCCCTGGAGAGTCTGCTGAGCAAGTCACAAGTCAGCATTAATACAATTCCATACCTTTCCCAGGACCAAATGGACCCATTCTTATGGAGACATACAAAACTGTTGGGCAGCAGATGCTGAGCTTCCCTCACCTCCTGCAAACAGTGCTGCATATCACCCAGGTGGTCATCAGCTACTTCCTCATGCTTATCTTCATGACCTACAATGGGTCCTCTGCATTGCAGTAGCAGCAGGGGCTGGAACACTTTCTCTTCAGCTGGGAGAAGGCAGTGGTAGTGGACATCACAGAGCATTGCCAGTAACATCAGATTCCATGGTGTGGCCTTATCGATTGCAGTGGAATGAGGTTCAATACTGGAAGATGTGGTTTCTGCTCCAATCATCCCTGCTGCTCCTCTTTATACAAATACACACACCTGCTGAATAGAGGTCTAGTTTATAGTCTTCAATATAAGATGGTGATCTACCAAACTGTTTTTCTAATAAGCTGAGATTCTCGTTCCTTTTGAGAAGCCTCCCATGAGCTGTCTTTTCTCCCATCATCACCCTAGATCCTTGTCTAATCCAGGTGGCTTTCTAGTGGATGACTTGTTCATCTGTTCCTTTTTTAATCTTCTGGGTTTTCTTTAAAAGGCAATATGTGAATTTGGTGGGTGTTATTCTGGGTCAGTGATGGATAGAGATTAACTTCAGCCAGCAATGATAACTGAGGGAGATTCTTACCCAACTAAACCAGACTCAAATATCATATTATAAAGTAACCTTCAATCTTTGGACTCAGTGGGTGGGAATGACATTGGACCTTCTCTACGTGTGGTGTGTTGCACAAAATCTTTGTAACTTTTGAGGTGGTTTGAGAGTAAAATAGACCTAGAGCTTGCAGAATGTGTATTCTTGGGCTGTGAACTCATCAACATGTGTTCCCACTTAACATTTTGATTTGAATGTGTTTGTCAGTTTAAAAAATATATACAATCTTTAGCGAAAATGGATACAGATATTTTTAAATGAAACCATTGGCATTTTACTTTGACTTGGTGCTGCAGTCTGGCTGGGCAAAATTCAGGAGCCACTTGTCAAAAGAAATGAACTTTATTTTTAGAACACACACACCGCACCACACAGCTTCTCAGGAAAACCCTCAGAGCCCAACTGCCACCACCAGTTTCCCACAAACCTCTCAACCTCCCCCACTTCTCCTGCTCTTGAGGCTGATTGGCTGGGTTGCATGGGAAGGACCAAAAAACAGTCCCCCAATGAGCAGCTCTGTGGTCTGAAAGGGCAGGGAAACAGCCCAATGAGCATCACCACAGAGGAGCCAATTGGCAGTTGGAAGCTAGAAGTTTGCTGGGGCTGCTGTGAGCCAATCATCAGATGGCAGCTGGAAGTTTGCTGGCAGCTGGAAGTTTGCTGGGGCCCCTTCGGCTGTGGCTCTCAACATCTCCCCCTCTCTGTTTAAAAAACAAGCATGTGGCTTAGGGACCGTGCCTGCCTTAGGTTGTCCAATACTACACATGATCCTTACCCATCATCGGATGAGCTGACCTCAAGGTGTCAACCTCCTGTCTCAGGTTGGTACCATTGAATTGGATCTTACCTGAAATTGACTACTGGTCCAGCATACAGCCACACCTGTGGATAGGTCTTTGTACCAGCGGGGGGGGGGGGGTTGAGGTTCTTTGCCTCACCTCTGTTGGCCCCTAAATTGTAGCTGAATGGCCATCACAAGCAGAAGGGAGGAAGACACAACAAGTCAAATGATGGCTCCTTTTGGAAAAATTGTACCACCGATGACACCATCAGCAAAAATACCCCAACACTACCATAAGTCGATGCACCAACAGATAGTTCACAATGCATACAAATGAGTTCACAACTCATACAAGTGATACATAGTCCAGGCAAGTTCTGCAAGCAGTTCAGTGAAACTATTGCAGAAGCTGTAGATTGGTTTTATCTTTGTCTTCACTGGCACTGGGATGAAGATAGGAATTCTAGCAATAATGGCTAAAGAAAAAATTATGTAACATTCCAGAGGGAACTAAAAGAAAACAATTTTCTAAACAATTTACATTATCTTGAACAGAATTATTAAATATGATAAAAAGGAAAGGTGAAAGTAAAAAAAAACAGATCTCTAAACCTCCTTTTTTATTCACATATTAAAACAATCCTCCACAGCTGTTTTCCCAATTTAAATTAAAACATTTAAATCACTTGAATAAAAAGAATATTTGGATCCATTTTTTCATGAGCGCTCATCATATATGATATAAGGACATACATATATACAAACATACAAAATAAAACACAAGTGTGCACACATAATATAATATATACAACACATAACATAATAGTAAAGGCCTTATAAATTTTACAGGTGAAATCTCCATTGCAATGTTTAAAAACTCTCGGGTCAAAAAATAGAACTGATCAGCAAAACATTAACCTAGGTCTGTATGAGCTCAAAAAACAAAATAGAACTTCATGATGTGGGAAAGGGTAATAAAATAGATATTTTAAAAAAGCATCCTGGTTCTGTCGCAGATGTAAGAATAGCCAAACTGGAGTTTTGGATATCAGCTGTTATGGATTTGAGCCAAATCATCTTTTTTTTGTCTGTAGAAATCACTTTAGTTAATCTCTCTGGAATCCAAACCGGCTGCTGTTCTCCCTGTGGAAACACACAACAGACCCCCAGATAATTACTGGGTCAGGACCTTTCTATTGTCCTGTTAGAATATCCTTCCAAAGTACCTTGGGCTTATGTACATTTTTGAACACGTATGCCTTTCCGCAACACTAAGTCCTGATGAATCCAAATTTTAAAAGTTTAGAGTAAAAAGGGTTATTTTAACTTTATCTTTGGGGAATATATACCCCTTCCCAATTCCCTCTTTTTGCTTTAATAAGTACATTTTAATAGTTTGATGAGCTCTTTCAACTATGTCTTGACCCTGTTGATTGTATGGGATTCCTGTTATATAAGCTAATGCCAAATGACGAGCAAAATTGTTTAAAAGAGGTAGAAGTATAAATGGGGCATTATCTGTTTTTAACTGTTTTGTAATGCCCATAGTGGCAAAATTTTGTAAGCAGTGAGCTATAATATCTTTAGTTTTTTCTCCGGCATGAAGGGAGCCCATCAAAAATCCAGAAAAAAGTATCAATGGTAACATGCAAATATTTTAATTTTTCAAATTCTGGCAAGTGTGTGATGTCCATCTGCCAAATATGGTTAGGTATCAGTCCTCTAGGATTGATTCCAAGATTAACTTGTTGTAAAAAGGTCACACAATTTTGACATTGTTTTATTATTTGTCTAGCTTGTACCTTAGTTATTTTAAAATGCTTTTGTAAAGTATTAGCATTGACATGGAACTTTTTATGAAAATTTGTAGCTTCTTCTAGTGTTCGGAAAATATGTATGTCATGTGTAGTTTTATCTGCTAAATCATTGCCCGAACTAAGGGCTCTAGACAATTCTGCATGTGCCCTGATATGTCCTATAAAGAATGGATCTTTTCTGTCCCAGATTAGACCTTGTAGAGTGGAAAGAAAAAACAGTAGAGGAAGGGGAAATCCTACCAGCATCTTCAAGGGATACTATAGTATTAACTATATACTGACTATCAGAAAATAAATTAAATACAGAATCTTTAAACATCACAAAAGCTTGTAATACTGCATTAAGCTCTACCATTTGGGCTGATTGTTTGAGTACTAAAAATGTAAAAGTTTGATCAGGTGTAACTACTGTGCTGTACCATTATTTGACCCATCAGTGAATATATTTGGAGCATTCATGATAGGTGTTTTTCTTGTCATTTTTGGAAAAATTACAGGATGAAATGACCAAAAAGACAATAAAGGATTAGATGGTAAGTGGTTATCAAATGAAACATTAGATTTGCACATGATTATTGCCCAAATATTTAACTCATTAGCTAACTCATCAGTTTGAATCATAGTATATGGAGTAATAATTTTATTGGGAGAAATTCCAAACACTCCCTTTGCTGCTTTTATTCCTTTGAGTATTAATTGTCCTACAGCCTCAGGATACCTAGTAAAAATAGGGTTAGGAGAATAAGATAAATGTATCCATAATAATGGACCTTATGCCAAAATACTCCTGTAGGAATATTTTTTGTTGGTAGTACAATAAATAATAAAGGAAAACATATCAATTCTATCCAAATGCATATTTTTACATATATGTTTCGATGATTTTTGGTGCCTTTCTTGTTTCAGGTGTCAACATTTGGGGTGAATTTGGATCTGATGGACCTTTTAGGATATTAAATAAAGGTCCCAACTCTCTTGTTTGTATGCCTAGATAAGGCCTTATCCAATTTATGTCTCCTAATAACTTTTGAAAGTCGTTAAGTGATTTGAGTTGACCTACTCGTATTTGAATTTTTGGTAGATGGACCATGGTTGAGGATAATAGAACTCCTAAATAATTAATTGGAAAATTTAATTGTACTTTATCTATTGCTATCTCTAGATTATAATTTTTTAATAAGTTTGTAAAGTGTGGCATAACATTCTAGCAATGTGTTTTTAGCTTTGTGTGCTAATAATACATCATCCATATAGTGAAATATTTGTAGTTCAGGATTTTGATTTCTAAGTGGCTGGATTACTTTGTTAATATAAATTTGACACATAGTTGGGCTGTTAGCCATCCATTGAAGGAGTACTTTCCATTCATATCTCTGATCAGGCCCTTCATGATTCAGTGCAGGGATAGTAAATGCAAAATATGGACTATCCTCAGGATGAATAGGACTTGAAAAAAAAACAATCTTTAATATCTATAACTAAAACATACCAGGTTTTGGGCAAAGCAGACAATTTAGGAAACCCTGATTGAGCAGGTCCCATAATAACCATCTCATTAATGTCTCCTAAATCTTGCAATAACCTCCATTTACCAGATTTATTTTTGATGACAAAAATGGGAGTATTATGGGGAGATACAGAAGGTTGTATATGTCCTTTTTCTATTTGTTGTTTGACCAGGTCATGGGCTGCTTGTATCTTTTCTTTAGTAAAGGGCCACTGAGGAACCCATACTGGTCTTTCTGATATCCAAGGAATTTTTATTGTCTCAATGGCCCCTTCTGAAAATCCGACCCATGTCTGTCTGTACTTTGATCTATTTTTATTGGTGCTGCTATACCTTCTTCTTGTTTTTCTAATCTTTTTCCTTTCCTAAAACCTTGTCTAGCCATAATCGTGGGTGCATTTTGATTGATGTTATTTGTTAATGTCAAACCTAATTGATCTAGGACATCTCGTCCCCATAAATTTACGGGGACAATACATATGGTTGTATAGTTCCTTCACATCCTTCAGGATCCTTCCAATCTAATACCACTGCACTTCTATGAGGATTAGTCACCACTCCTAGGCCTTGAAGCATCTGAGTGGCTTGTTGTAATGGCCAACATTTTGGCCATTCTTGATGAGAGATGATGCTAAGATCTGCACCTGTATCCAGTAGCCCATTAAATTTATGACCTTGAATATTTAGTTTTAGCATGGGGCGAGAATATGAATTTAAAGAAAGCATAGCCCAATCTACACCTGTAGAGCCTAATCCCTTGGAACCTCTTTCTACAGTATGACTGGAAAATTTATCATGTAGGCTTGGTATTATTAGTACCTGTGCTATTCTATCTCCTAGTGAAATTACTGTTATATCCTTTGGAGAACTGGCTATAATTTTTATTTCACCTTCATAATTGAGATCAATTACCCCAGGACTTATCATAAGTCCTTTTAGAGTAGAAGAACTGTGTCCCAATAATAAGCCTACTGTTCCTTTGGGAAGAGGTTATTTTACCCCTGTGGGAATGATTTGTACTCCCATCTCTGGAGTTAGTACTGTTCTGGCGGAGGTGCAGCTGTCCAATCCTGCGCTTCCTCTGGTTTGTCTAGTGAGGGATTTAATGAACAATGTGTCCTGGGCACTACCCTGATGGGGTTGTTGGCTTCCTCTAGTGCTCCATATATTTGTGGTCTTGGGCCCCGAAGGACTGGGCCCCGCTGTCCATTTTTTGGCAACAGAGTCCAATGTCTTTCTCCATGATATCATGGATAAACACCTGGTCCTTGTTTGTTTTTTGATAATGAAGTACCCTCTATGGTGGTTTGAGAACCATTAGCCCAATGTCTCCCTCTACGGCATCGTGGACAAATACCTGGTATTCTACTCCTTTGATACCTAGTTTTGTTAAACCCTCTTCCTTTGGGGCAATTCCTTTTAAAATGTTCTGTTTGTTGACAATTGTAGCATGCTTTTGGCCTGGCATCTAAAACCTGTTGTACTACAGCTGCCATGACTTGCCCTTGTTCATTAATGTCTCTACATAATTTAATATATGTGTTTAAATCTTCATGTTTCCATGGTCTAATGACTTCTTTGCACCAACAATTTGCTTGCTCATAAGCCAGTTGTTTTATTAATGGCATTGCTTGTTCTGTATTCCCAAAAACTCTGGTAGCTCTTTGAATAAGCCTATCTACAAATTCAGCGTAAGGTTCATTAGCTCCTTGTATTACCTTAGATAATTGACCTTGTAAACCTCCATGTCCTTGTAAAGTCTTCCATACCCTAACCACATCTACAGCAATTTGTGAGTATACACCAGGATCATATGCAATTTGTTGCTGCTGATCCTCATAAGGTCCCTTTCCTAACAACATATCTAGATTTCTCTGAGAATGACTGGCTGTTGCATTTCACCTGGCCGTCTCCTTGCAAAATTCCTCATTAGCAACCTTCCATAACAGGTATTGTCCTCCATTTAGCACAGCTTTATACATTATAGTCCAATCTGCTGGCATCATGTTCAAGTTATTAATGGATTTGACCATGCTTACAATGAAGGGAGCTTGAAGACCATAGGTTGTTACCGCCTCTTTTAGCTGCTTCACTATTTTGAAATTTAAAGCATGGTGAATTTGCTACCCTCCTGACTCAAATACAGGGCATGTTAATATTTGAGATCCTGCCTCAGGATCCCAACTATCAACTGCAGGGGTTGAGGGCCTCCCAACATATGGCCCCAGCAAACTTCCAGCATATGGAGGTGGTTGGACACTTACACCCTCTGGTGCTAGAAAGTTGTTAGCAGCAGTCTCCTGTTGTAACTTTTCCCCTGATGGCTTTTTCTGCTCTAAACTTTCTTTCTCTGTCTGACTAGCTCAAGAGGCCTTCTCTTTTACTTGAATTTTTTCCTCTGTCTGACTAGCTCGAGAGACCTTCTCTTTTACTTGAATATTTCTACTACAACTATAATACAACCCAACAAGATAACGCCAAACAAAACTGAAACAGCATGAAACAAAATTGGAAAAAGAGAAAATCATTATAACCTTTCTATCCTCCTGAAATGTCCATTCATCCTTTCTCCCTATCTGTTCCTCAGATGTGAGCTGTTTTTCTTCCATCTTACACATCTCCAGGGACAGGCAACTTAAAACAAAAGCAAAGCAAAACAAAAGAAGAATCTTAAAATGGCTACCCATCCTCTCGACCTGCCCTCAGGGGCGAGCAGTTTACCTTATCACTTACCTCAGTCATTCCCCCATGTGGGCCACCAAATGCCTCAGTCTGGCTGGGCCCAATTCAGGAGCCACTTGTCAAAAGAAATGAACTTTATTTTTAGAACACACACACCGCACCACACAGCTCCTCAGGAAAACCCTCAGAGCCCAACTGCCACCACCAGCTTCCCACAAGCCTCTCAACCTTCCCCACTTCTCCTGTTCTTGAGGCTGATTGGCTGGGTCGCATGGGCAGGACCAAAAAACAGTCCCCCAATGAGCAGCTCTGTGGTCTGAAAGGGCAGGGAAACAGCCCAATGAGCATCACCACAGAGGAGCCAATTAGTTGGCAACTAGAAGTTAGCTGGGGCTGCTGTGAGCCAATCATCAGCTGGCAGCTAGAAGTTTGCTGGGACCCCTTTGGCTGTGGCTCTCAACAACTTGGTACTTTGGTTTTTCAAAGCTGAATTTAGCAAAAGAATTCTTTTTTCCCATTATTTTCATGTGTCTGCATCTAAATCAGTAATTTTCAACCTTTAGCATGCATCTTATAATCACCTTTGGGCTTGGTAAGTCATCAGTTGTGGGCCTTAACCCCGGAATCCCCAAATTGGTATTTCTACATTCCCAGATGATATTCCTGCTGATGATCCAGAGGGCCACACTTTCAGAATCTCTGCTTTAAACTGAGGAAGTGTCATTGGGAAGGAAAGGGGCTTCCTGGGCATGAAAATTTGAATTGCTGATTGGTAGATGCTATGTCTGAGCATACCTCACATAATAAAGCTGCTGGTCAATACTTTATCATTCCACAAACATTTTTTTTCAGCTCCTGCTGGTGTGTGCACAGGTACACATAGCCAAAGTACTTTTATCAGCATGTATAAAGTCACTCATCCTTACTTTTAAAGATGTATGGTTTCTTGGAAGAAGTTTGAAGGCTGTGAGAGACCTTTGATCTGTGGTGTAAATCATATAGGCATGGACCAGGAGGGTAAAAGCCCTACTTTCTCTTTGGAGAGACTTAGAATGTGATCTGCTGATGGCCAGATCTTCCTCATTCTCCACCATCCATGCCTTATCATATGTGCAATTATCTTTATTACTCTTCCCCCTACCCTTTCCCTCACAACCTCTTATATGTAATTTTTTGTAACATTGAGGGTCTCCTTCCATTTCCATCCAATTTCCCTTCTCTCTCCCTTTCCCTCCCACCACTCATCTCTGTTTAATGTTAATCTTTTCCTCATACTTCCTCCCTGATCTGTTCTTAGTTCCTCTCCATATATCAAAGAAGATATTTGGCATTTGTTTTTTAAGGATTGGATAACTTCACTTAGCATAATCTGCTCTAATGCCATCCATTTCCCTGCAAATTCCATGATTTTGTCATTTTTTAGTGCTGCATAATACTCCATTGTGTATAAATGCCACATTTTTTTATCCATTTATCTATTGAAGGGCATCTAGGTCGGTTCCACAGTCTAGCTATTGTGAATTGTGCTGCTATGATCATTGATGTGGCAGTATCCCCATAGTATGCTCTTTTAAGGTCCTCAGGGAATAGTTCGAGAAGGGCGATAGCTGGGTCAAATGGTGGTTCCATTCCCAGCTTTCCCAGGAATCTCCATACGGCTTTCCAAATTGGCTGCACCAATTTGCCGTCCCACCATCAATATAGATGAGTACACTTTTCCCCACATCCTCGCCAGCACTTGTTGTTGTTTGACTTCATAATGGCTGCCAATCTTACTGGAGTGAGATGGTATCTTAGGGTGGTTTTGATTTGCATTTCTCTGACTGCTAGAGATGGTGAGCATTTTTTCATGTACTTGTGATTGATTGTATGTCCTCCTCTGAGAAATGTATGTTCTGGTCCTTGGCCCATTTCTTGATTGGGTTATTTGTTCTCTTATTGTTTAATTTTTTGAGTTCTTTGTATATTCTGGATATTAGGACTCTATCTGAAGTGTTAGGGATAAAACTTTGTTCCGAGGATGTAGGCTCCCTATTTACCTCTCTTATTGTTTCTTTTGCTGAGAAAAAAAACTTTTTAGTTTAAGTAAGTCCCATTTGTTGATTCTTGTTAATAACTCTTGGGCTATGGGCGTCCTATTAAGGAATTTGGAGCCCAGCCCCACAATATGTAGATCGGAGCCAACTTTTTCTTCTATCAGACATAGAGTCTCTGATTTGATATCAAGATCTTTGATCCATTTTGAGTTAACTTTTGTGCATGGCGAGAAAAAGGGGTTCAGCTTAATTTTGTTGCATATGGATTTCCAGTTTTCCCAGCACCATTTATTGAAGATGCTAACCTTCCTCCATTGCATGCTTTTAGCCCCTTTAGTTGTAACTTTGTGGATTGGTCTCTGTGTCCTCTATTCTGCAACATTGGTCCACCTGCCTGTTTTGGTACCAGTACCATGCTGTTTTTGTTACTATTGCTCTGTAGTACAGTTTGAAATCTGGTATCGATATACCTCCAGATTCCCACTTCCTGCTTATAATTGCTTTTGCTATTCTGGGTCTTTTGTTTTTCCATATGAATTTCATGATGGCTTTATCTATTTCTACAAGAAATGCTGTTGGGATTTTGGTTGGCATCGCATTAAACCTGTAGAGAACTTTGGGTAATATCACCATTTTGATGATGTTAATTCTGCCTATCCATGAATAGGGTATATTTTTCCATCTTCTAAGATCTTCTTCTATCTCTCTCTTTAGGGTTCTTTAGTTTTCATTGTATAAATCTTTCATCTCTTTTGTTAGGTTGATTCCCAAGTATTTTATTTTTTTGAGGATATTGTGAATGGAGTGGTTTTCCTCATTTCCACTTCAGAAGTTTTGTTGCTGATATACAGGAATGCCTTTGATTTATGCGTGTTGATTTTATTTCCTGCCACTTTGCTGAATTCATTTATTAGTTCTAGTAGTTTTTTTGTAGACCCTTTTGGATCTTCTAGGTATAGAATCATGTCTTCTGCAAATAGTGATAGTTTAAGTTCTTCTTTTCATATTTTTGTGCCTTTAATTTCTTTTGTCTGTCTAATTGCTCTGGCTAGTATTTCAAGAACTAAATTGAATAGAAGTGGTGAGAGAGGGCATCCCTGTCTTGTTCCAGATTTTAGAGAAAATGCCTTCAGTTTTTCTCCATTTAGAATGATGTTAGCCTGAGGCTTAGCATATATAGCTTTTACAATGTTGAGGTAAGTTCCTGTTATCCCTAGTTTTTCTAGTGTTTTGAACATAATGGGATGTTGTACTTTGTCGAATGCTTTTTCTGCATCTATTGAGATGATCATATGGTTCTTACCTTTAAGTCTATTGATGTGGTGAATAACATTTATTGATTTCCATATATTGAACCAGCCTTGCATCCCAGGGATGAATCCTACTTGATCATGGTGCACAATATTTTTGATATGCTTTTGTATTCGATTTGCCAGGATTTTATTGAGAATTTTTGTATCTAAGTTCATTACAGATATTGGTCTGTAGTTTTCTTTCTTTGAAATGTCTTTGTCTGGTTTCAGGATCAGGGTGATGTTGGCCTCATAGAATGAATTTGGAATAGCTCCTTCTTTTTCTATTTCTTGAAATAGCTTGAAAAGTATTGGTATTAATTCTTCTTGAAGGTTTTGTAAAACTCCACTGTATGCCCATCCGGTCAAGGGCTTTTCTCGGTTGGTAGTCTTTTGATGGCTTCTTCTATTTCTTCCTTTGTAATTGGTCTATTTAAATTGCGTGTGTCTTCCTGACTCAATCTGGGCAGATCATATGACTTAAGAAATTTATCGATATCTTCACTATCTTCTATTTTATTGGAATATAGGGTTTCAAAATACTTTCTAATTATCTTCTGTATTTCTGTGGTGTCCATTGTGATATTGCCTTTTTCATCCCTTATGTTAGTAATTTGAATTCTCTCTCTCTTCTCTTCATTAGCATGACTAAGGGTCTGTCGATCTTATTTATTTTTTCGAAGAACCAACTTTTAGTTTTATCAATTTTTTCAATGTTTTTTTTTTGTTGTTGTTTCAATTTCATGATTTTCACTCTGATTTTAATTATTTCTTGTCTTCTACTACATTTGCTGTTGTTTTGCTCTTCCTTTTCTAGGGTTTTGAGATAAAGTGTGAGTTCATTTATTTGTTGATTTTTTCTTTTTTTGAGGAATGAACTCCAGGAAATGAGTTTCCCTCTTAAAACTGCTTTCATTGTGTCCCATAGATTCCAGTATGTTGTGTCTGTATTGTCATTTATCTCTAAGAATTTTTTTATTTCCTCTTTATGTCCTCTGTAACCCATTGATCATTCAGTAACATATTGTTCATTTTCCAGGTGATGCAGGATTTTTTCTTCCTTTTTTATCATTTATTTCCAGTTTCATTCCTTTATGATTTGATAAGGTGCATGGTATTATTTCCACACCTTTATATTTACTAAGAGTTGCCCAATGGCATAGTATATGGTCTATCTTTGAGTAAGATCCATGTGCTGCTGAGAAGAATGTGTATGCACTTGATGATGGTTGATATATTCTATATATGTTGGTTAAGTCTAGGTTATTGATTGTGTTATTGAGTTCTATAGTTTCTTTATTCAGCTTTTGTCTGGAGGATCTGTCTAATGGAGAGATCGGTGTGTTGAAGTCACCCAGAATTATTGTGTTGTGGTCTATTTGACTCTTGAACTTGAGGAAAGTTTGTTTTATGTACGTTGCAGCACCATTATTTGGTGCATACATATTGATAATTGTTCTGTCTTGTTGGTGGATGGTTCCTTTTAACAGTATATAGTGTCCTTCTTTATCCATTTTGATTAACTTAGGTTTGAAGCTGATTTTATTTGTTATGAGTATGGCCACTCCTGCTTGCTTCCGAGGGCCATGTGAGTGGTATGATTTTTCCCAACCTTTCACCTTCAGCCTGTGTATGTCTTTTCCTATAATATGAGTTTCCTGAAAGCAGCATATTGTTGGATCTGTTTTTTTAATCCAGGTTACTAGCTTATGTCTCTTAATTTGTGAATTTAAGCCATTAACATTTAAAGTTACTATTGAAATATGGTTTGTACTTCCAGTCATTTTTATTTATTTATTTATTTTAGTTTGGCTAGTTTTTCCTCTTTGGTTATTTTTCTCCCCCTTTACAGAGATACCTCCCACTGTTAGTTTTGGGTGCTATTTTTCAATTCCTCTTCTTGTAGTATTTTGATCAAAATGCCTTGCAGTGCTGTTTTTCTGGCTGCAAATTCTTTTAACTTTTGTTTATTGTGAAATATTTTAACTTCGTTGTCAAATCTGAAGCTTAATTTTGCTGGTTACAGTATTCTTTGTTGGAATCCATTATTTTTCAGCGTTTGAAATACGTTGTTCCAGGATCTTCTTGCTTTCAATATGTGTGATGAAAAATCAGGTGTTAACCTTATTGGTTTACCCCTGAATGTAATCAGCCTCCTTTCTCTTGTAGCTTTTAATATTCTCTCCTTGTTCTGTATGTTGAATATTTTCATAATTATGTGTCTTGGAGTTGGTCTATTACAGTTTTGAATGTTTGGGGTTCTGTTGGCTTCCAAAATTTGGCAATCCATTCCATCTTTCATATCTGGGAAGGTTTCTAGGATTATTTCATTTAATAGGTTGTCCATTCCTTTGGTTTGAACCTCTATACCTTCTTCTATCCCAATGACTCTCAAGTTTGGTTTTTTTTTTTATGATATCTCATAGCCCTTGGATAAGTTGCTCGTGAGTTTTAAGCATCCTTTTTCAAGTTGATAAACTTTGTCTTCATTGTCTGATGTTCTGACTTCTACTTGATCTAGTCTACTTTTAATTTGGTTGATGGTTTCCTGCATTTCTAAGATTTTTGTTTGATTTTTTTTTTAAATCTCTATTTCCTGGTAGAGCTCGTTCTTTACCATTTGAATTTGTTTGTTTAATTCATTTTCAAAATATACTTTCATTGCTTGGACTTGCTGTCTCATGTCTTCTCTAATATTCCATTTCATCTGAGTTATATATGCCTTGAATTCTTTCTCTGTCCATTTTTCTGATGCTTCTGGGTCCTCCTGTAGATTTAAGTTGTCCTGCATTGTTTGTAATCCTTTTTCCCTTGTTTTTTCAGGTTGTTCACATTGTTTTCCAGCTCTGTTTGACTGCTGTGTTTCTGCTTTCTCCTATAAATTTGTTTGGTTTTGTTTATCTCTGTTGTCTCTCCTTTGTGGTGGGAGACTATGCCTAGAAATGTTGGGCTTTATTGTACTTTAAAGCTGATTCATTTAATTCATAAAAGGCTTCCAGATCCTGTATGCATATAGTGATTTGTTGTCGGTTCTTAGGACTTTATGTTTAGGTTAGGTGCTATGATAGTATGAGGGTTAGTATTTCTTGGCTACTTTAGAAGATTGCTCTACTGAAGGGGGATACTAAGAGGTGATTGGTTCAGGGTGTTGGTAGTACCTAGGTATTTAGGAGCCCTATAGACAGCCTCAAAACATTCACCTATTTGCATTGAGACAATTACACATAATGGAAGGCATAATGCTTGGGATGAAAGTTGGAGGGTAGGGGAAGGAAGGTGCTCTTAAAAAGAAAGAAGGATAGAGAGATAGACAGATTAGAGGAGAATGGAAAGAACAATAAAACTTGAAACAAGAAAGAAAGAAAGAAAAAAGAAAAAGGAGAGAAAAGAACAAAGAGAGAAAAAAAAGAAAAAAAACTGAAGTCTTAGAGATCCATTTTCTTCTCTTCCAGTAGGCGGAGCTGTACCCTCCAAGCCGAGCTTCTGCCCTCTATATGCTGATAGCAATCCCTGTAAGGCAGCTCCTAGGAGTCTCTCAATCCTGTTAGTCTAGAGCCATTTCACTTCTCCGGCCCCTCCCCCCCTTCCTCCTGTCAGCCAGCCAGCCAGGTCCTGTTCACCGGAGGCGGTTCCCCAAAGATCTGGTTACACTTGCAGCCCCACTGCGTGTCCTATTTCCCGAATGACTGAGCAATCTCTCTGTCATTCATCTAAGCCCCAGTGCTGTGGTGAGGTGATCTGAGGACCAACAGTTTAATTTTTCTGGACCCCTTTGGTGGACATGCCCCGGAAACTGGCGGCTAAGACCTTGGGTGTTGCCACTGGTGATAAGGGGAGTTGGGGATTGGGAATCCCCTCTGCTTCCCTACAGACACTCCCTCAGAGAGATTCCTGAGGTTTCCTGCTGCTTGTATCTGGAGGGGGTGGGAGTCACACACCTGCTAAAGTGGATTCCACTGGGAAGGAATTCCATCCTCTTTATTACTCTTGAGGACTGAATTAGATCACAAAATAGCCCAAACCTCTTTTCACAATGAAGAATCATACTGGATTTCTATTCTGTTTAATCTTAGGGTATACTGCAGTCTTCTTCCCAGACTACCTCTTTAAAGTGATTCTTCCTGTTCTGGTCTGTTAAATCTTGCCCTTCTTGGTGCTAGAGCCTGCTGTGCCTCAGGGCAGAGGAGACAAAAAAAAAAGCAGTTATCTCATAGACCTGTGTTGTGGTTTTGTAGTTTGTACTTTCTCTGTGGCTGCCAGTTAAATATTGGAGAGTAAGGAATGTGTACTTATATGGCTTTGAACCAAAAGTGTTATGGCCTACTGGATTGAGGTTAAGATCCAAGCCGCAGCATTTAGAGCTTTGTGCTTTCCTCTCATTTCATCCCCTTGTAGTGCTAATACTTAGCAAGAGCCATGAATGACAGGTGCTGACAGAGCCCAGCATTAAGGTGTAAAATCTTCTTGTTGTGTCAGAAGCCAAGGGATGATAAAACCTGAGGAATATGTAAGAATCAATGCCCAGTAGTGACTCTGGTGCTCTCTAGAAATCTCAACGTGAGCTTCTATAAACTTCCAGAAACAAGATCTTATCAGTAAGTGAGAAAAATCAAGGCCAAACAAAAAAAATCAAGGCCAGTTAAGACAAAGTACTTTGAATTTTAAATTCACCAAGAGAAACCTCAGTTTGGGACAGGTCTTCAGTGTTCAGGGTAGAGAAGATCTCATAAAAAGACTGAATTTTAGACATCCTCAGACTAGGTTGCCAAGGATAAAGCTAGGGAAGGTGAAAAAAGTTAAAGCAAAACTCCATCATTCTATCTTTGTCTCAGTGTTTTCTCTGTATCCCTGTTCACTCAGAATTTACTTCCTGACATCTTTGACTTTTTGAGATCTAAATTCTCTTTTACTATTTCCCTATTCATATCTGCTGGAATACTGTATCCCCATTCCTTTGACCCTTATTACTCTGCTCTCCTCTTCCCTCTTCTCCCACGTGGTCTAGTGTATTAAGTCTCCAGGGCTCTCCCCGGGTAGTGGGCATTGCTACACCATAGATATAAATACCAGTCAGAAGTTGGTATTTATAAACCTGTATAAACCCAAGTATGCTTCCAAAAGCAACTTCCCCCCCTAGAATTTCTTTTAAGACTAGGCAAAGGCTACCTATTACCTTCCCCAGAGGTAAATTGTAAATTGTAGGTAAATTGTAGGTACTTCCTCCAGTCTATGATGGAGGAACACTCAACTCCCACAAATAAGGAATCCACTTGTCCAACAGAAGAATAGAAATTAAGAGTCTCTTCACTACTACTGTCTAGGGTTGCCCAGAATTCCCTTTCAGTCTGTGGGTACATAGGTTTCTATCACAAGAGGTTCCTTTTAAAGAGTTGGGGGTGAGGCAGGGGGTATGTCATTTAATTTTCATCCTGCCCCATCCAGCTGGTTCTTCAGAAGATATATCTAAGGATACAAAGTCTGCATTTGATATAATGCCTTAATCATTGGGTTTACAATTCATGTTGGCTGTAACTATATAAATAATTCTTTAATTTGAATGATAATGTTTAACCCAATAGCTAACATGGTATCATGAACCCATTTAAATGGATTTCATCTAATGGTTTAAAGCATTGGTTGAAATCAATCTTCCTACCTTTATTTTACATATGTTCTCTCACATCCTACTCACTCCCTGCACTATGTGCTACAAGCTATATGACACCCATTCTTATTTATCTATCTGTCTCCTATCTACTTTAGTATATATACCCTTTTACACCTTCTCCCTCACTCTCTCAATTTCTTTTTGCTTTTTTTTCTCTCCTATTTTCTCAATGTTATTCCCCCTTCTTTTAGACTCACTTAAAGTTATAGTAAGTTTACTAAATCTAACAATGTATCTCTGACCTGTTTCAGAACTTTATTATAAGTTCATACATGAACCTAAGGAATAGCAGAGATCAAGTGAAACAAGTTTGTGGCTCCCTCACTCAACTAGTCACCTTCTTAAATCAACACAGTATCTTCCCATATCCATAACAGCTATAAATTAAATCAGAGGAAATTCCCCTGCAAAGAGAATCTTAAAAAATAGAGGCAAAATTTCTAGAAGGGACACTAATAGCTCTAAATCACAGAAACTCTTAAAAGTTTGAATAGAAAGAGTCTTGCTCAAAAGTGACTACAGTAAATAGGGCTTAGTGGCACAGCTTAAAGTGAGTATGACATTGGGATCAGCAGAAATCTAACAACTAAAACAGAAATATCTGGATAGTCATTAAGTACAAAACCACAGGAAGAGAAAGATTACTTCAATAAAAAGAAATTCTAAAAAATAACTTAACAGAAATCCTTGAAATAAAAGAATTGATAAAAACAAAATATGTATCACCAATGAACTAGACCACTTTGAATACTAATTTACAGGCCTCAAAGACAAAGAACATCTTGAAAATAAAATTAACCATAAATAAAAAATACAAAGAGACCATGAATAGAAAATTCTAGAAACATGGGATAACATTAGAAGGCCAAACTTAAAATACATAAAAATACAAAAAGACTCTGAAATATAAATTTAAATATAAATACACATTTATAAAATGTGTCACATACAAAATAAGATGACATGTTTAAAAACTACAAGAGAAAAATGACTGATCATATTTCAGGCAAAACAATCTGGATATCAACTGATTTCTCAACCTAAACTCTACATGCTAGAAAGGCTTGGAAAACTACATAACAAGCTCTGAAAGAATACTCAAAAATAAAGCTTCAAAATAGAAGATAAAAATTTTTTTTAAAACTTTCCATGATAAATCAACATTTTTAAATTCATAACTATAAATCCTGAAACCAAACATATTCAGTGGAATATTTTAGGAGAGAAAAAACTGGAAGCCAGCAAAGGGAGAAATAACACTAGAAGAATAGTCAATCAAAAAAATCAATTCCAGTTTAAACACTAAAATTAATGACAGAAAAAAAATCTGTCAATAATAACATTGAATGTAAATGGTCTAAACTCTTCAAACAAATGGCTACGCTGGCAGATTAAATTCAATATGCTATCTGTAAGACACTCACCTCAACAGGCAAAGACATCCATCACATGCATCTTTTAAACAAGCATGGATTATTTATATCGTACCCTACATAAAACTCAACTCAAATTAGATCAAGGAACTAGGAATTACACCAGAGAACCTGTGCCTAGAAGAAAAATAAGCCCAACTTTCCATCTTGTTGGCTTACAAACCAAACTCTTCAATAAGACTCCTAAAGTGCAAGAAACAAAATCAAGAAACAACTAACAATATCAAACTCAAAATCTTCTTCAAATCAAAGAAAACAGTGTGAAGAAAAAGCTACAAAATTGGAGAAACTCTTTACCACGTGCATGTCAGACAGCATTTATCTCCAGTATATACAAAAACTTAACACCAAAAAACAAATTGTTTGCAAATATTATATGAAAAAATATTTAGATATTTTATTTTTTTTTACTTTGAAGCAGAATGCAAACTTCATAGAAAATGTGATATACACAAAAATATACAATAATATCCAAGTGGGGTGTGTGTGTGTGTGTGTGTGTGTGTGTGTGTGCACACGCGTGCGGGCGTGCATGCACTCATATAATCTCCATGAAAAAAAAAACTTGGAAAAAAGGTTCATTATAGTGCAGGTTATGGTTTATTTGCCAAATGTGCTTTTTTTCATATCTGACTGCACACCAAGAAAGACTGCATTTTCAAGACACGGGTTTAGACATACAATTTTTTTAATTGTTATAATTAGTTATACATGAATGCATTTTGATGTGTCATACATAAATGAAGTAGAATTTCTCATTCTTCTGGTTGTACATGATGTAGAATTACACTGGTTGTGTAATCATATATGCACATAGGGTCATAATGTCATTTCATTCTTTCCCACTCCTGTATTCTCTCCCCTCGCTTTCTTTCTCTCTATCTGAACCAAAGTATCTCTATTCTCCCCTAGCCTCCCCATTTTGTGAATTAGCATCTCTATATCAGAGAAAACTTTTGGCTTTTGGTTTTTTGGACCTGACTTATTTTGCTTAGTATGATATTCTCCAGTCCCATCCATTTCCTGCAAATGTCATGATTTCATTTTTCTTTTAAGGCTAATATTCCACCATATATATATATATATATATATATATATATATATATATATATATATGTCTCACATTTTCTTTATCCATTCATCTGTTGATGGGCACCTAATTTGGTTCCATAGATTGGCTATTGTGACTTGATTCACTATATATACTGATTGGGCTGCATTATGAAACGCTACTTTTAAGTCTTTTGTGTATAGAGGAGTGGGATAACTGGGTCAAATGGTGGTTTCATTCCAAGTTTTCTGAGAACTCTCCATACTGCTTTCTATAATGGTTGCTCCAATTTGCAGCCCCACTAGCAACATCTGAATATGTTTTTCCCCACATCCTCATCAACACTTATTTCTTCTTGGATTCTTGATGATTGCCAGTGTGACAGGAGTGAGCTGAAATCTTAATGTATTTTTAATTTGCAATTCTCTAATTCCTAGAGATGTTAAACATTCTTTCATGTATATGTTGATCAATTGTATATCCTCTTCTGTGAAGTGTCTATTCATTTCCTTGGCCCATTTATTGATTGTTTTTGTTGTTGTTGTTTTTATTGTTTGGTTGGTTGGTTTTAGTATTAAAATTTCTGAGTTTTTTTTTTAATATCCTGGAGATTAATGTTCTAAGGTACATGTAGCAAAAATTTTTTCACATTCTGCAGGCTCTCTCTTCACATTATTAATTATTTCCATTTTTGAGAAGAAGCTTTTTGATAACTTCTCATTTATTGATTCTTGGTTTATATTTTAGTCGTCTTGTTAAGGAACACATATTGTAAGTTGACACAATGAAGATTCGGGCCTCCTCATTCTCTATTAGGTGCAAGGTCTCTGTTGTAATGCCTAGGTCCTTGCTTGACTTTGAGTTGAGTTTTGTTCAGAGTGAAAAATAGGGATTTAATTTAATTATGCTACATGTGGATTTCCAGTTTTCCCAGACCACTTTTTTGAAGAGGCTATTTTTGCTCCAATTAATATTTTTTATTCCTTTGTCTTGTATGCAGTAACTGTATTTATGTGGGTTTGGAACACATAATATTGAGCCTATCCAATTAGATAAGAAGTGCTCTCTCCTGCTTCCAGAACTTCCTATACAATTTTCTACTGTTCTAATGCTTTCTGTATATCTTTGCTAAATGTTGCCTATGACATTTAGAATGGCTTTGAAAGATCTAAACTCAAGATGGAATTGATTCCATTATATTGGGTACCTCCCTTAGCCAACCAAAGTTTCACTGTTCTTTTGCTTCTAACACACACTGAAGAATACACATATACTCCATATACCACACTCACACACCATAAAGACATATGTGAATCACACATACATCACATACTAACCATCTAGAAATGGCTTCCACTTATTTAATCTTATTTATTTTTATTAATTTTTCGTTTGTTTTAATTAGTTATACATTATAGTAGAATGCATTTATGAACTTTGATATGTCATACATAGATCTAAAGTAATGCAATTTTTTAATATGAAAGCAGAATGCATTACAATTCTTATTACATATATACAGCACAATTTTTCATATCTCTCATTGTACACAATGCATGTTGACACCAATTTGTATCTTTATACATATATTTTGGATAATAATAACCATCACATTCCACCATAATTTCTAACCTCATAAACGCTATTCTTCCCTAGTGCCCCCCACCTTATTGTGAATTAGCATCTGTATATTAGAGAAACCATTCAGCCTTTGTTTTTTGGGACTGGCTTATTTCCCTTTGCATTATATTTTCCAACTTCATTTATTTACTGGTAAATGTCATAATTTTACTCTTCTTTAAAGCTGAGTAATATTCCATCTAGTATATATACCACATTTTCTTTATCCATTCATCTATTGAAGGTTACCCAGGTTAGTTTCACAGTTTAGCTATTGGGAATTGAGCTGCTGTAAACATTAATGTGGCTATGTCACTTTAGTATATTGAGTTTAAGTTCTTTGGGTATAAACAGAGGAGTGGGAGAGCTAGGTCAAATAGTGGTTCCATTCCTGATTCACTTTTATACATAAATCAGAATATAAACCAGAATTGAAGCCAGAGTTCTGAATAATTCCAAAGCATGCTAGCATTAATATGTCTTAAGAAATTACCTAACTAGGTACTTGTGTTGCCCTGAAGGCAGTAAAACAATATTATTGTCTTAACTGTACTCATCCAATTGGCCTGTATGATTCTAAAAATTAGTAAGAGGAATCCCTGAAAGATTATGAAGGCTTAATTCTGTCACAAGTTCTGAGAGTATTATCCATTGCATGGATTCTCAAACTTTGATAACAATCTAATGTAATCTAATTTGTAAAACACACCAGCAGATCAAGAAAACCAGACCAACCACCTGTTGTTCACATACTTTGATCCCTACTTCTAGAGACTCTGATACAGTGGTCTGAAATAAAAAATTGCACAAAATTTAAATCCTCGTCTAATCTAACCTGTGAGGCAAGAGAATTGGAATTTTTTGCCAATTATTTGAAGAATGTGGTTCATAATTATGAAAGACAATTCTAAACACCATAATACTGAGTCTTAAAATTCCCAAGGACCAACATCTCCTAAATTCTCCAAAGATCAATAAATTTATAAATATATAAACATCATAAAATGAGCAACAATGACATACATTATTTTTGCAAACATGAACACTTAGATTTACTAATAACCTTTTTACAGGTTAACAGTATGAGCAGATGCAGTACTTTAAATCTGGAATATAGACCCATCTATAATGATGTGTTCTGAAGAGTGGAGCTATTAGGAGGTTGTGGAAACTTCGACTGGACATGACAGTAGAAGAAGGGTTGATAGATATAATAAAAAAAGTCACATAGAAATACCACAATGTATACCATTAATTTATACAATTATTATTTGTTGATCATTAAATAAAAACTAATGATTAAAAATAAAAAAGAGGTTGAGCTAGGAAAAAGTAATCTGGGTCATTTGGGAATACTCTCAAAAGAAATAAAAGATGCCCCACTTCCTTTTTTTTTTATTCCTAATTATGAGTGAGTGAGCTCCTCTGCCATGAATTCCTACCATGATATTCTGTATTACCACATGTCCAAAGTAATAAGGCATCAAGACTGAATTCTCCAAAACTGAGTCAAAATAAAAATTCTCTCTGTAAGTTATTCTTGGTGGTTTTGTTTGTTCTTTACAGTTGTGGAAATGTGGCTAAAGATAATTGTGCCAAGAAGTGGAGATGTCTTTTTTTATTGCTGTATACAAAATGATGTGGAAGAGCCTTCAGGATGAATTTGCAAGAAGAGTTTGGGTAAGTTTGGAAAACCAAAATAGAACAAACCTAGAATAATTTAAGGAAAATGCTCAAAGTGGGTGATACTGGTTGAGGTTCAGAAGACCATTAGGCTGATAAGAATATAGATAGTTGGGGCTAAGGTTGTGGCCTAGTGGTAGAGCATTTGCCTGATTTGTGTGAGGCACTGAGTTGAATTATCAATACCACATATAAATAAATAAGGGTCTGACAACAACGAATGCATATACATATATACACATATACACACATACATATAAATACGTGTGTGTATACACATTTAGAGCAGCACAACATTTAACCTGTGGCATGGATATAATGACTTCTTTTAACCAAATTTACAGTGAAAGTCAGGACCTAATAGGAGCTGAGTGCAGAGATACTACAAATTTACAGTTTGGCCTAAAAAGAAGTGTGTCCAGAGTGCATCGGAAGATGGCGACAAATAGAGTGCGACACCCTGTGTACCGCATCACTGCACAGGTAATTAGTGAGTTTAGAATAGCCAGAAGCTATCTTGTTAGGAATGTCCAGCAAAATTGGGGTGCACTGAAACCTAGAGGAAGAATTTCAACAGCCGAGGATCAGTTACTGTGGCTCAATTGCGAGTGAACCATGCGCTTGGAGATTCAGGCTGATTGATCATCGTGAGCCCCCCCCCTCCTCCAAGGAGCCTGCATGCCAACGTGCCAGCAATGCAGAGAAACGGTGCTTCGGATTCTGTGTGGTCCTGCCAACTATGCCCTCACAGTGCTCTAGGCTGAGTTCTGGGTTTGAGATGGGGAGTGAAACAGTCCAGATCTGCCCTCCACACCAGACACCCCACTGAGGAAGCCAGTGACCACCATATTGGAGAGCTGACATCACCACCGCCAGTTTCCGACAGATCCAGCCCCATTGCAGAAAGTTCAGGGATAGAAAAGTGTGTGACATTTAGCCCTTTTCCCATACAGCAGGAAATCGCATAAAATCTCTCCCTGGCTTTCTAGGGGCATGATTATCAGAGTGATGAATAGAGGCATGGGGAAAGGTAAAGACACCTGACCTCCAACTCCCCACTCCCACCAGCAGTTAAAGCAAAACCTGTCTAGTCAGCTCTGGGAGAAGTGGCTATCAGAGGGAATTAAAAGAATAGGGGGCCGGTTTCCAATAGCTGTGCTCCACATCCTGGAAACTGCAGACCCATAGTGTAGCTTGAACTGTAGAGAAATATACACTGGGGAAGGCCTGTCTGGCAGGAGAGGATACTAGAGGCCAGAAATAAACCTAAGTGAACAGGATTGGAGAGACACCAGGTGGGGGAGGAGGGAGCGGCCTCATACAGATTGTTTCCTACAGCCAGACGGCAAATTCTTGGTCTGGAAGGAACAGCTCCACCTACTAGAAGTGAAGAAAATAGAAGCCTAACAGTGTGTTTTTTTTGTTTGTTTGTTTGTTTGTGGGGTTTTTTTTTTTTTTTTTGCTTTTTTTTAATTGTAATTTTTATTTTACTTTATTTTATTATTTTTTATTATTTCTTCTTTTTCTTTTCTATTTTTTCTATTTCTTCTCTCCCTCTCTCTTTCTTGGTTTGCTTCCTTACCTTTTCTGTATCTTTCCTCCCAAGCATGACCACTCCAATTATGTGTAATTTACTAAATGCAAATAGATGAATTTTACCAGACGGTCTATAGTTTGCCTAAGCCCTTAACTACCCCCCCAAGTACTCTTGTCTATTCTCTTGTTAATATCCACCTGCATTTGAGCAACCCCCTAAAGAAGCTAAGATATACTAACCTCCATACCATCATATCTCCCGACCTTAACATAAAATCCTAAGTTCAAAAGGAAATGGGTCCAAAAGTGGAGCTAAGGAAAGTGAAGTTACTAAAGAGGTTAATATAATTTAAAATAAGTCTAAAAACTTGGCACCAAAACAAGAATCTGCCCCCAGATACCAGGTGACATCAGCCACTGGATTCCTCAGTGGGGTGTCTGGTGTGGAGGGCAGATCTGGACTGTTTCACTCCCCATCTCAAACCCAGATTTGGATTCCAGAGAGATTAACTAAAGCGATTTTACAGACCAAAAAGAAGATGATTTGGCTCAAATCCATAACAGCTGATATCCAAAACTCCAATTTAGCTATCCTTACATCTGCGACAGAACCAGGATGTGTTTTTCAATATCTATTTTATTATTGCCTTTCCCATATCATGAAGTTCTATTTCAGACCTAGGTTAATGTTTTGCTGATCAGTTCTATTTTTTTTTCTTTTTTGACTATACAGTTTTTAAACATTGCAATAGAGATTTTACCTGTAAAAAGTTATAAGGCCTTTACTATTATGTTATGTGTTGTATGTATTATATTATGTGTGCACACTTGTGTTTTGTGTTATATGTTTGAATGTATGTATGTCCATATATCATATATGATGAGCGCTCATGAAAAAATGGATCCAAATATTTTTTTATTCACGTGATTTAAATGGTTTAATTTAAATTGGGTAAATAACTGTTAAGAATTGTTTTAATATGTAAACAAAAAAGGAGGTTAACAAATCTGTTTGTTTACTTTCACCTTTCCTTTTCATTATATTTAATAATTCTCTTCAAGATAATGTAAATTGTTAAGAAAATTGTTTTCTTTTAGTGCCTTCTGGAATGTTACACAATTTTTTCTTTAGCTATTATTGCCAGAATTCCTATCTTCATCCCAGTGCTGGTGAAGACAATGTAAATTGTTAAGAAAATTGTTTTCTTTTAGTGCCTTCTGGAATGTTACACAATTTTTTCTTTAGCCATTATTGCCAAAATTCCTATCTTCATCCTAGTGCCAGTGAAGACAAAGATAAAACTAATCTACAGCTTCTGCAATAGCCATCACTGAACTGCTTACAGAACTTGCCTAAACTATGTGTCACTTGTATGCATTGTGAACCCACTTGTATGCATTGTGAACTATCTGTTGGTGCAGCGACTTGTGGTAGTGTTGGGGTATTTTTGCTGATGATGTCATCGGTGGTACAATTTTTCCAACAAGAGCCATCAATTGGCTTGGTGTATCTTCCTCCCTTCTGCTTGTCATGATCATTCAGCTAAAATTTGGGGGCCAACAGAGGTGAGACAAAGAACCTCACCCCCCCGCTGGTATAAAGATCTCTCCACAGGTGTGGCTGTATACTGGACCAGTAGTCAATTTCGGGTAAGATCCAATTACAATGGTACCAACCTAAGACAGGAGGTGACACCCTGAGGTCAGCTCATCTGAAGACAGATAAGGACCATATGTAGTATTGGACAACCTAAGGCAGGCACGGTCCCTAAGCCACATGCTTGTTGTTTAAACAGAGAGGGGGAGATGTTGAGAGCTACAGCCAAAGGGGCCCCAGCAAACTTCCAACTGCCAGCAAACTTCCAGCTGCCAGCTGATGATTGGCTCACAGTGGCCCCAGCAACATCTAGCTGATTGGCTCCTCTGCGGTGATGTTCATTGGGCTGTTTCCCTGCCCCTCAGACTGCCAGCTGATGATTGGCTCACAGTGGCCCCAGCAACATCTAGCTGATTGGCTCCTCCATGAAGCTGCTCATTGGGGGATTTCTTTGGCTCCGCCCACACAACCCAGCCAATTGGCCTCAAGAGCAGGAGGATTGTGAGAGGTGGAGAGGCTGGAGTGGGGGTGAGAGGCTTGTGGAAGCCGGTGGTGGCAGTTGGGCTCTGAGGGTTTTTTCCTGAGGAGCTGTTTTGTTTGGCGTTTGTAGTTCTAAAAATAAAGTTAGTTTCTTTTGACAAGTGGCTTTTAAATTGTGCCCAGCCAGACTGCAGATCAGGGGGTAAGCAGTCTCTCCTGCCTTTAGTTCTAAAATGACAGCCTTTAGCCCTTTTGTGGGCTTTTTCCACTATTCCTTGCCCCTGAGGGTTATAATGAACACCAGTGGTATGTTTAATGTTCCACTTGGAACAGAACTCCTTAAAGGCATTACTTGTAAATGTGGGGCCATTGTCTATTTTTCTTTGACATGGTACTCACATGGTTATAAAACAATGCAAGAGGTGAAAATAGATATGTTTGGATTTTTCTCCTGAGACCATCATTGGCAGGAGGAGCTCCAAGTTGGTGTCTATACATACATGCATATATTTTAAATGCCCAAAGGCACATGGATGATATCCATCTGCCATAGGGCATTGGACTTACCTCTAGGGTTAACACCTTCTGGTTGAAAAGGTTCAATGGGCAAGAAGGGAGTTCATTTAGCACACTGTTTAGTAATTAGCTTGCAATTTTATTTTGTTAACTGAGGGAAGAGTTTGTGCAAGCTACGGGCTGATTGGTGGAACTTGCTGTGTAGCCTGATTGCCTTCATAAGTGTCATGGGTCAGGTTATCAGCTTCCTCATTTAATTGTGACAAAGAGGAGTAGTTATCCCTTCTAGGAGGCTTTAAATAGATTTTAGGAGCAGTGTAACCATAATGATATCATTTTTTATGGAAGAAAAAGGCAATCTAGTAAAAGCAATGGCACAATATTGGCTAGTCACAAAATTAATAGACTCAGGGAATTGTTACAAGACCAAGTTTATAGCTGATAATTCCAGAGCTTGGGGAGACCTAGTGGAGTATATATATTGGAAGGTCCTTTCACCCCAGTATCAAGGTGGAAATAGATTATGCCAATTTTCCCTTTAGAGCTGGCATCCTTGAACACCAAGGGCACACCAGGGGTAGTCTGGCTCACTATTATTTTGGTTGATTTTGAGGCACAAGGTAAATTGTTTGCAGGAATCTTGATAGAGTCATATGACAGTCAATGACCCCAGTGAAATTTAGCCATAGCTCTTTGAAAATTAGGGCTAAACAACATTAAATTATTCACTTCTGACTTTGTGAGAGGAGTTATGAGCCTATCTGGTTCTTTCCCTTGTGCTCATAATAAGCACTTCGTCAATGAGGCAGTCATCTGTGAAATGCCTTCTACTTGACTTTGGTCTTTTATTTGTGCACTGGAGGAAGAGTGCACCATGATATAAGTGCTCTTGCCAGATGACTCCAGTAGGAAGCCCAGGAGTTTAGCATACTATAGCCCATACATCTTCTTAGGGTCATTGAATTTTATCTCCATATTGTTTAGGGATGCATTAACCAATTCCAAAGCTTCTGGGATAATGTTGAGAGAAATTTAATGTGGGTCTCCATTTAGCAAATAAAATAAGGGACTCATTTGTTGAGTAGTGATCTTTAAAAAAGGTCTAAGCCAATTCAGATGTCCTAGGATAGTTTGCAATTGGTTCAAAGTAGGCTTTTCATGGAGAGTGATTTGAGGAGCTGCTTACATAACCACTCCTAGCAGGATGAAAGGTCCTAAAAATGTAAAAGAGGGTTCCTTTTGAAACTTTTCAGGGGCAATGGTCAATCCCAATTCATTAAGGTTGTCAATCAAAACTGTAAAAGTCTGCTGCAGTATAGCCTCTTTCTCATGTGGTAAAAGTAGGTAGGTCATTCATGTACTGTATCACAATAAGATCTTTATATTATTTAAGGCCTCTTAGGGCTTGAACAACTGACAAAAGTGAAGCTGTTTTTCATGCCTTGTGTTAACATTTTCCACTGAAAATGTTATGCAGACACTGAGTTACTAATGACAGGTACTGTAAACGCAAAACATTGTCTATCAGCTAAATGCAGTGGAATGTACAAGAAACAATCCTTTATATCTGCTATGCAGATTTGATACTTTTTTAGAACACATTCAATAAGTGGAATTCCGAGTTGAGTGGTACCCATCTTTTGCATAGTCTCGTTTATGGCTCACAAATTTGGAAGTAATCTTCATTTGCCTTTTGCCTTTTTCTGAACACACACACAAAATGGGGGTAACCCATGGACTATGAGAGGGCTCAATATGCCCCAAAGCCAATTGCTCTTTTATCAATTCTTGTATTTGTGTAAGTGTTTTTGGGAAAGTGGCAACTATTCCACCCATGCCGGTCCATTGGAGAGCCATTGCAAATTTATGGGGAAATGTGCTTGTAATATGAACAGTGCCCTTTAATATTGGGAGGGCATCCGAAATCCCCCTCTCAAAGATGGGTCTTTCAAATCCTAAAATCCATGTCTATTATATCATCCTAGAAGACCTGGTCATCAGTAGTGAGCACTACTCCAATGCAACCCAACATCTCTCTGGCAAATAGGTTGTTAGGAATTCCTTCCACCACTAGGGGACAGATGGTCCCTTGGTTACTGTCTGTGTCCTCCATGTCAAGCCCTGCACTGCCTGTAAAGAGAAGGTTAGCTCTCTGATGTCTGTAACGTTGGGCCATGGTTTGGTACCCATGACTCAGGTACCTCTTCCAACCTCAACATTAAGTCAGCCCCTGTGTCCATCAACCCCTTGAAAATTATCTTGTTTATCTTTAGCATTGGCCTGGGTTTGTTGTCCTTACTATTAGGGACACCATATTCCAGGACTCCTTTTATCTATCTATTAGTTGTTTGGCTTTGTTTTTGTTTCCCTATGTTTGGATCCTCCCTTGGTCATGGGACTGAGGTGTGTCCTGAGAGGAGTTTAAAGGCTTTCCCACATAGTTTTGGCTTCTCTGAAGTCTCCAGCCTAGTGCATCCCTTCTTACACCACAGGCAGAGGCCTGATTTCCCCTTTTCTCTGAGAAGGGCAATCTTGAGAAAGATGCCCTTTTTCTCCACAGCTCCAGCACCCATCTAATTTATTTTTGTGATTCATGGACAGAGCGAGAATGCCAAAGCCATCAACGTAGCCTATTGGCCTGGTGTCCCTATATCTTTAGTGGCAAAATCCAGTCATCTAGAATGCCATTACATACTGGTGCCACTGCTGCTCTATGTTCCTTATTTAGTCCATCCCAGAATAATACCTTGACTAAGGCCACCCAGGCTCCTTCACAAGATACCTTTCCTTCTACTGCCTTGTTTATTCTCTAAATAAACTGTAGCAAGTCCTCAGTGGTTTTTTTTTTTTTTTGCCTTAAGTCCTACATAAAAACTGTACCTCCCATAGCTGGCAACTTCCTCCAGGCTCTTAGAGCAAAGAGCTATACCTGATTGAAATAATTTGGTGGGCCTGTAGCTTGTACTGCTTCTCCCTGCATGCATTCAGCTGTAATGTTAACATTCGTGATGTGGTTGTGATCCCCCTACTGTTCACATTCACTATAGAAAAATGCCTCTCATTCAAAAATGTTGAAGGCTCAAGAGCTGCTCTGGCTAGGTCTTTCTAGTCTTGAGAGCAATTAAGTTCAAGACTAAGTGATTTGAGAATTTGCTCTGCAAAGAACTCCTGGGGCCCATCCTCTTTTGCTGCCTTCTTCAACTCTTTCAGGATACCCCATGTGTGTGAATACCAAGTGTAAGGGTACTGTGGTATGGGGGCTGTGTTGAATGGGAAGGTTTGTATTTCCTTACCAAACTTTTCATCTCTTATCCTACATATATATTCAAAACATTCTCTAGCCTTCCGGTATGGGCTTCTGGAAAACCATGACTTGGGCCTGTCTGGTGGCCTGGTCATTTTCTAATTTGTCACAGTCCCTTGCTCCTTTGGTGTTGCCTCATAAGAAGGAATTTACCACTGACTCAGGGAAGGATATAATTTTTTCCTGTCAGTATAAGGCACACCTGCACCATTTGGGTCAACTCTTGCTGCACCATGAAAATTAATGATATAGTTTCCTGCCCTCTCCCTCTTGTACCTGTTGTGGTTGCTTGCTTGGAAGTAGATTCTTACCCTCCTTTAACTGTGCCTGCTGTGATTGCTTCCTTTTTTGTCCTTGTCTGTGTCTCATAACTTCATCTTCCATCAGGGCCATCATTATATGACAAAGGTCTGTTAAGGGCCCGCAAAACTTTGCTGAATTGTTGTAACAATAAGGAAAAAATGTAGTGGTAAAGTATACCCCATCTCTTTAGCTTGCTGTGTATTTGCAAATATCTTGACCCATGTCATAGTATCAAAAATATCAAGACCTCCAAAGACCCAGCAGGAAGCAGATCTGATTTTATTGCATAGTTACCATGTATATATACACACAGGCTGTAGCTAAGCAGATTACAGGCAGCCACCAGTGTAATTTCTGCTATCTGTACTTGCAGCAACCAATTGAGGAAAGGGCCATGGAGCAATAAATAAGTAATTATGTAAAATGTAAAAATAAATTAAATTTGATTGAACTTCAGGAATTGTAACACATGGCCTGATGCCCAGGGGTGTGCCTATTGGGTAAGCAGTCTGCCGCTCACGTGCCTAGTATAAGGAGAGTGGTCTGCCACTCAGACGCCCTTACTGTATGCCTTGTATGCACTTCTCCATGCACTTGTCCTCACAGGCAGTCTTTGCTGGCTAAGGGGGAGAAAACATGTTCCCAAACAAAAATTAAATCAAAACTTCAAGGATTTTTGTAAGTAGTTTCTCTCCTTTAGAGAAGGCTAACCGAGGGTGCCATAATAGTCACAATACTCTGTTTCTCATAACCAAGACAAGGAAATTTTATCCTGACTGGCTATATTTAATAACCATCTGCAACAATAAATAAGCAATTATGTAAAATGTAAAAATAAATTAAATGTGATTGAACTGGGGAGAAGAGTTAGCCTTTTTCCTCTGCCAGTTCTATGGAAGTAGTTGAAATTCAGAGAAAAAAAAATCTGGGGAAAAAATTATATATATATCAAATCTCTTTTACTAACCAGAGAACATGTCAGTTTTAGCTTGCTTGACACATGGCTGGGCCAGAAAATAGTTTCTCAGTTTTTATTTACAACATGAAGTAGTTCAGGCAGAGAAGATTAATTGTCAGGATTTTTTCCTATTTTTAAATAGGGCTATGTTTTAGGCCCTTTCTCCTCTTTCCCCTTATTCTCTCCCTCTTCTTCCTCCCCTTCCCCTGCACTCTCATCCATTCATCTATCCATCTATCTATCATCTCTCCTCTCTTCTCCTCTCCTCTCCTCTCCTCCTCAGCTTCATGGTTACAGTGAGGTTTTTCATCTTTCTTTTTCATCTCTCCCCCTCTATGATGTTCTGCCTCACCACAGACCCAGAAACAATGGGTCCAAATGACCTTATACTAACCCTCTAAAACCATGAACCATGAACCATGAACCAAAATAAAACTTATTCTTCTAAATTAAGTGTATCGGCTATTTTGTCACAGCTATGATAATCTGCCCCCCCCAAAAAAAAATGGTAGTAACAAGAGTAAAAATATTACTATGACTATACTACATGGTTCCCAAATCTTTGGTGTGGGTTTGTGGAAAGAATTTCGGAGATTTTTGGAGTTGCAGAGAAGGAAAAAAATCTAGAATGGTAAAATAAAAGTGGACAATTAGTGGAAAATTCTGGTGGGAGCAGAAGACTGGAATACTGATAGGGATGCTGAGAGTATAGACTGTGTGCATGAGGTTTGAAAAGGAAAAGACAAGATTAGACTAGAGGTTATTCTTATTAAAATATCTTTTCAAAAAAACTTCTCAATACTGTTTTTGTGTCTTAAAACTTTGTTCAAAGCTAAAATTAAAAGTAATAGACTAATTAATCTCAGAAAATATCAAGGTAATGCAGTGTTTCAGCAATGGATGTAGTTGAATTCTTTTTTTTTTTAAATTTTTTTATTTTTTTATTGGTTGTTCACAACATTACAAAGCTCTTGACATATCATATTTCATACATTAGATTGAAGTGGGTTATGAACTCCCAATTTTACCCCAAATGCAGATTGCACAATCACGTCGGTTACACATCCACAATTTTACATAATGCCCAATGTAGTTGAATTCTTTCAGCCAGATTTAAACTGATAATCAAAAGAGGAAAAATAAAGACCTAAGGAGATTTTAAAACCTATACTTAGCCATAAAATAAATCATGTAAATTTCCAGCCAAATATAATGCAAACAAATTAATATTATTTTTAAAAAAAAAAAAAAAAAGGAGCACATCGCATAGCTGTCCCGGCCCTGCTGCCTTTGCCGTCTCCCCGTGTTCCTGGAAATGTCAGGCGCAAATGACAGGGTCACTGAGAAGAACTTCCTTGAGGAGCAATTTGATGAGGAAAATGTGATTTTAACACTGGTCCCAGTTACAGAGGAACAAGAATATCCAATAGAAACAAGTGTTTATTCAACTACAGAAATCAAACAGGAAGTCTGCTTTCCTGAAACAAAACCTAATTGCAAAATACAACCCCTTCCCTTGCCGACCATTTTGCCTCCAATTAATAAGGTTTCACGGGATACTTTGAGAAACTGGTGCCAACAATTTAATTTAAGTACTGGTGGCCAGAAAATAGAGGTTTATTTGAGGCTACAGAAGCATGCATATCCCGAACAAAAATATGATATTCCTGAAACATCTCAGGAGGCCAGATTGAAGCCAGTTTCCAGGAAATGGAAGGCAGCGGCCAATGCAACAGGGCTTCAGGAAAGGCATAATAAGGTTAAAAGAGAAGAAGAAGATAACATGATTGAAGTTGTAAATTCAGCTCAGGAGTCCATATTGGCATCTTGGGCAAGGATTGCTACCAGAGCCAATCAGCGCAAGGCTGTGAATTCGTGTCCCATCCTTACTTCTGTGGAGGCCTTTTTGCTGCAAACCTCTGGTATCAGGTGGTGTGTGGTCCATGGACAATTTCTTTCTGCAGAAACAGCAGGCTGGGTTCGCCTGCAGTTCCATGCAGGTCAGACTTGGGTCCCTGACACTCCCAAGAGGATGATTTCCCTCTTCCTGTTACCTGCCTGTATTTTTCCACCCTCGGGACTAGAAGATAATATGTTATGTCCTGAGTGTGTAAAAAGGAATAAGAAGATGATGAAAGGATTAATTATAACAAGAGAGAAAAAGCAATGCACTGTAGGATACCGAAAGGTGCCACCTTAAGCAATGTGGGGGTTTTTTTGTTTGTTTGGTTGGGTTTTTTTTGTAAATAAAGGTTTATTAGAACACACACACAAAAAAAAAAAAAGCAGAGAGCTGATTTGCACACCCCCCGGGGCTGAGTCTGGACATGCTGAGAAAGACGTAGTCAAGATGAGAAATGGTTGAGGAGAGTAGAAACTGCGAGGGTGGAGACAATGTAGTGGAGCGGCCACCTAGGAGACACCTGTGGAAGCGTGGACACCCAGCCTAGATGGAGCACCTGCCCCTGAGCGTCTCTCTGGCTACCCAGCTTCACCATGTCCAAGAAGGACGGGGGCAGCCAGACGAAGGGGGACATTGCAGAGGCGCTCGCTGCACTGCAGGCTGCCAACAAGGAGCTCCGCGCCAAGCTCACTGACATCCAGATCAAGCTGCAGCAGAAGAGCAAGGTGGGCCCCGCCTAGCTGGCCCCTCCCTCCCTTCCACCTGCCCCAGAGACCCAAGGCTAGCCTGGGAGACCAGTTGGGTCTCTGCAGGGGTGCCCACACCCAGTCCCACAGGCCCTCAGAGGTTCCCAAGGGAACTCAAGACAGACAGCTCTTGGGAAGAGAGTGGAAAGTAGCGGGAGGGTCCTGTGAGCAGAGGCACCACGGAGATGGCCCCACCAAGGGGAGGATGCCCACCTGGTAGACAGCCTCCCACATGGGGCCACAGGGCTTTAAACAGCAAATCCCTGGGACATCTCCACCGAGCTCCACAGTGGACTTGAGTTCCACAGACTGGGCTGAGGTGGCCCATCTGTGTGGACAAGAGAAAAAGAGGACCTCAGCTTGTGTGGGAAGGAGCAGCACTTGAGGCCACACTTGGAGGAGCTGAACAGGCTGAGCAGGGGTGTGGAGCCCAGTAGACCCTGGGTAGGTAGCCATAGCAACCCTGAGTCTGAACATCCACGCTCCGAGGTCCTCAGAACGCGCAGGGAAGGGTTAGAGAGGGATTGAGCTTGTGCAGGAGGCTGGGGGTGGGCCTCTCTGGAGAGTGTGTGGGGACTGCTCAGTGCCAGGCCCCTGGCCCCAACCTCCTTCCATCTCTGGTAGCTTCTTGTTGTAGTTAGAAAGGAGGTGCAGGAAGCATTCAAAGACCTTTGCCCTCTCCTCCTACCTGCACCTCACCTCAGGAGCCACTAGGAAGGTCAGGTGAGCTCCTGGGAAGAAAAAAGCAGAAAAATGATCTGGAGAGAAAAGGTGACTTCTACTGTGTGGACAGCTCAGGGCAGAGTGACTCCTGGAGGTCGGGAGGCCCTGGACTGCAGGGCTGGCGTCCTGCCCCGGACTGTAATTCCCTGTCCCTTTCTTTCTACTGGCAAAAGTATTCCTCTTGGAGGACATGCAATCACCGTGGAGGTCATTCTGTTACATGGTCTCCTCTTACTGACCTCCTGGTTGCAGCAAAACTTGAGTCCTGTTCCCTGATGATTATGTAGAATTTGGACCCAATGTTCACACATGAATTCCTGAGGGAACTAGCCTTCCTCTGTACTGGGGGTAGATCCCACAAGCCTGCCACAGTCACCAGCTGGCTCCTCACTGAGGAAGCTTGCCTGTCTTGCCCTAGTCCCCAGCCCTCCTGTCCCCAACCCTCCTGCTGTCAGCTCCCCCTGCAAAATAGGACAGGAGCAGCTCCCAGCACCAGGCGGTGCTGAGGAGGAAGGGCAGGGAGGCTGGGGTCAGGGCTGTTCATGTACACTAGAAGGGGTGGCACGGTGAGACAGAGGTGTGCCTGCTCTCATGGCCTTGGGGCCACTGTCCCTCAGCAAATGCCACCTGCACCTGACCTATCACTTTGTGTCTTTTTCAGAGCCCACATGCACTGTTCCTACTCCTGCCACAGTCCCTTCTGCAGGCGAGATCTCTGGGTCTGAGTTGGCCTGGGGACTCTCCTGAGAAGCTGCAGCTTCTTGTTGCAGTTAGAAATGAAGCTCCAGGAAGCATTCATAGATCTGCCCTGTTCTAACCTCACTTGAAACTGGCCCTGCCCATTCACCTCCAAACAATGGTGGAGTCTTTGTCTCTAGAATATTTGCTTAAGTCAGGCCAAAGAGGGAATAGAAAATGTGAATTTGGCAGGGTGGGATGGTGCACACCTGTAGCCCCAGCCACTTGGAGACTAAGGAAGGAGGAGAGTAAGTTTGAGACCAGCAACTGCAACTTAGTGAGGGCCTGTCTCAAAGTAAAAAATGAAAAGGTCTGGGGATGTAGTTCCGAAGTAAAGCATACAGGGTTCAGTCCCTCGTACTACAAAACCAAAAACAAAGCAAAAGGCCAGGACTCCTCTCCCTGTACTGGCTTCTTGGGACCCAGCTCCAGGAAGACACTCACCTGCTGAGAGGGAGGCCACTGGACAGGGCAGTCTCCCTGGGAACCATGTGGGGCAGACTCAGCTATCTTAAAGCCAGCCAGGGGCAGCTGCTCCAAAGCAGAATAAAGATAGATGACGCTGGGCATCAGGCACCGGCTCCCAGCTCCTAAAAGACCCTTGTTGCCTGCCTTCCTGAAACCCTGGCCGCTGCCCTGCCCAGCACCACCCTGCGGCAGATGTGCCCTGCGGCAGATGTGCCCTGCCTAAGGGACACTCCTGAGACTGGACAAGTTGCCTGTTGGGAGCAGACCTGCGTGTCAGGAAACACGTAAAGGCCGTGTAAGGAGTGAAGAGTGCTGTTCTGCCCTGCAGGGCTGCCCAGGGTGGTTCTCCTGAGCACCCATCCAGGAATGTTGGCCAAGCGCTGGTGTGGGGGCTGATGGTCCTGTGTGGGATGACTCGGGAACCAGCCAAGGGGAAGTCAGAGCCATCAGGCTTCCCGCACCGCACTGAGGTCCCGAAGACAGGCCTGAGCTGAGACCCTGGCGAAGGCCGGTTCTGAATAGGAGACCAGGATGGATGCCTGGAAGAAGGAAGGATACTATTAACACCATCCCCTAAAAAGAGACCACTGGGGTCCCATGTGGGCAGGGAGCATGGGCGTGCTCCAGGCACAAGCAGCTTCCAAAGGCTGTGGACACCGAATGGGATCTTCCACCATGCGACCAGCGGACTGGTTCATTAATGAGGTTCTTGGCATAAAAGTTAACTAGTGAGATCGAAATAAAACACACAGACTCAGTTACTTTTTTCTATGACCAGGTCCAAGACAGCTCCCCTCTCTGGTTCCCACCTCTAACCGCCCGGCAGGGCAGCAAGGATTACTCAGGGCTAGCAGGAGAGAGAGAGAGAGCACGCCAGGGAGTAGCCTTTTATTGGGGAACAAGAAATTCAGGGGAGAATTCCATCCAATGAAGGTTGAGGGGGGCCGCACTCCAAGGTCAGGGTCAGTGATTGGCCCCCGGGGTCAGTGGTCAGTCACACCCCCACACGGACGGGTTCTCACTATAGTCAGCAACATAATGGAGGGAAAATGATGAAGACCAAGAGAACAGAGTAAAATAATACAAGAAAAATTTAAAGCCTTAGGAAAGATATGGACATATAGACAGAGAAGAAAATTCACAGATAGACATGATTAAAAAAAAATCTGTCCAAAATACAGTCTAATCAAGTTGCCAAATGTACAGAAAAAAAAAGAGTATTTTTTTAAAAAGTCATTTTAGCACTTGCTAAATGACATTTAAAAGTTTAAAGAAGAAATTTTAAAGGCCAGGAGGATGTCAGACAACTTATTTTATGACCTAAAAGAAAAAAAAAAGTAGAAATAAAGATCTTCACAAAAAAAGCATGAACCAAGTGAATTCATGATTACTAAAGAAATATTATAGAAGATGCTTAGTGGAATTTAGTACACAAAAGAGGAAGAAAGACAAACATGAGTATGAAAATAAATTCCATTAGAGAGAGTAGACTCACAAATGAGTAATAGGAAAGAATGAAATGCCATTACTACAGTGAACCATCAAATTTCCAAGATAAATAAGGAAGAAGAAAATCAACAGAATTGTTGAAACAAAAATCAATAAACTGACAGAACAAAGCACATACTTTTCAATAATAATTCTGAATGCAAATGATCTTTATTGTATAATTTTAAAACACAAACTGATTTAATAGATTAAAAACAAGATCCAAAATTCAACAAAATGCCTTCAACAAAAAACTCACTTAAGCTGCAAAGACATGACCATAGTGGAAGCAGAAGGATAAAAATAATCACATTTCAAGAAAATGAAATTCTAAAACAAGCAACAGCAGTGTTTTAGTCAGCTTTTCATCATTGTCCAAAAAATGCCTGACAAGAACAACTTAAAGTAACCAAGGACAAAATGTATTAAAGTAAATCTATGTGCTCCCAGTGGCTTACATTTTTTAGTCCATAGAAGGCTGACTTTATTACTCAGGGCCAAAGGTGAGTCAAAACATCATGGAAGAAGGGTGTGGGAGAGGATAGCAGCGAAGAGGCTAGTAGCTGGAGACATGGCTCTTCTCAACAAGCACAAACATGCCAAATGGTGTAAACCCCAAGGACTCGCCCCCCATGAATGCACTTCCTCTAGCCATACCCTATCTGTCTATAGTTGCCACTCAGTTAATTCTTATCAGGGGATTAATTCACAGGTTAAGGTTCTCAGAACTCAATCATTTTTTTCTCTAAAATTTCTTGCATTGTCTCACACATGAGCTTTTGGGGACACCTAATCTAAACCTTAATATACCTCTTAAAGGTTTTAACTATTCCCAATAGCATCTCCTTGGGATCAAGTCTCCAAAACATGACCCGTTGAGGATTATTCAAGATCTAAGTCTGGTCTTTACAATATCCTGTCCCTAGTCCTTCAAGTCTCATTATGTAAAATTCACTCAGTCCATCACCAAAGTACCAGCATTTCTCAAAGTCCAAGTCCATAAACTCTGTTAATGAACAAACTCAGGTGTAGTTCCATGTAAAAAATAAAACAAAAAAAATTGCTTAATTCCAAAGTAAAATGTTTGAATAAGCATAAGTAATAAGTTATTTCTTGTTCCAAAAAGAAGAAATAGTAAAATAGAAGGGTTTAGAACAAAGCAAAACTGAAATGCACAGAGAAAATATAAAATATTAGAGACTCTTTTTTTATATGTAGGGGTCCCAAGGGCTTAGGCAGTCCTAACCCTATGATAAATTATGCTGGTTGAAGTTCACATAATTTCTTTCTCTCTATGTTGAAGTTCGGATTGTCTCTATATGGCTGACTCTGCTGCCTGCCTATAACTTTCTTTAGCATATATTTCATGTTGTTGGAATCTCTGTCTTCCTGGAGTCTCAATTTTAACTACAATTTTACTCCCATAGCTTTATCACTCTTCTGAGATGTTTTAGGGATTCCAACCTGGCTACATACCACAAAGCCTCTCATGCTTTTCTTTGAAATATCTAAGAAGCTATGACACCATAACTCTTAAATTATGGATGTTTAGAAAGATAGTACCATGTATAAAACAACAGGTATGCCACGTGTGCAAATCATACATAAGCCTGCTTGAACCATTGCTGCAGCAATCTCTGAGTGTCTTCTTGCTACAGGAATCTTGGGTGTACTGGATATCCTGGGGCTCTTTTCTCAAATGAAAATCTTAGAAACAATTTTATACCTCAAAAGTATTAAAGCTTGTTATGGATAAGGTAGCTTGAAGATTCCCAAGATGCCCTCAAAATATCCTTACTACTGTCCCAACACCAAGCCTTCAGCTTCATTTTAACAGAACTACCTGGGGGAAATAAAACCTACATGTGTGTGGCAAATTTTTCACATCTTCCCACTGTACTCTTCTTTGACTTTAAGTCTCACCATAATTTAGATACAAGCATTCAGCAACACCCCTGTCTTCAGATTTTCTCTGCCAAGTAAACTAATCCTTCTCCTCTAAACTTGGTCTCCTATATGTAACAGAGATTGTAATAAACACATTCATATTACTTACCATAGTACCTGGATGGCCCCCTAGATCAATTCCTAATAGAGTCCTCATTTCCCTCTGAAATGTCATCTACATCAACTTTACTGTTCACACATATATCAACATTCTGATTTTCAGAGCCCCCATCTAAAGTTTCCATTAAGTTCTAAGCTTTGTTTAACCACATCTCCCAAACTTTTCTAAATTCTTCTCACAAATCATTTGCAAAGTCTCCCCCCCTAGCACATTATCAGGTATCTAATAATAGATAATGTTCCAATCATATCTAAACTTTCTATTGCTATAAAAAATACAAGTATTATAAACATGAATAAGATGAAATAAACATCTTATAAAGAGGATTTTTTTTGGCTTATATTTTTTAGAGGTCTGAATTTATGATCAGATTAATTCATTGATTTTAGGCTGCTACTGAGGGTGCCAAAGAGAAATAATAGGGAAACAACATGGTGCTGTAAAACTTCCTACCTATCACCAGTCAGGAAGCCAGAAGAAAGACAGAATTGGAGCAAAGTGCCACCTTTGCGGTAACACTCCTAAACACCCTAAAAGCTTACACTTGGCCCCACCTTATCATTTCCCAATAGTACGGCTCTGGTTCCCAATCCTCTTTGAAAGACATTCAAGATCCTTAACTTTATGAACATGAAGATTACAGAGCCGATCTAGGTAGAAACCCCAAACTCCATAGCCCAGATTGAAGCAATGAAAGAATAGTTGTCAGAGAGATGGGTAACAGAGTGAATATTCTAAAACTTAACATTTGGCAGCTTGACATGAGGGGACATGTAATTTAAAATTATTGGAACAGAAAGTAAGGAAAGACCTCCTTGACCCAGAGCCATGACCAAGGTAGGGTATGAGGAATGCAGTAAGAAAAGGAGAAAAAAGGGGATGCAAAGCACACATGCTCACTTCCTTAAAAACAGTTGAAAAGAAAGCAGATCAAATTAATTTTCCAAATTAAAATGGGAAAAAGCCACTATCACTGAAGGTTAGGAAGTGAAAGAGGCATAATTTGGCTCAAATTGCTGGGGAAAAAATAGCCAGGCAGAGTCATTTTGTAAAGATCACACTAGCCAGCTTCCCTAGAAGAAATTAAATCTGTATAGTTTCTCTACATCTTTAGAAAGTAATAATGCCTCTGAAATGGAACATTCTAATAATCCATTTGGAAAGATCTTGTAAAGGGAAAACTGCTAATTTAAAACTTCTCCCATCACAGACAAGGGGAGTAGGGTGAAACCAAACTCCTCCAGGGAGTATTTCTCCTGAAAAGTATCTCAGTATCACTGGCTGTAGAAGTGCATATGAAAATGGGACAATTGCCACCATGTCCCAGGCATGGGTAAAATGTTTGTGATCTGTAGCATCTAGAGTAAAGGCTTTATGACAAAATAGTGCCCAAATCTTCCACAAAGGGCCTGTACACATTCACCTCCCACTCACAGACAGCTGCCAAGCAGTTAGATAAAAGCTGCTGCTAATAAATCAAAGAGTGGGTGATCCATGATCCATAGAAGCCAGCAACAGCCATGAGCCCTCTACTACCATCACCCCTGCCAAATGCCAATGTCTCGGCTTGGCACAAGATCACGAGGCACCACACAGCTTTGTAGGTTCAAACAGCAATCCTTTATTCCCGAACTCACACCGCCTCCACACAGGTTCAGGGGCAATCTCAAATCTCCCGCACAATTCACGTCCTAAATAATCTCTCTCCACCTCAGCGGGAACTCAGGCAGCAGGCACGCCCTACTCCCAGCAGGAATAATCCTATTGTCTTAAATTGGAACGCCCTAAACCCAAGGACCAGGATACTTCCTCAAACCTGCAGGAATACACCCTAATCCTGGATCCACCCTGGTCATTGAGCAGGGTCACCTTTCTCAAACACGCATACAAGGTCACAGCAAATTTCCAAGGCAAGTCCATTTAACATGGGGTATGCTGGCAAGGATTTCAATGCGTCATTCCTACTTGGCAATGGCCCTCAGCAACCCCAATATCCAACAGAAATATCTAGCATAGATTGCAGGTGTTCTATCTCTGAGCTGGCTAACAAGCACCAATGGTTGTTATGGTAAACATATCAATCAGGGATAGAGGCTCCTATGTCCTAGCATCTCTCAGAGGGTTCACAATCATGAGTACCAGAGCTTCAAATACACACAAATTTTATTCAAATGTACAGGTTCATAGAAGGCATTTCATGGGGGGAATTCTGACAGCAAATAATGACATCACACACATAACAGTAAACCCCACAAAGAGTTCTTACAAAGGACCATCCTATAGAAAACTAGTGTGGGATGGTCTCCACAGATTCTGAAATTTACTTGAGGGAAATCCACACCAGATTTGTCAAGTTTGGATACATGGAGTTTTTCTTCAGAAGGGCACACAAAACTGTATTCCCTCATAGGGTCTGCTAACTCACAATATAAAATGTGTTCCACTGATCTATCAGAAAATTCTCGTATCAATAGATCATTCAAACATAAACAAGGTAATGACTATTCAGACCTAAAAATACTGCTAAATAAATAGACCTTCCCAATATATATGTAACATTTTATCCCCCATCAAAAATCAAATTCACTTTTCCCCCATTTCATTGAAACATTCTCCAAATTTCAGAATATTTTAGGACAAAGAGCAAATTTTAGCAAAAACAAAAGAATCAAACAATTCCTGAAAGTATTTCAAATAATATCTCAATGAAGTAAAATTATATGATGTGTCAAAATGCATTTTATCATCATGTATAATAAATTAGAACAATTTTCTTTTAAGTTTCAAAATAACAGTAGAAAGAGTTTTATTCCTAACTTCATGTCTTAAGTGCTTCTTTATATCATTAAAACTTGAAAATATTTTTTAAATGAAATCAATAACAAGAAAAAAGCAGAAATCACTTTAAATCAGAGGTTGAATAATATAATTTTGAATAAAAAATAGATCTTAGAAGAAATTGGGAGAAATAAAATAATTCTCAGAACAAATGAGATAAATATACACATATCAGAATCTCTGGGACACTAGAAAGGCAGTTCTACTGGAAAGTTTATAGCATTTAGTGCTTATATGTTTAAAAAAAAATCTCCCAGCAAAATAGTAATTTTACATTTGAAGGCTTTGAGAGAGCAAGAGCAAGCTAATTCCAAAATCAACAGAAGACAGAAAATAATGAATATAGGTACTAAAATTAGTGAATATAAAATTATAAAACAAAGAATTAATGATTCAAGGAGTTGTTTCTTTGAAAAATAAAAATATTTGAACTCCACCCTAACCAAAATAACTCTCAAGAAAAAGAGAAAGAAGACTCAATCTTACAAAGTTTGAGGGAGATATATATATATATATACACACACACACACATACACACACAGAGAGAGAGATATTTTTGATCAGTAAAGGCTAATTTGAAAACTTTTATTTTAGTGAACTGAATAATCTATACAATAACAACAAATTTCTACCTACCTAACTTGAACTAAGAGTATATAGAAAACCTAAGCAGCAAATATAAAATGACAAGATTGAAGTTAGCCTTCATATATATATATATATATATATATATATATATATATATATATATATGTATGTATATATAAATACACTATATTGTCATGTATATTTAAAAGAACAATATAAATAAAAATAATTAAAAATAAAAATACTGAAGAAATAATAAGAAAACTTTTAGCAAAGATAAGCCAAGGACCAGATGCAGTCTCAGCTGAGTTCTATCACACTTTCAAAGAATAACTACGATCAACCCTCCTCAAATTATTCTATGAAACTGAAAGGGAAGAAACACTTCCAAATGTTTTTATTTTTTTTCCCAATCTTATTCTTTTTTTACTTGTTCTCTCTAGTTGTGCATGACAACAGAGTGTCTTTCAATTCATCATACACAAAATGGAGTGCAACATTTCAATTCATGATTTGAAATACACTATTCATGTAATCATACATGTACCTTGGGTAATGATGTCCACCTCATTCCACCATCTTTCCTACCCCCATAAACCCTCCCCTTTGCCCAATCCAGAGTTCCTCCATTCTTCCCATGCCCCTCTATCATAGATTGTCATCCACTAATCAGAGAAAACATTTTTGCCTTTAGATTTTTAGGGTTGTCTTATTTTGCTTAACATGATATTTTCTAATTCCATCCATTTACCTGCAAATGCCATGATTTTATTTTCTTTTATGCTGAGTAATATTTCATTCTGTATATAAATAACATTTTCTTTATCCATGTATCTATTGGTGGGCATCTAGGTTGGTTCCACAGTTTAGCTGTTGTGAATTCAGCTGCTATAAACATTGGTGTGGCTATAACTATAGTATGCTTATTTGTAAGTCCTTTGAGTACAGACCAAGGAAGGAGAGAGCCAGATCAAATGGAGGTTCCATTTCAAGTTTTTTTGGTATATCCACATTGTTTTCCGAAGTGGTTGAACCAAGTTTCAATCCCACCAGGAATATAGGAATATATGGTACAGCTTTTCCCCAAAATCTTCTCCAAAACTTGTTATTGCTTGTATTCTTGATAACTGCCATTCTGACTGGGGTGAGATGAAATCCTACAGTAGTTTTGATTTGCATTTTTCTAATTACTAAAGATGTTGAACACTTTTTTATATTTTTGTTGGTCACTTGTATATCTTCTTCTGAAGTTACTGCTACTTTTGAACTTTGTCTTATCCTTTTGGAAAGTATATGGAATGCTTTGGGTTTGGTTCCTGTGGGGATTCTTCCCCACATGCTAAGAGATGGCACCGGGTACCCAGTGAGGGATTTCACAGACCTATGGGTCTTATAACTGGAGGACATACACTAGTTATAAACCAGGTCTCCTGGCTCTGTCCCTGGGCAGGCAAGACTTTGAACAAAGAGCTCTTTTCTTGCAGACACTCTTTTCTTGCACACGGCCATATCCACCAGAATGGAGTGGGGCTGGTGCTAAGATGGCAGTACCAGCCACCATGGGACATGGGAGCCTCCCTAGCCCACTGAGTTCCAGCCTCCATGGGTGACCTGGTAGCATCCTGCAACTTGTCCCTGGGGTCCTGAGGGATGTGGTCTGTGTCCTCTTCCCATCTGAACTGTGACACATGGTGGCATGTCCCAGAGCTTCCATAAACACTGCCCTGTTCACTGTCCATCTCTGGCACCCTGGGCCCTGGAAAGTCCTCCTTCCCCATCTGATCAGGCAAACACACACCCTGGCCACCTTCTCCAGGCCTGGTCCACACACCTGCTGCCTCCTTTGAAATATGCTGGACACCTGTCACTGCCCATCTGTTGATATGCCTGGACTGAGAGGACCTATAAATACAGCATCCCTTCCACCAAGGGTCCCCAGTTTTGGTCCATTTGCCCACTCCATGCCTCACAAAGGGGCAGTGTCCAGACCTGCTTGGCCCTGTGGCATGTGCTTTCCGGTTTTCCCTCTGGACTCCTTTGACACAGGACACCGCCAGCTCCCATGGCAGCGTCCGAGTGCCGCAGAGAGCTGGTCTCGCTGGCCTTGGCCGCCGCGATCAGTGAACAAGCCCTCTGGCCCTGCCGGAAGGGTGTGGCCCTATCCATAGCGCAGGCTGGTCACCTGCGGGGCTGCCCGACCCACACCGGGTGCTCCACCACACCGGCCCCTGCTCCTCGGTGCTCCCAGCACTCCAGCCAAATCCCTGCATCTGTCCGACTCACCTCCCAGCGGAGGCGGCCGGGGTCCAGCTGAGCTGTGAGCAGCTCCAGGCCCGTGAGGGTGGTGTGGGCGTTGGCCCGAGACTCCGGTCCACGGTGCGGGGGGACAGGCGGGGTGGGCGCAGAGGGGTCCTTTTCCTTGTGGGTCTGGGTGCAGTGCGGGTCACGGCCACATGGTGGCAGCACAGCTGCGCCTGGTCCCTCCCGGCCCGACGGCCCCGCCTACCACAGCCACCTTCCCACTGCTAGGCGATCCTTGGTCACCAGAGGGTGGGCAGGTCCCGGACAGGCTGAGGGGTTCCGGGATTGTGCGCCCCGCCCCATCCCTTGGGGTCCGCCTCCGGCGCCCCTTCCTCTGCTTCCAGGCGCTCCTGCGCCTGGTGGCGGGAAGGTCCCCATCTCCAGCTCAGATGGCTCGCCTCGCAGTCTTGCGGGGACCAAGGTGCTCAGGCGGCCCCCGCCAGCTCTTGCCCCATCCGCTCGGGACGTCCTTGAGCCCCTCGCCCTGCAGCATCAGGCGGATTCTCCAGAGGAGCCGCCAGTCCCAGGCCGTGACCGCGAGCAGACGACAGCTGGGGTCTACCCTCGCGTCGCGCGGGGCAAGTGGGTGTTGGACCGGCGGCTGGCTGCCCTGGGCCAGGGCGCTGCCCCTCGCGGACCGTGCGCTCGGCAGGGGCGCCGCTCCTTGCTCCGCCTGGCGGGATCCGCCAAAGGGCCCGCAGGGCTTTAAATGCAAAGACCGGCCTTTTCCCAAATGTTTTTATGAAGCCAGTATAACCCTAATACCTAAAAGAGACAAGGATGCACCAAGAACAGAAAATTACAGACCAATGTTCCATATGAACATTATTTATTTATTTTACTAAATAAAATATTAGCAATCTGAATTCAAAAGTACATTAAGATCATATAATATAATCAACTTGTTTTTATTTCAAGAATGCAAGTTTGGTACAACATACACAAATCAATAAATGAAATTTACCACATAGGACAAAATCATCCAAAAGACAGATAATTCCCTCAAAATTTAGCATACATACATGTTAAAAGTGCTGAAGAAATCAGGAACAAAAGGACCAAGACAAGTTTCCCAGTCTGTTTAATTTAAAGTTATACTTCCTCAATTACTGATGCACTAATCTGGACAAAGCCAGCTTTGAGGTGAAGGATGTCATAGGTTGCTGCTGTGTCTAAGAAGTATGGTGAGACCTTATTCAAGGTTTGGGCAACTGATAAATTGTTCTAAGGAAGAACTTGGGGATGCAGGGACAATTCAGTAATTGAATACACCTGTAATTGTAACTTAAAGCAGAGAGGAACAAACTACACTAAGGAAGACATTTTATTCCTCAAAAAAAGAAGGGAGGGGGAAAGTAGTCATTTTGATGTTGTAATGTGGTCTTAGCAGAAACATTTTTTTCTTGGCCTCCTCCAACTTCTTCTATGTGTATATCACAGTCAGATTATTAGCAGACTATCATGTGTACACCCTCTTAATTCCTATGTTTTTTGTGCTAGTTTAAATCTTCATCTCTCCTCATCTAGATTATTGTAATATTCTAGCATTATCTTTTTAAATTATTTATTCTAATTACTTATATAAGAGAGCAGAATGCATTTCAACTCAGTGTACACACACAGTTTTTCATTTCTCTGGTTGTGCCTGATGCAGTCACAATATTCATGCAATCATACATGTACTATAGGGTGATAATGTCGGTCAACCATTTTTCTCACCCTCATGCCTCCTTCCTTCACACCCCTCTGCCCAAAGAAAACTTACTTCATTCTTCCCTATCCCCCAACCAGTTATGAATCATCATCCATATATCAGAGGAAAACATTTGGTCTTTAGACTTTTGGGATTGGCTTATTTAGCTTAGCATGATATTCTCCAACTTTGTCATTTACCTGCAAATGCCATAAATTTCATTCTTTTTTAATGCTGAGTAATAGTCTATTGTGTATATATACCACAGTTTCTTTATCCATTTATCTATTGAGGAACATTTAGGTTGGTTCCAGTTTAGCTATTGTGAATTGAGCCACTAACAAAGTGGCTGTGTCACTGTATTATGCCAGGAGTGAAATAGCTGGGTCAAATGGTGATTCCATTCCAAAATTTTTGAGGAATCAATACTGCTTTCAACAGTGGTGGCACCAATTTGCAGTCCCACCAGCAATGTATAAGTGTACATCTCCCCTCATTCTCACCAACACTTATTGTTGCTTATGTTTTTATAATTTCCATTCTCACTGAAGTGAGATGAAATCTTAGGCTAGTTTGATTTGCATTTCTCCAATTTCTAGAGATGTTGAACATTTTTTTCATATGTTTGATGATTGATTGTATGTCTTCTCCCATGAAGTATCTGCTCAGGTCCTTAGCCCATTTATTATTTGGGTTATTTGTTTTTTGGCTGTCTTTTCAGTTCTTTACCTGTGGTGGAGATTACTGCTCTAACTGAGGTGCATATGGTAAATATTTTCTCCCATTCTTTAGCTCTCCTGGTATTGATTATTTCCTTGGGTGAGAAGCTTTTTAGTTTGAATCCATCCCATTTATTGATTACTGGTTTTATTTCTTTTTTTATGTTTTGTTTTCTTTTGTTTTAATTGGTTACACATGACAGTACAATGATCTTGACATATCATACATTTGAATCAGATGGGATATAATTTCTCGTTTTCTGGTTTTATTTCTTATCTGGCATTATCTTTTAATCATTTGTACAACCCAAAAGAATTATTAAACATTTTACTATCAAAGTTCACCTCCTAAAAGCTTTTAAGGTTTCCCTTCTTAGCTGTTTCCCCTCTTAGCTATGGAAAATTAAGTTCTCTTAAAAAGATATACCAAACTTTCATCCATAACCTAGCCCTACTTCATTTGTACAGCTATATTCCTTGAGATTTTTTTTTAATGACTCATGAAGCTTTATTGTCAAAGTCCTTGCATTCCGGGCATATTCCATTAACTATCTTGTGCTTTGAAGTACAGGCAACCTGTTTCCTACCATTCTTCACTCAGATATCTGTCTTCCTTCAGTCTAGGCTGAAAGGATTATGTTAGGAACAAACCTTTCCACAAACCATATTATCTATATAAGCACTTCTTCTCTGCTTCGCAATTGTAAACTTTGTTGGAGACAAAGGTTCTAACTTAGCATCTCCCGGGGTTAAGGTGGTTTTACAGGAGACTACTGGAGCAAAGAGAAGGAGGTGGTATCTGGAGCTTTGTCTGAGTCGCTGATAGGTGGAGCAGAAGGAGGAGGCGGTGTTTGGACAAATTTAAAGGGTATCAGTCCCTCTAATAGTGGAGTTTTCGTGAATAAACGAGATTAGGGGAGAAATAGGACTTTCACCTCCTGCTAAACAGCCTACTAGAGAGTGAAGGAATATAGTAATACGCTGAGAAATCATTGAGGACTAAAGCATTACTTTTGGAGTGCAATAAACGGAGTCTGGCGGAATTACGGTTTTGCCAGGTGTCAGCGGAATCTCCGACTACTGGCCTTTGCTTCCACCCGGGCTGAGACCTTGAAGCGCCAGCTTTTCCGTTCTCCCGCTTCTCTCTTAATCCCACCTCTTCAGGCCACATCCTGTTTTCATAAACCGTGTGTGTCTAATGGCGGCGTTGGTGAGGACGATTTTTCCTGAGAAAAAGAGGTAAGAAATGAGGTAGACGATTTGGTGAGAATGGTGGTCGGAATAGACTGAGCATATATTTGGAGAATGAGTAGGCAGGAAAGAAAGAGAAAGCAGGTAACTATGAGCAAGTTTTTCACAACACATCCTTTGCTCCCAGATTTTACCGGGATCTCTGTCCTCCTTGTTGGAAGGTAACGTTGGAGTTGGCTTGCCCTGGGCGTGGGTGGGTGAAGTAATATTAGGTAGATGCATTTTAATCAAAACATTAGAGATCGTATTTCCCTCCTGAGCACCCCAGCGATTTCCTAAGAGGCGCCGAGAGGGAAGCTCCCAGGAACAGTTGTGGCAGATATGGCCACTTGGTAATGGAGATATATCACCACTATTAATCTGTTAATTTATTAACGTTGATTTAATTAGTGGTGATATCACCATTATTTTATATTTCATATATATGCGTGTGTGTATAATCTTTCCAGCCATAAAAAATACAGAGCTTCCCTGAAGAAACAGAAACGAAAAAAACGTCGACAGGAGCTCGCTCGATTGAGAGATTCAGGTAATGCATTCCTTATCTAACTGTGTGTGTGCCCTCCTACTCTGGAATTTCAGGTCCAGAGTCAGAAGAGGTCAAGTAAGTATCTGATGAAGAATAGATGAGGCTTCTCAATCCTAAATAAACCCAAGACCTGTCAGAAACGATTGCCACAGGAAGAAAGTCTGGATGACTCATCCATGCATCGTTCATACCTATTCCTAAAGTATCTAATGTTTTAAATGCAAGTAATATAGAGCTAACACTCTGTCATAGAACATGTTTATGAATGTTTTCCTTTGTAAATCTAGCACTGGTTGTGCGTTTTCTCAGGTAAAATGCAGGAAAGGGGGAGCTAAAACTCCAAACCTGAGTTTTTGTGTTCCCACCAAAGAAAAATTAAATGCAGACACTGAAAGTCATGCAAAAGGATTTTGTTATAGGTGGAAGTAAAATAACAGCACTCTGGAGAGAGAATGAGTCATCTCCAGAGAATATCAAAGAGGACAGAACTGTCTCTGATATTTACCAGAAAAACTGGGGACAACCTTCTATACTCTGCCAATGCAGGTGTTCAGCTCCTCCAGAAGGCCTTTATTGATCATCTCTGGAATTGTCACATGCACATTCTATTCAGGGGACTTCATCTACAAGTCAGTCTCATGTTAATGTGTGGCACTGATCATAAGTTACCTTAGTCTACCTGCACTGGTAAAGGAATCTTCCTTCTCCATCAATTGGAGAGCTTATACCCATAATTCCTAACTTCATATGAACTTCCATCGACACTATCAATAATTAGTCTTGTTTATTCTTTTTCTCTTGGCATGTTTTACAAATAGCTGTCTCCTTTTTTTTTTCTGCAGATTATCACCATTTGATTTCTTTTCTTTTTTTTTTTTTTTTTTTTTTTTTTTTTTTTTAAAGAGAGAGTGAGAGAGAGAGGGGGAGGGGGACAGAGAGAGAGAGAGAGAATTTTAACATTTATTTATTTTTTCTTAGTTCTCCGCGGACACAACATCTTTGTTGGTATGTGGTGCTGCTGAGGATCGAACCCAGGCCGCACGCATGCTAGGCGAGCACGCTACCGCTTGAGCCACATCCCCGGCCCCATTTGATTTCTTAAGATGGTTTAAAGAAGGACCCTAAGTGTTTAAAGAATACGTTATGATGTTACCTCCATTTTACTGCTAATTGCTAGCTGCTACAACAGTATGGATGTTGTATATTTACTGACATGGCAATATGTGTTAAGGTTTAAGTATAAGCCAGCATGAAATTTAGTTTTCTATAAAACAATATATCTACAAATAAGATCAAAATTAATATTTGGAGAATTTAATCTTAAGGAGCAAATTTAGAAAAGTTTTTATCATCATTATAGAGAATAACAAGTTTATGTGTTAAGTATTTGAATACTGAAATATTCAAAATTTTGCAGCGTTTGGTTTAATAAACCTTTAAATTCTCTCAGAATGGTTAAAAACAGAAGAGGAAGCCTTTATTGAAAAGCAAGGAGAAGAAGAACTATTGGACACAGAAAGGTTAGCACTGATTCAAAAATTAAGCATTCAAGGTATTTTATTTGAATTTTGTGGAGTTTTTTTAAATAAACATTTGAACAGTTTGAGGAAAGTGAAGAGTAGGGGGGTTTACAAGCATGGGTTAATCTAAATTGATGCTCATTTTTTTCCTCAAAATACTATATAAATAATTGTTTTAAGGGAAATGAGCTTAATGAAAGAACTGTTCTCTTTTAATACTAAATAACAGCTGAGTCACACCACTTAAGTTCAATGAGGATTGAGTGAATAATGTAAGAATAGGCCACAACAAGTCATTATTTAGATGAAACCTTGATAAATTTACTTATTTATACATAGTGATAAGACTGTCTTTGGTATAAATCATATAAGTAAATCATACAAGTCAAAGTAAATGATTTGACTGTTTAATGCTTGTCTTTATCTTCTCTAAAATGAAGAATCATATGTAATTGTTTTTTATAAGTTTATTATATGCCTCTGAATTATTTCTAGGTACTGTATTTACTAATTTTCTCTCAAAGGTTTTTTTTCCTCTTATTAATGATGAATTAATGATATTATGTTTCAATTTATGTAGTCACTTTGAAAAATCAACTTGGTATAAAAAAAAGTGTACAAAACATTTTGCTCATTCTGCATAGCATGAGAAATATTTATATTTCTCATTTCTAAATATTTCTGCATAGAAATATTTATATTTCTAGCTAATAGGCTAATAGTAGATGTTATTATTTACCCAAAGTATAAATGCTTTGTAAAGAGTGGTTCTACCCTGGTTTAGGAAATAATGACAGGAAAAAAGAGTAAACACACAGTATATTTTTTTCAAATATTTTCTGTCTGCAGTTAATTGAAATCAAAAAACAGTATTTAAATACTATGGAAAGATAGGTAAATTGTCTGAAAATATCTAGACTTAATGTACTATTTTAAAGTGAATTGCATTTTAGTTTTTAATGTTTTATATTTTTTGTAGTCTAAAATTTATGTACAATGAATGTATATAAACTTTGAATTCAAGTTCTACAAATTAAATCCCTATGTGTTCTGTAGGTACTGCGTGTATGCACATGAACATGTTATATTTAATGACCTAGCTTATGCCATGGCTAAAACATGAGTTCTTGGCATTCACAGTTGGAAATTGTATTTCCTCCTAAAACATTTCCCTATATTCCTAAGCTAGACATTAAATCTTATTTTAATGAATAATATTATTAGTAATATTAGAGTTGTTATTAGTATTGAAAATAATTCAGAATACTTCATATTTATTGCCATCTTACTTATTCAGTGGAAAAATCCTTTCTAGATTCTAAATACTTATTGGTAAATAAGATTTTGAAATATAACCTATGTTCAGAGTTAAGATTTACAATATTGTTGTCTTGGCCCTTACTATAAGTAATATCCCTTTTTATAATGTATTATTTTTTACAAAAGGCACACATTGGTTGATTTTTATAACTTGATATCTTAAAACCTATAGCATTCCTTATTTTTAAAAAAGCATGACCACAGTATACCTTTATTTTCCTTGTTTCAGCAGATGAAGTATTTGGAAGCAAACTACAGGAGTCCTTTTTACTATGAAATTAGTAATTTAAAGCCCATTGCAAAAGAGTCAGATTTTCTCATAGGACTATAGTCCTAAAATTAAGACTTTAAAGACTTTAAATACATATTCACTAAGAAGCATACTGTTTTCTGAATGTGAAAATCTAGGTGTTCTTCTGAAACTCAATACCCACATTATTGCCATCCAAATATTCGTATGAATAGATGAAAAGGAGTGATAGTGTTATTTTTTGAAAGTTTTTTTTTTAAAAGAGAGAGTGAGAGAGGAGCGAGAGAGAGAGAGAGAAAATTTCTTTTTAATACTTATTTTTTAGTTCTCGGTGGACACAACATTTTTGTTGGTATGTGGTGCTGAGGATCGAACCCGGGCCACACGCATGCCAGGCAAGCGCGCTTGAGCCACATCCCCAGCCCTATTTTTTGAAATTTGAACAGTACTGTAGCACATAAACATTTGAACCCAGTAATGATTTTAAATTATTATCCTCTATGAAGTTAGATTTATTTATGGTTCTTCCAAGAGTTCTATTTATGTTTGTTAGTTTTTTTTTATTCTTACTTAACCATTCAAAATGTTTTAATCACTTCCAAAATATCACTATTACGTGTGTTTATGTACATTTTTAAATTAATGACTATTTTTTAGATTATTTGATATTATTGTTACATTGATAGGCAAAACTTACATGAGGAATGGTTGTTAAGGGAACAGAAAGCACAAGAAGAATTCAAAATAAAGAAGGAAAAGGAAGAGGCAGCTAGAAAACAGCAAGAAGAACAAGAGGTATACCACCAAATTTATTTGCCAGTTAACTAAAGTCATTTCTAATTAATGTTCACAATGACCTTACCACATTCAAAATTGAATGTGTTAGGGCTGGGGAAGTAACTTAGTGATAAAGTGTTTACCTAATATAGGGGTTTAATTCCTAGTACCAAAAAATTGAACAAATAAATAAAATAAAAATGGAATATCTTGAACTTTTTTAAAAAAATCAAAAGCTAATGTCATGATTACTATTGATATTTTTAAATTTTAAATTTATTTGTTCTATAAATTAAATGTTAATAGTGAATCAAAAAACTTTTTTTTTTTCCATTTGGAGAGAAAAATGAAAGAATTGGAAGAACAGCTGAGAAAAGAGAGAGAAGAGGAAGAGCAAAAACTACAGGAGAAAAGAAAAAGAGAGGTGATTGCTCTCACAGGAACAGACACGCTGCATATCTCAGAATGCGCAGTTGTCTGTGTTGATGAATCTGAATCTATAAGCATGTGAATGCTGGCAAATTTTGTCCTTTGTTCTATTTTGTTTTTACGTATTTTAGTTTTCTAATCTTGACTTTCTTTCCAAACTGTAATTAACAAATAATCACATTTAAGAAAATTATATGTAAGTTGTCCATATGTTATTTTCAGCATTCCAGGGTTGATGTGGCATATTTTCCCGTGTCCTTATGGAATATCTATTTTTTATCAATGTATTGTAGTTTAACATAACATTGGGTTTTATTATAATCATATGAACATGGATTATAATTTGCTTCAGTTCAGTCCCCTGTATACCCCTTTTTCTTCTCTGCTTCCTTCCCTTTTCCCTTCCTCTGCTCCAATGGTCTTCCTACTATTTATTTAATATTCAAAAATTAGTTCTTTACCAACATACATAAAGATGAAATTCACTGTGGTATATTCATAAATGTACATAATTTAGTCAGTTTCAATACAGTGTTCCTGCCTTTTCTGGTCCCTTCTCTTTTCTCATCTATTCCCTGTCTCTGCTCTACTAATTTGCCTTCTATTTTCATTGGGTTCCAATCCCCAATCTTCCCACACCTTTTTTTTTTTTTTGGTCTAGTTTCAATAGATGACAGAAAACATTAAAACCTTGACTTTCTGAGTCTGACTTATTTCACTTGATAACATGTTCTCTAATTTCATCCAGGTACCATAATATTATTCTTTATTATAACTGAGTAAAACTCTGTTGTTTATATATACCACATTTTCTTTATCTTAATGATCTATTTCTTTCAGAAATATCACAGTTCATCTTTCTAATTAGTTTGTAGTTTCTTCTTAGTGGCTTATTTTGAATTAATTTTATCATTAACTATGTCAGATTAGTTTCTTTAATATTGTTTTCTGTAATATTTTCAGAAATATGTTTTCTTATAATATTTTTAAGTTTGAATACTGCCAAGTTTCAAGGTTATCACAAGCCATCTTTCCTTGACTCATTCATCAGGATGTAGCTTTATTATAAATTACTGTTTGACTACTGCTAAATTGAACAAAATTTTTAAGTTAACCATCTTAGTGGGAAAAATGCATTTTATTATGGTGTAATCATGACAAGTTTTAAGCAGCTTCATGAAATTTTTGTTGTTGTTGTTACATAGATTCATTCATTTCAAAGCAAATTTTGGGCACCCTTCTTTTCCAGATGAGGCAAAAACACCAAGGTTTTTTTAAAAACTAAAAAGTTTTTTGGAAAAATCTAATTTTTCATAAAAAGGAATCAGTTGTCATCTTAACAGAAAAATGTTCTTCAACTGAAAACTTTCAGGTGTTCCCATCTTAACAGAAAAATGTTCTTCAACTGAAACTTTAAATGTTTTATTTAAGAAGTCTGGTGAGACATGAAGTAGTAGATAAAATGAAATTAATTCAAGGTATGTATAATGTGTGCTTCTGCTGTGTGCTTGTGAGCCCTCTGAGTTAGCTTTCTAGAGTCAACAAAAAGATCATTTTAAATGATGTTAAGAGGTGTAACAAATAAATAGAAGATGATATGATAAGATTGATGGGCCAAATAATTCTTTTTTCTAGGAGATGATTTGAGCTCACACTCAAGTGCAAAGATCTTGGGGATTAAAACATATGGAAGAGGTAAAACTGTGGAAGCTAAAAGAATGCCAGCATGCTGAAACCTAGAAACCGAAATAGAAAAGGGCAAGGACATAGGAGGAAATCAAGAAGGGAAAGCAGGGTCAGATTATGCAGTATTCTTGGTATTTGAAGGAAGAGTTTGGATTTTATATAAGTGTGAAGAGAAACCATTGTCTAATTTTTATATAGGAATGGGAAGTGATAAATCATTTACGCAGGAGTGTAAATATGATCACTTAAGTGACAACTGTTGAAGGTAGAAGAAAATAGATTCTTCATAGAGTAGTGCTCAATATTAAAATAAGTGCACGTATTTGGCATATATTGAAACAGAGCTAGTATGATTCTAGGTGTGAGTTTAGGGACATTAGAAGGAATAGAGACAAAAAAAATTGTACTCTTAGGTTGTTAGTATGAAAAAAAAATGAGCAAATGGCAACCACATTTAATCATTGGGGCATGTGGGTGAGAAAAGAAGCAAGAATAAGAATTCTGTTTTAAGTACATTAAGTTACAAAGGATTCTTAGGTAACCAGGAAGAACTGTTCGGTCTTTTATTTAATGTATGTTTTAAGCGGGTATATAAAGGTAAATTTCTTTAACATAATTTAAAATGTTGAAATGTCAGAATATTACTGGCAGGTGGCAGAATTCCTTTGCCTTATGAAAAACTTTTAAATAATCTCATAAACCGTAATTATTACTGTTCATACCATGTTTTAGCTTCTGATAAATGTTAATTATGCTCTAATTAACCCTGCATTTTATAGTATTCACTAGTATGTTATCTACAATATTGTTTTAATTGCCTGGACATTCAACTTTTTTTTATTTATTCATGGACCATTGTATTTCTTATTTTGAAAATTTTCTGTTTGGCTCTTTTGCTCATTTGTTTGTGTGTGTGTATGTTAAGTTTTTTGAGTTCTTTGTATAGAATGATGGCATTTATTGGCAGAGATTTTCTCCCATTCTTTAGACTCTTTTCACACTCTTTGTTTCCTTTGCTCTGCAGAAGCTTTGTCTTTATGGCATCCCACTACTTGATTTATTTCATTTTTTTTTTTTTAATTTCTTGAGCTTGTAAGTCTCGTTAAAGAAGTTGATTCCTATGCCAGTATGTTGGAATATTAGACCTGTGTTTTCTTTTAAGTTATTTGGCGTTTCTGGTTTAATTCCTAAGTCTTTGATTCACTTAAGTTGGATTTTGTGGAAGTTCTAAGAAGGGATTAAATTTGATTCTTCTATGCATGAATTTCCAGTTTTCCTAGCACTGTTACTCATCCATAAAGAAATGAAATGGCATTTGTCATAAAAGGATGGAACTGGAGAATATCATGCTAAGTGAAACAGCCAGTCCCCACAAGTTAAAGATAGAATATTTTCTCTGCTATGTAAAGATAATTCAATATAAAGAGTTGGGAAAAGAAAAATAGACGGAAGATCACTAGAGTAGAAGAGAAGAATTCAAGGGGAGGGAGAAAGGATGGAATAAAGAACAGTAGAAAGAATCTGACCTAATTTTCCTGTATACATATGTGAATATACCTTAGTGAGTCTCACCATCATGTTCCTCTACAAGACACTAATCAAAAGCATAAATTAAAAAATAAACTTAGTAAATAGCAAAAAGATCAATAGAATAGAGTGAAGGAATAGGAAGTACCGAGGCTGAATTAGAAAAAGTAATAATCTCTTCTTATTTTTTGTCAGAATTAATCCTATTATTGTTTTAACTAGAAAGAACAATTAAAAAGAAAAAAATGAGAATGTAGTATTTATGCTTACATACATATATACTGTAACTGAAGTGGTTTGGGATTGTAATTAAAATTTGTAAGGTGTGCTTCTTTACATTTTTATTTGGATAAAAATTCTCAGCTACCTACTCTTTTTGGAAGCTTATAGGAAGATCTGTGCTATAGAAAGAAAATTAAAACCAAAACATTATAGGTGCAGGGTTTTCAACATTGGTATACATGTGATTCTTAATGTGATAAATTAACTTTCACTAAAGTGTCCTTTAGTCTTATGTTTATGCCATTTGTAAGAAGCTATGCAAAGATGTTGGAACAGGCTAAAAATGAGGTATTTTAAATACCTGCCATTAAAATTTTAGACAGATTACTGTTTTTGGAGGGACATGGCTGTTCCAATAATGTTTGTTTTATGATATACTATTTAGGTCATGTCATCATATCTGGAATTAATTTCATGGCTTTTGAATTTATACGACTATCACCACAAAAGCTTATGGGTAAACAAAAACAAATGATACTGCATGCTTAAACTATTTGTTAGCAATATCATATACTAATAATTCAAAGTGGTCAGTAGCTCTGATTCTGGATAACTTCTTTTTTCAGTTGTCCTTGGGCACTTTTCAGAATGGATGGACAGAAGGGAAACTGGTGATTTTCCTGGTTGCCTAATAAAAGAAAGTGACCTGAAACCAAAGTAGAAATACAGCTCTTATGTTTATGAAATATTCATTGCCTGTTGTAACCTAAATGTGGAATTTTTTAAATGAAACCATTTTTATTTTTGACAAAAGCTATTTGCTTTGATTAGAAACATTTAGTCTTTCATGGGTTTTTAAACAATCAGTAAAATTATGATATTTTCAACAGATGGAAAAGAGTGACACATGGCAAAACCCAGAACCACCCACCAACTTGAGATCAATGGAAAAAGATCAAGCCATTTGTCCATTTTATAGTAAAACAGGAGCCTGCAGATTTGGAGATAGGTAAGTAATTTTGTTTTATCACAACAGAATGATGTGATTCAAAATATTGGGGGTTTTGAGTTCTCTTTTGAGAAAGATACTTCTTGTTAAAGTGGCTTGTCAGATTTTTCAGGTATTATATCTGATTTTCGGGCATAGGAATGAATGCTTCTGTTTTCCATCACAGGAAATTTCACCATCACAATAAAAAAGTATGAAAGTAGTTTGAGTTTTTTGTCATTTAGGTGATGTGTTGTGAATTGCAATTCCTAGACATTAGCAGTTAGGAAATCCAATATCATTCCTTCAGATAAGTACACTATTCAGTGACTACCTGCAAATAATTTCTGGTTGTACATGTTGTAGCATCACATTGGTCATGCAGTAGTATATATGCATAAAGTAATAATGTCTGTTTAATTCTATTATCCTTCCTATCCCCACATTTCCTCCTTTCTCCTCAGGGACTAGAACACTTTTAACTTGGGATTTTTAATGTTCTCAGGCAGATAATGATTGTTTCTTACCAAAAAGAATGAGTGATATAATTCTGGCAATAGTTTTTAAATGTTTTTCCTATGAAAATTGTATAAAGACATTGAATAAGAAGGTGGTTATTGTCTTTGAGAGATGTTTTACAGCCGTGGGATATAAAACTTTCATGAGATTATTTTTTACACAGAACCTCACTTATAACCTAACCTTAGTATGCAGCAAGGTGATTATTTAAAGGACAAAGTAGTGAGTACTTCCCTCAAAAAGAAGAAAAGGAGAATAGTTAACTATACCTGAGGTGTCATTTGAATACCCATATCATTTATTGGCAGCTATGGGTGAAGATGATATCCAACTATGTGTTTTTTGCAGAATGATTTGATTGTATATTTAGAGTATAGACAAATATCATGCTTTAAACCAGTGGTTCCCAAACATGGTTTACCATCAGGACTGAGAAATCACTTCGATAATGTGGGTTTCCTATATGTCTGATCACAGTCTATCTAATTTTAGTCTAAGAATCCAAGAAACCTCCATTTTTCTCAAGAATCCCATGGTCTTAGTCCCAAATGAAAGCTTTAATTGTCTTCCCAGGTATCCCTTCTCTTAGCTGACATTTTTCATAGGATCACTGCAGTTGGCTTTTTTAATACAGTAAGATTATTAGTTCTAGCTATGGCCAAGTAGAAATTTTCCATAGAAAGGAACTTTGGCTCTCCTATAAAATTTGACACCTCACAGACAAAGATCAAATTAATTCTTTGTAAGAATTCTGCAAGCAGAATTTTAACCCTATTAAAATGGCTATTTGTTTTATATTGTACATGGTACTTTTACTATTTCACTTCATAGCAAACACAGTCAAATAAGGTGATTCCTCATTCTTCATTCTTTCCTGGGATTTGCTATTCCTGAGAAGATTGTTCACATTTTTTAGTAATACATCTTAGAAGTCATTTGGAAAGAGGAAATTTTACATCATAGACATTGAACATTTCTGAAGTAGGCATAGTATAGGCAAGCATTTTGTATGCCTTATCTCAGTAAGTACATTAGTATACATTACAGACATGGGTATGAATTAAACATTTCAGAATCATTGTTTTTTCAACACTTGCCCTTTATTGCTTCTAGGTTTTTTCCTTCCTAAATTATATTGATGTTTTTTCCTGAAGTTTTTGTCTTACCAGTTATTTTATTATATTTTAAAATAACTTACCAGTTATTTTATTATATTTTTAATCAAGGAAGAAAAGCACATAACATAAAATATTCTGTCTTAACTATTTTTTAAGTATTTAGCTCAGTAGTAAATATAGTCATATAATTGGGCAACTAATATTTCAAGCTGTTTTATATCACAAAACCAAAACTCTGCACCCATTTAACAATTCTCTATCCCTCCTCATCCTGTCCTGCAACATGTTTAACTAGAAGACTAACCAGAAATTTTTTATTTTCTTGGAAGTTTAAACTACTTTTTTTTCCTCATTTTATTTTAGGAAGAGAAACATTTTTAAAATAAGCTCATGTCATGAATAATTTTAATTTCAGCATAGCTGAATTAGCTCAGACTAGATACAACTGAAATTATGAAAATTGTTCTTTATAATGTTTAGCTATTCTTATTAAATTCAAAATGTGTTTTATACCCTGTATTGTATATTAAGTTCAGTCTCTTAAAATCTGTCTCTTCCTCTAATCCTTGGCTAGTTATGCATTTCAAGGCCTCACCTTTCTTCTTTCAAAGTGGGATAAGTATTAGCACCCAAACTGTCCTAACATCTCAGAAATATCAGAGGAAAAGAAATGTAAAAATTCACGATAACTATTAAATATTGAATATAAGATTAAAATACCAAGTGTTTTCTAGATTGTCTTCTAAGTATGTAAGTTAATTGAACATTGCATAGAATCAGGATTGTATTATTAGTTCTCAGTTTCTTCCCAAGAGCCCAATACATGTCTCCAAAATCAGGTAATAAAATGCATTTTTTTTCTCCCTGTAGTTCAACATATATAAAACTTGCTGAACTTCATTCAGTGATAACTGAATAATAAATGAACTTAGTTTTCATTGCCAACTTGTCATTTTGACGAGAATAAAGTGTTGAAATTTGGCATCTGAGCATAGTTATTGCAAGATCAGAAGAGCCGAATTATTTGAATTTTTATCTCAAAATGTAATGCAAGTTTGTGTGTGATTTTTAAATACTGGACTAGTGAATTAGGTTTTTGTTCATAAGCAGATGCTCACGTAAACATAACTACCCTGCAACAAGTTCCACCCTTCTTATTAAAAGCATGTTTACAACATTTGAAATGGAACAGTGTAGTAGGGATGACTATGACCCTGATGCAAGTCTGGAGTACAGTGAAGAGGAAACATACCAGCAGTTCCTTGACTTCTATGATGACGTGCTTCCTGAGTTCAAGAATGTGGGAAAAGTGATCCAGTTCAAGGTGAGCATATGCATGGAGTGGATTCATATGCCTCACCCTAAAGTAACTCAGTGCACAGAGAGCTGGGTGCTGTTTAACTGGGTATAGCTAGCTATGTGCTGATATGTGCCTAGCCAAGGGTCGGCACTCAGGTACTCAGTAAGTATTACTTCTTTTTTCTTTTCTTCCTCCATTCTAACTTATAATGTATAAGTACATGAAATCACAAATGTATATTACCATCTTCCTAAATGCTAAGGTCTGGATTGGAAATGACCTTTCATTTATTTAAGACCTTTGCGCTTCATCTCTCAGCTTTTGAATTATCTTCAACAGGTCTTCTGCACATAGTCATTCAAGTCTTCACTTAGATACTGTACATGACAGGGAGCTTCCTTTCTTCTTCTGTAGGTGCCTCACCTACAGCTTTGATATTTGTATTGTGACTCTACTTTACTCAGTTTGTTAGTTCTAGTTGATAATGTATGCCTACTAGTCCTACCCAAAGTGCATGTCTTTCTTGTAGAACCAAAAAAGAACATAATCTTATTTTTCTTTTATTTATTTTCCATATTGAACACAGTGTCTCAAAATTATCCTGGCTTGTGATACTTGATAAAAGGGAAATATCTAAATTACATATGACTGTTTTAAAATGATGTCTAAAGCTGGGTTAAGCCATATCAAATACCTGTTTCTCTAGGAATCATTATTTGAATCTTAAGATAGTCAAACCTCTTGGGGCTGGGGATATAGCTAGAGTGCTTGCCTCACATGCACAAGGCCCTGAGTTCAATCCCTATACAAAAAAAAAAAAAAAGATAGTTAAACTTCTTAAGCTTGTCTAGGATTTGGTCAGATCTGATTTTATATTAGGAAAGGAAGAAAGTGTCACTTAATTGGGAGGAAAAAAGAACTAAAGCTATAAAATATTTTTCTGCTATTTGGAAATGACTGTAGAAATTTGAAATAATCAAAACAGGAACTGATAATTCAGTTTTTAAGAAACTCTTACATTCAAGTTTGTTCTACTGATTTTAAGAAGTTTAAAACTTCTTTTATATGAAGTTATTCTTATCTCCTAATCTTTTGTTCTCTCATATCTGCCTGCCTTAATGCTGCTTCTAAGCACAAATGAAAACCACACTAGAAGGGTCTAATCATACAAAACATAATACCACTGAATTGACTATCCTATGCTGTCAAATGTCATTTCTATTTATTTCTTATCCAGAAAGATTACATCAATGGTCTCCTTCAGGTATTCTGGTTCTTCAGAGTGGTATTACTGGTACTTTCAAAGCTTAGGCTTGATTAAAATTTGCAGTTTTGTCCAATACTATTTTGTATTTTTATTTTTTTGGTTAGAATCCTATGAGCTCTTTAATGTTATTTGCTAAATGTGTAGAGATTGACAGCTATAAATTGAAGTCTATACCTAGCACTAAGAGCCTGCTTATACCTAGCTCTTAGTGCTATATTTCAGAAAAATTGGAAAAATTAGCCATGGAAAATTAATATTGGGCCCTTTTTCTCACAGCACTGTTTACTTATTAGGGTGGGGAAAAACTGAGTGCATGTTAGAAGAGAAAATAATGTATATTGATAATTTGATACATCCACTAGAAACTAGGTAAAATTCTTTTGAAAAGAATGTAAATACCATTAGTAAAATCTTAAGATATATAAATAATACTATATATTAGGGAGTTATTATACTTACACATTATAAATATACAGATATATATAGCTTACACAATGTATAATTTATATATAATGTATAATTTATGCCTATTTCAGTGTGCATGAATGTATTTGTGTCTTATCTAATTACATGTATGTTTACATATGTATGTGTGTTTGTGTTTGGAATTGAAGGTAACTCTTACCTCAAAATGGAAAATGTTGATGATAAATCTGATGGCATGCATATGAACTTATTTGTATTCACTGTGTATGTGAAACATTAAATTTTATTTAAAAATGCAGTAAACAAAGATCAGGCAGGTGGGTCTGTAGTTCTACTGTACAGTAATGTGTGACAAATGTTTACGTTTGAGGTATGTGATATCTTTTTTATAATTTTTAATTGATAAGTACCTTGTGGAAAGTTAGTCTGGAAAAAGTGCATTTGATAAATTTATAGTTTATTTTCCTTAGTTTTTAATAATGGAATATTTCACATTACTTCTTAGGTCAGCTGCAATTTGGAACCTCATCTGAGGGGAAATGTGTATGTTCAATATCAATTGTAAGTATGCTGAGCATAAATTTCTTTGTTTTCTCAAGGTAATGTTTTATCTATTTTTGTTAACTTTTGGAATTTTTTTATTGGATATATGACTTTCTTAAGCACAGTTTTTTCAAATGCAAATATCAAGAGTTGATAGAAAATTGTATTTCATTTTTTATATATTTAAATAGCTTTAAATCTAATTCAGCATTCAATTCTTATTTATGTAATTTTAAAAATCAAAATACAGAGCTGATCAAAGATAACTAGAATACAGAATATAGAAGTATGATTTAAAAGAGATTAAAGCTTAAAATAAGTGTTAGTGTTTTTTTTATCAGATAAGAGGACAATTTATGTATTATTGCTTTTAACTTGTACTTCTATATTCTTTATTCTAGTTATTCTATACCACTCAATGGTAAACACATTTCTTGGCCACTTGATAAGAATAGTAATCCTGAGAAGTGAAAGTTCTAACAATGAAAAACACACATCTGTAGCTTTTTTTGTTGACTATTTTTTTACTAAAAAGAAAGTTTTCGTTCATAAACCTGTTTAATGCCGGAATTTATGCAGAATTAGATGAAAAGAATCACTAAGTCAGTGTTGCATATAACAGCTTTAGTGCTCTAACAGAATTTCCTACATTGTGCAAAAATCATTGGCTTAAAATAAATTAATAAAATAATTAGTAATAAAATTAGTTTATATCTTAGAACATTAAGGTGCATTTTTTAATTTTTTTTATTTTTATTTATTTATTTATTTATTTTGCTTCAAAGAGAAGAAGAATGCCAAGCAGCCCTTTCTCTGTTTAATGGACGATGGTATGCAGGAAGACAGCTTCAGTGCGAATTCTGCCCAGTGACCCAGTGGAAAACGGCAATTTGTGGTAAAACACAACATGATGATTTTTTTTCTAATTTGTTTCACTGTTGTAGAAAGGTGGAAAATGGTGATATGTGATAAATTATAACATCATGACTTTTTCCTAATTTGTTCCACTAGTTTTCTAAGGACAAAAAAACAAATTTTTTAAATGAGGTTTTTTTTTTTTAATTCCAAATTCATTATACATAGCTTTGGCTTCACTATAAGCAGGAATCATATAAAAATCATCACTTTTTTTTAACCTATATCAGATCTTGTGTGTCATTTTATGTAAGAAGTGACTGAGGCCAGTGTATTGATGATGGACCATGGCTTTCATTCTTATACCTAGCTCTTAGTGCTATATTTCAGAAAGCCTAGCAAGCCACATTATTATAGTTCTAAAGGCTCCCACTACTTGGGCTGTTTTTGTTTTTGTTTTTCCCATAACCACCTTATCCTTAGTATGTATTCTGTCAGACATGAAAGCGTAGTAACATTTCTACCCCAGTCAACACTGACTCATCAAACAGTGGCAGCCATATCATAAAATGAAACAATTCTTTGCTTATAGCATCCAGCAGTTTTGATGTTCTGATTTTTAAATTTCTGTCAGGCCAGTACCCATGATGGGAAGAGATGAAGCTCTGAATGTCTTAGGGGATCTTCTCTAAAATTTCTCTTTTGTTTCTTTGCTTTATGCTCCTCTTCTTAAAATCTGAATCATACCTGGGGTTTGGCATCTTGTCTTAATAGAACTCTGTTTTCCTTGCTTTCAGTAGGTGGCATTATCTATTCCTAGCTTGAGCCTCTGTGTTCAGTATGGTGGATATAGCCAGTGTGAAAGGATATGAGCTTCCACCTGTATCTTCCCTACTCTAGTCTCTGAGGTGGAAACCAGGTGCCTATACAGTTGTTGTTTTGCGTTGATAGCTACAATCCCCAAAAGCTTGTGGGAAATATTTTGAGTTATTACAGCTAAGGGTGGGGGACTTGGAAACCAGGTACCTTGATCAGCCGCAGAACCATGCTGGTAGCCGAACCCCTTTGATGGGTTTTAAGGGTTGATGGGTTTCCTCGGACTACTACGTGGGGCTTCCTCCTCTGGGCTGGGCTGGGCTGGCACCGGGCTTCCTCCTCCAGTCTCCTTTGCTAATGTTTTAATAGGTATTTTGTGGTTTTGAGTTAAAAGAGTTTTTTCTATTTTATAGAAAATTTTTACAAAGATATGTTTCATTCTATAGATTTTTTTCAGTTACTTAAATGTGTCCTTTGAAGCATAGAATTTTGAATTTTGATGAAGTCTATATGTCTTTTTTGTTTGTGATTTTATATTATGTCTAACAAATGATTGCTTATTACCCACCATCAAAAATATTTACTTATATGTCTTGTTTAGGATCTTATAATTTCATCTCAGGTTTAATCAGATCCATTTGAGATAGTTTCTATAGGTAGTGTCAGGTGCAGAGGTATTTCACCATTTGGGAAATTCGGTGCTTTTAAAATTTTTGAAAAACCTAACAATATTATTCAAATACATTTGACTTAGGTAAGAATATTTTTCATATTAAATGCTGTTGATAAATTTAAATTTAGAACAAATTTTTGCATTGATTTTTGAAATCTAAAAAATGTAGGCTCTTCTTTCTATAATAGAACATTTATTTTAAATAGTAGTTCTGTCCCACTACCATATTACCTCATAGCAATCACTGGTTCTTCTGTGTTAATTAGGGATCTATATTGTCAATCATTGAATAATATAACCTTGGGGGAAAAAATGTAACATAGTCACTGTTCACTCAGTTGCACTGGCAATCATAGAGTATTCTGATAAACCAAATTTTTATTATTTAGAGTGTCATTTATTAAAGCATTTTGAGTTTCAAGTTTGATGAACAGACTTAAGACTTCAATTTATGTAAATCTTCTTTTTTAAAATAGCATGAAAATATCCAAATCTATGAAATTTTTCTTTAAAAAGGATAAGGTGCTATTTTGTAAGTATATAATAGTAATTGCTGTTTTATCACTGTGCATTTGTTTACAGGTTTATTTGAAATACAACAGTGTCCAAGAGGAAATCACTGCAACTTTCTTCATGTGTTTAGAAATCCCAACAATGAATTATGGGAAGCAAATAAAGACATCTGTATGTCTCCAGGTTGGACTAATTCCTCCTTTAGTAATAACTTGGAGAAGAAAGAGAGAATCATCCACTATGGCAAACACTATGGCAAGCCAAGGAGAAGAAGCAACCCTAGTCCAGATCATTTCTACAAGAGAAATAGAGAGCCTGAGAGGAAGAGGAGAAATAATCACATAGCAAAGAAATCTCAAGAATACATAACAAAGAGTGATGAGAGACCCAATTCACAAAGTGGAGGAAGAAAAGGGGCCCCTAGTCACAGTAGCAGAAGCCACCTGAGAAGGACTCAGAGCCAGAGCTGGTCTGGTTCCAAGAGTCATTGCAGTAGGTGTTCAGATAGTAGAGACCATACTATTCAGAGACTCAAATTCAAGTAAATCTATTTGCTGGAAATGGTGATATATCTTATTGTGGCTGCACATATTTGGATAGAGGGCTATGAGCTCAGATAGTCATAAGTCTGGCTGACTCCCTGTATAAAAGATCTCATTTAAAAATACATTTTTTTCTCTGACCTGTGCTTGCTCTACAGCCCACTCCTTGGTTGCTGCAAGGGCAGTTAGCAAAAATTGCATTGGTGGCTACCTGTAATCTGCTTAACTACTGCCTGAGTATATATTCATGGTAACTGCACAATAAAATCAGATCTGCTTCCTACTTGGTCCCTGGAGGTCTGGATTAGCAACTCTGCAGCAATAATTTCCTCTGCCCTATTCTGTGGACATGCAACAGGCACCTGATCAAGGACCTGAGATAAAACAGATGTGGCCCCTCGAAGAGCAGTGAGGAAGGGGAAATTGGGAATCTAATGAATTTTACCGAAGACTTGGAGCTGCAAGTATTATGGACTGTCTTGGATACTAGACAGTATCCAAGACAGTGCATAATACTGAGGTTTAACCCTGAATAAGAGAGAAGCCTAGAAGTTCTGGGATATAATAATAAACATTCACCTATGGATTGATGCTGCTGATATCTTAGATCCTATAATTTGGGACAAGATAATGGCAAATGTGCAGCAAGCTGAAGTAAAATGGGATATACTTTACCACTACATTGTTTTCCAATTGTGACAGTTAGTCAAGGAAGTTTTAGGGGACCTTGCAACAAGACCCTTGTCATAAGATGGCCCTGAGGGAAGATGAAACTGTAAAGATGAGGGGGGAAAAAACAGGGGTGAAAATCTACTTCAAAGCAAGCAACCACAGTAGGCACAAGAAAGCTGAGGCTAGAATCTAGTTTAAATCAAGCAACCACAACAGAAGCAGAAAGTGGTACTGGTAGCCTTTGTGGTGTAGATGAGCTGACCACAAATGGCACAAGTGTGCCTTTTATTGACAGGCAAAGATTATATATATCCTTCCCTGAGTCAATGGCAAATTCCTCCTTATGAGGAAACATCACAGTCAGCAAGGGACTATACCAGCTTAGAAATGACCAGGCCATCAGATAGATCCCAAGTCCTAGTCTTCCAGAAAACCCATTCTAGGATATCAGAAATCTTTTTGAAGATCTCTGTAAGGTAAGGGATCAAAGGTGGGGTAAGGAAGTTCAAGCCTTCCCACTCAACATATCCCCAATACCACAGTGCCCTGCCACACACATTGGATAGCCTGAAAGAGTTGAAGAAGGCAATAAAAGAGGATAGGCCCAGGGGGCCATTTGCAGAGCAAATGCTCAAATCACTCAGTCTTGAACTTAATTGCCCTCAAAACTGGAAAGACCTAGCCAGAGCAGCTTTTGAGCCTTCAACATTTTTGAAGTGGAAGGCATTTTTCAATGATGAATGTGAACAGCATGGAGATTGTAACCATACCACAAATGTTAACCTCCCACCTGAATGATTGCAGGGAGAAGGAATCTACATTTCCCTTCAGTATAAACTGCAGGGCCACCGAATTATTTCAGGTGAGGCTCTTTGTTCTAAGAGCCTAGAGGAAGTTGCCAGCTATGGGAGATAGTTTCTATACAAGACTTAAGGCAGAAAGCCACTGAAGACTTGTCACAGTTTATTGACAGAGTAAACAAGGCAGGAAAGGTGTCTCATGAAGGAGCCTGGGTGGCTTTAGCCAAGATATTGATCTGGAACATAGAGCCGCAGTTGTACCAGTAGGCAATGGCACTCTGGATGACCAGATTTTGGCCACTCAGGATATAGAAACACAGGCAGCTCAAAGCCTCAGCTGGCCTCAGCCATGGAAATTGCATAAAAGCAGGACTAAGGAGATTTGCACACAGCTAGTCAGAGACTGCAAAGAATGCACTCTTTCTCCTCATTGCCCCTTTACAACGTGCTGGAGTGAATCCCCAAGAGTTAAAATCTAATGCTTTATGGCAAATGGATGTCACTCATTATGCACCTTTTGGAAATGTAAAATAAATTCATGTAATCATTGATATCTATTCAGGCTATGTTATGGCCACAGCCTTCACAGGAGAATCCACAAAAAAAGATCCTCTCCCATCTACTTAAATGTTTTGGAATTGTGGGTGTTTCCATGTCAATTAAAACTGACAGTGGGCCAGCCTATCTGGCAAGACATTTCATGCAGATTTCAATGATTTGCATATACAGCACTTCACTGGGTCCCCTGCAACCCTTATACTCAATGCTTCCTAGAAAGAACAAACAAGGAATTAAAGACAATGCTATAAACAGGGAGAAACTATACCAATCCCTAAGTTATACCTTGAACAAAAACTTATTGCTTTAAATTTTCTTCCAATTTCAAAATTTTCTACAGACACAGCAGCCCATAAACATTGGGCCTCAATCTACCTATGGATTCTCATGGAAGGATCCCATAACAAATGCATGGGATGGTCCAGGGCCCCTACTAACCATGGATCAAGAATTTATATACCACATCTGGGTGCCTACCAGAAAGTCATTTTTTTTTCTTAGCTTTAGGAGTCCTATTGTAAACTATTGCCTATACTTACATATTAGAATTTGTCCACAGAGTGTCTTCTAGTTGCATAGTTTCTGATCTAATTCCCAGGTCTTTGATCCATTTTGAGTTAATTCTTGTGCAAGTGAGAGATAGGGTCTAGTTTCATTCTAATAAAATGTGAATAATCAGTTTTCCCACACTGTTAGTCTTTTCTCCAATGTATGTTTTTGGCACCTTTACCAAAGACTAGATGACTATAAATGTGTTTTGTGTTTTCTAGTCTGTATCATTGGTTTGTGTGTCTCTTTTTAATCTAGTAGCATGCAGGTTTTACTACTATACATCTAGTGTAATATAAATTCAGCTATTGTGATGCCTACAGTGTTGCTTTTTTCTTAAAATTGCTTTGCCTCTTCTGGGTCTGTTATTGTTCCAATGAATGTTAAAACTATGCAGAATTAGAAAATGGTTCTGTGAAGAGTTTCATTGGTATTTTGATAAGAATTGTGTTTCACAGTTTCGCTGTCATTTTTTAAAAATCAATTTAAAAAAGCTAACTGCTTCAATACCTGACACAATAAAAAAGAAGAAGGAGGAGGAGGAGGAGAATTGTGTTTTTATCTATGTATTGCTTTCAGTAATATGGCCATCTTTTCAGTAATATGGCCATATTAATTTTGCCCCTCCAAGAATGTGGGAGGTCATTCCATCTTCTGAGATCTTTAGTTTCTTTCTATAGTTTCTATAGTTTCCATTGTAAAGCACTTTCACTGCCTAAGTGAGATTTATTCCTAGGTTTTTACTATCTGTTGATTTATTATTGATACTAATGTGAATGGAATTGTTTTCTCAATTTGTTTCTCAGAATATTTATTATTGATTTATTCAAAAATTATCAATTTTTGTTTGCTGATTTGAAGTCTACTATTTTGCAGAATTTCTTTATTAGCTCCAACAGTCTTTTGGTAAACTTTTTTTGATATTTCTAGGTATAGAATTTTAATCATCTGCAAACAATGATAATTTGACTTTTTATCTTCCTATTTTTAATTCCTTTTATTTTCTTCTCTTGCCTGATTGCTCTGGCTAGAATTTATAGAACTACATTAAGTAGGAATGGTGATAGTGGATATACTGTGTTGTACCAGATTTTAAAGAAATTACTTTTTTCCCCATGTACTATGAGGTTGACTTTGCATTTTTTATATAGAGAGTTTATGATGTTGAGGTAGGTTGTTTCTGTTACTACTTGCTTCAGTGGGTAGCCATGTCATCCATAATTCTGATTAAGTAATGAATTATATTTGTTGATTTGCAGGTTAAATCATCATTGCATATCTATGATAAAACCAGCTTGGTTGTGATGTATGATCTTAATATGCTTTTGAATATGATTTGCTAATATTTTATAAGTAATTTTACATCTAAGTTCATCAGAGGTGTGTGTTGTCTGTAGTTTTCTTGATGTGTTACCTGGTTTTGGTGTGAGTATGATACCGGCAAAATCAAATGAATTTAGAAATGTCACCAAATTTTGTTTTATGTAGTTAGTATTTGTAATAGAGCTTTTAAGATCTGGTAAAATTTAATTGAGAATCCATCTGATCCTAGGCTTGTTTTTATTGAAAGAGTTTTATTACTGCTCCTTTATAACTCCTCATTATAATTTGTTGGTATGTTAAGGTTTTCTGTGTCTATATTTAAAGTTTTAGCAGATTATATGCATATAGAAATGTATCAATTTCTTCTATTTTCCAATTCATCAGTATTACTTATTATATATTTTCAAAATAGTCCCAGAATGCTCTAGATTTCTGTGATATCTATGATGATTTCTCCTTTGTATTCTAATTTTTATTAAGTTTCTTTTGGCTCAGGGCTTATCTTGTTTATCTTTTCAACAAACCGTCTCTTTTGTTGTTGATTCTTTGTATTTTTTGCTTATTTTTTCTCAGTTTTATTGATTTGGGTTTTAATTATTTGGTTTTAATTATTTTCTCAACTTATACTGGTTTGGGAATTAGTTTTTTCTTTTACAGGGGCCTTTAGATGCATCATTACATTGTTTATTTGATTTTCTTTCTGATTTTCTTAGGTAAGCCCTTATAGCTATAAAATTTCTGCTTATCACCGACTTCTGAATGTCCAGAGGTTCTGATGTATTGTATCACTACTCCAATTTGAGTCTGAGAATTTTTTTAACTTTTTACTTGGTTCCTTTTATCAACTATTCATCAGAGTAAGTTTCAATTTTCATAAATTTGTATGTGGTCTGCTAAGATGCAAGGAAATTTTTGTGTGTTTGTGAAGAAATTCCTTGTGGCCTAGAATATGGTCTTATTTTGGAGAAGGTTTTATGAGCCACTTGGGATCCAGGGAATGTATTCAGCTGTTGTTGCATGAAATATTCTTTTGATGTGCGTGATAAAAACTGATTTGTAAATTTTTCATATCCAGTTTTCACTGAGTTTATGCACTGATGACCTCCTAATTGTGATAGACGTGTTGAAATCACTCAATTTTATCATAATGGGGTCTCAGACTAATTCAAGTAGTGTCTCTTTTATATAATTGTGTGCACCCACATTTTGAGCATAAATATTTATTATTGTTATATATTCTTTATAGACTATTACCTTTGTCAGCATGAGTCACTTCTGATTAATTTTGGCTTGCAGTCTGCTTTTTCAGATATAGGAGTTGCTATTCCTGCTTGTTTTAGGTCTGTATTCACATCATATTCAATTTCAATCCTTCAACTTGTAATTCATGACTTTTTGTCAGCAGGGTGGGTCTCTTGCAAACAGCATATAATATAATAGAGTCTTGGTTTTTTAATCCGTTCTGCCAGCCTGTGTCTTATAATTAAAGAGTTAGGATCATTTACATCCTGTGTTATTATAGAGGGATGTTTATTAATTGCTGACATATTTCTCTATATAATATTTTAATTTATCCTTTTTCATTTGCTTAGCTACTCTACAAATGAGATTTGTTCATTTGTGAGACTTGAGGTGAGTTTTTTATTTCTTCAGTTCTTTTAGTTCCCGTGCCAACTTAGTCAAAAAATCTTTGTTTCTGTTTACCTTGCAAGTGTTTTTATTTCTCATTTTGAAGGAAAGCATTGCTGGATATTGCACTCTTAGTTGGCAGTTATTGTCTTTTAGGCCTTGTTTTTTTTTCTGTTTTTTTTAATATTTATTTATTTATTTTTTATTGTTGGTAGTTCAAAACATTACATAGTTCTTGATATATCATATTTCACACTTTGATTCAAGTGGGTTATGAACTCCCATTTTTACCCCGTATACAGCTTGCAGAATCACATCAGTTACACTTCCATTGATTTACATATTGACATACTCATGTCTGTTGTATTCTGCTGCCTTTCCTATCCTCTACATCATTCTAAGCCTTCTGGCTTTTAAGGGTTTGTGCTAAATATTGGAAGTAATTCTGATTGTCTTGCCTCTAGATGTGACCTTACAGTTTTATGTTGAGGCTTTAAAATTCTATCTTTGTTCTGTATGTTAAGTATTTGAATTATAATTTGTCATGGAAAGGTTAATTTTAATTTGTTTATATATATTATATTTTAGTCCCCACTATTTCCTCTCCTTTTTTCCTCCTCACTTCTCCTGTTTCCTCTCTGCTGCTCTTTCTGCCGTTTATCTTTTTTTTCTTTTTTAATTAGTGCCTTGTAGATGTTCATGATGGTGTATTCATGTACCATATTTCTATTCACTGGGGTATATTCATATACATATATAGAAAAGTTAGGTCAGACTCATTCCATCTCTATCCCTATCCCATTTCTCTTCCCTTTTTTTCATTCCTCTTTGGCTACACCATTGGTTTTTCTTTTATTATTATTTTTTTAAAATACATGCTTTTATTTTATTTATTTTTATGTGGTGCTGAGAATGGAACCCAGGGCCTCCAATGTGCTAGGCGAGTGCTCTACTCCTAAGCCACAACCCTAACTCTTATTATTCATTTTTATCTCTCCACCCCTGTACCTCATGGAGATAACTTCAAAATTATGTCGATAATGACACCAAGAAAAACTTCCTGTGGAATCATTTAAACCATAAGTGACCTGAGCTTTCTTAAGTCTGGTCCTTCATCCTTTTATTATATCAGCAAGCAATCCTACATTGCCAGCAAGTAGAAACTATTTTTATCAGCCTAATATGTTATTATTCTGTATTTTAGTCCCCACTATTTCCTCTCCTTTTTTCCTCTATACAGAACAATACAGAACATACAGAACAATTCTACATTGCCAGCAAGTAGAAACTATTTTTATCAGCCTAATATGTTATTATTCTGTGTATGGCAAACTTTATCTATATAATGTTTTATCTCCCAGGGATGTTCTGTTTGTAAGACATAAATCTTTGCTCTGTGCAGTAGCTTCCTTAACTTGGGAAATAAATTTTTGCTATGTACCACATAGTTAATGTGTGTAACAAATTCCTTAACTTGGTGTGCCGCAGTCTGGCTGGCACAATTCACAAGCCACTTGTCAAACAGGAACAAACTTTATTTTTAGAATGCACACCACACCACTGCAAGCTCTCCAGGAATTCCCTCAGAGCCCAACTGCCACCACTGGATCTTTCGGCAAGCCTCTCAACCAGCACTCTTCCAGCTCTTGGCTGGGTCGCATGGGCGGAGCCAAAAGAGTCTCCCAATGAGCAGCTCCGTAGTCTGAAAGGGCGGGGAAATAGCCCAATAAGCGTCACTGCAGAGGAGCCAGTCAGCTGGAAGTTTGCTAGGGCCACTTCGGCTGTGGCTCTCAACAGTTATTATTATTATTTGGTACCAGGAATTGAACTCAGGGCTACTCACTGAGCCCCATCCCCATTCTTATTTTGTATTTTATTTAGAAATAGGATCTCACTAAGTAGCTTAGGGCCTTGCTGTTGCTGAGGTTGCCTTGAACTCTTGATCTTCTTGCCTCAGCCTCCCAAACTGCTGGGATTAAAGGCATGTGCCACTTTGCCCTGCTTGAATCATTTTTAATAGTTATTTAAAAGTGTTTTTTAAAATGGCTTATTGAATGGAGCATGGTGAAATAAAATTTCCCTTGTGTGACTCAGCAAGGGACAAGTCAATGAAACAAAATAGAATTGTATTCTTTGTAGATAAAAAACAAAAGCTCTGAGAATCATTGTAGAACTGATTATATATATGTATATAAATATATATGAAAGATATGAAGAATATATTCATATATATGAAAGATATAAAAGAATTGAAAACTATGTGACAAATTAAAATGGTCTACTTCCTAGGTGAGAGAAGGGAAACCAGACATAATAAACACAGTAGACTAAGAGTACCTTTAATCACAATACTATATGCAGATCAGTGGTTCTAATTGCAGAGTCAATCCAAGGTTCATGCTAGCTTTAAATCTACTTCAGGAATTCTGTCTGAGGAGGTTCCCTCCTACACAATGATAACTTTATAGAAGAAAGTATTATATTCTTCATCAAATTCTCATTGCTATAACTAGAAAACATTTTTAGAGGGGTCTTTATGGTAGGGACTGGACTGGGGGTCAGCAAACAGCAATAATAATTTTGGATCTCTGTGTAGAACCAACAAACAACAGATGGGTAAGAAACAAATACAAGATTGCTATAACTGGGACTGGTAGGATATGAAACTTCTGAGGGGTATGAGGCGCAGAGCATGTGAGCTGAGTTGATGAGTAAAGATCAGTGGTTGGTGGTCCTATCCTCTATAAAACTTGTGGTAAATGGTTTGGTAAAGAGGCAGGTTTGAGGACAATGGAACAAAAACCTAACAATATTTTTAGTTCTCGAGCCTTCACATCCAGCACAAAACTCATAGGATCATCTAAATTGAAGAAAGTATCCAGACTGCAAGCCCCAGCTCAGAAATTTGCCATAAAGGTATGCAGAATTAAGTCTGTGGGGCTAAATATAGACCTAACTTGTATGACTCACAAAATGGCAAGCTTTACTGGTGAGAAATGTTTAATTCAGTTAAATTCTAATAAGTATAATCAAGCAGAAGTCAAAATTTCAGCCTTAAAGAATAAGCATATGAAATTCAAAATTCAGTAGAGATTTTTAAAAAAGAAAAAAGAAACTAAGTTCAACTATGATCAGAATACAGAAGCACTCCCAAACAATCTTAAGACACCTAAGTAAATGCTTATAATCTTGGAGAAGAAATAGATATATAGGCTAATGGCACTTATATTCCATTCAGTTAAATAATAGGATTAAAAAATCCTAATTGTTGGTAATGAGATGGACATTCACATACTGATGGCATTTAAACGTTAAGTAGACAAGACCAGAAAACGAACTCTCCATGAGTTGCTAATGAAAAATTCAGAACAAAGACTAAAAACTGTCAGATACAAATGTAATCACTTATATAGGCAAATGCATCTTATAGTAACATCAGATTTCTAATATCTAATGAAATAAATTACAGAAATTCAAGACCACCAGAACAGCATTGCAGAAGATACTTAAAGAAATTTTACGTAAAAAGGAAATAAAAAGGAAGAGTTTAAAAAATAATAAATCTCATTAGAAGAATATATAAGTAAGTACAGAATCAGGATCTAATCAAATATTAGAAATAAAAAGGTCAGGAAGCTTTATATACCTGTCTGTATGAAAAACTGAAAGCAAATAATCTCATTTATTCAATGAAGGACATGGAGTAGCAGGTTTAATTTACAAATAAGACCTAACTTTCTGTTCTGTAAAAGAAATATAACTCACTGATAAAAATATCACTGAAATTAAAAGAATGAAAAACGATTTTTCCATGCAAATCAAGCAGGGGTGGCAACTCTCATATTCAACAAAGGAGACTTCAAGTCAAAATAATAAGAAGAGAAAAAGAAGATTAGTATATATGGTCAAAGGATTTATTCATTGAAAAGGCATAATCATGGCAATCATCAGTGCATCTAATTTCATAAAAAAATCATTTTGCATAACAGGCCTCAGCTAGATCCCAATTAAATAATGTGGGTGATTTTCACTCTCCCTGATTGAGTGGATATTTCTCTCGTTAATAAGTCATCTAAACATAAAATTAATAAAGATGGTATAGAGTAAAAATATACTATAGATCCAATGGGCTTAACAGACATATTTGACTCAACCACAGCTGAAAGTATTTTATATTCAGTTGTTCATGAAAATTTCTGCAAAATAGATTACATTTTAGGTTGCAGATCCAGTATTATCAAATATAAAAATTTGAAATAATTTCTTATATAGTTTTAGATCGTAATGGAAAGAAATTAGAAATATCTAATTTCTTTTCATAATGGAAAGAAATTAGAAATCATTATCAAGAAAAAACTATAAAAACTAGATAAACAGATACAAAATGAATTAGGAAAATTAATCCACTCACAATAGCCTCAAACAACGACAACAAAAACAACCAACCAAACAAACTAACAACAAAAGAAAGAAAAAAGGAAAGAAGGAAGGGAGGGAGGGAAGGAGAAAGAAAGAAAAAAAGAAAGAAAGAACAAACCTGGGAATCAATCTAACAAAAGAAGTAAAAGACTTCTATAGTGAAAACTACCAAACACTAATTTGAAGAAAACCTCATAAGATAGAAAGGTTTTCCATGCTCCTGGACAAGCAGAATTAATATTGTTAAAATGACCATACTACCAAAAGCATTAAACAGATTTAATGGAATTTCTATTAAAATACCAATGGCATTCTTCATTGAAATAAAAAAAAACATAAAATTTATTTGGAAAAATAAGAGACTCAGAATAGCTAAAGCAATCCTTAGCAAAAAAAAAAAAAAAAAAAAAAAAAAGTGGAGCAGGAGGCATCACAATACCAAACCTTAAATTGTACTACAGAGCTATAGTAATATTTGCTGTGAAATTCTGTGTTCCCACAGCAGTAATATGAAGAACAATTTCTGAAAAATGTCTCCGTGACTAAGCTTTCCACTTGCCTGCTGAAAAACATGGAACAATTTTCAAACACTAGCTTGCTGTGCAGCCTCTTGTTAGCTAAGTTCAGATTGATTTTTTTTCTATAGGATTTCTCATGCTAAATTGTCCACTGTTTCTTTCCTTCTTTCTGTTGGTGTAATTCCTCCTCTTTGTAGTGAACTGGGACTACTCAAGCCTTGGTTTGACTCGAATGTATTTCATTTTTTGTTTTTGTTTTTTAGATATACTTTATAGTAGAGTGTATTTTTGACTTGCTATACATATGTTCTATCCTAATTTGAATAAGTTATACTCCAATGCATTCTTTTTTGTCCTTAGTTTGAAGCATATGAATTTCTGTATCTCTATTGTTCTGTGAATTTATGACATTGAATTTTATTTTCCTGCCACCTACCTTGCTGAGACTCAGTATCCCCCTGCTTTTTTTTCTGAGCCAAGGAACTCATGGAGACATAAAGTGCATCTTCTAATATTCCATCTTTGATCTTCTTCAATACAGTTTTAATATGCATTTTATTGATTGCTAAAGATGCTTAGTATTTTAAACATATTCCTGGCCATTTGAATATCACCTTTTGAGAAATGTCTATTTAGTTTATTTTCCATTCATTTACTATTTGAGAAAAATTTTAAATATATATTTTTTTAGTTGTGAGCCAACACAATATCTTTATTTTGTTTACTTATTTTTATGTGGAGCTGAGTATGGAATCCAATGCCTCACACATGCAAGGCAAGCGCTCTACTGCTAAGCTCCAGCCCTGGCTCTTTTTGACTATTTTTAATTAATTGATTGATTAACTTTTAGAAGGATTAAATGTTTATTAAACCAGGGTTTAAATTTGCATCCACCTACAGTCTGAAAACAAATATAGTACATGTGTAATTAAATGGGCAGAAAATCAGAACCAGTGCACACTGGCACCTCACCAGAACACCCACTGCAGGCCAACACCACAGGACTATGCTGGAGTTAAGGGTAAAATGAAAGAACCAGAGAGTTGGCTCCACTCCATCGTGAGAGTGGGTGTCAGGACAGGCATCTGTTCCACACCAGGCAGGGTGGACCACAGCAAGGCAACAGGGTAGTTCACAAATTGGCTGGAACAGTACAAATTAACTTCCTAATGTAGGAAGTTAATTTGTACTATTACAAGTTAATATGTCTCCCTCCCTATCACCATCATTAAGAAGTGTGAATTAAAATAAATGACGGATCACAGGTGGTTACAAAAACAGATGACCTGTAGAATAATAAATATTGATAAGTAGCAGAGGATAAACTTATATAAAATTTACCTTTTCCCATATGTGCAGATTTATTATAAGTATGTCAAGAGATGCAGTCAACATAATTCAGAGTGGTAAGAAGGGATTTTTTTTTTGAACCAGGGAGTGTACTCAGGTGCACTCAACCACTGAGATACATCCCTAGTCCTTTTTATACATTTTATTTAGAGACACCATCTTGCTAAGTTGCTCAGAGCCTTGCTAAGTGCTGAGGCTGGGCTTTGAACTCATGACCCTCCTGCCTCACCCTCCCAAGATGCTGGGATGATAGGCATGTGCCATAATGCCCAGTTTTAGTAAGAAGGGATTTGGAAAGAAAAAACATTCAGGTTCAAAACCCAGAAGAGGGTGAAGGCAGATGGGAAAACATAAAATCCCAATTCCTCCCAGCACATGATTCTACTAGTAGGTACCACAGTTAGCTTACGACCATTTTATATCTTAAAAAGTAACTCTTTGTTACGTATTGATAAATATTTTAAAAAATATTTATCAGGAGACCCCAAAATTGATTTAACAGCAGCACCAAAACTGCTGAAACTTGTAGCACTGTATGCGCTTCCATGTACTTTTGTGTATGAGGCTTAAAAAAGCCCCAGAAATGTTTTAGATAGTTTTTAGAATTCCCACAAAAATCAAAATCATTTCAGTTAAAGAAGAACAAAAGAAAGAAGGGAAAAATAACTCCTCAAACTAGGGTTGGGGCTGGGTGGGGTAGGGTAAAATCTCACAGAATAACTAAAAATTCATGAATATATATATGACAGTCATATGTTCTTTTAATACTTATGGAATGCTATATAAGGTAACTGGGATGTTATTCTGAATCCAAACTCATTTTAAGGAGTACAGTCATTCCATTCTAAAATAAAAAGCACTTATTCCACATAACATGCATTTCAGTGAGCCTGACAAGTAGACTTGGTTATACTTAACAGTGTCACCTTAAAGCTTCATAAAAGATTCATGGCTGATCTGAACTGCAAAAATTCAGAACTCACAATTCCACAGGTTACTATTTATGCTAATTTCTTGCAGGAAGTGAATGATCCACTCAAGCTGTCCTAAAGTCGCCTCAACCTACAACAGTGTTCCTTGGTAACTTTGGCAAGTTTCCTTGCTAAAACATCTCCCTAAGCCTCAGGTATTTGGGACTTGCAGGGTTAAGCAACTTCATCGGACACTAACATACATTTTACCCCTTCAAGAGGAATGAACGAATGCAGCTTTCCTCAAGACTCCTATACTCCTGGAACAACCCCTGTACTCCTGGAACAACCCCTGGAGTCTATCTAGTATGCTTGCTTCCTGTAGAGCACAATGTGTGACAAGCCAGGATAAAGTAAGTTTTTGAAAGTAGTGGTTCTCAAATTAGAGTAAGAATTAGAAATACATAGAAGGTGTGCTGAAGCAGAGATTGACCTCAGGGGTCCAAGGCAAGGCCTGAGAAACTGGATTCCAAAGAATGAAGCAGATATTACCTGATTGTGGACCACTGGTGTGGCAATCGTCAAGTCCCTGACCCTCACACACCTCAGTGGCAGGATGTCTTCCTGTGACCTTAGGAAGTACCTGAAGGCCAGAAAAGCCCAGTACTATCTTAAAACCTCCCACATGTTGGCTGGTGGAGAGTGCCACACTCCATTCCTGACTCTGTTCCTATATTCCCAGATGACCAGGTATAGCAACTGCAGCACTTGCTGCCCTGTACAGCTTAGCTAACTAACTGCCTCTCTAATTAAAAAATGAACCTGTTACAATTCATACATGTCTGTGTTGGGAGCACGATCAGGCAAATCTCTTGTTGCCAAGTGCTGGTTTCCACATGAACCCAAAAAAATGGTGGGAGAGGCAGACCTCTCCCCAGTCCATTATGTGATTCCTGTTAGATGTGCTCTGGAGATAGGACAGCATCTCTGAGACAGGTCGGCCTTCATAGTAGATCTAATACACGGCGGTAAACAATGGAAACTTGTCTATGAGTCCTTTCTGTTTGAGAATGCGGTATACTTCAGCAGAAGTCTGAAGTCCTTGGAGTTTCTGCCCACTCAGCATCTCCTTCTCCAATTCTTCAATGGTCTTCCCAGTTCTGGAAAATGCCTCTGCCACCCTGCAGTTCCGCCCTCCGTAGCAGGCGGTTATCAGGTCAGCCACCCCGCAGCTCTGCAGGAAAGTGGCTGTAGACACCCGGCCCTTGCAGAACATCCTGGCAAAAGCAATCATTTCCCCGAGGCCAAGGCGGATGACGTCATCGGCTTTGGTGTTGTTTTCCAAAGCCGAGGCTATGGCAGAACCCAGCTCCCAAGGCCACGATGTTCTTAAGAGCACTGCAAATTTCAACGGTCTCTGCATCTTCAACTAGTTATTCAAAAACCAGGGGTTTGCAAAAGTTTTTTGAAGAGAAGTTTCTTCTCCATGACTTTACTGCCAATGCTGGCAATTATTTCTCCCATTCTGCAAGTTGTTTTCACAATCTTAATCTATTTTGTTGGGTAGATGCTTTTTAATTTAATTCATACCATTTAATGATGACTGGTGTTATCTTGTGAGATTTAGGAGTCCTATTGAGAAAGCCATTGTATACAACTATGTATTAGGATGCCGCAGGCCGGCTGCAGCAAAATAACCTGGGGCCTCACCAGCAACTTGTGTAGATTGATACAGCAGGAGTGGGACAGGAGTGGTATATATACATTCCACACAGCTTATCCAATTAACAAAAACTAGATACAGCAGTCAACCAATAAGAAATCTCCACACTTAATGGCTGATGGGGCCACCTCATAAACCACTCCCCCTGGCAAACTATTAGGTGCCATCCTGACTTGTTAGAGACCCTAATATTAGGATACCAATGGTGGTCTCACAGAACTTCTCCACAGCCACTCCCTAGTAGTGATGGCACCCATTGATGTCAATGCCCATCTTCTGACCGTCATTGAGGTTCAGTCCCTGGGGCCCTTTTCTATGCCCTTGATATCCAGTGCTTTCTTGGGTACCCTGCCAGTGATCTCCGCACAGATTTTGTGAATGAACTTGTGGGGGATGACAAACACCAGCATATCTTCATCCTGCATGGCCTTGCTGAGATTGGAGACAGCAACTACATTTTCTAACAGCTTATGTCCAGGGAAATATTTTATATTTTTGTGGTCATTATTTATAATGTCTGTCAGTTTTCTCCCGTAGACTGTTTTCTCAAAGACCCACATCTTGATTGTGGAGGCAAATTTTTGTAGTTTATTGAAATTATTACCAATTATTTTTGCAACAGCTGAATCCCAGTTCCCCAAGCCCATGATGCACACTTTCAGGGGTACCGCTGCCATGGCAAGAACTGTATGCAGCAGCCCAGATTGTGCCTCCCTGGCGAGCTGCTGGCCTCCTCGCACTCAGCCTGGCCCCTTGACTATTTTTTAAATATAATTATATTCTCTGCCAGAAGAAGGCTGGCAATTATTTCTCCCATTCTGCAAGTTGTTTTCACAATCTTAATTTATTTTGTTGTGTAATTGATTTTAATTCATCACATTCAATAATCACTGGTATTATGAGATTTAGGAATCCTATTGAGAAAGTCATTGTATACAACTATGTGTATACAACATTTCCCTCTTCTAGCAGTTTCAAAATTTCTTCTCTAATTACAAGGTCTTTAATTCATTTAAATCTTACATTTGAATGGGGTCAGTGAAACATATGACTATATCTGTGAAGCTTTATTTTTGTGTCATCTCTACCTTTTTTATACCAGTACCATGGTATTTTTGTTTCTATATGTAAGAAATCTCTCAATTTTCTAGTGTCTTTTTAAATTGCATTTTACACTGTCCTATAATATTCCTTGTAGGGTTCTTTCAGTAATTTAGTAGCCTTACTTTCAGGAATATAATTTTTTGAGTTTTTAAAATTGATTTTATTTTATTTTTAAATACACAACAATAGTGGAATGCATCACAATCCTTATTACACACATAGAGTACAATTTTTCATATCTCTGTATATAAAGTATGTACACGCCAATTTATGCCATTATACATGTACTTTTTTGCATTTCAATTCTTAATACACATATGTACCACAAATTTTCATATCTCTCTATATAAGATATGTTGACATCCAATTCAAATCTTCATATATGTACTTTGTATAATGATGACCATTACATTCCACCATCCTGGCTAATCCCCTTCCCCTTCCCTTTTCCTCCCACCCCTCTTCCCTATCTAGAATTAATCTAATCTTTCCATGTTCTCCCTCTCTATCCCACAATGAGTCATCCCCCTTATATCAGAGAAAACATTCAGCATTTTTGGGGGGGGGGATTGGCTGACATCACTTAACATTTTCTTCTCCAACATCATCCATTTACCTGCAAATGCCATGATTTTGTTCTTTTATAATGCTGCGTAATATTCCATTTCATATAAGTGCCACTTTTTTTAATCCATTCATTCACTGAAGGACATCTAGATTTGCTCCTCAGTCTAGCTATAGTATGCTGTTTTTAAGCCCTTTGGGTATAGTCTGAGAAGAGGAATAGTTGGGTCAAATGGTGATTCCATTCCCAGATTTCCAAGGAATCTCCATATTGCTTTCCAAATTCGATACTCCAATTTGCAGTTCCATCAGTAATTTATGAGTGTACTTTTCCGCCAACATCCTTGTCAGCACTTGTTGTTGTCTTCATAATAGCTGCCGTTCTGACTGGAGTGAGATGAATGAACTGGTGGGGGATGACAAACACCAGCAGGTCTGCATCCTGCATGGCCTTGCTGAGACTGGAGACAGCAACCACATTTTCTGGCAGCTTATGTCCAGGCAGATATTTGACAGTTTCGTGGTCATTATTTATGATGTCTGTCAGTAGTTTTGATTTGCATTTCTCTGATATCTAGAGATGATGAGCATTTTTTTCATATATCTGTTGATTGATTGTATGTCCTCTTATGAGAAGTGTCTGTTCAGATCCTTGGCCTATTTGTTGATTGGGTTATTTGGGTTTGCTTATGCTTAGCTTCTTGAGTTCTTTAAATATCCTAGAGATTAGTGTTCTATCTGATGTGTGAGGGGTAAAAATTTGCTCCCAGGATGTGGGTCCTCTGTTCACCTCACAAATTGTTTCTTTTGCTAAGAAAAAAACTTTTAATTTGAATCCATCCCATTTGTTGATTCTTGTTTTTAATTTTTGTGTAATAATAGGAGTCTTACTAAGGAATTTGGGCCCTAATCCCACATGATGAAGATTAGATGCAGAGTCTCTGGTTTAATTCCTAGGTCCTTGATCCATTTTGAGTTAAGTTTTGTGCATAGTGAGAGATACAGGTTCAATTTCATTTTGATGCATATGGATTTCCAGTTTTCCCAACACAATTTGTTGAAGATGCTCTCTTTTCTCCAGTGCATGTTTTTGGCAACTTTGTCTAATATAAGATAATTAGATAATTTTTCTAATATAAGATAAAAAGATAATTTGGTGGGTTAGACTCTGTGTTTTCTATTCTGTACCACTGGACTACTGGCCTGTTTTAGTGCCAATACTGTTTTTGTTACTCTTCCTCTGTAACATAGTTTAAGGTCTAGAATAGCAATACCACCTGCTTCACTCTTCTATGCCACAACCTTAGCCTTAAGTATATAAGTAGTATTTTAAGGTAATTTAGTGCACCAACATTTGGAGTAAAAATATTTAATATCATTATATCTTTTGATATTCTGTATCCCATCCCCTCCTTCTTACTCTTTATTTCCCTTTGTATACTCCACTAATCCTTTTCTTATTTTAACTTCCCTCCCTTATTTTGGATAAGCTTCTGTTTTCAGAAAAAAAAATCCAACCTTTGACATTTAGAGATTTGCTTACTTAGTGTGTTACTCTCTACTTCCATTTATTCACTGGCAAATGCCAGAATGTAATTCTTGACTATGTCTAAGTAATATTTCTTATTTATATAACATATATTATACTTAACACACATATATATATTATATTATATATATATATATATATATATAAAATTTTTTTATCCACTCATCTGTTGAAGATTACCTAGGTTGGCTCCACAGCTTGGCTATTGTGAATTGTGCTGTTATGAATCAAGGTGACTTTGTCACTGTAGTATGCTGATTTTAAATTTTTTAGGTATATACCTATGAGGGTCACCCATATAATAGTTCTATTCCTAGTTTTTTGAAGCATTTCCATACTGCTTTCTAGCTTAGTTACTCTAGTTTGCAGTTTTACCAACAATGTGTGAGTGTACCTTTCCCCCACATTCTCACCAATATTTATTCTTAATTGCATTCTTAATAATTGCTCTTCTGACTAGAGTGAGATCAAACCCAATGTAATTTTAATTTGCATTTCCATGGTTGTTAGGATATTGAACATTTTTTTTCATACATTTGTTGATCGTTTGCATTTTTTTTTCCTTTTTGAGAACTCTCTTTAGTTTCTTGTCCTGTATAATGATTGGGTTATTTGGGATTGTTCTGGTGTTGAATTTTTTGAGTTATTTACATATCCTGCATGTTAATACCACGAGGATTGGTGCCAAATATTTTCTCCCATTCCATAGGTTCTTTCTTTATGCTTTTTAAATATTTCCTTTGCTCTTAAGAAGATTTTTAATATCATGGGATCCAACTAATTTTTATTTTAATACTTGTGCTTTAGTAATCTTCTCAAAAAATCAGTTACTACACTGATATATTGAATTATTTGGCATATATTTTCTTATAGCAGGTTCAGGATTTCTTGTCTAATTCCCTGGTCTTTGATCTATTTTAAGTTGAGTTTTGTGTAAGATGGTAGGAGTTTGATTTCATTTAGGTACAGATGAATTTCCAGTTTTCCCTGCAGCATTTGCTAAAAAAGGACGCCTTTTCTCCAGCATATGTTTTTGGCACCTTTGTTTGTAATGAGACATGGGTTTTTCTCTGTGTCTTCTGATCTATTCCATTGGACTCAAGGCTCTTTTGGTGTCAATAATATGATGTTTTTATTAATATAGTTCTGTAGTATAATTTGAGGCCCAGTATAGCTGCATCCGGCTTCACTTTTCTTGGTAAGGATAGCTTTGGCTATTCTGGGCCTCTTATTTTTCCAAATGGATCTGATGACTTCTATTAAGAAGATCATTAGAATTTTTATGAAAATTTCATTGAATATATATAGGATTTTTGGTAGTGTGGCCGTTTTGACAATATTTATTCTGCGTACCCAATAGCATGAGAATTATTTCATCATCTAAGGTCTTCTTTAAAAGCTAAAAACACATTGCTAGAATGTTATGCCACACTTACAAACTTATTAAAAAATTATAATCTAGAGATAGCAATAGATAAAGTACAATTAAATTTTTCAATTAATTATTTAGGAGTTCTATTATCCTCAACCATGGTCCGTCCACCAAAAATTCAAATACGAGTAGATCAACTCAAATCACTTAATGACTTTCAAAAGTTATTAGGAGATATAAATTGGATAAGGCCTTATCTAGGTATTCCAACAGGAGAATTGGGACCTTTATTTGATATCCTAAAAGGTCCATCAGATCCAAATTCACCCCGAATGTTAACGCCTGAAGCAAGAAAGGCATTAAAAATCATTGAAACATATATGGAAAATATGCATTTGGATAGAATTGATATAAGTTTGCCTTTATTATTTATTGTACTACCAACAAAAAATATTCCTACAGGAGTATTTTGGCAAGAAGATCCATTATTATGGATACATTTATCTTATTCTCCTAACACTATTCTTACTAGGTATCCTGAGGCTGTAGGACAATTAATACTCAAAGGAATAAAAACAGCAAAGGCAGTGTTTGGAATTTCTCCCCATAAAATTATTACTCCATATACTATGAATCAAATTGATGAATTAGCTAATGAGTTAAATACTTGGACAATAATAATGTGCAAATCTAATGTTTCATTTGATAACCACTTGCCATCTAATCCTTTATTGTCTTTTTGGTCATTGCATCCTGTAATTTTTCCAAAAATGACAAGAAAAACACCTATCATGAATGCTCCAAATATATTCACTGATGGGTCAAATAATGGTACAGCAGCAATAGTTACACCTGATCAAACTTTTAAATTTTTAGTACCCAAACAATCAGCTCAAAAGGTAGAGCTTAATGCAGTATTACAAACTTTTGTGATGTTTAAAGATTCTGTATTTAATTTATTTTCTGATAGCCAGTATATAGTTAATGCTATAGTATCCCTTGAAGATGCTGGTAGGATTTCCCCTTCTTCTACTGTTTTCTCTTTGTTTTCCACTATACAAAGTTTAATCTGGGACAGAAAAGATCCATTCTTTATAGGACATATCAGAGCACATACAGGATTGCCTGGAGCCCTTAGTTTGGGCAATGATTTAGCAGATAAAACTACACATGACATACATATTTTCTCTACACTAGAAGAAGCTATAAATTTTCATGAAAGATTCCATGTCAATGCTAATACTTTACAAAAGCGTTTTAAAATAACTAAGGAACAAGCTAGACAAATAATAAAACAATGTCAAAATTGTGTGACCTTTTTACCACAAGTTAATCTTGGAGTCAATCCTAGAGGATTGATGCCTAACCATATTTGGCAGATGGACGTCACACACTTGCCAGAATTTGGAAAATTAAAATATTTGCATGTTACAGTTGATACTTCTTCTGGATTTTTGATGGGCTCCCTTCATGCCACAGAAAAAACTAAAGATGTTATAGCTCATTGCTTACAAAATTTTGCCACTGTGGGCATTCCAAAACAGTTAAAAACAGATAATGCCCCTGGTTATACGTCTACTTCTTTTAAACAATTTTGCTCATCATTTGGCATTACTCATATAACAGGAATCCCATACAATCCACAGGGACAAGGCATAGTTGAAAGAGCTCATCAAACTATTAAAATGTACTTATTAAAGCAAAAAGATGGAATTGGGAAGGGGTATATATTCCCCAAAGATAAACTGAAAATAACCCTTTTTACTCTAAACTTTTTAAATTTGGATTCATCAGGACTTAGTGCTGCAGAAAGGCATATGTGTCCAAAAAATGTACATAAGCCCAAGGTACTTTGGAAAGATATTCTAACAGGACAATGGAAAGGTCCTGACCCAGTAATTGTCTGGAATCGGGGGTCTGTTTGTGTGTTTCCACAGGAAGAACAGCAGCCGATTTGGATTCCAGAGAGATTAACCAAGGTTCGGACCCAGTGATTGTCTGGAGTCGGGGGCCTGTTTGTGTGTTTCCACAGGGAGAACAGCAGCTGATTTGGATTCTGGAGAGATTAACTAAAATCCTGACCCAGTGATTATCTGGAGTCGGGGGTCTGTTTTTGTTTTTCCACAGGGAGAACAGCAGCCGATTTGGATTCCAGAGAGATTAACTAAAGCGATTTCTACAGACCAAAAAGAAGATGATTTAGCTCAAATCCATAATAGCTGATATCCAAAACTCCAATTTGGCTATCCTTACATCTGCGACAGAACCAGGATGCTTTTTTCAATATCTATTTTATTATTGCCCTTTCCCATATCATGAAGTTCTATTTTAATTTTTTTGAGCTCATACAGACCTAGGTTAATGTTTTGCTGATCAGTTCTATTTTTTTTTTTGACTATAGAGTTTTTAAACATTGCAATAGAGATTTTACCTGTAAAAAGTTATAAGGCCTTTACTATTGTGTTATGTGTTGTATGTATTATATTATGTGTGCACACTTGTGTTTTGTGTTATATGTTTGAATGTACGTATGTCCAATGTACGTATTTCCATATATCATATATGATGAGCGCTCATGAAAAGATGGATCCAAATATTTTTTGTTTTTCTTTTTTTTTTTAGAAATCAAACTTTTTTTTATTATATTGTTGGTCATTCAAAACAATACATAGTTCTTAAAAATCATATTTCACAGTTTGATTCAAGTGGGTTATGAACTCCCAGTTATACCCTGTATACAGATTGCTGTATCACATCAGTTACCCTTCCATTGATTTACATATTGCCATTCTAGTGTCTGATGTATTCTACTGTTTGTCCTATTCTCTACTATCCCCCCTCCCCTACCCTACCCTCTTCTCCCCTTTTCTCTCTCTACCCCCTCTACTGTAAATCATTTCTTCCACTTGTATTATCTTGTCTTACCTCTCCTTTCCTCTTATATGTAATTTTGTATAACCCTGAGGATTACCTTCGATTTCCATGCAATTTCCCTTCTCACTCCCTTTCCCTCCGACCTCTAATCCCTGTTTAATGTTAACCTTCTACTCAAGCTCTTCATCCCTACCCTGTCCTTGGTTACTCCCCTTATATCAAAGGAGTCATTTGGCATTTGTTTTTTAAAGATTGGCTAGCTTCACTTAGCATAATCTGCTCTTATGCCATCCATTTCCCTCCAAATTCTATAATTTTGTCATTTTTAATGCAGAGTAATACTCCATTGTGTATAAATGCCACATTTTTTTATCCATTCATCTATTGAAGGGCATCTAGGTTGGTTCCACAATCCTGCTATGGTGAATTGTTCTGCTATGAACATCAATGTAGCAGTGTACATGTAGCATGCTCTTATTAGGTCTTTAGGGAATAGACCGAGAATGGGAATAGCTGGGTCAAATGGTGGTTCCATTCCCAGCTTTCCAAGAAATCTCCATACTGCTTTCCAAATTGGCTGCACCAATTTGCAGTCCCACCAACAATGAACAAGTGTGCATGTTGTTCATTGTTTTCCCCGCATCCTCGACAGCACTTGTTGTTGTTGAACTTCATGATGGCTGCCAATCTTACTGGAGTGAGATGGTATCTTAGGGTGGTTTTGATTTGCATTTCTATGACTGCTAGCGATGATGAGCATTTTTTCATGTACTTATTGATTGATTGTATGTCCTCCTCTGAGAAGTGTCTGTTCAGTTCCTTGGCCCATTTATTGATTGGGTTATTTGTTATCTTATTGTCTAATTTTTTGAGTTCTTTGTATACTCTGGATATTAGGACTCTATCTGAAGTGTGTGGACTAAAGATTTGTTCCCAGGATGTAGGCTCCCTGTTTATCTCTCTTATTGTTTCTTTTGCTGAGAAAAACTTTTTAGTTTGAGTAAGTCCCATTTGTTGATTCTAGTTGTTAACTCTTGCGCTATGGGTGTCCTATTGAGAAATTTGGAGCCCAACCCCACAGTATGTAGATCATAGCCAACTTTTTCTTATATCATATGCCATGTCTCTGATTTAATATCAAGCTCCTTGATCCATTTTGAGTTAACTTTTGTGCATGTCGAGAGAAAGGGATTCAGATTCATTTTGGTGCAAATGGATTTCCAGTTTTCCCAGCACCATTTGTTGAAGATGCTATCCTTCCTCCATTGCATGCTTTTAGCCCCTTTATCAAATATAAGATAGTTGTACTTTTGTGAGTTGGTTACTGTGTCCTCTATTCTGTACCATTGGTCCACCTGCCTGTTTTGGTACCAGTACCATGCTGTTTTTGTTACTATTGCACTGTAGTTTAGTTTGAAGTCTGGTATCGCTATACCACCTGATTCACACTTCCTGCTTAGCATTGTTTTTGCTATTCTGGGTCTTTTATTATTCCATATGAATTTCATGATTGTTTTATCTATTTCTACAAGAAATGCTGTTGGGATTTTGATTGGCATTGCATTGAACTTATAGAGAACTTTTGGTAATATCGCCATTTTGATGATGTTAGTTCTGCCTATCCATGAACAGGGTATATTTTTCCATCTTCTAAGGTCTTCTTCTATATCTTTCTTTAGGGTTCTGTAGTTTTCATTGTATAAGTCTTTCACCTCTTTTGTTAGGTTGATTCCCAAGTATTTTATCTTTGGGGGGGATATTGTGAATGGAGTAGATGTCCTCATTTCCATTTCAGAGGATTTGTCGCTGATATACAGGAGTGCATTTGATTTATGCGTGTTGATCTTATATCCTGCCACTTTGCTGAATTCATTTATTAGCTCTAATAGTTTCTTTGTAGACCCTTTTGGGTCTGCTAGGTAAAGAATCATGTCATCTGCAAATAGTGATAATTTAAATTCTTCTTTTCCTATTTTTATGCCTTTAATTTCTTTCGTCTGTCTAATTGCTCTGGCCAGTGTTTCAAGGACTATGTTGAACAGATGTGGTGAGAGAGGGCATCCATGTCTTGTACCAGATCTTAGAGGGAATGCCTTCAATTTTTCTCCATTCAAAATGATGCTGGCCTGTGGCTTATCACAGATTGCTTTTACAATGTTGAGGTATGATCCTGTTATCCTTAATTTTTCTCAAGTTTTATACATAAAGGGATGCTGTACTATGTTGAATGCTTTTTCTGCATCTATCGAGATGATCATATGGTTCTTATTTTTAAGTCTATTGATGTGGTGAATAACATTTATTGATTTCCGTATATTGAACCAGCCTTGCGTCCCAGGGATGAATCACACTTGATCATGGTGTATAATTTTTTTGATATGTTTTTGAATCTGATTCGCCAGAATTGTATTGAGGATTTTTGCATCTAGGTTCATTAGAGATATTGGTCTGTAGTTTTCTTTCTTTGAAGTGTCTTTGTCTGGTTTAGGCATCAGGGTGATGTTGGTCTTGTAGAATGTATTTGGAAGTTCTCCCTCTTTTTCTATTTCCTGAAATAGTTTGAAAAGTATTGGTGTTAGTTCCTCTTTAAAGGTTTTGTAAAACTCTGCTGTATACCCATCCGGTCCTGGGCTTTTCTTAGTTGGTAGTCTTTTGATGGTTTCTTCTATTTCCTCTATTGTTATTGGTCTGTTTATGTTGTCTATATCCTCCTGACTCAATCTGGGCAGATCATAAGACTTAAGAAATTTATCTATGCCTTCACTATCTTCTATTTTATTGGAGTATAAGGATTCAAAATAATTTCTGATTATCTTCTGTATTTCTGAAGTGTCTGTTGTGATATTGCCTTTTCCATCCCGTATGCTAGTAATTTGGGTTCTCTCTCTTCTTCTCTTTGTTAGCATGGCTAAGGGTCTGTCGATTTTACTTATTTTTTCAAAGAACCAACTTTTAGTTTTGTCAATTTTTTTAATTGTTTCTTTTGTTTCAATTTCATTAATTTCAGCTCTGATTTTAATTATTTCTTGCCTTCTACTTCTTTTGCTGTTGTTTTGCTCTTCTTTTTCTAGGATTTTGAGATGAAGTATGAGATCGTTTATTTGTTGGTTTTTTCTTTTTTTTAAGGAATGAACTCCAAGCAATGAATTTTCCTCTTAGAACTACTTTCAATGTGTCCCATAGATTCCGATATGTTGTGTCTGTGTTTTCATTTAACTCTAGAAAGTTTTTAATTTCCTCCTTGATGTCTTCTAAAACCCATTGATCATTCAGTAACCTATTGTTCATTCTCCAAGTGATGCTTGATTTTTCCTTCCTTCTTTTATCATTGATTTTCATTTTCATTCCATTATGATCAGATAAGATGCATGGTATTATCTCTACTCCTTTATATTGTCTAAGAGTTGCCCTGTGACATAATATATGGTCTATTTTTGAGAAGGTTCCATGTGCTGTTGAGAAAAAAGTGTAACTACTTGATGTTGGGTGGTATAGTCTATATGTGTCAATTAAGTCTAGGTTATTAATTGAGTTCTATAGTTTCCTTATTTAACTTTTGTTTGGAAGATCTGTCCAGTGGTGAGAGAGGTGTGTTGAAGTCTCCCATGATTATTGTATGGTGGTCTATTAGATTCTTGAACTTGAGAAGAGTTTGCTTGATGAACATAGCTGCACCATTATTTGGGGCATATATATTTATGATTGTTATGTCTTGTTGGTGTATGGTTCCCTTAAGCAGTATGACGTGACCTTCTTTATCCCTTTTGATTAACTTTGGCTTGAAATCTATTTTATTAGATATGAGTATGGACACTCCTGCTTGTTTCCGCAGTCCATATGAATGGTATGATTTTTCCCAACCTTTCACCTTCAGTCTATGTATATCTTTATCTATCAGATGCATCTCCTGTAGGCAGCATATTGTTGGGTCTTGTTTTTTGATTCATTCTACTAGCCTGTGTCTCTTAATTGGTGAGTTTAAGCCATTAACATTTAGGGTTATTATTGAGATATGGTTTGTTCTTCCAGCCATATCTGTTTATTAATGTTACTAAACCTGATTTGTTTTCCTCTTTGATTACTTTCCCCCCTTTACTGTCCTACCTCCCATTGTTGGTTTTCAATGTTAATTTCCATTTCCTCTTCCTGTAATGTTTTGCCAAGGATTTTTTGAAGAGATGGTTTTCTAGCTGCGAATTCTTTTAACTCTTGTTTATTGTGGAAGGTTTTAATTTCATCTTCCATCCTGAAGCTTAATTTTGCTGGATACATGATTCTTGGTTGGAACCCATTTTCTTTCAGTGTTTGAAGTACGTTATTCCAGGATCTTCTAGCTTTCAGAGTCTGTGATGAGAGATCAGCTGTTATCCTGATTGGTTTACCCCTAAATGTAATCTGCTTCCTTTCTCTTGTAGCTTTTAAAATTCTCTCCTTATTCTGTATGTTGGACATCTTCATTATAATGTGTCTAGGTGTGGATCTCTTATGATTTTGCACATTCGGCATCCTGTAGGCTTCTAGGATTTGGGATTCTGTCTCATTCTTCAAGTCTGGGAAGTTTTCTCGTATTATTTCACTGAATAGATTGTTTATTCCTTTGGTTTGGAGCTCTATGCCTTCCTGTATCCCAATGACTCTTAAGTTTGTTCTTTTAATATAATCCCATAATTTCTGGATGTTCTGCTCATGGTTTCTTAGCAGACTTGCTGAGCTGTCTATGTTCTTTTCCAGTTGAAATACTTTGTCTTCATTGTCTGATGTTCTATCTTCTAAGTGATCTACTCTGCTGGTAGTATTCTCAATTGAGTTTTTAAGTTGGTTTATTACTTCCTGCATTTCTAGGATTTCTATTTGTTTGTTTTTTATTACCTCTATCTCCCTGTGAAATTGATCTTTTACTTCCTGGATTTGTTTATGTAGTTCCTTGTCAATGTGATCTTTCATTGTCTGATTTTGCTGTTTCATGTCTTCCTTGAAACTCCAGATCATCTGAAGCATGTATATCCTGAACTCTTTATCTGACATTCCATCTGTAGCAGCTATTACCTCTTCTAAAGTTGAGTTGACCTGCATTGCTTGTGGTCCTTTCTTTCCTTGTCTTTTCATTCTGCTCGCATTTATTTCTGCTTGGTGAAACTGTTGTGTTTTTAAAATTTACCCCCTATTTATTTATATTGCTCTTGTATAGTTGGGAAGTCTCCCTTGCAGGGCAGGTAGTGGCTGTGCTCCTCCTCTAATTAGGGTGGTCTGTCTACCACACTATTGGGTCGCAGGTCTGTCCCCCCTGCAGGCGCGGGTGGCGGCTCTGCTCTGCCTCCACTCCAATTGTGGTGACGTAACTACCACGCCCTGGGGTCGTTGGTCCTGATCCAGATGTGGGCGGTGGCTCTGCTCAGTCCCCACTCCAATTGGTGTGATGTGTCTACCACGCTGGCAGGCCTCTGGGCCGGTGGGTCGCAGTTCTGCACTGCCCCCACTCCCAATGGGGGTACCTGACTACCTCTCCAATGGGTTGCTGAGCCCCCTCCGGACCCAGGCGGTGGCCCTGCTCCACCCCCACTCCAACCAGTGTGAGGTGACTGCCTCGGTGCTACGTGCCCACCACGCTGGCAGTCTACCGGGCCTGTCTTGCCAGTGGGTCGCAGGTCTGCCTACCCTGCAGGCTCAGATGGCAGCTCTGCATAGCCCCTACTCCAAATGAAGTTACTTGGCTACCGCGCCATGGGGTCGCTGTTCCTATTCTAGGCGTGGGTGGCTACTCTCTTAGGCCCTAGCTGCAGTTGGGGTGTCGTGATACCACGCCGGCGGGTCACTTGGCCTGCTCTGGGCGCAGGCGGCAGCTTCACTCTGCCCCCCCGGCCCCCACAGCACCCAGCAGGACCCAGACCGAGAAGCAGTCACCGCTGGTTCCCCAGGCCTGGGCCAAAGCAGCTTCGGGGGCCAGAACCTGGCCTCTCCAATCCCGACGCACTCTCTGCTGGGAGCTGGCTCCAAAGATCGACCCCCAAGGGTTCCCCAGCCCCAGGCCAAAACTGTTCCAGGAGTCAGAACCCAGTCACCCCAAGCTCATCACACGCTCCACTTGGAGCTGGCCTCCACAGGCAGTCTCCACAGTTTCCCTAGCCCTGGGCCAAGTTAGCCCCGGGGACCAGAATCCGCTCAGAGCCTGGCGCATGCCTTGCCAGAAACGAGCCCCCAGGAGTGGTCTCCACAGGTTAGCCAGTCCCGAGCCTGAGCAATTTGTCTATGAGACGCAGGCAAATAGCAGCCTGAAATCACATGTTCCGTAGCTGAATGAGCTGAGATCAGTAGAAAACAGGGATGATTACATCATTTCTTCAAGATGGCGGCTGCTGACCTCCTCCGTGGTCCGACCGGTGTTGGGAACCGAACTGGACCACTTCTCTCCTCTGTCTCAAAGCCGGAACTCAGCATTAAGCGCGGCCATTGTGCCACTGGCGGGAGCCCCCCCCCGAATCCATATCGCTGCACCTCCGCTCCAGCACCTCTCCACTTCCCAGCGCGCACCACAGACTCCAGCTGCGGGGTGATCGCCAATCAGGCTATGCGACACTCTGTGCGAAGAAATCGAGCTCCCGCAGCTGAACCTCGCACGATGGAAATCCATCTACTAGATTCTGGAACACCTCGATTTCACTGGAAATTCCCAACAAGATAGCCTTCAGCCATTTCACCTCGTCTTTCTCCTGCTCAGTGATGCGGCGCACTGGGGTGATGCACTCCCTTCGCCGCCATCTTCCTTCTCCTCCATACTGTTTTCTATATTGGTTGCACCAATGTGCAGTCCCACCAGCAATGTATTTATGTGCCTTTACCTCCACATCTTTGCCAACACTTATTGTTATTTGTATTCTTAGGAACTGCTATTCTGACTAGGGTGAGATAAAATCTTAGAGTAGTTTTAATTTGCATTTTTTTTAATTACTAGAGTTAGTTTTTTCATATATTTGTTGATTGATTGTATATCCTCTTCAGAGAAGTGTCTGTTATGTTCCTTGGCCCATTTGTTGATTGAGGTTTTTGTTTTGTTCTATTTTGTCGGTATTTAGCCTTTTGCATTCTTCATATATCCTAGAGATTAGTGCTCTATCTAATGTGCATGTAGAGAAATTTTGCTCCCATTCTGTAGGCTCTTTGTTCCCCTCACAGATTATTTCTTTTTCTGAGAAGAAGCTTTTTATTTTTTTAATTATTATTAGTTGTTGAAAACGTTACAAAGCTCTTGACATATCATATTTCATACATTTGATTCACACGGGTTATGAACTCCCATTTTCCCCCATATACATATTGCAGAATCACATCGGTTTCACATCCATGTTTTTACATACTGCCATACTAGTGTCTGTTGTATTCTGCTGCCTTTCCTATCCTCTACTATCTCCCCTCCCCTCCCATCTTCTCTCTCTACCGAATCTACTGTAATTCATTTCTCTTCTTGTTTTTGTTTTTTTCCCTTTCCCCTCACTTCCTCTTATATGTAATTTTGTATAACAATGAGGGTCTCCTTCCATTTCCATGCAATTTCCCTTTTCTCTCCCTTTCCCTCCCACCTCTCATCCCTGTTTAATGTTAATTTTTTTCTCATGCTCTTCCTCCCTGCTCTGTTCTTAGTTGATCTCCTTATATCAAAGAAGACATTTGGCATTTGTTTTTTAGGGATTGGCTAGCTTCACTTAGTATGGTCTGCTCTAATGCCATCCGTTTCCCTGCAAATGCCATGATTTTTTCATTTTTAGGGCTGTATAATACTTCATTGTATATAAATGCCACATTTTTTTATCCATTCATCTATTGAAGGGCATCTCGGTTGGTTCCACAGTCTAGCTATTGTGAATTGTGCGGTTATGAACATTGATGTAGCAGTATCCCTATAGTACAATCTTTTAAGGCCTTTAGGGAATAGTCCAAGAAGGGGAATAGCTGGGTCAAATGGTTCTGAGAAGAAGCTTTTTAGTTTGAACCCATCTACTTATTGATTCTTGATTTTATTTCTTGAGCTAGAAGAGCATTATTATGAAAATTGGGGCCTAATCCAACATGATGAAGATTTGGGCCAACTTTTTTTTTTCTATCAGGAGAAGGGTCTCTCATTTTATTTCTAGGTCCTTGATCCACTTTGAGTTGAATTTTGTGCATTGTGAGAGATAGAGGTTTAATTTCATTTTGTTGCATATGGATTTCCAGTTTTCCCAGCACCATTTATTGAAAAGATTATCTTTTCTCCAATATATGTTTGTTGTGCCTTTGTCTTGTATGGCATAACTATATTTATGAAGTTCATGCCTCTGTGTCCTCTACTCTGTACCACTGGTCTACAAGTCTATTTTGGTGCCAATACCAGGCCATTTTTGTTACTATTTCTTTGAAGTGTATTTAATGTCTGGTATAGTGATGCCATATTCTTCACTTCTCTTGCTAAGCATTGCTTTAGCTGTTCTGGATCCTTTATTTTTCCAGATTAATTTTATGACTTCTTTTTCTATGAGTGTCTCATTGGGATTTTGATTGGAATTTCATTACATCTGTATAGTGCTTTTTGTAGTATGGTCATTTTGGCAGTATTGATTCTGCCTATTCAAGAACAAGTTATTTCCATCTTCTAAGGTCTTTAATTTATTTGTTTAGCATGCTGTAATTTTCATTGTAGAGGTCTTGTACTTATTTAATTAAATTGATTCTCAAGATTTTTTTGAGGCCATGTAAATGGGATAGTTTTTCTAGTTTTTCTACCAGAGGATTTGTCACTGATGTACAGAAATACTTTTGATTTATGGGTGTTGATTTTATATTCAGCTACTTTGCTGAATTCATTTTTCAGTTCTAGAAGTGTTCTGATACTTTTTGCACCTCCTAGTAGAGAATTATATTATTGGTGAATGGTGATTGTTTGAATTTTCCTATCTGTATCTTTTAATTTATTTTTTTCTGCCTAATTGCTCTGGTATAGTGATATATGTTAAATAGAAATGATGAAAAAGAGTATTCTCATCTTGTTCCAATTTTCAAAGGGAGCACTTTCAATTTTTCTCCATTTAGAATGATGTTGGCTTGGGGATTAGCATAGATAGCTTATACAATGATGAGGTATATTCCTGATTTTCCTAGTTTTTCTAGTGTTTTGAATATGAAGTGGTGCTGTATTTTGCTAAATACTCTTTATGCATCTATTGAGATGATCATATGATTCTTATCTGTAAGTCTATTGGTGAGATGAATTACAAAATTAATTTCACTATGTTGTGTGTGAGTCTCCCTCATCCAGTGAGGAAGTCCATGGAATAGGGTAGAGGAGAGTACGTGGCTGTGGAGCCATTAATCAAAACTTACAGAGACCAAGCAGAAAGTAGGACTGATTTTATTGTGTAGTTACCATGTATATGTACATGTAGTTAAGCAGATTTCAGACAACCAACAACACAACTTCTGGCCAACTGTCTTTGCAGCGGCCAATCAGGGAGAGGGATGTAGAGCAAGTTCAGGGACTGTAACATGTGGCCTTCCACCCAGGGCTGTGCCTATAGGGTAAGGGGTTTGCTGCTCATACACCTAGCACAGGGGAGTGGTTTGCCACTCAGAGGCCCTTAATGTATACCATGTATGCGGTACTTCATACACCGGTCCCCACAAATGTTGAAGCAACCTTGCATCTCTGGATGAACCCCATTTGATCATGGTATGATTTGTATTTGATTTGTCAGAATTTTATTGAGAATTTTTGTATTTATGTTCATTAGAGATTATTTCATGAAATAACCTAAGAAATATTGGTAATAATTCATCTTTGAAGGTCTTATAGGACTCAACTATATATCCATCTGGTTCTGGGCTTTCATTGGTTGGTAGGCTTCTGATGCATCTTCTATTTCATTGCTTGAAATTGATCTGTTTAACTTGTATCTTTCATGCCACAGTCTGGCTGGGCACAATTCAGGAGCCACTTGTCAAAAGAAACAAACTTTATTTTTAGAACACACACGCCACATCACACAGCTCTTCAGGAAAACCTTCAGAGCCCAACTGCCACCACCGGCTTCCCACAAGCCTCTCCACCTCCCCCACTCCCCTGCTCTTGAGGCTGATTGGCTGGGTCACATGGGCAGAGCCAAAAAAGTCCCCCAATGAGCAGCTTCGTGGTCTGAAAGGGCGGGGAAACAACCCAATGAGCATCACCACAGAGGAGCCAATCAGTTGGCAGCTAGAAGTTTGCTGGGGCCGCTGTGAGCCAATCATCAGCTGGCAGCTGGAAGTTTGCTGGGGCCCCTTCAGCTGTGGCTCTCAACATTTCATCCTGATTCAGTTTGGGCAAATCATATGACTCCAGAAATTTGTTGATGACTTCAATATTTTTTATTTTATTGGAGAACAAATTTTCAAAACAATTTCTAATTATCTTTTTATTTTGTCTGTCGTGATATTTCTCTTTCATCACACATATCAATAATTTGAGTTTTCTCTCTCCTCCTCATTAGCATGAATAAGGGTTTATCAATTTAACATATTTTTTTCAATGAACCAACTTTTGTTTTGTCAATTTTTTTTTCAATATTTTTTGTTTCAATTTCATTGATTTCTGCTCTGATTTTAATTATTTTCTATATTCTACGTTTTTGGTGTTGATTTGTTCTTCTTTTTCTAGGGCTTTGAAATGTAAAAATTGTCATTTATTTGTTGGCTTTTTCTTCTTTTAAGGAATGAACTCCAAACAATGAATTTTTGTTTTAGTACTTTATAGTGTCCCAGAGACTTTGATATGTTATATGTTTTCTTTATTTACCTCTAAAATTTTTTAAATCTCCTTTTTGATGTCTTTTGTAACCCATTGTTCATTAAATAGCATATTACTTAGTTTCCAGGTGTTGGAGAAGCTTCTATTTTTTTATTTTATTATAAATTTCTAATTTCATTTCATTATGATCTGATAGAATGCTGAGTAGTATCTCACTTTTTTGTACTTGCTAAGAGTTGTCTTGTCACATAATATATGTGAAGGATCCATGTGTTACTGAGAAGAAAGTGTATTTGTTTATTGATGGATGAAATATTCTGTAAATGTCCGTTAAGTCTAAGTTATTGATTGTATTATTGTGTACTATAGTTTGTTTAACTTCTGTTTGGAAGATCTATTCAGTGTTGGAAAAGGTATGTTAAAGTCACACAGAATTATTGTGTTGAGGTCTATTTGACTCTTAAACTTGAGAACAGTGTGTTTAATGAACATAGATGCTCCATTGTTTTATATATATATATTTGTCATGTCTTATTGATATATAGATCCCTTAAGCAGTATGAAACATCCTTCTTTATCCCTTTTGATTAATCTTGACTTGGGATCTATTTTATTTGATATGAGGATGGAAAGTCCTGCTTGTTTCCACAATCCATGTGAGTGAAATATTTTTTCCAAACTTTCACCTGCAATCTATGTATGTTTTTTTCTATGAAATGAATCTCTTGAAAGAGGAAATATGTTTGGGTCTTTTTAAAATATTCAATCTGCCAGTCTATATCTTCAATTGGTGAATTTAGGTCATTGACATTCAGGGTTATTATTGTGACATGATTTGTATTACCAGCCATTTTTGTTTATTTTTGGTATTTAACTTGACTTGGTTTCTCTTTTGATTAGTTTTTTTTCCTTCAGCGTAATAACTTCCTTTGCTGATTTTTCTTATTGTTTTTCATTTCTTCCTCATGGAATATTTTGCAGAGGGTGTTCTATAGTGCTGGATTTCTATTGTAAATTCTTTTAACATTTGTTTATCCTGGAAGGTTTTCATTTTGTTCTCAAATCTAAAGCTTAATATCACTGGATATAAGATTTTTGGCTGGTGTCCATTTTATTTTATTTATATGTATATGTTGTTCCAGAATCTTCTAGCTTTCAGGGTCTGGGTTGAAAAATCTGCAGATCTTCTAATTGGCTTTTCTCTATATGTAATCTGATTCCTTTCCTCTTATGGCTTTTACAATTCTCTCCTTATTCTGTATGCTTGGCATGTTAATTATAATGTGCCTTGGTATTGGTATTATTATCTACAATATAAACAGTATTGTAATTTTTTTACCTTTGGTGTCCTGTAAGTCTCTTGTATTTGATTTTCCAATTCATTATTTACGTTTAGAAAAAATTAAGATATTATTTCATTAAATAAATTTATCATTCCTTTGGTTTGTAACTCCATGTGCTCCTCTATCCCAATAAATCTTAAATTTGGTCATTTTATGTTATCCCTAGTAACATTAATTCTTGAATATTCTGCTCATAGTTTCTTACCATCTGTACTGTATGGCCAACATTCTTTTCATGATTATAAATTTTCCTTCATTGTCTGAGGTTCTATCTTCCAAGTGATCTAATCTCTTGGTGGTGCATTCTATTAACTTTATAAATTTGGCTTATTGTTTCTTTTATTCTAAGAATTTCTGTTTTTTTCCCCTCAGAACATCTTTCTCCTTATCAAAGTAATTTTTTTCTTCCTGTATTTCCTTGACGCAGGAGTCCTGTGTTGGTGCTTATGCAGGTGCCTATGTTTGCTCTCTTATATCATCCTTTCATTCACAGAACATTTTAATTATGTACATCCTGAACACCTTCTCTGTAATTTCTTCTATTGTGCTGGCCATGGATTTTAATAACGTAGTACATTGGTTTGTTTGTGAAACTTTCTTCCCTTGTTTTTTTTTTTTATTTTGTTTTTGTGTCTTCTCTTTTAGCACGGTGGATTCAAGATATTAAAATTTTTACCCTATAGGCTTATTTTGTCCCTGAAGGGTTCTAATACTTCTCCTTTAAGTGGGAGAATAATATTAACAGATCCCAATGCAAACAATATACAACCTTAAACCAAATAGTTGCTATTAAGATATTTACGGTTTTGTCACAATTTACATAAATTGTGAGTTCAATTATTATCTACAATATAAACAATAGGGTTTTAAAAGTGTCTACAGTTTCTGATGCTGTACAAAGAACCTGGGGTTGAAGTGTAGGATGAATTGTTGAGGGTAGAAGGTGAGGATATAATGTTATTAGGTCTTAGAAAACATGAAAGAAGAATCCAAAGAAGTTGGTTAGTAGCAAGAGAAGAGAGAGAAAGTGATTTGGGAAAGACAATACAGAGAGTCGAAAACCCAAACATAAATATAAAGAAAAATAAAATATTTAAAAAATGATAAAATAATATACAATACCACTATAAAACACTTTTCAAACATCCCAATCTGTAGTATCCTAATTCATAAAAAGTACTTCGTTTTGCAGATTTTGGAGATGTGCAGGAGGCAGGACAGAGAAAGAGAGAGAGAGAGAGAGAGAGAGAGAGAGAGAGAGAGAGAGAGAGAGAGAGAGAGAAATCTAAAAGGAATATACAGGGATTATTTTTATTGGAGATCTATATCTTTCCAGCTTCCCTCTCATCTAGTAGGTGAGGTTGCCTATTGTTTGCTGGTGTCTCCACCTTGAGGATGGTGAAGATTATTCGTGTGGGAAGGCAGAGCTTCTGGAGGTGGGGTATAGCACTTGCCAGTCCCCCATGGAAGACTGCACCCCAAGGAGGCCCCACAAGTCTTGTGCTGTAATGTAGTCTCTAAACTGTAGCTCACTCACCCCTTCCCTTTCTACTTCCCAATCAGGAACCTTTCTCTTTAGAGGTTTGTAGGCTGCACTTTGGGGGCTGCACACCTGTTCCAGATAACTGTTTTGTACTGGGCATTTTAGGATCAGGTTTTGTGAGCTGTGGACCTGCTGTGTAGCTGCAGACCCTATGTTGAGTTAGTGGCTATTGGGGGATGGTGTTGCTGGGAACTAAAAATACAAGTATATTGCTTTTAAGCTCCAGCCAGTGTCCCAAGCTTGGGATTGCCCCAACTAAATATGGTGATAAAGTTGTCCCAAGATGGAGGCGGCTTCTTTCAGTGATGGGGTGTTGGGTCTGGTAGGACCAGATGGTGGTGTTGGGTGATGTGTTCAGAGATGTATCCCTATGACATGCAATGTTGTGGCTGGCAGCTATCTCCAGACACAGACCCTGTCCTGTGTTCCCAGGTGCAGGTTACCATGTGTAGGGGACAGTGGCAGTGATTTCAGTGACCCAAGATGGAGACAACTGGAGGAGCCCCATGTTGGTAGATGAAGATCCACATGGGAGTGTTGACTAGAGTTCCTGCATGGGCAGTAATCTGGTGTCCTGCATGGGAGTGGGAGCTGAGATTCTTATATGGGTGATCAGCAAGGAGTTCTGTGTTGGTGCTTATGCTGGTGGGCCTCAGGCACCTGTAGTACTTGTGTGGGTGAGTGGCCTGAGTCCTGCACAGATGCTGAGGCCTGAAGCTCTCTGTAGGCACAGAGACTATTATTGCTGCATGGGAGCAACTATGTGGCATTATTTAATAATACTCAGAAAAATAGTATGTTCAGTACTTAAATCTCAGGTCACAGAGCAACACAGAAGGCAGCCTCCCTCTAGCCTGACATCTTGGGTCCCTTCCCCACCATTTTTGAAACCAAGTAATTTTCATTCATCATGTGTAGGGGACAGTGGCAGTGATTTCAGTTTATTGAGGATTGATTTCAGTTTATTGAGGACTAAGATGTCTGAATATTATATTACAGTTAGGTTTGTTGTGTATTCTTTTCTTTTTTAAATTTTTTATTATTCTTTTTTATTTTTATTTTTATTAGTCTTTTTTACTTGATATATATTTTCCCACTCACTTCCCTGTTTCCCTAGGTTCCCTTTCTCTCTGTCTCCTGCTAAGGGTCAACTTCTATTGATTTCCGTTTCACTGTTTCTATAATCTTTTACTTCTATCTTCTTTCTTCCTTCCTAATAAACATTACATCCTACACAAATTTTTTATTGATTATTAGAAATTATAAACCCTTTTGAAAAAAGTACTATTTACATTGCAGACAATAATTGAACTCATCATTTTTGTATGTCATGACAAAACTGTAGATATATTAATAGAAACTATTTGGTTTAAGGCTGTATATTGTTTGCGTTTGTTTCTATTAGTATTGATCTCCCCCTTAAAGGTAAGATTCTAGAAACCTTCAGGGACATTATAAGTCTACAGGGTAGGAACTGTATTAATCAGATCCACACTCTAGATTGTAAGACATCCAACAATCATGAAAGAACAAGGGAACAAAGAACCCCAAACAAACCAAGATGCTGAAATAATAGAATTCATTTACAACACAGTTAACTAGAAGTGTCAGAGAAGGAGTTCAGAATGTACATAGTGAAACTCATCTGCAAAATAAAGGATGATGTAAGGAGTGAAATCAGATATTGAGAGCCACAGCCAAAGGGCCCCAGCAAACTTCCAGCTGCCAGCAAACTTCCAGCTGCTGGCTGATGACTGGCTCACAGCGGGCCCCAGCAACATCTAGCCTATTGGCTCCTCTGTGGTGATGTTCATTGGGCTGTTTCCCTGCCCTTCACACTGCCAGCGGGCCCCAGCAACATCTAGCTGATTGGCTCCTCTGTGGTGATGCTCATTGGGCTGTTTCCCTGCCCTTTCAGACCACGGAGCTGCTCATTGGGGGACTTCTTTGGTTCCACCCACGCGACCCAGCCAATCGTTCTCAAGAGCAGGAGGATTATGGGAGGTGGAGAGGCTGGTATTGGATGAGAGGCTCGTGGGAAGCTGGTGGTGGCAGTTGGGCTCTGAGGGTTTTTTCCTGAGGAGCTGTTTTGTTTGGCGTGTGTAGTTCTAAAAATAAAGTTACTTTCTTTTGACAAGTGGCTCCTGAATTGTGCCCAGCCAGACGGCAGCAATCAGAGATGAATTTCAGGAGGTAAAATATCACTATCTTGAATTCTTTTTAGAATCTCTCTTTATTTTTGGTTTATTAATTTCTTAGAGAATTTCTACTTGAATTCTTTTTAGAATCTCTCTTTATTTACATTGCAGACAATAATTGAACTCATCATTTTTGTATGTCATGACAAAACTGTAGATATATTAATAGAAACTATTTGGTTTAAGGCTGTATATTGCTGATAAATTAATAGAAAATGACAAAACTGAATAAAGAGAGATTCTAAAAAGAATTCAAGCAGAAATTCTCTAAGAAATTAATAAACCAAAATTAAAAATTTACATATTCTTTAGTTTGATGTAGATGTGTGAATTCACATTTTTCTCCAATACTAAATTAGGTAGTTTTTTTTTTTCAACAAAACCAATTTTGGTTACTTGAATTATTTCATTAAATAAGTCTAAAAAGTTAACAAATGAAGCACAAATCTCCATCATTTTTTTGGGTACTGGGTATTGAACTTGGGGCATTTGGCCACTGAGCCACATTCCCCAACACTATTTGGTATTTTATTAAGCACCTTGCTTTTGCTGTGGCTGGCTTTTAACTTGAAATCCTCTTGTCTCAGCCTTCTTAGTCACTGAGATACCTGCATGCACAACTGTACCTGGTGACAAAATGTAATCTTACAAAAAAGTCCAGCACCTAGTTAGTGTGAAATGTATGATTAATACTGCTGAGAAATGAGAAGTTTTGAATACAGTTTATGTTTTTAAACAGTGTACGTTGTTTAATAATGTAAGGAAAACATTTATTTTTCAGAATTTTTAATTGGAAAAAGATATTTAAAGTATAATATTAATAAAAATAATTTAAACAGTTCATTAGCTCTAGTTTATTTTCTTATGCTTCAGTTATTTCATCCATAGGAGAAGGAAAAATCAACAGAAAATAAACCAGTTTTTATTTTTGAAAAGACTTCAACATTGCTAAATCAAAATAGCAAAACAATGTGCTGGATTTGGCACCTTCATTCCTCTGATAGAAAGTATGATTTCATGTTCTCCAATCAGACTCATATTCAATTACATCTAATTTTGTTTCTTGATTTGCATTTTCTTAGTCACTTAAGAGGTGAATATTTTTATTCATGTGTTTATTCATCTATGGTTTCTTTCTCTCTAAAATATTAAAAGCTCTTAGAAGCTTTCTCAGAAGAATTTTGGAGCTGATAAACAAATTCAACAAAATTGGTTTCAAAATCAATATATAGAAAAAATAGATTTTCTATATACTAATAACTATCCCAATGGAAAAAAAATATCTGGGAATAAATCTAAGCAATGAAATGAAATATCTCTACAGACTTTCTTAATTACTGAAGAAAGAAATTGGATACCATGTGAAAAAAAAGGCAAATTAGAGGAAGGCTTCATTCCTAGTTTCTCCTTGAGTTGGAATCAAGCAGTGGGAGCATTTCTTCTTAAAGAGAGATTTTGTTAAAATTCTATATTGGGCAGTCAGTGTCTTAAGAGAATCAAAAATTTGAGTGTGTTTAACAACAACAACAACAAAATAGAATATTGGAATAATGCCAGGAGCAAAAGAGACACTGGCAGCAACAGATTTACCATGAAGGAAGGGAAAACATAGGGAGAAACACAATGGATAGGTTTGGTACAGAATAGTTTGTAAACCAGAAATGTAGCCTGAACTTAGCTGATCAGGAGGCTTCACTGAGATAAAGAATTGAAAAATTCTGTGTTTCTCAAATGGAAGTGGAAGTTTGAGAAGGAAATCATCTTGAAAAGGCGACTCTCCCGCTTGTATTTGCGGCAGCCTATATTGTAGCAAATATTGCCATACTATGCAAGAAGAACCTGCAATTTTGTCCAGGGTATACCTAGCAAAATGTGAGTAAAACAGGCACAGCAATAGTGAGATTCAAGGCAGAAAAACAGAGGGGAGCCCAACTTGCTTTTCTTTGATTTGGTGGCTCATAGAACCTGCTGAAGAGGGTAGGAAAACTGAATTGGCTAGTGAAATATGCTCATGTATTAAATCTGAGAAATGTGTGTTCATAGGCAACAGAGTGTGTGGATTGCTCCCATGGCATACAAATAGAATTACTGGAATTCTCCAGAGACTCAGAATCCCAAGAGATGTTGGCAACTCTAGGACCTAGCAGTGTGTTGATCTAGTCTCTCCCTTAACTTTGCTGTTGCTTTTTTTTAAATGCTGTTATTTATCACCTACTATATCTTATCTGCATTTTCTCTGTTCACTTTTTGAAATTGTAAATTCTATTCTACCTTCTTATCATATCTTATTTTCTCTTTACGAACTGTATTTTTACTATCTTTTACAATAAATTGATCTATGTATTTCCTGACACCACAGTCATTCAGTGTAACAATTGCAACAACATGAAAGTTGCTTTTCACTTTTATAGAAGATCAACTTCATAATTTTTTATTGTTTTTGCTGTTGACAATTGCTGACTCTATCATTTTTGTTCATGTTGTAAAAAATTAGTCTTAAAAATATTACAGTAGACATAATTTATTTATTTCAATGCTACATATTGTTTATATCAGTCTTCACTTTCTTTAATGTGCTGGGAACCTATAGGGTAGCTAGAATTCACTGGGTAGAAACTTTGCTACAGAACTAAACTCAGCCAAAAGGCAGTGCATCTTGTTCCACACACAAATCAATGACATTCAAACTTCAGCTATACTTTAATAAGTAGGAGGAGAAAACCTCAAACATATGACCAGGCCCCAAGTAGGGAAAAACTAGGGATGAGGCCATAATGGAACTACTACTACAGCAAAAACAGAGAACACAGATTGTGGATACAAGCCCTGGGAAGAAATCTAAATCAAGATCACCCTAGGATACATTGACACAAGAAGGTTGCACCCAAAATGACCCATATAAAAGATTGAAAGAGAAATTAATCACAACTGATGTTTAAATCCAACAGAAATACAAGAAATGAAAATAAGTAAGGTAACTTTATACTTTCAAAATTTTATAATTCATGAGCAACTAAACTCAAATATATGTACATTCATATATATATACATATATATGTATATATATATATTTGGTACCAGGGATTGAACTCAGGGGTATTCAGCCACTGAGCCACACCACATATTTTGTATTTTATTTAGAGACAGGGTCTCACTGAGTTACTTAGTACCTCGCTATTGCTGAGGCCAGATTTGAACTCGCTATTCTCCTGCCTCAGCCTCCTAAGCCACTGGGTTTACAGGTTCACACCAAGGTTCCTGGATTCAAATATATTGAAGTGAATGAAATGCCAGATAAAATAAGAATGATTATTAAAATAAGTAATGAATTCCAAGAGAACAGAGTAAAATAATTGAATTAATTAAGGAAGACAGTGTAGGATATGAATAAGAAATTTAATAAGGAGATATTGAAAAAGAATCAAACAGAAATATTGGAAATGAAAGATATAATAAATCAAGTAAAATACTCCATTAAAACTTTACCTAATAGAGTAGACCATGCTGAAGACAGAATCTCTGAGCAGTAAGACAAAAGTGGTCAGTCTTGAACATCTACATATTATTAAAGAAAATAAGAAATCATGATCACAACATATAAAAATATGGAACATTACACAAGTCCAAATTGAAGATCAACAAAATTGAGGAGGGTTGTGAGATGCACACTAATGGAATGGATAACCTCTTCTGAGGAAAAAAAAAAACAGAAAAATTTCCAAACTTTGAGAATGAGATTGACATCCAGATAAAGAGAGTATTCAGAATTCCAGACAGACAAGATTGAAGAAACAAAACAAAAGCAAAACAGTTTTTATCTGTTGAAGGACACCTATGATGATTTTATAGCTTCACTTGAATTGTGCGACTACAAACATTGATGTGGCTGCTGTCACTATAGTATGTTAATTTTAAATCCTCTAAACATATATTGAGGAGTGGAATAGATGAATTGATAAAGAAAATGTGGAGCATATAAAAAATGGAATTTACTCAACCATAAGAAAAATGACTTTATGACATCTGCTGATAAGTAGATGGAACTGGAGTCTATTATGCTCAATAAAATAAACCAGTCCCCAAAAGAGCTAACTTTGTATGTGTAAACTAATCCAACCATGTGGCAGGGAGAAGCACTAGAGTCATCAAGAAGCAAACTGTTTGCCAGAAGTGTCTTAATTTGTGGGAATATTTTGTAAAAAGCAGCACATGAGGAAAGGGTGATATTAGGTTAAGGAAATCTAAACACAGAAACAATAGGTTTAGAAAGTTGCTGCACACATCTATGATCATACCACCTGAACATGCCTGAGCTCATCTAGAAAGTTGCTATATACAGCACTTATTTCCCAAGTTAAGGAAGCTGTTAAACAGAGGAAAGTTTTATTTAACTTCTGCAAACAGAATGTCTCTGGAATATAGAACACTGTTTCAGAAGAGACTTCATTATATACATAATAATAATAAACTGTGCTGAAAAAAATAGACTTACTGCTTGCTGGTACACAGGACCACTTCTGATGCTAACAAAGTAATAGAAAACCAGATTTTAAAAAGCTCAGCTCAGTCATGGTTTAAACAATTTTAAGAGGTAGTTTTTCTGAAGACTCATGGTATATTACATATCCCATTTGATGGTAATAACATCCCACAAGAGTGTATCGTGTATGTCCCAGTCAAAACTAAGTTGACAAAAGGTCTCAGGGACAATTATATGGAATTCGTAAAAGTGTACTTTCTCAGCTGAACAAATATAGGAATCCCATTTCTCCTGAAGTTAAAAAACATGATTTTTAGAGGCTTAATTAAAGGCCTAAATAATAGGCCTACTAAAGACATTACAAATGCATATAAAATGATTCCATGTGTTTGAATAATGATAAGAGCATGTAATTGCTCAATATAGCCTCTGGTTTTAAGAAGGGCAAGATAAATTCAGTATTTTGACAATTAATAATCTAAATAATGAGATTCCCATAAATTTGTTCAACTTGCAGGCCAAGAGAACTCTTGCATGGTTGAACAAGAAAGACTCTCAGACCACTTATATGTTGTCTTCTCAGACTCACCAGGGGCCAATGAAACATACATGGGTTTTGTTAATAGACTAAAAAATACAATAAAAGGATAAATTTTGAAAAACTAAAGCTGTTAATGCTTTTTTGCATCAAGCAAAGTCAAAACAAAAAACCACCATGAGATTACTTAGGATTTTTAGTAACCAATCAAGCCTTTAAGCCACAAAAGCTCCAATTTAACTCTCCTAAAGTTTGTACATTAAATGAGTTACAATTGTTACTAGAAAATATCAACTGGATATTAGCACCATATTGGACAGCAATGGCACTACAGCATTCAGTCTCTAGGTATAAGGAAGTCAGTCCTCAAGAAACCACAGATTTATCTTGGAATGTTTACAATTCTTACAATTTACACTGAGTTTAACTTCTGACTTAACTCTAAAAACTGAAAACCAGCAGATCTGAATTGCCTGCCACCCAATGATATGGTATGGGCAGTTTTATTGCCTTTTCATTAAAAGTGATCTACTAACCGGAATATAGGACCAGCAGGTCCAATAGTATAATTATGTGTAAATTAATGTTTCCAAAGTCATACTAATATATGCAAATAGGTTGCCCCCTCAAGATCTCAGGCATGAACATTGGGAGTATTCTTCTATAAAAAGATCCTGTAGGTTCAAGTTTTCTTTTTCTTAAAAAATCTCTTTGAGAACTTAATGGATTTCCAAATCTTTAAATATCCAGGCTGACTAATCTGATTAAAAGTGCTCTCTGGTCTAATACATATTGCTTTCTGCCTGACAAACATGTTCCATGAGCTCTTTTAATAGTTGCAACCATGTTTTTTTTTCCTCACAATGAGTCCTTGTCTCATTCTGAAAATGAAATGAAACAGAAGTATATACAATAGTAGGTACTATTAAGCCTTATATTTTGGCATTAATTAAAAATATAGTTTTTCTAATACAAGTTATAAATCATGGCCTTTTACACTTCAAGGGATTCAAACCAGGATTACTCCTTATTCTATCCATAATATTACCACTTTAAATATTACTGCAATCATAAGTTTAAAAAGAACCCTTGGATGGGGATAGATTCCTTTTACTCATCTTGCATAATGAATTATCTATATTGAAAGATGAGTCAATATTATATAGATTCAAAATGTTTTCTTGCAATTCTCACAGCAGTTATTATTGATATCACTGTCACATAGCAATTGCTGCTGCAACTGCCACTATATTAGTCACTTCCTGGCAAATGGTACATCAACTGAATAATTATATGCAAAATGTGACATCACAATTAATAGAACTCATATTGATCATCAGATGTTACAAAGATTAGAACACTAGAGGCATTATTTCTGTGATTTGGAGAAATTGAGAAAGCTTTATTGACCAGAAAACAACTTGATTGTGACTTGAATTTTATATATTTTTTTGTTATACTCTTAAGATACTTCTGGAAATTAGTCAAATATTGAGCAATTCCGATTTTCTGATTTTGTTTTAATTCTTGGTAAAGATAATAATGAACAACAAAAGGAAGTTGAAGAATAAATGTGACAACTATAACTTCAATAATCTGATAACAAAATAATACAATCATTAGCACAACATACTCATTTTTTAATCCTATCTTGTTTTGCAGAAATAATTCTTCTTCATCAATATATTCTTTCAATTATAACCAGTTTTCCAGCCTTAATTCTGCCTTGTAACTTACCTATAATACTACCATGCTGTAAAAAAAAAATCATGAAGCATATGTTGCTACTATGGTTGTTATGACACCATTGAGACCCAGCAACAAATCTAAATTTAATGAAACTGTCCACATTAAAATTTAAACAAGAGGGATATGTTGGAGTCACAATGAGGCAAATTGCTTGCCATGAGGAATGTCATTTATGGGAACATTCTGTGGAAAACAGAACATGAAAAAAGGCTTACACCAATGTTGAGAGGCACAGCCAAAGCGGCCCTATCAACTTCCAGCTGATTGACTCCTATGCAGTGACGCTCATTGGGCTGTTTCCCCGCTCTTTCAGACCATGGGACTCCTCATTGGGGGACTCTTTTGGCTCCACCCACGCGACCCAGCCAATCCATCTCAAGAGCAGGAAGAGTGCTGGTTGAGAGGCTTACTGGAGGAGCCAGTGGTGGCAGTTGGGCTCTTAGGGAATTCCTGTAGAGCTTGCAGTGGTGTAGCATGCATTCTAAAAATAAAGTTCGTTTATGCTTGACAAGTGGCTCGTGAATTGTGCCAAGACTGCAGCATTTGGGAACAACTGAGGGTAAGTGATAAGGTGAACTGCTAGACCCTGAGGGCAGGGCGAGAGGATGGGTAGCCATTTTAAGATTCTTCTTTTCTTCTGTTTTAAGTTGCCTGTCCCTGGAGATGGGTGAGACAGAAGAAAAACCACTCATATCTGAGGAAAAACTATTTGCATCTGAGGAGAAAGGATGGATGGACATTTCAGGAGGATAGAAAGGCTGATATAAGGATTTTGTGTTGTTCCATTTTTGTTTCATTCTGTCTCAGCTTTGTTTTGCATTATCTGAGTGAGTCGTATCTTCATCACAGAAATGTAGAATTAAAAATTAGTAAAAAAAACCGAAAAATTTTAAAGCAGAAAAAAGTCATCAGGGAAGAAGTTACAACAGGAGACTGCTACTAACACCTTTCTATAACCAGAGGGCGTAAGTGTCCTACCAACAGCTCTACCTATAGAGACAACATGTACTGGGAGGCCCCAAAACCCTGTAGTTGATAGATTGGATCCTAAGACAGGACCTCAAAGATTAACATGCCCCATATTTGAGCAGGCAGGAGGGCAGCAAATTCACCATGCTTTAGATTTCAAAACAATGAAGCAGATAAAAGAGGCAGTAACAACCTATGGTCCTCAAGCACCCTTCACTGTAAGCATGGTCGAATCCACTACCAACTTGAAAATGATGCCAGCAGATTGGACTAGTGCCGAAGTCTGGCTTGGCACAAATCAGGAGCCACTTGTCAAAAAGAAACTAACTTTATTTTTAGAACTACAAACATCAAACAAAACAGCTCCTCAGGGAAAAAACCCTCAGAGCCCAACTGCCACCACCGGCTTCCACAAGCCTCTCCTCCCACACAACCTCCCAACCTCCCACAATCCTCCTGCTCTTGAGGCCGATTGGCTGGGTCGCATGGGCGGAGCCAAAGAAGTCCCCCAATGAGCAGCTCCGTGGAGGAGCCAATCAGCTAGATGTTGCTGGGGCCGCTGTGAGCCAATCATCAGCTGGCAGTCTGAAGGGCAGGGAAACAGCCCAATGAACATCACCGCAGAGGAGCCAATCAGCTAGATGTTGCTGGGGCCGCTGTGAGCCAATCATCAGCTGGCAGTCTGAAGCTTGCTGGCAGCTGGAAGTTTGCTGGGGCCCCTTTGGCTGTGGCTCTCAACAGACTAGTATGTGTAAAGCTGTGCTAAATGGAGGACAATACCTCTTATGGAAGGTTGCCAATGAGGAATTTTGCAAGGAGACAGCTAGGCGAAATGCAACAGCCAGTTATTCTCAGAGAAATCTAGATATGTTGTTAGGAAAGGGACCTTATGAGGATCAGCAGCAAAAAATTTCATATGATCCTGCCATATACTCACAAATTGCTGCAGATGTGGTTAGGGCATGGAAGACTTTACAAGGACATGGAGGTTTACAAGGTCAATTATCTAAGGTAATACAAGGAGCAATTGAATCTTACGCTGAATTTGTAAATAGGCTTATTCAAACAGCTACCAGAGTTTTTGGGAATACAGAATAAGCAATGCCATTAATAAAACAACTGGCTTATGAGCAAGCAACTCATTGGTGCAGAGAGGTCATTAGACCATGGAAACATGAAGATTTAAACACATATATTAAATTATGTAGAGACACTAATGAACAAGGAAAAGTCTTGGCAGCTACAGTAAAACAGGATTTAGATGCCAGGCCAAAAACATGCTACAATTGTGAACAAACAGGACATTTTAAAAGGAATTACCCTATAGGAGGAGGGTTTAACAAAACTAGGTATCAAAGGGGTAGAATACCGGATATTTGCCCACGATGTCATAGAAGGAGATATTGGGCTAATGAATGCCATTCTCAAACCATCATTGAGGGTACTCCGTTATCAAAAATGGACAAGGACCAGGTGTTTACCCACAGTATCATGGAGAAAGATATTGGGCTCCATTGACAAAAAACGGATGGGGTGACCAATGCTCTGGGGCCCATGACCACAACTAAACTGGACACTGGAGGAACCCAGCAACACCATCAAGGTAGTGCCCAGGACACATTGTCCATCAGATCCCTCATCAGACAAACCAGAGGGAGCGCAGGATTGGACATCTGTGCCTTCTCCAGAGCAGAACTAACTCCAGAGATGGGAGTTCAAATCATCCCCACAGGTGTAAAAGGGCCTCTTCCCCAACAAACAATAGGCTTATTGTTAGGATGCAGTTCTTCTACTCTAAAAGGACTTATGATAAGTCCTGGGGTAATTGATCCTGATTATGAAGGTAAAATAAAAATTATAGACAGTTCTCCATGGGGTATATCAGTAATTTCACCAGGAGATAGAATAGCATGGTTACTAATAATACCAAGTCTACATGATAAATTTTCCAGTCATGCTGTAGAAAAAGGTTCCAAGGGATTAGGCTCCACAGGTGTAAATTGGGCTATGCTTTCTTTAAATTTAGATTCTTGCCCCATGCTAAAACTAAATATTCAAGGATATGAATTTATTGGGCTAGTGGATATAAGTGCAGACCTTAGCATCATCTCTCATCAAGAATGGCCAAAACACTGGCCATTACAACAAGCCATTCACAGGCTTCGAGGCCTAGGAGTGGCAACTATCCCCACAGAAGTGTGATGATATTACATTGGAAGGATCCTGAAGGATGTAAGGGAACTATATGGCCATATGTATTGTATCATCTTCCTATAAATTTATGGGGATGAGATATCCTAGATCAATTAGGACTAACATTAACAAATAACATCAATTCAAATGCATCCACTATTATGGCTAGACAAGGTTTTAGAAAAGGAAAAGGATTGGGGGAAAAAAGGGCAAAGTATAGTGGCACCAATACAAATACATCAATAAATAGATAGACATAGATTGGGTTTTCAGGAGGGGTCACTGAGAAAATAAAAATTACTTGGAAATCAGAAAGACCAGTATGGGTTCCTCAGTGGCCCCTGACTAAAGAAAAGATACAAGCAGCTCATGACCTGGTCAAACAACAATTAGCGGAATGTTGAGAGCCACAGCCAAAGGGGCCCCAGCAAACTTCCAGCTGCCGGCAGATGATCCAGCTGCCAGCAAACTTCCAGTTGCCAGCTGATGATTGGCTCACAGTGGCCCCAGCAACATCTAGCTGACTGGCTCCTCTGCGGTGATGTTCATTGGGCTGTTTCCCTGCCTTTCAGACTGCCAGCTGATGATTGGCTCACAGCGGCCCCAGCAACATCTAGCTGATTGGCTCCTCCATGGAGCTGCTCATTGGGTGACTTCTTTGGCTCTGCCCACGCAACCCAGCCAATCGGCCTCAGGAGCAGGAGGATTGTGGGAGGTTGAGAGGCTGGTGTGGGGGGGAGAGGCTTGTGGAAGCCAGTGGTGGCAGTTGGGCTCTGAGGGTTTTTTCCCTGAGGAGCTGTTTTGTTTGGCGTTTGTAGTTCTAAAAATAAAGTTAGTTTCTTTTGACAAGTGGCTCCTGAATTGTGCTCAGCCAGACTGCGGCACTCAGCACCATGTAATAAAGATATTGTGTCCAATTAAAAATAATAAATATTTTTAAAAATATTTTTAAAAAAGAAACAAATAAAAATTAAATGTTGCAGGTTATATACTTATACATTTTGGGTGGAAATATAAATTATTATAATACTATGCAAAATATTTTAATTGAATAGCTTCAGTTGTTCAACATATTAAGTTTTATTTTTGAAAGAATAAAATTTTAGGAGACAAAATTGACGTGTAAAAATAGTGATTGGTGTACAATGCAATGACAAACAAATGGTCAAAGGTTATATGCTTTAGCCAAAAAGCATTTAAAGATGAAAATCCATAAAGTAATGTTTAAGTAATAAGAGTATTCTTACATGAAAGCACTGCTGTTAGGTAATGTTTGAAAGCATCTGAAATGCAAAGTACAATGTTACAAGTGGAGGGAAATGAAGATGGAAGGGCATATGTTAAAAATCTTAGATCTAATAAATATTGGTAAAATGTTTCAAGTATAAGTAAAGTGATTAAAAAAAATCACTGAAGTATTTTTGTTTTGAAGTTATATGAAAAGATCTCTGTGAGGATAGACAAGAACATGTGACAGTATACTTTCTTTTTTAAGTGCAAAACAAAACAAAGATTTATGTGTGTTTCATTAGTTCAGTAGTACAAGAGAAAAACCTAGAAAACAAAGGAAGTGAAATAGGAAAGGCTAACAAAAGGGTGCTGGTTTTTCAAGGTCATTGGAGGTTAACTCTACGAAGAGCTTTTAGAAAACAAGGAGATTCCTTCTGAGAATTTATCCCAAGATATTGCTTTAGTCAGTTTTTTCACTGCTGTGGCCAAAAGAACATGAAAAAAAAAAAAAAACTAAAGGAGGAAGTTTATTTGGGGGCTAGTTGTTTTAGAAGTCTCAGTTTGTTGCCAGCTGATTCCATTTCTCCAAGTTCAAGGTAAGGTAGAACACCATGGTGGAAGTGTGTGGTGGAAGAAAACAGCTGGGAACATGACACCAAGAAGCACAGAGCTTCACTCAATTAGTTGTTTCTAAGTAGGGTAAAATGACGCCTCATTTGTCCTAGTTCACAAAGCCAACTTATCTATTTTCTCTATTAGATATATCATTCAGAACACTAATAGGCTTGCCTCCCACTTGAAATTGAGGAGCATGAGGAAAGCATGATCCTGAGAGTTTTAGGACCCAAAAGGAAACAGGGAACACACAGACAAATTTTAAAGGCACAGCTAGCTGGCAGATGTCTTCTCTTAAATAGTCAACAAGAAGTTAGTATCCTGGGCATTGAAATTGGAGAACTGTCAGCCTCAAAAGCTTTTGCCTCCATGGAAAATAACCAGAGCTACCCACATGGTAGCTTTGTGGACTCTGAGTCAGCCAGCAAAAAGTTTCTTTTTACTTAAGCAACTTCACAAATAATGGTTCTTCTGTCCTTCTTCATGTGTTATCCTTAAATTATGTGTAACAAATTAATATGGAGGGTAGAAATCTATGCAAATTTTAAGGCTGCCATCAAGAAGCCTGGAGACCTACAATTTTGCAAGCCACTGTCTCACGTGACTTAACTTTGAAAGTTTTTGTGATAACAAATTACATTGCTTCATGAAAAAAATCACTATTAAGAATAATGTTCAACCAAAGAAAGAAATTGAAGATCTTAGAACATCTCCTAAGTTCTTGAATAAGTAAAATTAATATCATCAAAGTGGTCATACTGCCAAAAACACTACATATATTCAATGTAATTCCTATTAAGATTCCAATGATATTCTTCATAGAAATAGAAAAAGCAGTCATGAAATTCATCTGGAAAAATAAAAGAGACTCAGAATAACCAAAGCAATAATTAGCAGGAAAAGTAAAGCAGGAGGCATCACATTACCAGACCTTAAGTTATATTACAGAGATATAGTAACAAAAACAGCATGGTATTGGCACAAAAATAGACATGAGACTAATGGTACAGAGTAGAAGGCAGAGACAAACCCACATACACAGTTATCTAATATTAGACAAAGGTGCCAAAAGCATACATTGGATAAAAAATAGCTTTTCAACAAATGGTACTGAAAAAACTAAAATCCACATGTAATAAAGTGGTCAATCAGACTCCTATCTCTCATCCTGCACAAAACTCAACTCAAAGTAGATTAAACGCCAGGCACAGTGGCACACACCTCTAATCTCAACAGTTTGAAGGACTGAGGCAAGAGGACTAGAAATTTGAAGCCAGCCTCAGCATCTAATAAACATTAGACCATCTTCTAAGGTCTTCTTCAATTTCTTTCTTTGTTTAAACATTATATTAATAGTGAAAATTGGTGCAACCACTGTATAAAGCAGTATTGCCGCAGTCTGGCTGGGCACAATTCAGGAGCCACTTGACAAAAAAATGAACTTTATTTTTAGAACCACACAGCCAAACCACACAGCTCCTTAGGAAAAACCTTCAGAGCCCAACTGCCACCACCAGCTTCCCACAAGCCTCTCAACCTCCCCCACTCCTCCTGCTCTTGAGGCTGATTGGCTGGGTTTTGTGGACGGAGGCAAAAAATTCCCCAAATGATCAGCTCCGTGGTCTGAAAGGGCGGGAAAACAGCCCAATGGGCATCACCGCAGAGGAGCCAATCAGTTGGCAGCTAGAAGTTGGCTGGGGCTGCTGTGAGCCAATCATCAGCTTGCAGCTGGAAGTTTCCTGGCAGCTAGAAGTTTGCTGGGGCCCCTTTCGGCTGTGGCTCTCAACATAGTATGAACTGATTTCAAAAAAACTTGGAATGGAATCATCATTTTACCCAGTGATCCCAAAGTAGTAAAAATCAGCATGCTACAGTGATACAGCCACATCAATGTTTATAGCAGCTCCATTCACAATAGCTAAGATATGGAACCAAATTAGGTGCCTACAACTGATAAATGAATAAAGAAAATGTGATACATGAACACAGTAGAATATAAAATATTGCCTCACTTTTGCTGAGGCTGGCTTTGAACTTAAAATCCTTCTGCCTCAGCCTCTCTATCTGCTGGGATTACAGGTGTGACACCATGCCCAGCACAATCTTTTTTTTTTTTTTAATTTGTTCTTTTTAGTTATACATGACATATTTATACAAATATTAAGCACATCTTATTGCTATTAGGATCCCAGTCTTATATTTGTATATGATGTGAATATTCACTGAGGTGAGGAGTATTGGAATCTTAACACTTGAAAGTTCTTCAACTCAGAAATATAGGAATCCATTCAATTTATAAAGATCTGCTATAGTGGGATTGTGTTTCTTAATTTCAGGGGTTTTCATTATTAGTGTACAGAAATACAGTTGTTTTATATACTGAACTACAATTTTGCTGAACTAATTTATCAGATACAGTAGGGTTTTAATGAATTTCTTTGAAGTTTACTATATCATAATATACAAAATCATGCCATGGATGCATGTAATTTTTATTTTTCTAATATGGATGGCATTTTCCAATCTTTATACTCCTCATATTTACCTGATCATTCTTACAACATGATAAAGTTATATTTTTATAGACATATTTGTCTTACTCCTGATTTCAGGCAGAAATTACTAGAGGTTTTTATCATTGCCATGATATTATCTGTGGAATTTTTATGTAACAATTATTACACAAAGTTTTATTTTATTTCTTTCATCTTTTGTTGAACTCCCCCCCCCCCTTTATTTTTGGTAAGGATTGAGTCTATGGCCTCATGCAAGCTAAGTACATTGTGTTCCATCACTGAATTTCACCTTCAATCTCAAGTGTTAGATTTTTTATGTTGAATTATTTTTGTGACTATTAAAGTATATATTATGTTAATTGATTTTCAGATGTGAAGCCCACCCCAAATTCCTGAAATTTTTTATTTGGTCCATAAATTCTCTATTGCTCTGCAACAAATTAACACATTTGAAATAATTTCATGATTTAGGATGACATATATTTATTTACTACATAGGTCAGAAATCTGACATAGGTCTTCCAGGGCTAAGTAAAAGGCCATATTTCTAAGAATTCATTACTTTGCCTTTTACAGTTTTAGAAACCATTTGCCTTTGCTCACAGCCAACTTCCTGTATCCTTAAAGCCATTATCTTTCCATCTTTCAGACTCTCCTACCATTGTCATTTATCTCACTACATTTTAGAAATATTGTGCACTTTTAAGGATTTATGATTACACTAGAAGACCATTCTGAGATCTTCAAAATCAAAAACATCCAGTCTTTCTTGCCATGTAAAATAACATCTTCAAAGATGATCATAATCATAAATGTGAACATATTTGAGGGACATTATTCTCCTCAGAATAATAAACAATATTTTTGTATACTGCTAGATTTAGTTTCCTAATGTTTTGTTGAGGACTTTTATGTCTCTATTTGTAATACATGTTGGCCTATAGTTTACTTTCTACTCTCTGCACCTTAATCTTACCTGGCCTTCCTTTTCCTCCTCTGTAAGTGTTAAAAGCTTCCTGATAAATTGAAACTTTAAAAAATTACATCTTTAATAATAATTTGGGGTTTTTTTTGTCTGAACATTGCACAGCTTGTTCATTTACATGTCTGTTTTTTGCCAACACTTCCACTTTTGTGTATGTAGTATGGTACTAAGGAATGAACTCAGGGGTTTCTGTATTTTAGGTAAACAACAATCTAAGCAACATCCTCATTCCTTTTTAGGTTTTATTTTGAGACAGAGATTAGAGGCATACACCACCACACTCAATTCTAAACCTCTCTTTAAAGGGATGTTGGAAGGAAGACTTCTAAACTTCTTGTCTATGCTTACCTGGCTCTGCTTCTGAAAATATGATAGCATAATGGAAAATAAAGATGTCCAGCCCCTCTTATAGAAAAACAGTAACTCTAGCGTAGAAACTGTGAAGTAAAGAATCACTGTGGTCTAAACTGCATTTATCTGAATTAAAAATCAGTATTTGCACATTCTCCTGTACACTTAAATCATCTCTAGATCACACACACACACACACACACACACACACACACACACACACACACCAGGCAAGTGCACTACTGCAAAGCTACAACCCAGCCCTCTTTAAATATTAAACTTTAAGAAAGGGTCTTGTAAATTTGTTTTAGTCAGGTTTTTTTTTTTTAAATCTCTGTGATTAAAGGAGGAAACACTTATTTGAGGCTCACAGTTTCATAGATCTCAGTCCATAGATGGATGATTTCATTGCTGTGGTCAGGGTAAGTTTGAACCTCATAATGGAAGGGTAAAACTGATGACCTGGCAGGACAAGACCACCAGGAAGTATTTGTAGGGCTCTGATCAACAAGGACAAAATATATATCCTAAAGGCATATCCCCAAGGACCTACTTCCTCCAGCCATACCCCCTCTGCCTACAGTTACCATCCAGTTAATTAATTAAGTGGATTAATGCACTGATTAGGTAAAGACTTGTGTAATCCAATCATTTCTCCTGAAATCTTTCTTGCATCTCACACATGAGATGCAAAAAATGTTTAAAATTAATAAAATGTTAAATAAAATGCAAAAATTAATAAAATGTTAATAAAATATTAATTAATTATGTCTAAATCATGATTTCCCAGCTTAACTTTGAACATGTGATTCTGTTGCCTCAGTGACAGGGATTACTGGTGTGTGTGATCCACCTAGGTATGCTATATTGCTTAAGAAAAAAGACAATAAAAATGTTCATTTGCAGTTCAGTTGAATTTTTGTCAATATTTTTGTTCTGCAATTTATTAAATATGCTAATATGAATAAAAAGAAAAAGGAATTGGAAGAAGGCCAAGTATATTATTTTCAAACGTGTCTAAAAAGAAAAAGAATACAGAAAAATTTAAGATTAGGACATAATAGTGAATTTTGCACTAATAAGACAGAGCTATGCCAAGACTGTGATATAAGCATTAATTCCACCTAAATTCTTTTTTAAAAACTTGAGGATGTAGGTTGGTGGTACAGCGACCTTGGGTTCAAGCCATGTTACATTTAAAACAAAAAGTATTAAAGGAAAAGTCAGTAGTTACTAAAAAGAACAAAGACAAAAGATGGGGAAAAGGCTCTGAACTTTTTAAGTTTTAGTTTGTCATACTGAGCCATTTAAACTATTGTTTAAACTTTTCCCTGCTTCCTAAGGAAACAAAAATGTGTCATTCATACTAAATGCCACTATTCAAACTGAAACTTCAATAAGAGATCCTAAAACAGAATATTTTTTCCTTGAAAACATGTTCCAGCACCTTAGTCAGCATTTGTAATAAAGACGATCATTGTTTAACCCTATAAGAAAAAATTATGTTAAGAAAAAATTTAAAAATTTGATGTTACTCAATCAGCATTTTTCCTTTTGTTTGGTGTCCATGTTTTTGTCTTAGGAAAAAAACTACTGTTTTGGTCCAACCCAGATGGAGCTTTCATTTCACTTTGTAAAATGCAGACTGTCTAAATTCAGTATTGTGAGTAAAAGTCAACTATATCTACGACCGAATTTCTACTTTTTATCTTTTGATACCTGCAATTGTAATTGAAATGCTATAAAGCAGACACAAAGCACAATTAATAACTAAAAACTGAATCCAGTAACATATAAGAATCATTCTACATCAGCAATATATAATAAAATTCTACATCATGACCCCAAAAAAGACTATTCCAGAATCGTTTTAACATACGAATTAATAAAATGTTAATATTAACTAGTTAATATTATTATAAAATATTAATTGATCATATTAATAGATCTAGGAACAAACTCCAAAGATCAACTAATGTGTCGTACAAGAAATAACAAACAAGATTTCCTTACATTTCCCGTTAGGCCACGATCCCCCACCACTACTACTCCCACCCCTTAGCACAACTATGTCATGATGTCTGACCCTGCCCAAGTAGCCTTAAGAAAGTTGCGCCAAAACAGCTCCTTTAGGGTGCACCACGAAGACGCAGCAGATCAGTCAAGATCTCTTCAATAGTTCCCTCCCCAATTTTTTTTTCTCTCCTTACTGCACATCCTAGAAAAAAAGGAAGCCTGGTGATATTAACAGTATAGTTTGGCGGAGATTCACAACGTAGCAAACCTCGACCTGCAAACTAAGCGGTCAAAGCAACGAAATAGTACTCAAGATTAATTCTTCGCTCTCCCAACTTCTGCGTAGTTCTCCGTCAGGTAATACTGCCTTTTCCATCCAAGTCATGCACCCTACTAGTCCCCAAATCACACCAAATTTGCAGTCTAATAGCTCCTTCTACTACTGCAGCTGGCCTTTGAGCCTGCTTTTGCTCTAAATAACTCAAAAACAAAAATTCTTGTTTTTGAGTTATTTAGGGCCCTGCTGTAATTTGTCCCTCGTGATGGAGTCCTGTCTGATGTTCGGCACCCTTACACCTTCCACGATTGAAACGCTTCAGCAGAAGTTTAGATTTCTGCAGCACTTACAGTGATATTCTCTTGTGGAGCAGAAACTACGTAACCTGGAGAGTGGGAGAGAGAAGGGACAAAAAGGAAGACGTGCATAGGAAGAATTGAGTTGAAAGTGGGGGAGGGCAGAGGGGCGGAGCTTTGTGCTTGGTGGTATTTCTCTAGGCTCTCGTTGGTACAATACCCCACTGGTTAAGCCTTTTATTATTTGTTGTTTTTCGTTTGTCTTATCCTCCAGACTGACTGGACAGGCCGAGTCGTCTGTCTTTAACCACCTCCCGGTAGCTCGCGCATTTCCGGCTTTCTTGAACTGAGCCCCTCCCATACTCCACAAGACTAACAACCCTTGGTCAGGTTCGCCCTCACAGTTGCTTTTCCCTCATAGGAGGCGACCTCATTCGTGCCTGGTGTTAGCATCGGCCCCGGAATGTAGAAGGAAGTAATAACGAAGACTCTAAGCCCAGAACAGCTAAAAGAGGACGGAAAGTGAAACTCTAGCGGTTGGATAAGCCAGAGAACGTGACTCAGACTGATTTGCCACCGAGAGTCAGTCGAAGCTTAGCGAAAGCCCCGGCTCTAGCACGAGAAGAGGTAAGAGGGCCGCCGCCTACCAAGGAAGAGTGGGAGGCAGTGGCCGTGATCACTTTTCTGACAAGGCACACGTGGGCCGAAGTGCGGCGTCTACGCTAGTTTATCCTCAAACCTCACGCTACTCAGTGGCCTGATTCAGGGGAACCGGGCCGTGTGGTGTGGTGCGTTAACTCACACCTCCCGGCCAAAAACGCAATCCGAGGGAGTAGGAGGGCTGAGTAGCGGCACCGGTGTGAGTGCGGGTTTCTTCCTTTCGCCAGGCGTTCGGAGCTTCTGGGATACGAGGGTTTGGTGGGCTTGGTTGATGCTAATGTTAGTGTATTTATGGACTGTAAGGAAAAATGGCCGGTCCCTTCATCCTCTCCTCCCCCTCCCGGGTTCCCCTTTCTGTAATGCGTGAGGTAAAATCGTTTTATTGAGTTTTCTGGTAAGGCAATGAGCAAAACTGTATTTGAATCTTAAATCTACACCAGGGAGCAACCGCCAGGGATCTTCAGTTTTGCAGCTGGGTCCTCCGCTTAACGAAGGCTCTTGAAACCAAAACGCCATTACTAAGACGAAGTGTTTTAAAATAGAACTAGGCCTCACCTGTATCTGGCCATCAGCAGGGACTTCTCACGCACCCCCTAACATAACCCTCAGCTTCTCGGACCTTCGACCTAAGAATCTGAACCGTATTTGCCCTCTTATTCTATTCCTTCCGCTTTGCTAACGGAAAAATATTTTCATGAAGGAATTCTTTCCAAACTAGCTTAGTATCTATCACCTTTCTGTTTGTTTTCTCTATTTGTACAGAATCATGTCTGAGTTTATTAGTGACAAAAGATTTTTTGGGAACAGATATTAATTTTTGGAAATAGAATTTTCATAATCATAAATCACAGTTGGTGTTTCAAGGGTGAGCTCAGGTGTGTTTTTATTTCAGTGACTGCAAAATAACATTGAGCATGTGTCTAATTTGTATGAAAGTTTGTAGAAACTAGAATTAGGAGTTTTAAGAAAATTGGCATTTAAAGGATTTTATACAATTCTGTTATATCGTTACTTATTTTTTGCTGTGTGATTCCCCCTACAGGTATTTGGAAAATTTGTTCAAAGGTTTTTCGATTTAAGATTTGTAGATGACATGCTGCAATTTTTAACAGGACGTTTCTTATAAGGAAAATTATTCATCTTTCTAAATCCAAGGAATATTTGTATAGTTTGCTTTTAAAAAAGAATTTGTGTTTTTCTGTTTTTTTTTTTTTGTTGTTGTTGTTTTAATTTAGAAAACTTGCCACAAGTCTTTTCTTCAGGTTCATTAACAGTAATAGTTAAGTGGTAATTAAATACTAGTTAACTCTACTAGCATGATAATGTAAAACCCTGACCTTAAAAATCTAAGCAGACTATGAAATTTTCTTAGTTGCTAATTAAATGACATTTTGACTTCTCCAAATATGAAGTGTTTGCAGACTATATAAAAGGAAATATATATTTTTTTCAATTTAGAGTGTATTCATATTGTTTTAACTTTCACATTTTAAACTTTATTGTTCCAGTGTGTGGGAAGAATGAAAGCCTGAAGTATTTGCAGTAGGAGTTTAAAGGGTGAGCTCAGATATTTTTTATTTCACTGGCTTAAAAATAATGTTGTTAGATTTACCTATTCTTCCTTTTTCTTATGCAACATTTACATGAATGTTTAATGTCATCCTGATCATCTATTTATATGCAGTGATGAGAATTGAACCTAGTGCCTTACGACCTGTTAGGCAAGTGCTATACCACTGAGCTACAAATCCAGCCCTCTAAAAGCATTTTTTAAGACTAGTTTTTTTTATCTGATATTATTGAAACCTAGTTTTGGTTTCTTAAATGTTTACTTCATCTTGTCAGTAGAACTGATAAAGGAAGGATTCTCTGGGATTTAATTCTAGGACCTTGAAATGCATTTTTTTCAGTATCTTAAAGAAATAATTTCACGAGATATCTCCTAATAATTTTTCTTTGACAAGGGGTTTTTAATGCAAGTTATTGTTTTGAGATAAATGTCCCTTGAGATAAAAATCACTTCTTGGTTAATTGCACAAATACATCATTTTATAAAATCAACTTTAAATTATAGAAGGTTCTGATAAATATTTTAGCAGTTTTGATGTGGAGATATTTTTTGTTTAATCTGAGTTAAAAATAATTTTTCAAAGTGTGCTGAGATTTGAACTATAGCCTCAAGCATGCTAAGCATATACCACCTTCAGAGTAGGCCTTTTGTGTGTGTGTGTGTGTGTGTACGTGTGTGTTCCTTCAAGTATTAGGACTTTAAATTTTATGGGTTTTTATAGTAAATAAACTATATCCTTTGATTTTTGGATAAGTTTGTTTAAACAGCATTATTAAGTACAAATTGCATATACAATAGTACTTACAGAGTTCTGAAACTAACATCTCAATGCAGTTTTAAAACTTAACCCTTCACTTTAGCAGATGTTTCTGGCTTCTTTTTAGTCATTCTAAACCTGCCATCATCCAAAGACAATCTCTAATTCAATATCCTTCATAAACTTGCCATTTGTGGATGTTTCATATGAAATATTATTTTAGGGGGTCTAGCTTTTATCAACTAGATAATATTTTTGAGATTCTTTCATATTGTAATATGGCTCAGTGTTGCGTTTTTTAATTCTAATTATATTTTATTGTATGGCTGTGTTACATTTCAGTTACCCTTTTATTAGTTGTTAAACATTTGGGGACTATGAAAAATAAATTGACTAGAACATTAATGTATAAGTCTTTTTGTGAACCGTTAATGTTTTAATCATTTTGTATAGATATGTACAGCAAAATTCCCATGGTACTCTAAATTTGTTTTTGGTTTTTTTTTTAATATTTATTTTTTAGTATTCGGCAGACACAACATCTTTGTTTATGGTGTTGAGGATCGAACCCAGGCTGCACGCATGCCAGGCGAGCGTGCTACCGCTTGAGCCACATCCCCAGCCCTGTACTCTAAATTGGTATATAATTTAAACAGTTGTAAAATTGTTTTTATCTCTTACACCTGTTGTGGCTGTACAGTGGAATCTTATTTATATTTTATTAGTTTTTTGGTGGTAAAAACTGAATCTAGAAATGCTGTACTTCTGAGCTATATGCCAAGCCCCCTTTTAAGCTATATTTTTGAAACAGGTCATACTATGTGACCCAGGCTGGCCTTGAACTTATTATTCTCTTACTGTTGTTCTCCTTGGTCGTTGCAGATACAGGCTTACAGGCTTGAACCTGGAAAGAAAATGCTTTTTTAAACTAATAACTTTAAAAATTTACAAAAGAATGGTCATTTGAATGTTACTAATCTAGCATTGAATAAGCATTTTGTATTATCATCTCATGGGCATATCTTATTTTTATGAAAAGAGAATAAATTGAGGTTTGATAAGCTTAATAATTCTAATAATTGTGGCAGTTATTGCTGTGATGTGATATAATTTAACAATATTATTTTTATTTTTAATAATTAGTTTTTGGTACCAGGTATTTAACTCACAGTTCTTAACCACTGAGCCATGTTACCAGCCCTTTTTTTATTTTTGAGATGGTTGCATTAAGTTGCTTAGGCTAGCCTCAAACTTTCTATCCTCCTGTCTCGGCTTCCCATGTCACTGGGATTTGATGGATTTATTCTTAAAATATATTTAGTTAAATTATTGTCTCTAAAAAGATGAAAAATTGAGGCATTTGTTTTTCTGTCATTTACTTTTTTTTTTTAACATATATCTTTTTTTAGTTGTAAATGGACACAGTATCTTTGTTTTTTATGTGAAAATGAGGATCAAACCCAGAGCCTCACACATGCTAGGTGGGCACTCTACCACCAAGCTACAAACCCAGCCTTTTTTTTTTACTTGTATTATTCCCTAAATGAATATTTGGTTTAATATGAAAATGTTTTATCTCAATTTAAGAATTTTAGCTTTTATTAATATTTAAAATCAGTTTGATTTCCACAAAAGTTTTTCAAAACTGTTTTTGAATGTGCTGAGTGAATTTTAACTTACAGTATATTTTTGAAATAATTGAAATAGAAAAAACAGACATTCATTTGTATTTCTTTTTCCTTAGTTTCCTGTGCTAAGTTACCTTCAAAAAGAAAGAAAGTCCCTAAATGGTATAATCTGTGAGAATTCTTAATAAGGCACAGGAACCATCATAGACACATTTGGGGAAATAATATGGAAAATTAGGACTACTAGCTAAAATCTTATTTCTGTTATAAGAAGAAAAACAACATAAAATCTGGAGTACTTTATATATAGTAAGGTGGATTTATCATGTTCCAGGCAGGTTTTATTTTTGATGTTAACTATAAAATGATAACCATTATAATGTAGCTTTAAGGATGTAAAATGTTGTCTTAATGTGAAATTTTACCTGAGTTTATTCTTAAATTTATTTTTTCTATTTTAGTTTTTATTATGCATTTACAAAGGTATGCTACTTATGTTTGACAGCATGTCTTTATTCTTCTTAAAGGCATTAAATAATCATGATTTTTCTAACTTCACTGTGTTTCAGTTACCTGTGAAGCTATTTGAAATATGTGATTATCTAGATCTTATTCTACAATAAATACTAGGAGATTCTATACTAGGCGATTCTAATTGTAGATCTGAGACTGAAACTTGATGGTGTTGCCTTTCAACTTCACTGGTTGTTAGGAGTTAAGGAATGCTTCACATAAACATTAAAATAGCTTTGGGCTGTTAATATTTTTTTTCTTTTTGAGCTATCTAGTTTGTATTGCTATTCAATACTAGATTTAGCTGCCTTTTTATCTGAAGCATACTGGGAAGAGAATTAGACTTGTGTGTAAAATAAGAGAAACTCACTAATATTAAGTTTATTATATTAAATCCTTAAAGCAATTGAAGATATTAGAGCTATTTCCTTGTACTACATTTTTTTAAATAGTTTGAATTTCAGGGCTCATTGTGTTAAAAAAAAAAAACAGTTAAAACAAATTTGTTTTTAAATACCAGTGTGTCCTTAGCTGTGATATATTTGACTTTTTATAGAGTTCACTGTGCATTATGTGCATTAAGGTGTTGACAACTGCAAACCTGTTCTTTCAGACCATGAAGTAGCTGATAAGAAAGATTTCTTGTTTTTTTTTTTTTTTCATGGTGATATGATCTAACAACAATTCAGTTTGGGGATTGTTATATTTATAAAGGAGTATTTTGCATAATTATTTGTAATATCAGTTGATTTTATAAGATGAAAGAAAAACACAATTGAAAGTTTTGATTGAAGTTACAAACGAGAGCTTAATATAAACTAAGGGAACTGCTAAGGAATGTGGAAACCATGGCTCATTAATTTTAGCTGAGCTTTTCTTCCTGATTATATTAGTTGACCTTATTCAGTGGTGTATAGAATGATTAAAATGAAAAAAAAATGCAGAAAATTTATGTAAAGCTTATTTAAAAAGGTGTTTTATTAGTTCTTGCTGTGTAATATCCTATTATAATGACTTGAAGTAACAATTTTTAATCTTATAATATCTGCTGATGAGAAATATAGACATGTCTTAGTTGTTTGGCTCAGGGTCTCAGGCTGTAGTTTGGTTATGCTTGAGATTATAGTCTCTAAAGAGTAGGTTGAGAATGGCTCTTGTTTCCAAACTTAGATAGTCATGAACAGAATTCAGTTTGGCAGGGGCAGAGTGGTGGGGTAGTGTTTGCTGGCCACAATTCCTTACTCATTGTTAACTATAGGGCCTTCTTACTTTTTTATCATGTGGTTCTCTTTATGACATAAACAGGTCACAACATAGTGTCTTGCTACTTACATCAAGAATAAACAAACAGGCAAGAAGAGAAAGAGTGCAAATAATTTCAAAGTCTTCATAATCCAATCTCAGGGTTAAAGTAGTTAAGTTCAAACCAGTAGGTGGGGGCCGAAACTAATGGAAACATGACATGACTATCAAGAGGCAGCATAATTGTGACTGATATTAGAAGCTTGCTACAGTTATTATTGGGGACTTTATGATGTTTTATTGTGTAAAAATGTTTGAATGAGAGACTCTTCTAAAAATGTTGTGTTATTTTATCATGATTTCTTTGAATTTCATCTGGTTTTCAGTAATGCATTATCTACTAATTTAGAGTACTTTCTACTTAGAGTGATTGTCCAGACCTTCAAGGAAATAATTATAGGCAGGACTTACTTAATCACCCTTAATTAATATATTTATTATATTCTTCATAATATTTTACAGGAATACAGTAAGCAGAATCATAATAAATGATACAACAAGAGATAATGTGAATTTTGCTAATAGTACACAACTATCAGTGTCTAAAACAGTGTTTCTCAACAAAGACCGAATCTGCCAAAGCATTGAACATTCCACAGTGTCTTGAGACCTTTTTTTGTAGTCATGATGGGTAGATGGTGGTTGAGTTCTAGTGGGTAATATCCAGGAATTCTCCTAAACATCTTGTAGTGTTCTGTTACCATTCCCTAAGGCCTCAAATGGCTATATGCTGAGATTGAGATATCCAAGTCTACAAGGTTATTTATTATTTCTTTGTTCAAAGTTATATTTCTCTTCATAGATTTGAATTTTAGCTTGGAGATTGTTGGTGATTTGCTTAATTAAAGGAGAAAACAGAGGTTAGAGGGGAATTCTAATGTAGTAATGTCCATTAATACATTCCTTAACTTCATATATGAGGCTCTCATTTTCTGAGCCACGTAAATATCGGACGATTAAAATTGAATTTTTACTGAATTATTTTAGCCTTGGAATAGGTTGAAATATGAACCAGAAAAAAATCACAGAAAGCTTTTTTGGTTCCTTTTACTATATAAAACTCTTTATGCTAATTCTACTGGAATGAAGTTATTTTGACATAACTCCAGACCACCTGTCTGTAGTTGTTTACTGTTTTCCAGTTGTGATTTGGACCATCCACAATTTATCTAATTTTGTGGTCTTTTTCCTTCATTCTTATTATATATTGTTGTTATTCCTTTTTATACTTTTATTCTTTTTTATTCTGTTTGCCTGTACTGTGATTCCTTATCATTGTGTGATCTACGCTGCCTCATTTGTCTTATTGAAGTATTGTCTTTTTATCTCCAGGAGATAATCATTTATTTTTTCTTTGAATTCTGAAGTAAAATTAACTCCTTTCTCTTACCATTTTAGGTTTTGTCTTCCCTTTGAGAGTTTGAGTTTATGTCTATAGCATAGTATCTGATTCAGTTGATAGAATTCAGCATTTGTTTTGTTGGCTTTTCCGTACTTGCACAATGATATATGCTCCATGATAGAGTCTAAAGAAACTATTATACATGCTGTGTGAAGATTTTTCTGGGCTGTCTCCTAACAGTTATATCCCTTATATCTGGGATATAACTGACTTTTGTGTATGATTAACGTTTCTGACTAAGGGACTGTTTGTTAATGAGAGAAATAGAATCAGGCAAGGGACTTTGTTTTTCAGTTTTAGCTTTTCAGCTAACTAGTAAACCAGTTACTTGACCTTATTGAGGTTTGGACTTATTTTACTACAACTTTTGTACTTTTTAATATCATCCTAGACACAGAGAGATGTGAAAATTTTCAATTGTATAGTTTAAAGACTCAATATGTAGTTGTGGAATGTTTGATAGTAGAAGTGAAGAAAATCATTCTAGTTTGAGATTGAATAATATTTGTTGATCTTCAAAGCTGTAAGATTTTGGTAACTGTGTGAATTGGGGCAAGTGCTTCCAGAGAAACATTCTGAAATGGAAAAATGGAAGCTTTGGTTATAGATAATAGTAGTCGTATACTCAACCTTTACCAAGGCTAAAGTAATCCATACCAGGAAAATATGAGACATGAGATTAGAAAACTAGTATGAATTAGATTAGAAAATGAGTGATTTCAATTGTCAGGTTAAGGTATTTTATTTTTAAGCAATGAAGTATGGCTTTGAAGGAGGGGCTATGAAAGTGACATGATAAAATCTGTGTTTTGTAGAGGGGTTGGGAGATGATTCTGTGTTTTATAGATTTGTTAGAACTGAAGAATTAAAACAATATTTATAATAATTTGAATGAAAAGTGTTTAGGGGAAAAATGCTTTATGAATTTAAATACCATAGTATAGAAGTAAAGAGATTGCTTAATGTGATTTTGACTTTTCTGTCCATTACATACTAAGGTAAGAGGCAAGGTACTTCTGTATTAGATATCTATAATTTAAAATAACTTAAAATAACAAATATTATCTTTTGTTTTTGTGAGTTTCTGTGAACTATCCAAAGCTATGGTCTATGGCAATAGTATTTATATCTAAGATGGTTCACTAATAAGAAGACCTTACTTCTTTAACCACCATTGGCAGAGTATTTACCATATGAACAACACTGAAGTAGCCCTAAAGTTGGGAGCAAGTGTTAGCTGATATGTTAAGGGTACTCCTAATCAGCTTTAAGAACATTAATGCTGCTTACATGTATTAACTTATTAGAGAAAATAATATCGAGTTAAATTTATTTATTTACTTATTTTGATTTGAAGAAGATACATTGATTAAAGAGATACATTGATTAAAAGTTGGTACAGATGGTTTCAGGTAAAATTGATGTTGATTCATTTTAATTGCAGTATCAGGAAAAGGGATTTATTGTTTTTGTTGTATTTCTTAGGAGGTAAGTTCTCAAGCATTTTGATTTGGAGTCGACTTCCATTGGGCAAAATTTTGAAGATCTCATTGAACTAATTACATGTCAACATTTGTGAAAAATAGTGGATTTTAGTTTTTAGAGTAGTTTACGTTATAGAAACCCAGAGAGTTCTTTTTATCTCCTTTCCCTAAAGATTCTTGTGTTATTTATGTTTTGTGATAGTTTTGGAATATTTCTGAAGGGAGTCCCATTTGATACACAGTTTTTTCAAGGATTATAAGCAGCTAACTGAGTATAACAAATTGTTTTGTTTTTTGGGTTTTTTTTGTTCTGACAAATGGTTAAGGTCTTCTACAAACGGGTAACTTCTTATGTTCATCAATATAATATCCTTAAAAGTAGTTTCAGGGCTCTAGAATCTGTTCCTTCGACCTATTTATCCTTGGTTCCTTTCCTTTGATGCTGGCAGGCATTTTTTTTGTGTGTGTCTATACATACTGACCTTTTAGGTTAGTTGTGTTTTTTTTTTTAATTGTAGTTGGACACAATATTTTATTATTTATTTTTATGTGGTGCTGAGGATCGAACCCAGGGTTTCCCATGTGATAGGCAAGAACTCTACCACTGAGCCACAACTCTAGCCCCTTAGGTTAGATTCTTAATAGTATTTATTTAAAATTTTTTGTGTCTTTTGTGGTCTGAGCTGAGCCTGATCTTCTGGTGTTTTATTTATTTTTGGTTTTGGCTGGGCATTAAAACTAGGGCAATTCACTTGCTGTTTTCAGCAAATGAGTAATTTTACTTTTGTGGATGTGTGGAATAGTTTATCTTTGTATGGAAGGTTATATAGTTTCTAATTTGGGTCACTTAATTTATTAATAATTAAAGCTGTTGTCCTTTGTATGTAGGTTGTTGTGTAATTCATTTTAGCTTGTATTTCTTTTTGGTAAATTTCTAGATATATAATTGCTAGGTTATGTATTAAGACTATTTTTAGCATTGTAAGAAAATATCAAATTGTCTTCCAGTATGTAGGCTGCCTTCTTTTTATTCCTACAAGCAGTGAAAGGATAATATTTTGGATATGGTAGTCAACAGATTTTTCTTCTTCGTTCTTTAAGTAGATTAAATCAGGGTTAAAAAGGAATTATTTTGTTTTGTTAGTTTTTCAAATCCTGGATTTGAGGTGAGGATTTTTGTTTAATTTAGAATATGAAAGAGTAGGCCTTTTTTTTCGGTTTTCACCTGTATTTTGATTGGGAATAACTTTTTTTCTGTAATTGTTGTGGCTTTTTTGTTTTATTTTGTTTCTCACTTCTTACTTCATTCCCTATAGATTGTTGATTGGTGAGGGATATACATTGGATTTCCTTTTCATTTAAATTCTATTAGATATTTTGCTTATAGTTAAATTGTGATGAAATATGTATGACCTGACAAAGCTTTGTAGAACTTTGATACTGAAACATGCTTCATTTCTATCCTTTGTTAAAAAACAACAAAAAAACTTTCTACAAAGATGTTTGCGTAAAGTTATAGAGGAATTGATTGATTTTTTTTTTTAAAGTCATTATTGACAGTCCTGACTTATAGTTTGAACACAAACAATATTGCAAAAAAAGGAAAGACAGAATTCAAGAATTTACTGAGAGGCATCATAGATATTGGTGGTTTTTAGTAGGGTATGTTATTAAGATACACACACATATATCAGGTTTTTGTTCATTTTCCCTCTAGTCTTATTATGGAAACATGATTTTCTTTCTCTCCTGTTTTTTTTTTTTTTCTTTTTTTTTTTTTATAATGGGGACTGAACCCAGGTAAACTCTACCAGTGAACTATATCCTTAGCCCTTTTACTTTGAGATAGGGTCTTGCTAAATTGGCTCAGTCTACTCACATATTTGTAATCATCCTGCCTTCATCTCTAAATATCTGATTACAGAGTTGCACCACCACACAATTAGCTAATTGTCTCTTAATCTAGATTTTTCATTTTATTTTTTAAGAAAAGTCTGTCTCTGACCTTTGCCTCAGTAATGTTTATTATCACTCTTAATTTTTCTTTTGAGTCTTATTAAAGAAAAAAAATCATGTAATTTTTAGAATTTGATTTAGCTATGACTATTAATGAGGTTTAATGTGACTAAGTTAAAATCACATTTTATGATTTTGTACTTATCTCAATAGCTCATGAATTTTGCTGTCTATAAAGGTAAATGATAATTCTACTTCATAGATTTATAGGGAGAAGGAAAATTCTTCACAGAATGCATGACTTCTTAAGAAGTAGTTATTAAATTGATTATTACTTCACCTATGTCTTTAGTACATACATATATTTCTTTGACTTTTTAGGTTATGTTCTTTGCTTGATTTCTGTTCCCCTGACCTTTCCATTCCCTTCTGAACAGGGTGGAGAGAAGAGCATAATGTTGTAGATACAGAGATGACATAGATTATTTTCTTCTGGCTTGGCTTTGAAATTTTGATTTTTTTTTTTTTTTTTTTTAGGGAGATAAATCTAGTTCTCAGCCTTGATCAACTTTGGAGATTTTAAAGACATATCAATTTCTGGGCTTAAGATCTTTTTATAGATTTGATATAGACTATAGAGTTTGAATTACAGCATTTTTAAAGGACCTCAAGAAATTCTGTTCTGTAGAATAAATTGAAAAACATTGAATTAAGGGAATGTGAAGTGTAAAGGATTTAGTGGCTATTTCACATAGATTCCTCTGCTATTTAGATTATGAAGAATTCCTACTTAAAACTACAAGGGCCTGTATTCTATTTGGATTCCTAGAATGTATTGGTGACTCCCCTAAAAGAACTGGTAATAGGACTTGTTTTCTTGGTAAAAATGTGAATTTATTGAGGTGAGTACAAGTTTTAATAAAATTTTAGCTTGTTTTACTTGTCTTCTGTTTTTATAATCCTCTGTTACTGACCATATCAAATTTAAAATGAGCTGGTTTCTTATTTATCTTTTTAAGATGCTAAAAAAGTTCTACCCTTTTTTTCCCCTTCTACTTTTAGGTTATGAAATGGTTTCTGCAGATTGGTTTGTCCTTGAATTGGAGATTTTTAGGACTGGCATATGCTGGTACTTCATCTCCTATAAGTGGACTATAATTTCTTCTCTTAGGACAACTACATAAACAGACAAAATAGCAAAGATCTATTCTTTGATGAGTATGACAGCCACAACTCGTGGCTCTCCAGTGGGAGGGAATGACAGCCAGGTCCAGGCTCCTGATGGACAGTCTCAGCCTCCTTTCCAACAGAACCAGGTATGATTAAGGTTGTGTTGTTTGGATATAAGGAAATATGAAACCTTGGAACATATTCTGAATAATTTGTGGAGTAATCAGAAAAGCTGTTGTGATTAAAATTGACTGTGTCATTAGTAACAGGAAATTCTAGTTATTATTCATGATTGAGTGTTTAGCCCTGTTTTTCTGCATCTATGTAAATCTGAGCATAAACATATTGCCATTATTACTTTGATTAAAAGCATAAATGGAAATAAGCTATTTTTGTTCAAATCCCATCTTTGTGTACCCATGAAAATGACCTTGAATCTGTGGTTAAGTACTAAGTGTATACCTCAGTTTTTCTATTTCTAAATGAGAATAAATGAATAATATTTGCAACAGGATTAGCACAGATTGTAGTTATCAGAATTTTGTTTTGAATTAGTTGGCAAAAATTACTTTTTTTCTGTCTTTGGAATGGAAGTATTAAGGATTATATAAATAAGTGGAATATTTATAAAAGATTTAATGTAATTTCATTTCTAATATTGGTGATTTATCTTTATTATGTTATTCCAAGAATGTTACACAGTTATTTAGAATTTATACAAAAGGGTTTTGCATGTTTTTTTTTCTGTTTAACTTTTTTATTGCTGTTTTTTAATAGTTTGTTTCTTCGGCTTTCTTTGGGTTTGGTTTACTTTGTCTAAATCTTCAGGTATAATTTAGATAATTGATTCCAAATTATTTTTAAAAGATGCTTTTTTTATTTTTATTTTTTTAAATTTTTAATGTTTATTTTTAAAGTATAGATGGACACAACACAATGCCTTTATTTTTTTAAGACTATAAATTTTATCGAACCACATCTAAGAATTTTGTTTGTATCAGTTTTTATTTATTTATTTTTTAGAGAGAGAATTTTAATATTTATTTTTTAGTTATTGGCGACACAATATCTTTGTTTGTATGTGGTGCTGAGGATCGAACCCGGGCTGCACGCATGCCAGGCAAGCGTGCTAACACTTGAGCCAAATCCCCAGCCCCTTTTTATTTATTAATAGATATATTTATTTAATAAAAATTTCTAATTTGGGATTTACGAATATTTTTAGATAAAACGTTTCATTTTGATGGTTGAGGATTTTCTTTTTTTTGTAGTATATTTTTTGTTGTAGATGGACTCTGTTTTATTTATTTTATGTGGTGCTGAGGATCAAATCTAATGCCTCACACGTCTGAGGCAAGCACTCTACCACTGAGCCCCAAACTTAGCCCCATTTGAGGGTTTTTTAGGATATTTATTTTGTTACTGTCTTATGGGTTAATTCCTTTGTTGATAGAATACAGTGTTATGTTAGACAATTTGTTGAGACTTGTGGCATGATATAGCGTATATAATTAATAGTTTCATGAGTCTCCAAAAAAGTATAATGACATGCATTCATTGATGTCATTAGCAATTTGCTGTATATGCTTTAAGATTATTATTATTTTATTTTTTTAGTTGAAGGTGGACAAAATGCCTTTATTGTATTTATATTTGTGTGGTGCCAGGCATCAAATCACACATGCTAGACAAGCACTCTTACCACTGAGCAATAACTCGGCCCTGTATATGCTTTTTTGATGTGTTGTTTTGCTTAAAGTATACTGAACTTTTTTCTCCACATTTTTTATTTGGTGCATTATAATTGAACATACTGATGGGATTTGTTGTTAAGAATTTGTACATACCACAATACATAACTGTATGATTTGGCCACAGTCATTCCCTAGCACTTCCTCTTCCCCACCCCTTGGTACCTTTCCTCTACTGATCTTTTTTTTCATTTTCATGAGATCTTCTCCACCTATCTTTCTTTTTTCTCTCTAGCTTCTGCTTACAAGAGAAAACATACGAGCGTAACCTTTCCTTTTAAGTTTATGGTTCTCTCCATTTTCCAGCAAATGTCATAATTTCATTTTTCTTTACAGTTAAGTAAAACTCCATCATGTACAACATCACATTTTATTCCTCCATTCAGCCATTGATGGACAGCTAGGCTAGTTCCATAATTTGGCTATTATGAATTGTGCTGCTATAACATAGGTATGCATGTATCACTGTAGTAAGATTCTCCCAAGAAGTGGTATTTGGTGGTATATGGGTCATATATAATTCCATGCCTAGTCTTTTAAGGTGCCTTTTACTGATTTCCACAGTAATTGTACTAACTTACACTCCAACCACAGTATAAAAGTATTCCTCTTTCTCCATATGCTCCCCAGCATTTATTATTATTTTTGGTATAGTTTTTTATTTTTTATTACAATCCTTATTACACGTATAGAGCACTATTTTCATATCTCTGTACATACAGTATGTTCATGCTAACTTATGCCATTATACATGTACTCTTTTTTATTACAATTCTTAATATACATATATACCACAATTTTTCATCTCTGTATATAGGGTATATTGGCCGCAAATTCAAATCTTCATACATGTATTTTGTATAAAATCACCATCACATTCCACCATCCTTATTAATCCCCTTCCCCCTCCCTTTCCCTTCCAACCCTCTTCCCTATCTAGAATTAATCTAATCTTCCCATGCTCTCCTTCCCTACCCCAAATGAGTCACCCTTGCTTATATCAGAGAAAACACTCGGCATTTGTTTTATTGGGATTGGCTAACTTCACTTAGTATTATCTTCTCCAAAGCCATCCATTTAGCTGCAAATGCCATGATTTTGTTCATTTTCATTGCTGCGTAATATTCCATTGTATATAAATGCCATGTTTTTTTAATCCATTCATCCACTGAGGGACATCTAGGTTGGCTCCACAGTTTAGCTCTTGTGAATTGTGCTGCTATAAACATTGATGTGGCTGTGACTTTGTAGTATGGTGTTTTTAAGTCCTTTGGGTATAGTCCAAGAAAACATTTTGAGTTCTTTACATATTCTAGATATTGATCTTTTGCCAAACAAGTAACTAGCAAAGACATTCTCCTGTTCTGTAGGTTCTATTTCCTTTGCTGTGTAGAAGTTTTTAATTTGATGCCATTCCACTTATTAACTCTTGGCATCATTTCCTGAGCTTTGGGAGTCTCTTGACAAAGTCATTACCTATGGCCGTGTGCTGGAGTATTGACCCTACATTTTCTTCTGAGAGTTGCATAGTTTGTTTTTTAATTCTTAGCTCTTTGATCTTTTTGTTGATTTTTGTACAGGCAAAGAGATAAGGCTCAACTTTCATTTTTATACATATGGATAACTAGTTTTCCCAGCACCATTTTTAAAATATCTGTCTTTTCTCTAAGTATGTTTTTGGCACCTTCGTCAAGGTAGATGTGTGGTTTTGTCTTATTTTGCTTTAAGTCTGCTAATTTTTTTGTTGTTGTTGTTTTCTTTAACTTGTTGAGAATCACTGATAGTTGTGAACTTGCCCATTTCATTTTGTTGTTCAGTCAGATGGGTGTTATTTTGAACCTATAAAATGTACCTAAATCAACAATAAGGCTCCTTGGCTGGGATTGTGTCTCAGTGGTCAAGTGCTTGTCTGGCATGTGGGAGGCACTAGATTTGATGCTCAGTCCCACACAAAAAATAAAAGTATTATGTCCATCTATAGCTAAAAAACTTTTTTTTTAATAAGGCTCCTTTCTTGATAATTTTCCGTTAATGTTTATGCAGAGATATGTTAATTTCCTTCTGATTCTTCTACCCACAGAATAGAAAAGTACCTTTCACATATTGATACAAATATATACCACATTTTGGATGTGTGGGGGTGACTTAATATTGTGTGATATGTGTCCTATTGGTTTTTTTATGCATTCATTTTTGTTATTTCCTGTGGCTAATACCTGTGAAATCCACGATGCCATTTTAAATATTAATAAAATTAGGACAGTTGTCACAGTGACACATTGTCACATCATTATCACCCTAAGTCTGTGTTTCATCATGTTTTACTTTGTGTATTACATATTCTGAGTTTTGTCATATACCTAGTTTCTCTTTCTTTTTTATTCCCTCTTATTCTCTAAATCCTAATCACTAATTTTTTTTTTAATTATGTTCCCTAGTTTGGCCTTTTTCAGAATGTTATGTATTTACAGATATACAATATGTAGCCTTTCAATTTATCCATTCACTTACTGAAGTACATTTTGGTAATCTTTGTTGGGCCATTTTAAATAATGCTGTTTTAAGCTCTGAATGTAAGATTTTTGTGAACTTAATTTTTTGTTCACTTGATTGATTACTAGTGGTCATGATTGCTAGATCTTAGGGTAAGAGTATTGAGTTTTATTTTAAAAAACTTCAGAACTTTGTCCCCAGAGGACTCTATCTTTTTTCATTCCCTCAAGGAATGAAAGAATTTCTGTTTCTCAAAATTGTAATATCTCTTTTTACCGCTTTTAATTTTGGCCATTCTAATAGTTGTGTATGTTAACTTTATTGTCACAGATGGCAATTTGCTATATCGTGTTTTGTGTAACATGGTGCTGATCATCTCCTAATATAGTTATTTGTCATATTTTATGCTGTCTTTGGGGATTTATTTGTTCAGTTCTTTTGTTTATTTTAAAACAACAACAAAAGACCTGTTTACTAATTTTAAGAGTTCTGTGTAAGCCAGGTTGAAGCAGGAGGATTACAAGTTCAAAATTGGCTTTAACAACTTACTCTTTCTCAAAAATAAAAAAAAAGAGCTGGAGATTTAGCTAATTGGCAGAGCAATATAATGTTCAATGCTTGGTACCAAAAAATAAAGCAAAATAGTTCGTGTATATTTTAGATAACACTTTTTGGTGATTGCAGACATTAGTTTTCTCATTCTCTTGGCAGTATCTCTCATAGCACAAGTTTTTTAAAAAAAATTTTTAATGAAGTCTGCTATTTTTTATATAAATATTACACTATTTTAAATACTATTGCTTTATAGTAAATCTTACAGTACAGAAGTGTTGTCCCTCTGATTTTTTGTTTTTCCCTTTGAACATTATGTTGGTTATTCAGTGTCACCAAATAAACTAAAAAATGAGTTTATTTGATAATCCAGAAAATAATTTGCTGGAATTTTTCTTGATTCCATTGAATTTAGATTGGGAAGAGTTAAATATTTTTTATAATAGAGACTTCTTATCCATGAATATGGAAATTTCATTTATTTAGTTCTTTGATATCCTTTAACAGAAAGTTGTATATATGGTGTTGTGCTTTTCTCATGTATGTCTTGTACTTATTTTGTTAAATATTTAAGTTTTATGTTTTTTTTAGGTGGTAGTGTATATGGTGTTGTATATTTAATTATATATAATTATTATAGTTTGGGGCTGGGGATGTGGCTCAAGTGCTAGCGCACTCGCCTGGCATGCGTGTGGCCCGGGTTTGATCCTCAGCACCACATACAAAGATGCTGTGTCTGCCAAACACTGAAAAATAAATATTAAAAAGTTCTCTCTCTCTCTCTCTCTCTCCCTCTTTCTCACTCTTTCTTTAAAAAAAAAATCATTATAGTTTGTTTCTAGAATAATACTAGATTTGACTTTGTATATTTAAATCAAGGAGCCAGGTACAGGGATTGAACTCAGGAGCACTCAGTCACCTCTCCAGTCCTATTTTGTATTTTATTTAGAGATTGGATCTACCTCACCATTGCTGAAGCTAGCTTTGAACTCTTGATCCTCCTGTCTCGGCCTCCAGAGCAGCTGGGATTATAGGTGTGTGCCATCACACCCAGCTAGGATTCTGCATCTTTTGCTATATATACTGTCTTAGTAGTTTCAATTATTGAGTCATTTTTGTTAGTTCTTAGAGAATTTTTATAGTCATGTTGATAGCAAAAATATAGTTTTATCATCTTTCTCCTAATTAATTTTCATTTTTATTTCTTTTTTATTTTGTATTATTTTATTAATTTTTATTTATTATTTTATGTTATTGAATAAGATTGGTGAGCATGAACATCCGTTTTTTGAGTTTTGACTTAGTAAATTTTATAGTTTTGCAGCATTAATTATGGTGTTAGCTTTAGTATTTTTGTATTTATGTTGAGAAAGTTGTGCTTTATTTATAATTTACTGAAAATTTGGTCATTGTAGATGTTGGATTTGCTAAGTACTTTTTATGCATCTGTTAATGTCTTGTGTTTTTAGTTTGTCTATGTTATGCATTACACTAACTTTTTTGACCGAATAAGTACATGATTTATTAAAAATGTCATAAACAACATATTGTAACATTTTATATTTAAATATCATACAAAAGTAACTAACTTGATGCACATATTCTATAGTATGTAATGAGAGGGAACAAAAATAACATCAAAGAAAAGATAATACAAAAAATTTATAATTCATCATTGTAAAATACAAAAGAACTAATTTCCCTGTTCAACAGAATTTATCTTTGTTTTGAGGCATACATTCCAGGGGTAGAAAATTAAATTTCTTTTGAATTAATTACAATTAGTCATAATTTTATTTGGGATCTTTGATTTGGTTGTAAAGATATATGGGGTTCATATGAGCTCATTTAATTTTATGTAATACAAAGTTTTTGTTTATTTACCTCAATTTTTATTTGTTACTGAAAAGAATATTTTTCAATATGATTAGATTTTTATTTCATGTCAGAGTATTTTACAACATTCCTATCCTTCTTGCATTAATCCTCTTTCTGGTTGAGAAGGAGACTAATGATTGCAAGATTTAATCCTGTCAGAGGGCTTGTGATTCAAATTGATGGGTTCTTTATTTATTGAATTTTTCATTTTATATATATGAATCACTGTCGACTTTGAGAAAGTGAAACCATAGAAAGCTTCTGTGCTTGCTTAAAGCCTATTAAGAAAACAAAATGCTTAGTGTTTTCTGAGCTTCCTGAATCTTTGAGGGTTTTATATGACATTAACTTTTAGAAATTTTCCATAATTATTTCTTCATTGGATTGTCTTTTCCTTCTGTTCTACCTATTACATGTTGTACCTTTGGTAGCTATAGTTGTCCCGTGTTTTTGGATATTCTCTTAATTTGTATTTGCTTTTTCCTCTGCGTTTCAGTATTAGAGGTCCAGCCCATAAAAGGGAACATATTCCCATTACAGTATTTCTTATCTCTATCATTTGATCTAAATTCTTTTTTAGAATTTCTCTTCTTATTTTCCCTATATATATTTCCTCTTGTTGTCTACTTTATTCATTAGATCTCTTATATTAAATACTAGTTATTTCAAATTCCCTTTCTGGTAAATTTTTAAATCCCTGTCATTTTGAGACTGATTTTGATGTTGCTGTGTTTTTCAACTATTTTTGTCCTTCAGTATGCCATGAAATTTGGGCAAAAAGTGACTTAATATAATAATGTGTTAAAAGAACCTTTGGTGCTGGGCGTGATGGCACAACACCTGTAAATCTCAGCAGCTTGGGAAGCTGAGACAGGAAAGTCTCAAGTTCAAAGCCAGCCTCATCAAAATCAAGACACCAATAAGCAAGTTGGTGAGATCCTTTCTGTAAAAAAATACAAATTAAGATGGGGATGTGGCTCAGTGGACAAGTCCCCGCGTTCAGTCCCCATAAAACCCCCACCTGCGCCACTACCACCAAAAAAAGGAACTTTAGTAACAAGATCTTTACCACTATAATAATAGATTTGGGGAAAAGAGAAGGAACCAGTACATAATTCCGTGATTAAGGCTCAGCACAGTCTAAGCCTGTGTCCTTGTGTATTCACAGATGTTTTTCAGGTTCCCCACCCCAAGTGTCTTAAGGGAGCTGGAACTGGGAATTTTCTTTTTCTCAAGCTGAATATTATAGTTTTGTTTTTCTCAGTATCCAGGTCACTTAGGCTCTGATAAAACCTTAGAAGGTTCATTTCTCTGGAGGGCAAGCTTATTAAGAGAACAAAATGCACTTCATATTACTGAATGTCTACATATTGTATCTCACTCAGCTGGAAATGCAAGGACTTTTCTTATCTCACTGTGAGAATTTACTCCTGGAGTAAAAACAAAAAATTATGTTCACGCCCTTCTAGATACCTGACTTTTTTGTTTGCATAACCTGGTCTAGGCCTTAAGTATGCCTTGCCCTGTATCACTTAGTTTTATATCATCAGCCTTTCCTTCCTCCACAAGTCCTATCCTCAGGATTTACAAAGATTCAGATTTTGTCAGGTTGCTCCTGTTTCTTAACTTAGTGAAGATTAAATATATCTAGACATTTCTCCTTCCATCTAAGTCAAACTTTTTTTGTTTGTATATAGCAATTTATTATATATATTTAACTACTTTTTATTGCTGAGTAGTGATTTGTACCAGAGTTTGCTTGTCTGTTTGCCTATTAAAGAACATTGGGTGATTAAAAGATTCAAATTATCAAAAAAGCTCACAAAAAAGAAATATATAACTTGTATAAGAAAACTAACTTAGAACACTTTTAAAATTTGTTAGTTAAAAAAAAAAAAATTAAGTCCAGATTCCTTCACAGGCAAACTCTACAAAACATTTTAGAAGAAATAAAGCTGCTTCTGTGTTGTCTCCTCCAGACACATTTCAATTCACTGTTTTTTGAAAATAATATTTGTAAAAAAGGGCAGCTTGTTCTTAACATTGAGTATTTTGGTTTCTCCAACACTGATGTGTTAGTTAATGCTGTTGCTTTTGTTAATTTTTGTCAGTTGCTTTTACTTGTAGATTTCTGAAAAAGATCACTTACAAAGAACAAAGTTATGGCCAAAAGAACTTGTAATACATAGTTACAACATTTTGTGTAAAAGCTCTTGATTATAATTAAGGGATGTAGAATTTTGAAAGAAATTTGTTAAAAGTCTACAATACTAAAAGCAAGTATGTGCCTACAGAATAAATTGATTACACTGCCAAGTCAAACTCAATAATAAATCAAAATAAATTGAGAAAATATGACAAAGTTGTGAAATAAAGTTTGTTTTGTTTTGTTTGGGAAATGCTGGGGACCAAACCTAGATGCTTAAATTTACAAGCAATTAACTTGATCTATATGATCTGCCCCCAGGAATTGTTTATCCTATCAATTTAATGTTTATATTTTTAGGATGTTATGCTTAAGAAGACAAAATTGAGATTTATCTCAAAGATTTGTTATTAAGAAAGGCAACTACTCTTGTGTTTATATCAATAGCAGTCATTATGAAAACAATGTTCTCAATTTTTAATTGGGTTAATTCATATAGTATACTACATAGCCACTAATAATCATGTATTATACATTCGGAAAGACATATTAGAAAATTAAAAACAGATAATATTTTACTTAATCTATGATTTCTGAATTTTTCAATGTTGAAATGTTTTAGAAATTGAGTGAATTATTTAACTTTTAATTAAGATTTCATCACCTGATTATTCCAATGAGAATTCCCCAGCAACTCCTCCAGATGAACAAGGTCAAGGTGATGCTCCCCCACAGCATGAAGAGGAGGAACCTGCATTTCCACACACTGACTTAGCAAAGTTGGATGACATGATCAACAGGTGCATTTGTTTTGATATTTTTTTCATATTGGATGCACTAAGAGCACAAACTACTTGCTGTCATCTTTGCAACCAGAATTAAAAGGAAACATGGCAGAATTTTAAAAGTCTTTGCTATTTTCTTAATTGATTTAATGTTTTGATCATAGCCAAATACTTCGTAAAGCAGACATTCCTTTGAATTTGAAAAACTGAATGATAATGATAATTGTAAAATTTCAAATTGGATATTGTGGCCCCTTTCAGTGTATTTCTGGAGGGGTATGATGCCATATTTTATGTGACAGTGCCTTAAAAAATTCCATGTGTAGATAAAAAAGGGGGGAAAAACTATGGTGAGTATAATATAGATAGGTTTTTCCTTTCATAGTAACTTACTTATAGTGTTTGATTAGTACTAAACCTGTAAAGCATCTTTTTATTTTATAATAATTCTTAGGCCTCGATGGGTGGTTCCTGTTTTGCCTAAAGGGGAATTAGAAGTGCTTTTAGAAGCTGCTATTGAGCTTAGTAAAAAAGGTGAGTGTTAGATGTTACATTATTCATAACATGTGCTATTGTATGTATTTCAACATTATTTTCAAAAGCTTTGCTTTTTTATTATAAAGTTATTGTATTATTTTTATTATAAACATGGTATTATTTATTCCTCACCTATGGTATATCATTAGGCTTTTTGTTAAGACTTATTTTACGTGTGGTTATATACAGTCACTTACTGGAAGCAAGGATTGAGGGAAAACCTTTAGAAAACCCTTAGACTATGTGGTTTGTATTTATTTATTATTATTATTTTTTTAATGATTCCTGTTCTGGGGATTGAACCCAAAGTCAGGGTCTCAATGTACAGGCGCTGTACTACTGAGCTACTTCCCCTGCCCCTCATAATCTCAATCATTTAAATTTTTATGTAGAATTTTATACAAATTTTTATATTTTTACAAAGATTATTATTTCAGCAGTTTTCAAAGGGGTGATGAGTATATTCACAAGTATTCTAGAACATAGTGGATTTTTAAAAATCTATTATGTGAATTAATATATCAAAGATTATTTCACGATTTTCATGTGTTATCTAAGGATTGTTGTGTGATTCATATATCTTCAGCGGCTTGCATGTCAGAAAATTGAAAAAATATTAGTTTGCAAATAGTTTCAGTCGAATTTGACATTTAATGGCTTTCTGGATTGCCAGTTAATCAAAGGACATGTACTAGTAGAGAACCCGTAAATTTTTTGGTGAGAATTGCAATTTCACTAGTGTTGCATTTTTATGTGTAATAAATTATATAAACATTCCCTTTTTGAATACAAAGAAAACGGGTTTTTAGATGTTTTTTCACTAAGAAAATTTACTGACAGGTAAGGCAGTCAAAGAAAGAAAAAATGCAGTATTTTTTTTTTAATTATTGTTAGCCAGAAGTAAAAGCAATTTTTTAGAATGGACAATTTTTGATGACTTTTTCTAATATTAGGTATTTTTGTAAGCAGATGACCAGTTTTATAATAACCCTTACTGTTTTGAAGCCTTAAAAGCTAAAAGAAATATCAGTAATATTTAGTCTCTGGAAGTTTGTTGAAGTTCATATGTTACTAAATCTGACTAAAGCAAAGTTAAATGGTATTATTTTAACTAATGATTGTTTTTGAGTCACTTAGGAACTGTTATGTTTATTATCGTTTTCATTATTTTAGTACTGAGAATTAAACTACGGTGACTTTACCACAAAATTGCCCAAGGCTTTAGGAGGCTGGCCTTGAACTTATATAACCATCCTCCTGCCTCAGTCTTTGGAGTTGAGAATAACATATGTTTGCTGTTGTGCCTGGCCTATATTTTACTTTTGATCTTATAAAAATTGTGACCTATGAAAATATTTTACATGATTAGTAATGTTTTCTTACCACTCAAATTTCTTTTACCTAATGTGTGCTTGAATTCACTAATTCAGCAAATATTAAGGATTTACGTCCTCAATATTTGCTAAGTCCTAAATAATACAAGATGAACAGAAACTGTAAATGATACTTGGCTTTTCTTGCATCAAATGAAATTTAAAATAGTAAAGAAGTCATCTCTTAAATCATTCTGATTATCTATAAGTAACTTTTTTTAATGTATCTAGTATCATTTTGAAACATCCTTCATTATCATAATACTTGATTTTATGAGGTCCTACACAGTTCATTAAATGTAATATTTCTTTTTCTAAATCCCAGTTTTCTCCTTTCTAGTAAATCTCTTTATGATAATGCAATACCTTATTTCAAAAGCTATAATGCTGTTTATGAATTGGAAGCTTCTATTTATCATGTAATTGGTCAGAGGCTTTTTTTTTTTTTACATTAAATGTACTTTGTTGTTTTAACCTTTTCTTAGGGCTTGATGTTAAAAGTGAAGCATGTCAGCGTTTCTTTCGAGATGGGCTAACAATATCGTTCACTAAAATCCTTATGGATGAGGCAGTGAGTGGATGGAAGTTTGAAATTCATGTGAGTCTTTGTACATGTTTTTTGAGATTCAGATTTACATGAATCCCTGTGCATTTGTCTATGGAAAATATTACTGTTGATTACCTTTATGTTATACATATTCCTAGGCTTGATAGACATTGGTCTTCTGATATGTATAACACTATTAGAATAAGCTTGAGATTTTGAGTTAGATACCTTTTTTAAACTGTCATCTGGAATTCCAGGTGCCTTGTAATCTTATACACAACACAATATATTTTTTTCAAAATAAAGAGTGGTGTAGATTATAAGGCTTGTTAGTCATGCAGCAGAAAGAATATCCAAGATGGAGAATAAAATAGTAGAAACTTAGTATAGCTGGGACAGCAAAATGTATAATCTTTGTTGCAAATGTAGTTCAATATGCAGAAGTGTCAAGGAAATATGACACTTGGTAGAAAGAGAAAAGATAGTATCCCTTAGAAATTTAGACCACAAACTAGTGCTCACACAAGTTTTTACTGTGGATTGAAGCTACAGCTTCATAGCAAAAATGTGAAATAAAATTTAAGAATTCTTAGGTGGGTAATATTTTCAAGTGACTATCTAATGGAACTATAAGTGATAAAGTATTTCCTTTTGTCTACAACAAATATAATGCAAATTACCATAGATTTTGAGATTTTCTTCACATTCCAGATTAGATGGCATTTACATTCCAGATTTTAAAGGTGGAAAATGTGGGATTTTAATGAATTGCTGTAATTATTCCAGGTCTGATTCTTATTTATAAAAGCAATTAATCAAAAGTTATGAAACTTATATGTATACATATATTAGCTCATCTTATATACTTTAACGTGAACATTTTCTATAAAATGACCATGATCTCTATATAAATGCTGACTTATTCCAAATTGATGCATAACTTTTAAGATACAGAAATAAGATGATCAGTGATGATTGAATGGAGAATTGTGTTGCAGATTTTGGATATTTGACAACCTTAAATGTTGAGATTTTAGAATTATTGCCTCTAGAAAATTTAAGGAAGAGGTGATACTGCTTATAAGTTGTAACCTATGAAAATAAAGTAGTTAGACAAGCTGTGATACAAAAAGCCTTTGAAATGTAGCTTTGGGCTGGGTTTAGCTTTGGGCTCAGTGATAGAGTGCTCGCCTAGCATGTGTGAGGCCCTGGGTTTGATCTTCAGCATCATATAAAAAGATAAATAAAGATATTGTGTCCAACTACAATTTAAAAAAATAAATATTAAAAAAAGAAATTAGCTTTAAAATTTTGTAATAAAATTTATTTTTACTATATGTTGTTTTGATCATATTTAAGTAGAAGTTAGATGATTAACACAGAAGTTGAAGAAAGATGATTATTAACAAGATAGAATAATTTCTGTGCTTAAAAATCATATCATATAAATCATATCTCCTTCTTCTCTCACCACTTAACAGAGGTGTATTATTAACAATACCCATCGCCTTGTGGAGCTCTGTGTGGCCAAGTTGTCCCAAGACTGGTTTCCACTTCTAGAACTTCTTGCCCTGGCTTTAAATCCTCATTGCAAATTTCATATCTACAATGGTACACGTCCATGTGAATCAGTTTCCTCAAGTGTTCAGTTGCCTGAAGATGAACTGTTCGCCCATTCTCCAGATCCACGATCACCAAAAGTGTGTTGGTTTGTTTTTGTTTTGTTTTGTTTTTCAAATTTAAATACTAAACACTTTTTTTGCACTTGCCATGGACCATTAGTGATAAAAACTTCCATTAACATAATGATGAACAAGTCAGTACATAACCTTGTTTTATGTAGGTTTCTATCTTAAAATATGCTTTTTGATTTGTTTAATCACATTGAACTCCTGATTAATAACATTGTAATTCATGCTAAAAAAAAGCTTACTATGTATTGATAGGTTGATGGATCCTGACCTTGCTTTTATGCAAGAAAAATATTTCATTTTTTTGTTCATTAATTATTCATACTGACTATACGAATATAACTATTATAAATAGCAAACATTGACTGTATATTGTGTTCACTGTGTTTTGTGTGTGTTGGTGTGCATTTTTAAAAGAGCAGAAAATATTTATTTACACAACATAATAAATTAGTGCAGTGGTGCATGCCTATAATCCCAGTGGCACAGGATGTTGAGGTAGGAGGATCACAAGCCAGCCTCAACAACCAGTGAGGCACTAAGCAACTCAGTGAGAACCCTGACTGTATTTTTTTTAAAAAGGGAGTGGGGCCTGGTATGTTTCTCAGTGATTGAGTGCCCCTCATTCAATATCTAGTACCCAAAATTAAAATTTTAAAAATAATATGAAAATTTTACCATTTTGTCAGGCATGGGTGATGAAAGCCTGTAACCTCAGCAGCTTGGGAGGCCAAGGCAGGAGGAGCACAAGTTCAAAGCTAATTTTATCAACATAGCAAGACCTTGTCTTCAAATGAAAAAAGTAATAATAAAGGGCTGGGAATGTCATTCAGTGGTTAAGTGTTTTGGTTTGTTGCTGTTTTTTAAAAATCTTGGTTATTTAAAAAAAGTATTTTTATTGTTTTTCTTGAATTTTCCATTAGGCATTTCTTTCAGTGCACTTGATTTCTTAAGAAATCTTAGTGTTGATCAACATCTGAATGTTAAGTAAGTAATATTACTTCAGATAGAAGATAAGTCTGCTTTTAATAACCAAAATTTTAGCTTATTTTAAAGAAGCAGAGTAGGAAGTAGGAACTATTTTACATTAAAAAATTAAGGAAAATAGCCAAAAGAACTGAACTATCCTGAAAGATATAAAAGAAGCTTCCAGGTTTGTAGTTGTTCCTTTCAGTGTCTCAGTGGTTAAAATGTCACTTTTTAATGTCTAAACTAAAAGGCTTTTTAGTGTCTCAAAGCCAAATTGACTAGATTGTTTAATTAATAAACATTAAAAAAAAACTTAAAGGAGGTTAGTTTTAGCATGTAAACAATTATGACACACAAATAGAAGCCATAAGGAAAACAAAATGATACAGAATCCCTTTAAAGAAAATTCTAGGAACAGAGATCATTTTTCCTTTCAATCTAGATACCTTGTCTTGTGTAATTGTCATGTCTAAGAAGTTCGCTATTATATTGAATAGATATAATGAAAGCGGGTATTCTTGCTGATACTTAGTCATAGAGCAGAATACTTTTTTTAATCTTCCTTTGAATATGTTAACTACGAACTTTTTAAAATACAGTTATTATTATATTTGGTAGTTTCTACATTCCTGTTTAGTGTTTTTATTACCAAGGGGTTGAGTTTTATCATTTGCTTTTTCTTTGTCAGAGAGATGATTAGGCTTTTTTTTTTTTTTCATTGTGTTAACATGATATATCACACTGGTAGTTGCATGTTGGAGATTCATTGTAGTCAGAAAAAAAAAACAACCCACCTGGTTAGGTATGTAATTGTTTTAATGTGTTTTGAATGGTATTACTAGCATGTAATTAAGAATTTTATGTTGGTGTGCATAAGAGGAATTAGTCTATACTTGTGTTCTTTTTCTATATCAGTTTGTACTGAACATTGAGCATGAGTTCAATTTTTTTTTTTATTGTTGGTCGTTCAAAACATTACATAGTTCTTAATACATCATATTTCATAGTTTGATTCAAGCGGGTTATGAACTCCCAACTTTACCCCGTATACAGATTGCTGTATCACATCAGTTACTCTTCCATTGATTGACATATTGCCTTTCTAGTGTCTGATGTATTCTGCTGTCTGTCCTATTCTCTACTATCCCCCCTCCCATCAATTTTTGAGAAGAGAACACGAGGGAATTTTGTCAGTTCTTTATAAAGTTACAGTAGAATTTGCTAATGAAGACCTCTGGTCTGATAATTATTAGATTTTGTCTCTATCCTAATAATGGAGGGTCTATTCAGATGTTCTGTTTATTTGTTTATGAGGCTTTCTGTGGGTTGTATATTTCTAAAAGATTCTTCTTCCACTCTAGGTAATCCAGTTTAGTTGAATACAGTAGATCATGGTACTCGATAGTAATCGTTTTTCTTTCCATAGAATCTCTAGTACTGCTTTTCTCTTAATTCTGAAATTATTTATTTGAATCTCCTTTTTCTTAGATTAAAAATTTGGCCTTTTTTCTACCTTTTTTCAGTACCAAATTTTAATTTTATTCTTACTTTCTTTATTACTTTTCTAACCTAAAACTTTGACCATTTTTCTTACCTCTTTTCAAGATTCAAATTTTGGTCTTAACTTTTTTCTGTGTTGCTTTTCTAGTCTCTCTACTAGTCTGTGTTATTTTCTTTTTTTCCGCCACTTTAACTTTCGTTACCCCTTCAAAGTAAATTTACTTAAAGTGTAAAGTTCAGTTGTTCATTCAAGGTCTTTATTTTTAAAAGCATGTTTATGTCTCAGCTTTCCTCTTCACACTGCCTTTGCTGCATTCCATAAGTTTAAATAAACACTTTTCATTTTTATTTTTCTCAGATGTCTCAGTTTCTGTATATTTCCACTTTGGTCCATGTATTGTTCAATATGGATCATTTTAATTTTTGCTTATCTGTAGATCTGCCAGTTTTCCTTCTCATGATTTCTGTTTCCCTCTATTGTGTTCTGAAAAAAACACATTCTGTGACTTAAGTCATTTTTAATTTATTAAGACCTTTAGGTTTGGTCTGTAGTTCAAAGCAGAGTACTTGATTAGTGTGTACTAGGCCCTAGGTCCAATCCCTAGTGTCACAAAAAAAGCAAGAGCAAGTTTATTAATATTTGTTTTGTGGCATAGTGTATTCTATAGATTAATCTGGTATGCTGGGCACATTGGCACACACCTGTGATTCCAGTGGCTGAGGAGGCTGAGACAAAAGGATCACCAGTTCAAAACCAGCCTCAGCAACTGTGAGGCACTAAATGACTTAGTGAGGCTTGTCTCTAAATATAATACCAATAGGGCTGGGAATGTGGCTGTATGTCCGAGTGCCCCTGGGTTTAATCCCTGGTACTGAAGGGGGGAAAAAAAAAAGATTAACCTGATGAGAATCTGCTGTAGAAGGATGATAGTAGTGTGTGTGTGTGTGTGTGTGTGTGTGTGTGTGTGTGTGTGTGTGTGTAGAGAGAGTGAGTCATTAGAGTCATTAATTCTATAGTATGTGCAAAATCTCAAGATCTCTTTTTAAACTGATCTTCCCTCTAGGGTCTACCCATTAATGTAGGGTATTAAAGTCTCTGACTAATATAAATAGAATAGTTTCCCCTTTAGTAGATGTGAATTTTTTTATCTACTTTCTGCTATGCCAGAATATGGGAGATTGGGTGATTTTTAAAGAAGAGATTTATTTTGGCTTAAGGTTCTGGAGGCTGAGAATAAAGGATAGAATGACTGCATTTGATGAGCACCTCATGCTTGGTCCCTAAAATATCAAATTCATTTTTTATGTCAATCCATGATTCTTCTGGCCCTATATGGTTCCTGCTAGAAATCTGTTGTTATTTTACTGAGATTACATTATGTGATATGGTTCCTGCTAGAAATCTGTTGTTATTTTACTGAGATTACATTATGTGAAAGAGTTACTTCTTTCTTATTTCTTTTTCTTTAGATGACTTGATTGTTATTTATCTTGATGTGAATCTTTGGTGTGTCCTTTGTGGAGTTCATGGTGTGTGTGTGTGTGTGAGAGAGAGAGAGAGAGAGAGAGAGAGAGAGAGAGAGAGAGAAGGGGAGAGAAAGACCTTTGTCTTCTCAAATTTGGCAAAATTTTTGACATTATATTAGCTCTTTTTCTTCATTTACCTTCTTAGGTTCTCTTCAAGGTTATTTTTCCTCTTTGAGATGTTTGGTAAATTGCTTGTTATTTCTTCATTTTATTCATTCTATTGCCTTTTTACTCATTAACCTCAATGATATTGTGATTTGTCTTTAATTTCTAACTGTTCAACTTTTCTGTTGACCACACTGGTTGAATTTGAATTCATTTACAGTACTTTTGTCCACAGAATTTGTTTAGTTCTTTAATTCTGTCTGTGTTGCTGGTTTATGTCGCTTTCCCTGATTATTTTTTGTTCTTTGGCTCATGTTTTCCTGTAGCTCTTTGAAAATATCTGTCATTTAAAGTGTCAAATAAGTCTGTTGCCAGATAGAGATTTAACTTTGTTTAGTACAGGGAAATCTTTTGAATCAGCCCAGAATGAAAGCTCAAGATTTTCTTCAACATTTTTGGGCATGAGTCTTAAGCCTTTGCTCTGTGTTATTTTTTCTCTGTCATCATATTCATGGCTGTTTTAAATGTTTTAATTTCTGTAAGAGCTTGACCTCTAATTGTTCTTTGTGCCTTGACTTTTGTGTTTGTCAATCTGTACATTCCCAGGGTTTTGGAGTCTTGTTTTTTTTTTTTTTTTTTGAGCGGGGGTGGTTCCTGACTAGATTCTCCTTGCCTAATTTTTTAACTTCCTACATGAAGCAAAGGCAAGTTGTTCAGGCATCCCACAGCTTAGAATGTTGCAGATTCAGTCTCCTCTGCTTTCTCTATTACATGTTAAGGAACTGGGATCAACCTACTGCTTTCCACAAATTCTGTGGAAAATGGGAGAAATAAGATTAAGTAAAAACACTCCATAGTAATTGTTTTTCTTTCCCCAATATTTCTTGTTCTTTTTGAATGTGACTTTTTCTTGGTTGTGTTTTTTCTTGGTTGCCATACATTTTTTATTAATTTCTAAAAGTTCTTAGACTTTTTTTACAGGAATGAGGTTTAGGAGCTTCCTAATCTGTCTTTAGCTGCTGTCTTACTGTTTTGATTTGTAAAACTAAATTAAAAGATCATTTGGATTTTTCTTTTTTTTTATTGGTTGTTCAAAACATTACAAAGCTCTTGACATATCATATTTTTCATACATTAGATTCAAGTGGGTTATGAACTCCCATTTTTACCCCAAATACAGACTGCAGAATCACATCAGTTACACATCCACATTTTTACATAATGCCATATTAGTGACTGTTGTATTCTGCTACCTTTCCTATCCTCTACTATTCTCCCTCCCCTCCCCTCCCATCTTCTCTCTCTACCCCATCTACTGTAATTCATTTCCCTCCTTGTTTATTTTCCCATTCCCCTTACAACCTCTTATATGTAATTTTGTATAACAATGAGGGTTTCCCTCCATTTCCATGAAATTTCCCTTTTCTCTCCCTTTCCCTCCCACCTCATGTCTTTGTTTAATGTTAATCTTTTCTTCCTGCTCTTCCTCCCATGTTATCCCATATCTCTTGGATTTTTTACCAGCCTTTCTGAGTTGGCTAGACTCTTTTCAAGATGATATATTTTGTCTTCATTATCTGACGTTCTGGCTTCTACTTGCTCCACTCTGTTAGTGATACTCTCAATTGAGTTTTTAATTTGGTTTATCGTTTCCTTCATTTCTAGAATTATTGTTTGATTTTTTTTATAATCTCTATCTCCTGATAAAGATGCTTAACTTCTTCTTTTATCTGTTTATGTAATTGATTTTCAATGTGTTCTTTCACTGTTTGGATTTGCTGTCTCATATCCTCTTTAAGGTTCCATTCCATCTGTCTAAGGTATTCCTTGAGTTCTTTATATGACCATTTTTCTGGTGACTCTAGGTCCTACTGAATATTTAGGCTGTCCTTCATTGTTTGTACTCCTTTTCTTCCTAGCTTTTTTATGCTGCTCATGTTACTTCTTGTTCTGTTTGACTGCTGAGTTACTGTTTACTCTTATAAATTTATTTGATGTTTGGGAGGAAAGATATTAGAAGGGAAGGGAAGAAGTCACTAAAGAGAATGAGAGTAGGCAGGTAGAATTCAAGGAAGGGGGAATAAGAAAATTGAAAAGACAAAAGAAAAAAATAGAAATTAAAGAAAGAAAAAAATTTTTTTTAAAAATAATGATAATTTAAAAAATGAAAATGAAAATTTTTTTAAAAATAATAATAAAATAAAATTTTTTAAAAAGTAAAAACATTAAAAAAAGTTAAAGTACAATAACAAAAAAAATGAAAATGAAAGAAAAAACCCAAATTAAAAATAATAATAATAATAAATGCAGTCATAGAATTCGTTTAACTTCTCTTCCAGTAGGTGGAGCTGTGCCCACTGGGCCAAGCTTCTCCTCTCAATAGGTGGGAACCAATCACTGTGCAGCAGCTCTTCTTCCCAGATTGGGTGGGTCTCCAATCCTCAGTGTCTAGGGCCTTCTCTTGTGTTTCCTGGAGCCAGGCCCCGCTCACCTATGATGCTCACCACAATACTGGCTACACGCCAGGTCTGCTGCTCCTGGGAGCCCTGTTTTCATGAACACCTGGGCACACTCTCCCTGTTTGCCTCCCTCAGACCCTAAGTTTGTAGAGCTTGGGGCTGAGAACCCCCAGCGAATTTGCTTGCCCTCCTTTAGCCACACCCCCAGTAGCTGGTGCAAGAGACCTCAGTTGTCAGCACTGGTGGGAGCAGTAGCCGGGAGTTCCGCACTGCAAGTCCCGTGCCACTCCTGATTCCCTGGGTCTGGCTATCATGCTCAGGGGAGAGCTGGGAGGGGCCCTTAAGGTTTCCCCGCTGTGTGGAGAGGGATGGCTAGGGGATTACACACCTGTCGCCACTGGTTTCAATGAAGTTATCTCTGCCCATGACATCAGTTCTCTGCCATGGTGGTATCCCATGCAAATGGTGACCATTAGTTCCCTTTGCAGGGTGACTAATGCAACGAGTGGGTCCTGTCTGTCTCTCCCAAGCCCCGTTTCAATCCTGTGGCCACTACCTATGAAGGCTCAGTTGGCTTTTACCTCTGTAAGTTTAAAAGAGCCGACCTGTTATTTCAGCGGGATCGTTAGTGCTGAGTCACGAGAAGCAGTCTAACCGGAGCTTGAATGCAGCCGATCCGGGCTCGGTGTGTGTCTGGATTTTCATCATATCAAGCCTACCATAAGTTAAATCAGTGTGTCCTTTAAATGTTACCTTTAATTTGATATTTTCCAGATATCTTAAATGTTTTTGTTTTAAATAACAAAATTATTTCTGCTTAAGATAGCTTGTAATACAAACTATGTTTGTTCTTTAATTTATTAACTTTAAAGTTCATTTTGCATCTTAATTCAGATATCTAAGCTGCTTAATTTATGGTCACCTGATACATCTGATAAAATTAGTACAAGTTTTGCCTGTATGAACTACTCTGTAATTGCCTTCTGCTTCTGACTCACAGGATGCAGAGGACAAAATAATAAAGTTAAGATTATATAAATATGTGTATGACCATATTACAAATTTTTGAGTGTGTATTAAAGATAAAATTTATATAACTGATTTATTAAATTGACTTTCTAGTTTGTTTTAGACATGCGTTTCAGGTAGTAACTGTTTATTAGAAGGGAATTAACTATTATTAACTTTGTTACAGGGTTGGCTAGTGGATCTCATTAATAAATTTGGCACAATAAATGGGTTCCAGATATTGCATGATCGTTTTATTAATGGATCTGCATTAAACGTTCAAATAATTGCAGCTCTTATTAAGTAAGTTTTATTTTGAAACATTTTCAATATAATGCCTAGAATGCTTTCATATTGCCTTGAAAATGATTGAAATTTCAGCTTTCTAAGATGGGTTTTTAGTACATTTTTAGATTGTAACTTGTTTTTGCTTTTAAGTTTTTAAACTAAAGAAATTAAATATTAAAGTTTGTGTTTTCCTTATTTCAGACCATTTGGGCAATGTTATGAGTTTATTAGTCAACATACATTGAAAAAATACTTCATTCCAATTATAGAAATAGTTCCCCAGTTATTAGAAAATTTAACTGATGAAGAACTGAAAAAAGAAGCAAAAAATGAAGCAAAAAATGACGCCCTTTCAATGATTATTAAGTCTCTGAAGAATTTAGCTTCAAGGATCCCAGGACAAGAAGAAACTGTAAAACATTTAGAAATTTTTAGATTAAAAATGATACTTAGGTAAGATATTTCCTGCCTTAAATTATTATTTCTCAGGGGCTGGAGTTGTGGCTTAGCAGCAGTAGAGTGCTTGCCTAGCATGCAGGAAGCACTGGGTTCAATCCTCAGCATCACATGAATGTAAAATGACGATATTGTGTCCATCTTAAAAAAAAAACTTAAAAATAAATGCTAAAAAAAATATATTATTTCTCTGAACTCTTAGAATGATACTTACTATAGATTTCTCTTACAGATTATTACAGATTTCTTCTTTTAATGGAAAAATGAATGCACTGAATGAAATTAATAAGGTGATATCAAGTGTATCATATTACACACATCGACATGGTAATTCTGAAGAGGAAGAGTGGTTGACAGCTGATCGAATGGCAGTAAGCTTCTGTCTATTCTTTTGTAAATAACAATCTGCTTATAGAAAACTAGGTTATTACCTAATTCTGTTCAAATGAACAAAAGCAAAACTTGAGTAAAGATTATTTAATCCTAAAACTTCTTTATATTAACAAATGATTTGTCTTTTTGAAATGTTAGGGGTAATTGGACATTTGGAAGACTTACTTATTGCTGAATATGAGTGTTTCTAATAAGTTTGTGTGCATTTGTAATATAGTTGTTTAGTTGAATTGAAATAGAGGTGATTTTTAATGGTTTGAGTAATCCAGAATCTAATCAATGAGTTGGCCTGGCAATGAATTCCCAATTCATAAGTTTTAAAATTCAGAATTTAATTAGTGGAATAAATCTTTATTAATTAATATTTTATCCTGATTTTAAGAAAAATTAATTTTATTTTTAAATTTATTTTGTAAATTATATATGTCACTGAAAATAAACTATGTAATACAGATATTTATATTTTAGTTTTGAGATGAATTATGTATATACAGCATATTTTTTAGTGTATGTCATGTGCCAGTACCATAGATTCATTTATAAAGAACAAAATTTATCTTAAATAGTTTTCAGTTAACAGGGTAACTGACAGTTAACCATTGTGAATGTGATAAAAGGTATGCTGACGTTGAGAAATTAGTGTCTAACTTACTAACATGGGCTGTGATTTGGTGAGGTTTTATGTGTGTGTACAATTTGTTTGCTTTATCAAACAGAATTCTTTATTAATACTTGAAGGATACTAAACTATTTAGAAAATGTTTTAAGCAATTTGACATTGCTGTAGTGTTTTTATTGTGATTTTTACAGGTAATCTGGGATTGAATATTTTAAAGTCGTTTTCAGATAGTGTGAGAGCTGTAATATATTAGTTAATTTATGGGATCATTATGTGAAGAATTAAATTTCATAAATTGCTTAATTGAGCATTAAAAAAGCACATTCAGTAAAGTTAGTTATAATTGGTGAATTTAGCACATCATCGTGAGCATTTTATGTGCATAATTGAATTCTACAAAATCATCTTTCGTGTTAACAATTTTTCATGAAAACCAAGCTTAAACCTATTAATGTATTTTAATTTATGAACATGTACAAAATAGGGCTTTTGGGTTTCTTTTCAAATTACTGAACAATGTTTTTATTTCGCTTTTAAAAATATTTTCACTTTCTGAATTGAAATGAATGAATGTCTTACATTTAGGAATGGATACAGCAAAACAATATCCTATCCATAGTCTTACGAGATAGTCTTCATCAACCACAGTATGTAGAAAAGCTAGAGAAGATTCTTCGTTTTGTGATTAAAGAAAAAGCTCTTACGTTACAGGATCTTGATAATATCTGGGCAGCACAGGTAAGAAATTTTCTAAGACACACATATGTGGCAGTCTTTATTTAATGACGTGCAAATATGTATTGCTTGACTTGTAATTTACTTTCTTTATGTATTCATAAATCCTGCCAGGAACTTTTTAATACAAATTTTCTGATCAAGTTTAAGTATCTTATAAAACAGTAGACCTATGATAAAGTAATAAAACAAAAAAATCTGAAATTGGAAGTTTTTTCTATGAAATGTATAAAGAAGCTAATGTCACAAGAAAAGTTACACTAATCTATTACTTTAAAATACCTGGTTGTTATATGTAGCAATTATAACTTTTCATAAGAATAACTGATTTCAGAAGTACTAATGCATAATTTTTGTATTATCTAAAAGGTGGGTGTCTATTCATGCATCTCTTGAGTATCATCAGGCACTAAAATTCTTTTGTTTTTTTTAAATAAAGCAAACAAAGAAAATATTCTTTCTTACCTTTACCAAGTGAATATTTATGTTTTTAATTTTAAAGTAATCTATTATTTTTACTTTATTTTCTCTTGATTTTATGTAAGTTTAACTAAAAATTTTCACATGAATTTCTTAAGTTTATTAATCATTAATTTAAATGGCAGTTCTAAGGCATTTAAAGTATGAAAATTCTGTTCTAACCTCGGATGAAGAAGGTAGGAATGTTCATCAGATAATGAACTGAGATTTTAATTTACTTTTTGTTTTTGCCATAGGCAGGAAAACATGAAGCCATTGTGAAGAATGTACATGATCTACTAGCAAAGTTGGCTTGGGATTTTTTGCCTGAACAGCTTGATCATCTTTTTGATTGCTTTAAGGTAGTAGTTTTACTTATTCCTATTGCCATTTCATTTTACATGGAATTAAATAATTATTAAGTTAGTTTATTCTTAAATCAACACAATTTCTAACAAATATTGTTGAAGGCTCGCTGACGAAGAACTGCTCACTGCAGAGATGTACAAAAGCAGTCATAATTTTTTGTGTGGTTCTAGAAATTGAATCCAGTGACTCATACTTAACCACACAAGTACTCTACTACAGAGTCATATCTCCAGCCCCTGCAATCACTTTTTTTTTTTTTGTAATTATAGATGGACAGCATGTCTTTATTTTTATGTGCTTATATTTTGTATGTGGTACTAAGGATGGAACCCAGTGTCAAGTGAGCACTCTGCCACTAACTCAAAGCCCCAGCCCTCTCAATCATATCTTCCCCCCCCCCAGTTGTGGATGTACAGTATATCTTTATTATTTATTTATTTTTTATATGGAGCTGAGGATCAAACCCTGTGCCTCACGTTTGTAAGGCAAGCACTCTGCCACTGAGTCACAACCCAGCCCTACAATCATATTTTAATAGTGGTTTATAATTTTTCTTACACTTGCAGCCTCTTAAGAGTTTTTATTCTGTTGTTTTTTTAGTTAGTTTACTCTAGCAGTTTTAATTTTGATTTAGGTTTAAATAACTGTAGAAACCAAGGAAAGAATAGGTATTGAGGAAATAGATTTAAGAAAACACTAGTTCTTTGGGGTAAAAGGCATATGAAAAATGACATGAAATTAGACCAACAGTTCCTGGTGTCATATCTGCATTATCATGTTATCATTGATGTTATGACTATTTAAGACACTGTGGTATATGAGTCTCTTTCTAGTTTATAAGGTTGATTGGAAAACTTGTAATCATGAAAGTAAAGCCATATGTTCTTAGACAAATGAATCTTCCTAATATAAAGAAACTAGGAAGGAAAAGATATCCTAAAATTGAGAATCCAGTTGTATTTTGGAAAAGAAGATTGGTATATTTTTAGGAAGAAATACACAGAACATATCTAAATATTGATTTAAAGATAGTTTCTCAAGTGTTTTTGATTTAACTTCTACCCCAGCTGTATTAAACTAGAAATAACTAAGCATAGAAACTATGATTTGTTTTTGAAAGTCTCTTTTTACATTTATTGATAGTATTCTGATACTAACTTTTTCTATACATATAAGACTTGTGATGTATCATTATAATTTGCATACTTGTATATCTGTTTCGTATATGTGTGTGTCTCCAATTGTTAATATATTTGCTTTCTTTTTTTGATTAGTTCTAATTAGTTATACAAAGTAGTAGAATATTTTTTGACACATCATACATAAATGGAGAATAACTTCTCATTTGTACATAATATGGAATCACACTGGTTATATAGTCAGTCATATATACACATAGAATAATAATTCATTCTACTGTTCTATCTAACTTTATATCCCTTCCCTCTCTTAAGTTCCCTCTGCCTAATCTGAAGTACTTTTATTCTTCCCTAGCCCACTCTCCTAATCCCTCTGTAATTGAGCATCTGTGTATCAGAGAAAGCATTTGGCCTTTGGTTTTTTAGGATTGGCTTATTATTCTCCAACTCTGTTCATTTACCATCAAATGACATCATTTCATTAAAGCTGAGTAATACTTGTGTATATATACCACATTTTCTTTATCGGTTCACTGTTCTGTTGAAGGGCACTCAGGTTGGTTCCATAATTTTAGCTATTGTGAATTGAATTACTGAAAACATTAATGTGGCTGCATAACTATAATGTGCTGATTTTAAGTCTTTTGGATATAAACTGAGGAGTGGGATAGCTGGGTCAAATGGTGGTTCCATTCCAAGTTTCTGAAGAATCTCTATACTGCTTTCCAGAGTGGTTGCACCAATTTGCAGTCCCACCAGCAATGTGTAAGTGTGCCTTTCCTCCACATCCTTGCCAACATTTATTGCTATCTGTATTCTTAATGATTGCCATTCTGACTGAAGATGAAATCTTATCATAGTTTTGAATTATATTTCTATAATTGGTAAAAGTGAACATTTTTCATATATTTATTGATCGATTATGTTTGTTCTTCTGTGAAATATCTTTAGTTCCTTAGCCCATTTATTTGTTGGGTTATTAGTTGTTTTGGTGTTAAGTTGTTTGGGTTCTTTATATATCCTAGAGTTCAATTAATGCTCTATTTGAAGTGCATGTGATAAAGATTTTCTTCTACTCTGTAGGCTCTTTGTTCATGTTATTTCCTTTGCTTGAAGAAGCATTTTAGTTTTATTCCATCCCATTTATTGATTCTTAATTTTACTATTTGCACTTTAGGGGTCTTGATAAGAAAGTCAGATTCTAGGCTGATATGGTGAAGATTTGGGCCTACTTTTTCTAGTAGGCACAGGGTCTCTATTCTAGTGGTTGAGTCTTTGAGCAACTTTGAGTTGAGCTTCCTACAGGTGAGAAATACTGGTTAATTTCATTTTGTTATAGCTGGCTTTCCATTTTTCCCAGCATTATTTGTTGAAAAGGCTATCTTTTCTCCAAAAGTATGTTTGGTGCCTTTAAAGGTTCCTGGTGGAATTTTTTTGATCTTCTGATTATAGAATCATGTCATCGTCAAGTAGTGCTAGTTTGAGTTTTTCTTTACCTGTTTGTATCCCTTTAATTTATTATCTCTAATTGATCTGGCTGAGTTTAATTGAATAGAAATGGTGAAAAGAGTCATCCTTGTCTTGTTCCAGTAACTCTCCATATTTCTTTGTCTAGAATTAACCTGGCTTTGGGTAATGTACAATGTTGAAATTTTGCAATGTTTCTACTCTCCCTAGTTTTTCTAGTGTTATGAACACAAAGAGGTGTTGTATTTTGTCAAATGCTTTTCCTGATTCTTTCTTTAAAAAGCCTATTGATGCAATAATTCACATTTATTGAACCAACCCTAAATCCCTGGTATGAACACTGCTTGATCATGGTGCGATGTCTTTTTAATATAGTTTTGTATGGGAATTACCCAAATTTTTATTTAATTTTTGCACATACATCTATCAAGGATTCGGTCTAAAGTTTTCCTTCCTTGATATATCTTTGTCTGGTTTTGCTAAGGTTTTCTCCTTTTCTATTTCATGGAATACCTTAAGGAATATTGGTGTTGATTTTTCTTTGAAGGTCTTGTAGAACTTGACTGAGAATCTTGGTTGGTAAACTTTTGATGGCATAATCTATATCATTACTTGAAATTGGTCTGTTTAAAATTATGTATGTCCTCCTTGTTTAGTTTGGATAGATTATATGCTTCCAGAAATTTATCTGTGTCTTCAAGATTTTCTATTTTATTTGAGTATAAATTTTCAAAATCTTTCTGATTATTTCTTAAATGTCAGTGATATCATCATATTTCCTTTTTTAATCACTTATTTTAGTAATTTGAGTTTTCTTTCTTTTTCTCTTTATTATTGTGACTAGGGGCTTATCAATTTTTTTTAATTAGTTCAAAGAATCAACTTTTAATTTCGTCTTGTTTCTTTTTGTTTTCAGTTTCATTGATTTCAGCTTTGATTTTAATTATTTCCTATTTTCTACTGTTCTATTTTTGGGGGTGTTGATATGTTCTTTTTCTAAGATTGTGAGAGGTAATGTTAGGTCATTTATTTGATTTTTAATTATTTTATTAAATGAGCTTACTGTAATGAATTTTCCTTTTAGTACTGACTTCATAGTGTCCCAGAAATTTTGATGTTATATCGATATTCTCATCCTTGATTTTTTTTCCTACTGTCCATAGAGTAGCTTTTATTTTTTATTTTATCATTGATTTCTAGTTTCATTCCATTATGATCTAATCGAAGGTAGGGTATTATCTCTGTTTTTTTTTTTATTTACTAAGAATTATTTTTGGCACAATATATAGTCTATTTTTGAGAAGGATCCATGTGCTGCTGAGATTAATGAAATAGTCTGTGTATCTAAATTACTGACTGTATTATTTAGTTGTATTAGTTTACTTATTAGGTTTTTATTTGGAATACCTATCCTGGAGTGAGAGAGGTATGTTAAAATCACCCAGTATTATAGGTTATTTATTTGATTCATGAAGTTGGGAAAGGTTTGGTTGATTTGGGGAAGGGTTAGATGCTCCACTATTTGGGGCATAAATATTTACGATTCTTATTTCTTCCTAATATATAAAATTCTCATAAGTAATATATAAAATGTCCTTCTTTGTCTCTTCTGATTAATCTTAGCTTGAAGTTCACTTCATTTTATATCACGAGGGAACTTGTTTATACAATCCATATGAGTCATGTTTTTTCCCATTCTTTCACCTTCAGTCTTTTGATATCTTTTTCTACGAAGTAAGTCTCTTGGAGACAGCATATTGTTGTGTTTTGTTTTTTAATTCAATCTACCAGGCTATGTTTTTCAATTAATGAATTTATGGCATTAATATTCAAGGTTATTATTGAGATCTTGTTTGTATTCTGTTGTTTTGATTAAATTTTGGTTTTTGATTAATTTTTGGTTTTAAATTAGTCTTAGTTTCTAGTTTTTATCATTTTTTCTTACTTTTTATCATTTCCCCCCAACACTTCATCATGGAATATTTGGTTGAATATTCTGTAGTACAGGCTTTCTAGTTGTGGATTTTTTTTTTAACTTTCGTTTATCATGGAAGGTTTTTATTTTCATCTCCAAATCTGAAACTTAATTTTGCTGGATATGAAATTTTTCCATAACTTTCAAAGTTTAGAATATATTAATCCAGGACCTCCTAGCTTAGGTGGGTCTTGATTGAGAAATCAATTGAGATCTGAATTGGTTTTGCCCCTATATGCAATGTCTTTTTTTTTTTTTCTTTCATAGGCTTTAAGATTTTATCCTTATATTCTGTATTTTATTTCATTCGCATTATGTCTTAGTGTGGGTCTGCTATAATTTTGTACATTTGGGATCCTGTAAGCCTCTTGTAGTTGATTTTTCATTGCATTTTAGATTTAGGGATTTTCTGATATTGTGTCTTTGAAATGATTGAACATTCCTTTGGTTTATACCTCCTTCTTAAGTTTGGTCTTTTTATGTTATCCCATACTTCTTGGAAGTTCTGTTTAAGGACTGTTACCATCTTCTCCAAATGGTAAATTTTATTTTCAAGATTATGTATTTTGTCTTCATTGACTGAGATTCTGTCTTCCAGGTAGTCTATTCTGTTGATGATGCTTGCCATTAAATTTATAATTTGGTTTGTTGGTTATTTCATTTCAAGGATTTCTGCTTGATTGTTTGGGTTTTTGTTTGTTTTGTTTTGTTTTTGCTTTGTTTTTTAGAATTTCTAATTCTGTATTGAACTGATCTTTCACTTCCTGTATTTCCTCTTGGATTTCACTCTTAATAATTAATCATCCTATGAGTCAAGCCATAAGATCTGTTTTTAATTGTGTTCATTTTGTATTTATCTAATTGTGTTTCCTGAGGCCTTTATTCTAAATAAAGGTCAAGTCATTTGTCAGTTTTTATCTTTATTCTCATTTACTTCTAAGTATTTTATTTCTTTCCTGATTTCTTTATTCATGTTTTTAAACATATTATTTGATCTCCAGGTGATTATTATCCTTTTTTTTAAATCTTAGCATTGATATCCAATTTCATTCTGATAGAATACAAGTAATTCTTTTATTTTTTTATTTGCTAAGAATTCTTGGTGATGTAACATATAGTTGTATGTGTTGTATGTGCTGCTGAGAAGAAAGTGAATTTGATCCAATAATATTCTTTAATGTGTATTTAGTCCATATTATTGATTATATTTTTAATTTTTTTTTATATTTATTTATTTTTTCTTAGTTCTCAGCGGACACTACATCTTTGTTTGTATGTGGTGCTGAGGATCGAACCCGGGTTTCACGCACGCCAGGCAAGCGCGCTACCGCTTGAGCCACATCCCCAGCCCTGATTATATTTTTAATTGCAGAATTCTTTCATCAGTTTTGTATGACCTATTCGGCTGTGAGAACTGTTACCCAGTATTAGCATAATGTGGTCTGTTTGATTTTTTTTTTTTTTTTTTTTTTTGTGAGAGAGGGGAGAGAGAGAGGAGAGAGAATTTTTTTTTAATATTTATTTTATAGTTCTCGGCGGTCACAACATCTTTGTTGGTATGTGGTGCTGAGGATCGAACCTGGGCCACACGCATGCCAGGTGCGCGTGCTACCGCTTGAGCCACATCCCCAGCCGGTCTGTTTGATTCTTAATTTGATCTTTCACTTCGTGTATTTTGCATTATCAGTGCATTATTTTGTCAATTTTTTTCAATTCTACTTTTTCTTACTAAGTACGCCTTTCTGTGTTTTGAGATCAGGACTCACTACTTAGCTTCATTTTCCCAAAATCTGAAGTCTTTATTTTTTAATCTAATACAAAAACACATCGACTCTGCTTTCCTTTAATTTATGAATATTTTTTGCTACCATTTGCCTCCAACCTGCTTGGTTTTTTTTCCTTTCTTTTTTTATACTGTAAGTAGTTCCTGTTAATTTGGGCATTATAACTGTTTTATTTAGACCACTTACACTTAATGGAATTATTGATGTTACAGATTAAACTTCTGTTTTTGTGTCCTATTCTTTTTGATTCTGTATTCCTGCTTTCTGAATTGTTATTTAAATATTTTTTAAATTTATATTGAATTTTTAATTATATAGTATTTTGTACCATTGCTTTTAAAGATGACATCTGTCATCCTCAGATTTGAGTCTCTAGCTGGTCTGGAATCTTTGCATCATTTTCTATTCTGCTTTTAATGCTCTCCATTTTTTAGATTCATGCTTATTTTTATGATATGTCTAGAAACTTTAGGTGTGCTCAGTAGGATGAATAATGAAAAATATATTCCATCTTTGTACAAGTATCTCACCTAGTAAATGTAGAATTTTTTAATCTAAATACAGATCGCATTTTTTATCTTTTTGTAAATAGGAGGGGTTTTGTTTGTTTTTTATCTTAATATTCTTAACTTTTTCTCTGCTTTTTTTTGTTTGAAAGTGTAATACATTTTACTTCATGACTGATTTTTTTGTTTGTAGCAAGTATTTTAAATTAAGTATTTCTTTCTGTTGTAAATTATGTGATTTTTCTTTTAATATTTTATTTTTTAGTTGTGGTTGGACACAATACCTTTTAATTTTTTATTTTTATGTGGTGCTGAGGATCAAACCCAGGCCTCTGCACGTGCTAGGCAGCACTCTACCACAGAGTCACAACCTCAGCCTCATAATTATGTAATTTCTTAACGAAAAGCATCAAACAGCTTAAAGTTGTAAATGGAGATTTTTTTCCCTAGAATTTAGAGAGTCTGTTTTAAGAATTCTATTTTATTTTCTCAATCTGAATACCAGTAGTTTGGTAATTTGGTGGTGGGTATGTATATGCACCCATCTGTGGATGTGTATTGAAGAAAATGCCTAGTTTATCCAAAGAGATTAAAGTAGTGATGATGTAATACAAATAAAGGTATAAAGTTATGAGGTATTAATCTTTTAATTTTTCTTCTAGGCAAGTTGGACAAATGCAAGTAAAAAGCAACGTGAGAAGCTACTTGAGCTAATACGCCGTCTTGCAGAAGATGATAAAGATGGTGTGATGGCTCACAAAGTTTTGAACCTTCTTTGGAATCTGGCTCATAGTGATGATGTACCTGTAGATATCATGGACCTAGCTCTCAGTGCCCACATAAAAATACTAGATTATAGTTGTTCCCAGGTACAGAAGTGCTTATTTGCCTACCATTTCTAATTTTTTTCCTTTAACATTTAAGATAATGTACTTGTAGGATAGTTTTAGTTTATTTAATCACTTTGTTTTTAAAATAAGCCTGAAGAATTAGTTTATTTTTGTCATATAAATATGGCTTTTTACCCTATTTGGTATTTTTCAGTGTTTTATCTGTTACCCATTATGCATTTTTAACAACTTTAGATAAATAGTTTTATAGCTAAATAATTTATTATTATAATTGTACTATATAAAATACAAGGCACTAAGGTCACATATAATTGAAGCAGAATAGTGACATTGGAAGCATAAAAGTAGATGTTAATGTAAATATTTGCTTCCTATGTGCAAATCATGATAGCTCACTCTTCCCCACTTTAACTTATGCCTTTGATGTTTACTAGTTGTTAAGTATTCGATTTTATACAAATTTTATCTGTTAGCTTCGATTATGTTATAGTGGTGAATTTATAATAGTTCATAAATTTAATGATAATGATGTTTTTTCCTAAAAAAAAAAAAAGCAGAAGTAGTAAATAAGAACTGGTAAAGAATGTCTTCAGTATTTGGAGGGCAGGCATTTTTGTTTCGCTTGTACTTGAGTTTTATTTAACAAGTCAAGTAAGCCCAAGATTACTTCTGATTTGTGAAAAACCATGATTGTGATGGTTCTGAAATAAACACTGAACTGAATGCCTTCATTAAAAAGTATTGTCATAAATATTCATACATGTAATTAACTGTAATTATGATTATTTATATGTATGAGAACATTTTAAGCAGTGGTACTTTAAAAATGAAAATTAAGTTATGTTGTGAACTATCTAGTTCTATGTATTCACAGTTGTCCATAGAAACTGAGTTTTTTCATATTCTGAAAAAGATACAAAAAAATTATCATGTTTGTTCTCAATAGACCGATAAAGTCTCAAGTAGCTTTTTCTAATTCCAGTAATTAGTAATACAGTAAATTTGTATTGATGCATTTAAATCTTCAGATGTAATAAAAAGAAAATACTTTAGTTGGGTTTATGATCAAATGATGTTATGTTTCCTTCTCATTGTTCATTAACTTTATCTAAAATGGCTAAGAGGATCTTGTATATAAGTGCTATTTTACAAATAAAAGGAATGTTGTAGAAAATCAAAATAGTACATTTATCATAAAGGCTCAACCAGGGTTTATTATTTATTCGTATTTATCATAGGCATTTCATCTTATACCTTGCCACATTAATAAGTATTGGATTTCACTAAATTTAGCAAAACGTGTTTGGCTTTTATCAATTTAAGCTTTCATTTGTTATCGTTATGAGAAACTAATAAGTCTGTTACTCAAAGTGCTTTGAAAAGCAGTGACAAATTTAATATTCATGTGCTATAAATATTTTAAAGTCCTTAAAATAATCAGTGAAGAATTGCCTATTCTTTCCCAAATATGTACAGAAACAGGATTATTTAACTATAAGTATTTATGAAATACGAATATTTTGTTTCTTGCTGATTAAAAAAGTACAGAGGGGCTGTGGTGGTGGCTCAGCGTAGAGCACTTGCCTAACACAGTTCAGAGGATTCGATCCTGTGCACCACCTAAAAATAAATAAGTAAAATAAAGGTATTCTGTCCAACTACAACTAAAAAATAAATCTTTTTTTTTTTAAAAGCATAGCAGTACCAAAAACATATAAATAATTGGAATTTTGTGTTTTTGCTACATTTAACAAAATGAGAACCTAACAAAATATTTAATACAGTGCCCACATTCATACTTTATTAATGTTCCTGTACTTAGGAACTGTTTATATATGTTGATCCAGATAGCTAAAGCCAAGAAACATTGAGTTCATAATAGTGCTTTACATGTCAGAATTTTAATGATAATTTCAAAAAAAGAATGTACCTTTTGTTTGATTAAACTATTAAGCCTTCATCATAAAATTTATCTGATGAATTAAGTGCTTTTCTGATAATTATCAAAAACATTTGAGGTTAGAATTATGTAGAACACTCGTCCATTTAAAACAAATTTTTTTTTTAATATATGTAAGGATCGAGACACACAAAAGATTCAATGGATAGATCGATTTATAGAAGAACTCCGCACAAATGACAAATGGGTAATTCCTGCCCTGAAACAAATAAGAGAGATTTGCAGTCTGTTTGGTGAAGCTCCTCAAAATTTGAGGTAAGATTTTTTAATACCAAGAACTTCCTTATTTTTGTTAAGTATTTTATTGAAAATAGGATATCAATAAAAACAAGTTTTAAAGAAAGAAAACTATTGAAAAACAAAGCTTAGAGAAAGGTGTATTTGGAACAGAATAAAGGTCTTTGATTATATTCAGTACTTTATATTTTATAACACAGATCAATTATGTGATAGTTCCAATAATCTTTAAGCAATTAAGTACTAGAGCCAAAGTCCTGCTTCTTCTTTCAAAAGTATCTTTGACATTCAACAATTGGCCTTATGATACACTTGGTATTTTATCTCACTTCTTAATTTTATTCTGCCCTTTTGGCTCTTTTTCTACCCATAACTAACAATTTATTGTAGGTCCCACATAATAATATTTTATACAGTCATTGTTATTTGCCTAATTGATTTATCAAACATTTTCAATACTGTTATTAACTTTATATGTCAATACTAAGGAATACCACTTTCCAAAGTGAGATTAAAACCTTTTTTGAATTTTAAAGTTAAACTACACAATTTCAACTACATAATGAATTTAAATTATGAAAGATGACAAAATTTTATTTAAAGAATTTGTTTACTCTGAAATTATTTTGTAGATAATTTAAATGACCAATCTCAGTTGCTAATTTGTGGTTATTGGAATGATTTATTCTTTTTATTTTCTTTTCATGTATTTGGAATTAATTACATGAATGGAAAATTAACATGGAGAAAACTATATGTTTTCACAAGAATATCATAAGTACAATTAAGATGCCTAGTCAACGAGTCAGTTCAAAGATTGTTTAACTAGGTATATCAGATTCTTTAATCTTGTAAAAACATTTTCTTCTGTTTAAGGTAATTACATGATTGCCAAGATTCTCTTGAGTTCTAAATTGATATGATTATGTCTTTAAATAGAGTTTCTGTTTGAATTTAAAGAAAAAATTTTATGATAATATTTGATAAAAATAAGAAAATTTCATGGAGATAATTACTATAGAAAATACGGTGTTTATTTAGGAAGGACATATTTTGGTTATATTTCACCCACCCTATATGCTCTGTTTTTTTATTTGTTTTTGTATTTATCAAACATTTATTGTACAGTAATGATACTCTTATTGTACAGTAATGATACTCTTTCAAGTGGCTTCATCACTAGTAAAATAGTAATAATTGTGAGGAGTTGATTGGTTTAATTGGAAATGACAAAATAGAAAAGAATTTTTCTTGTAGCATCCACAGTCAAAACTGTTTGAATACCAAATATTTTTCATAATGCACATTTAATGGCTATTATTCATTTTTGTTTTATGTGTATGTGGTACTAAGAATGACACCCAGAGCTCTGTGCATGATAGGCAAGCATTATAGCATTGAACTAAATCCCTGACTCCTTGATAATCTTGTTCACATAACACATTTGCTTGAACAACAGTAAATTGAATATTACTGAGTAATTACTGTCAAGTAGAATAAAAATATCAAAATTCAGTTTGGGGAGGAAGGTCTTTATTTTTATTTATTTGCAGTGCTGAGAATTGAACCCAGGGTTTCACACATGTTAGGCACGTACTCCATCACAGAGCCACAATCCAGGCCCTTAAAATAGTTTTTTTTTTTTATTATTCTTGCTAACATTATGTTTTATTATCAAAGAGAAGGTATTGACCATATTGTATTATAAATATAATATTCATGTGGTAAGTAGAATTTACTTTGAAAACTCCATTTCCACAATTTTTATTTGCCTAATTATACTGTTGAGTTCTTCTCATTTCAGTCAAACTCAGCGAAGTCCTCATGTTTTTTATCGCCATGATTTAATCAGCCAACTTCAGCACAATCATGCCTTAGTTACTTTAGTAGCAGAGAATCTTGCAGCTTACATGAAGCACATAGAACTATATGCTAGAGGTATGTATGATAAGATGAAATTAATTGGAGAATCAACATAGATTTCCCAATTTTTTTTTGTTTTATTCTAATATTAGCTCAAATGTCAACATGTCTATTTATAAAGGAGAAAAACAGATATGAGTTGGTTTTTATAATTGTACAGTTGTCTGGTATCTGAATAACTTGGTGCCTTTACCCACTACCAATAACAAAATTCTGAATACTCAGTTTCTTATACAAAATAACCGAATTTGCAGCTTACCGACACACATCCTACTTTAAATCATCTTTAGTTTATTTATAATATCTAATACAATATAAAGCTATGTAAATACTATGGTCTGTTGGTTATATTTTAAAAGTCTATACATAATCAGGACAATTTTTGTCACCAGGTGTTTTACTTCTTAGTTCTTTATAAACTCATGCTTTCTGGAAGATAAAAAACCCTTAAGATGCCAATAAAGAAAGAAGTAGAGCCTGCTATATATTAACTCCAATGATAATTTTTTTTTTCATTTCGTCTATACTTTGAATGATATCATCAGTAAATAAAGACCATTTGCTGATAAGGCAGTCTGGATAATCGGCATATGTGCATTTTAACCTCATATGATCCTCTGTCTCTTTTAATGAAGGTTTTTTTGTTTTTTTCTTTTTCGAGATATCAGGCATTGAACTCAGGGGCGCTGGACCACTGAGCCACATCCCAGCCCTATTTTGTATTGTATTTAGAGACAGGTTCTCACTGAGTTGCTTAACACCGGACTTCTTGCTGAGGCTGCCTTTGAACTTATGGTCCTCCTGCTTCAACCTCCCAAGATGCAGGGATTATAGGCGTGTGTCACGGCACCCAGCCCATTTAATGAAGTTACAGTTACACCCTAAATATTTGATATCAAGTCATGCATATTTGATGAAACAAACTGACATTCTGACTTTTTAATTTTTTTCCCCCACCTTTGGTTAACCACAAACCTGAAATCTTCCTTCTTTAGCTACCCAGTCAGTGGAATTATCATTTTTAAAAATGTATTTCAGGGACTGGAGTCGTGGCTCTGTGGTAGAACACTTGCTGGCATGTATGAAGCCTTGGGTTCAATCCTCAGCACCACATATAAAGAAAGATCCATTGACAACTTTAAAAAAAATGTATCTTAAAAAAATGTATTTCTAAATCTAATGCAATCCACTATTTAATGAGGGAAACATGGTAGTTGTGTGGCATTAGATAAATGATTTAATTTTTTTAAATTGTCAGACTAACCATGACACGTGCATGCCTTACTGATCAGGAGGTTGAGCAGGAGGATCACAAATTCAAGGCCATTCTCTTCAAAAGGGCTGGGAATGTTATTCTATGTAGAGCACTCCTGTTCTTATTCCTAATACTAAAGATTAGTAAGTAATATAAGAGGTAGGTAGGAGGATTAGTGAGTAGATAAATATAAATGGATCTGAATAAAAATACTTTTATTATTTTTGTCTTACAAGTTTGAAGTTATATAAAAATATAAAGTTATTCACATCTCTTTCACATTTCCTTCTTCAGAAACACAGTAATCACAGTTGGGGGACTTTTATATAAACTCCTCAAAAAGAATGAAAAGCAGCTAATGTGTTCCAGTTTAAAGTTTGTCCAGATGTTTTCAAGATTATTTCTCTGAGAAAAACAGAAAACTTACAACAAAATTTTATTATTGTCTCAAAACCTCTTGAGGTCCTGAGATTTTGTGCAATTGATGAATTTTATGGAAGTATACAGTGAAGTTTTTAGTTTTTTTGGCATATTCTTATGTATGTGGAAGTAAGAAGCAGTGAGTTGAAATATTTGGGACTTCTTTCTTCATCAAATCCAGGAGCACGAAAAAATATACTAAATATGCTATTCCACTTTTATTGCAAGTCAGGATTTCCACATACCAAAAAGTTGGGCATTTTGAAAGCTTGGGTACTTTCACCAATTTCAGAAGGTATTCAACACATGATTCTTTGGTTCAGGATGGAGATAATACCAGGTTCCGTAATATAAGTATCAGAATCTATTACTGAAGAGGAGTTACATGATTTTTATTCTTTCACCCTTGCTTCATAGTTTGGGAATAAAAGTCTTTTAAAACAAAATTTTGTGTTGGGGTAGATCTTTTAGTTCTGTTCTACCTGTTTTTTAATAAAGCATGTCACACACATCTACAAAACAATTAACTGTCCACTACTTTAATGACAGTAATTGCTTTTAATTTTTTTCCTCTGGATTTTTAAAATCAAAAAACAGGACTTTTCCTACCCACTATGAGATGAAACACTAACGGATTCAACACTTCAAAAACAGATTTGCTTTTTTTTTTTGTACCAGAGTACCAGGGTTTGAACTCAGGGGCACTGGACCACTGAGCCACATCCCCAGTCCTATTTTGTATTTAATTAGAGACAGGGTCTCACTGAGTTGCTTATTACTCTATGTTTATGAGGCTGGCTTTGAACTCTAGATCCTCCTGCAGCAGCCTCCTGAACTGCTAGGATCACAGACCACTGCTGCCAAGCTCAAAAGGAAAATTTTTAATCTATATCTAAGCCTGCTAAATTGAGCTTCATTGTTGAATAACTTCAAAAATTAGCCAAGGGAAGAAAACAGAAATTGGAATAGGAAAGATAGTAAATTCTACTATATGCATAGATGAATATACAATTGTGCAATTCCTCATCATATTCAATCAGAAGAATGAGAAGTTATACACCTAAAGGGAAATATGTCAAAATACTTCTGACATGTATAACTAATAAGAACAAAAAATAAATAAGATAAATGATAGATTTTAATTCAATAAAAAAATTCATTGAAGTGAAACCATAGACTTTTGTAACAAACATTTAGAAGATTATATTATCTTTTTGAGGATAAAAATTGAATATATTGACTATATGTAGATTTCCCTATTACATACTTTCTGAGCATAAGTAATTATTGACATTTTTCTGGCTAAAGTTAACTAGATGTACATAAACATATCAAATAATTCATATTTTTGTCTATTTGCAGACCATGAAAACTATGACCCACAAACTGTGAGACTTGGCAGTAGATACAGTCATGTTCAAGAAGTCCAAGAAAGGCTTAACTTCCTTAGGTTTGTTTTCAAGGAATTAGTAATGTTCTCTTTAAGGCACAGATATACAATGCAGTTGACTTAAATCTTTATTAGTGGCTATTCACCCTGAAAGGGAATGTTTATTCACATCAAAATGTTTACATACAGTTTTTCTGTGTGTTTGTATGAAAAATTTGTATTTTTCTATGTATTTGTATAAATTATCTGGTTGAATTTATCTCTTTTTGTTGTTGTTGTTTTAGGAATTTTGGAAGATATATTTAAAATTTTTATATGTTGCTTGTATTTAGTTGTGTGAGACTCATGTTTATTCTTTCTTTTTTTTTTTTTTTTTTTTTTTGTACTGAGGGTTGAACTCAGGGGCACTTGACCACTGAGCCATATCCCCAGCCCTATTTTGTATTTTATTTAGAGACAGGGTAACACTGAGTGCTTATAACGCCTCACTTTTGCTGAGGCTGGCTTTGAACTCATGATCTTCCTGCCTCAGCCTCCCAAGCCACTGGGATTGCAGGCTGCTCCACCTCACCTGGCACATTTATTCTTAGTATATTTACATATATTAAAATAGATAAAATAATTAGTTAATGCTTGCTATCGATAGCTAATGTGTGCACCTCAATGTTATATATTCTATCAATGACTAAAAAAGGCAGTTTGAAAGCTGTATACAGTAACATGATATATGTAAGGCTTATCTATGTTTTAAGTGAAAGCTAAATATAATCCAAGCAGAATTTGCTCAGTGATCCTTAAATTTTACTGGCATGGTTTGCATGTGTGTGTTTGCCTTGAATGATGAAGATTTCTTAGGAATGCAGTTACCAGAACAAAACAGACTGTATTTGAACCATAAGTGTGCTAAAGAAAATTGCCCAAACTATTAATCTTTGATAAAGCCTTTTATTTTTATATATATTAATTCTGGGGAATTTTTCTTTAAGCTGTTTCTTTTTCTTCATGAATCAGGTTATAATTTATGAACAAATATTTATTTGACCATGTAACCTATTTTTTTTTATTAAGAATGACATTGGCTACTTTAAAGAATATTATGTTCTGCCAGGTTGACAGATATGTTATTTCAATTTGAGATAAAATCCGATGTCATTTTCTTCTGATATTGAAATTTCTTTTTTTATTAACAACTTAGGGAAAAAAGGCTTGCTTCTCCATATTGAAAATATCTCCCAAAGTGATTCATTGTTTATATGGGTTTTTTTTATTTGTTTATTTGTTTTTTAAGTATTGGGAATTGAACCCAGGGCTTTACACATGCTACACAAGTGCTCTGTTACTGACCTACATCCCCAGCTACTGATCCATTGTTTTTGATGACAATGTATTGTTTCCCTTAAGTTTATTGAAACAAGCAAACAAAAAAAGAATTAGAATTTATCTATTCTTGTTAGTAAAACTTAGAAACCGAAGATCTTCCATAATTCCCATTCTTTTTAGTTTAGTACAATATTTTAAAGAGAAAAAACCTAAGAGGTCTGTCTTTGTGCTAGTTGCTTTAAACACCATGGCAACCTTGTGAACGAGGCATTATTTTAATTTGATTAATAAGAAAACTGGTAATCAGGTTGGGGAGAATATATGTTTGAAATGCATCTGGTATGTCATATTGAAACTACCCATTTCATCTGTCTGAATTTAAAGTTTCTTTCTATAAGTGATTTTTCATATTTTTCCCTTTGCATCTTAGCTTGCAAACTAGGTTGGAGAAATAAAGTAGAACTAAGAGCTAGAGGCCCCTTTCAGATTTAGAACACTCTAATTAGGGACCCAAAATTTGCATGTGTGTGGCCCTGTTCGATCCTCAGCACCAAATACAAACAAAGATGTTGTGTAACTAAAAAATAAATATTTAAAATTCTCTCTCTCACTCTCTCTTAAAAAATATATATACATATATATATAGAGAGAGAGAGAGACAGAGAGAGAGTAGTTATTGATGGACCTTTATTTATTTTATTTGTTTATCTGTAGGGCTGAGAATTGAACTCAGTTCCTCATACATAGTAGACAAGCACTGTACCACTGAGCCATGACTCCAGCCCCAAGAATTATTACTTTTTATGATGTGGTTAAAATTTGATGTATGTTATTTTATGCATATAAGAATAACATGCTTTTGAAGGTAAAGTTTTGTGAATCCTAATCAGCTTGTTTATGTTTTTCCAAGATTTTTATTAAAGGATGGCCAGCTGTGGCTCTGTGCTCCCCAGGCAAAGCAAATATGGAAGTGCTTAGCACAGAATGCAGTTTATCTTAGTGATCGTGAAGCCTGTTTTAAGTGGTATTCCAAGTTAATGGGGGATGAACCAGACCTAGATCCTGATATTAATAAGGACTTTTTTGAAAGCAATATACTTCAGCTTGACCCTTCTCTATTAACGGAAAATGGAATAAAGTGTTTTGAAAGATTCTTCAAAGCAGTTAATTGTCGAGAAGGGAAACTAGTAGCAAAAAGAAGAACCTATATGATGGATGACTTAGAATTAATAGGATTGGACTACCTTTGGAGGGTAAGTAAAAAATAATAACTTTTGTTTGTAAACATTGTACTCAAAGTAGTTTTTTTTTTAGTCACAGAATCTCATTTTTATTACATGTCTTTATGTGGTTTTGATGCTTACAGAGAAATTCAAGAAGGATGCAGTTATTTATCTTTAGCTTCTTGTTATGTACCTACTATTTGTCATGCATATCCCTGCCCACTTTTTTTTTCTTTGTTCTTTCTTCTGTTAACCACTTAGGATCCTTCTGTTCACTTTAGAATCATCTTTTATCTTCCCCAATGAAAAAATATCTCTCCTACTTTTATTTAATATGATAAATACATCTTAAAGATTTTAAAATTCATTTAATGCCACAGTAACCATCTTTTATCTTCCCCAATGAAAAATTGTCTCTCCTACTTTTATTTAATATGATAAATACATCTTAAAGTTTTTAAACTTTATTTAATGCCACAGTAAACAAATAGATGAGATGACTATTATTAGGAAGTGTTTAAAGATATTTATTGACAATTTAACTAGATTTATTTAAAAAGCTACAGAATAAATATTATATGCTACTTAAAATTAACTTTCTCACTTTGATAGAATAAATACATGGATGTATTTTCTCATTGTCTTCTCTTAACATCGAATCTGTTTTATTTTAGCTGACATGACTTTGGGAATTTATGTGTTCTATAAGCGAACTTTAGCTAGACTAAGATATTTTTTATCATGTTCCATTTTCAAGTTGTTTTAACTTGAAAATAACTATGAAAAAATGATAACAAGTTAGTAAAAGTTTTTAAAAATTGTCTATTTAAATTGCTTTTTTCCCTTAATTTCCCATTTTACCCTTATCAAATTCTTACTAGATCATTCTTGAAAAATACCAAGGGTTCAAAACATAGTTTAAAGTTGCAAAGTAGTTTAATAGTGTTTTATGTTAAACAAAATTTCTTAAACATTTTTATTTGTATTACCACTTATAAACTTCACAAGTTGGTAAACAAATTGCCAAGTGGTGTTGCTCAAAGTACTTTGTGTTTTTTTGTTTTCTTTATTATTCAGGAAACTTAATTTTACATTACTTTAAATTTAGTTTGTTTAAAATCAGTATCCTTAAATTATTGAAGGTTATATTTATAATAATTGAGTGTGATTTAAATGTAAGTGCCAAATTAAAATATCTCAATAGTTTTAATGCTATAATCTTTTTTTGGAATTAGGTTGTAATTCAGAGTAATGATGACATTGCCAACAGAGCTATAGATCTTCTTAAAGAGATATACACAAACCTTGGCCCCAGATTACAGGTCAATCAGGTGAGAAATAAAGTAAAACCTTCACTGCTATTATGTTAAAATAATTATGTAGTTAGTGTGTTAACCTCTTTAACTTGTTGCCAACTTTAACTAAGTTGCCAAGTATATATAACCCAAATTTTTTCCTGTACAGTGCCAATAAAAGATAGTGTTATCATTATTAATCTTAGATGATTAGAATTGTTTGAATGTATTATTAGTTGTAATATGTTGAAACTGCCAAAATTTAAATTTGCATCTGGACTCAGATGGGCTTTGGGGTTTGTTTTGTTTAGTTTAGAAAATAATTGGTTATTTTTAATATTATTGAGGGGTTTTTTTTTTAGGAATCTTGGATTTCATTATAGTTAGAAATGATCACAGTTGAGAGTTATCTTTATATTAAAATTTCACTGTCTTTAATTAGATTATGTTGTGAGCAACTTGAACTATCTTTATTTGGCTCATTATTTAAAGGTGGTTATACATGAAGACTTCATTCAATCTTGTTTTGATCGATTGAAAGCCTCATATGATACATTATGTGTTTTGGATGGTGACAAAGACAGTATTACTTGTACAAGACAGGAAGCCATCCGAATGGTTCGAGTATTAACTGTTCTAAGGGAATACATAAATGAATGTGACAGCGATTATCATGGGGAAAGAATGATTCTACCTATGTCAAGGTTTGTGAGAAACTGGTCTATTGCTAATTTCCAATTGTTTTATATTTTTCTTAGACTTTACTTAGAAATGCAATAATATATTAATTAATAAGAAAATGAATTTTTCATTTTTAGATTTTAATGTTTTTTAAAACATTCTTAAGACAAATTTACATTTTGCATGTATTTTCTTTAGCCATGCGTGTCAAAATGGTCTGCTTTTATTTTTATGTATAATTTGGACAAGCATTATTATTTATTAGTTTTCTCTTTATTTTTTCACATTCTTGTAATCCATTCAGTATGTCATTAATTTTTCAATTTGTTTTATTTTTACATTGACACTGTGAAAATTAAATTTTTGTCAGGTGTGGTCAAATTTAACTTGTAATCCCAGCTATCTAGAAAATGAGGCAAGAGGATGGCAAGTTCAAGGCCAGCATGGGCAACTTAAAAAGTCAGTCTCAAAATAAAAGTGAGAAAAGGCTAAGATATAGCTGATGGGTTGAATGCTTGCCTAGCATACGTAAGGCTCTGAATTCAATCTCCTGTACAACAAAAAAAGAAAGGAAAGTAGGAGAAATTATTAAGAGCTACTTATGCAGCAGATAATACAAACAGTAGTTTAAATTATCTTTGTTGAAATTTATTTAAGTTTAAAAGTTAATTTCTGATGGGTTTAGTGGCACATGCCTGTAATCCTTGCAACTCTAGAGGCTAATACAGGAGGATCACAAGTTCAAAACTATCTCAAACGGGTAGGGATGCAGCTCAAGTAATTAAAGTACCCCTAGGTTCAGTCACCAAGTACCAAAAGGAAAAAATTCTGTAAAGTAAATTTGATATTGATAGTTGTATTTTTGACATCATAAATTGAAGAAGTACAACTGCTGTGCTATGTGATATAAATTTATATTATACATTTTCATTAAGCAAATTTCTTAATAATTAAGCCTTTCTAGTTTTGAGCACATTTAACATATGAAAAAGGGAAGATTGCTTTTTGAATGTTATTTTTAAATTTTGTATAATTACTAGTTAGAAGGGATTATACTTATAATGTGATGGAATTTTTTAAGACCTGTTTAATGAAAACATGCATTTTAACTTTTTTGTTGACATAGATTGAGTACCAAACCCAAAATTCAGAGTGCTTCAAAATCCAAAACTTTTTGACTGTGACATGTGCATAAGAAGAAAATTATATATGAATTTATATATAAGAGGTCAAAAAACACAGATACACTAAAAATACTACATTAAAATATTTGTAAATAAGTTCTATGAAACCTAAATGAATTATGCGGTTAGATTCGGGTCCCAGATACATCATTATGTATGTGCAGATATTAAAAAATAAAAATATTAAAAGCCCCATTCTGTGACCCTCTGGAGTCTGCTCTTTTGGATAAGGCAGCTTGTATTTTCACCTTTAAAAATAATCTTTAATGATTTGAGTTTTTGTAGGTCAAAAATAACGAATTTTGTGTTACAAGTTAGAAATATTTTATTCTTATCTATAGAGAAAAGATTTGCAATATAGTATATGATAGTTTACATGTACAGCTTAACAAAAACTAACATTAGTATCAATATTCTAAAATAAATTATTGAACATCCATTCTCGTACTAAATAAGAAAATACTAAAGTCTCAGCTTTATTTTTTTGGCAGTCAGCTAAATGCTTCATTTTTCAATTTTTTGCTTGTTTTCTTTTTCTAGAGCATTTCGTGGTAAACATCTCTCTCTCATAGTTCGATTTCCAAACCAAGGCAGACAAGTTGATGATTTGGATATACTGTCTCATACGAATGAAACAGTTGGTTCAGTACGACGATGTATTCTCAATCGTATTAAGGCCAATGTAGCCCATACAAAAATTGAACTCTTTGTGGGTGGTGAGCTAATAGATTCTGAAGATGACAGAAAGCTAATTGGACAATTAAACTTAAAAGATAAATCAGTAAGTACATAAACTTTTCAAATGTTCACCCAAAATTTTTTATTATCAGTAAAAGTGTCACATTTAACTGTTATTTGCATGTCTCTGTATTGATATCTATGCATAACTTCAAATAAGGTAGATGTCTCAGAACTTCCAGTAGAAGTATAGTCTCCTCCCATATACATGGGTTGAATCTTTGCAGATTTATCCAATAATAAATGAAAGTAATTAAGAAAAATTGGCATCTATTTTGAACAGAATATGTACAAACTTTTTTGTCATTCCCTAAATGGTATAAAAACTTACATATCATTTACTTTGTATAAGATATTGGAAGAAATTTATTAGAGATGAATTGAAATATATAGGGAACTAGCATTTATGAAACGTGATACCATAATTTGAGGAACAAGAATCAATCCTTCAAGGATGTTAAGGGAGGATTATCCAGGGAGTTATGTTAAATAGTACCATTTTTATTTTTTATTTATTTATTTTTTTTAGTTGTAGTTTGTTGAGAGCCACAGCCGAAGGGGCCCTAGCAAACTTCCAGCTGCCAGCTGATGATTGGCTCACAGCAGCCCCAGCAACTTCTAGCTGCCAACTGATTGGCTCTTCTGCGGTGATGCTCAATGAGCTGTTTCCCCGCCCTTTCAGACCATTGGAGCTACTAATCGGGGGACTTTTTTGGCTCCGCCCACACAACCCAGCCAATAGGCCTCAAGAGCAGGAGGAGTGAGGGAGGTTGAGAGACTTGTGGGAAGCCAGTGGTGGCAGTTGGGCTCTGAGGGATTTTCCTGAGGAGCTGTGTGGTGTGGTGTGTGTGTTCTAAAAATAGTTTGTTTCTTTTGACAAGTGGCTCCTGAATTGTACCCAGCCAGACTGTGGCATTTCTCCTAGCTGTCTCCTTGCAAAATTCCTCATTGGCAACCTTCCATAACAGGTACTGTCCTCCATTTAGCACAGCTTTACACATATTAGCCCAATCTGCTGGTGTAGTGTTCAAGTTGGTAATGGATTCGACCAAGCTTACAGTGAAGGGTGCTTGAGGACCATAGGTTGTTACAGCCTCTTTTAGCTGCTTCACTTTTTTGAAATTTAAAGCATGGTGAATTTGCTGCCCTCCTGCCTGCTCAAATACAGGGCATGTTAATATCTGAGATCCTGTTTCAGGATCCCAACTATCAACTGCGGGGGTTGGGAGCCTCCCAGCATAGGGAGATGGCACTGTTGGTTGGACACTTACGCCCTCTAGTGATAGAAAGGTGTTAGCAGCAGTCTCCTGATGTAACTTTTCCCCTGATGGCTTTTTCTGCTTTAAACTTTCTTCTTCTGTCTGACTAGCTCGAGAGACCTTCTCTTTTATTTGAATGTTTTCCTCTGTCTGATTAACTTGAGAAACCTTCTCTTTTACTTGAATTTTTTCCTCTGTCTGACTAGCTCAAGAGACCTTCTCTTTTACTTGAGTATCACCACCTATCACGCAGGAGACCGGGGTTCAATTTCCCAACAGGGAGCCAGGGAGATTGAGAGGCTTGTGGGAAGCCAGTGGTGGCAGTTGGGCTCTGAGGGTTTTTCCTGAGGAGCTGTGTGGTATGGTGTGTGTGTTCTAAAAATAGTTTGTTTCTTTTGACAAGTGGCTCCTGAATTGTGCCCAGCCAGACTGTGGCATTTGGTGGCCCGGGGAACGACTGAGGGTAAGTGATAAGGTAAACTTTTTGCCCCTGAGGACAGGGCAAGAGGATGGGTATCCATTTTAAGATTCTTCTTTTGTTTTGTTTAGCTTTTAAGTTGCCTGTCCCTGGAGATGAGTGAGACAGAAGAAAAATCGCTCACATATGAGGAAAAACTATTTGCGTCTGAGGAACAGATAGGGAGAAAGGACGGATGGACATTTCAGGAGGATAGAAAGGCTAATATAATGATTTTGTGTTGTTCCATTTTTGTTTCATTCGGTCTCTGCTTTGTTTGGCGTCATCTTGTTGGGTTGTATTATAGTAGAAATATGGGATCAGAAATTAGTGAAAAAACAAACTGAAAGAGTATTAAGTAAGTTGTTAGAGGAAGGAGGCATACCAGTAAAATTAAGAGCAATCAGGGCATATGTTGATACAAAAATGTAGCCCATGGCTTTTTAAGGAGGAGTTGTTAAATATATCACAATGGAACCATCATGGTGAAGATTTAAAAAGAATAGAAAAGAAAAGCCCAGGGACTCTGCCCTTTGGCACATTGCCATTGTGGACATTTGTATCTTGTTTGCTTAGTCCAAAGCCTTCAGTTCAGACAATGGTAGAGAAAGGAGAAGACATATTGATTCAAGTAAAAGAGAAGGTCTCTCAAGTTAATCAGACAGAGGAAAAGATTGAAGTAAAAGAGAAGGTCTCTCAAGCTAGTCAGACAGAAGAAGAAAGTTTAAAGCAGAAAAAGCCATCAGGGGAAAAGTTACAACAGGAGACTGCTGCTAACACCTTTCTATCACTAGAGGGCGTAAGTGTCCAACCAACAGTGCCATCTCTCTATGCTGGGAGGCTCCCAACCCCCGCAGTTGATAGTTGGGATCCTGAGACAGGATCTCAGATATTAACATGCCCTGTATTTGAGCAGGCAGGAGGGCAGCAAATTCACCATGCTTTAAATTTCAAAAAAGTGAAGCAGCTAAAAGAGGCTGTAACAACCTATGGTCCTCAAGCACCCTTCACTGTAAGCTTGGTCGAATCCATTACCAACTTGAACACTACACCAGCAGATTGGGCTAATATGTGTAAAGCTGTGCTAAATGGAGGACAGTACCTGTTATGGAAGGTTGCCAATGAGGAATTTTGCAAGGAGACAGCTAGGAGAAATGCCACAGTCTGGCTGGGTACAATTCAGGAGCCACTTGTCAAAAGAAACAAACTATTTTTAGAACACACACACCACACCACACAGCTCCTCAGGAAAATCCCTCAGAGCCCAACTGCCACCACTGGCTTCCCACAAGTCTCTCAACCTCCCTCACTCCTCCTGCTCTTGAGGCCTATTGGCTGGGTTGCGTGGGCGGAGCCAAAAAAGTCCCCCGATTAGTAGCTCCAATGGTCTGAAAGGGCGGGGAAACAGCTCATTGAGCATCACCGCAGAAGAGCCAATCAGTTGGCAGCTAGAAGTTGCTGGGGCTGCTGTGAGCCAATCATCAGCTGGCAGCTGGAAGTTTGCTAGGGCCCCTTTGGCTGTGGCTCTCAATAGTAGTTGGACAAAATACCTTTATTATTTATTTATTTTTTTATGGTGCTGAGGATTGAAACCAGTGTCTTGCATATGGTAGGCAAACATTGTACTGCTGAGCCATAACCCCAGCCCCAACATAGTACTTTTTAAATTGGTTTTTATGTTTGGTTTGGTTTGGTTTGGTTTGGTTTTTGTGGGTTTTTTTTTATTTTTAAGAAATGAAAAGCCTCAAATCATTAAAGATTATTTTTAAAGGGTAGTCTTTTTTAGTTCTAGATTCTAAGTGTTGTAAAGTATTTTCTCTCATTTTTACTACTATGTAATTACCATTTTTAGCTAATTACAGCCAAACTTACACAATTAAACTCGAACATACCATCAAGTCCTGATAGCTCTTCTGATTCTTCAACTGGATCCCCTGGAAATCATTGTAATCACTACAGTAATAGTCCCAATCCAGAAGTAGAAAATTGTTTGCCTGGGGTGGTGAGTAACAACTGAATAAAAGGAATCATACTCTTTTGGGGGAAATATGAACAAATGTGTGGCATGTTTCTAAGAAGCTTATAGTTTTATAGATTAGTCAAAAGTATCAAATAAGTGTACAGTTAGCTATTAACTCATGAGTGGACTCCTAAATTGTTGGAATTTATAAAATGACATACCTCAAATTAGCTATTATAATTTGATTACACTATTAAATATATAACTGGAATATTTATTTATAGTTGTAGTTGGACACAATACCTTTATTTCCTTATTTATTTTTTGTGATGCCGAGGATCGAACCCAGGGTCTCGTGTGTGCGAGGCGAGTGGTCTACTGCTGAGCCATAACCCCAGCCCAGAAAATACTACTATATTTTTACTTTTTTTTTATAGAAATTGTGTTCATGAACTGTGTGATCTACTATTTTTATCAGACTCTTAATAATTGTATTTTACATCTTAAAAATTAACCCCATTGGCCAAATTATATTGTTGTGTTATATGCAATGTAGGATTACATAACAATAAATTGGGAGAAAAACAAAACAGCTCTTGCCTTTCTTAACTTTCCTCTCCTCCATTCTTTTAAGTATTGATTAAAATTTCAATTACTCTAACCACATATATGTTAAGATTTGGATCTGTAAAACTTGGAATTAGAAATATAATTCCTGAAGGACAAAGTATGTTCTGTTTAAATAGCATCTGAATACCTTGTAAAGGTATAGTTTGTAATATAGAATAGACTGTCACAAAAGAAATTACTCAAAGCTTTGTGAAACAGTAAATGATGTGCTATTTTGCATCTTAAAATATTAAAATAAGTGTATTTATAAAAGTGAAAAGATGAAAGAAGGCACATCTTTTCAGGAAGTATATATGATGTGTGTGTGTATGTATATATATATGCAAAGAGTGATTGATCAGTTGAAAACACATTTTGGGGATAGTGAATAGATAATTTTTGCTAATAAAAACCTTCCTGGGCGTAATTTACAAGTTAGTGTTTTATATATTCTATGTTCTAGATAATGTCACTGCATCCCAGATACATATCTTTTCTTTGGCAAGTTGCAGACTTAGGTTGCAGCCTGAATATGCCTCTTCTTAGAGATGGTGCAAGAGTACTTATGAAACTGATGCCACCAGGTTAGTAAATTGTCTAACTCCCTCCTCTTAAGAAAGTCTGATCAGTGAACAATAAACAAACATGGAATGGTAATAAAGTCTGTTCAGATATACTTTGTGGAACAGTGCATCATATTGATCATGAGTCTTCCATACAAATATGGTGAAATTTTTTCTACAAATAGGGAAAATATTTGATATTTTTAGCAAGGTAATATTAAATGCAGTTTAGAAAATTGGGGTTCTTCAACATTCAGAATGAAGAGTAATCTTTGTCTTTAGACATTCTGATCCTCCATTATGATTTCAAAAACAATTTTTAAAAACTTCACTTTTATTAGTGCATATACCCAAACTATTATTTTGTGTGTCATATTTGAATATTTTGTACTGACTTATTTATATGTAGGTAAAGGTGTGTTTCTTATGAATTCATACAATCTTGCTCTCATCTATCTCACTTTTGCTTAGTGTTTTCATTGTTCACATTTTTAAAACTATGAAATACAATTTTCTTATTTACTTCTAATTTGATTTTAAAATTGACCCTTTCCTTGATTGTCTGTAGTTATTATTACTACCTCTTCCCAATTTCATCCATAACTTCTTAAAACAATTTCTACAAGGTGATACCTGTTATTTCATAATTTCTTGGAATATTTTGCTCATTCATGACCCATTCTGGTCATTTCTTTGGTACAGCTATCATTCTGGAACTTTCTACTTCTCTGCTACAGTATTATTCAGAGTTCGTATTCATATAAAGTCAGTTGCAAGAATCCTTCTCTTAATGCTCGTCTTTTTGCTTCTTTCCTCAATATTTTGGGGTTTTATTTCAATGTGCTCTTTTTTTTTTTTTTTTTTTTAAGAGAGAGGTGGGGGGAGAGAGAGAGAGAGAGAATTTTTTAATATTTATTTTTTAGTTATCCTCGGACACAACATCTTTGTTTGTATGTGGTGCTGAGGATCGAACCCAGGCCGCGCGCATGCCAGACGGGTGCGCTCCTGCTTGAGCCACATCCCCAGCCCCTTCAATGTGCTCTTAATCTTGAGACTTTATTGAGTAATTTTGCTGAAGCTTGTTCTCAAAAAAAAAAAAAAAAAAGTATATAAAATAAAAGGTTTTTAATTTTTTTAAGATATTAGCCGAAATGCAAACAAGTTCTTTTACCATGTAAAACTTACCAGTAAGTTTGATTTTCAATTAATCCTTGAGTTATAGAATCTTGTGATGGTGTACTTTGGAAGTTTTTTAATTGTCTTATATATGGGATCTCTGTGGATTTTCCAGTTGAACAATTGATTTCTTCAGTTTGAGAGATTTATATTTTGCGTTGTTCATTTTCTCATTGCTTTCTTTATATTTTTGAGATTTTTATATGCTGTTTAATGAAGTGTTAAATTAACTCAAGCTAATTTTTTTATTCTTTGCTTCTCTTTATTCTTTTTTTAGTTTCTTTGGGTGATCTCTTGGTTGATTTTGTGTATGTGTAACCACTTTATTTTATTATTTTCAAGACTTTTTCTTTTTTAAAGTTGGCTTCTATTTTTTTTAATTTTTTATTTTTTTAGTTGTAGATGATCAGATACCTTTATTTTGTTTGTTTATTTTTATGTGGTGCTGAGGATTGAACCTAGTGCCTCAGACATGCGAGCTAAGCACTCAGTCGCTAAGCCACAACCCCAGCCCAGTTGTCTTCTTTTTTTTATGCAATATTTAATGTTCCTGATAACATTTGTGTTTTAAATGTTCTGATCAGCAATCCATGTGTTATTGTATTGAAATAATTACAAAATTACAGAAAAATTAAAATACCAAGTCTCATCATTGAACTCTATGAAAATACTTTGTTAGTTTGATGTCCTCTCACTCAGAAGTGTGTTTTTCAGATAACAATGTTGTAAACATAGTAAACTTAAATTGATATATTTCTGCCATCAAATCCACTAATTTATTCAAGTTTCATCTTTCCTCAGGTTTTACGAGTTACTGTAGTAAAATTCTTCAGTGATAGGTATTTAAGAACTTTCTGTATGAATGGCCAGTATTTTAAGCAAAATCAAGATTATCTTGTAGATACTTACTTAGCAAGGGAAAATTAATTTCTACATATTTTTATGAGCAGAATTTAGACTGTACTTAGTATTGGTTTTTCATAATGTATGCTTTTTGGAATATGAGGATAAACTTTTGGGGGGGAGTTATAGGGTTTGAACTCAGGAGCACTCAGTCACTGAGCAACATTCCCAGCCCTGTTTTGTGTTTTATTCAAAAACAGGGTCTCACTGAGCTGCTTAGGGCTGTGCTGTTGCTGAGGCTGGCTTTGAACTTGTGATCCTCCCACCTCATCCTCCCAGACTGCTGGGATTGTAGGCATGTGCCACCCTGCCTTGCTGAGGAATAATCTTTTTAGTTGTACTTGTCAATGGACCTTTATTTTATTTATTATTTGTATGTGGAGTTGAGTATTAAATCATGGATTCACACATGCTAGACAATTGGCCTACCACTGAGCTGCATCCTCTGCCCAACATTTTGTTGAGTTAAAACTCATAATGTATGTTTATTCTTATAAAGTTAGTGGCAAGTATTCCTTTGTTAATGCTGGTCTCTTTGCGTCTTTCCTCAGTATTTTGGGATTTTGTCATGTGATTGTATTTAGTTCAGATTTTAAGCTAAATGAAAACTCAGTTTCATAGTTCACTGTATTTTCAAATATGGAGATGTTCTTTGCACATTTGTAGAGGTATGTAAATGCTAAGGGCCCTGTGTTTTAGTGGGGAAAATATGCATTCTATAAACTGTATAGAAATCAGTCTTCATGCTTTAACTTCACAGCAGTGGGGGTGTATATATGTAAATACTTGTGAATCAAGCAACATCTTATTTGTGTAAATTACTGTATTATATTGCATATGTCAGTATTGTTTTACCTTTTGATTTTTAGCTGAATTTGTTATGCAATATCAAGTCTACAGCCACAGTTTAACCAAACACTCAGATTTTAACAGTGGTTGTTAATCGGAAAAAAATAATAATAAATTTACCATTGCTAAATATCTTTTCCATATGATAAACAAGCCAAGATATCCATATTATTTTTGGAATAGAATTCACAAAACAAGATTTGTTAAGTGAGCCAAGTAAACCATTGATACTGCTGCTTTGGTAGCATCTGATATTTTATAGAATATCTGCTGATAAGTAAATAATACCATGGCTTTAAACATCTTTCACAGGTTTGTCACCTAAAGTTTTAGCAGATTCCATTTAGGGTATACTAAATTAGTGTTTGTGGGGACAAGTGTTTGGAGTATTGCATACATGACATACATTATGGGTGTCTGAGCGGGAAACCATTCCCCCCGCACGCAGGTGTGTGAACTGCAAATAGTTTATTCTTTAGGCACAGCCCTGGACGTGAGGCCATGTGTTGCAGTTCTTGAGCTTGATCCATGGCCCACTCCTCGACTGGTCACTGCAAGGACTGTTGGCCAGAAATTGTATTGGTGGCTGCCTATAATCTCCTTAGCTACTGCCTGAATTATATACCATGATAACTACGCAATAAAATCAGACCTGCTTCCTGATTAGTCTCCAGAGATCTTGATTAACAACTCCATAGCCACATTCTCCTCTACCTTGTTTGTAGACTTCTGGCTGGACAACAGAGAACCCATGCAAGTGTTTTCTCAACTTCTTTGAAAATATTTTCATCAAAAGTTGTTCTATTCACAGTATTCCAGAGCCCCATTATTCAAATGCTTTAAACTTAACTCTTGGGTCAGCATGACTTCTCAGCAGCATTATTAATGTCATGGGCCAAGGAGAATCACTCTGAATCATATGCCCTGTTTTTATTATTTTCTTTTATTGTGGCGATAGATTCGTATGTACATTATATGATTTACTTTATGTCACATGAGGTAATATTATTGTACATAATGTAAGTGTGTATTTTAGTAGCATTAATTATATATATGTGTACTATTTCCAATGTACTTCTTTTTAAGTGTGGTATTGCTCCCACAGTAATCAGCTCTTTGAGCAGTTGTTCTTGCCAAAACATTAACAGTTTGAAACAAATTTATTTTCTCTGGACACATTTTTTCCCCTCTTGGATTCAACCAAATTTAATGTCATTGCTATCATTAAATGGTTTTCTATTTCTTAACCAACAGATGAGTCTGTTTCCAACGACACATCTGAATTAGCCATTTTCCCAAGCACTGATTTCTTCTTGTATAAAATGTAATTTAAAGCCAAAATTTGATCTCCGCGTTTTCCTTACTTGAGATGTGATGCCTCTCTCATCCCTCAAGATAGAGATAGCATAGGTGTGTAAGCATATCCAGTCACACATATTTTCTTCTGTGTGTACTATGAAAATTTGTTTAGGTATGTAAAAATCATGAGCACACAATAGAACTTCCAGTTTCACTATTATGAAACTTTGAGTTTTTATTTTATTTTATCATTATTTATTTATTTTGTTATCTAGGATTGAACCCAGGGGCACTTATACACTGAGCCACATCCCAACCCATGAGACAGGGCTCCCTGAGTTGCTTAGCACCTAGCTTTTGCTGAGGCTGACTTTGAACTCGCGATCCTCCTGTCTCAGCCTCCTGAGCTGCAGGTGTGCAATGGTGCCCAGCTTCTTTTCACTTTTTTCTGTAGCAATGGGGAAACTGGTTCCATATTATAATTAAATTATTTAATTATTTGTTTAATCCCCTAACTTCTGTAGCAGTCTTTTCCCTGCATAAAAGCCCTTTCCTTTATTTAGCTAAGGCATTAGCTGCAGTTACTCATCTGTCCTTTCACATAAATATTAAACAAACATTACAAACAGAATACTGTTATTGGAGAAAACTTGCTATATCCCAGACAGGTATCTCAGTGTAACTAAATCCTAATTTGGAAGATATTAAACATATAAGAAATAGAGAAATTTGTGGTTTAACATTATTCAGATAAAGTAGGGAATGAAATTAGATCCTCTGAATCAGAGGGACTACAATTAAAGAAAATATACCTGCCTTGGGACCAGAGCATTGTAAGGCTTTTAATTTTTTAAAATTAGTGTTGCAGTAATTCACTCGCAGGTCAGCTTGAGAAAGAAAGAAGAAGCAGAGCAAGCAAAGCAGCAGCAAAAAAAGAAGCCCTTTGTTGTATACAAGCAATCTTTTTATAGTATTGTGAACAAAGAAGGCAGCCTTCCAACAGCAATAAATCAGGTCTTTTAGCTAATTAAACATAGCATACAGAAGTTTTACTTTCTAATCAGAAGTGACCCGATTCTCATGGCTAATCTACTCTCGGCCTGAAACATGCCTAGCTTTGCTCTTGTTAAGAACAGTTAATAAAATTTTTCTTAGCACCCTCCTAACCCACTTGGCAGAACATCCCATTTGCAGGCAAGTCCTCCCAAGGACAGCAGACACCTTGTTTTCAAGCATGTCCGCTGTTACCTATCTATACCTTGACAGAATATCCCGTTTGCAGGCAGACTCCATCAAGGACAGTAATAGTAACACAGACACATCTGATTCTCTACAATTAGAATAAAAAGGGTTTCTGTGCTTCAGCTCCCTGGCTTCTGCACTGTATCTCCATAAGATTTTTCTAACATTTGGAGAATGTGATAGAAGCCTGTGCCTTTTAACCTACATATTTTTACTACAATATCCATGTGCTTCCTAAGAACATGAGTTTTTTTGTTTTTATTTTTGTTTTTTGTTTTTTGAGAAAAGGGAGAAGGAAGGTTTATTGCTTTGCCAGCAAAGGAAAAATAGAGGAACTTCGGTCCCAAAGGCTGTGATTCTGCCTATCTGCAGAGAAATGGAGCTATTTTTAGAGATGATTCAAAATGCTACTTTCCATGTGTTCTCTGCTGGAATTGTAATCAGTTGTTGAGAGAGAGTCATTTCTGAGATCTCCTGACCATACCCAAAGTCTGTTTACTTTGTTCCTATGGTGGGTGAGTACTTGGTAATAGAAAAATCTGATTAAAGTAGGGAAGAAATGTAATCCTGTTTCCCTGAGATTAGGTAGGAGAAGGGGGAGAGGAAGAAAAAGTAACACCATTTTAAAAATAAGTTGCAGTGACAGAGCAGCAAGAGCTATACATAAAGCATGAAGTGAACCACTATTAAATTTCCCCATATCACATTTCTGTGGAAAATATGGGCTCCTTTCCAAGGTGTTCCTACCAAAAGAGGGAAAAGTAATACAAACTCCTGTTTCCATCAGGAAACCCAGACAAGGCTTACATAGGGCAGGGATCATGCAGATGGCCATAAGTGTCATGACTTATTCAGTTGTTTTTTTTTTTTTTTTTCCCCTCAAAGTAGACCATGATGGGAGCCACCTGTACTATGCAGGGAGAAGAGGTGGGAGTTCCCCAAAGCAAAAGGAGTTTCAGCACCTATTAGGACAGTCCTACAGTCCCTCCCTTTACTCATAGGAGTAGCTCTACCCAAGGCAGACACACCTTTCTCCTAACTCTCCAGTATGACTCTCAGCAAGTTGATCGGCTATTTTGCATTATGAGCATGGAAGTAGAGTTCCTTGGAGAGTCAGGCCTACCCAAGAAGGGTGAAGGGTAGGCTGCTGTTACCCAGGAAACTAATTTTTTTCCCTAAAGCTGCTGTTACCCAGGAAACTAATTTTTTTCCCTAAAGCTCAGTCCTCGGAAATTGGTCTTGAAATTCAGGATCTGTCCCCATTTCCCTGGTGGTGAAGACTGAACATCCAAGAAATGTTGAGGCAAGAGTAAAAAGTTTTATTTAAAAGATAAAATAGAGACTCATACCATACATAGGGAATGGGGGTGACTTGCCCCTTTTAAAAGACTTTAGGTTTCTCCCACCCTGCCTACTTAGCGGGTAAAAGGGCAGGAAGAGATCTGGCCAGAGGAAATTCATTAGCAGGTTTTTTCTGGGAGGAACAATTCCCTAAAGATAGGTGACCTTGGCCAAGGTTGGAGGAAGTGATCTGGAGATAGTAGCATTTTATTTCTCTTTGAATCAGTCTTCAGCTTCCTGACCTAGTCATTAATTTATTATCTGCACTGACTGTCCTTTGTCCCAGTCTACCTTGTCCCCTATGGCAATCCAACAAGGAAGATACAGCTTTGAGAAGAAAGAAAAGATTGGTTTATTGCTCTGCTTGCAAAAGAAAAACAGGACACTCCTGACCCAGTGGTTGTGATTTTCAGGATATTATGAAAAATACCAAAGAGTTTTTTTGATTTTGTTGTTATTGTTGTTTTGTTTTGTTTTTTGGTGTGTTTTGTGGGGGCTGGAGTGGGGAGGAATTGAACCCAGGGCCTTGTGCATTACCAGCTGAGCTATGTTCCCAGCTCTCTTTTTTTTTTTTTTTTTTTTGTCTTTTAAAAACAGAGCAGCTCTACATAATGGCCTGTAATCCCAGCAGTGCGGAGGCTAGGCAGGAGGAATATAGGTTCAAAGCCAGCCTCAGCAATTTAGATATGTCCTGAGCAAATATAAAATAAAAATAAAGGATAGGGAAGTGGTAACTCCGTAGGTTCCTAGTTAAAAAAACAAAACTATGACTACCCAAGTTGAATTTTGATTATTACAAGATAATGTTCCTTTTTAAAAACTGTAATAAAATCTTCTATAAAATTACCACCATAACTGATTATTCTGAAAGTGTAGAGTTCTTCAGTGGTAGAGTACTTTCTTGACATGTGTGAGGCTATAGGTTTGATCTCTAGCACTGCAAAAGAAATCTCAGAATACATTTATAAATGTACAGTTCACTGCTGTTTTAGTCAACTTTTCCTTTACTGTAACCAAAAGATCTGACAAGAACAATTGGAGAAGGAAAAGTATATTTTGGCTCATAGTTTAAGATGTAGAGTCCCCGGTTGGCGGACTCCATAGTTGTGAGCCTGAGATGAGGCAGAAGCTACTTCTCCAGCTACACCCTACCTGCCTACAGTTAAAACCCAGTTAATCCAACAGTGGATTAATTCACATATTAGGTCACACCTTTTGGAAGACAACTCATTTCTAACCCATTACACATACTGATAAGTGTAGTCATATTATTATGCAGCAATCTCCAATAAAAAAGCTCAATATCTCCTAACAATAAACCCTTTTCTTATACATCCTTAATGATCACCATTCTCCTTCTTTTTCTGCAAGTTTTATTACTTAATATATTTTATATAAATGAAATCACAGATTATAGTTTTTTTACTGTTGTAACTGGGTATTTCACTTAGTGCAGTACTCTCCAGGTTCATTCCTGTTATAGAATCTGTTAGCATTTTCTACCTTCTTAAATCTGAGTGACACTTAATTCTTATTTACCATGTGTTTATCCATTTATGTCTTAGTTGACATCTCAGTCTTTTCTACTTTTTAATTTTTATAAACAATATTTTATTAGGATTTTAGTATGGAATTTTGGTGTGGAACTGTGTTTTCATTTTTCTTGGCTGTATAACAGGGTGAAAAATTACTGAATTTTACTTCTGTGATTGACTTAGTGGAAGAAGTGCCAAACTGTTCCAAAGTTGATGCACCGTTTTATATTTCTACTAGTAAGATATGAGAGTTTCGGTTTCTTATATCTTCACTAAAACCTGTTACTTTTTTTTTGTTGTTTTAAATCCCATGTCTTTGGTGATGAAGTTGCATCTCATGTGGTTTTAATGTGTGATTCTTTGATGGCTGATGATATAAATCAATTTTTCACATGCTTGCTTAGTGATTCATATAGCTTCTTTGTAGAAATGTCTTAATATTCTTTGCTAGTTTTTAATTGGAGCTATTTTTCTTTTACTGTTGAATGTTTGAGAGAGGAACTTATGTTTATGCATTAAGAAAAACAAATTTCCCTTTCAGTGTGTTCTCTGTGTATATTCTTTTGTTGTGTTTTGTTTCTGTCTCAAAAAAAAATAAGAGAACATACGAGATTTCTAAATAGGAAACTGTTTCCTTCGTGTTTGGGATTGGTGATTAAAAAGTCCTAGTTGATCTTGAATCAGTTCACATGTAGTAATGTCTTATATTTAATTCTATACCTAATATAAGTTTACTGTTATTATGTTATGTTTAAGATAATATTCTTTAAAATATCAAATGTAAATTTTGTTTAACTTTAGTTTGTCTTTTATTTGCAGATAGCACAACTACAGAAAAATTAAGAGCTGTTTGTTTGAACTATGCAAATCTTGGAGAAAGCAACATTGGTCCATCTCTTGACTCCCTCTTCTTTGGTCCTTCTGCCTCCCAAGTTCTATACCTAACAGAGGTTTGTTTGTTTTACAAAAATAATTTTTATAATGTATCATAAAATTAAGAGCATGTAAAAGATTATAAAGAAAATATTTAGTCAAGAATTTCTTAGCAATGCTGAGAAGAGAAATGTACATTATGAGATTTTTTTTTTTTTTGACAACCTTTAATTTCTTTTTTTTTCCCCCCCCCCCGCAGGTAGTTTATGCCTTGTTAATGCCTGCTGGTGCGCCTCTGACTGATATGTCTTCAGATTTTCAGTTTCACTTCTTGAAAAGTGGTGGCTTACCCCTTGTACTGAGTATGCTAATAAGAAATAACTTCTTACCAAATACAGATACAGAAACTCGTAGGGGTGCTTACTTCAATGCCCTTAAAATTGCCAAACTATTATTAACTGCCATTGGCTATGGCCATGTTCGAGCTGTAGCAGAAGCTTGTCAGCCAGTTGTAGATGGTGCAGAACCTATAACACCGGTAATAAATTTTAAGAAGTTTTTTGAAATTTATTTTTGTATTTAATTTTTAAAGATAAACTCAGCAATTGCATAACCTGTAGATTTAAGTAGTAACTAGGTATTTAGGATTTTGAAGTAATCACGAATCTTACTGGAGTGTAATATGTGGCTTTATTTAAAAGGCTTATGTTACAACATTTCATATATTATGTCAGGAATTTTTTTTTTTAAGTAATTCTAAGGTGGTAAAGAGAGAGTTGACAAATTTAGCCATTTTATAGTTATTGAATCTAGATAATGAGTAAAAGATTTTATTAATATAACTTAATTTTTTTTACATATTTATGCATAGTTCCTTTTCAGTTTTTGAATAGACAATACCAGTTCAACAATTCTAAAATAAAAGCCGTTATTTTTGTCCTTCAGAGTATTTCTATTTCTTCATCTCAGATTAATGAGTTGAATTGGAGAATAATAGTACATTAATAATAATCTCACAAGATAAAGAACAAGTGTTACAGGGCTGGGGCTTTAGCTTAGTAGTTGAGTGTCTGCCTCGAATATGTAAGACACTGGGTTCAATTCTCAGCCCCACATAAAAATAAAGATATCATGTCCATCTACAACTTGAAAAAAAAATTTAAAAAAGAACAAGTGTTATAGTTCTTTGCTAATACAAATAATAACCTTAATTATATTACTAAAATTGAGTTATTGGCTTTAAAATTTCATATGTAACATTTTATTTTTTCAATATTATCCATCTACCATATGTCAGGTATTGTTAGAGATACATTATGAATCTAAATTGTTCCTAAGTTTGTGAAAGTTAGAATTTGGAAAATAATAGTCAAAATATATTGAGTTCTTATGTATTAGTACCAGGCTTATCTCATTGAAATACTGCTATAGCCGTATTTGGTGGGTCACTAACATTTTTGTTTTCTAAGGAAAAATAAGACATAAAATGATTAAATAACTTGGCCCAAAATAATAACAGTGAGCTGAGATTTTAACTCAGTGAAGCATACTGTATATCTCTATTTTCTTACCTCTGCCATTTTAGCTCCTCTGTCGTAGCATTTGGCAAATACATCTTCAAATATATGTTGTTGGATTAAAATAAACAGTACCTACATAACAGATAAAATTTTATTTAACACCTTTCCAAACTCATTTTTTTAAGAAATTCAGGTTTTGTTTGTTTTTTATTTTATTTTTTTATTAATTTATTTGGGGGGGTGGGTATTGGGGTTTGAACTCTACAGTGAAAGAAATGGTGCATAAGCAGACAGGCACGTTAAGATGTGAGCAATTTTGTCATGTCTATGGAACAAGCGTTAGTGTGCAGGTAACAAATTAGCTTTGAACAAAAATAGGAACCTTTTAAAGACTAAAAAAGGAAGATAGAAAAGGATACAAGTTTATAACTAATTTTCTCCATTATGACATATAGCTATAGTCATCCTTTAAAAGTAGGAGGCTGGGAGAAAGATCTGCCCAGAAGCACCTTAAATGTTTATTCAAAATAACAACTCTTAACACCATGTAAGGGAAAGCGAGCTCCTGTGTAGGACGAGCTCATATTCATCTTGGTAGTGCATGCATCTTCAGAGGCTGAGGAAAGAGGTTTTACAAGTTTGAAGCCAGCTCAGCAGCTTATCAAGGACCTAAGGGACTTGGCAAGACCCTGTGTCAAATAAAAGATGAAAAGGACTAGGGATATAACTTATTGGTAATGTACTTCTTTGTTCAGTCCCCAATGCCAAAAAAAAAGTGTATGTGTGTTCATCTAAAACTAGAATATTCAGATGTTGTTGTTAACTCTGAAAGTATAAAGGAAATCTAAGAAGTTAGCAATCTGAAATGCTTTTTATGTAAACCACCATGAATTTTACCCACCATCTGTAAAGGAATTATATCCTGAGAAAATGGTAATAGCTGAAAAGTATATGAATGTTTATGGGATTTTGTTATGAACAAGTCCTTTTTTGAAGTAAATAATTGATTTATTTTAGATTAACCAAGTTACGCATGATCACGCTGTGGTACTACAAGGTGCCCTTCAGAGTATTCCCAATCCATCATCTGAGTGCATGCTTAGAAATGTATCCATACGTCTTGCTCAGCAAATATCAGATGAGGTTAGTATCAAACTTTGAAAGATCTGTGTTCCTGAATACTTTTGATATTCAAAGAAGACAATATTTCTGTTTGTCCCAAAAGTTTTATTGTGACCTAAATATTTTACATCCATCTGGCCCTGGCTTCTGCAACTACTGACCTTTTTGTCGGTGTAGAATAGTATTTATTCTCTTAACTTTTTTATGAATCAAATTATATATTCTGTTCTCCTTTGTATTTGGTTCATTCAAATCAGCATGATTTTGAAAAATTTCCAAGTTGTTTTATGTGCTACAATTTATTCAGTGATGATTCACATTTTTAATCCATTCATCTATGGATGAACATTTGTATTGGTCTTGTTCTTCGCTATTGGAAGTGAAGTTGTTATGAAATTAAGTGACAGTGCTTCTGTAGGTATGTGTTTTTGTGTCTTTTAGGTAGATACCTAAGTAGAATGGGTTGGTAATCTAATATTTTTTTCTATATTTCTATATATTTTTCTAATTGTAAACTGTTTCTATATTTTCTGTTTTTATATATATAAAATGTATTTTTTATATTTTCTGTAAAATATATTTTATATGTATTTTCTATATTTTAAAGTATTATTTAAAATACAGAACAACTATCTCAGATTTTAACTTGAAGTCTTCTTTCTGGGTGCTGCTGTTAAACATATCTTTTCTTTGTATAGAAGTCATATTATACAACTTGATATAAAGACACCAAAAACTGGGATTAAGGCAACATTGGACCAGAAAGGCAGTCTGACATATACTTCTTTTACAACCATTCCTAGTGCTTTTTTTTTTTTTTTTTGTATTGTTATACTCTGCTATTCTGTCAGTAATATTCATTTTCTTATAGGCCTCAAGATATATGCCTGATACTTGTGTAATTAGAGGTATACAAAAAATTATCTGGGCATCAGGATGTGGAGCATTAGAGCTAGTATTTAGCCCGAATGAAGAAATAACTAAAATTTATGAGATGGTAAGAATTATAATAAAAAATACTTTCCTTTTGAGTAAATATTACTTAATTGTGCATGGAATTAAATTTTCATCCAGTCTGTCATATTCAAAGACCAAGTAACATATGTCTAATTATTTCAGATTAACTACTGTCTATAGATAAAATGAGGAATCATTTATTTTGAAAATAAAATATTCAGGATCCTGCCAAAAGGCATCTTACTCTAAAAATAGGTATATCTGTACTGCAATGAATTTATTAACTTTTTGTCAGTCGCTTTATTCTTGGTCATTTTTTCCTATGTAATATTTTTATAATAGTGGATTTGGGATCATGACATTTAAATATATATACACACACGCATACACACACACACACACACACACACAAATATTTTGTTGTTCCTGTTGCTTCATTTAGATGACTCAAACTTAGGAAGGAGTTCATCATTTAAATATTATCCTAATTTTTCACCAGTTGATTGAATTTTCTCAGTGTGTGTTTTTGTGCACAAGTGTGTGTTGGTACAAAGACCCAAGCTCAAGAATTCCATCTTTATAACCACATCCTCAATCCCTGCAAATTACTTTTTTGCTAAACAAATTATTTCAAAAATAAGACTATTGAGCTCTTTGATATTGATACTTTACACTTTTAGCAGCTTCTGATAGCTGTTTTGTTTTTCATTTTGTGGTGCTTTGGATTCTTCAGCATGCTAGGCAAGCTCTTTACCATTGAGATACATTCCTTTAAAATGACCTTATTGTGTGGCTTCCTCTTTGTGTATTGATTACATTTTGATTGACAGAGGCAAACTAAAAACTGCTACCTATCTATACGAGTATATCTTACGTCTTATGTCTTCTGTTGACTTTGAGAATGTTGATTGCTTTTTTAATAAAATTATATTCTAGTTAGGGTAGACAATAGAATTAGTAAAAAGAAAGTGGAGTGAAAAGTGATTCTTTAGGAGGAATTATGACTAAAACAGAAGTATACCAATCATGCAGAAGAACAAGTACATAATTGGTCTGAAACCAGATGTTCATTATGGAGTAGGTAATTTTAAATGCTAACTAGTTTTGAGAATATTTTTATTAAACATATCTAATAAGTAACTTATTCCTCATTATAATTTTACAGACGACCAGTACAAGCAGTGAGCCAGTGTTGGAAGATGAACAGGTTTGCTGTGAAGCATTGGAAGTGATGACATTATGTTTTGCTTTAATTCCAACAGCCTTAGATGCACTTAGTAAAGAAAAGGCCTGGCAGACATTCATCATTGACTTATTATTACACTGTCCTAGCAAGTAAGTGTCCTTTGTTTTGTTTTGTTTTGTTTCGTTTTGTTTTAGTTTAGAGAAAGGCTGACTTTAAGTAGATTGATATTTTGAAGAAAATGAACAAATCTTTTTTATTTAAACATAATTTTTTTGGTATATAAGAGAATTTTTATCTAACATGTTTTTTTTACCTAAACTAGTTTTAGGTCAAGCAGTATTGGGTTTGTTTTTTGTGTTTTTCTTTTTATTTTGTTTTTTACTGTTTGTTTTAATGTAGTAGGATATATAATTATCTGTAACAAAAAATTTGCACTGTCACTTTTTTGTATAGGGGAGAAGGAATACCAGGGAGTTGAACTCAGACCCACATCCATAACCCATTTTATTATTTAATTTTGACCCACATCCATAACCCTTTTTAATTTTAAATTTTGAATCAGGGTCTCACTAAATTGTCTAAAGGCTAGCTTAATTAAGGTTGTCCTCAAACTTGTGATCCATCTGCCTCAACTTCCAAGTTGTTGGGATTACACACAGGTTGCCACCAAACTTGGCTCATTTTCATTTCATTTAAATGAACAGTGGAATGACTTTAAATATATTCACATTGTTAGGCCATCATTAGTGTTATATATATCTGAAATTTTTCACCACAACAGACTAATTCTTTGAAGCAATTACTGTCATTTTTCTCTACTACCCCATTATTTTTGTATGAATTAGTTTATGTGATGGTATTTTCAAAGTTTATTTATGCTAGACATACTAGCACATGCCTACCATCTCTGCAACTCAGGAGGGTGACAAAGGAGGCTCACAGGTTTGAGGCCAGCCAGGGCAACTTAGCAACACTCTATTTCAAAATAAAAATAAATTTATTTTTATGTCACTCAATGGTAAAATGCCCTTGTGTTCATTACAGTACAAAAATAAATTTATTTCATTCATGTTGCAGAGTGTGTCAGAATTTAATTCATACTTAAGGCTGAATAATTCATTGCATGTGCATACTAGATCTATGTTGACTTGGTGGAATTTTGAATGATTTCTACATTTGAACTACTATAAATAATGTTGCTATGAAAATTGCTGTGAATGCAGGTCTCTGACTTAGTCCTATTCTTAGGTCTTTTGAGTTTATGCCTAAAAGTCAATTTACTGGGTAATATGATCTTATTGTTTAACTTTTTTGAGGCTCTACTGAATTCTAATTTTGTGTCTTCTCCATTTATATGCCCACTATCAAATTCCTAAGATTTTTTCTCTACTTTCTCTTCAGTTTCTCTGCATTCTCTTTACTTCTGATAATGATGGTATCTAATTGTAGTTTTTATTTGCATTTCCCTAATGGTTAGTGGTAATAAGCATCTTCTCAGTTCATTTATACATTCTTTAAGACCTTTGCACATTTTTCTGTTCTTGAGTTTTAGCAATTCTCTTTTCTGTATATTGATCTCTTCTTGGATATATAATTTACATATATTTTATTCCCTAATGGTTAGTGGTAATAAGCATCTTCTCAGTTCATTTATACATTCTTGTAACACCTTTGCACATTTTCTGTTCTTGAGTTTTAGAATTCTCTATTTTGTATATTAATCTCTTCTTGGATATATAATTTACAAATACTTTATTCCATCCTGCCAGTTGTCTTTGTGCTTTCTAAGTATTTAATACTATACTTTTGCATTTTATCTGGAGTTTTGGGGGTTTTTTTGAATGGTGTGAATAAGGATTCAACTCCAACTCCAATAAATAGTGAGTTTTCCCACAGTATTATTTTAAAAGAGTGTCAATACATGAACATGGAATAGCTTTTCTTTAACTGCGGTCTTACTTCCTTTAATATTTTTGCCTCCATTATTGAATTATTTCTAAATTTGCATTCTTTGGGTTGCTACTGTAGATAGAATTATTGTCTTAATTTTCTTTTGTGATGTTCATTGCCAGTATATGTACAGAAATAGAACTGTTTATGTGCGTATTGATTTTATACCCTACAATTATATTGAATTGTGAATTATTAAAGTTTTCTCAATACAGTTGTCTGTTACTTACAATTGAAATATTTTATTGCTTACCTTTTTTTTGAACAGTTTTATGTCACCTCCCCACTCTCCCCCGCCTCTTTTTTTTTTTCTAATTGCTTTGCTAGGTTGAATAGAAGTGATAAGTGCATGCATGATTATGTTCCTGATTTACGTTTTTATCATTCAGTTATATTAACTGTAGGTTTCTCATATATGATATTTATCATATTGAGAAAGTTTCCTTTTATTCTTCTTTATTAATTGTCTTCATTAGGTCTAATTGTCTTTATTAAGTCTTTATAGTGTCTTGAGTCAATTTAGATTATCACATAGTTAATTTCCTTCATTGTATTTACATGTTAAAATTAAAATTGACTTACATGTTTAACCGCTCTGACGTTTTTTGGAATACATTACACTTTGTGGGCTAATACACTTTTGATATGCAGTTGAATTTGGTTAACTAATAGTTTGCTGAGGATTTTTGTATTTATTTTCTTAAGTGAAGATTTTTTGTTTGTTTGTTTTCATTTTGGTACTAGGAATTGAACCCAGGGGTGCTTAACCACCCTTTAACCACTTTTCCCACATAGTTACATTCCCAACCCTTTTTTATATTTTATTTTGAGTTGTTAGGGCCTCACTAAAATGCTGAGGCTAGCTTTGAACTTGTGATATCATGCCTTAGTATCCAAAGCCACTGGAATTACAGGTGTGCACCACCACACCCAGCAGTAGTGGTTTTCCTTATAGTTCTTTGCCTGGTTTTGTTTTCAAAATAATGTTGATCCTTATACATTGTAAAATACTCTTTCATGTTCTTTTTTTAATTCTTTAAACATTTGATCGAGTTCACCAGTCAATACCTTTCAACCCTGGCATTTTCCTTGTCACTTTTTTTTTTTTTAATATTTTTTAGTTTTAGGTGAACACAAGTACTTCTATTTATGTATCTATGTGGTGCTAAGGATCAAACTGGGTCCTCACTCATGCTAGGTGAGTGCTCTACCACTGAGCCACAACCCCAGCACCTTTTATCCGATTTTGATTAGTGATTCAGTGTCCTTACTTCTAACAATGAGGTGATTTGGGGGTCTAAATTTTATTTATTCTTATTAAAAAATGTATTTTTTAAAATAGTCAAGGTATATAATCCAATGATTTGTAACATGCACAGAGAGTTGGGTAAACATCTTAGCACATTTTCATCACATAAGAAACAATATAATCTTTTTTTTTTTTTTTTAAGAGAGAGTGAGAGAGGAGAGAGAGAGAATTTTTAATATTTATTTTTTAGTTCTCGGCGGACACAACATCTTTGTTGGTATGTGGTGCTGAGGATCGAAACCGGGCCGCACGCATGCCAGACGAGCTCGCTACCACCTGAGCCACATCCCCAGCCCAAACAATATAATCTTTAGTAGTCATTCCCAGCTTCTCTTTACTCTCATTCTGCTCACTCTCCCTCATAACTCCCAGCTCCAGACAATCATTTATGTACTTTTTGTTTCTGTTTGCCTATTCAGGACATTTTTAAAAATGTTTCTCCTAACTATGATTATACATTCTGTGACCGAAACTCCACATTGTTGCCCCAGTCTCACTTCCAATAACCACCACGCTTCTGGCAGCGTTTGTTCTTCTCTCTGCTTCTATTAGATCAACTTTTTAAAAGGTACCTTGTAAAAGTGAGGTTATGTGATATCCATAATTGTGTTTCTGACTTATTCCATTTACCATAATATTCTCCACTTTCATCCATGTTGTCAGAAATGACAAAGTGCCCTTCTTTTGTGTCTTAATGTATTCTGTTGCAAATATGTACCTTATTTTACCTTTTTTTTTTTTTTTTTTTTCTTTCTTCTGTCAGTGGACTCTTAGGTTGGTTACATTTTTGGGCTTATTGTGAATAATACTACAATTAATGAAAGTACAGGTAACTCTTTGGCAAGTTGATTTTATTTTGTTTTGATATATAACCACAATAAGCATACTGAATGATGTAGCAGTTCTATTTTTAATTTTTTTTTAAATCTTCAAGTTTTTTGTAATGGCCCTACTAATTTACATTTCCACCAACACTGTGTTAAAAAATCCCTTACTCCACATCCTTTCCAAGACTTTAATAGCCATTTAAAGGTATAAGTTAGCCATTTAAACCTGACTTTGGTTTTGATATGTATTTCCCTGATAAATAGTGAAATCAAGCATTTTCTCATGTATCTGACAGCAATTTGTATGTTGTCTTCTGAGAAATGGCTTTGCACCATTTTTCAATAGGTTTATTAGTTTTGTTTCTACTAAGTTATTTTGGATTCTTTTATATAGTAGAGATATTAACCCTTTATATTATATTATGTGCAGTTTTTTTTCCTGTTCTTTCTGCATGTTTTTTTTTAATTTCCTTTGCAATATATAGAAACTTTTTATTTGCTACAATTTCATTTGTCTACTTTTGTTTTTGTTGCCTTTACTTTTGAGAAACTGTTCACAGGATGGGGGACCATCACAAAAAAATCATCACTTAGACCACTATTATAAAGCTATATTAATCAGTTGTGAGCTGATTTTTTTTTTTTTTTTTTTTTTTTAGTTGCTGATTGACCTTTTTATTTACTTATATGTGGTACTGGGTGCCTCACACATGCTAGGCAAGTATTCTACCATTGAGCCACACCCCAACCCCTGTGAGTTGATTTTTATATGAGAGGAAAATAGCTAATTTCATCCTTCTATATGAATATTTATTTTGCTAATCACCACTTACTGAAATAGTATCATTTTCCCCTTTTATGTTAGCCTTCACCTCTGTTCACACTGAGGCTCTATATAAGTTTGCTGTGAAAGACTAAGGTTTTCTTTAACAACTTTTTTTAAACTGTGCTTATGGATTTTTCTAAATTCTTAGTATATTTGGCTGAATTTTACCCACCTTGGTACTTGTAGTTGAACCCAGTGGTACCTTACCATTGAACTGTACTGCCCAGACATTTTCATATTTCATTTTAGCGAGTGTGTTTAATTTGCCAAGGCTAGCCTAAAATTTGAAATCCTCTTGCTTTAAGCATCCCAAATAGAATGAGATTAAGGTTTTTACCACCATAACTATGTATTTGACTGCTTTTGAATGCCCTGATTCCCTAGTATCTCCAGTTTCTTTTTCTTTGGTTGTAATCCTCACTTTTGCTAAATTCTTTTTGACCAGTTTCCAATATTTTTAACGATTAGCAGGTTCTAAGTTAGACTAGAAAAGATAGATGTTTCATCATTTCTTCATGAATCTTCACGTCCCCTGCCCTACCAAAAACAAAAAACAAAAAAACGCTAGAATACAAACACAAAATTTGCAAATACAGTCTGCTTTGCTCTTCCTAAAATCAGGGATCAGTTCTCACGTTGGAACCATAGGCTTTTATTAGAATAATGATACCATTCTTACATTACCTAAGTCAAAAATGTCACAGTAAGGTACATATGTGTAGTTCAACCTGCTTATGAGGTTAAATCCAAGAGGATTTCTGAACACAGTATGCAGTTAAAGTATTGGCAGACTTAATGTATTATAATTATCTGACATTATTTGTGGAAACCAGGATATTCAGGCAAAAGAATTGCTGCTAAAGAGTTTGTTTGTTGGAGTCTAGTCTATATTAGCTGATTTTCATTGGAATGGTTTGGTTTATACACAGCAGCAGTTCTGCTTTATTAATTATGTTTAAAACTGATATTAATTTACATTTTATTATAATTGCAGAACAATAAGTCATTTCCTAAATTTTTGTGAACTTTAAATGTTCATCTTTATGATCAATAATAGTCCTTGTTTATAAACAAAATAAATAATACTTACTAACTTGGCGATGACTGAGTGTCCCCTCTGACAGATACTAAAGTCTTAAGCTGTCAACTAAGATTAATACGTAACATTTTTAAATATTTTAAAGTAGTATTCATGTGGTGTTGGTTCAGTGCTTCTCAAAAAAGAATTGGGCAATGTAATGTTTGGTTTTTAAACTTGGTGTGCAGAATCATTGCATTTGTCTCATTAAAGTTCAGATTCCTGGGCTTCTCGCCCATCGTTCATGATTCAAGAAGATTGAAAGGAGGCCTGGGAATTTGTGTATCTTACACATTTTCAGGTGATGTAGTCACAGATCACTGGTCTGACACCATGTTTTGGGAAACACTGATAGATAACTTTAGCTACATTGACTTTCCTTAGGTCATTTGCAGCAGAGCATGTCTGATCAGATGTAGTACTTACTATACACCTGAAATCCCAGTGACTCAGGATGCTGAGGTAGGAGGATTGCAAGTTCAGAACCAACCTCAGCAACTTAGCAAGGCCCTAAGAAGTTAACAAGACCTAGTCTCAAAATAAAATATAAAACAGAGCTGGGGGTGTGACTCAGTGGTTAAGAAATCCTGAGTTCAATCCCCTAATACAAATAAATAAACTAAGTAGGAAATTCTGCAGAGTCCAAAGACGTACAGCACTTATTGCATGTGTTTTGTATAGTAGCTAAAGAGGCATTTCCACATTATTCCAAGAGAATTGTTAAGATGGATCCCACAAGACAAGATGCTTCTATTTTTCATCCAGCTTGTTCTTGACATGTTCCACTTTTACCACTGAGTCACAGTGAATATTAAAAGCTGAGAAATCAACATGTGAAGATTATACTATAAGTAGTTATGTTCCCAATCTTTTGGATAATAATTTGAGATTTAACTCCCTGACACAAACCTTAAGTTCATCTTCTGTTGCTAAGAACTAATTGGTTGGCAGTAGAGACAGTATCATAGATAACTTTAGCTACATTGGGTTTTACTTAATTTTGCTTTCACTGTTAAGATATAACATATGGGAATTATTTTGTCATTATTCCTGAAGTAATATATTTAAATACAAAAATAGTTTTTCTTTTTATTTCAGAACTGTCCGTCAGTTGGCACAGGAGCAGTTCTTTTTAATGTGTACCAGATGTTGCATGGGACACAGACCTCTACTTTTCTTCATTACCCTACTCTTTACCATTTTGGGGGTGAGATGTTTTTAAGTGAACCTTTCAATATGATTCATTTGTAAACTTAAGAAATACTCAAAATTATAAATGTGGTATTTATTAGATTTAGAAAAATCAAGATTAAAAATCTTTCTTTTAAAATAGGGAATTAATGTTTTTAATTATTATTATTTTTTTTTTTTTTAAGTGTAGTGTTTAGGATCAAACCTTTTGCCTCACGCATGCTAGGCAAGTCTTTCCACTAAACCACAACCCAGCCCAAGATTAATGAATGAAGTCTTTTTTTTTTTTTTTGGTAATATTTATAGGGTAGTTTACATATTGTCACTTAATTTTCAGTTTTCTTTAGTTCTAAAAAAATTATGTGGATTATGAGCATAGGCTCATGCTGTTTTAATTTAATGTTTCAGAGTACAGCAAGAAAGAGAGGTAAATACTCAGGTGATTATTTCACACTTCTACGGCATCTTCTCAATTATGCTTACAACAGCAATATCAATGTGCCCAATGCTGAAGTTCTTCTCAACAATGAAATTGATTGGCTCAAAAGGATTAGAGTAAGTTATATAATATTTAGATTATTTTATGACTGGTAAATCATCTGTCTTTTTAAAGAAGGCTTATAGTTTCTGTATTTATTGAACAGAAAACCTCAAAAAAATAATAACAAAATGCCTAATTTTTATTTATAAATTTATAATACGTGATTTATAGAATGCTCAATTTTGCCTAAATGCCTTGCTTGAAATGTTGATGAAATTCTTGTTTTAAAACTTTGGGACTTATTTTATTTTGCAAGTTATTTAAGTTTTTTTAAGTGTTCAATTTTTGTTTAACATCTGAGATTTGAACATTGTTTTAATAGAGTATAATTTGTGAAATGCACAACTTTTGAACTTCAAATTAGTGGTTTATAAAGACCGGGCATGGATCAGGATTTCTGAGCCCCTCATCATTATTGACTTTTTATACCACATAATTCCTTTTTTTATATCAAGCTGCCTTTGCACTGTAGGATGTTAAGTAGTAATCCTGGCCTCAAACTACAAGGTGCCATAGTAATTTTCCTTTCCCTTCATTTATAAAATTTGAAAATGTTGCTGGGCACAGTGGCTCATGCCTATTATTATAGCAGCTCTGGAGGCTGAGGCATGAGGATGGCAAGTTCAAAGCTAACCTCAGCAAAGCAAGGTGTTAAGCAATTCAGTGAGACCCTATCTCTAAATAAAATACAAAATAGAGCTGGGGATATGTGGCTCAGTGGTTAAGTGCCCCCGGGTTCAATCCCTAGTACCGCCACCCTCCCAAAATAAAAATATTAGCAAACTGAATGGAAAGGTTTGGGAAATAATATATAATATATGCAGTCTCATTCCTTACAAGTCTTGTGTGTGTGTGTGTGTGTGTGTGTGTGTGTGTGTGTGTGTGTGACTCTCTTCTCCTGTCCTGTGTATATCTTTTAATTTAGGCTTGTGATATTTTTCTTTTGTCAGGATAATGTTAAAAACACAGGTGAAACAGGCATTGAAGAACCTATTTTGGAAGGCCATCTTGGAGTAACAAAAGAATTACTGGCCTTTCAAACTCCTGAGAAAAAGTATTATGTTGGTTGTGAAAAAGGAGGTGCTAATCTTGTTAAAGTAAGTTCTAAATTTTGGTGCTACACTGTTAACGACCTTTGAAACATCAGCAAAACTTTCTCAGTAAGAGCTTTACTACATTTTTTTAAAACATAACTTTAGACTTCTTTTGCTATTTGATAAATATAATTTAATAGTCTGCTCCTTGCCCAAGTCCTAGGGATCAAACCTGAGGCCTTATTCAGGTATGCAAGCACTTCATCACTGAATCACATTTTTTTATTGTTGTTTATTTCTGTTGAGACAGGATCTTGATACATTTTTCAGGCTGATCAAGCTTGTGATCTTCCTCCTTAACTACTTGAAAACTGGGAATACAGGACTTCTACCACATTTGGCAATAGATCTGAATTGCTACTCTATCATATTTCAAATTGAGAAAAATGTCTATCTCCCCAAACTGATAATTGTTTATATTGTATTTCTTGATTATTTTTTTTAGAATTTATTTTTCAAGGGAAAAGTATAATTTTAAATGCACTTTTTAATTTAAAATAAAAAATTCCTATCTGATTAAAGATATATTTAGCATCTCATTTTCAGTCAGTTCTCAACTTTACGCTTTTTTGTTCATTAATTATATTCAGTAGATTTCTAATGAGAATTTTAATAGCAAATCCAAAAATTCTTTGAGATGTTATTCATTTTAAATAATCATGAAAGCATTTTCCTCCAAGAGGCATAGTTTTTCAAATCTATATGTATGTGTTTTATTTTTTATAGCATATGTATAAATAGTAATTTTCTAATAATGTGATATCTCTTCTAACTCCTTAGGAATTGATTGATGATTTCATTTTTCCTGCATCCAAAGCTTATTTGCAATATATGAGAAATGGAGAACTACCAGCAGAGCAGACTGTTCCAGTGTGTAGTTCACCATCTACTATCAATGCTGGTTTTGAACTCCTTGTAGCATTAGCTGTTGGTTGTGTAAGAAATCTCAAACAGATAGTAGACTGTTTGACTGAAATGTATTACATAGGAACAGCAATAACTAGTAAGTAAATTGTAAAAGCTGTGTATTGATTGTCAGTATTTTACAATTTAAAATAAAGACAGTTGCGGGCAGGGTTGTGGCTCAGCAGTAGAGCACTTGCCTAGCCTAGGCCCTGGGTTCGATCATCTTCAGCACCACATAAAAATAAATAAATGGGGGCTGGGTTTGTGACTCAGTGGTAGAGCACTTGCCTAGCATGGATTCAATTCTCAGCACCATATATGAATAAATGAATAGAGTAAAGACCCATCAACAACTTAAGTAAATAAATAAATAAAATTTTTAGAAATAATAATGCAGAGGTATGTGTCTAACTACAACTAAAAAATAAATATTAAAAAAGAAAAGAACTAAAATTCAAAAAGAAAGTCTGTTGTATATACAATACCAGAACAAAAAAGAATATAAAATTTGTTTGATTTAAAGAGATAATTAAGACTTATAAATATAATCAATTTGAGTGTTAGTAGAACACCAGAAATTGCCTTTGCTCTACTGTCTTTTAGAGCATAAGAAAGATTTTGTTGATATTTTAGAAATTTCTAGGTAAACTTATTGTTTAATATATATATATATACATATATATGTATATATATATATATTCTTTCTCTGTGTGATGGGGTGGGGCATGGTGCTGAGGATTGAATACTGGACCTTGTGCATGCTAGGCAAGCTCTCTACCAACTGAGCTCCAGCCCTTAAAATGATATCTTTATATGTCCCATGGACTCTCCAGGGAAGAAATACTTTGGTTGTTTGGTTGTTGTTGATCTTTTTTGTTTTGTTTCACTTTTCAGTGGTTGGGATCAAACTAATCTAGCAACTCAAGTACCCTAGATAAGCACTTTACTCTTTATAGTGGTTTTTCTGTTGTTGTTGTTTTTAATAAAAATAAAAACCTTTGCATTTTTTGTTTAGTTAGCTGATATATTTACATGATTGTATTTTTCAAGTGTATAAAGAAAATATAAGCTAAAAATTACTGACTTCTATAATATCATATTTGTGATTCAGAAATTTTTTTTCTGTTGAAGCAAATTGTATATAGATTGTGTCTTTTTTAGATTTCCCGTCATCTCTGATAATATTGTGAAAAGTGCTCTTTAACTTTGGGATTTTTATTTTTTGGATTTCTTTTCATTAGTAATACATATATCAGTACATGCAGGTCCTATTCTATTTGCTACACCATTTGCTGTTCAATGTAGTCTTAAACCATATATTCTGTTATTGATTGATATTTATGTTGTTTTTGGTTTTAAGCCAGGCAGAGGGGAATATAAGTGATTTATAGTTCTTAACATTATATTAAATATCACTGCCTCATTGGCTCTTCACAATAAAATTGTGGTTATAGAACAAAGCATTTGTTATTTTCTTAATACTTAATAAAGAAAGATCTAAATGTTCATATGAGACATGCTTTTTATGAATCTGAACCTAAGTGATCTTGGGTTGAATTAAAACTAAGCAAACTATAATGTTCTGATTATTTTAAAAGTTCAGAAGTATCTTAAGGGCCAAGTATATAAAAATTAAATAAATAAAGCCAATGTATGTATAGTTAACACATCAAATTTTAATATTAATTTTTAAATTTTATAAAATTTTAATATTATACTATATATTATTGTTTCCATGATGTCTATACATGCTATTAACTCCAGAGGTTTGCAGTAAGGATCTATAATACTAGCTCATGTTATTAAAGGATAAATAGTACTATTGCGAAGTACCTTTAGTGATCAAAATTTTTGCTAATATTAGTTAACCCAGTGGATCTGCAAGCAGACAGAAACATTATTTTCACATTATAAACATCTTGTTTTTTACTTCTTTCAGCTTGTGAAGCACTTACAGAGTGGGAATATCTGCCACCTGTTGGACCTCGACCACCAGAAGGATTTGTGGGGCTCAAAAATGCTGGTGCAACTTGTTATATGAATTCTGTGATTCAGCAGTTATACATGATTCCTTCCATTAGGAACAGTATTCTTACTGTTGAAGGCACAGGTAGTGATATAGATGCTGATATGTTCGGGGATGAGAAGCAGGACATTGAGGTAAATTTTAATTGTTTTTAACTATTTGTTGGTAGTGCTAGAATCTCTGAGCCACTGCCTAGTGTATTACAGTGCTCATTATGTAATAGACTTAAAACTCCATAGTTAGCAATTTTTGTCAGTTTTCTGTTTGTCTTTCAGGCAAGCACAGTTAATATGTTTTGTGAGTCTTAAGTATTTGACTATTAAATCGACTATTAAATTACATTTTCATTCTTTTAATTTTTAAAGTATATTGTGTCTATTCTATTGAGGCTACTTATCAGATGTTTTCAGGGTAGATAAAGCAAAAGAAAAGTGAAGTTTTAGTGGCAGATCAGGGTATATATACTAAGACATGGCTGTTAAATATGTGAATTATGGAAGACAAATTAACTGCCTTTCACTTTTTCTTGCATATATGCCAATAAGAACTAAGTGTGGAGGGCTGGGATTGTGACTCAGTGGTAGAGTACTTGCCTGACATGTATGAAACCCTGGGTTTGATTCTCAGGTCTATCAATAACTGGAAAAAATGTAATAAATAAGATTTTTTAAAAAGAACTAAGTATGGGTCGAATTATGACAATAGTGGTAATATTTCTTTCCCCACTTCTAAAGTTTTTTTCCTTCAATGATCAGAAATAGTTTGTCAGGTAATAATCCATCATTTAGGAAGTTTCTGAATCATACACCTGCCTCCATCTTCTAGAATCTAATAAAGCATACCCAACCAGCATTAAGGTCTGATTAAGTTTACCATTTTAGTATCTGTAGGGTATACAATCTAGAAAAGAACCACACTGCTGAAATTTGGTTGTGCATACCATCCTGCTAAAGTATTGAGTTAAATATAAAGATGGCTAATCACATAGAAAAAATAAATCAGGCAAAAAAATGTGATAATATTTCATCTTTATGTTATCTGCCCTTTCTTTCAGTAGGATTGTCTGTGTTTACTAATTCCTATACTGAGCTTCTCAAGGAAAGGAACTATTCATTTCTCTATTATAGTAAACTTCAAATACAAAGAAAACAGGAAGATCTTCAGACTTCTCCAAAACAAATAAATTGTACTCTTTCGCTACATTGAGATTATGACTTTTAGAAATACTTTTTTTTTTTTTTTTTTAAAGAGAGAGTGAGAGAGGAGAGAGAGAGAGAGAGAGAATTTTTAATGTTTTTTATTGTTTAGTTCTCGGCGGACACAACATCTTTGTTGGTATGTGGTGCTGAGGATCGAACCCGGGCCGCACGCATGTCAGGCGAGCGCGCTACTGCTTGAGCCACATCCCCAGCCCCTAGAAATACTTTTTGTCAGATAATTACTACAGCAACTATTACTATTCATTCTACTATTACTACAGCAACCCTATATTTATTTATGGTTATTTATTTATTTACATTTATTTATGGCTGTGTTTATTGAATGTTAATAATTCTGGTTGTGTGTCTAATTATTTCATACTAACCATGAAGAATAGTTCTCATAAGAAGATATTGAATCTTAAAAAGAATAACTTAGTCCCCAGAAGTTACTTAAGTCAGTAAACTTATTTTTCTCTCTTCTAGTGTACTTGAACAAATATTACTACCTCCAGTGAAACTTTAATAGTATTATTTTATTATTATTTTCTAACTCACCTGTAAAATTTTTTATGACCTATTAAAAAAACACAAGTATTCTAAATTGAAAGTTTAATTTAGAAATAAGAAATACAGAATAATGCAAGTCATTTACCATTTGGTTTTTCTTTAAACTTATTCCTCTACTTTTAAAGTTAAATTAGCTCATCAGTGATGTTTTTGGTCTGTAGAATAATGTTGATCCCCGAGATGATGTATTTGGATATCCTCATCAGTTTGAAGACAAACCAGTATTAAATAAGACAGAAGATAGGAAAGAGTATAATATTGGTGTCTTACGACACCTTCAGGTCATCTTTGGTCATTTGGCTGCTTCCCAACTACAATACTATGTGCCCAGAGGATTTTGGAAACAATTCAGGTAAATAATGGGTGAATGATCACTTTAGTTTTATAAAACTAATGCACTCACTTTAAACTTCTAAAAGATATGTTAGAACATATATTTATTTAATGTTTAAATAATGGTAGTCCTCTAGCTGTACTTTTTAGTCAATTTTTCTTTATTATTGTCCCAACTGGAAAGGCTTAAGTGCTTTTACTCTCTAAACATATCACTTGTTTTTTATTTTGTTAAATTTTGAATTACAAAAGAGAATATAGGTTTTCTCCTTGATTTAATTTTATTCTGAATTGAAGCAGATATCAGATGTATTTTCTATGTAGTTTGTCATTTATTTGTTTGGGTTTTGTTTTGATACTAGGGAATGAACCCAGGAGAACTTTTCCACTGAGCTACATCTTCATTCCTTTTTTTTTTTTTTTTTGGAAGACGAGTTATGCCAAATTTTGCCATGTCCTACACAACCAAGCATGGTACCAGCAAGGGCTGATGGGGGATTAGAAAAGAAAGACTCACAGATGTCAACATAAATAGCTGGGATCAGATGGAGGAGTGCTCTCTGATGGACAAGCAGATCTGAAGAGTTATTCCAACAATCTTTATTTATATATGACTCATTATCAGGTTAAAGTCTTTGCAAGCATTATTCTTTGTACTCAGGAAAGTTACATAATTAGAAACATCTATGCAGCTTTTCCACAGTTGCAGTGTGTACTGTTAAGAGCTTTGTGCTGCTCTCAAGGAGGCCCATTGTTGAAAGTTACTGTCAAGTGGGTAGGTTCAGGAGTAGTAGAGCTTAAGAAACATTGTGGTTATCTAGCATGAGAATTCTTCTGTACCTGAGCTGTGTACCTGAGATCAAGGTCCAAGCTGATAAGACTCTTGCACATAGCCTCTTCAGGTGGGGTATTACCATACCAACTAGGTATCCTGTGGCCTTGCACAGAAACAGTCCCACGCAGCAGGTACACCACAGCCATGAAGTCTTCAGAAACCCCCAGTCTCAAGTCACTGTTCTCCTAGTCTCTGTCACCACTCTCCACATCTGTTCCTTTTTTATTTTTTAAATGCAAGTGATGGGTTAAAACTTGGAGTCATTAGATTTCTCCTCAGAAGATTTGGCATCCAAAACTGTACCACAACATATTCCAAAGAGTAAAACCATTTAGATTATTAAGTATTTGTTTAGCAAGCCATGTGTGATCCACAGAGTCAATTTGACTTTCTTGAATATCTTGGCTATGGTGGTATAATGTATTAGATCCAGGCTCATTGTTTCCTTACCAAATGCCCATTAAGTGATTTATAACTTTCTCCCAATTCCATTGAGAAGCTGTGACACAAGTATATCTGCAGTTAGCATGGCAGCCAAGATTTAAATTTAAATTTAGCCAAGTCAGTAACAAATTGAGCATTTTGTATGCCTTTGGATAAGGATATGGCAGCAGTCATGATAGAGACTAAAGCAGATATCAAGCTGAATCTCCAGTTATAACAAGACTTAAGAGCATGCTGGTTTCTCCTATCTGGGAATGAGTCTATTGTAAGACTTGAACTCCAGTATCAGAATTCCAGGGCTCTCAAGTATTAGCTGGAGTCAAAAATAAACGAAGGTTATTATAACACAAGTATCCCCGACCTCTGTTATCTCATTTAGTCACTTTACTGTTTATAATAATTGCATGATGCTTTTTGTTGTCCTGTTTACTTTCATATTTCTGGAAATTAAAACAGGCCACAACAAGACAATGTTTATTCACAAGATTAGGTAGTAGGGAGGCTGTCAAGCCTCTAAAGGTCTCTTTGTATTCCACCACCACTAAAGGTCAGAACGTTCCTTATAAATTCTCCAGGGATCATAGATTTTTGATTTAGGTGTCCCTCATCAACTCTGTAAGACCAATCCAAAATATATTCATCACTACTATAGACATTATGACATACTGGTTAAGTGTTGGCACACACTATCCATTTAGGAAAGGCACCCAGTTCTATCATTGGGGATTTCCATTTTTAAAAACATCTTAATATATTTAGTTATATCCCAAGGGTGAGTGAGTTTGGCTATCTTGGCTCCCCATATGCTGTCTATCATCTTGGACTGCTTTTAAACAGCCAGTATTGTCATTATGGTACCAGCATAAAGGTACAATCCCACTGTATACAGTACAATTTAATCCAGCTGAATGCACAGGTGTAATATGTTTTATCTAAAGATTAGTCTCCTATCATTTGTCCATCTTTAGTAAAAAATGGAGAAGATTCTCCAGTCCACATAGCTGCATATACTAAAAGTGGATCTGGAAAGTTAGTCCAGCAAGTTTCCCTGTTAACTCTACTTACCTGACAGCTTGACAAAGCCAACATGGCCACAAGTATTGTGGCAGATTTTAATATATCCTGTTGATTTATAATCTGCTTATCTTGATGTGTCAAATTCTTCAATTGTCCCCATATTGGCAAACCACCTTCTGGGTTCATAAATTCTCTTCCTCTTCTTGGTGGGTGTAAGATATTAAGTAAGATGTTAGTGGGTGATGGAATCAACACTTATATTATGAGCTTCAATCATTTGAACTGTGGTTTTGAGGGTCCTCCATGGTGATGGCAAATAGTATGTTTGGGTACCCAGATGATCTGGGCTTTCTGAAAGATGAAAGCATGACTTCTACTCCACATAATCACTGAATATGGCCCATTCCATTGTTCTGTTTGTCTTTCCACTATACCAGACCTGTCAAGCCTACTGTTGTGTGAGCCATATGATGTTCAGCTGTAATGCAATCCTCAGCATCATAGTTCACAAAATTTAATACAAAAAGAGCATGATTTCAACAATTTTGTGGGTTTTATTTCTCCCTTTTTGTTTTTATAATTGTAACTTTAGGGTTAAAAGAGCTCACTCTACAATGACTTCGCCTTGAGAATTCTAAGGAATGCAAGTTTGGTATTCAGTACAATATTGATCACAAAATTGTTGAAAAGATGAACTAAGATAAGCTGGAGCATTATCAGTTTTAATTTATAATGCATGACCCAGCACTATAAAAATAGCCAAGCAATGGGAAATAAAAATATGAATTTTCCCATTGAAGCTGTGGCAAAGATGAAATTAGAACAAGTGTCAATGATAACATGGGCATATAGCATTGTTTAAGAAAATGAGGCATGTGAATTACATCCATTTGCCACAATTGGTTTGGCTGAAGACCATAAGGATTAAGTCCAATAGATAAAAACTGAGGTATGTACAACACAATGAGGACACTGACAAATAATTTGGTGAGCCTGGTTTTGGGTAATGTGGAATTCCTTTTGTAATTGCTAAAAGCAATTTGATGATGTAAAGTGCGAGAAGCTTGAGTACAGTTTTGAGGAGTTAATTGTTGACAAGCTGCAACAAGATGATTAGGTTTATCATTTCCTGTTACCAAAGGACCTGGAACTTGGAGTGAGCTCTAATGTGCCCAATAAAGCAAGGATAGTGATGCATTTGAATTATCTTTGTAGGATTTGAAATAAATGAAATAATTCTTTTGATTGAGGATGCCCTGTACTGACTGTCAGTATGCATAGCAATTTCCATTGAATAAGCACTGTCACTGTAAATATTAACTGGTTCCTCAGCAGAGCGGAACAAAGCACAAACGGGAGCTTGAAACTCGGCTCTTTGTGCAGATATGTAAGAAGTTTGTACCACTTTACTGTTAGCAATACTATAGTAACCAGCCTAACCTGTACTGGAGCCATCAGTACTATAAGTGCCTCAGGTATTGGCTGAGTACATACTATTTTTGAAAAATAAGACACTCTAGCAAACTGAATAAAGCCTATTATGAGGATAATGATTTTCTACTTGGCAGAAAAATCAACAGAAGCCACTTGTTATAGCCATCCTTATTGGACTAAAAACAGTACTACAATAAGAGAAGGCTCTGTAGAACTGGATTACTAAACTGAGAAACAAGATCATGAAATGGGATTAAAGATGTTTGAGTAAAGAGCAAGATGAAGCCATTTGATAACTCCTAAAGACTACCATATAGCTTCTAAAGGAATATGAGAAGTAGTAAATATTAAAACGTGTAGGCTCCTTTGAATTAATTTTAGTAGTTGTGCAATCTTAGTGACAGTTTCAGCTTTCTTTAACACCACTTTTGTTTCTGCAGCAAGCTGTTGAGCACAGGCCTGAAAGGGATCCATATATAAAATATCAGAAAAGTGCTCAAATCTGTAGTAGATAATTGTAAACTAGACCTTAACTATTTAATATCTTTCATTAACTTTTGAAAATCATTGAGAGAACATAAGACATCAGTTCTAATCTGTACATTTTGGTGACAAGTTTTACTTTCTTCCATTAAACTTCCTAAAAAAGGAGAGGTGGTTTTGTACCTTTTCAGTGGCAAACAGAAGTCCATAGTATCAAAAACACTAAGTGAGCTTACACTTGTAAAAGTATACCTGAATCAGGATAGGCCAAAATATGACATTTATATAATGAATAAATACGCATTAGAGTACTGTTTTTGCACAGGAGCTATTGCTTGAGTTACAAAAGTTTAACATAAAATAGGACTATTAGCCATACACTTTGGTAACATCTTCCAACAGTATATTTTAGTTGGCTCCTTAAAGTTAATAGATGGAATGCTAAATGTAAAGCACTTACAAGTAGCTGAATGTGACGGTTTAATGAAAAAAACAATCCTTTAAATCTGTAACAGTTAAATGATAATCATGTAATAGCCATGAAAGAAGGATGCTGAGACAAGAGAATCCATCAATTACCAGATTTTTTTCTTAATTACAGAAATTAGAGTATTTCAAGGACTGAAAGTAGATTCAGTATGACCAGCTTATAGCTTTTCTTGGTCTACTATATGAGTTGGTTGAAGCTTCCCCCCAATAAGGGGCCATTGAGAAGATTGTGCCACTGGAGAATTCCTTCCTTGTTGATTTTTGCTGAATCCTTTGGGAATAAATCTTTGATCAAACATTTGAGAAGTGACCACAGATCTAGGAGTCATTAGTAAAAGGACTTGTTACTATATCACAACCCTATAAATTTACTGGCAAACTTTTAAGACTATAATGATTGAAATTCTCTTGTTTCCTTCTGAGACTTTCCATTGAATATACTGAACACTTTGTACAGATTGAAAAATATTACCTAAACCTTCCAAATTCGTATAGAAGATCAATTTTTAGGCCAGTATATTATGGAATAACAGATACATCTGCCACAGGGTCTATAATACCTTGAAATTTTTGTTTTTGTTTATTTTAAGCTCGAATTGAAAGTGTTCTTCCTTACTAATTATTTCCTTACTAATTATCTTTCCTTACTAATTATTCCCAATATGTCTTATCTGATGAGCCAAATTCTTGACCACCTCTAAGTATTTGTAATAGAAATTTTTCTTGTTGATCAATAAGGCAAAAGAGGAATGGAGCTAAATTATTTTCTGGAAGTTCCTGAACGATAGAATTGGTAATTTTTAGTTCTCCTGTAAAATCTGGATCTATTACTCCTGGCAGTACTTGAAATCCCTTCACAATTAGCCTTCTCTGACCCAATATAAGTCCTACTGTGACAGAAGGCCAAGGGCCATAAATACCAATGAGTGTTGGCCTATTTTTGGTATCAGTACATTCCTGGCAGTAGGGTGGAGGTTTAATTCTGCACATCCTGCTGGGGCCCTGTGTGGAGAATGGTGACAGAGATTGGGAGACCAGTGTCTGAGATTGGGGTTCCTGATAAGTTTACTGCTGTGGTGACTCTGAAAGTTTCTGTGCAAAGGCATAGGATGCCCAGTTGCTATGGGGATGTCCTTCATGCTAGAGTCTTATCAACTTCAACCTTATTCTCAGGCACACAGCTCCTAGGAGTGAAGGAGTTTCCATGCTAAAATAATCACAATGTTTCACCTGTTCCACTTCTCCTTAATCTGCCCTGGAATTAGTAACTTTTAATCAATGGACTCTCTTGAGAACTGCACAATGTTCCTAACATTGCACATTGCAGTTATAGTATGTAGATTGCTGATGTAATTCTTTAGACCTGCTTCTCCATCAGAGAGCAGCACTCTACTTGACCCCAGCTGTTCAATCTTTAAGCTCTGTGTTTGTGAATCTTTCAATCTCCCATCGCCCCTCAACAGAACCTGTTAATTTGGCCGCACTAATCACAGCAGCTCTACAGGTCCTAGATGGTGAGAAGAAAGGCTTGGCAGGATTGTGTCTGCTCTGGAGTGAGTGACAGTGTCCCCACAGTTTGACAGGGCCAGGGCTGGCCTGCCTTTTGTTTCCCTTCTGAAGAGGCAAATATTATCCATGTGTATTCATTTGAGATCTTCGTACATTTGTCCTAGTGTTTACCACTGTGGCAACAAGGACACAGGCCTGGTTTGGGATGTCTTTATATTTTGGCCATGTAGCTTTCCTCAGTCTCTGGCTAAATGCCCACTCTGTCCACAAGTAAAATTTGCCTTTTAGAATTTTTATTCTTCCAAGGAAGCTACCAGGTATTTTTTAGGGTTTAGCCAAAGTTACTCTTTGAACATACATGTTCCCAGTTTCAGTACAGAGACATACAAAATCAGTAACCATTTCTTTCTCATTATAACGATGGATGAGCTCCTGACAGGTTTTCTTAGCATTTTTAACAGCCAACTTTAACCACTAAATTGTCAGCATCTGTTTCTTTAATCACTTCACTAATAGCTTGATATAGCTGTACCACAAAATGTGTGTAAGGTTCATCAGGACCCAGTTTAATGTTAGGGCTGCCCATAGTCTGTTCTCCTTTATTTGGCAACTCTCTTGAGTCTTTTTTCCTTTTTTCTTTTTCCTTTTTTTTTAATATTCATTTTTTAGTTATAAGTGAACACAATATCTTTATTTTATATACATGTGGTGCTGAAGATTGAACCCAGTGCCTCATACATGCTCGATAAGTGCTCTCCCTCTGAGCCACAACCCTAGCCCCTCTCTCCAAGTCTTTTTTTTTTAGCAGCTGCATTTATTTGCAGGTAGACCTGTATATCAAAATTCAGCTAGAGAATTGTGTCAGCAAATTGTCCAGTTCCAATCATCATTTTAAAATGATACTAACATCATAAGCTTGATTCTGTCACCCTTTTTTGTACTAAGTTCTGTCCATTTAGATTTTTCAATCACTCCCTGAAAAGCAGATCTTAGCTAGTGTAAGCCAGTTGTTGGGAATTAAACTTCATTGGCAAGAGATTCTAATAAGCTTTGTACAAATGGAGCTCTGGGGCCATATATGGAATTTGTACCTTCAGATTTTTTAAGAGTTTTTAAAGGAATGGGCTCAACAAAGCCTCTGGCTGGAATTATTAGGATCATATCTTCAAAAACAGGATATATATTGGGCTGGGGTTGGGGCTCAGTGATAGAGCATTTGCCTAGTATGTGCAAGGCAAAGCTTTACAAATAAATAAATAAATAAATAAATAAATAAATAAATAAATAAATAAATGGCATTGTGTCTAACTACAACTAAAAAATAAATATTAAAAAAAGGATATATCTTAAAATCTCCAGTGCTCTGAAATCCCTGTTCTCTTCAATGTCCTTATTAGAATCCTCCCCAGAGCCCCCTTCTTCTATACCTTGAGTATGTCCATCCCCCTAAGCCCCACTATCCAATTCCTGTTTATTATCAGAAAATGAGAGCTCTGGTATAACAATTGAGCTCTTCTAACAGAATTACCTCTTTTTTAAAGCATATCTTTAAACACAGAAACATAATGATCCTTTTTTTTTTTTTTTTTTTGGATCCTGTATTTCCCTTGTTTTTACATGTGACCCTTAATGGATCCTTACCTCCTTACCTAAAGGATTTTTTTTATCTGATGCATCCTCAGGAGCACCCCTTATCTAGTTATTGAAGAAGTTTTCCTGTCTCTGGATCTGAGGCTACCAACTGCAGCATCCTATATAGTCAAACTGGGGGACAAGGGTTGATAGGGGATTAAAAAAGAAATGCACAGATGTCAAGATAAATAGCTGGGATCAGATGAAGGTGTGCTCTCTGATGGACAAGCAGATCTGAAGAGTTATGCCAGCAGTCTTTATTTATATATGCCTCATTATCAGGTTAAAGTCTTTGCAAGCATTATTTTTTGTACTCAGCAAAGTTACAGAACTAGAAGTATCTATGCAGCTTTTCCACAATTGCAGTGGAGGCCCTTTGTTGAAAGTAACTGTTAAGACCACAGGTTCAGGAGTAGCAGAGCTAAAGAAACATTGTGGTTGTCAAGCGTGAGAATTCCTCTGTCCCCTGGAGCTGTGAGCCTGAGATCAAAGTTGAAGCTGGTAAGACTCTTGCACATAACCTCCTCAGGTGGGACATTACCATACCAGATAGGTATCCTGTGCCCTTGCATAGAAACAGTCCCAGGCAGTAGGTGCGTCACAGCCATGAAATCTTCAGAGACCCCCAATCTCAGTCACTGCTTTCCCAGTCTTTGTCACAACTCTCTACAAAGTTGCTTAGAACCTTTCTAAGTTGCTGACACTATCCTAAAACTTAAAATCCTTCTGTTGTCTATGGTATTTAAATAAGCATAATCATGACATTAACTTCACATCTAAACTTAAAATCCTTCTGTTGTCTATGGTATTTAAATAAGCATAATCATGACCTTAACTTCACATCTAAACTCCGTAGTATTATTAAACATCTGTGAGTTGAAATTTATTCAGTTTAATTTTTTCTATAGTTAATTTTTTAAAAACAAATCAAGATTCATTCACTACAATTAGCTACTAGCCTTCTGAATCTTTTTAACATAGAGGTCTGTTCTCTCGTTTTTTTTGTAGGTTGAGTTTGGGTTTTTTCCCCTAACTTTGTTTCTGTTTTTGTTTTTGCACCCATCACACAGTCTTTTTTAGATTACATTCTTATAAGTTTGCAGACAGTATGATCTGATTGCTGCTTCATTGCAATTTTCAAAAAATTTGACTTGCATGTAATTTTCTCATGTTGTAGAATACTACTACTGGATTTTTTCCCCAAACATTTAAGATTTTTCTTTTTACTTTTTTCATTTAATTATACATGATAATACAGCAGTTGGGCAAGGAAAAAACAACGGGATAAAAATAGGAAAAGGAGCTCAAACTATATCACAATTTTCCTGGTACATGATCTTATATTAGGAAAACTATTCCATTCCCAGAAGGCTCAAAAGAATAAAATACACTAGGTGCAGTGGTTCACACCAGTAATCCCAGAAGCTCAGGAAGCTGAGGTAGGAGAATCTCAAATTCAAAGCCAGCCTTAGCAACTTCTGAGTCCCTAAGCAACTCAGAGAAACCTGAGACCCTGTCTTTATTAAAAAAGGGATTAGGGATGTGTCTCAGTAGTTAAATATTAGGTTCTACAGTGTCTAAACAAAAAAATAAAATTTTTAGAAATTAATATAACAAAACTGGCAAAAGATGTCTACAATGAAAACTATAGAACACTGAAGAAAGAAATTAAAGATTTCAGAAAACAGAAAGATCTCTCATGTTCTTGAATAGGCTGAATTGATATTAAAATGGCTATAGTAACATTTTATGATTTAAAAAACTATTCATTTGACGGGGCAGGGGGGGATACCAGGGATTGAACACAGGGGTCACTCAGCCATTGAGCCTTATCCCCAGCTCTATTTTTTCTTTCTTTTGAAATTTTGTATTTAGTTGCTGATAGACCTTTATTTATTTATATGTATTACTGAGAATCAAACCTAGGATCTCACATACGCTTGGCAAGAACTCTGCCACTGAGCCACCCAGTACCATCCCCCCAGCTCTGTGGGTATAAATATAAAACTTAATAGATCCTGATGATACCATAAATACTGTTCTATATCTTGACTGTCATAATAGAAACAGACATACCCATGATAATTGTTTACAGGCACATACACAAAAAATTCGTATGAACTAGACTAAGGAAATCTGAATGTGTTTGAAGCTTACACTGGTATCAGTGCTGATCCTGATAATTGCAATACATATATAGTTTTGCAAGAACCTGCCAGTGGGGAAACTGGTTAAGAAGTTCACTTTTTGCTCAGATCTGTGGGGAATTGATTCCAAGAGCATTTAGATAATATAATTTTGCAAATTCTTACTACAAATAAATTATGACCTTATGACCTACCTGGTCTATCAAAAAGAAAAGAAAAAGAGTGACTAACATCTGTGAGATAGGAAACATAAGAATTCTACAGGAGCTATTAACTTGAAGATTTTAGGCTATAATGCAAGGTAGAACATTGACAGAGAAACTAGTGACATACCTTACTTCTGGAGAGATTGTATAGAGTTGAGATAAACTGAAAATATTGCTTATAGTAAAAAAAGCTGCAAAAATTAAGTCACCTTTATTTTCTATTGAGTATTCTGGAGCTAACTAATCATTACATGTATGAGAGGGGAAATAGTCTGGTAGGAAAAGAACTACCTGTAAGAGTTAGAGATAACAGTCTTTACAAACCCTTAAAAATTATAAAAGCATGATCTGAAAAGATGAACTACATCTCAGATGCAACTCAAAAAATCTTAGTTTTAAGTTGGGGGGGTTTCTGTTTAGTTTTAATTTAAAACAACCTCCTTAGGCTACCCATACTGCCTGCCTCCCTTAGACTCCTAGAAAAGTCTACTTATCTGGACAACAAATAAATAGTTGACAGGAATTAATGATAGAAGTGTCTGATTACAAAAGCTAATATTAGGACTTATGTTGTAATATTGTTTGGTGGTTGAATAACTTCTACCATTGTAAAATTTAACATCCTGTTTCCTGCAAGAATGGTCTTTTTTTTTTTTTGAGAAAGAAAGGGGGTCTCTCTTAAGTTGCTTTTAGCACTTTGTTTTTGCTGAGGCTGGCTTTGAACTCGCAATTCTCCTGCCTCTGGGATTGTAGGCATGCACCATCACACCCATTTTAATCTATATAAATTTAAAATGAATTTTTAGTGTAGTCAAATCTTTTTAAATTGTGAAAATTCACCCTGATGTGGATGAATAAGACAGTGTAGCTCAATGGCAAATTCAGAAAAAATTGCCATACACTTGCTAAAAATAATACATTCTCCAGTTGTGGTATGAATAATGTTAAAGTAGATATTCTTGGTACTTTCCACCACATCATCTGTTTTGCCAATAGTAGTTCTTATTTTGGTGGTGGTTGTGATTGTTTGGTATTACTAGGGAATTGAACTCACTATGCTACATCAACCAAGCCTTTGGGTTTTTTTAAGTTATTTATTATTTTATTTTATTTCTATATAGATATTAACGTCCCCCCCTCCTTCCCCTCCCTCTCCTTCCCTTCCCCTCCTCTTTCTCTTCCTTCTCCCTCCCCTCCCCCTCCCCCTGTTTTCCCTCCCCCTCCTCCTCTCCCCTCCTCCCTGCCTCCTCCTCCTTCTTTAGTTTTTGTTGGACACAGACCTTTATTTTATTTTTGCTGAGGATTGAACCCAGCATCTCACACATGCTAGGCAAGCGCTGTACTACTGAGCCAGGATCCCAGCCCTCTTCTCAATATTTTGAGACAGGGTCTCACTAAGTTTCCAAGGCTAACTTCAAACCTGTAAGCCTTGTAAATATCTGAGATCCCAAGCATGTGCCACAATATCTCATTTTGTGTGTACCTAGTTGATATTTAATTTTCTCAGAACTGATTCACATAAAATGTAGAATCACTTATAGTACTGAAAATGGTCAACTTTTTCTTTTTTTCTTTTTTAGTTGTATTTTTTATTTTATGTGATGCTGAGAATCAAACACAGTGACTCTCACACATGCTAAGCAAATGCCCTAGCCCTTTCTTTTTCTCTTTTCACTTGGAAAAATGCTTTAGGGATGAAGTGTTATGACTATTTTACTGAATTACACAAAGAATAAACACAGAATTTCGAGGAAAGATAACTCTAGTATCATCATATGTTGGGTTTCTCTGACTTGAAAATGATACTACTTGAATTAAAAAATATATGAAATACTGTATCTCATAAAACAAACATTCTATCATCAATCTGAGTTACACCAAAAGTTTTACAATAATTCATTAACTCTGCAATATTATTTTTATTATGAGCTTTATTTCCAATATCTTTACTATAAAATTTGCATTTCTTTATTTTATCTTCCCTATGTAAAGAATAAACTTTTAGATTATGTTACTGTTGTCTTTGTTATTTTGTTATGAAGATGAAATTTTGGGACTCTTATTTCTTGGTTTTTTCCATTTATTTAATAGGCTTTGGGGGGAACCTGTTAATCTTCGTGAGCAGCATGATGCCTTAGAATTTTTTAATTCTTTGGTGGATAGTTTGGATGAAGCTTTAAAAGCTTTAGGACATCCAGCTATATTGAGTAAAGTCCTAGGAGGTTCCTTTGCTGATCAGAAGATTTGCCAAGGCTGTCCACATAGGTAAGTTGCTGTGTTTTCAATGTGTACATATTGGTCCTAAAAAAGACCAATGTAAATAAAATTTTCACTTGTATTTTGGAGTATAATAATTATTGCCAAATGCCTAGGACTGTGAAGGATTTACAGGTGTTTGCAATTTCCCACATTTTTATTGAATTTTCTCCCAAGGAATATTTTTAGTGTTTCATTCTTTCCTCATGCATTCTTTTTTTTTTGTTTGTTTGTTTTTTTATTGTTTAGTCTTTGGCGGACACAACATCTTTGTATGTGGTGCTGAGGATTGAACCTGGGCTGCACGCATGCCAGGCCAGCGCTTTACTGCTTGAGCCACATCCCCAGCCCCCTTTCCTCATGCATTCTTACCCTTGCTCTGTCATCCCGACACGTAAAATGGTATTTTAAGAAAGCCTACAAATACTGTTGTAAAAGACCTTCTTTGTTCTAATATAATTTACTGATGAAATATATTAATGTGTCTTCTAAATGTAATTTTAAGTCTTCATCAGTTTCTTGTTCTTGAAATATTTCAGGTATATTTTCATATCAAATGATTTAGTAGGAAGGGACTATATTTTGGCTTTGATATAATCAAAAAGGAAATTTTAAGTTCCTAATGAAAAGAAAAAGCTATTGGTTTCATTCAGAAAGGTCGTTAATGGATGATTATCATTTGAATGTTTTACTTCAAAACTTGTACTTGATGTAATGTTGATTTGAAATTTTTTCTCACCACAATACTATAATATTTTCAGTGGTACATGGTGGCACTCACCTATAATTCCAGCACCTCAGGAGACTAAGGCAGAAGGGTCACAAGTTCAAAGCCAGCCTCAACAACTCAGAAAGACCTTGTGTCTAAAGAAAATAAAAAAGAGGGCTGGATATGTGGCTCAGTGGTTAAGCACCCCTAGGTTCAATCCCTGGTACCAAAAAAGAAAATTTTCTCAACCATGTTAAATATAAACATTTAGTAAAGCAGGTCCTTTTGAAGGTAAGAACTAATATAGCAAAAAGTGATAACTACATAAAGGAAATTTTTTCATCATTTCATAATGCTACTCACTCACAAGTTGAGAGGCATTCATTTCACTTAGCCAACTTTCAGTCCTTTGAAAACTTTTACATAATTTAAGAAATACAAGTATATCACTTTTTGATAACCTATTTCTTTTAGTTTTCAGTTTTTCATCTTTTAAAAGTAATTGGAAATTAATACTTTATTCTGTTTAGTCAAAATACCCAAAATTCAAAAGTACACATGCTCACTAAACTTCTTGTTAGATATATATACAAGTCCCAAGTTGTCTTATATTAAAGGGCATTGTGGTTTTAGAATATTTTAATTTTTCTGGAATATATATATTGTTCAGGATTTCTTTTTTTCTTCTTATGAAGGCAGATATCTGATCATACAGCAATTTGTATAACTCATTTATATAAGTGATTTTATTTTTGTTTTTATCCTGTTTCTCCTGACTAAAAGTTTATAAATATTAAGGTCTGTGACCTAAATATATCTCCTGTACTTTACTCATCTCTTTTTGATAAATTTAATGGTTGAGACTGTATTCTTCCTATCTCATATTCTGATTTTATCATATGTGTCATGACAAATTTTGGGTCACTGTTATAAAATATTACCTGAGTTTGGACTGCTGACTCATTCTCATGTTATTTAATCTGGACTTCTTTTTATAACCAGATAGTACCATATACTGAAGCAATATAGACTGTATTTTTTGAACTTGTTAGAAAAGCTTCTTGTACAAAAATTGAAAAACACTTAAAAATTCACCCTTAGTAATAATAGTAGTCTAAAACGACTTTTTAAGAAACATGAAAGGGGCTGGAGATGTAGCTCAGTACTAGAATGTCCCTGGGTTCAATTCCCACTACCAAACAAACAAAAAGTCTAGAATAACCATGTTCCGAACTTGATAAGTCTTAAACTTACCATGAATTCTGTTTGAACAGCTTTTCTTGCATAAGTCCATTTGTGCCAGGTGGATAGGGTATGTTGCAGAAAAGTCAAAGATAAGTCCCTGGAGACAGAATGGGAGGTACATGATTTGTTGGGGGAAATTTACAAGAGATTAGTGTCTGCTCCAAAAAGTGTGACAGTTGACAGCACTTCTCTTCTCATGGTATAATGATAGCCGACTGGCCAAGTGACTCAGCCTTTCCAGATTGCCTTCAGTTCCAGTCTAGGATGGGAACTTTATATATATGTAGATATATATGTTTTGGTGTGTTATTCTGCAGAAGCAATGGCATCATCAGCATTAGCTAAGATTAGTTTAGCTTATGTTTGTTTATATGACCAGTCTTTCAAAGAGCAACTCTCCTGGTATACATCTTGCCCTGGTTCCCAGTGTGCACAAAAGCAAGCCAGTGTTCTTCAAAATAATATATGTCTTTTTTTTTTCTAGACCAGGCTCTCGTTATTGTTCTTAGAATTTTGGAAACAGAAAGGGAACACTTGGAGACAAGTGTTTTACTATCTTCCTCTGCTTTAGGGATGATACAACAGAAATATAGGAAACAGTGAGGCTAGACAAACCTCATTTCAAATGACCACTGCACCTCAAATGAAATCAAAATTGTCTACCAGCTATCTCTCACCCTAGTTTCATTATCTTTTCTTACTCTTTTGTGTTTCATTTCATGTTCAGTATGCTTTTATCATTGTTTTAGAATATACTCCTCCTACTTTAACAAAAAATATTTTAAAAATTTGCTATCAACAGTGTGCCATTTCTCTTTAATTCTCTCAAAAGGACATGTCAGGGATTGTCCTCTACCATCTAGATTTGTATCAGTGCATTCCATGACAGTCATACCATTACAGTAGAATCACCTAAACATTGTATCAGAGTAGGTCCCTGAGTAATTGTCACATTGCTATATGATTTCCCCCTGGCCAGAAAAGATTATTGTTATTCTAATAAAACTTTTTTTCCCCCTTGCATCAAAACTAGTTGTCATGGAGACAAACTTCTTCCAGCTTGTGTACAGAAGAGACTGCCCAATGCAAGGCCCAGCTACAGTGATTTGACCACTGCTGCCTGCTCCTCCAACACTGCAATCTTGTCAGAACTTATTCCTAAATCTATGTTCACTTCTGCAAATCCCTCCTTTTGCTCACATCACCTGACAGCTCCCAGTGAAGTCACAGTCCAGGATGTAGAAAGAGAGAGGAAGGATCTCTTAGACAAGAGGTGCATTTGGGTCTTCCAGAGTTGTAGCTGTGCACATTGTTCTAAGTGCTACCCACCTGGGAACACAAAGCATCCTGACATCCTCACTAAACATTTCTTGAGCATTATAGGATTTTCTTGATAATTTTCCAGCTGACTTTATTCCACAAAAGCCCTCTGAAGGATTGTGGGACCTATTTGGCACTGCCTACACACACATACACACACACACACACCCTTAACAGATAAGAAAATCAGACCCCACCTTGGGCTTCTGTATCCAGTTTTAGTGTGCATTCTGCTAAGTCAAGTATAGATAGAACCCCCTGGCTTGACATCTGAGCCAGTACTGTATACTTCACCTTTGATGCCTAAGCCTGTTTTATCAAGAGACTTGTTAAGCCATTTTAGCAACAGTGCCCCATTCTTTGGGTCTCATTTTAGTAATTTTCTATTTCCACGCTCCATGGTTCTACAGTTGTCATGTTCTTGTACTCAGAGTTGAACTTGATCTCTCCCCTTTGTGATACAGCCCTCATTACATTTTCTTTGACAAGGTCACAGGTTAAATGATTACCAAGTCTGTCTGGTTTATAAGTGGTAGAAATTTCAAGTGCTCTGGCTATGCAACATGTGTTCATGAACATAAAACCAAAAGGCTGCATTGCCCCTCTGCTGTATTCTTCTGGCAGCTTTGGGCTTAAAAGGCTGTTTCTGCCTTCCAGTGTTCTGGCATCTTGTCTTTTCAGACTCCCATACTCATCTTCATCCTCCCCAAAATTATATTCCCATTTGTCATAAGCAACATCTTCCCACAGAACCTCACTTATGAAATTTCATCTTAGTAGAACCTTCCAATCTTATTTGGTGATATAATCTCTCTTCTTAGACATATCTTCTTCTAGGAAAAATCTGGAAGGTTTCAGAAATATCTGTTTACAATTTGTTTTCAGAAACATCTGTTTACAATTTGCTTTAAAAAGATGTCTTTGAGCTTCAGCTGTCCTCTGTCCTGTAGTCAACCACAGGAATCAAGCTGGAGCCCGTGTGACTAGGATATAGTCTTTGCTTAGCAAGCAGAGGTCCTGTACTTGATATCCAACACTCCCTGTACTGGAATCCAGATAGATGCACTTCCAAAAACAAAAGCAGCACTGGAGCCTTCAGCATCCCCAGGTACTGAACCCAGGACACTTCCTAAAGGATGAAAAAGGTGGACAGCAACAGACTCAGCCTGGAGGAGATAGAACAAGAGGGCCTGGATGACAGTGTGCTTTCCATCCCACATTAGGGGGAAGCTCAAACTTTGTAGCTCTAGTTTCCTTCTTTAAAGGGAGCATCGAGATGTATCTTCATTTTGTTTTTGTTTTGTAGTGCTAGGGATTGAACCCAAGGTTTCGTGCATGCAAGGTAAGCCCTCTTCCAAGACACATCCCTAGCTCTTTAGCCAGCCCTCTAGCATGTATTTAATTAATGTGAAGATAAGCATAAAAGAATCAAATAGTGTTCGGTACAAAATAAAATGACTAATAAAAGATAATTCCTACTTATTAATAACATTGTATGACTGATTGATTTGACATTATGCAGTAAGTACTGCAAAATTATTTTTCATCACCTCAACTAAAGATAACCGTTAGAAATTTAAAGAATGAATCCTTTTGATTATTTTTTAAATAACACCTTTAGGTACGAATGTGAAGAATCTTTTACAACTTTGAATGTTGACATTAGAAATCACCAAAATCTTCTTGATTCTTTGGAACAGTATATCAAAGGAGATTTATTGGAAGGTGCAAATGCATATCGTTGTGAAAAATGTGATAAAAAGGTAAGCATTGGCTGGGATTGTGGCTTAGTGGTCAAGCACTTGCCTAGCATTTGTGAGGCACTGGATTCAATTCTCAGCACCACGTACCAATAAATAAATAAAATTCGAAAAAATTCATCAACGATTCATATTTTTTTAAGGTAAGTATTGTAAAATTTTCAAAATAATGATTACATTTCTAGAACTGGGAAACTTCAGAGCTGCTTGTCCTCAATCTCAAAATTTGATAACCGCTCCATTTCTACTTAAGTATTATGGTTAGAAGAGCCACAATACTTCTTTTTTTTTTTTAAAGACATTTTTAGTTTTCGGTGGACACAACATCTTTCTTTCTCTCTCTCTCTTTCTCTCTCTCTCTCTCTCTCTCTCTCTCTCTTTCTCTTTCTTTCTTTCTCTCTCTCTCTCTCTTTCTTTCTTTGTCTCTCTCTCCCCCCCCCCTTCTTTCTTTCTTTCTTGTGCTGAGGGTTGCAGCCAGTGTCCCTCAAATACCAGGCAAGCGCATTACCGCTTGAGCCACATCCCCAGCCCCACAATAATTCTTTAAAAGCTGTGTCAGCAAAAGAATATTGTAAAAGATATCATGTTTTTATGTAGTTTAACAAGATTGTTTTCATCTGTGCTCTGAAATAGGTCACTGTTGAACTTAAATCTGAAGAGTTAATGCTAAAAATATTATGTTACTTTCTAAATTACCCTTCTATTTCAGAAATTTTACTAATTTCATCTTGTTGCAATAGAATTTTTAAAGCTGCTTGAAGTTGATCAACCAGATCAATTGATTTTTAGACTCAGCCAACTAGTTTTATTTTTGAAAACTCTGTATAATAAATGATAACATGTTTTTTAAAATACAGTAAGTGACAGATAAGTCTTTTTCTCAGCTGTCATGCCTTCTCATCTCCAAGTTGCCTGTATTGTTTTGGCTTTAAACATTAATTGGGTTATATTTTATAAAGCCATATTGCCTATTTACCCACAACTCTGACAGTTAGTCAGTTTCTTCTTATTTTTGGCTATCTTTAATTTGCATTTTTTTTTCTTCTTTTTCATTTTGGGACTGAAAATTTAATCCAGGGAGCTTTATACTGAACTGTGTCCCCAGCCTTTTTGGCTTTTTATTTTGAGACACTAAATTGCTGAGGACCTTGCTAGTTTGTTGAGGCTAGCATCAAACTCGGGATCCTCCTGTCACTGGGATTACCTGTATATGCCATTAAACTTGGCTTAATCTGCATTCTTTAAAGTAATAGTACTTTTTTCAAAGGCTAATAAGAATTAAAGCCATTAATACACGAATAGCTGTGTATTACATGACTTATAAGTCATGTAATAATTGCTGATATCATTACTTACAGCAAATTCTACTTATTAGTATAAAAGTAAATATTAAAGTGATTATTAGAGGGGCTGGGGTTGTAGCTTAGTGGTAGATCACTTGCATTGCATGTTTGAGGAACTGAGTTTGAAACTCAGCACTATATAAAAATAAATAAAAATATTGTGTCCACATACAACTAAAAAATATATATTAAAAAAAGTAATCATTAGAAAACAATAGAGGGGTTGGGTATGTGGCTCAACCGGTTGACCTGGCATGCATGTGACCCAGGTTCAATCCTCAGCACCACATACAAACAAAGATGTTGTGTCTGCCGAAAACTAAAAAAAAAGTAATAAATATTAAAAAATTCTCTCTCTCTCTCTCTCTCTCTCTCTCTCTCTCTCTCTCTCTCTCTCTCTCAAAAAATAAAAATAAAAAAAATGAAAAGAATACAACCAGGTAGCCAGGTAGTGTTTTACTTACTAGTTTTTGCAAATTGTAAAAAACTGAGGTTATTTACATGTTTTTAGGCTTGGTGAACATTATTTAAAAATTATTCTTTAATTGCCCTGTGTTATTTTGGTAACGAAATATTGTGAAAATTTCATGTTTTTATGAAGTTTAACAGATTCTTTCCATCTTTGCATTTATATTATTTACTAATTGCAGGTTGATACAGTAAAACGCTTGCTAATCAAAAAATTGCCTCCTGTTCTTGCTATCCAATTGAAACGATTTGACTATGATTGGGAGAGAGAATGTGCAATCAAATTCAATGATTATTTTGAATTTCCCCGCGAACTGGATATGGAACCTTACACAGTAGCAGGTGTTGCAAAGCTGGAAGGAGATAACATAAACTCAGAGAGTCAGTTGATTGGACAGAAGGAGCAGTCGGAAAGTGAGAATACAAGAAACACAAAATACAGGCTTGTAGGTGTGCTTGTACATAGTGGTCAAGCAAGCGGTGGACATTATTATTCTTACATCATTCAAAGGAATGGTAAAGATGGTGAGAGAGATCACTGGTATAAATTTGATGATGGAGATGTAACAGAATGTAAAATGGATGATGATGAAGAAATGAAGAATCAATGCTTTGGTGGAGAATACATGGGAGAAGTATTTGATCATATGATGAAGCGTATGTCATACAGACGGCAGAAACGATGGTGGAATGCTTATATACTTTTTTATGAGCGAATGGACACAGTTGATGAAGATGATAAGATGATAAGATACATTTCAGAGTTATCTGTCACTAGATCCCATCAGATTATTATGTCACCAGCCATTGAGAGAAGCGTATGGAAACAAAATGTGCAGTTTATGCATAATCGAATGCAGTATAGTTTAGAATATTTTCAGTTTGTGAAAAAATTGCTTACATGTAATGCTCTTTACTTAAATCCTGCTCCAGGTAAGTTTCTTGAAATTAATTTCTTCTTATTAAAAAATAATTCTTAACTTATTTTTAGAATTTCTTGTCAGACATCAATCTCTGTTTAAATATTTTCTTCAGTTTTTTTTTTTTAATATACCTGTTAACCTTAATTCATGTGAACGTATCAGCGTTTTCAGTTCAAGCTATTATTAAGTAAAAATTTTAAAATATCTTACCTTTGAAAAGTGAGACTTTAAGGTCTGGGGCTGTAGCTCAGTAGTAAAGCAACTGCCTCACATGTATCAGGAACTGGGTTCCAATCATCAGCACCATGTAAAAATAAATAAAGATATTATGTCCATCTACAGCTAAAAAATATTTTTTAAAAAAAGTGAGGCTTTGTGTTGGAGAAAGTAGAGGTGCTTTTATTTACTGAAACAATTATTTTGACTCAAGCATTTGTTTGATTTTTAAAGACATGTTTTAGTGAGGTATTAAAATAATCACTAAGCATTACTCCTGGAACCTGAAAATAAAGTCTGTTTGATTGCATGTGCACTGTTTATTTAAAGGACAAGATTACTTGTTACCTGAAGCAGAAGAAATAACTATGATTAGCATTCAACTTGCTGCTAGATTCCTCTTTACCACTGGATTTCATACCAAGAAAATAGTTCGTGGCCCTGCCAGTGACTGGTACATGGCTTTAGATTTCGTTCATATTGTACTTGAATTTATTTAGTATATTGATTTATTTTTTTTATAATATGGGTCTTTTAGTTCAAGATACAATGATGCTAAGAAAAATCTTATTAAAAATGTCTAATCTAAATATGCCATATTATTGAAAATGTGGTTTTCTTTTGTTAATTTGTTTTATATCTTCAGTATTGTTTATCATGAAAATATTAAGTTTATCTTCACTAAGTAAAATTCTTGCTTATCATTAAAAAGGTAGATATTTAAATTGCTATATTCCTCAGTTGTTGCTGATTTTAAAAGTATAGAGGAGTTTTTATTATCGCTCCTTGATTTAACAACTCTTTCAGCATCATTCACATTAAAGGATGAAAATATTTGCAGAGACTCCTGAATTCATTCTTTAACATGGAAATAGATAGTCACCTGGCTTCATATTTGTACTATAACCAATCATGATCATTATTTGGTTCAGAGAACTCTTTGTTTTCGTTATAGCAACCAAAATAAGCATATTAATAAAAATTCATAATCATAGATGTTTCTATTTTAGGTATGATGCTTTGTGCATTCTTCTTCGTCACAGCAAGAATGTGCGTTTTTGGTTTGCTCATAATGTTCTTTTTAATGTATCAAATCGTTTCTCTGAATACCTTCTGGAGTGCCCTAGTGCAGAAGTGAGGGGTGTGTTTGCAAAACTTATAGTATTTATTGCACATTTTTCCTTGCAAGATGGTTCTTCTCCTTCACCTTTTGCATCGCCAGGTCCACATTGTAGTCAGGTAACTGCATACTTTCTTTCTAATTAAATACTTGAAAGTAAGGTTTTCTTTGAACAGGTGTAAAGAAGCATATTTATGTGCCTGAGTATGACATATTTACCATGCAGAAATGTGTCTACACATAAATGTTATGATACTGTGGTTCCTAAAAATTATTTTATGATAGTGAAAATAGTGATCATTAATCATTAATCTGAAAAGATGAAGAGAAGTTTCTATGAGTCACTTGTAGTTATTTAGTAAATTTTAAGGCCTGTATGCTGATTTATAATAACATAATTAATAATTACAAAATTTGTTAAGTATCTTGAATGCAAAAATTATAACATGCATTATTATTTTTACAATTTAAACATTATAAAGGATCTTTATTGCAGTTCTTTTTTCTCACAAAGCAATTATGTTTAATAATTTATTTCATGAAACTTTTACAGTATTTATGAACATGATTTTTTTTATGCAAATAAAACTATACAGTTTATAAATGCTGTTGCTGATAAAAATAACTAATAGTTTATTATTCACAGACATCTGATAACTTGAGCTTGAGTGACCACTTACTAAAAGCAGTATTAAATCTCCTGAGAAGGGAAGTTTCAGAACATGGGCGTCATTTACAACAATATTTCAATTTGTTTGTAATGTATGCCAATTTAGGTAAGAACTTTTCATAACTTTCAATTTGTTTTATATTTATATATTAAAAATGAAGAAAAGATTTTAATCAGATGATGAGATGGAATTTGCTTGAGTGTGGCTGTCTGCAAATTTGTGTAAGTTTTGAAGTTTGTTTTTCTTTTTTTTAGTTGTTGAATGGACCTTTATATTTTATTTATTTATATGAAGTGCTGAGAATAGAACCCAGTGCTTCACATATGTTAGGCAAGCACTCTACCATTGAGCTACACCTCTTGACTATAACGTTTTAAATGAAATTTCTCATCTTCTATTATAAAATAACTTAAGCACTTAACCCTTTTGTCTCTAACAGTCAGATTCTATGTCTAATTTATGTTTACATCTCCTAATACTGCTTTTTTGAAAAATATTAACTACCCAGGCCACATCCCACACCAACTGAAAATCCTTAGAGTTAGGGTAAGGTATTACTGGTTTATAAAACTATATTCAATAGTTGTGAACTGTTCCTCACAAATTCGGTTTAGGAATAAGATGAACATCATCATTCTAGATGGCACAACTCTATACCGTGTACAGCTAGAGAAATGAAAGTTATGTTCCATTTGTATATACAATTAATCGAAATGCATTTTGTTATCATTTATAATTAGAACAAGTTGGGTTTTTTTAATATTTATTTTTTGGTTAGACACAATACCTTTATTTTGTTTATTTATTTTTATGTGGTGTTGAGGATCAAATCCAGGGCCTCGCGCATGCCAGGCAAGCGCTCTACCACTGAGCCACAACCCCAGACCAGAATAAATTTTTTTAAAAAAATTGTAAATCACAAATTTAAAAAAAAAAATTATTTTAAATCATATCCTCAAGAATTGAAGTAGTAAGCCAAATACTTTGACACATGTCTAATTATCCAGCAAACCAGTAAAGTAAAGCAGGAAAATCACAAGTTGAAGGCTAGCCTGGGCAACTTTACAAGGTCATGTGTCCAAATAAAATTTTAAAAGGTCTAAGAATGTTGCTTGGTGGCAAACCACCTGGGTTTAATCATCAGTACTAGGCAGTTGGTACTCTCATACAACCATGCATAAAGTCTTTACCTTGAAGTTTTTATTTTAAATGTAAAAATATCCAGGCTGAGCACTCAAAAAACTTATATTCTGTACAGCTATCATTTTAAATATTCCCTGTTCATAAGTCACATATCATTGGTCTATAATAAAATCTAATTATAGTTTCACCTTCCAGGAATACTTTGATATCTTAATGTTAAGTGCATAGGACCAGACATGTTTTAGGGTTTCATTTCTTGGTTTAACAGAAGTGAAGTGGTATGTTTGTAATACATTGTGTAATATCCACAGTATGCTATGGCCAAATATATTAATATTTTTGTGATGAATAATGAATATTCGCATTCACAATAAGGGTGGTGTGTGCTTATATAGCCTATTTCCCTTAAAAGGTTATATTTTATGAGAAAATGAATTACAGTGCCAACTCAAAAAAATTCAAAAAATGATAAACCATATGGAAAATAGTACAGAGGTTCCTCAAAATAAAACTGGTCTCATCCCAGAAACTCCAGTGTTGAGACAGAAGAGTTGCAAGTTCTAAGCCAACCTCAGCAACTTAGACCCTGACTCAAAATAAAAAGATGTGGGGTTGTAACTCAGTATATGTGTGTATATGGGCACATACAAGAATTACTACTAAGTAGTTAGCTGTTAATTCTTCTGTGTACTAAGGGTGATCCCATAATCCTACTACTGGTTATGTCCAACTTTAAAAAAAACAGTATGTCAAATCTGTAGTTCTCTTAAAGCGCTATTCATAAACAGATATTATGTAAAGTATGGTGTATAACAACAAATACACAAACAGTGGAATACAGACATAAAAAAAGAATGATATGGTCATTTGTAATAAAATGGATGAAAATAGAGAATATCATGTTATGTGAAATTAACAAGACTCAAAGAGACAAGCTTCACATGATATCACTCAGATATATATTCTTAAAAGCTGATAAGGAAGAAAATCAAGGAAAAATAGTGTTACGAAGGGGAACCAAAATATTTGAGACCTCTTTTAGCTTCAGGCATCAAAGGTTAAGATAAAAACAAAATGTACATCCATATTAGAAAATAAGAAATGTAGAAACAACAAATATAGGTATTTTATACCCTATGCACTTAGCTTAGATAAACAGTTTCTGACTTTCCTTAGGAGGATGAGAATTGCTAGAGAATTTAGGCTAGACCATTCTAACCTAAGATGCTAGAAAGTACATTTTCCTGAGTACCTCTATAATTGGAATGCCAGAGCTGTTGTCATTTCACAGTGATAATATTTAATCTTAATTTTCTACATTCTTTCTATATTGCTATATTCCAGACAGACGATCACTGTAATTATAAAATTATGAGAAGCTATGATAATTACCTTTTAATTACTTAAGCACTGTCCTTCCTAATATTTTTTAACAACTTATTTGTACCCTTTTTCATAGGTATTGCGGAAAAGACACAGCTTCTGAAATTGAACGTACCTGCCACCTTTATGCTTGTATCTTTAGATGAAGGACCAGGTCCTCCAATCAAATATCAATATGCTGAATTAGGCAAATTATACTCAGTAGTGTCTCAGCTGATACGCTGTTGCAGTGTTTCATCAAGAACCCAGTCTTCAATCAATGGTAAAGTAGAATGTTCCATTCTTTATAGTAGTTTTAAAATAATGTTCATTATGAACACTTCTTGACTGAAAGTAATTCTCAAGATTAATTTTTACAATTTTACATTTTATTATCTTGTAATATGTGGTCTTATGAGTTTTGTTACTATGCCTAGGAGGCTTAAGTTCAGAGTTATTTTCTTGAAATAATAAATTTAGTATTATGATTGTGTGGACAAGTCTGTTGGCTTTTCATTAATGTCAAATCTTTCCTAGGTAATCCCCCCCTTCCCAACCCTTTTGGTGATGCTAATTTATCACAACCTATAATGCCAATTCAGCAGAATGTGGCAGATATTTTATTTGTGAGAATAAGTTATGTGAAGAAAATTATTGAAGACTGCAGTAACTCAGAGGAGACCATTAAGTTACTTCGGTTCTGCTCCTGGGAGAATCCTCAGTTCTCATCTACTGTTCTCAGTGAACTTCTCTGGCAGGTTAAATAAATATTAACTTTTATTTGTATGTAATTTATTCATACTCCTTTAAGTATTTATATTTACTATGTTTTACCTATTTTTAGGTTTCCTATTCATATACTTATGAACTTCGGCCATATTTGGATCTACTTTTGCAAATTTTACTGATTGAGGACTCCTGGCAGACTCACAGGTGGATACTTTTGCTACCAGCATTAATTATTTCTCCCAAGTTCTAGAAATAAGTGCAAATGCCAATTAGCAAATATGGTTTCAGTTTTGGGAGCTCTTTCAGTGTATTGAGAATGGGGGTTGAACTCGGGTTCTTTTTTCTATTCTGGAAGTGCTGTTTATGCCCCTAAACAAGACAGAAGTATTATAGCTCAGTCCAGCCCCCTGATAGTTCCATGCCTAGTCTTTTGAGAAACTTCCATACTGATTTCCACAGTGATTGTACTAATTTACAATCTCAGCAATAGTGTAAAAGTGTTCCTTTTAATTCATATCCTCCCAGCATTTATTACTGTTTGTATTCTTGCTGTCATTATTTCCTGAGCTGTAAGGGTCCTGATGAGAGAGTTGCCTGTTTCTGTATGCTGGAGTATTGACCCTGCATTTCTTCTGAGAGTTGTTTAGTTTCTAGTCTTAATATTTGTGTCTTTGACCCATTTTTAGTTGATTTGAAAACCAGTTTCCCAACACCTTTGTTTAAAAGTCCTTTTCTTTGATGTTTGTTTTTTGGCTGCTTTGTGAAGGATCAAATGATTGTATCTGAGTGAGTTTGTATCTGTCTTCTATTTTGTGCCATACCATCCATTTTTAATTACTATACCTCTGTATTATAATTTCAAATCAGTTTTTGCAAGGCCTCTAGCATTTTTTAAAATTTGTTTGTTTGTTTTTACTGAGTTGCTTTGACTCTTCTGGGTCTTTTATCTCAAATGAATTTGGATCTTCTGGGTCTTTTATTCTTTTTTTTTTTTTTAATATTTATTAATTTATTTTTTTTTTTAGTTCTCGGTGGACACAACATCCTTATTGGTATGTGGTGCTGAGGATCGAACCCGGGCCGCACGCATGCCAGGCGAGCGCGCTACCGCTTGAGCCACATCCCAGCCCGGGTCTTTTATTCTTTCAAATGAATTTTGGGGCATTTTTCCCCCCTAGTTCTGTGAGGAATGTTGTTGATATTTGATGGGGATTATACTTGATCAGTATATTGCCTTTTGGTAGTATGGCCATTTTACCATATTAATTCTTCCAGTCAGTGAACATGGGAGATCTTTCCATCTTCTTCAGTCTTCCTTCTTCAGTATTCTAAAATTTTTATTACAGAGATTTTCATCTCTTTGGTTAGATTTTTTCTGGGTTTTGTGTTTTTGTGTTTTTGGTTCTTGGTTTTGGTTGATTTTGTTTTGTTTGTTTATTTGAGACTATTGGGAATGGATTGATTTTCTGATTTCTTTGTTGATGTTCAAAGTCATTGTTGGTATATAAGAAAGCTATTAATTTCTGTATGTTGATTTTATAACTTGCTATTTTGCTGATTTGTTTATTAGCTTTGGCAGTCTGGTAGAGATTTTTGGATATTCTAAATATAAGATAATATAATGTAATATAATATTATCTACATACTTACTGTGGTACCAAAAAGTAAATAAAAACTAAATTATTTTGGAAAATAGTAAACTTTCAATTCAAAATCAATAGAAAATGTGTGAAGTATTGCTTGAACTGTTGTGCATAAATAACATTTATTTTATTCAATTAACAGTATTCATGAGGTATTATAAATCATTTGCTATGTCCAGAAACATAAAGGTAATATTGGTCAAAATTACACATGAAAGCATTTGTCATACCAGGGTACAGTGACACATACCAGTGAAAACCAGTTTCCCAACACCTTTGTTTAAAAGTCCTTTTTAAACAAAGGTGTTGGGAAAGCTGAGGCAAGCTGAGGCAGGAGGATTGCTAGTTCAAGGCCAACCTCAGCAACTCAGTGAGACACTGTCTCTGAATAATGCAAAAAAAGGGCTAGAATTGTGGCTCTGGTTAACCGTGCCTGGCTTCAATTCCTAGTACCAAAAATAAAGAAAGAATTTGACAAAAATATTAAGAATCATGTCATTATTAAGACCAAATGATAAAATAGAATATAGTATTACAACAAGTATCTTAAGAAACCTCGTTTTTGGTTTTTGGTGTTCTGTGGTACTGGGAATTTAACCTAGGGGTACTCTACCTCTAAACTATATTTATAGTCTTCATTTTTTGTTGTTTGTTTTTGAGTCTGGATCTCATTAAGTTACCAAGGCTGGGCTGTCTCGGCTTCATTGGGATTATAGGCATTTACCACTGCACATTGAACATGTTATTTTTTTTGTCTGAAAGAAATTATATTTGAAAGTTGAATTTTCCAAATAAAGATATATACTGTGAATGTCTTGGCTAAAAAGGAAAATTGTCTTTTTATTAGAGTATAATGATTTCTTCTAACTAAGATACAAGTGTATAAAATCAAATTTTTTTCTGTTTACTTTCTGACCTGGTAATGACTCCAAATAAAGTGTGCTTTTGCGTATAATTAATTTTTTAAATTACTATTGAGGAGAGTCATAATTGCCCAAAGTTTTCTATAGCAGTTTAGAAATTAAATGATGTTTTTATAGATCATTATTAAATCAAATTCTGCCATTGTCAGTGGAAAAAAAATCTGCTTTACCTATTATGTATGTATTAAAGATTGATTTTATATATCAAATTAATACACTTTTTTCAGTCAGTGGATTGTAACTTTAAATTCTGAAATATAGTCTTACAAAAATGAGCCAACTAATCAGTTATTCTCACGTGAAGTATTCTTAAAGAAATGTAATTTAACTAATAAAAATAGTGGACTATTGCCCTTAACTCACTTTTACACTTAAGTTTATTATAAAAAAGGATTAGCAACTGGGTTTAGTCACTAGTATTGAAAAAAAAATGTTTAATGTAACAGAATGAGCTCCACAACTTTTTAATTCTATAATGTTAACAAAGCTATGTTAACCTCTCTGGACTTTTTTCCTTCTGTTAAATAAGTTTATTGATACTATTCATTTAGGAAATTGGATTATATCATTACATCATTTACTGAATAGTGCCTAGAAAGCATGTAAAATTTATTTATATCTGGGTTATTTTGTTTTGTTTTGTTTTGTTTTTAGAATTCACAATGCACTTAAAGGAATTCCAGATGACCGTGATGGGCTGTTTGATACAATCCAGCGTGCTAAGAATCACTATCAAAAAAGAGCATATCAGTGTATAAAGTGTATGGTAGCTCTCTTTAACAATTGTCCTGTTGCTTACCAAATTTTACAGGTAATTTCAACCCGGGCAAGGTTGTATGCCTATAATCCCAGCAGATCAGGAGGCTGAGGCAGGAGAATCACCAGTTCAAAACCAGCCTTAGCAATTTTGCAAGGCCCTAAAATAAAGGTCTGGGGATATGGTTCAGTTGATAACCCCTTCTGGTTCAATCCCTGGTACCAAAATAAAGAATTATTCATTATAAATTGGTATAATGCCGAATCCACGTTTTAAAAGATGATAATTATGAAAATTTGGGAACTGCCATTTTAACTTGATTTTGAAAAATTAGTTTCAATAAGTTGAATTTATTTATTTATTTATTTATTTTAAGGGTAATGGAGACCTTAAGAGAAAGTGGACCTGGGCAGTGGAGTGGCTTGGAGATGAACTTGAAAGAAGACCATATACTGGCAATCCTCAGTACACTTACAACAATTGGTCTCCACCAGTACAAAGCAATGAGACCTCAAATGGTTATTTTTTAGAAAGGTCACATAGTGCTAGAATGACACTTACAAAAGCTTGTGAACTTTGTCCAGAAGAGGTAAAAAATGACAATAGAATGGAAGGGGGGAAAAAATTTTTTTTTTCAGTTTAGTTTAGTATTTATGTATTACCAATTGGTAATTGTGGTTTATTTTGTTTTAATGGTTAGCATTAATTACTGACTTACTCTTAATGTTTGGAAGAATTTCACCACCCATTTGTTTTTCTTATCAATTATTATATCTTGGGCACAGTGGTTCACACCTATAATCCCAGGGACTGAGGAGGCTGAGGCAAAAAGGATCACAAGTTCAAGACCAATCTCAGTAACTCATCAAGACCCTATGTCAAAAATTAAAAATTTTTAAGCACTCTTGGGTTAAGTTCCAAAAAGAAATCTGTGTGTGTGTGTGTGTGTGTGTGTGTGTGTGTGTGTGTGTAAAGTAGCTTTAGTAACCAAAATAATGTATTTTTATACTTTTTTTTTCTTTTTTAGTCTTGAGACCTTAAAAGGAGATTAAAAATACAGTTGAAGTTACTTTCATTATCAAATTCTTAATCTCCTTTTAAAATTAGGAACCAGATGACCAAGATGCCCCAGATGAGCATGAGTCATCTCCACCAGAAGATGCAACACTGTATCCTCATTCACCTGGATCTCAGTATCAGCAGGTAAAACGAAAATTTTATATCCCCAAACCAATTTTTGTGTTTCATATTATGAAGGATGTTCTGCTTTTTTCTTAAGTATTTCTGACAGCTCTGGCTGTAAATTTATAAGTTACCTGGAACAACTGTACTAAGAATAGCTATAATTGTCATATTGCAGCATAGTTCATCTTACTTCTATAATATTTCCTTATTAGCTAGGTATCCTTAGAGCCTTAGGCTGTAATTGTAGTTAATAAAATTATGTAAAATCTCATATAAAAATTAAATTGAAGAAACATTAAAAGAAAAAGTATCCTGATTATTTAGCCTCAAGATTCAGTAGCAGGTCAGGCATGGTGTTGCTTGCCTAGAATTCCAGTAATTCTGGTGGTTTAGGCAAAAATAAAATGATAAGTTTGAAGCCATTTTCAGCAACTTAGTGAGATCCTAAATTAACTTAGCAAGACTCTGCCTAAAAATAAAAAGGGGTGAGGTCTCTTTGAGCTCAATCCCCAGTACCAAAAAAAAAAAAAAAATTAGTGGCAATAAAACATTTTTTAAAATCAATAATTTATTTTTAGCAGGTACTTTGCTGGTGAGCAGGTGGTGAAAACAGGAAAAATAGAGATGAAGAAATTTTATGTGAAATTTTTCTTTGAAAAGGGCCATTAAAACAAACAGAACCATAATTACCAATCATTAATACATAAAACTATACTATAAAAATAATTTCATTCTAAGACTGGGGATACAGTTGGTAGAGTGCTTGCATTGCATACACAAGGCCCTGTGTTCTAGCTATTCTATCCCCAGTACCACAAAAAATAATAATAGTATTTATAATTACATTCTATTGCCTCCCCCCTTTTTTAAACTCTCTTCTAGACAGAGTTCACCAGCTTTTTGTGTGATTCTAGCACTATGTGACCTCTCTGTTTGTTATATGTGTACTAAGGATTGCCAATATGATCTTTTGGAAAGACTATACTAACATTAAGCCACAAATATGAGTAATTCAGTTCTATTATATGCCCATTAAATTTAATAGCAGCAGCTATTAAATTTAATGGGCATATAATGAAGGGCATTTGGTAAAGATAGATTGTTAGATCTCATAAACCAGGATTTCTGGTTTGGTAGGTCTGTGGTAGATCACAGGAATTTTCACTTCTAACAAGATTCCAAATGATACAGTTGATCCAGGGGGACCACACAATATATGAATCAATTTACAAGTTCTTTTTAACTACTTTGAGAATTTTTTAAAAAATAATTCCTAAGTTTAAATTCAATTATATTTTAGTCGAATTTTAGCCCATTATTAACATTTCAATTGTAATATGTGAAAATTTGACGTGCAGGTCTCTTTTGCCCTCTTAGAATAATGTACATGGACAGCCGTATATAGGTCCAGCAGCACATCACTTGAACAACCCTCAGAAAAGTGGCCGAGTACAAGAAAATTATGAAGGCGGTGAAGAAGTATCCTCACCTCAAACAAAGGATCAGTGAAATGCACCAGTTTACTGATCCTTTAATATCATGTAGTCTGGACTTACAATCCAAATTTTTCTGTGCCTGATTAAATATTTAAAAGTAGAAAAACTGTTCTAAAATAACATGACGTAAAGATTCTATTTGCTATCTCATTTGTAGAAATTTGGAAAAGATATATATAGTATATGTATGTTTGACTTTTAGTTCTAAAGCAAAACACTTTTTTGATGAAGAGTCAGAAATATTGAAAAACATTAAAGTTCATTTTCTTGTTTTTCTGCTGCATTCTGCAACCAGTATTTCCTGCTTCCTGGCAGTTAAATCAGTTCCTTTATGAAAAAAGTGATAGGGGGTAGTAAAAGAGCGTGTTTATATAATTTCCTGATAATTCTTTATTACTGGAATATAACACTAGTAGGTGCCCTTCCGATTGAGATGGAAAAACTGGTGATGTAACATTGTTTCCAAAACTTTTTCACCATCTTTTTATTCTGGTATTAGGTTAATTATTTTAAAGCTATAGTTACACTATAACTGTTAGCATGGCTTCATACCAGGTTGTATTGCCAATAGAGACAAAATTTCTTGAATGAGATCATTTGTCCCAAAATCACATGTATATTGCTTAAACATTTTATTTCTTATCCTTAAAATAAACAAAAAACAGGAAGGAAGGGTACAATAAAGCAATTTTTAGTTGCACATATGAATGTTCTTCACATTTAATATTTGGTAGTTCCATTTCTTGATGGGATAAAGAATATCTAATAGGAATTGTAAAATTGAAAATATATGCCAATTTTTTCATGCTGGAATATGTGGAACATAATAGGAGAGACTGTATTTTATATATCTTATTTTGTTTTTTGGTAGAATTTCTTAGGTTTTGCTTCTGCTGGATCCCAGCTAACTAACGAACTGTGTACAGCATCAGAATTCACATTACTATTCAGTACTATCATACCAAGATGCCTGGCTGATTTTTAGTCAGTCTCAATTTTACTTCAAAGTAAAGTGGTCCTAGTTCTTTTTCCATTCCAAATTATTGTTAGATATGGGATTTAAGGCGCAAACTTAAGAGGTACCATTTTAGAATAAACTTTTGTTTAGAAGTTCCAACAAATTCTTACTGTCATATTTAAAGGAGAATTGCTAGCTTTTGAATATATGTAATATTTTGGAAGCTGTCTAAAACCCAAATATTCCTGCAACAGATAGAGGCCATCCTTTTCTGTTTAAATATTTTGCTGTTTTGTTTTATAGAAATTATTTTGCTGAATTTCCAAATAGAATTTAAGAAGAATTTTGTGCTGTGGTGTGTTTTTGTTCCTTGTTACTAGGTTGTATTCTTAAAGACTACACGTTAAAATTATTTTGGGGCATTATATGCCTTGGCATAACATTAAATTATTTTAGACACATTAGGTTTTTTATATATATAAAGATTTATTTCTTGACCCATTAGTCTCGGGATTTGGAGAAAGAAATATTAACACTTTTTAAAATTTGCTAATATAGTCTATCTTGAACTCTCTGCACATTTTTATGTAGTTGATTTTTCTTACTCTGTAACTATGTAATATACATTAAGTTTCTTTCTGTCTTCAAAGAGCCACTGACTTTGGTCCTTTGTGATCCAGTTATGTTCAGTTATGTATCTAATCATCAGCAATCTTTGTGTCTTTTCTTCAGTGCAGATTGTTTTTGATATTTTCTGACTCAAAGAGTTCAAAGCAATATATCTACAGTCAGCCCATGTCTGTATTGCTTCAGTACTCCCATAATGTATCCAACTCAAGCAAATGCACTGTGATGTATATGGGTTAATTCCAAACACCTCCCAGTCCTGGAGTGTTCTGATGCTATCAAAATGTCCTATTTTAGTTTCCCTCTTAAATTGCCAAAGGGTTGTGTTACAGGTGGGAATCCATTTTCCATTGTCCAAAAGGATAGGCCATTGACCATCACCTATGGTTTGGGGAGAAAAACAAATGGGGACTTAATGTAAATCACTGTTGCATGTTAATTTTCCAGCACTGGAATAACAGCATGCAGTTCAAACATACAGCTGATTTATATTTTTCTTTTAAATACTCTTCATTGCTGGTCGCTGATGATGTGCTAAACAGGACATTAGCTGTCCATTATGAAACTGCCATCTGTAAATAAACACTTTGCTGTTGAATGGAGAACTGTTCATAGAAAATTGTTCTTAGAAAAACAGTGGAATTCAGCAGTTCCCTCAGATATTTTCAAAATTTTCCATGTTACATTGAAATTCTTTTAAGCACTTTTCTTTCCTCATTAAGAATGTTTCTTGACATCATCCAAGATACTAGAGGGTATCTCAGGTTTTAGAATTATTTAATGTCCTGGCTAGGCATAAATCCCCTAGACGAGACAAGCTATTAATTGTTTTTCAAATAACATATATTGTATCATGACACCCAGAAATTTCCTGCCCAAAATCCCAACCAGTGCTGCTAGATAACATTTATAAGTCTTAAATACCAGCCTATCTATGTTTATGTTACAGGCACTTCTTGTGTTTTGTTGTTGCTGCTGTGTCTAAAAGACCTTATAAGAACAACTTAGATGGGAAAAGTTTACTTAGTAGGAGCTTATGGTTGCAGAGGTCCCAACCCATAGTTTATCAAGCCTGTTGCTCTGGACCCAAGGTGAGGCAACACATCAAGGTGGAATTGCCTGTATGGGAACCATGAATCAGAGATAAAGCAGAAAGTGTACCTTACTAAGGCCATGACCCCAGTGCCAGTACACCTGCTTATAGTTAAAACCTAGATAGCCCATTCAAAATAGGATGGACTGATTAGGTTACAGTGTTAACAATTCAGTCATTTTACCTCTGAACATAAACACTAGAACTTTGGGGGAATACATCATATCCAAACCATAGTGCACATCAGAAGGTCTGAAGTTTTAACAGATACCACCTTTTTGACTATTAGTTCAGACAAGCTTGCCTTTGTTTAGTCCCATATTCAAATAAGCCTTCTTTTTTAGTGGCATTATAGAAACTAACTACAAAGTGTTTCTAGACATGGATATCATTAATATATTTCATTCAAGATGTATATAAAATCTACCTAACTAAAGTAACACAGTAAGTAAAATGAATTGAGATCCTTCCCACTTCATAGCAAACTGGTTGTCTTATTTCTCAGATTTAAATAGAAAAAAAGTCTTGCAGATTTGAAAATCAGTATTCTGTAGTCTCTCTTTATTTTTTTACTTATTCAAAGCAATGGTTCACATACCAGACCATCAACCCAGGCATGTCAAACAAGCTTCTTGGTCCATTTGCTCATTTATTTGCTTATATGTGTATGTGGAACAAGGGATTGAACAATTGAGCACTCTTACCACTAAGCAACATTGTCAACCTTTTTTTTTTTTTAAATCATATTTAATTTCCAAGGCTGGCCTCAGATTTAGTATCCTCCTTCCTAAGCCTGCTGGGTCACTGGGATTGCAGGCATGTACTACCACATTTACTTTCGAAATTCCTTCAAACTGTAGCAAGTAGAGTGAATTGTGTTAGGGTCCCTTACTATTAGGAGACCATTGAGACTTCCTTCTATTGGTTCATATAATCTCTACAGTAGTACATGAAGACATTTTTCACCCTAATGATTAATGCCCCCCTTTTTCATTCTTTTTAATCCATCTGAAGATTTCCCACTTTCTTCTGCTCTTACCATTTTTATAAATTTCTAACTTTCTTAGCATCCATAAGACCCAAAAAGTGAAATGGAGTTAACCCACATCCTGTTGGGACCAGTGACTGAATGATGGGTTTTGAAACTTTCTTGTGACAGAGGCTGTGCCGCTCTGGCAATATTCTTGGTTCCAGGATGCTGATTGAGAAGGCCTAGTTGCACCGGGATGCCCTGTACTATAGAAGATTCTGTGCTAGCCACAGAGCCATTAAGAACTAGATACCAACTTCCAGGGATAGAGAATTCTGCAATGTTTCACCAGTGCTGTAACCTTCAAGTCTGCCTTGCTTAGTAGAAACTTCAAACAATGGGCTTCCTTGATGCCACAGAATTTGCCCAAAGAACAATACCTCTACAGTCTTTTATGAGGCCCTATATAAATAAACGTGCTGGGCCAGCTCTTCTGACTCTGTTTCTTCATCAGAGCCCAGCACATCACCTAACCCCATTTTTTATTATTATTATTAATGTGTATGTGTGTGTGTGTGTGTGTGTGTGTGTGTGTGTTTCTTAGTCTCCTGTCATCCATCTCCAGTACCTTGGGTTCAGCTGTGTAGGTCACAGCAATATCCCATACAGTTTCTTGAGTTGTTGCTCAACTTTGTATCAGTAAGGTTATATAGGATATCATGGGAAAAGGGACATGGAAGTACAGGTAATTTACCATGCCTTGAATAAGAGGCATATTCACAAAATGAATATCAGATCCTAATAAAGCTAATCCAGGATTGTTTGCATATGAGCATATCATGCTATATATGGGAAGTCACCCTGTAGATAAGAATAAACAGTCTCCTTTTCCCAGATAAGCAAAATTTATAATGGCTTTTTCTCAAAAACTAACTGATGGAAATAAACAACCTGCTATGTGATTGTTCAATAAAGAGCTGTGGAGGTCTCCATCAAACCACCTTTATTCTTTGATCCTACGATGTTAATATATACTGCCACTAAGTAATTCACCCAATGCATTTAGTGATGTTTTCTTAGGGAGTAGACAATACTAGCCACATAATAAAATTCCCTTAATCTATATCCTGATTTCTCTAGTTTGGTTCTGCCTCTTCTCAGACTTCCATTTTGGTGACACAAATGCATAGAGTTACTATTTGTTGTCTTATTATTTTACATGTTGATGGCAAAGCTCAAACTGAAATTTAGAAAGAATGAAATCTAAATTGGGCCTGGAGGTACACCTGTAATCCTAGCAATTTGGGAGACTCGAGTTCAAAACCAGCCTCAACAAATGCAACTTGAGACCCTACCTCTAAATGAAATACAAAAAGGGCTGAGCTAAGTGGTTGAATGCTCCTGAGTTCGGTCCCCAGTACTCTCCCTGCCACAAAAAACAAAACAAAACAAAAAAATGTATTCTGAATCTGCCCCAGTAAAAATTTTTTAAGTATTTTTTTAAATTACGATTGTTTGTACTTGTGGAAGGACAGAATGTCTTTATTTCATTTATTTTTATGTGGTGCTAAGAATAAACCCAGTGCCTCACACATGCCAGGCAAGTGCTCTGCCATTGAGCTGCAGCCCCAACCCAAAATACATTATTTTTAAAATACAATTTTTAAGCTCTTACAGAAAACAATTACCAAGGGATTATCTGTATGGCTTCCTTATTATTATGCTTTTGCTCTCCTTGTTTATTAGGCTGCTACATTTCATTAGTAACTTACCTTGAGAAGGTGATCTCAGCCGCAGCAGCATTTCCATTGCATGGATTATCAGTCAACAGAAACAAAGTTTTACCACCCCAACTGTTTGTTACAAAATGAGTCATGATCATTCTGCCTTGGCATTCTAACATTAAGGTGTTCCTAAATCCACTCTAAGCTGAATGATTTACTATAGATTCTTCCAGAACTCACTGAAAGCTGTTAAACTTCTCACTTGTAATTTATCATATTTAAAAAAAAAAAAAGGAAGGAAGTAGGTAAATATTTGAGCCCACTTTATTTTCTATTAGCACAGGGTTTCTATTCTAGTGCTAAGTCCTTGAGAAGACTGAGTTCAGTCCAGGTGAGAGAGGATTTAATTTCATTTTGCTGGTTTTCCTAGCATCATTTGTTGAAGAAGCTGTCTTTCTCCAATGTTTTTAGCTCCTTTGTCTAGTGTGAGATTTATGTCTGTATTTATGTGAGTTTGTCTTTGTGGTTTACACGTCTGTTTTAGTGCCAATCCATGCTGTTTTTGTTACTGTGGGTGTGTATTAAGATCTAGTATTGTGATGCTTCCTGCTTTACTCTTGCTAAAAATTGCTTAATCTCTTCTGGGTCTCATTTTTCCAGATGAATTTCATGATTGCTTTTCTAGTTCTGTGAAGAATATTGTTGGGATTTTAATAGGAATTGCATTAAATCTGTATAACACTTTTGGTAGTATGACTATGTACGTGAAGAAGAAAGAGAAGGTGGGGGGTTTTGGTGTCTATAAAACAGCAAGACTGGACAACAAAATAAATTGTCTCCTAAAAAATGAAGAACCACATACGCAGCAAATGTAAATAATTTTCAAAGAAATTCAATAAAATCCTTTATAGGAAAAAAAAATTAATGAAAATTGACCAAGAAATTGGAGGAGGAGTTACCCAGCTCTGGGTGGCCAACTTCTGCAGAGAAGTCTGACAATTCTATCCCTCTCCTAAATAAAACTTGGATTTCTACCTTTGCCTCAGTGTTTTTATCAGGGAAACAAGAACCTGATCCTTACCCACAAGACATAACATTAGCCAAATTACAGTGTCATAATGTGTTATGGTTTGGATATGATGTCCCCCAAAAGTTCATGTGTAAGACATACAAGAAAATTCAGAGAAGAAATGATTGGGTTGAAAGTCTTAACCCAATCAGTAAATTAATCCCCTTGTTATCACAAAATGACCAAGCCAGGTGCAGTCTTCACGGATCAGCAAAGCCTTTATTCAACATTGAAAGTGTGCATCAGGTAGGCGCACTTTCTGGTTAGAATGGCCACATCTGGGTTTATAGAGATTATGTTGGGGAGGCTTAGCCCTTGAAGTTTTTAACAGATTGTGTGCAAAACATTGCAAGCATTTGGACTTTTTACGGGCACTTTTTGTATTAGCCAATGTTTTTACAGGGCAGGAGAAGGATTCTAAGTTTTGAGTCCAGTGACCATTCTCTAGAGGTATTTGTATTGTCACAGAGGCAAGATTAATGGGCAGTTTGCTATCATTGGGAGAGGATTTGATTAGGGACGGGATCCCATTTGGGAGTACCATCTTCAGAATTTCTGTCTGTCCCTCCCTGCTCCCAGGCCATACTATTTCTGGGGTTTTCATTTTATTCCCCATTCACTTCATCCATGTTGGGATTAACTGAGTTGTAGCTGAAGTGGTAGGGTGAGGCTGGAGGAAGTGGGAATTGGAGGCATGTAGTACATATTTTGTATCTAACAAGTGGAAATCTCTTTGCTTTCTGATTATCATGTGAACTACTTCCCTTTGCCACACTGTTCCTCCAGGCAAAAAACCTACTTCTTTTTTTAATATTTACTTTTTAGTTATTGGCAGACACAACATCTTTGTTTGTATGTGGTGCTGACAATCGAACCCGGGCCTCACGCATGCCAGGTGTGTGGGCTACCACTTGAGCCACATCCCCAGCCCGAACCTACTTCTTTCTTGCTGTATTTTTGTCATGTTCTTCAATTCTTTGTGCATGGAGATATGAAATCAGAGAAACAGGTCATGGAAATACCATGACTTTTTTTTCCAAAGACTGGGTATGAAGAAGGGCAGTCCTGGGAATTAAGGCTTGTACCTGTGGGCTCTGATGCTATATCTAGGAAGGTAGTGCTAAGTGAAATAAAAAGACTCCTGGCTGGTATCCATTGCTTCCTTTCATGTAAGTTTCCCACATATCTGGTGTCAGATATTTTTGTTGTGATTGTGGTATGAAAGCAGAAAAAAGACAAACCATTTGAGTTTTGCTACAGATGCACAAATTCACCATATTAAAAGGTTAAAGGAGAAAAGTCCAGGTATTATCCAGTGATCTATTAAAAAAAATCACAGAATGCAGTAGTGAAATTTTTTTAGGAAATATGAAAAATATCTAATTATGATAAACTGAATGCTTCCCTTCTAAGATAAGAATTGGATAAATTGTGTCCTATCTTATCCTGTTACTAAAAGTCCTTGCTAGTGCGGTAAGGTAAGGAAATCAAATGAAACTGGAAAATAAAAGTCTTTGCATATATCGTATGTGTAGAAAATCCCAAACAAACTGGAACATTTAATATATTATATCAAAATTGCAAAGTCTAGAGTTTATATACAAAAATCGGTTATTTTCCTCTCAATCACTCATACATTGTTGGCATTTGAACTTAAAATCCTATTACAGGAGTCCTGTCACAGGAAAGCAAGGAGTTGAAACTCCAAAATTTGGCTCTTGTGTTCTGATGAAAAAATTTAAAGTCAAGACACCAAAAGTCATGCAAGAGAACTTTATTAGAAGTAAAAACAGGGCTGAGATGAGGCTCAAGCGGTAGCCTGCTCACCTGGCATGCGTGCAGCCCGGGTTCGATCCTCAGCACCACATACAAACAAAGATGTTGTGTCCGCCGAAAATTAAAAAATAAATATTAAAAAAAACAGAGACAACTCTATATTTACCAGGAAAACTGGGGATCACCTTCTGTATTCTGCCAAGCAGGTATTCAACTCCTCCTTCACATCAGGCAGTGGAGTTTTTTCACTTAGTTGGTCCTCTATGGAACAGTCATGGTGGCCATCGTATTTAGGAGGGCTTCATTTACAAGTCAATCCCATGTTAATGGGAATGAGATCAATAGCTGGTCAGAATTTAACTTACTGTTCCTGGGTTAATAAAGGAATCTTCCTTCCCAAATGACATCTTTAGCTATGATTCCTTCACATCAACCTCAGTGGACTCTTGTTAATAGTCCCATTAATCCTTTTTAATATTTTAAAGGCTTTAATGTGTTTTGGTTTTTATATCAAACGTATTGTTATATCCTTCTTTTAACATTTCAGTACTTTGGAATATCATTTTTATAGACTGAATTTTTAAATGGAGTGAAGAATTGTTTTATAAATAGTATATTAGCTTCCTTTGAATATTTAAGATTTTTTTTTTTAATCTTAAAAATACCAACACAGACATGTCCGAGAACACACATGTCTCCCTGTGGCTCCACTGCCAAAGATGGGACAACCTGATCAAAAAGTGAATAGTGTATTGTGCCGTGAAAGCACATAACTATCATCCCTGTGACTCAGGAGGCTGCGACAAGAAGATCACAGGTTCAAGGTCAGCCCTAGAAACTTAGCAAGGCCTAAGCAACTTAGTGAAGCCCTATTTCTAAATAAAAATTAAAATAAGGGCTGGGAATGTAATCAGTGCTAAAGTGTCCTTGGGTTAAATCTCCAGAAAAGGAAAGAAATAGTAACTGCAAATGAGTGCAACAGTTTGAACATAGAACCCCAAAAGTTAATGTTAAAAGCACTTGTAACCAGGCATGGTGGCACATGCCAGTAATCTCAGTGGCTTGAGAGGGTGAGACAAGAGGATCATGAGTTAAAAGCTAAACTCAGCAAAAAGCAAGATGCTAATAAGCAACTCAGTGAGATAGGACTGGCAATGTGGCTCAGGTGGCCCCAAATTCAATCCTTGATACTATTCCCTGCCCCCTGAAAAAAAAAGCACTTATAAAAGCACTTATGAGTCAATCCTGAGGATTTGATAATTGATCCAGTATTTGAGAATCTTAAGAAATTACTGATGACTTTTTTGGCCTAACAGTAGCAACATGGTTATGAAGAAACATGCAAAGGGAAAGGGTGGGAAGTAGAATAAGGAAGAAAAAGCTCTTTTCAAAATGCATAATAGGACTCTGCAGTCACTAAAGACCAGCAGCCATGTCTCTGTACAGCTGATGGCCCTGGGTCTCAGGAAGAGCCCTAAGGCACCAAGAACATGATCACATTGAGGTATAGCTGCTGCTGCTGCTGCAGGCATCTCACCCTGCTCACCTAGTGTGGGTGGGATGTGATTGGAGAGGTGTGGGGCTTTGCACAGCTTCACAAATGGTACACATGAAGCTGTTCCAAGACTCCAAGGACAAGTGGGCCCTCAGGTTCATCAAGAAGAATGCATTGGTGTATGCCTGTAATCCCTGCCACTTGGGAGGCTGAAGCAGAAGGATTGCAAGTCGCCAGCCTCAGCAACTTAGTGATGCCCTAAGTAACTTAGTGAGACCCTGTGTCTTTTTTATATTTTAAGCAAAATTAAAAAGACAGGGATGTGGCTCAGTGGTTAGGCAATAGTGAGGGGATGCACATCTACACCAAGAGACCAAGAGAAAGCAAGAGGAGTAGAGCAATGTCCTGGCTGCCATGAGAAAAGCAGCTGCCAAGCAGGGCACAGCCACTCCTGCTGCCTGTGCATACAAATATGTATTGAAGTAGTTATGAGTAAAATATCTGTTCTCAGGGATTCATTACAATATAATCCAAGGTAGGAGTCAGGGGATGTAGAAAGGGTAGAGATGAAATGTTCATGTACTGATAATTATTGAAATTAGAATAATAAATTCTACTTTTGAATATACTTGGTAATTAAAGTATATTAAATATTAAAGTATATTTAAAGTATATTTGGGAATTCAAAGCCAGCTTTAGCAACAGGAAGATACTAAGGAGATGCTAACTCAGTGAGACCCTGTCTCTAAATAAGATATAAAATAGGGTTGGGGATGGACCTCAGTAGTTGAGTATCCCTGAGTTCAATACCTAGAACACTCCCCCCCCAAAAAGGATCTATGCCTGGAAACAAAACAAACAAAAAACTGTGTGTCTGTCTGTCTATGTGTATGTGTGTGTAGCATGAAAGGAATGGGAATATAGTTCAGTGGTAGAGTACTTGCCTAACATGTGAGATTCAGAGTTCAATCCCCAGTAACACACATACATACACACACACAAACAAAAGCAAGAAAGAAAGTTGAAAAAGATTTTTAAAGTCCTTAAATGAGGAAGTTGATGTGTGGTAAGTTCTGTGTGTCAAAAATAGAAATTATGAAATAAAAAATGCAAAGAGACTAAAATCAAATGAATAATCCAGGGCTGGGGATGTGGCTCAAGCGGTAGCGTGCTCGCCTAGCATGTGCGCGGCCCAGGTTCGATCCTCAGCACCACATACCAACAAAGATGTGTCCGCTGAGAACTAAAAAATAAATATTAAAAATTCTCTCTCTCTCTCTCTCTCCTCTCTCACTCTCTCTTTAAAAAAAAAAAAAAAGATTACAAAAAAAAATGAATGATCCATCAGCCCTCCCTTAGTGCTTACGTCTCTTTAATTTCTACATCATCAGAAATAAAAACTACTAAAAAAGATCTAACCTAATGCATGTAACTTATTCACCCTTATTAAATATGGAAAATCTATATGACAAGCCCAAAATAGTATAGCCTGGGAAGAGGGAGTGAAGAAGAAGGCAACACATTGATAACACTGATCCATTCCCAATGCATTCTTTCCCAGTGACAAGACAAGCCCTGGGTAGGAGATATCAAGCCTGGAATGACAGGCTCTGAAAAGAGGCCAAAGCACTGGTTCTTTCCAAAACAAATCCTTTCCCAGACCCTCCCTCTGCTCATAAGGGCAAATTCCAGATACTGATTGCTGATCCCACTAAAAACAGATCCCAAATTCATGAGTGCCCAAACTGACTGGCTCATTAACTAAGCCTCTTCTCAGTGTAACCCATTGAAGTACGAACTCCCCCTTTGGCCAGTGGCTCATTTTCCATAAGGAAAGTGGGTCCATCAGATATGTGATTTTGTCACTGAATAAAAAGTTATGTTTATTTGTGAGTTTGCACTCAGGTTGATCTTGTTGTTCTAATGACCCTACCCCAACATTTTCTCATTTACTCTTTTGAGGTAAAACAATCTCCTTGCCATTTTCCCTTCAATTAAGACCAACTACCCAAGATTTTCCTTTTATTTATCCCTGCTATTACCCAATCATTTATTTGTGCAAGCAAAAGGAAAAAGTGTAGTGTGGTTTATGATACAGGCTTTTAAAAATATAATATTTTATTTTGATTTTGATCTTTACATCTCTGCAGAAAGGAAAGCGGACTCCTTGCCAAGTCCTGTTGAGAATATAATTAAGTATAATGAATTAAAAAATTACAAGTTTCATAGGTGTTAAATCTCAAACTATAAAAAAGGGAGTTTACAGCAATAATATTATAGGATAAAAAATAAAATCTGTAGAAATTTTATCATAACTTTTTTAGCTAATCCAATTCTTGAAGTTTTATTTTCCCTTAAAAAGTAATACCCAGGGCATGGGAATATAGCTCAGTTGGTAGAGTGCTTGCCTTGCATGCACAGGCCCTGGGTTTAATCCCCAGTATCACAAATAATAATAATAATGCCCAGAAATCCATTACACTTTTAAAGTATAAGAACAGGTTTAGCAGGGAATTTCTTTTTATTTTTATACCAAATTATCCGTGCTTTAGTAGGGAGTTTCTCTCTGAGCACTGTTCTCAAACCTTTCTTAAAGGAAATGTCAAGTCTGTGGTAATAGTGAATTTCTTTAAGACTGAGATTTCTGCTTCTTGGAATCTTTTTTTAACTGTGCTTTTTCCTGAAAGTTTTTTTTTTTTTCCTAGCATAGTTTTGGTAAAGCTCATTATTTGCACCATCACAAAAACATAATGATTTCCATTATGCTAACGTTTTAAATATCTCAATATTCTGTCTTCAATACCAGACTGGAGCTAGTCACAGTGGTACAGACTTGCAATATCAGCAAATCAAGAGACTGAGGTAAAAGGCTAGAAAAATCAAGGCTAGCCTCCCTGAGCAACTTAGGGAGAGCCTTAGCAACCTAGAGAAACTCTGTCTAAAAAAGTTTTTAAAAAGCAGTGGGGATGCAACTCGGCGGTAAAATGCCTCAGGTTTAATACAAACAACATCCATCTCCTACAGACACATACACATTCAAAAAAACTGGAACCACAGAATACTGAAGAAAGATATTTTATGGTACAAAGTAAGAACATGCAGAGTGGGATTGGAAATAATACTTAAAAACCTGAAGTTCTATGAAATTGATTCAACAGCTCTGAAGACAAGTGGTCCAGTATCGCAGCTTACCACTTATTTCGTCCTGGGTTCTTGTCTCATAATTTTGAAAAATAAAATTCTCAATGGAACAGGAAAGTGAGAGGAGTAGAGTTTATTTAAGTGAGAAAAACAGTGCTCTTGCTGGGCAAGAGGGGAATTGATAACAGGTTGCCTTTTAAGAATACTTAAATCTAGTTATATAATTACTGATCAATATCTGTGCTAATCAGGTGTTAGAAAGGTATCAAGGCTATTGGTAAATACTTATGTTAATCAGATATTGAAAATGTACCAAGCCTATGGATCAATAGCTCGGCTAATTGTATATTAGAAAAGTGCCAAGGCTATTGGTCAAAACGTATGCTAAGGAGGTACTGGAAAAGTGTTAGAAGATATTGGTTTGACCTGCAACATTCTTTTTTTTTTTTAAGGGATGCCATTTTTTTTAAAGATGTTGATGGACTTTTATTGTATTCATTTATTTATATGTGGAGCTGAGAATTGAACCCAAGGCCTCACATATGCCAGGCAAATGCTCTACCATTGAGCCACATTCCAGCCCTTGACCTGCAACATCCTAACTGGTTATCCCTCAAGTCTGTTCTTTCACTCAGGTCTGTTCTGCCTCCCTTTTCTTAAAGCTCCAAGGCAAATGAGTTAGCTGGAATGTTTGTCATGTTTCTACATATTAATTTCATGGAGTTGCCTATTCATTTAGAGAAGACTCTTTGGGAGTTAGGGTTGGCCTTAACTATTTGCCTGCTTTTCTGTCTATCCTAACTTATACAATACCTCCTCTAGTGTATAATTTTACCGCAGAGTGAACATTAAGAAAAAGCTTTGTCTTCTTTTCTTTCCCAACTAACCCTACTATTACATGGATTAACAAATAATCCTAGTTGCTTGGAACTATGTCTTCAATACCTGAAAACAGAAACTGCTAAAAAAAACAAATAAATAAAAAAAGCTATTTCAATAAATAGAAAAGCACATAAATCACATTTACTGTGATCTACGTGAAAAGGAAATGAATCAGACCAATTATTCACCTCACCAATTACATGTTCAATAACATGAAATCACAAAACTGAGTTTGAAGACCATTTAAAAAGAATAAAGAATAAAGCTTAGTGTATCTCACGACAGCAGTTCTGATTATCACAAAAATTGACAAAGAGTTACTGGCATTTTAATAGTTAAGAGATAGATGTATCATGCTGCAAGCAGTGTACCCAATCGAATATGGTCCAGCAAGAAGCAATGGGGACTGGAAAACAAACTACTCAGACATGTAGATATTGAAGATAAGTAAGTAGCTACTATCAGATGGAGTGCTGCTCTCTGATGGAAAAGTTGATCTAAAGAATTAAAGCAGCAATCTTTATATATGTCTCATTATTAAGTTAAATACTATGTAAGCATTATTTGTTTTATTTAGAAAGTTACAGGGCTAGAAACATGTATGCAGCTTTTCTGCACTTGCAATCTACAGCTGCAATGTGTAATGTTAAGACCTTTATGTAGCTCATGAAAGTCCATTGTTTAAAGTTACTGTTAAGCAGAACAGTTCAGGAGCAGCAGAACTAGTAAAACATTGTGATTCTCTAGCAAGAGAGTTCCTCTGTTGGTAGGAACTATGTGCCTGAGATCAAGATTGAAGCTGATAAGATTCTTTTGCAGAGTGCTCTCATGGAGGGCACTACCACAGCATCTAGGCATCCTACACATTTGCACAGGAGCATTTTTATACACCAGGCATGCCACAGCCATGAGGTCATCAGAGACCCCAGTCTTGGACATTGTTCTCCACAATATCAGATAATGCAGAAGTCATTTATATGGGTGAAAATCCTTTTCTCAAGCTCTAAACCTAGACATGTGTGTTATATAAAAACACAAAGTATTTCTTAATAGTTTCTATACACAGGGAGCTTTCCAGGCATACAAGTACTGTATAATGCAAGGTAAACCTGGATAGTTTTCCCTACTTTGGAAAATTATACCACTAATTGAAATACTATTCATACACCTGTGTTGTGGATATATCCTATTTTGAAGCTGAATGGATAAGTGCAGTTCTGTGGCCTCTATGGTAATTATTTACATTCTAAAACATTATTATAAATCATTTAGCCATTTTTTAGGTTTTCGAGGGGGAAACGTACATCAGTGAATTTAACTTATGTTAATATTTTACTATCAGAATGGTAAAGAAGAATGTTAATAAAACTATTAGCTAATCTAGCTAGCACATTTTAAGCAAACTAGAAAAAGCAACTTCAGGAAATTCACGTTTCAGTCATATTTGACTATTTTAATTTCAAAACTGGAAAAACAGACGGAAAAATGTTTGGAGGTATTTACAATGCAGCACCGGATCCTTCAAAGAATGATGCCAAACCTTACGATGCATTAAACATTGTGAAGAATGATGCATTCAAAGCTCTTAATTTCTCTATAGTTAGGAGAAGGGTTGTAAGAACCACATACATTCCGATGGTCACTTAAAGCCTGGGACCTACAGGTCAATACATTTTCTTCTAAATCAGTAGGACAAGAGTATTTATAGGTGTGAGCCATGCGAAGCCATGCCTTCCACTCCAGAAGTCCATTTCTTATATTTCCACCCATCCCAGTTGCCTGGGGTCATTCCGAAACGAGTTTGACAAACGTGTCTCAGTTCCATAAGCAAGCTGAAATAGTTGAGATTCTGGTGCACTATCGGGCTGTCAATGTCTCAGAGCTGGTGGACTTTAGGGAACCAGCCAGAATAAGTTGGGCAATTTACAAGGCATCTTAAAGTAGGCGGCCTAAGGACCCGCTGAGGTCACCAGGAAAATACGCCTACACCGGCGTCACTCAAGTTAATATAATTTCATTGTTTCTTCACTGCAGGAGGCGGTGGCCTGGCCTGCTAGCAGCGCTCAAGCGCAACTCGAGACCTCGGGTTCCCAGCTAAGCCGGGACAACTTAAATCACTCAAGCCGGGAAGCATCAGCTGCTAGCACGTACTGCAGACTCCCAGTTTTCACCCACCAGATCACCATCCACCTTCCATCCACCTTCTGCAGTATTCCTACCCACCTCTTTTGCGTCTCCAGCTAGAATATTCAAGCCATTGTTACTACCCCGCGAAATGGACACTGCGCCCGACACCTGTGGTCACTTGACCCTAAGCCCTTCCGGCTTCAGGGTTTTTTCCCACTAGTTCCGACTTCGGTGAAGTTTCCAAAAGGAAGAAGATAGTACGCAGAAATTTTACAAAACTTCCGATTGGCGAAAGTGAACTTGACAAGAAAGCGTTTAGGGGGGAAAAAAAAAAGCAGGGAACGAGGGGTTGGGGGGGGGAGGAGGGAGGAAAGTGGCACGTTGCCACTATGCTTAAAACCACCAATCTGGAGAAAGGCTGAAGTTTCACTAATTCCCCGAATTCGAGCTTTGGAAGGAGGCGGGGGGGGAGGGCGGGGGGGGGAGAAAATCCCGCGATCTCTGTGCTTCGGACGAGAGTAAAAAGAAGATACCGCGAGGTTATGACTAAACGAACGCAAGCTAGCGAAGCAAAAGTAACGGTAGCAATAAAGGGGTTGGTGGTGTGCGGAACGAGGTGCACGCACGTCCTGCGTGCTGACGTAAAGCCATCGGAGTAGGTATATTACGGGTGTCGCGAAGCGGTGTACTTCAGAGCTATAGTTCCCTGTGAGAAGTTCAATAGGAGGGTGTAATTACGTCTGCTGTGGGAGATCCGAGTTCTCGATTTTCTTCAGGGATGAGTCATGTGGCGGTGGAAAATACGCTTGGGCTGGACCAGCAGGTGAGCTGAAATAACTTAATGAGGCTCCTTTTTTAGACTTACTACTTTTGGTTTAATTTGGCTTACAGCGTAGTGCTGACGACTTTTTTCCCCGGGTTTTAGTTTTTCGGGGTGGTGGGAGCGGGAGAAGAAGCGATTTAAAACGTAGGTAAGGACTGTAACGGTAATGTTGATTGTGACTGTAACGGTAATGTTGGTTGTGCCTGAGGTATTGTACCCGGTCGCGTGTAATGGCGGCTTGTGTCGATGCAAGCGCGAGACCTCAGAAACGCGCAGGTGCGAGTTTTGACTAGTTGGTGATAGTGTTGTTGCGCAGAACGCGGCCTTTTTTTGTCCTGAAAGGTTTGGCTTTCACTGGGTGACTGATGTGGACGATTCTGTGTCGTTGGTGCGTAAGCGGAAAAAGAACTAAGGCCTGCCACAGAATGTAGCGGCGGGAGGAGGGGGGCCTTCGCTCGTGAAATGGCGATGGCCTTTGTGTAGGGTAGCACAGTTGGATGGTTCTTTTGACCTTTTGTAGGCTTGATTGGTGGGGTAAGGTAAAATCTGTAACAAAAGTTTAAAGAATTGGGTATCTGGTGTTTAATAATTATTCTCCGGTGGTCCCCATCTAGTTGCCTTAAATAATGACGAGGCCTCATTTCCGGAGTGGAAAGTTTTGTGACGCACGAGAGCCGAGAGCCGGAAGGGAATAGTAGGAGGGGAGGGAAGAATGGCCGCCTCGTGCTTCTCTTGATCAGTGCCTGGGAATAATGGAGGTTGGACGCCAGCGGGTAGACTTCTGGGATGTTAGGGAATCGGCACCTTGTACACTGATACTTAAATTCAGTATATGGATGACAAGTTATTTGAGAGCAGTGTTTTTAAATGTAGTATGTGTTCTTAGGTTAAGAGTCGGCCTGAGGGAAGAACATCTGGTCACTGTAATCAACCATCTGCGTGGCAATTTTGTTAAAATTGTATGTCTGAGGAGGACCTTGAAATAGGTTACTAGCCAGAGCCTACATTTTTTAAAGTAGAATTGCTATTCTTTTGAGGTGTTGGTGGTGGCGCGGAAGCGCTTTTTTCGTGTTAGAAGGTTCTTGTTCCTGTAGTTTTGTTCCGAGCGGCCCTTAAGTTATTTGGACAGTTTGAAGTTTTGTCTCCCGATTCAATGAGTGCTGATTGATTTTTAAGTTGTAATGATTGTATGTAATGTGAGGGAATTGATCTCATCTTTGAGGGGGAGGGTGGAGGGGTGGTACCGGGGATTTAACTCCGGGCACTCGACCACTAAGCAACATCATCCCCTGCCCAATTTTGTATATTAGAGATAGGATCTGGTTTTGTTGGTCATTGCCTCACCAACGCTGAGGCTGGGTTCGAATTCAAGATCCTCCTGCCTGAGCCTCCTGAGCCATTGAGATTACAGGTGTGCGCCACCATGCTGGGCTGGTGTGTGTGGTGTGTGATGCTGGATTGAAACCGAGGCCTTTTTGCGTGGGAGACGAGCACTCTAAGGATTGAGCTGTATCCCCAGCCCCAAGGAAGCATAAATCTTGATTAACGATTTCCAGAGTCTCTAGAATAAACCGACTTGGGAATTTTCTAATGATTAAGTGCAATTTCTTGATGATGCACGTAACTTTTCGAATGTAGGTTGAACTCAGGCACTCAACCTCTGAGCCACATCCCCAGCCCCATTTTATATTTTACAGACAGTATCTCACTAAGTTGCACCTCCCCGTTGCTGAGGCTGGCTTTGAACTCGCCATCCTCCTGCCTCAACCTCTCGTGTTGCTGGGATTACAGGTGTGCGCCCACCGCGCTGGCTAAGAATGTAAAGTTTTAAATAACTGCAGTCACCACCTTGTTGTTGGTTGGTTTATTTTTCATGCTTAGGAATTCCAAATTAAAAGTAATTCCTTTCCTGTGTGAAGAAATTACGAAATCTTCAAATTGTCCTAATGTGGACTCCCCCGACCCCCCTTAAAATAATACCAAGTAGAAAGCAGGCGCCTGCCTGTATACCAGTAGCTCTGGATGCTGAGGCAGTAGGATCGCAAATTCAAAGTTACCCTCAGGGGCTGGGGTCACAGCTCAGTTGGTAGAGTGCTTGCCTCCCATAAACAAGGCCCTGGGTTCAGTCCCAGTACCACAAAACAAAGCAAGCCAGCTTCAGCAGTAACAAGGCACTAAACAACTCTGTGAGATACCTTGTCTCTGAATAAAATAAGAAATAGGGCTGGGAATGTGGCTCAGAGGTTGAGTGCCCCAGAGTTCAAAATCGTGTACCAAAAAAACAATATCAAGTAGAAACAGCTGGTTTAATTCCTCAAAAAGAATCAAAATAAATTATAACTGCTGAGAAATTAAGTTAATATTTTGATGAATTAAGTGCTTTTTCAATTGAAAATAGACATTTTTGTTTTAGATGAAGCTACTTGCCATCATTAAACTTTGTAGATTTCAGAATGTTCTTCAAACCTTAGGAGGCAGACTACATAGTAAATACTGTAGGATCAGAACTGAAATGTAGAACTTCTGGTTTGCAATTGTGACAATGATCGATTTTATTTTTATCTTAGTTTTTCGTATGTAAATGTGTGAGACATAAACATTTCTCTTTCAGTTTGCTGGTTTAGACCTGAACTCCTCTGATAATCAGGGTGGAGGAGGAAGTACAGCGAGCAGTAGCAGTAAGTAAATTTTTTAAAATATAGTATTTATATCAGAAATTTCTGTTAACCAATTTCAAATTTAATTTTATACTTTAAAATTTTATTGTATTAAATGTGAATTATTGTGACACATCTGAATGACAAAGAGTGATTCTTTCAGGCTTAAAACAGTTAAGTATTACTATTCACGTAATACACATCTTTTAGAAAATTTATGTCCCATCAATTATAAAGAGGGTAGAGTATGTTCATCCTCTCCTGAATTGTAATAAACCAATTACAGAAGTTGTATACTTACAGGCTGTACGCTGCAACCTAAATTTACCACAGTGAAACCCGAGATGTAGTGATAAAACTAAGATCTGATCTTTGGGGGTCACATTAAATTCAACAACATTCCTTTAAAAATAGTGGGAGGTTTATTCATTTGCTTGCTTACCCATCAACTAGTCTGTTGTCTTATTTTAGAAATTTTAAAATTAAAATATGTAATTTTATCAAATCATTCTTTTTCTAGTTTTATGTATGATGTGGGATTATGTATGGTGTTCATATGTCCAGGTAAAACTTTAAGCACCATTTGAGTAATCGATATTTCCATAAAAAGTTGTATCTTGGAGATTATGAAGGGCTTTCAATAGTAGTTTTCTCTTTTTTTAGAAGGACGCTATATACCTCCTCATTTAAGAAACAGAGAAGCATCTAAAGGTATGTGATTATGAAATTTTCTAGATCTTTTGCTCTTAGAAGATACCCAGAACATAGAGGAAAACAAAATTACTTAAGAAATTTCTTTTTTTGTACTTGTTGGATCAGTCCTATATTCAGAAACTAGAACTTCCTATCTTTGGAAATGTCCCTTAATTTTTATTTTCTTTTGACAGACTTTAAGCTCAAAGACTCTTATGGACAGTTTTCATCACTCTATTATTTAATCTGTTTGTAAACATAATAATACTGTTTGGAATGTGTAATTTTAGGACCCATCCTACTATGAAAAACAAACTTTATGATGCTATAGTGAAAGTGCAGATTTTGCAAAGTAGCTAATAGTTGGAGCATTATAATTTGACCACACTCGGGTTAGATATTTGCCAGTTCTTAGCTCTTTGCCTGAACAATTTCTTTTTGAAAGATTTTTTTTTAAATGTCTTAAAAACTTCTATTATGAACTTTGTCCTATAGACAGATATATACAAAAAAAATATTGTGGGAGTCATAGTATGGAGTAGCAAATAATCAAAAGGGGTGATCTGAAAATGGAGGGAATGCAAAATATTAAAGTTAAAAGAAAGATGATTGTGATAGAATATCAGGGGTAGAATACTGAGAGGTTAGAGAAGACAATTAACCTGTGGCTGAGTTTCCTTTCTATTGAATTATACATGTCTGTATATTGTTTAATCAGAAGATTACTTAGCTAATGATATTTGCTTTATTTTCACAATGACAGCAGAATTTTTTCATTATGGTATTCTTTATTGTTTAGGATTTATCTGGCTGCAGTTGCATCCCAGGAACATTAACTACTTTAAAAGGAGTGGCAGTATTTTAGAACTTATAGTAATAGTAAAAGAAACCATAAATATTTCTCTGAAACTATAAAATGCCTGATTAAGCTTTCAACTATTTCAGCTTTTTGTTTGTTTATTTGTTTTGTCATGAGTTTATGTTTTATTATCTGTCTCCACGGAAATTAGTCAGCAATAAGGTTGATTTCTGTTTTATTTCCAAGTGTACTTGCTTCTCATCAACTTTATAAAGGTGATACAGTATTGTTGGACTCTTAGAATTTGACAGTTCATGAATATAACCTGGTAACCATTATACCACCTACTATTTCTGTTAAATTGAAATAGCCATGTTATGCCTCAGTATGAAATTAACTTTTGAAAAAACTTCAGTTGGATTAAGAAATGTTAGTAGGGTGCTTTTGTTTTTAGGGTGTTATAGTAACTTTAGAAAATGAGTTTTCTAATGTAGTATTCCTTGGTGGAAAAATCGGATTTGCTCTTGATGTTAAGCTATCCTTTGCCTGCAGTTAAATTTTATAATTCAGTGTACATTTTTTAACCGGACTACTTACGCATTTATAAGGGCCACCTAACAGTCTAATGGAGCAGAGCTGATCATATTGAAATTCCTCATTTGATCTGTTTTTTTTGATGTTACTAAATGAAGCCAGATTGTTTTTTACATTGATGTTAACTTTTCCAGGTTCTTTCATGAACGTGTCCCTTTTATTTTTCATGACATGTTGTATGGTTGCCCACATAGTGATTTGATTACAAAGTACTTGGAATTATCAAGTTCATTTTTCACCATTACACACACACAAAAAAAAAAAAATGGGCGAAATTCTCTTTACTGTTACATCAAACAGATTATTTCTGGTTGGTTATATATCTAAAGCTTTTTTCCAGGTAACTGTTCTTGAGCTAACATTTGGTTAGCTGGAACTGTCCCAAAATATGAATTATAGATACTGTGTATTATATTTAAAATAGCGTTAGTACAGCATTTCTGGCTTTTTTTTATCTAGTTAGCTTTAGCCTGTCCCCTGTGAGCTTAAAAGATTTAATGGAGGTATTTGAAGTCGGGGGGGGGGGGGCCTGTAGAGATACAACTCACTTTACCACTGAGCCATATCTCTAACCCTTTTTTAAATTTTGAGAGAGGGACTTGCTAATGTTTCTTAGTGTCTTTGCTAAATGTTGCTGAGGCTGACTTTGAAATTGTGCCTACACCTATGAGCCACCACACCAAAACCTGTAAGAACAATATTCTTTGGTGGGGCGGGTAGGCGGTAACAGGATTGAACTCAAACATGGAGCCCCAACCCCAGCCCTGAAATCACCCTTAATAGATAAGCCTAGTTTTAAAATAAATTTTAAAGCTTGCCAAAGTCTTAAAAAGTAATTGATTAAACTCATGTTTTAGATGCATAAAATTTACACTTTATAAATACAAACTGGAATATTTGTAGTGATGCTATAATAAAGTATAATAATAGCACTAGTGTAATAGTAGTGTTAAATGTGAGTTGTTAGTCTCTTAGAAGTTACATTCACTTAGAACATTATTTAACCATGAAATTACTTTGGTTAATATAACAATTTCTGGAGGACAAGAGAATTTAAGATGGTAAAAATTGTGGGACCCCTGACCTTTGATCCCACAAGGATCAGAGAAAGGAAGGCTGAGTCCATGAAGAGCTATATATTTGGGAAAATGGAAATCATAAAATATTGTTATTTTCTAATATTAGTATTTTTCTTGAAGGATACTATGATAAGGACAGTTCAGGGTGGAGTTGTAGTAAAGATAAGGATGCATACAGCAGTTTTGGGTCTCGTGATTCAAGAGGAAAGCCAAGTTATTTCAGTGATCGTGGAAGTGGATCAAGAGGAAGGTAATTTTTTTTTTTTTTTTTTTACTAATGTAAACAAAGAACCTAATAATTGTATTTAGTCCTATGTGAAGTCTTATTTCAGCAGTGAATTTCACAAAACTATTAATTTTTTTTCAAGTGAAGATATAGTTTCATATTAGCAATGGTTAGCTAGAGGACTTTATTTTACAAAAGATGACCTGAGTTGTAAGTTTTGACATACCTAAGGGAACTTTTATTCAATAATTTAACTACTAGTACAAATACTTTTCTTGAGTGATAAATGACGTACTCTGTGCTCATACTGTTCAGATTTGATGACCGAGGACGGAGTGACTATGATGGTATGGGCAGTCGTGGTGACAGAACTGGGTTTGGCAAATTTGAGCGAAGTGGACATAGTCGTTGGTGTGATAAATCAGATGAAGATAATTGGTCAAAACCACTTCCACCAAGTGAACGCTTAGAACAGTAAGTTTTTGAAATGTATGCTAATTGTCATGAAACTCATTACATGCTGTAACATTTATGTGATAACAATTTGATTTTAGGGAACTCTTCTCTGGAGGTAACACTGGGATTAACTTTGAGAAATATGATGATATACCAGTAGAGGCAACAGGCAATAACTGCCCTCCACATATTGAAAGTGTAAGTGTTTTTGTTTGAATTTGTGATGGTTACCACTCTAATGTAGATGTGTAAAGCATATGAAAAGCATAAATGGTGGCTTTCTTATATTAGTGTATTTTAAAATGTAGTAGGTATAGTGTTGCTGGTGTATTTGATTGACCTAGTTTAATTTCTTTAACAGTTCAGTGATATTGAAATGGGAGAAATTATCATGGGGAACATTGAGCTTACCCGTTACACTCGACCTACTCCAGTGCAAAAACATGCTATTCCTATTATCAAAGAAAAAAGAGACTTAATGGCTTGTGCTCAAACAGGTAAGCTTACTTGATTAAAGTATTAATGTCTAAAATGGACTCGATATTTATGGGAAGTGTTTTATATGAAGAAGCCCAAGTCCTTTGTTTAGTATGGATTATCTTTTTGTCTTACACTTCTGAGATTGTAAGATGAAACTACTTTTTTTTAATCAGGCCATCTTTTTTTGCCTATAGCAAATTGTTAGTAGTGCTACAGCAGAGATTTTTTTGTAGTGGCAGAAAGTAAATAGGAAATGTTAAGTCATAAACTGGTAAACTAAAAAAAATGTAAATACAGCCATAATATTAACAATTAATAAGCTAGTGCTTTCTTAACAGGATCTGGAAAAACTGCAGCATTTCTTCTACCCATCTTAAGTCAGATATATACAGATGGTCCAGGAGAGGCCTTGAAGGCTGTGAAGGTAGTCTTTTCTATAAAATAACAAATTTATGCTTAAAAAAATGTTTTGTAAATAGTTGTGGAACTCTCTAAACAAAAACTGTTTTTAGGTGTCATTAAAATTACAGGGAATTTTACTCTAATGAAGTAGAGCTAAAGTTTGGGGACTTAAAGTTGAAAACTATACTACTGTCTTAGGAAAACGGAAGATATGGGCGTCGCAAACAATACCCAATTTCCTTGGTGTTAGCCCCAACAAGAGAATTGGCTGTACAGATCTACGAGGAAGCCAGAAAAGTGAGTATGCATTTTAGTTAATTATTGCCTTTTTCATCAATTCTAATGATATTTTTATGACTAATAAATTTTTTGCTTATAGTTTTCATACAGGTCTAGAGTTCGTCCTTGTGTAGTTTATGGTGGTGCTGACATTGGTCAGCAGATTCGGGACTTAGAACGTGGATGCCATTTGTTAGTAGCCACTCCAGGACGTCTAGTGGATATGATGGAAAGAGGAAAAATTGGATTAGACTTCTGCAAGTATGTTAACTTTTATAAATTGAGGTAGTCTGTTATGATAGACAAAAAATTAAGGTTTAAAATTAGAGCTTAGAAAGTATGTTGGCACAGTGAGATCTCCCACACACTTGGATTAAACCCAGAAATGTTGTATTACTGAACCTATATATCTAGTCCTTTTATTTCTCAATTTGAAATAGAATCTTGCTAAGTTGCTGTGAGGTTCGCCTGAAACCTACCTGGGTACATTCAGATATGTGCCCTCATCCCTGGCTGTTGGCATAGTTAATTTTAGACAACATTTACTCAATGTCTTTTCAGCAGAGGCAAAAAAAACTATTTTTCACATCAACTGAATTATTTTCATTAATAGGTATTTAGTGTTGGATGAAGCTGATAGGATGCTAGATATGGGATTCGAACCTCAAATACGTCGTATAGTTGAACAAGATACTATGCCACCAAAGGGTGTTCGCCACACTATGATGTTTAGTGCTACTTTTCCTAAGGAGATACAGGTACTGTTTGAAGCTGCATTTATTTTTCTTAATAGTACATTAGCATTTCTGGATTTTGTAATTTATGTTTAGAATGGATTTTTTTTTTTTTTTTTTTTTTTACTTTTTCAGATGCTTGCCCGTGACTTCTTGGATGAATATATCTTCCTGGCTGTAGGCAGAGTAGGCTCTACTTCTGAGAACATCACACAGAAAGTGGTTTGGGTAGAAGAGGCAGACAAACGGTCATTTCTACTTGATCTCTTAAATGCAACAGGTGAAATTATGAATCCTAGCATCAGCTAGATAAAAGGAGAGTCTCTTTGGCTCTTCTGATAGTACTTGCACCTCTTTTTAAGTAAATACAAGAATTAAACTATTTAATATTTGGCATAAGCATTGATGTCCAGCCTATTAGTAAACAGAACCTTCCTATTTTTCAGGCAAGGATTCACTGACTTTAGTGTTTGTAGAGACCAAAAAGGGTGCAGATTCACTGGAGGATTTCTTATACCACGAAGGATATGCATGTACCAGTATTCATGGAGACCGATCTCAGAGAGATCGAGAAGAGGCCCTTCATCAGTTTCGCTCAGGGAAAAGCCCAATTCTAGTAGCTACAGCTGTGCGTATAATTCATTTTCTAGTTTATAGTTTGAATACTGCTTTCTTTCGAGGGGAGAGCACTCTACCACATCCCCAGCCTTATTGTGCATTTTGTTTAAAGACAGGGCCTCATTTTGAGTTGCATAATCCCTTGCTTTTGCTAAGGCTGGCTTTGCCTCAGCCTTCCTAGCTGCTGGGATAACAGGCCTATGCTACCTTGTGAGCTGTTTTCTTTTAATGAATATTAATTTTTCAGGTGGCAGCAAGAGGTCTGGATATTTCAAATGTGAAACATGTAATCAATTTTGATTTGCCAAGTGATATTGAAGAATATGTACACCGCATTGGCCGTACAGGACGTGTTGGAAACCTTGGTAAGGTGTTCATTTGAATTTTTTTCTTTTTTATGTAACTTTAATTTTCTACAGAAAGTTAATATTTTAAATTCTTTAGGCCTTGCCACCTCATTCTTTAATGAAAGAAATGTAAATATCACAAAGGATTTGTTGGATCTTCTTGTGGAAGCTAAACAAGAAGTGCCATCTTGGTTGGAGAATATGGCTTATGAACACCATTACAAAGGTAGCAGTCGTGGACGCTCAAAGAGGTACACATTATTTGGGATCTTTATTCCTTGTTTGAAGGCCAAAGGATTGAATTAATTGATCCATTCTGTTTTATTTATAAGGCTATGGGACATAATGCGTTAAGATGTTAATCTTAAACTTAAATAAATAATTCAACAACCAGAATATTTTGGACAATTATAAAAGTTAATATGACAAAGTGTCAGCTCTTCAGTGCTTAGGCTTTTGGAAATATCCATCAAAGAATAATCATCACACATAGTAGGGCTTAATTTTAAAAAACAAATTGAAAACAGGAGTTGGTATTTTAACTGAATTTCATCCTCATAGGCCACCACATGTTATTTTTTTCTTACAACAGTAGATTCAGTGGAGGATTTGGTGCCAGAGACTACCGACAAAGTAGTGGATCCAGCAATTCTGGTTTTAGTAGTAATCGCGCAAGCAGTAGCTGCAGTGGTGGAGGTGGTCATGGCAGTAACAGAGGATTTGGTGGAGGTAACTAAATTTTTTTTGGGGGGGGTGTCTTTTTCCCCCCTTTAGTCACCTTTTTAAAGCATAATTTATTAGGGAAATTATAATTTCCAAAAAATAAAATCCAACATTTAGATTTTCTTCAAAGTATTTGAGGCAAAAGGGAAAGGTACTAACAGTGGATGACTTAATTTCTCTCTTTAAACATTTCTTGATAGGTGGCTATGGAGGCTTCTACAATAGTGATGGATATGGAGGAAATTATAACTCCCAGGGGGTTGACTGGTGGGGCAACTGAATCTGCTTTGCAGCAAAGTCACCCTTTCATACAAGCTAATATGGAAACCACATGTAACTTAGCCAGACTATATCGTGTAGCTTCAAGAACTTTGCAGTACATTACCAGCTGTGATTCTCCTGAAAATTCCAAGGGAGCTCAAAGTCACAAGAAGAAAGGAACAACCAGCAGCTCTATTCAGAAGTTGGTTTGAAGATCTAGTTGCTATAGTTTGGATTAACTCCCCTCCTGCTTAGTCCCTCCCCAAACTGCATTTATAATTTTATGACCGAGGATCATTTGTTTGTTAATGTACTGTGACTTTAACTTTAGACAACTTATTATTTTGATGTCCTGTTGGCTCAATAATGCTCAAGATATTAATTCTTTTGACAAATAAATTTACTGAACTTGGGCTACAATCAAACCTTGGCACACAGGTGTGATACAACTTAACAGGAATCATCAGTTCATGCATACATGTATTGATAAAGAAAAAAATTACATAGTAGTAGCCTGTTAATGATATTTCCATCTTTGCAGACTGGGGGGAGAAACATGAAAACATAATTAGTTTCTAATGTGGCAAACTGTACTAAGTTAAAGTTCTGACTTGCTCACTCTATCCTGGATAGGCACTTGGAACCTTAAACTCTTTTTAAGAAGCCATTCCAGGCATTATCAGGTGTGTTGTATGAATACACCCAAATTTTTTGAAAGCACTCTTTTGAAAGTTAACATTTAATACACAATTCCTTATTTAATGTTTAGACAGTTATTTTAAGTTAGGCATCTGTGGGCATATGATTACAGGAAAAGCTCAAGGTTTGTTTGGAGGGTTCATTTAATTATATTCTTTAATGCCTGCCGTAAATAAAATTGAGATGGTAGAATGGCTGACCATGTCAATGACCAGTCCTCATTACCGGCCTTGTTGGATTCTGGTCTTTAACGCATGCTAGTGTTGATGTTTTTTGGTCAAGGGTGTGTGAACAGAAATGATTATGCAGCAGGCTTTATTTTAATACAGATTCATATTTCTCTATTACAGCTGCATTGAAAGGTTAAAATGGCTTACACTTGTAGACTTTGTAAATTGTAGAATAACAAACTGAAATCCTTGAGATCTCACAGGTTGGAAATATGTACTAAACTGCACAAGGTGTTAGTTCTTTATAGTGCAGTTTCAGTTATTTTTTAGTTGCATAGGTTTCCATTATATTTATAATCTCTTTATGCTAAATTTGGCCAAAGATGTTGTCCACTTCTAAAAATGCCTCTCCCACCTAGAATTTTGTGGCCAGAATGGAGAGTGACCTTTAAGAAAAGTATATCTTGAAAGTGGCATAAGAAGTTGGTAAAAATTTCTTAAAGTGCAATAGATTTTCAAGTGTATTGTGCCTTGTTCTAAAACTACTGTAGTAGGTGCACTTGACAGTATTAAGGACATTTGTTACGGTGCTATTTCAATTAATATAGGTTTAGACTCTTGTACATTTTGCCCATAACTTTTTACAAAGTACTTATTTTATTGCACATTCAGAGAATTTTATATATATGTCTTCTGTGCGAGTCCTTAAACTTCCAATCTTATTTTGTCTCTTGGAGATTGTTGAAAGCAGCTTGTCAAGAATTAGATTCTAAAATTTTATTTGGGACCATAGAATGATAGATGAGAAGAAAACTATTTGCACACGACAGACTTTAGATAACTTTTTGCTGCTAGTTTGTGTAATATTTATTGAACATTTTGACAAATATTTATTTTTGTAAGCCTAAAAGTGATTCTTTGAAAGTTTAAAGAAACTTGACCAAAAGACAATACAAAAACACTGGCAATTGAATGTTGAATGTCACCATGTGTGAAATAATATATTTCGGGGTAGTGTGAGCTTTTCATGTTAAGTCCTATTAAACTTGAGTCAAATTAACCAGATCTGGCATTTGCAGTGTAGCTATAATTTTCTGACAAAATTGGCAATGTGAGATGAAAATATGCCAAGGTTTTGATACTTGTCTTAAAAATATTAATGAAAACACTTTTAAACACTGATTCTCAAAGTTCTCTTGAGTTTTGTTTTGTTTGTATTGGTTTTAAGTGATTGTCTGGCATATTTGCAGTCTTCAAACATGTGGTTATCTTTGTGTATTGCCATAATCAGTGACTCTTACATTCAGTTTTGTCAGCCAGCATATTTTCAGTAAATAAGAATAGATTTAACTTGCTGAATGTAAATATTGAATTTCAAGTCACTGTAAATTTAGTAACTGCTTACTGTATTAGTTATAGATGTTAGCACTGCATGTGCTGTGTTATTCTGATTTTACTAAAATAAAAAATTGAACACAATCTTTTGGCTTTCAGTTGTGGCTTAATGTAAAGTACAAGAGAACTCCCGGGAAAAAATGGAAAAAATCATTTCTTAGAGTTATTTGTGAGACTTTATGAAGTTACTTGTATTCCTTAACTATTTCAAGAATGTATGAAGTTTGTTTGAGCTTAGAGTATAGAGAAACAGGATTTTTGTTACAAATTATGAAAATCTGAAAGGCCTGAATATGGCGTATGTCATGTGATTTTTCTCTGTTATAAATAATATTTTGATATAAAGAATGGCTGAGCTAAGAATGAATTGATCGGGAAAAAATGATGTTATTTTCTTCATTACAAAAAGAATCAAGAATTGAAGAGATCAGTAATTGAGATGGTTGATAGACAGTTAATTTTTATTTTTGTAATTTATTGCCACATGTGGCTAGAGGCAGACACTGTCAATTGGTAAACATTAAATAGACAACAATTAACATCTTATTTAGCTACGAAATATTTTAGCTGAATTCAGTGTCCTTTTTTGTCTACTGTGAGTTATCCCATATATTATTTACACTTTTTTTGTTGTTGTTGTATGACCTTTATTTTACTTTATGTATTTTATTTTTTTTTAAACTCACATTTCTTTTCAACTTTATTTTTTTTAAAAGAGAGAGTGAGAGAGGAGAGAGAGAATTTTTTTTTAATATTTATTTTTTAGCTCTCGGCAGACACAACATCTTTGTTGGTATGTGGTGCTGAGGATCAAACCAGGGCCGCACGCATGCCAGGCAAGCGCGATACTGCTTGAGCCACATCCCAAGCTCTGACCTTTATTTTATTCATTTATTTGTATGTGTTGCTGAGCCCAGTGCCTCACATTTGCAAGGCAAACACTCTATCACTGAGCCACAACCCAGCCCTATGAGTTACTTTGATTTATTGGAGATATGCATTTTCTGTTAACATTGTAAAGTAGAATAAGAGTTTATATGTTCTACATTTTTTGAATGGACCCTTGAAATTTTTCCAGAATATTCAGTTTTTATATACTTGTCAGTTTATGTAGTGTTCTTTTTGCCCCTTGTTCTTAGAATTACTTGGTTTATTGCACATTTTCATAATCAGCTAGTTGTTTATTTTAAATTGTATTTCCCTGAAACCTAGTGATTAACAACTCAGCCTGGAGTTTGCTTTTATTAGTTAAGAGCATACTGAAATACTGGTAGTCTGTGGGAAGTGGATTGAATCAATGAAATATTGATAATTCTTCAAACTAGAGTATCCACTCTTGATGTTTGAGTATTGGTAAATAACAGGTAGAACTCTTAATATTTTGCAGATTTAACAGCTGTCTCTTCAGATAGTAAACCAAATTAAGGGGAACTGGCCTTACCAATGGAAATGCTATCTCCATATTACATTATTCTTGCAATGTGGTTTGCTGCTGCATCATTGCATCTGTTGGAATAGGGCAGAACAAGTTTTTTTGCTTACATCCAGCTTCTGCCTGTAGGGGTCATCCATAATCATACAATTGATTCTGATTATATAAAATTTAAAAGATGAAAATGATATAGATATTGGGATGATGGTTACCTTGAAGACAGAAATGAGAAAGCAGCTTTTCTGGTATAATGTTATAGGTATAGTCAGATTTCATAAATTTGTTTACCTTATAATTTATTGATGGGTACGGTTAGGATGTATACATTTTTCCATTTGTAACAGTTGATCCAATTACTCTCCCCCTAACCTTATTTTTCTGGGGGCAACATATAGTTAGTGAATAGATTTTTTTTTTTAAACAGCTCCATGAGTTTTGACAAAAGTCCACTTTTTTTTTTTTTTTTTTTTTTTTGGTATTGAGGATGAACTGGGGCGCTTGACCATTGAGCCACATCCCCAACCCTTTCTGTATTTTCTTTATAGAGACAGGGTCTCACTGAATTGTTTAGTGCCTCACCATTTTCTGAGGCTGGCTTTGAACTCGAAATCCTCCTGCCTCATCCTCAAGCCACTGGGATTACAGGTAAACACCACTGAGCCCAGCTTAAAAGTATACTGTTATGAGCGAGCTCACACATAAGAGAATCTGCTAAATGGTATTCCTAAACTTAATATAATTTTTCTTGAACAGTAGAATATTGCATTATTGGCCTATATATGAGAAACTTAAACTTTGACAAAGAAGGTTCAGCTCTGTCCTTGATGTCATCTCCCCTTTTTTTTCTTCTTCAATTATGTCAGATGAATAACCATGAAAACCTCACTGCCTTTGTCATCAGCCCATGTGTTGTCTTAAGAAAGATTGTTCCCTGTCATTTATACTGCTAAAATATTTTCTGAGTTATGTATTTCATAATCTGAATCATGTTTTGAAGTGTTGACACTGCCATTTCAGAATATAAATAGCAGACAACTTCTGAGGAAAAATGTAGTCTTTTTTTTTTTTACAGAGTGGTAATGCTGAAGCTGCAGAAAATTTTACAATAGGCATACTTCAGATTTGAGGCTTTTCTTGATGCTCAGTCAAGTTACAGGTGTAGACTAGGCAAATATGTAATGTATCTTAAAGTTTCACCTGGGCTGTCTGTCTTAGATGTTTTTCTCTGTGGGCTCATTATACTGCAGTCATGGCTCTCGAATGACCTATACATTCATCTAAGCCAAAATTTGCTCACTGTTTTTGCATTCTGGGAATTTTGTCATGAGGAAATTTCAACTTGTACTGAAGTCTAGTGGGCAAATTTAGTGACCTTCTGAGAAGGTGGAAAATGATATGAACTTATTAATATGATGTCTTTTGACTGGTTTAATTTTGAGATTTTTGTCAAATACAGGCCAAAGAAAATATGTTCTGATTCAAAGGGAAGTGACAACACAGGGCAGGAGAATACATAGCCAAATCTTAATTCTCCCATTCCCCTACCTTGGTGGAGCTGATGACTGAATGATCTCTTGCTGATTAAATATCCTATCACTAAGCCCTACCCCAGCCCCAGGCCTTAAATTTAAAACAGGTTGATGACAGAGAATGGAAAGTATAATTGTTTACTTTTGTGAGGGCCAGGGGTGTTTCTGGATATTGAGTACTAATACAATCCTAAACTTTATTTCTTAAACATGCTAATATGGCAAATATTGGGGGTTTTTTGGGGGGGGGTGTTTTTTAGTTGTAGATGGACATAATACATTTTATTTTATTTACATGTGATGTTGAGGATCAGATCACATGCTAGGCAAGGGTATATCCTCAATCGAAACAGTTCCTTTTTGTAGAATTGGTTGTTTTATGATGGGTTTTCATTGTGTTGCCCAGGCTGGCTTACAACTTGCAGGGTAATTGATTGTCCAGTTTTGATCTCCCACACAGCTGGGACTACAGGCATGTGCTACCACACCTGACTAGTGTTTTTATTCTTTTGGTGGTGCTGAGGATTGAACCCAGGGCTTTGTGCATGCTAGGCAAACATTCAACCAACTGAGCTATTTCCCCAGGCTCTTAGTTTTTTCATTTTTAAAGTAATCTTTGTTACTAAAACCCAGGCAAGGAAGCTCAAGTTCAAAGCCAGCCTTAGCAACTTAACAAGACCCTGTCTCAGCATAAAACATGAAGGGTTAAGGATGTGGCTAAGTCACTGGGATCGATCCCCAGCACCAAAAATATTAAAGGTAGCTTTTCTTGGTTTAGATCTCAAAGAGAATGAAGAGACTGCTGGATAATTTCACTCAGGTAGTTAAGTTTAAGATTAAAGATAGGCCCCAACTTGTAGTTCCAGGTGCTTCTTCAATATCTAATCATTCTGTTTGTGGAGGCTTTTCCATTCAGAGCTGGGATTAATTACTACTAATTCTTGTAATTTTTGACAGTGTTCATATACATAGACCAGTTGTATCACAAATTCACAGTGCCAGATTTTATTTTCCAAGATGTTGAGCAAATAGTTGTTAAAAAGTTCAGTGCTGGGAATCTGAGCCTTGGAGGAAATGATTGGTAATTTCCTATAAGAGTTTGCCTGCCTCTATTATTACTCTTGAGCTAGGGCTCTTTTTTAGTATCACAAAAACAGGAATTATTCTCTGGAGATTTCAGATAGGCTAGTTAAAAAAAGTGAGAGATGAGAATGTGGATGAAATCTGCAATCTCTCCAACTATTGATGGGTTGAGTTTAAAAGTAGTCACCACTACCAAAGTTTTCTAGCAAGAAAGAGTTTAGTTGCCCACGATGGTAAATTGGCTTCTATTGTTCTTCCCTTTTTAAACTTATCTTTCATTTGTGATTCCTGAGTCAATTCCTAGACATAATTATAGTAAGATTATTGTCTTGGGTACCTAAATGGAGGTGGTTAGCCAAAGAGAAAGGAGAATGGATACAGGTGATGATGTCAGAAGCAGATAAAAGATATGCCATTAATAAAAGAATCATGAATTTGCCATGAGCTATATATGTTAGTTGGATTGAAAAATATGAGGGCTTAAATCTGAAATTCTATAGCGATTCTGACTCCAGTGGTCCTGGTGAAGCATTTCTTTAATTTCAAAATGGGCTTCTCAAGACCAAGAACCCTGCTAAGTATTTTTTCTTGCTGGGATCCATTAGGGGAAAAACTATCAAACCACCAAACTTGTTTGGGGAGAAGGTGGGTAGGGGAGCAGTTCTTCAAGTTTTCATTTGATATTCAGAATTCAACCCAAGGGTATTTGAGTAAATTACTGAGTTATGTCCAAAATATTTTGTTATTTGAAGACAGGATTTCACTAGTTGCTGAGACTGATCTTGAATTTGCAATATCCCTGCCTTAATCTGTCACTAGGATTACAGTGGTGCACCACTGTGCCCAGCCAAACTGCCAGTGTTTCAAATTTTAGTATTCTTTCAATTAACTTGGAAAAACAAGTTGTTCTACCCTTAATATTGAGAGAGAAGCAAGGTAAGAGTGAGAGTTGTCATTTGACTTGGACATGATGTCATATACCTGTAATCCCAGTCACTCTGGAGGATGAGGCAGATTTGAGACCAACCTTAGCAATTGGTGTGGGACCTGTTTTGAAAGTTTAAAAATACCTGAAAATATAGGTCAGTATTCATTCTTTTTTAAATCACTGAATAATAAGCATTTTGTACTCTAGCTGATTAAAGTACATATAGGTGGTTTCCAGTTTTAATGACTAAAGATGGGAAGCATACACGTGCAAAGGTTTGTATGTGAACTTACTTTATTGGGGTAGAGGCAGTGCTGGGGATTGAACCCAAGTCCTCATACATAATTGTAGACAATTATTCTATCACTGAGATACACTTCTAGCCCCTGTCATTTTCATTTCTGCAGAAAAAATGGTCATTTATAGGACATGGGTAAGTATAATTAATTTGGTAAGAAATTGTTTCCAGAGTGATATACAAATTTACATTGTCCCTAATAATGTGACATCTTCACCAGCATATTGTATACCCAGTTGATCTGTTATTTTTTTCTTCCCCCACCCCAGTTATATTTTATTTATTCCAGACAGTTTTGCTGCCTTCCCACCTAGTCATGGGTCTCAGGAAAGCTGGTTGGAGTTGCAGTTCCAAGAAGTTCTCTAGAAACAAAAGTGGGAGCTGGGAATTTGAGAAAGGAAATACTACAGGCTCTGAGGGTCAGAGTGACCCCTAAGTTAAGGGGGAGAGATGGAGGAAGCAGGTCAATTATTCTTCATGACTCTTTTGGATCCAATTCACATCCTTTGCAAACATTGTGTAGACTACTGTGATGCCCCTTTGCTTTTAAGGACACCAGACCATTCAAAGTTCCTGGGAAACATCCTGACAGGTGTCTTTGGAATACAGAGGTTGAGGCACAGAAGCTGATCAGGAAATGGGCTCTGTTGATTGGTGGTGTCTCAGATCAGGATGTGACATTCTGTGTCCACTGGGGTGCTGGTGTTGGGCAGGGGTGGGGGGCTGAAGGTCACAGGTCAAGTACCCAGGACATTACCATCCTCAGTAGCCAATGGGTGTGCTCTTGGCTGTCCCTAAGCTTCCCTGGTGAGTGGAATAGGTGACAAGAGAAATTGCTGGGCCAAATTGTTTTGATTCAGTCAAGCCTGTTGAGACCATGCTCTTCTACCTGAGGGCACCTTCCCAGGGCAGGCTAGTACCCTCCAATGGCCTCACCTGTCAAGGCTGCAAGTTATGGCTGCACTCAACATGAACAATCCTCTCTGCCACATGGTGATCCCAAAGGCTGAGATAGAAGGATCTCAAGTTCAAAGCCAACTTCCACAATGGCGAGGCACTAAGCAACTCAGTAAGATATTGTATCTAAATAAAATATTAAAAAAGGGGGGGGGGCTGGGGGTGTGACTTATTGGTCAAGTGCCCCTGAGTTCAATCCCTGGTACCAAAAAAAAAAAAAATCCTCTCTGGCTTGGCTAAGACTAAGAGCTTACAGGGAGCAGAAAGATTCTGGTCCAAGGCTGCCTCTTAGCTGCAGGATCTATGTAGATGACTGCTCTCTCTTCATCCACTTACCTGCTTTTCATATGCCTATGACCATGCCAATCATTAATTTCCAACTATTCACCTGTCTTCTTAGATATTTGTTATGCTGACCCACCTGTCCCCTTATTTTTCCATTTTAACACAATAGATCTATAAGAATTAATACTTGACACAACAGAATCTTCCAAAATATTGTTTGATGGAATATATGAACTCAGATTGCCACTCCAGTATTTCTACCAAGTCCAGAATGGAACAAGAAGTGAACATCACAGAAATCTTAGAAATATCCACAGTTGTTTACTCATTGGTCTCTCTGACCACTAACAGGCATTTTGAATTGAGATGCAATCAATGTACAATTTTTGTTTAATAATATGCTTCATTGAATAATTATGAAATTTCTTATTTGACCTAGAGTCTCAAAAAAGTTATGACTTCTCAAGACACTGAAATTAATAAACCCCTTGAGCACCAATAAGGGTTTTTAAATCAGCTGCCCATAATATCTGAAAAATATATCTATGTAAATAGATAATGTAATAGTAAGGCACTGAAAATTAAATAGGATTTTTGGATTATAAAAGCAGTAGAAAATCTTAAACTGGATTGCAGGAACAAAATTTTCCCTTAAAAAAAAAATACAGAGATTCCACCTCTTAGGTCCCCTTCTTCCTCCAGGAGAAGTCTTCTGCTGTCCTTTAATAAACTTCTAATTTCTACTCTGAAAAAAAAAATACAGAGCAAAAGACATAACTCAGTGATACAGCACTTATGTGACCTGCATGAAGTCCTGGGTTTGGTTCCCAATATTATGAAAAGTAATATAAATACAGAAAAAAATGCCAAAATATTTTAACACCAAAATTTTTATGATACAGGTTTATATTTTGTAATTGTTAAAAGTAGACAAACACTCTTAAAGAAAGAAATTATCCTTTCTCCTCTTTCTATGATCTTTGGGGTTTTGTTTTGGTTTTGGAGCTTGAATCTAAGGATTCTAGGCAAGCACTCTACCACCGAGCTACACTCCTAGTCTATTTTTGAGACAGGGTTTAGTAAATTTTCAAGATTGGCCTTAAGCTTGGCATTCTCTAATCATAAATGTATTCAATTGAACTGAAGAGAAAAACACATGTTTTAAAACATCAGCAGGATAAAATAAAAATAAAAGTATTTGAATTTGTATGCATAAAACTATTACTTTGAATCTCCATACATTTAAAGTACATTTTCAAATCAGCAGGGACTCAAGCCTGTAGTCCCAGCAACAAAAGAGGTTTTGGAAGGAGAATCCCAAGTTTGAGACCAGCCTCTACAATTTGCTAAAATCTTGTTTTAAAATAAATAAAGGCCTAGGAATGTAGCTCAGTAGTAAAATGTCCCTGTATTCAATCACTGGTATAAAAACAAAACAAATGAACCAAAAAAAAAAACACTATTTCCCAATACTTACAGAAATTATTTCCTATGATTATTAGTGGGATAATTGAATTAAACTAATTTCATGTGAAAAGACGTAGACTGTTTTTTAAACAAGTAATAGCCATTCTCTACCTCTCCCTCATTTAGGATTTTGTAAATATTAGGTCTATACCAAAGAAACACAAAATAGGGTATTGGGTAACAGATACATTTCTGGGAAAAAAATAAAAGGTTTTGTGCCTCCAGAGACGGACTCATGCTCCTCTGAGGCCAGAGATTCTAAGTGCATGAAAGTAATTCTAGTGAATCTATTATGACACTGGTGCCATTAAACCTGGATTCTAGAAATAGAAGAGAGATTGTAGGTAAAAAAAGACTCAGACTTTTTCTTTTTCTGGTTTGGAAATTAGTTTTTTCTAGCTTTTCTAGAACCCTCATGTAATATTAAAATGGTTATTTGGGATCTTTCAGATTTTTTTTAAAATATAGGCACTTTTAAATGCTATGAACTTTCTTTCCTCTTAGTACTATCTTCATAGTGTCCCAGAGGTTTTGGTTATGTTTTTATCACTAGTATTCTTTGATTCTAGAAATTTTTAAATTCCTCCTGTAGTTTCTTTTATGGCCTACTTCTCCATGAGAGCTATTCTGAGTTCTTTTTTTTTTTTTCCTTGTAATGGGGATTGAACCCAGATGTGTTTAATCATTGAGCCACATTCCCAGCAACAGAAAGAGAAGACCCAAATCAACAAAAATGACATCTTTCAGGTACTTGGTGGCTTTTAAAATTATGCATACCTGATGGCCTTGAAGGATATGCAGTGGTGTTCTTTTTTTTTTTAATATTTATTTTTAGTTTTCAGTAGACACAAACATCTTTATTTGTATGTGGTGCTGAGGATTGAACCCAGCAACTCACGCATGCCAGGCAAGTGTGCTACTGCCTTGAGCCACATCCCCAGCCCCAAGATTTGCATAATTTTTGTAGGATTTTCTGGGTCAAGAGAGTAGCGAACAATTTTCACAGTTCACCTTAGGCTGCTTAAAGGAAGGTTAAGCTGATTTCCTAAATCTTTAATAACTTTTTTATCAAAGTTCATTAGGAATATTAGTCTAGTTCTTTCCTTGCTGTATTATCTGCTTTTGAAGTATCTACCCTATTTTTATTTTTTGGAATAATTTGAGGAGGTTTAGCATTAATTCTTTAAAAATATATATTTTTTAGTTGCAGTTGGACACAATACCTTTATTTATTTATTTATTTTCATGTGGTGCTGAAGATCCAACCCAGGGCCTCACGTGCTAGGCAAGCGCTCTACCACTGAGCCACAACCCCAGCCCTGCATTAATTCTTTTTTGAAGGTCTAGTAGAACTCGGCTAAGAATCTGGTCCTGGGCATTTCTTTGGAAATTTTTCTTTTTCTTTTTTTTTTACTACTTTTAGCTAGTTATTTGGTATTAGCCTGAATAAGATTCTATACCCTTTAGTTCAAATTGGATATGTCATCTGTGTCTAGAAATGTATTCATTTCATCAAGAGTTTCTGATTGGAATAAAGTTTTGAAAATTGTCCCTATTCATCTCCTGTATTGCTGTGATGCCTGTGGTGACTTCTCCCTTTTCACCTTTAATTTTTATTAGTTAGTTTGGCTAATTTTTATCTTTTCAAAGAATCAGTATTTCATTTCATTGGTCCTTTGTGATTCATTTTTTATTCTTAATTTCACTAATTTTGATTCTGTTCCTCATTATTTTTTGTGTTCTACTGGTTTGGGAATTGTTTTGCTTTGTTTCTGCAGGATGTTGAGATGATTCATTAGATACTCAGAGCTATAAATTTTCCTCTTAGAACTGTCTTCGTTGTGTCCTAGGGGTTCTGATAGTTGATATCTCTATTCTCATCTAAGAGTTTTAAAATTTCTTCCTTGATTTCTTTTATCTTTCATTCTTAATTCAAAGGTGCATTTTTCAATTTCCATGTTTTTACATAGTTTCTTAGTGTTTGTGTGTGTGTGGTTGTTGATTTTCTAATTTCATTTCATTATGATCAGAAAAGATGGCAAGGAGTTGCTTTATGGCCTAAAATATGGCCTAATAAGGAAGAGAGATACCCTGAGCAACTGAGAAAAAGATGTGTGCAACACTTATTTGATGAAATATTCTATTTCTGGTAAATCCACTTGATTTATAATTTTTTTTTTTTTAGGTCTGAGGAGTCTTTACTGAGTTTATGTCTGGATGACCTATCTATTGGTGAGAGAGGTATGTTGAAATCACCCAAAATAATGTAATTAGGAGTACAATTTAATATCTTATTATTGTTCCTTTACTTGTATGAAGTGACTTTCTTTGTCTCTTTGGTTTAATTCTTACTCTCTCAGACATTTGAGTAACAACCTGTGCTTGTTTTCAGGCTCTATTTGTATGTATATTAGTTTCCATCTTTTTATTTTTATCTTGTAGCTCTCTTTGTCTGTGAGGTGAATCTCAAGAAAAAAACATATTTGGGTCTTGTTTCTTAATCCATTCTACCAGACTTTGTTTATAACTGAAGAGTGAAGACATTATTTATTTACATTATTTTCTGAAGTGCTGTCCTAGTAATCATGAATTTTGTTTGTTTGTTTTACTTTCTGCTCATCTTGGTAGGTGTATACTTGACTTTTAATTCTGAAGGATAGCTTTGCTAGATAGAGCAAACTTGGTTGATAATTATTTTCTTTCAGGGTTTAGAACACATCATTCTAAGACTTCCAAAATTATATAGAGATTATGCTGAGAAATCAGTCTTTCTGTTTGACTTGATCCAAAAATGACCTGAGTTTTCTCTCTTGAGGCTTTTAAAATTATATCCTCGACCTGTATGTTAAATATTATAAATCAAATGTGTCATGAAGAGAATCTTTTTTGATCATGTCTGTTTGGAATTCTAAATGCCTTCTATGTCTGAATGTTCATCTCATTTCCAAGGTTTGAATTTTTTTCTGCTTTTTTTTTTCTTCAAGGAAGATTCATATAATTAGTGAATATCCCTCAATTTTCTTAAATCCATTTGTTCTTACATTTTGTTCTATTAATGCTATCCTACGGTTCTTATTCAGATTGCTATGAGAAAGCCAGAAAAATGAAATTATAAGCACCTGTCTCTCACTCTGGACAAAACTCAAAGTGGATCAAGGACTTAGGCCCTATAATAGAGACCCGTGGCCCAACAAAAGAGAAAGTAGGCCCAAATCTTCACCATTTCAGCTTAGGAACTTACTTCCTTAACAAGACTCCTAAAGTGCAAGAAGGAAAATCAAGAATTAACAAATGGGATGAATTCAAACTAAAAAAAGCTTATTCACAGCAAAGGAAACAATAACATGAAGAGAGATTATTAAGAGATATCCAAAGCTCAGGTGTTGACAACACAAGTGTTTTGGTGATATAATCATTGATAACCCAGTGACCTAACCTATCAATGGAATAAATTACTAATTGGATTAACTAAGCAGTGACTGTAGACACGTAGGATGTGGCTAAAGGATATAGGTCTCTGAGGCAAGACTGTCTCTCATAATTAAGAGTTTTCTTTTTACTTCCTGGCTGCCATGTCCTGAGCTTCTTTGCTCCTACATGTCTTCTAAATGATTTTTTTTATTATTGTTTTTTAATATTTATTTTTTAGTTTTTGGCGGACACAACATCTTTGTATGTGGTGCTGAGGACTGAACCAGGGCCGCACGCATGCCAGGTGAGCGCACTTGAGCCACATCCCCAGCCCTTCTAAGTGATTTCTGCTTCACCCTGGGTCCAGAGCAATTGAGTCAGCCATACATGAACTGAGATCTCTGAGACCCCAAGCTTCAAACTCTTCCTCTACAGGTGTTCTTCTCAGGCCTTTTGGTCACAGTAACAACAACAAAAAGGGTTTTTGTTTGTTTGTTTGTTTTGTTTTGTTTTTAATTCCTTATATAGTCTAGAGATTGATGCTCTATCTGAAGTGCATGTGGTAAAGATTTTTTTTTAAATATTTTTGTTAGATGTTGGTGAAAGTTTTATTTTATTTTATCATGTGTGGTGCTGAGATTCAAACCCAGTGCCTCATGTATGGTAGGCAAGCACTCTACCATGAACAAAAATCCCAGCCCAAGATATTCTTCCATTCTATAAGCTCTCTCTTCATATTATTGATTGCTAAGAATTACTTTGACTATTCTTGGTATCTTATTTTTCCAGTGAGTTTTATGTTTGCCTTTTCTATTGCTTTGAAGAATGCCATTGGGATTTCAATAGGGATTGTATTAAATCTGTATAACACCTTTTGTAGTGTGGCCATTTTAACAATGTTAATTCTGCCTGTCTGAGAATGTGAGAGATCTTTCCATCTTCTAAGATCTTTTATTTCTTTCTTTAGTGTTCCATAGAAATGTTGGTGAGGATATGGGGGAAAATGTACATTCTTATTTTGCTAGTGAAACTGCAAATTGGTGTGACCATTATGGAAGGCAGTGTGGAGATGTCAAAATGCATTCTACTGTCATGTATAACTAATTAGAACATATTGGAGCTATACTTTGGGGAAGAAATTCTTAAACATTTAGAGATGCAGCTAGAAAAGCAGAGTTTAAAGGATAATTCTGGCAGGAGCTAAGAAGACAAAATGACTAGGCTGATAAGGTCTCAGAGGAGAAGGGCACCTCTATTGGAAATTGGACTAGAGGCCTTCATGATATGTTCTGGCAAAGAAGTTGTCTACGTTTTACCCATGCCTGAGGTTTTAGTGAGGCTGAACTCAAGGGTGATTTATTTATCTGGGGGAGAAAATGTCAAGGCAGTACAGAATTCAGGCAATGTTATGGATATAGCTAGAAGCTTTTAGCCAAGTATTTTGTGGTAATCAGGTTAGAAATAATGTAATTTAAAAATTGCATTTTTGGGGCTGGGGATGTGGCTCAAGTGGTAGCGCGCTCACCTGGCATGTGTGTGGCCTGGGTTCAATCCTCAGCACCACATACAAACAAAAATGTTGTGTCCACCAAAAATTAAAAAAAAAATACTAAAAACTCTCTCTCTCTCTCTCTCTCTCTCTCTCTCTCTCTCTCTCTCTTCAAAAAAAAAATTGCATTTTGGCCAGAAATATGCAAATAAAACTGGCTAAGGAAGTTGTGGTTATTAGATTATAGTCACTAAAGAAATGCTAAATACTTTACCCTGAAAACATCGGAAAGGTAATTTGAAGGCACTTCAGGAATTGGTAAAAATACATCCACTCAGGTCTAAGGAAATAAAAGTAAAAATTCCTTCAGAAGAGACCATGAAAGTATCCTGTTTATAGAGGGACCTTGGAAGTTTTTTCACCATGCTGCTTAAATACTCAGATTGCTACATTCAGGATCCCAAGAGGCCTGTCTACTGCTAGAGAAAGTAGCAGACCTTGTTATTAATCATGTGGTAGTGTTTCTGTAGAATTCAGAATGTTGGAATTAGGGTATTATGGAGGCTTTCACTGAGATTCCAGAGGAAGTCCTGGGAGGCTGGGCAAAGTGTAGCAGAGTCAGAATCCCTGTTGAAAGCCCCTAATAGAGCAATGGGTAGAGATGTGAGAAGGAAGCTGAAGCTACAGTGGAGAGCCCTAGGATTGAGATGCCAGTAATTTGTAACGTAGGATATCTACAAAGGAAAGCTGCCAGAATCAAACAGACACAATCCAAGAGAGAAGCCATGTGGGCTGCAATTATGGGTGGCGTTACATAACACTTTTGGAAAGAACATAATGCCATGTACCCCAGATGCTGGATGTTACCTATACAACTTGTTACCCAGATGGACTTTGGTCTGTGTTTGGCCCTGAATCTCTTTTTTCTATGTCTCTATTTCTATGGTTTGTAACTGTTTACTCTGTTCCATTATGTATTTGAATGATGTAACTTTCAGGGTCTCATGCTCTGAGTTTGCCTTGAGTCTCAAAACTTTGGACTTGGATTTTGGGGCAATGTTGGATCTATTGAGGTTGTGAGGATACTTAGATATAGACTAAATATATTTTATATTGTGACAGGTTATGAGCTTTAGGGGGCAATGGACAGAATATTATAGTTAAATACAAGATGTACCCCCAAGAACTCAAAAAAATCCAAGCATTTACAGGGGTGAAGTCATTGATTTATTAGATTATTATCCTAATCAGTGTCTTAATCTACTAATTGGGTTAACTGAACAGTAACTGATGACAAGTAGGGTTTGTATTTTTCTCAGGTAAGAGTTTTCTGCTTCCTGGTGCTATGTCCTTAGCTTCTTTCTTCCACATCTTTTCACTACGATGTTGTGCCTCACCTTGGGTCCAGAGCAACGGACTCAGTTATCTGTGGACTCAGACCTCTGAAACAATAAGCTCCAAAGAAACTTTTCCTCTAAAATTGTTATTGTGGAGTCTTTTGGTCACAGCAAAAAAAAAAAGCTGACTAAAACACTGGTCATGGTTACTTCTTAACTACTGTGTGAAATTCAAGGCTGACCACTTTGTTTTCCAACTTTGAAATTCTGTCTTTACATGGTCTACTGTATAAGACACTTTCTTTTTTTATTTATTTTATTTATTTATTTATTTATTTATTTTTTAGTTCTCAGCGGACACAACATCTTTGTTGGTATGTGGTGCTGAGGATCGAACCCAGGCCGCACGCATGCCAGGCGAGCGCGCTACCACTTGAGCCACATCCCCAGCCCCTAAGACACTTTCAACTGAACGTTTTATTTGGCTTATTGGGCCGTTTGTCCAAAACCTTTGTTTGATTTTCTATTTTTTGTTGATTTTATCATTCATATCCTGGACTAATTTTCTTAATTCATTCAGCTAATTTTCTCTGTTTTCTTGGGATTTATTTATTTTTGTAATCAGCTTTGTGAATTATTTATCTACTATTTCATTCACCTTAACATTTTTGGAGTTAGTTGCTTATGAATTATGTACTTTAGTGAATCTTGTTTAGTCAGGTTTATTGCTGATATGACTGAAACACCAGACAAGAACAATTTGTGTATGTGTGTGGGGGGGAGATGTTCAGGGATTTGTGCAAGGGAGGCAAGCCCTCTACAACTGAGCTATATCCCCAGCTGACAAGAACAATTTTAAGAGGGAAAAGTTTATTTGGTGGCTCACAGTTTCTTGAGGGTGAGGCAAGAGATGGCATAAGAAAGTGGCTCAGGAATCAAATCAGGAAGCAGAGAAAGCATGCTTTGCTCACCATGACAAAATATAAATCCCAAGGCATACTTCCAGTAACCCACCTCCTCCAGCCACATCCCATGTTACTGGATTAATTCAAAGAATAGACTAGATCTCATAGCCAATCATTTTACCTCTGAATGTTCTTGCATTGAGCTTTTGCAGGACACCTTAAATCTAAACAATAACAGATCTCATGTTTTCTTTTTGTTGTTGTTATTGTTGTTTGTCTTTATTGTTTGTTTTCTAAAGTGTTCCTGTGTATCAGGTTGTGAATTTTTTCAATGTATTTACAAGTGAATTTTGTAGTATAGTTTCTTTTGTGATGATTAAGTATTCTCAAACCATGTAATTTGAGTTTGAGGATCCTATTTTCCTTAGGTTTTGAAAGAGTGGCATTCATCTAGATCTGGCAGTTGTGTTCTACACAGGAGGATTTGTGGAATAATCCCTTTGTGATTGCTCTTCTTCCCTTATTAATTCTGTGTGTCCTAAAAGGCTAAGAGGAGTAATCTAGATTGATCCTTCAAGAAAGGTGATGTGCACAGCCTATGTGTTAATTGTGTTTTTATGTCGTAGAAATGAATGTCCATGATTGGGATCTGAGTCCCTTCTCTTCCCTGCAACCCTATTAGGGACCCGATTATTGTTTTGGAGTTTTTATCTCCCCCATGCTTTATTAAAGTATCACTGAAGTATGTATGTATGGAGGAAAGTGTGTTAACTCTTCGGTTGGTTTGGGGTGCAACCTAGAAGCAGTGTTTCTATCCTAAGGACTCATGTACCAGGAGATTTTTGGCAGTTCACAGAAAAGGCTTAAACAACAAACAAATAACAAAATTAAAATAAGTGCACATTACCTGACATGACAAATACTACCACTTTCCACAAAAATGACGGGGTCAATAATTGACAATAGTAACAGTAATAAATAGTAACACTAAATAATAAATAGCTGTGATCTAGAAAAAAGCTGGAACTTTAAAAAAAAATTATTATTTATGTGTGGTGACAATTGAACCCAGGGCCTGACATGTGCTAAGCAAGCACTCTACCACTAAGCTACAACCCCAGCCCATACAGTTGGAACTTTTAGGTATAAAATATAACAACCATGATGGACATGAAAATCAAAGGTTTCAGATAGCTAGCCATATGTCCTTGATTTATTTATCAGATTTATTCCTAACATCACCATGTCTATATCCTTTAGGATTAGAATTTCTTGGGGTGGGGGGAGGTACTGGGGATTGAACTCAGTGACACTCGACCACTAAGCCACATCCTCAACCCTATTTTGTATTTTATTTAGAGAAAGGGTCTCCCTGAGTTGCTTAGCACCTTGCTTTGGCTGAGGCTGGCTTTGAACTTGCACTTTCTCCTGCCTTACCCTCCTAAGCCTCTGGGATTACAGACATGTATCACTGTGCCTGGCTCTAGTAATAATAATTTTTAATGTGTTTGAGAGCAAACCCTGAAGAAATTGGCGTCTGAACAAAGATTGTATAAGCCTTTGTAGTTAGATAAATAAGACTGATCAGAAAAATGCATTCATTTAAACATGATTACAACGTGAGCAGAAAAATATGAAAAACTTTTGTTTTCTTAAAACCAGAGTTCTCCTCAGGGCCTAGCATAACCAAGGAATGCACTATACTGTTATGCTTGGATTCGGGACCCCCAAAAGACCACCGGAGACCAAGATCGATGTAAACAGCAATGACGTGTTTATTGCGAGCTAGTTCGGTCCTCCGCGCACACACACAGCAACTGGTGACACTGAGAGGCCCTGAGCCCAGGGTTTGCAGCAGTTTTGTTCATTCTTTGGAGAAGGCAGGGACCCCCACATACATTATAGCATCTCTTAGCAAATCATCACACACCGAGGGAAAATCAAATAACAACTCTAAAACATGATTAGCACATTCATTGGCAGGAACATGTTGGGTAGGGGTGATTGGTCAGTACAAAATGGGTATTCATTTGAACTGATTGGTTTGAGCCAAGAGGGGTGTACGTGCTGAACTACATGGCTTCCCAACACGTTATCAACCACCATAAACTTCTGGGAGGGTCATCTGGCATCCCAGGTGTTTCCCTGTCTCATGCTGATTGGTGGCTGCTAGGGGGTTGCTATGGGTCCCCACCTAGCCTGACTGAGTCAGGGACACCTGGCACAGCAGATCTCTCCTGTTATTTGTAGATAAACATCTTAGCAGGGTGGGAATGTGCTTAGGAATGCTCTGTGAGTTTTTCCAAGGACAAAGGCCATGTCCCTTCCTTAGACAGGCTTTGCTCAGAGATAGAGGCTGGTTTTTCAATATATCTCTCCTTTATTAGTGCAACTCATTTATTTCCTCTTAGGTTTATGACTTTCCAATACTCCTGGATTAAGAAGCTAATTTGGTATTTTTAGCTGTTGATGTACATTTGTTTTTTATTTATTTATATGTGATGCTGAGGATCGAACCCAGTGCTTCACACATACTGGGCAAGTGCTCTGCCATTAAGCCACAACCTGACCCTGACCCTAGTTTTTATATTCCCAGCAATAAATAGGAAAACATACCACATTCATTGCACTCCTCCTTTGTAGGGGAAATCAGCAAATCCTTAGTAACAAACTAGCATTCTTGAAGAGTTCAATGATTCTCCATAAGACAATGCTTAAAATGGTCCCAATTAACCCAAGTTGAGAAACCTAAACAAAGGGAATAATTAGATTTTGGATGTTAGGGGGGGAATTGCAGCCCTTGAGCATCAGAGGCCAGAGAAGTGTGATTACCATGTCGTACTTCAGACACTAATAGCCATTATATATATATTTGTGGCTTTGGCTAGTTGATTAGAGGTCAAGTAAATTCTTTATATATTAACTCTGAATGTGGTGTAGTGGCACACCCTCATAATCCCAGCAATACAGGAAACTAAAAGAGGAAGACACCAAATTCAAGGCCATCCTGGACAATTTAGCAAAATCTAATATAATTTCTTTAGTTGTAGATTAACACAGTATGTGTTGCGGGGGGGGGGGGGGTTAGGCACACCCCTTCTCCCCTGACCTGTGGGAGAGATTGGGGTCCACATCCCGACCAGGATGAACCAAGAAAGGTAAAGGTGACTGGCCACCCTCACCCAGCCCTCCCTTGCCAGAGGACAATCAGACCCTCCAGGGAGAATAGTCAAAGCAGTATCTCATTTACTGAGTAAACACACACAACTAATATAATGTACAAGAGCCAGGCTGGGGATGTGGCTCAAGCGGTAGCGCGCTCACCTGGCATGCGTGCGGCCCAGGTTCGATCCTCAGCACCACCTACAAACAAAGATGTTGTGTCCGCCTAGAACTAAAAAATATTAAAATTCTCTCTCTCTCTCTCTTCCTCTCTCACTCTCTCTTTGAAGAAAAAAAAAATAATGTACAGGAGCCAATCAGGATAAAGGTCAGCAGGGTGGAGATAATTTACATCTACACCCATCCTACAGGCAGTAATGGGAGACAGGAGCTGGCCTGTCCAAGGGCATAACGGTTCTGAACCTATACTAGAGGTGGCCGGTGATTCTTCATCACAACCCCCGGCAATGCCTTCTGGCTAATCGCTAGGTGCTCTCTTAGCCACAAGTGGCCCCAGGTCTGGGAAGCGGGTAGCAGCCAGCAAGTTAAGTTTCCTCTTTTCTGATGCAACTTGCCCCACTTTACATTATCTTTATTTTTATGGGGTGCTGAGAATCAAACTTAGTACCTCACACATGCAAGGCAAGTACTCTACCACTGAGCTATAACTCCAGGCTAAATGTCAAGTAATTCTTAGGTGTTTTGTATAAATACAAAAGTTCTAGGTCAAGTTAAAAAAAAAAAAAAAGTCTAGCCAGAATGACTCATGGCCCCTCAATCATTTCTTGGACTTGACCCAGTTTAGACCTAGAACCCCTTGAATGAAGAGGAGGTTGTTAGGAAGCGCTTTCTACATAGTTGTTAAAATATGTAGTCCGCCCAGCTGCCGGCCTTTCCAGGCTGCAATGAGAAGGGCTGAAGATGGTCCGGTGGTAGAGGTACATGGACAACCTGAAGTGCGATGGCTGCTACCAGGAGCCCACCATTGTTGGCTACTGTGACACCAAATACGTTTGGGCTGCCACAGTGACACGAGCAAAGGGACGGCGGCGAGGTCCCCCGACCGCTTCCGGGTGGTCCTGAAGTCACGGTCGCCCCTGCCCCAGGTAACCTCTCCCGGCCGACGATCCGTGTCTTGAAGGAAGAAGCCGCCACACGCTAGATGCCTTTTCGAATGCTCGGTTTATTCACTTCAAGGGCATCACATCACACGAGGCACAGGAACAGAGGCTGGCGGGACGCAGTTCGCTCGATGTTGACCCACACATAGTGGGTCTGAACTGGCCAAAGAGCTCAGCCTTCCTGGCCTTTAAATACTATAGTTGTTTACAACACTTCAAACCAAAAACATGTTTATTCCATAATTTCTATTTCTTATCCTATCTTAACAGATCGTCTCTATTACGTCACACCTTGCTTACATCTTTGCTTATCTTAGACAATCACACTTGTTTTGTGCTAAAATACCTCAAAACATGTTTACCTTGTATCCTTATCTATTTCACACATTTTCTAGCTTAGGCACCTTTCTTCATCACAACATGTTTACTTCAAACTCTCCTGTCCTTTGTTTATTTCAAACTCTCCAGTAACTCTCCTGTCACACAGCCAGGGGCGTCTTCCGGAGCATCACGCCAGTAAAAATAGATATGATTGTAGGAAAAGCCCAGGAAGGCTTCTTTACCAATGGTTTTACTCTTGGTACAAAGAAGTGTTCAGTGTTCAGCTATATGTCAATGTCGAATGCACAATGGACATCTGGACAAAGAGTCAAGGTGGAGAGCCAACATACAACCTCTCATCGGCAGAGCTGGTATTTATAATGAGAAAAGAAGGGGTCCATGGAGACGGATTGAATAAGAAGGCATACTCAATGGCAAGAGAGACTCTGGGTTCTAGCTACTAGGCACACTGTTAAGTATTAGGGGAAATTGCTCTTAAACTTTCCTAGCGGTAAGCTTAAGTCTTTTTTTTTTTTTAAAGAGAGAGAGAGGAGAGAGAGAGAGAGAGAGAGAGAATTTTTTTAATATTTATTTTTTAGTTCTTGGCAGACACAACATCTTTGTTGGTATGTGGTGCTGAGGATCGAACCCGGGCCGCACGCATGCCAGGCGAGCGCGCTACCGCTTGAGCCACATCCCCAGCCCCAAGCTTAAGTCTTAATTCTGGAAATTTTATTAGCTGTTCAGGGTATGAACCTGTGTGTCCCTCTGTTGGTGGGAAATGTGTCTTTCTTTCTGCCCACCCCTCCTTAAGTAATGCTGTTCCCTTTTGTTTTGTTTCCCTGTGTACTCCAGCCTTGGGTAATAGTCATGGGAAAGGAAGGTGTCCATGGAGGCACACTTAACAAGAAAGCCTATGAGCTAGCTTTCTACGTAAGGAGGTCTGATGTGTAAGCAGCCTCTCCTCATCTACTTAGCAGCTGTCTGCATCACCACCCCAATTGTGGTCCTCTGCTACCAGACTAGATAGATGGTAGCTAGTTTCTTTACCTACTTTCTAATGTCATGGTTCCAGTTTGCCTAACATCATTTATCTGTTAACCACTATATATAACCAACCCCTACTGGCAGCACAATAATGATTTGCATGATACCTTGAAATTGCAGGGGAGAGGCATGCCAAGTTGGGTATCACTTTAGCAATTAATGGGATATTGATTACTAAAATAAGTTAATATTAAGCAAGGTGCCGGTTGTAAAATATCTAATTTGATCGATGTCTTTTCAGCACTTTGAGCTTTATTTGGCTCACTTAGTCTTCCTTTTGTAGCACATGGTTGGGAGAAGAAAGTGCATGCATCTCTCCTTTACGCCTCTTTTCTCTTGCCCTCCCTTTGCATATAAGATATTTGGTTTACTTCTTTTAAGCAGTGGCTGGTTTATTTTATAATTATATCCCCTTTGTTGACGAGCTGTTGAGAGCTGCAGTAGTTTGCTTTTACTATTGTGGTTGCACTTGAGTAGACAGATGTCTTTTCACAGTGTCTGCAGGACCTGTGGAGAGTGCAACTGCAAAATAAAAGCAAAAGGCACTCCTCTCATGACCTCACATAACCACACTGATGCACCCCCCCAGAGACATTCCATCACCACAATAGCTTACATTGTTGTTCCTGTCTTTTTCTTTGCAAACCAGCTCTACTTGTTTTAGTAAAATTGTAAAAGGCTGCCATTATGGACATTAAGTCTCCCAACATAATTATATGGAGTGTGTCCGGTTTGTTTTCATATGACCAATTTTTATTTGCAGCTTGAGTTTTTATATGAAGTTGGATTATTGTGGACTTGGCTGTCTTGTGATGAATTTTTTCATATGTATTCTGTGCCATACTATTGTTAAAATGAACTATTGTGAGATGGATTATAACTGACCTATTATGGGTTTCTTTCGAATGGCACTACTTTAGGGACATTCTAGTTTTTGCTTCTATTGTTTGGGCCTTATGGATAATGTACAGATTTAAAACAATCTTGTTGCTGATTTGTCCATTTCTTTCCCTGCACTTTGCTACATCTGGGATACAGTCTAACTCATCTGATTAAAAATGCATTTAAAAAATATCATAACTATTATACACCTTGTTTACAAACAGATTAAATAAATTTATTCCAACCAAAAAAAAAATGTAGTCCTAATCTTGCTCTTAGCCCTCCCCAAAGGGAGCCAAAATATTTTCCAAGGATAACTGTGTACTGGGGACAGCAATAATGGGAGCTTTAGGAAATACTAAAACTTGGCTCTGAACTTACCCTAATCCAAAGAAATGGCATTTAGCTAATCAGAGAAGAGGATTATAGAGTCAGGTAATGAATGAAGTTTTAGTACAGTCCTTGACTCCCTGAACCCATCCTAAGATTGTTTTCCTAGTTCCTGAATGTATGATTGTAGGATACATTCTCAAGAACTAGAAAAAGTATATTGGTTCCCTGACCTGTGAGGGCTACTAGAGAAAAAATGGTCAAGTGGGAGACACTAATCCCAGCAATTCAGGAAACTAAAAGAGGAGGATTCTAAATTCAAGGCCATCCTGGGCTATTTAACAAGATCCTAACAAAAATGTCTTAAAAGGCTGGGGATGTTACAGTACTTGTTAAAGACACAGGGTTCAAACTGAAGTAAAATCAAAGAGGAAAAACTTTTTTTTTTTTCTTTTTTTCTGTATGGCTCTACCATACTCATACAAAGAAAAATCTCTACCTATAAAAGTTACAAATAAAAATCTATTCCACATTCTTGGAGTTACACAGAGTAATGTCATCATGAGGGATTTGAAGTACACAGAAGTAATGAATTATTTTTTACTACATCTCCATTCAGCTCTCTTCTTCAGCTTGTGCAGTGGAAAAATGGATCTTGAAGAATGAACTTGGGTGATTGGGTTGTGGCTCAGTGGTAATGTGCTTGCCTAGCATGAGTGAGGCACTGGGTTTGATTCTCAGCATCATATATAAATAAATAAATAAAGGTCCATCAACAACTAAAAAATATTTTTTAAAAAAAGAATGAACTTTGGATTATTAATAACTTATGAGGATAGTCACTCCAATTTATGCTGCTGTACTAGATTGGGTTTTATTGCTTTGAGCAATCAATATATTCACAGGTACACTGTATATAGCTATTGATTTTGCAGCCACCCAAGGAACAAGAGTGATTCTTAGGAAGCTTAAGGATCCAGTCAAGAGTTTAGAATAGCCCAAGGCTGAGAAGAGTTGCTCTAAGAATATATGGACAGCTAATTAACAAAGTAAAAAGTGCCCATAAATGTGGTCAGCTGGGGTGCGGCTCAATGGTAGAATGCTTGCCTCCAACGTGGGAGGCACTGGGTTCCATCCTCAGCACCACAAAGGAGTATAAACAATGATACTGTATCCATGTATAAAAAAGAAAATAAAACATAAATGTGTAAAATTCCCTGATGAAAGTAAGTATATAGTCACATTCAGAATACTCACTACTGCTATTTTAATGCATTGTTTTTAACTTCAGCATAAAAGACAAAAATTAGTATTAAGAATAAGCAAATGGGGTTGGGTTTGTGGCTCAGCAGCAGACTACTTGCTTAGCACATGCGAGGCACTGAGTTCAATCCTAAAATAAATAAAATAAAGGTATTGTCTCCAAATTTAAGCTTAAAAAAAATAAGCTTGCAACCTAATTTGTTCATGGACACTGTAAGGGTCCGGCGGAGCATCAGAGAAAGAGACCACACAAGAGACTGGCTCCATGCAATTGGCAAAAGGGGATTTATTGGGGATCCATTCCAGCGCGCTGGAGCTCCGAGCTCACTCAAGAAGGGAGAGCAGCCCGGAGCCCCGAGTAGAGGTCAAGCAGAGCTTAAGTACGCTTTCTGGAGAGGGCGGTGGGCTTTGCATACATAAGAACAAATCATCATGAGGCGCAGGGAAAATTGAACAACAACAACAAATTGAACAAGACGTGATTGGCACATTCATTTGGTGGGAACAGGTCGGGCGGGGTGATTGGTCATTCCTAAGCCGGTTACACATTCAAACTGATTGGTTTGGGCCGTGTGAAGAACTGCACAGGGCCTTAGGCTAAATGGCCAGTAAGGCGTTAACTATCTCAGGAATCTGGGTGTAATAGAGAAACTTAATAATACCTAATCTTTTACATTCAAGCTTTCCAGCTTAGAAACTTTACCCTTTCAACACATATATTAAAAATGTAAATTATGTGATTACCAATAGCATAAATATGGGCAGAAAAATTGTTAGCAACTTTTAAAATGCAACTATCATGTATTCAAGGTTTATGATAAAGAAAAATGTGGCATATATGCAAAGATAAAGAGAAAGGAATCCAAATACATCACTACAAGAAAAAAAGGAAAACAGCAAGAAAGAAAAGACAAAAGTAGTATATAAATAAGAGAATTGCCAAAGCAGAAACAAAAATATTCATCATCTTTAGCAACTATGAAATGTTAAAATTATACTGACAGCCTGTTGTCATGTCATATATACCTATAATCCCTGGGAGACCAAGGCAGGAGGATTGCAAATTTGAGACCATTCTCAGCAATTTAGCAAGACCTTGCTTCAAAATAAAAATAATAAAAGGGCTAGAGATGTGCCGTATTGGTTAAGTGCCCCTGGATTCAATTCCTGGAATAATAAACAAACTACACTGAAAATTCATTTCTCTCCAGTTAGAATGGTAGCCATCAGGATGAATACAAATAAATCTGGCAAGGATTTGAGGGGAAAGGAACACTGGGTGGTAATGAAAACTATTACAACCACTATGGAGGTTCCTAAAAAGACTAGGAATGGAGCTGGGTATGTGGCTCAAGTGGTAGCGCACTTGCCTAGCATGCGAGAGGCACTGAGTTCAGTTCTCAGCACCACATAAAAAAAGACTAGGAATGAGTTGGATGGACATGGTGGTGCTAGCCTATAATCCCAATGGATCAGGAGGCTAAGTACAAGGAGTTCAAGCCAACTTCAGCAAAAGTAAGGCATAGACCAACTCAGTGATCTCTAAATAAAATGTAAAATAGACTGGGGATGTGGCTCAGTAGTTGAGTGCATCTGAGTTCAACCCCTGATTACCCTTGCCTCCCCACACCAAAACAAAATCCAAAAATCAGAGTAGGAGTGGAACAACCATATGACCCAACTACACTACTCCTTGATTCTTATCCAAAAGAATTATAGACTATAGTTTGGAAGCAGGAGGATCACAAATTCAAAGCCAGCTTCAGCAATCTAGCAAGGCACTAAGGAACTTAACAAGACCTTGTATTTAAAAAAAAAAAATGCTGGGGATATACTTGGTGGTGGTTAAGCATACTTGCATTCAATCCCTAGAACCTGCCCCTTCCCCGCCCCCCCAAAAGCATCCTAAAGCAAAGTGTACATACCCCTGTTTATAGGAGCACAATTCACAATAACATCTATAAAATGGGTCTAGGTGTCTGTCAATGGACGAATGAATAAATAAAATGTAGTATATATACACACCATGGAGACTAATTCTTCTATAAAGATGAATGAAATGTCATTTGAAGGAAAATTGATGGAACTTGAGAACATTTGTTAAGTAAAATAAGTCAAATTCAGAAACTCAAAGATTATATATTTCCTATCTACAAGTTAGAGATAAAAATGGTTAAGATGGAGTGGAGGAGAACCTCATGAAAATCAAAAGGAAATAAAGAAAAGAGAAAATACTGGGGAACACTATTGGCCAAATTATATTGTTATAGTGTATGCATGTATAAATACATAACAATTCCCAATATTATACAAAATTGTAATCAATAAAAATATGGGAAAAAGTAGTAGTCCTTATAAAAATTGTAATAAATGTAAATAGCTTAAGTCAAGTAATTAAAAGATATCCAGTGGCTGAATGGGTAAAAGAAAATAATAAAAATAACACCCAATCTCCAAGAGGCTGACTTTAAGAAAATACATGGATCGAACATGGAAGGATAGGAAAAGATATGTTAAATACTAATCAAAAGAAAATAGAGGTGGCTGCACACTAGCAAAATATACTTTAATGAAAATGCCTAGAGGCTATAGCTCACTACCAGAATTAACATATGTGAAGAACCTGGTTTAATATCCTGTAAAGAAAAAAAAAATAGTAATAATAAACTGCAAGAAGACATGAAAAAAGTCATTACATAATGATAAAAGGATAACTTAATCAAGAAGATATTTTAATGGAGGCATTAAAACCTTAACACTCAAGCTGAGATATAGCTCAGTAGTAAAGCACTGACCTATCATGCAGTTTCCCAGCATTAGATGTTAGACCAGGACGCAAGAAAAGACCACTGACTCCAATTACAATCAAATTAAAGCAAGCTTATTTCAAAAGGCCGGGCTGCCTCTCCCTCCCAAAACGGCGGGAACAAGACAGCCACTGCAGCTTTCTTGCTACCCAGCTTTATAGCCCAGAAAGTTACACAAAGGGGGAGTTACAGATAACAGAATTCTGACAAGCATCACACTAATGGTAGTTTACATTATTTTTCTGGCCCCAATATCAGAATTTATAAGGACCATTAGAGCCTCAGAGAGGGGTGTTGTCTGGCCAGGGAAGGTCAAGATTTGTGAGGCATCACTAAGGTTTCAGAGAGGGCTGCTATTTGGTCAGAGAGCCAGGCATGGGTGAGTTCAAGGCATGGGCAGGCATTCCAAGCAGGTTCAGAATTTGCAGTAATTTATAGTAAAGCCGAATTTATCTTTTCATGGCTTTGTGGCAAGATGACTCCCAATTATAATAAAAGATGAGGTTGGGTCTATCACTAGAAAAATAAGTCTTTGAGTAACAAGATAAATACAGGAAATGTTAACAGAATTGAAGAGTAAAAATAGCAATACACACTAGTAATAAATGGGTAGAATATCCAGGCACAAAAATCAATAACAAACATGATAGACAAATGAAATTAACAGTTATTTACAGAAAAGTCTACTAATAACAAAACAGACATTTTTCTTAAGTGTACATGTGCCATTCTCCAGGATAAAATGTTTCCAGGCTGGGGATATAGCTCAGTTGGTAGAGTGCCTCACAAAAACTTTGGTTGAGTCCCCCACATAACCAAAAAAGCTCCCTTTCCAAAAATAATGACATGAAACTAGAAATTATAAATAGGAAAAGAAAAACTCCACATAATTAATAAAATAAGTAGAAATTAACACAATGCTAAACAATCCACAGGACAAACAAGTACTCAAATAAGAAGTTATAATATCTGAACACGCTTCCCAGTGGTTTGGGAGGCCAAGGCAAGTGGATGGCAAATTGAAAAACCAGCCTCGGGGCTGGGGATGTGGCTCAATCGGTAGCGCGCTTGCCTGGCATGCGTGCAACCCAGGTTCGATCCTCAGCACCACATACCAACAAAGATGTTGTGTCTGCCGAGAACTAAACAAATAAAATAAATAAATATTAAAAAAAAAAACCTATTGACAAAATTTTGGTGAGCCTAACACAAAGGAGAAAAGACTTAAAATTGGAAATGAAATAATATATTACAACTGTGTGTGACAGTATACTTAAAATACCAACTGCTGGGACTAAGGCAGGAGGATTGCAATTTTCAGGCCATCTTAGGTGACATAATAACAAACTAGTGTGTTTGTGGTACATTATTATAGCAGGTATCACAGAACTGCAGAGAAACATAATATACTACCGTGAAAACAGCCATTTTGGGTTATAGGCACCATGATTTCCCTGAATAATACTATCTAATTTTTCTAGTATACATTTTCAGAAAAGCATAAACAAACAAATCCTTAAAAGTAATATTTGGAACTTAACAGGATCCTATCTCCAGGGATACATCTGAAGGAATGATTTTTAAGATAAATCAAGTACCTGCCAGTCCAGATGAAGTGATGTCTGTCCTAATCCATAAAGCTATCCTTCTTTCTGATCCAAGTTGCAGGGATTTAGCTCATCTTCTTGCCAGCCAGGATCATACTTCTGTCCCTAAGTACCTCAGTAAAGTGGGCCATGTGCCATTCTAGATCTGTCTCTTTCTTTGGTTTCATGGCATTTGGGGATCAGTTCATACACCATGACTGTGTTGTTCTGGAACAATTATAAATCAAAAAATTGGGTAAACTAAAAGATGTGGACAAATTTCTAGCTATGTAGTGTTCCAAGACTGAATTGTAGAGAAATGAAAATCTTATCCCAGCCAGATATGATAGTACATACTTAAGCCTAGATACTTAAAAGGCTGAGACAGGAAAGTTGTGACTTCAAGCCTTGGCAACTTAGGGACACCCTACTTAAATTAAAGTAAAAAAAAATTTAAAAAGCAGGTTGGGATGTAGCTGAATGTATAACACTTGCCTAACATGTTGTGAGACCCCGGGTTCCATTCCTTGTTTTACAAACAAACAAATTAAATAATATCTTTACAAAAAAAATAAATAAAATATCAAAAAGAATAAAATACAATATACAGTAGCATAAAAATAATAAAAGAAATTTAACAATGTGATCAAAAGATCATTACAATAGACATTACAAAATATTGACAAAGTACATTATAAAAGAAACATAAAAATGGAAAGGTTTCAAAGTACAGGAAAGGTTTCAAAGTACAGGACTGGAAAAGTTAACACTGTTAAAGGGTTCATATTACCCAAAGCAATTTATATATTCAATGAAATCTTGAACAAAACTTCAATGGCAAGTTTCACAGATATGCAAAATACTATCCTAAAATGTGTATGGTCCATAAAAGACCCCAAATAGTCAAAGCAGTCCTGAAAAAAATGGACAGAGGAGATAACATACTTCCTTATTTAAACATATTTTACAAAGGCTAAAATAGTTAAACCAATAATACACCTATGTAAGAACAGAAATACACACCAGTGGAACAGAATAAGGAGTCCTGCAGTAAACTCAAACACATTCATCAACTGGGTAAAGAACAGAGAAGAAAGTATAATTGTCAATAAATGGTGTTAGGAAAAACTGGATATCCATAAGCAGAAAAATGAAATTTAATTCCTCTTGTGCATTCACACATAACAACTAAAAATAAATTTAAAAGACTTTAGGTGTATGTTTCATTACAAGAAATCAAACTTGTAAAACTTACATAAAAATAGTTTTTCTGTGTTGGCAGTGTTTTTTTGATGTGACATCAAAAGCAGAGGGAACAAAAACAACTTGGGATTGCATTATAATAAAACCTTTTTCACAGTAAAAGAAACAATAAACAGAATGAAGAGATAACCTACAGAATGGGAGAAAAATTTGCCAAGAACCAAAATTGATATTCCTCAAAAGAAGGCATATGCATAGTTGACAGAATAATGGGAAAAAATTTGATAGTACTAATCATCAGGAAAACGCAAATCAAAATTAACAGGAAATGTCTTAACCTGTAACTGGGACAGAGGAGACAAGGCACCAAAGATAGCAGGAAACAGTTTTATTGGGCTGCAGCTAGGTGCAGAGGGCCCAGCTTTTGCTGTAATCAATCAATCTCCCAAATTCCGAGTTCAGGTAGTTTCAGAATTTTATACTCAGCATGTAAGGGGAGGGGCTCAGAAGTTGACAATCTACAGAAGTTTACATAAAAGCTATTTTTTTTCTTTCACTGTTTTGGGCAAGTTAACCCTTCAAGAGCAACATCTGAGAAGGCAAAAGTTTCTTCCCTTTCTATCAGGACTCCCCCTGCCAGCTGTTACCATGGAGCCCAATTGGTAACTTATCTTAAAAATGTAGACATCTCTGTGAAGCCCAGCTCAAGGCCAGAGGCCTTGTTTGCACATTTCTTCAAAGTACTATATGTACTGAATATGTTTGTGAAAAACTAATAAAGGGGTGTCCAGCATCTGGAGTGCTGGTATCTTCTTGGCCAGTGGCCAAGTAAACAGGGCAACACAAAAATAGGAAGTTTATCTACATTGAACTCTTTTGCAGAGACTCTTTTGCTGACAGTCCTAAAATCAGCCATGGTGAAGATTTCTGGAAAAGCCCATTTAAGACTTTTTTTGTGGAGGAAGGGGGTGAAACTACAACCCATGTGAAGATAGTTACTATTAAAAAAAGAAAGAAAGAAAGAAAATATGCTAGCTCTCATTTTATTACATGCTAAATGGGTAGGGTCATTATAGAAAATAATATGAAGATTGTCCCTAAAAGTTAAAAAAAAAAAATCTATCACATGACCCAGCAATTTAATTTCTGCATATATATCTGCAAGAAAAAAGATTGCTCAAAGAGATACATACATTCTCAGCATTAATTTTAGTGTTATCCACAATTACTAAAATATGAAATTAACCCCTAAAGAGATAAAAGTGGACAAAGAAAATGCAGCCTAGGTATACAATCCTTGGGGCCAGGGTTGTGGCTCAGTGGGCAGAGCGCTTGCCTAGCATGCATGAGGCGATGAGTTCAATTCCTGGCACCACATAAAAATAGACTAATAAAATAAACTACCACCTACAACTAAAAAGTTTTTTTTCAAAAAATAGTACTGCCTTTAAAAAAGGAAAATCTATGACAGCAGAGGACATTATATTTATGAAATAAATGATATTATTATTTTTTTCTTGTGGTACTATACATGGAACCCAAGGCCTTACACATAATAGGTAAAGTGGACTGAGGTACATTCCCAGGCCTTTGAAAATTTTTTTGAAGTAGGGACTCAATAAATTGCAATTGCTCATGGTAGATAGCTTCAAACTTGTAATCCTCCTGCCTTAATCTCCTGAGTAGTTATGATTATAAGAATGTGATACTACACACATGGCTGATATATTTTAAAACATGGAATGTAAAAAAGTTAAACTCAAAAGCAGAGGTTAAAGAGACGTTTGTCAGAGTTTTGGAAGTATGGGAAATACAGTTGTATCGATAAAATATACAAAGTTTCAGTTATGCAGGAAAAAAATTTGTCAGATCTAATTACTACTTAGTGATTATAGTTAAAAATACTATTGCATACTTTAAATTTGCTAAAGAGAAATCTGTGTTCTCATCACAACTCTTCCCAAAGGGTAACTATATGAGAGAATGAAAATGCTCCTTTGTTAGGTGTATTAATATTTTACAAAGTATACATATGTCTGACACATAGGCAGACAGATTGGTAGATGCCTGCAATTTCAGAGATTTGGGAGACTGAGATGGAATTTCAAGTTCCAGGGCAGCCTCAGTAATTTATTGAGATCTTGTTTCAAACAAATAAACCAAAAAAATAGCATGTAACTCAATGGTTAAGTACTCCTTGGTTCAATAACAATTAACTATCCTCTCCCCAAAATGTATACCTTTAATCCATATAATCTGTCAAATTTAAAAAAATAAAATTGAGAAAAAAATGATAAAAACAAAAGGATGAATGTTTCAATTTGGGGACATGAAAATGATTCCTTTGACTTATAAAAGCTATGTAACTCACCCCTTGAAGAAAAATGACCTACACTGTTTGGTACTTAAAATGTCTAAGGTAGCTTAGTGGCACATGGCTATAATCCTGGAGACAAGAAGATCACAATTTTGAGGCCAACCTGATCAACTTAGTGGGACCCTATCTCAAAATAAAATAAAAAGAAATGGAGCTCTAGGTCAGTGATCTAGTATTCCTAGTTTCATTCATAATTAAAAAAAAAAGGATAAGAAAAAAACAATTTTTAAAAAAATATGAAAAATAATTAGCATTTTGAAAAATTAAAGAAGGTAAGAATTGACCACAATTACATGAGATAATTTAATAATATTACCTACTAATTATTTTATAGATGAATATATTAGGAATGGAAGAATATTCTTCAAGGTTATATTATGTTACAACCTTGAAATGATATCACTTGCTTTTATGGTACCTGATTTTTAACTAATTTTAATTTCATCACTTTCCTTTATAGCATATGTATTTTATTTCATATCTTACACAAGAAATTAATTTTCGGGGCTGGAATTGTGGCTCACTGGTAGAGTGCTCACCTAGCATGTGTGAGGCCTTGGGTTTGATCCTCAGCACCACATAAAAATAAAATAAAAACATTGTGTCCAACTACAACTAAAAAGTAAATATTAAAAAAAAGAAATTGATTTTCTTGTATTATATAAAAGTATAAGGAATATTATAAAAATTCTCTTACCTAAAAGACAATATAGGCATATTTTCAAATGTTAGGGATCCAACATTGACTTTCTTTCTTTCTTTCTTTCTTTCTTTTGTTTTTTGGTGCTGGGGATTGAACCTAGAGTCTTGGGTTTGAGAGACAAGCACTCTACCAACTGAGCTATACCCCCAGTCCCAACTTACTTTCTTTTTAAATAATTTTTGCTACTGGGGACTGAACCCAAGGGTGCTCTATTCCTCAGATACATTCCTAGCTCTTTTTATTTTTTATTTTGATACAGGGTCTTGCTAAATTGCTGAGGGTTGCCATAATTTGTGATACTCCTGCCTTACCCTCCTAATTGTTGAGATTACAGATGCCCAGCATCTTCTTAGTTTTTTAAGCTCTGGGGGATCTTGTATAAAATATACTGGCAATAAATAATTTAAAGGATAAAATATGTGTAAAATGTTGAGTTGTTTTTTTTTTTTAAAGAGAGAGTGAGGGGGCTGGGGATGTGGCTCAAGCGGTAGCGTGCTCGCCTGGCATGTGTGCGGCCCGGGTTCTCTCTTAAAGAGAGTGAGAGAGGAGAGAGAGAGAGAGAATTTTTAATATTTATTTTTTAGTTCTCGGCAGACACAACATCTTTGTTGGTATGTGGTGCTGAGTATCAAACCCGGGCCGCACGCATGCCAGGCAAGCTTGCTACCGCTTGAGCCACATCCCCAGCCCCTTTGTTGGACTTTTTAAGGTGCAAGATTGATTATCATACTGTCTGAAATTAATGGTATTTTTCTTGCTTTTTAACTTTCTTTTTTGTCTTTCTGAACAGATAGACCCAAGACCTATATAGTATGATGTTGAATTAATTAACATCTTTGTTATTTGTTTATTTTTATTTTTACTATGACTTGAAGTACTGAGGATTAAACTCATTAGTGCTCTACCAGCAAACTACATCCCAGCTCTTTTTTTTTTTTTTTTGATATTAGGGTAACTGCTGCTCCAACCAGCGCTGGCAGCTGAATGTAAGATCACTCACATGAATTTGCAAGGACACCAAATAAAACACAATCATACAACATATGGCCTCTTCATTCTGAGATTTAACAATGTGAAATTAAATTAAAATTTAACCAAGTTTGCATAACTTGATATCTATTCTTATTTCTGAATAATATAAACCTTGAATAGATGTACCACAGTGTGTTTTTTCATTCATTAGTTGCAGGACATGTTGATTTTTGGTTTTATAAATAAGTAATTATGAGTAAGACTATGATTAACATTCAGAGATTTGTGTGGACTTAAGTTGTTGAATCACTGATTTAGTATTTGATTAGAGTCAAGATTGCCAGATTGCATGATGAGACCATGCTTAGCTTTTGCATTCTACCAACAATGAATGAAATCTCCCATAGCCCTGCATCCTCATCAACAATTGGCATTATCAGCTTTAAATTTTTTAACTATTTTAATAATTGTGAATGGTATCCTTTGTTCTTTTAATTTCCCTTATTTACTAAATAAAATTGTATCTTATTTATTATTGGTGTAACTTCTTTGGTGATGTCTTTTCAGATTATTTCTGCCCATTTTTGAAAATGATTTTTTTTATTACTATATTTTGGGGGGTAGCATGGATTGAATTGAGGGGCACTTAACAACCGAGTCACATTTTCAGCCCTTTTTATTTATGTTTATTTTTAAATATTTATTTTTTAATTTTCGGTGGACATAACACCTTTATTTTATTTTTATGTGGAGCTAAGGATGGAACCCAGTGTCCTGCGCATGCCTGGCGATAGTGCTACCACTTGAGCCACATCCCCAAACCCCTTTTTATTTTTTTGAGACAGGGTCTCAGTAATTTGCTGAGGGGCTTGCTGAGGCTGGTTTTGAACTTGAAATCCTCCTTTCTCAGCCTCCTGCATCATTGGAATTATAGGTATGTGAACTGTGTTTGGTTTACTATTGAGTTTTGAGAATAATTATATATTTTAAATAAAAATCCTTTATCAGATACACATTTGTAAACATTTTCTTTCCTTTGGATAAGATCACATTTCACATTTTACAGCATTTCTATCTTTCTTCCTTTTCCTTTGGCAGTTTTGGAGCTTGTTGACCACAGAGTGAGATTTCCAGCCACTCCATCACCCCTCTTCCAACCCCCATTTGCGTGGAAGTATCCAGGGACTGAACTCAGGGCCCCTCTACCACTGAGCCACATCCCCAGCCCTAATTTGTATTTTATTTATAGACAGAGTCTCTAATAAAACTGAGTTGCTTAGGGCTCTCTGTTGCTGAGGCTGGCTTTGAACTTCAGATCTCCTTGCCTCAGCTGAAGGCTGAGTTGTACGCCTGGGCCACTAGGACAGGCTCTAGGGCAGGGCAGGGTCTTGTGACTAGGCAGGTCTCAAATTGTGATCTTCCTGGTTCAGCCTTCAGATTCCTGGCGTGTACTACGTCAACCCTAGTATTTGTATTTTTCTTATGTAAGAGTGTTTACGTTTGAAAACTTCTTCAGTCCTGTAGCTCACCATTTTTTCTTTTTAAAGAGAGAGAGAATTTTTTAAAAAAAATATTTATTTTTTAGTTTGGACACAACATCTTTGCTTGTATGTGGTGGTAAGGATCGAACCCTGGCCGCATGCATGCATGCCAGGCGAGCGCACTACCACTTGAGCCACATCCCCAGTCCCTGTAACTCACCATTATCATAATAAATGTACTTATGTTAATACAGCTATTGACAATATTAAGACCTGTGTAGCCTTTTATAGTAGAGTCAGAAAAGAATAGATCTGTTTCAGAGAAAATAATGGGCTAAGATATATAAAATCAGCATTAAAATGTCCCATTAAAGAATCAAAGGGGGGGCTGGGGATGTGGCTCAAGCGGTAGCGCGCTCGCCTGGCATGCGTGCAGCCCGGGTTCCATCCTAAGCACCACATACCAACAAAGATGTTGTTGATAAACCCAACCTGATCTTTTATTAAATTGGGAGCCATCTTGCCACAAAGCCATGAAAAGCTAATTTCGGCTTTACTATAAATTACTGCAAATTCTGAACCTGCTTGGAATGCCTGCCCATGCCTTGAACTCACCCATGCCTGGCTCTCTGACCAGATAGCAGCCCTCTCTGAAACTTTAGTGACACCTCATAAATATTGGCCTTCCCTGGCCAGACAACGACCCTCTCTGAGGCTCTAATGGTCTTCATAAATTCTGATGTTGGGGCCAGCAAAAAATGTAAACTACCATTAGTGTGATGCTTGTCAGAGTTCTGTTATCTGTAACTCCCCCTTTGTGTAACTTTCTGGGCTATAAAGCTGGGCTGTAGGAAAGGTGGGGCTGCTGTCTTGTTCCCTGCTGTTTTGGGAGGGAAAGGCAGCCCGGCCGGTCGAAATAATAAGCTTGCTTTAATTTGATTTTAATTGGAGTCAGTGGTCTTTTCTTGCGTCCTGGTCTAACAGTTGTGTCCGCTGAGAACTGAAAAATAAATATTAAAAATTCTCTCTCTCTCTCTCCTCTCTCTTAAAAAAAAAATCAAGGGGGTCAGTCAGATGAAGGAAGCCTGCAATCTCAGCGTCACTGGAGTCTGAGGCCGGAAATGACAAATCCAAGTTTAGACTTAGTCATAAAAAAAAAAAGGGCTGAGGATGTAACTCAGTGGCAAAGCGCCTCTGGGTTTAATCCCTACTTTCCTCTCCCACGCAAACAAATAAACATAGAATTTTGGATAAACAGAGTTAAGGGTAAGGAACCAGCATCTATGGTAACCATCAATTATGGGAACAGATCCTACAATGTTTTGTTTCATGTGGAAGAGTGAAAAGGTAGGGAGAACAAGTAAGTATGCAGCGGTGAGAAGCTCGGCAATCTGCGCTCACTTAGCGAGAAGACTCTTCCTGCGGTGTAAAATTCTTGTCTTCTGGACCTCAGTATGTGACTTGTTTCCGGCAACAAGATCCTCTTCAGTGTGAGGTGATCCCGCACCAAGTGGATGGGCTAGGTGCAACCAGGCAGGAAAAAGTCCTTGCGCTGCATTTGAGTGCACAGCAGGAGATGTTTTATATCGCTCCTTCCACCACCTCCTTTTTCCTCACGAGACCTAGGTGGCTGCCGAAGGACAGACACCACCAGGACATTCCATTCTTTGTACTAGTAAATTTAACTCGAACAATCTAAAGGTTGTTTCATTCCGAAGACTACCCTTTTTCGGACAGATGTGACCATAACCCACCTACCTAAGTTAGTGTGTGTTCTGTTCCCTGGATCTTAGTATTTCTGAACGGCTGAGTTCGGTAACTAGCAAGTTTAGTGGCACCATCGCTGACGTAAGTCAACAAAAGTCATGTGATGCAAGCCGGTCACATCTATTGGTGAGCCTGGTTGGTTGTGGGGAGAGGTCACGACAGTTGCGTGGGGTTTACCTTGTGACACTATTACAACAACTTTGTGTTGGTACCGGCTAAGTTTGTAATTCTAAGAATTTCTCTTGGGCTGTCCAGCATTGTGAGCTTTTGTGTTCTTCTGGTCACCACCTTCCTCGTGATGTGATCTGGTAGAGGAGCCTTGTAGCCTCTGCATCTGCGGTTTTCGCCTGTGCTTTGGAGTTTCAGGTCGCGACCGACTGCGGTCGCTATAAAGTTGCTTAGTCTCAAGCTGTGTTTGAGATCACCATTTGAAGCTCTGAACACGGTGGTGAGTCGGCGTCAACGTGGGAGTTACAAATTTGCGGCGTTTCCATGAAATCCTGTGCATTGTCGCTTGCTACTGCCGAGGCTACATTTGGGGATGAGGAAAAGAAAATGGCGGCGGAAAAAGAGAGCGGCGAGAGCGAAGAGGGGTCCCTCACTTTAACAGTGCAGGAGAGGGAGGCGCTCGGTGGATTGGACAGGTACGAACCGTCGTCACAGGCAGGTTGACTACTCACCGGTTGATGCCACTCTCCAGAAGGGCTCAAATGCAGCTTGACTCCGGTGGCGACGGGAGGTCACCTCGTCTTGGCGTTCACCCAGCCCTTGGTGCTTTCCGGGCCTCGGTTTCGGGAAGGGACGGGTCAGTGTTTTTCCGCGAGCTTTAACAAGACACGTGTGTTTCTTCCTACAGTCGCCTCTTCGGGTTCCTGAGTCTTCGCGAAGATGGCGCCAGTATGAAAACCCTACTGGGCAAGGTAGGGCAACTACGCGAACACAACTGTCTACACGATCTTTTTGCCCTGCGTTTTGCTAGTCCTTGTAATTGCGTCTCGCGCTGTTCTAGCCATCTTTCGTTTCAGACAACAGCAGTGGCCAAGGGGCATTTGAAAAACTATTTATCACTTTTGCTGTCCTCTTGCCCGATCATATTGCTCTCTAGCTGTCCAAAATCTTTATAGTTTGCGCCTGGTCTTTGGGGCCTGGCTTAACAGACTCATTAGCATTGCTGGTGTTTTAGACCTTTTTGGTTAAGCCTATGATTTCTGAATGTTAGCTCAAAGTTGGCCAATTTTGCAGACTTCTGAGAATTTACTATTTCCCTGTCGTCCTACTTTTTTTTTTTTTTAAATTAAATCCTCGTTTGGCTCCTAGCTTGTTATGTCTGATTTAGTCGCACGTTTTATGCTTTCTTGTATTACTTTGTCTCCTAAGGATTAAATTCACATAATTTTTTGCGTTCAGGAGTTTGCATTGGTACTGGATCTACCCTCATTGGCATTATGTTTGAGACATAAATGATGTACTTACTCTTTTTAGTGTTTTGCCATCAGAAATAGTGCTGAGAATGTTGTCTGTGTGTGTGTGGGGGGGCTGGGGGTTGGTTTTTTGGCCTAGAAGTCTTGATGCCTGGGTTTTAGAGACCGAAGACATTTCCTTGTTTGTGTGAAAAGTTGGCACTGTCATTTAGTTAATGGCTGCTCCTATCAGCCAAGATGGCGGGAAATAGTGGGAGGAGAAATGAAGAAGGGATTGTTTTCGTGGAGGGAGGAGATATAAACAGGAAAATCTTAGCGAAAAGATCTAATAAATTGCCTGGCACAAATTCATTATTTGAAAGGGAATTATTGGTGTCTTTTCAAAGTAACATTCTTAAACCTACTGTATATTTATCATTTAACTAATTTAGTTACTTCTTGTAGACTGTTGTGTACACTCCATAGAACCTTACTTTTAAGCCTGTTTATGACCTGATCAAACTTATTATTTAAAATGAATTATATTCTATCACTTGATAAGATGAACGTAGGACTGTACAAAAAATGCTACATATAATCAATGCTGCATCTATTACATTTTTCTCTTATTTGGTTGAAATCAGAAATTATGAACGTGACAGTTTGTTGCCTCAAATGAAAGAAACACCCCCCCTCCCCCCCTCAGGGGGATTTGAACCCAGGTCCTCATGCTAATTTTTTTCTTAAGGATTTTTTTAAATTTTTTATTTTTTTGTATCTGGGATTGAATCCAGGGGCACTTAACCTTGGAGCCACATCCCCAGCCCTTTTTATGTGTTTTCTTTCACAGACAGTGTCTCACTAAGTTGCATAGGGCCTTTCTAAATTTCTGAGGCTGGCTTTGAACTCAGGATCTTCCTGCATCAACCTTAAAAGTAGCGGCGATTATAGCTGTATGCCACTTTGTCCAGTTTAATAAAAGGTTTTTAAACACAGATACATTAAACTTGTATGAATTACGAGTAATATTTAATACATGTATTCATGTGTTTGGTAATATTTAAGTCAAATTAAAATATCTCTATCTTCAAAAATTTTCATTTCTCAATGATGAAACTTTCAAAGTTCTTTTGGCTTTTTGAAATCAAAGTAATTCCCTTTTTCTGTAGGCATAATACCTGGAATTTCTTGCTTCTGTGAAACTGTAACTTTGTATCCATTTATCAATGTTCCCCATCCCTCCTGGGTCCTTTCTTTTCCAGGTCTCTAATAAAGTCAGTTTATTCTCCCCTTTTTTGAAATCAACTTGTTTGAATTCCACATAAGTTAGCTATGTAAATGTCTTTCTATGCCTGATTTATTTCATTGAGTATAATGATTTCCAGTTCTATCCATGGTGCTGCAAATGTCAGATTTTCTTATTCTTTATGGTTGAATAGTATCCATTTTTTAAATAGGTGCCATTTTTTTAAAATGGAAATTTAACTTGCATGGATTTTAATATGTAATTTGGTTTAGCATAGTCTTAAGTTTTTTTTTAAATTTGTAATCTATTTTTTTTCCCCCTGTGGTGTTGGGGGCCTATGCATATGAGGTAAGCATTCTACCAACTGAGCTATATTCCCAAATCCTATAATCTATTTTTAAATTTTTGTTTTGATTGCAAATAATGACCAAAAATCAGTGATGTGATACTTTTTTTCCTAAAAATTCATTTCATTTGATTGTTGAATATGATTGTTAAATACTATGGGAGTGAAAAACCTATCCATGAAAACTACTGGCAAGTTGTGACTGGCTTTAATATTCTTTTTTTTTAAAACTATTTTTTATACCTTTGTTTTATTTATTTTTTTTTTATGTGATGCTGAGGATAGATCCCAGGGCTGCACACATGCAAGGCGAGCTCTCTACCACTGAGCCACATCCCAGCCCCTTTAATATTCTTTAAGTTAAATTGAATTATTGGGGGGGGGGCAAATAAATGATGTTGGGATCTGGGGGATTGAGGCAGAAGGACCACAAGTGTGAAGTTAGCCTGGGCAATTTACTGAGATTGTCTCAAAGAAAAATAAAAATGTCTGGGTCTGGGATTGCAGTCTAGTAATAGGGTGATTGCCTAGCATATGGGAGGCCCTGCATTTAAGCTCCAGTACTAATAAAAAGGCACGGCAGGTGTTCTGCATGTAGTTATCTCTTTGGATTCCTGAGCCTTCACAAAGATGGTCACTTCTAATTTAACTTGGATTGTATTTTGGAGTATTTATTTCTAATTTAACTTGGAGTTTATGAAGTTGCTTGCGATTGATAGTGTTTGAAAACATTATCATACATATTGATAATCCATACTGAAAAAATAAATACTACTTATGAGTGTTTCTATGGGATGAATATTTGCCTTATGATATTAGGAGTTCTAAGTTATAATATATGTTAGTAATATTTTTTTTTTGTTTTGTTTTGTTTTTTTAAACTGGGGATAGAATCCAGAGGCACTTCACTACTGAGCCACATCCTCAGTCTCTTTTTGTATTTTATTTAAGTCAGGGTCTCACTGAATTGCTTAGTGCCTCACTAAGTTGTTGAGGCTGGCTTTAAACTTGCAATCCTCCTGTCTCAGCCTCTGAAGCTGCTGGGATTATAGGTATGGACTACTATGCCTGGTCATATGTAATGATTTTTAATAATATTTTTTTTAAGTGGGCAGAGGTTGCTTAAGCATATATTTGAAATTGCATGTGATCTTTAATACTGAGAATTTATACTTAATGTAAATTTTTCATGTTTGAGTAATTAAGTGAAAAAAATTAAAAAAAAATATTTACTTTTTACTTATAGGTAGACACAATCTTTATTGTACTTTATGTGGTGCTGAGGATTGAAGCCAGTGCCTTATGCATGCTAGGCGAGCATGCATGAGCCACAACCCCAGCCCTTAAGTGAAAATTTTTGAGAGCAGTGTTTTGTTTTGTTTTTTCTTTTTTTGTTGCTGGAGATCAAACCCAGGGCCTTGTGCACTTGTGCATGCAAGCAAGCACTCTACTAACTGAGTTATATCTCCAGCCTGAAAGAGCAGTGTTTTTTAAAAGCATTGAATTCCTTGCTGGGTACAGTTAATACCTGTAATCCCAGTGGCTATGGAGGCTGAGCAGGAGGATTGTGAGTTCAAAGCCAGCATCAGCAAAATCAAGGTGCTAAGCAAAACTCAGTGAGACCTTGTCTCTAAATAAAATACAAATTGAGCTGGGGATATGGCTCAGTTGCTGAGTCCCCTTGTTCAATTTTTTGAACCCTTGTTCAAAAAACAAACAAACAAAACATTGAAATTCTATTGGGAGCCAAATGTTAGTTTTTTATATTGATGTTGTGTCCTATATGAACATCCCTGCCTTGTGATAGGAATTAATTGCTGTAGCAGTTAAGATAACACAGAGATGTGATGAAAATCAGAATGTAAATTATTCAGAAGTCTAAGAATGGGAAGCATCATATAACCTAGCTACATTTCTCCTTGATTTGTAACCAAAAGAACTAAAAGCAGCATACTGCAGTGATATGTGCATGCTTATATTTATAGCAACACAGTTTAAAATAGGCAGTTATTCAGCTATAAAGAAAAATGAAATTATGTCCCTTACAGGAAAATGGATGGAGCTTGAGAGCATTATGTTAAGTGAGGTAAGCAAAAATAAGAAAGGCAGTGGTTGAATGTTTTCTCTCAATTGTGGAAGCTAGAGAGGAGAAAGGAAAAGAAAGGTAGGGGTAGGGAAAAATCTTATTAAAATCAAAGCAGGGGACCCATGGAGTAGAGGGTGGAGGACAGGGGGACCAAAGTAGGAGGTGTGGAGGGAAAGGTGAAATAGTGCATGTAATAATGCATGACAATATTATAAGTAATTGTAATACACCAATAAAACATGGGGGGGGAAATAATTTTAAAATAAAATTATGATTTTACTCAGGGGAAAAAAAAACATGTAACCTGGAAACGTAAGAGAACACAGATCATGGCAAGTATGCTATTTGATGACTCCTCAGGAGTTTTTATCCATTAATCTTGTTTATTCTTGACAGTCATGGCAAGAGCATCCTGATCCTATGGTACACCTGGTCTCTGAAGCCGATAAGATTGTTTAAGGTGGGTGGGTAAGATTCATGCCAAACTTTCATTACCTCAGAAACTATAAGTCAAAGTGGGATAAAAGAAGGAAAAAGAAACAAACCACTATCTGCTGGCTGTCAGACTATGAGTTGAGGCTCAGGAATGCTTTTGCTCTTTGTCCCTTTGGTGGTCTTTATTTTGGTACTAGAATTATTAGTAGAAAGATGAATAGAGAAATTACAGTTTGTTTACTATTCAACAGTAAAATAGGGGGTCTATTTTTTAGAGTAGGTGTTTAAAAGCTTTGGAGGTAATGATAAAACTTTAAATTTATTAAAACATGAATTTTTCAGGAATTGATCGTGTAAATGATAGGAGAAAACATTAAAGTGATTTCAAAAGTGTTTTATTTTTGTTCTGAAATATATCAATAATAGTATTTAAGGTGATTTACATTGTATATGTTTTCTATTTGATGACTTTTACCAGATTCATTTCATTTATTCCTTTTCAGTTCTTAAGGAGATTGATATTTGAGTTAAAGAAGCAACCATAGAAACAATGTAATGTGTTTCTTTTTTTTTTAAAGATAATTTTTTTTATTTATTAGTTTTTTGGCAGACACAACATCTTTGTTTGTATGTGGTGCTGAGGATCGAACCCAGGCACGCATGCCAGGCGAGCGTGCTACCGCTTGAGCCACATCCCCAGCCCCAAATGTGTTGTTATTTAGGAATTAGACCTTTTATTTGATGCATTAAAAGTGCAAAAAAAAGAAAGAAAGAAACAAAGAAAAAGAAAAGATTTCTTGGAAAGAGGCTGTCTTAACAATTATTTATATATTTTACCAAAAAAGTCTTAATCTAAAATATTTCTTTAAAATTGTGCCACATTAGTCACATAAATCTTAAGACATAGGCATTATTCAAAACTGTATATAAACAGGCAGTTTTCTTGGTTTGTTTTACTTTTTCATAAAGTTCTCAGCTCTTTTTATAGTCAAACAGACTGCCATTATTTATAATCTAGTGAAATTGTTATATATGACATGACTTTTTGTTACTCAGGTGATAAACTTATTTGTAGGCTTACACTGTATATCAAAATGGAGTTTGCAGGCTTTTTTTTTTCTTTTTTTGCATTTCAATCCATTATCATGCTTTATATTCTGATGTTAATGAATGGCTCCTGCCCTGTGGTGTGTGTGTGTGTGTGTGTGTGTGTGTGTGTGTGTGTGTGTGTGTAAGCTCAGGGTTGTTCCTCTACTGAACTACGTCTTTAGTCCTTTATAAATTTTTTTTCCAAAATAACAGTTTTTGCTTGAGTATTACAGGGCAGTAAAATACAGTCTGTTGGATTTTCAAATAAAACTATCAATGTTCAGCTAAAAAACAAGATCTAAATCAACACAATTTGACTATTATGTTGGTAAGATATGTGCCTCTATATAGATGGTAAATTAATTCAGTGCCATGTGTAACAGTTTTTCCTGTCTTTAATTTCTACTTCATTTTCATTTCATTAGTATAATTATTTTATTTTATATTTTTTAGAGAGAGTCTTGCTAAGTTACTAAGTCTGATCTCAGATTTGTAGCCCTTGTGTGTCAGCCTCCCAAGTAGATGGGATTATAGACTTGTATCATTGTGATAGAATTATATCAATTTTTTAAAAAAATGATATAATTTTTTTTGTGTGTTTGATTTTGATCAAATCTTAGTACTTTAAGTACCAGGAATGGAGCCCAGGGTGCTTGACCACTGAGCCACATTCACAGGCCTTTTTTGTATTTTATTTTGAGACAAGGTCTTGCTGAATTGCTCGGGGCCCCGCTAAATTGCTGAGACAGGCTTTGAACTCAAAATCCTCCTGCCCTAGCCTCCTTAGCTGATGCATTACAGATGGGCACCTCCTGGCCTCGCTAGCCATTTATTTATTTATTTACTTGCTGGGGGTGGGGGGCATTGCAGATTGAAATCAGGATCTCACTGACTTGCTTAGGGCCTCACTAACTTGGTGGGACTGGCTTTGAATGTACAATCCTCCTACCTCAGCCTCCAAAGTATCTGGGATTACAGGTGTGTGCCACAGTGCCCATCTTGGCTTTTGTTTGTTTAATTTTATTTGTTAGTTGTTTTACCATATGTATTTATCTGAGGTGCTGAGAATTGAACCCAGTGCCTTATATGCTAGGCACATGCTGTACCATTGAGCCACAACCCCAACCCTTAGCCTTTGTTTTTAAAAAAAGATTTTTAAAGGTATAAAATTAGTATAAAATCATATTCACTTTTGTCTTAGTGTCTTAAAAAACCTTCTTAATACTTAGAGATTGATTCCATGTTTTTCTTAAAGATTAGATAGAATTCTTTTTTAAAAAAAATTTTAAGTATTTATTTTTCAGTTTTTGGTGGACACAACATCTTTATTTTATGTGGTGCTGAGGTTCAAACCCAGTGCTCCGCACATGCTAGGCAAGTGCACTACTGCTTGAGTCACATCCCCAGCCCCAGTATTCTTTTTTTTTTTTTTAAGAGAGAGTGAGAGAGGAGAGAGAGAGAGAGAGAGAGAGAGAGAGAGAGAGAGAGAGATTGATTTTTTTTTTTTAATATTTATTTTTTTAGTTCTCGGCGGACACAACATCTTTGTTGGTATGTGGTGCTGAGGATCGAACCCGGGCCGCACGCATGCCAGGCGAGCGCGCTACCGCTTGAGCCACATCCCTAGTCCCCCAGTATTTTTTTAAAAAAATATTTTTAGATAATCACAATATCTTTATTTATTTATTTTTATGTGGTCCTGAGATTCGAACTCAGTGCCTCATGCATGCAAGGCAAGTGATCTACCATTGAGCTACAACCCCAGTCCCTATATAGTATTCTTTAAAAAAAATTTTTTTTTGTTATAGATGAACCTGATATCTTTATTTCGTTTATTTATTCTATTGGTGCTAAGGACCGAACCCAATGTCTCACATGTAGGAGGCAAATGATGTGTTCCTGAGCCAAAACCCCAGTCGCTATAGTATTCCTTTTTTTATGTCAGTTTAAATAGTGTTTGAGAAATCTTAGTTTTTATATTTTTCTTTTAACAATTTTCTTATATAGAATTTGGCACATAGAAATATTTTTAGGAATGCAGTAATGGAACAGAAATAGGTTCATTTGTATTTTATGTTTATTTATTTATTTATTTTTTAAACCACAATACAAGATGTTTATTTCTCCTCCCCATATCAGTGTCCAACAACCAAAACCTGAAGATCTGGCACCTGGGTAGATCCCAGAAAACGTAAGTGGAAGGGCCCAAGTCAGAGATCCAAGTTCAGAATTCAAAGCAGACCAATGTCAGATTTCACCTATGTCAGAAATCAAGGTTCATGTATATCCTCAGATCCCGCTCCCAGGCCTTGTCCTTCTCCTCTTGCTTTCTGTTCTCCCTCCAGCTAAATGTGGCCACTGGAGGAGCTCTCTCTCCCAGACACAGCTCGGGTATCCGGAGCTAGGATATGTGTGACTCGGGGCTGGGGTGCTGATCTGTAACCTAGACCTTCTTGGTCCCTCTTGAGGACAGTAGGTATGGGGTTGGCACGGCCTTAACCCCGGGGTTCTAGCCCCATTCCTGGTTCCCAGCCTCCCCTCAACAGCAGCTTGAAACCAGGGCTGGAGGTGGGCACCCCAAAGGTAAGGCTAGGGGGCTGGGAACCCCTGGACAGTGACAGCAGATGAGCAGTGGATGTGCAATGGTTGGAGTCTTCAAAATGAGCATCACAGGTCTCGCAGTACTGAGAGGAGGGAGAAGGAGACCGGTTCTCTGGGCTCCGTGTCTCTCCATGGCTCCCTGATCATGCGGGCCACCTTGGCAAAGCCTGCTTCTTCAGCTAGCTGAGCAGCATCCTTACCATCCAGCTCACAGACCCCTACCCAGGCAGCCCCTCAGCCCAGAAGATAATGCACAGCAGCACTCTGGCCAGCTCCAGCAGCACACATCAGAGGTGTCCACCAGAAGGTATCTCGAGCGTTGATATTCCCTCCAGCTCCCCCTGCCTCACAGGGCTCCAACAGCCTTCGAAGTTCTGCCAGGTCCCCCTCTTGGGCAGCCTTCAATATCCACTGGGTCATTTTGTCCTCAGCTTCAAAGGATCTGCCTTGTCCATGTCTTCCTGATATTCCTACTGCCACTGCTTCTGCTGCAGCCTCCCTTGTCATTCTTCTTTTCTTCCTTTTTTTCTCCCTAACAGGATCAGGCCAAAATCTCTGGGTTTCAGGTGTACTGTTCTCATCTGCAATCAGTGCCTCATAGAAAGCCCATGTTGCAGCCCCATCCAGGGTGGACTCTGGCTTTTCAGGCTCTGACTGCTGTTGCCCATCCTTCCATAGGTCACTGGGGTCAGTGGCTGGGGAGAATGTGATGAGGAAAGGCCTGGACATGGCTTTTGGGAAAATGTAGACAAAAAAAGGATAAACAAGCAACCTAACCCGATGGCCTCTGTAGTGACCAGTACCACCTCCAGGGATCTGCTGGGAGAAAGGGTGGCCTTGGATGAACAACACCCTACTTCCCCAAAACTTGACTCCACAACCTAAAGCCCTGCAAGACTTAAGGGTCTTGGGTCACATGTAAAAACAGTGACCCCTAGAATAATAGATCCGGCCCCTTAGTAAAGATTACTAAAACTCCATGAGGAATTAGACGTGTGGATCTACATAGATGGCAGAGCTCTTGCAAATATAAAACCCTGGTTTCAATGTGCAGCACTGAGAAGAAAAAAAAAATCTCTTAATACATACCACTAAGGAAACTCAAACCGGCCCTTTAATTCTTGCTGGATCCTATTTCGAGATCTCCTGTTTCCAAACAAAAATAGACGTGACATTTTTCTGCAGTATCTCCAGAAAATGGGAAAGGCTCCAGCCTGCTTTGCTTTATAGGTTCCCTACCGTAAAATGGCGCTATTCTAAAGAGTTGACGAACAGCAACACTGCACGAAGACGCATGCGTGACGGCACCAACAACAAAACACCCAAAAGGTGGTTTCCAGCGCTGGAACCTTTTCGAATACATGCATCAAGCATCGCGTGCCTCACTAGCATGAGAACCCCGGAGTTCTGTGGGTTGGGGTCCTACTTTTACATAACGCCCCCACAATGCCCTTCTCGGCCCTCGATGTGGCCCCCACCTACAAGTTCATTTCCTGGAGCTGGAAAACCATACCCCTGGTTTAAGAAAGGCCCTGAGGAGCCAGAAGGAAACCTGTGGAATGCCCAGAAGCTGTGAAATGAAATAACCTCACGTTGCTCCTCACCATTACTCTGACCAGGGTTCGAAGAACACACTTAAGAGCTCGCAGCAGAATGCTTCATTCAAGCCCTAAGAGGAAATGGAGAAGTCTAAGGGACGAACAGCAGCATGGCTGGCGCCACCTCAGGTTAGCGCACTGGGCGGTCCGATTCTAACACCACTCACTCAGCTCAGCCTAAGCACACCCGATCCAAGTCCCTCAGAATGGAGCCGGTAACACCTCCCGGCCTTACGCCAAATCCCGGGTGAAACATGGGTCCGGCTCGGGGGAGGAATCTGACTGGCAGTAGGGGCCCAGTGGATAGACCTAGAATGGAGTGCATCCGGAGGGCTGTAGCGCCGAGCTGGGACCTAAGGGGAAAAAGCTGTATTTCATGTTTATATCAGTTTGTATCCTTTAGTGATGCCCCATCCACCAATCTTAATTAAGTTTCTTCAGAAATCCTCCCCATATTTATTCTTATTAACAGAATATCAGCAAAAAATTCTGCAAAGAACTCATTATAATTTGGAATTTACTATTTGTGGGGGCTCTGAGTTTACTCTGGCTTGCAAAAGCTAAATTTTCGTACAAGAATTGTTATTTCTGCTTTCTGTGGTAAAGACTTTTGAAACCTCTGTCTACTCTAAAAAATTGGAATAAAAAGCACTTTTTAAAATTTCAGTGAACTTTTAAATTCCTTCTCCCACTGGGTATAAAGTTCAAAGAATTCCCAGACTTATGGTCCAGAAATTTTTAGGTGATAGTCGCTCTTGAGCCCTACAGCTCGTAAACCTACTTCCTGCTAATTCCATGTGTCCAGCCTAATCAGTCCTACATCATCCTCAGTAAAAATAGGTGAGAGGGCTGGGGTTGTGGCTAAGTGGTAGAACACTCACCTAGCACATGCGAGGCCCTAGGTTCGGTCCTTAGCACCACATTAAAAATAAATAAATAAAATTACTGTGCCCAGCTACAAATTAAAATAATCAATATTTTTTAAAAAAAAAGAAAAGATGAGAGTGTCATATTTACTTCTTATTGCTATTAGTTTTGTTATTAGAAACAAGTCATTGCTTGCCTTTTGGGATTTGCTTTTCTAGTGTAAGCACAGTTGAACATTTTTTTTAAAGATTAGAAGAGTCCCTTATGTGCTTTTTCTGTATATTATTAATCACCCCCCCCCCATTATTCAGTATTAGTTTTTTGTTTGCTTTTTGTGCTGCTGTGGATCAACCCAGAACCATTGAGCTATATTCCCAACACTTTTAAAAATTATTATTATTTTTTTTTTGGTACTGGGGATTTAACCCAGGGGCAATTTACCTTTGAGCTGTATCCTCAAACAGTCCCCTTTTCCTTCTTATTTTTTATTTTGAGACATATTCTTGCTAAATTGTGTAGGATCTTGCCAAGTTGCTGAGGCTGGCTTCCAATGTGTGATCCTCATCTCACTTGCTGAGTTAACAGGATTATAGGAATATACCGTTGTGCCTATCTTGCAGTAATTTTTGTTTTTTGTTTTTGGTACTGGGGATTAAACTGACCATTGAGCCACATCCCCAGTATTTTATTGAGAGACAGGGTCTCACTGAGTTGCTAGCATCTCCCTGTTACTGAGGCTTGCTTTGAACTCAGATCCTCCTGCCTCAGCGTCCTGAGCCACTGGAGTTACTAGTGTGGGCATCTGGGCCTGGCTTGCATTAGTTTCTTAACTGATCCCTTAACTGTTCTTCATCTTACAAAGAAAAAACTTGCATTGATTTTAGTTTTTGTTATTTGTTATTATTTTTCTCAGTACCTGTAAATATGCTTCTAGAGTTCTGGAAAGAGGGATTGGAATTAATACTCTTTAATAACCCAAGACTGATAAGAAAAACTTGATTACTTGAAAGTAGTTTTTATTTTTATTTCTGATATATCTGAGGAATTTGTCATGATCTTGTTAGTAAATAATGCATTATTGTGGTGATTTGAGAAAAGAGAAAGTTGCTTAGAGTATGAAGCAAGTGAAATTTCATTGTCACATTTATTTCTGAGGCCTTCCCCTATGACTGGATAGAGCCAAAATGGATTAATATAGTCTTAAGAATATGTTCAATTTGCTAGAAGAACCATAATAAATTTTATTTGTCAAAAAACACAAACAATTATATATGTCTAAATTATTTAAAAGTAAATTCAGCCTTTTAATTATTTTTTAATGATGATGATTTGGTACTAAATATGCTCTCTAGATAGAGTAGAAGAGAATGAAAACTGTGCTAACTGAATTTAAATTTTTGAAATGGGAGATTCTAATGTTGTGCAAGCTGATTTTTAAACTCTTTGACTCAAGTTATCTTCCTACTTTAGCTTCATGAGATGCTAGGACTCCAGACCCACATCACCATACTTATCTTTTTGTTGTTGTTGTTGTTTTTTAAGTTCTGGATGGACACAGTACCTTTATTTGTTTATTTTTATGTGATGCTGAGGATCAAACCCAGTGCCTCACAGGCAAGCAAACTACTACTGAGCTGTAACTCCAGCTCCGCTCAGTTCTTTTTTAAATTTAAATTTTACTCTTAAGGATGGTTGAGTTTTCCAGGACTAGAGAGGGTCTTTAAACTTATTGAGGAATTATATATTAAATTAGGTACTTACAAGCTTTTTGTTTGAAGTGTCTTTTTTATTCAAAGGAGGAAAAAAATGAAGGCATTTTATATGAGAAAATCTATTTTCTCATCTCAACAGACTCTTCTGAGTAAGATAAAATATTTGGATAGTAATAGGATATTATCTTTGTTCCTTTATGGGATAGTTTATCTTAGATGGTTTTTTAGAGGCATCACAGCTGGGAGTCTTCCTTAAAGTGTTCTCAGATCTAAGAAATCATGTATTTCCCATTTTAGTAGTCCCTTTGAAGATAAAACTTTTGTTTGATTTTTTTTTCTTTTGTTGTGTTGGAGATCAAACCCAGAGCTTTGTGCATGTGAAGCAAGCACTCTACCAACTAAGCTATATCCCCAGCCTGAACATGTGGTTCCTCAGACTTTTTTTTTTCATATAGAGAGAATTTTTTAATATTTTTTTTTTTTTTTTTTTAGTTTTTGATGGACACAACATCATTGTTTCTTGTATGTGGTGCTGAGGGCCCATAAGCATGCCAGGCGAGTGTGTTACCACTTGAGCCACATCCCCAGCCCCGCATGTGGTTCTTTAAGAGTTACTTTTCTCTGTTAAAAAAAAAAAAAGTATGAAACTGTATCTATGTGTATGGGGGCATGTAGTGTTGGAGCTTGAAATATATGAAGAGAAAGGTATGTTTTAAAACAGAAAGATTTATGTTATTCTAGAAGGTGATATAGTTTCTGACAAATTATAGCTGATGAATACAAATGGTAGTTGCTATTATTAGTCCATAGCAACTCTGAGAAGAGTGCATTGCAAATCACAAATATGAGTTATATTTGTAATTTAAAATTTTATAAATATTTTACTATGATCATCAAATTACTGAGTTTTTTATATGAAATTTTTGGAATATTTGTATGACATTTCATTTACAGCTGATCTCAATTTGAGTCACCATATTTCAAATATTCAAATATTCATATAGTTAGTGTCTACTGAGTTTTTAGTAAAGTTCTTTCAGTATCTGAAAGTAGTTTTGCTGTATGGACAAGGACTGAAGTAACAATTTAGATTTGCTACTTTTATAAAATGTTATTAAGGTGTTTCTAGACTGTTTTATTGGGCAGTTCTTTGTTTAGGTGGGAAGTCACTTACCTCATGACTGCTGGCTCCATTAATACTGGAAAAGCTGTTTTATTCAAGAGTAATGTGTTACTTCATCCCAACTTTTTGATAGAAAATGACATTTATTGATTGAGTTTGATTTCTTTAGTAATTGTAACATGTATGCTTTCTTTCAGGAAGGAAATGCTATCTAGGGTTTTATTGTTTTAAAAATGTTTATATTTTTCATTTCTAGGCTGTTCACTGCTACGAATCTTTAATATTAAAAGCTGAAGGAAAAGTGGAGTCTGATTTCTTTTGTCAATTAGGTCACTTCAACCTCTTATTGGAAGATTATTCAAAAGGTATGAAATTTTTTTCTCTTCCATTTTTTTTGCTTGATTTATGTTTGCATCATGTAATTGTAATGGTTTTGTTTTTTTTTTAACCAAGATCACTTCCTGCTGTCTTCTTACTCTCTTCTAAGCAGCTCATAACTTAATAAGCAATGAGAAAAAAAGAGTAGATGGAAATGTGAATTTTTTTGTACCTCAATGTAATTATTTAACGAACCTGATGATTCAGCAAAATTTATATAATATCCTATGTGTCTGTTGCTCTTTGTCCTTGTGAAAATTTATGTTCTTTTATCATAGTAGAAAGAGAACAAATTCAATATATATTTTTTATTATTTATTCTTTAGTTGTAGGTGGACATAATATTTTTATTTTATTTTTATGTGGTGCTGAGAATCTAATCCAGTGCCTCAGATATGAAACAGGTGCGTACCACTTGAGCCACATCCCCAGTCCTCAATATTTTTGTCTGTGTGTGCAAATGTAGAAATTTTGGGCAGCTGATGGTACAGCTCAGTTGGTAGAGTGCTTGCCTTGCATGCACAAGGCCCTGGGTTCAGTTCCTAGCATTACATACCTACACAAAACAAACGCAGATTGACTTTTAAAAAATTTCCATTTGGGGGCTGGGGCTATGGCTCAGTGGCAGAGCACTTGCCTGGCATATGTGAGGAACTGATTTCGATCCTTAGCACCACATATAAATAAATCATAAAGGTACATCAAGAACTAAAAAATATTAAAAATTTTTTTTTCCATTTTATCTGGGCATAGTAGCGCATGCCCATAATTCCAGCTGCCTGTAATTCCAGTGGCTAGGCTGAAGCAGAAGGATTCCAAGTTCAAAGCTCCTCTCAATAAAAGCGAGGTGCTGCTACTCAGTGAGACCCTGTCTCTAAGTAAAATATAAAATAGGGCGGGGGATGTGGCTCTCTGGCCAAGTGCTCTCCTCAGTATGCCCCTCTCAAAAATTTAGAAAAATTTAAAAGTCATAATCTTATTATTATAGACTAATAGGGATTCATAATTTCTTCTGAGCTTGGATTTTACATAAAACACATTTGTTTTTTAGAAATAGGTGAAAAAACATACCTTGAAATAATTATTTAAGATCTTTTATTTTATAGTATCAGATGATATATTTGTGTGTGTGTGTGTGTGTGTGTGTGTAGACTGGTGATTGAACTCAGGTTCAGTAGTTGCATGCTAGGGAACTATTCTATCCCTGAGCTCTGTCCCAGGCTCTCTCTCTTTTTTTTTTTTTTTTTGAGACAGGATCTCCCTGTGTTACCTATATTGGCCTTAAGCTTGTGATCTTGCCTTCTCAGCCTCCTGAGTAGCTGGGACTAAGATGTGTATCATGGTGCCTGATCCATTGTTCATTTAAGAAGCTAAAAACCACTTCAAACATTTTCTCCTTCATAGCAATATTCCTAGTAAACAAACATATAAAACTGTCTTATAAGCAAAAATATTTTATAACTTTTTTTGTTTTTTGATACTAGGGATTAAACCTAGGGACGCTCAACCACTGAGCATGCCTCAGCACTCTTTTGTATATTATTTAGAGACTGGGGCTCACTGGGTTGCTGGCTTTGAACTTGTTATTCTCCTGCCTCAACCTCCCCAGCCACTTGGTTTACAGGTTGTGCCACAGTGCCTTAATATTTTATAAGTTTTTGATGGAAATAAACATTTTGGTGGTAACATTATGACACTTCAGCAAATATGGTTAGTGGGAAGAAGAGTGGACTATTAAAAGTGGTTTTAGAGTTGGAGGCTAAGGTTGTAGCTCTGTGGTTGAGTGCTTATTTAGCATGCTTAACCACCTGGGTTCCACTACCAGTACTACATAAGGAAAAACTTAATATTTCCATCACAGTTCCCAAGAACAGCCCAAAAGAAAGAAGAAGTGGAAAACAAAACAAAAAACAAAAGAGGGTGTGCCTTTTGGAAATATGTATGTATGTTATAAGTAATATATTATTCTATATTACTTATAATATCAAATTTTATTAGTTATAATGCTGTTGGCCAAGAGAGTTCAGTGATAATGAGTCAACTTTATATATATGTATGTAAAATTTACATTAGTAAGATAATTTTAAACAAAACCACATAAGACAAGATTATGTATTAATCTGGTAATGAAATTTATATAGCTGAGATTTAATGGGAATTTAATCCTGTATTTCTTTTGATGAGGAATGATTTTTTAGTATTTGCTATAATTTAGTAATAACAGGAAAATGAAGAATGATGAACATGAAGGATGGTAGTCTATATGGATTTTCTTCATTGAGCATTGTAACTGTTTTTGGTTTTTGTTTTTTTAATATTTATTTTTTAGTTTTTGACAGACACAACATCTTTGTTTGTATGTGGTGCTAAGGATTGAACCTGGGCTGCAGGCATGCCAATACTTGAGAAATGTAATATGAAGGCTTCAGTGGCCCTTTATTAAAGAGAAGCAAGCATTGAAAAGAATTGTTTTTAGTTTTTGATGGACCTTTATTTTATTTATTCATATCTGGTGCTGAGAATTGAACTTAGTGCCTCTCACACATGCTAGGCAAGTGCTCTACCACTGAGCTACAACCCCAGCCAGAGAAGCAAACATTTTGATAAAAATCCTACTTGACTATTCTGCAGCATAAAAATTCTCAAAATTAAAAATTGGAGTTTACTTTGTTTCTGCTACTATTTTATGTTTTTTTTTAAAGACTTATAATCCTATATCTAAATCTTTATATTTAGAGTCTACATTAACATTTTAAAACATAATTCCTGTTTATTATTGTATTATGCAAAATATTATTGTGCATTTTTTTGTATATGTGTGTGCTGTTAAGATTACTGTATTGACATACCTTGCTAAGTTTTTCCCATATCCATAATTATTTTCATATCTTCAAGTATTATTGGCATTATGTCTAATATTTGTATAAGCTTTTTAATGCATAATATCAGATTGTTTTCTGGAAAGATTTTGGTCTATTGCTAAAACAAAGTAATTAATATTTACATTACCATATATGTATCAATTTTTTATGTGGTGAGTTTGAGAACACTTAAAATCTACTTTCTTAGCAGTTTTCAAGAAAATAATAATTGTTATTACCATATTAGTCACCATGTTGTGTAGATTTCTTGAATTTATTCTTCTTTACGATTCTTTTTTTTTTTTTAAGAGAGAGTGAGAGAGGAGAGAGAGAGAGAATTTTTAATATTTATTTTTTTTTAGTTCTCGGCAGACACAACATCTTTGTTGGTATGTGGTGCTGAGGATTGAACCCGGGCCACACGTATGCCAGGCGAGCGTGCTACCGCTTGAGCCACATCCCCAGCCCCTTGAATTTATTCTTCTTATCTCTGAAATTTTATATCCTGTGGCTAAAATATTCCCAGTGTGTTTTAAATTCCTTATTTGGAAAAGATAAAGAAAGATTTTTGAGGTGAAAGAACAAATAACTATATGTATAGCACCTTCCTCAATTTCTTTTTAATTTTCTTGTTTTATTTCCTTTTCTCTTTTTTACTTATGCTTTTTAAAAGATCAAAATTCAATGAGGTTGTTTTAGTAATACTTACAGTTAACTTGATTTTGATGGTTTTCTTTTGAATTTATTTTTTTCAGAATTGCACATTACAAATACATTGTTGATGTTTTTGCAATCATTTTAATATTTAAGAAGTATTATGTGTATTTAATCTGTTCTTATCCTGTAAGCCTAATGTGTGTTTTTGAGAGTTACTTGTTTGAGACGGATACTTGTTTTTCTCCCATTGGGTTGCTTTTTTTTTTTTTTTTATTTTAGTTGTCAATGGATCTTTGTTTTTTTTATTTATATATGTTGCTGAGAATTGAACCCAATGCCTCACACATGCCTGGGGAGCGCTACCACTGAGCCACAACCCCAGCCTTCATTGGGATACCTTTAACAAAAGTGGGGATGTTAGCTTATAGCAAACTAAAATAGAGGTAAAAGAGAGTATTTTTAGAAAGTAAAAGGTTGTTTAAAACTTAAAATTGGTTGCAAGGATTATCAAAACTGAAGTTTTCAATATCCATCACTATAAAACTGCTGGCTAGCTTATTTAGAATAGGAGACATAGAATATGTTAAGATTTTTCTGAAAATAAGTTGCCAGGATTGATGGAATAGAATGTATTCTTGAGAATTTATATAAGTGGGCTAAAAGATAACATAAGTTATGAGATGATACCTAAGATTTTAAAAGGGTTAATAATTTTTGGTAAATCATATGAGTTTTGAATTTTAACTTTGTTGATTGAAAATACAGTCTTACCACAATAGTCTCTTAATGACTTTATCTAGGAGCATCTTTTAATTAATAAGTATGGCAATGCTTTTATTTCCTGTACATATGGTCAGGTTTTGTAGTTTTTATATAAAGTACATACTCATTTTCCCTCATTAGCCTCTTAACATTAGGAGAGTTCATTCACAATATTATGAAGCAATATTGATAAATTATTAATTAAAGCCTCTGCTTGTATTTCCTTTATTTTTGCATATTGTTTTTTTTCTGTTCCAGAATCCCATCTGGTATAACTAATTACATGTTTATTTATGCTCTTCTTGGCTGTTGCCATTCCCTTAGATTCCCCTTACTTTTGATAATGTTCATAATTTTAAGCAGTGCTGATTAGGTATTTTGCAGAATTTTCCTTATTTGAGATCATCTGTTGTTTTTCTCATGATTAATCTAAGGTTAGGCATTTTTAAGGGAAAAATTATAGGTAAATTGAAATTTCATCATGTCATGTTTGAGCTGTATAATATCACTATGACTTACAAGTGTTTAAGTTAACTTTAATCACTGGCTGAGGTGGAGTTTGTTATGTTTTCAATTGTAAAGTTATTCATTTTTGCTGTATTCCACTCTGTATTCTTCTGGGGGAATATAGCCCAAGGGAGTTAATGCTCTGCCTCCTTGAGGGCAGAATATCTGTATATGTTATTTGGAATTATTCTGCATTATTTCTCCTTCAGTTATTTATCTCGTTAGTCAGAGGGGATTTACGGATAGCCATATTTGGAATTATAATCAAATATGTTATAGGATTTTCATGATGAAATTTGGCTATGAGGAATTTTCTGCCCTTTTGTCATCATTGAGGGATTTTTGAGTCTTAAAGTTTTGTTTTGTTTTGGTACTCAAAAGTTGCTTCTCTGGCTTGATAGATAACTCCTGCTCAAGAATCAGTTATTTCTTCAAGGAACTCCAGTTCTTTTTTTTCTTTTTTCTTTTGAGAGAATTTTGTAAAATACCTAGATCTGAATCCTAGATATATTTATTACTAGATATCATATATCTACCTATAAATATCATATATTTATTCTTATAAATATTAACATTTGTGTACATACCTCATAATATTTTTATGTGTAACCATCTCTTACTAGGGTAAATAAGAGTTTATAACATCTATAATTCTTTTTTTTTGTACCAGATATTGAACCTAGGGTGCTTAACCACCAGACCACATCTCCAGCCCTTTTTATGTATTTATTTGAAGACAAGATTTTGCTGAATTGCTTAGAGCCTCGATAAATCGCAAAGGCTGGCTTTGAACCCATGTTCAAATCATAGAATTGGCTTGTGTGTATAAAACTCCAACTAAAAAGTTTACTGGATGTAGAGTTTATTATTTTTTTATTTAAATTTTTTTTTTCATAATTAAAAATTTTTTAGTTGTAGATGGGCAGATGCCTTTATTTGTTTACTTTTGTGTTGTGCTAAGGATCAAACCCAGTACCTCACACATGCTAGGTAAATGCTCTCTCACTGAGCTTCAGCCTCAGTCCTGGGTTTGAGTTTCAAGAAACAACTCCGGGAAAATTTTTACAATTTTAATCGACACATAATTTTACCAAGTTACGGGATACAGTATGATAGTTTCATCCTTACATGTATTGTGTTTTCTCTATGAAATCAAGTTTTTTATATTATGTTTTTTTGTGTGGGGTATTAGGTTTGAACTTGGTGGCTCTAAACCCCTGAGCCATATCCAGCCATATTTGCTATTTTATTTAGAAATAGGGTATCGCTTTGCTGTTGTTGAGGCTGGCTTTTAACTCATGATGTCCTGTTTCAGCCTCCCAGGCTGCTCGGAATATGGATGTGTGCCTCTGCGCCTGGCTGTATTACATATTTGTGTGGGATCATGCAGTATTTTATGTGTATTACTTTTATCTTTTTCGATAATCCTCCATGTTCCTTCTTGTCACTTTGACATGATTTCCTTCTTTATTGTGTCTGAATAGTATTCTATTGTGTATATATTTCACATTTTCTTTACTACATATGTTGATAGGTCTATTCTATGTCTTGGCTTCTGTGAATAATGTTGAATGAATATGGGAGTGCACACTTTCAACTTACTGATTTCTTTTTCTTTGTGTATTTATCTAATAGTGTGATTGCTGTATTAAACGGTAATTTTATTTTTACTTTATTTTTAAAATTTTTTAGTTGTAGGTGAACACAAAGCTTTATTTTATTATTTATTTTTATGTGGTGCTGAGGATCAACCAAACACCTCACATGTGCTAGGCAAGTGCTCTACTGCTGAACCACAACCCCAGCCCCTTATTTTTAATTTTCTGAAGAACCTTCATATTGTTTATCTTAATGGTTTCGTGAATTTACATTCTCACCAATAGTATCTTCACTACTTGTTGTTGATAAATACACATTCTAACAATAAGATATCACCTCATTGTGAATTGTACTTGCATTTTCCTGATGATTAGTAATATTAAGCATTGTTTTTATATATTTGTTGAACATTTAGGTGTCTTTTTTGAGAAATGTCTTTTGATGACTTTTTTTTTAATGTTTATTTTTTAGTTATAGTTGGACACAATACCTTAATTTATTCATTTCTATGTGGTACTGAGGATCGAACCCCAGGTCCCTCACTTGGTAGGCAAGTGCTCTACCACTGAGCCACAACCCCAGCCCTCTATTGATTATTTTTACCTATTTTAAAATTTATTTTTAATTTTGCAATGGAGTTGAGTTGCTTATAAATATTAAATCTTTATCTGATGTACAATTTGCAATTTTTTCCTCTTATTCAGTTGCTTGTTTTCTTTGTGTAGAGGATTTTCAGTTAGTGTATTGTATTTCTATTTGTTCATTTTTCTTTTATTGGCTATGGTTTTCAGGTTAACCAAAACATCCTAACCTAATGTTGCTTTGGTTTTCTTTTAGTAATTTCATAATTTCAGGTCTTACATATAAAACTGTAATTCAATTATGTGGGTTTTTTTTTTACTTGTTTTTGCAGTATGGGTGATAGAACTAAGGGCTTCAAGCATTTTAGGATTTTTTTTTTCCTTGTGCTGTGAAAAATGGAGACTCTTTCATTTTAGTCATGTTAAGTCTTTCAGTTAATGTATGTGAAATAACTATTTATTTTGGGCTTCTTTAGTTTCTTAGTCTTTTTTTTTAACATAAAGATTTTTTTGGACACAATATCTTCATTATTTATTTTTTATATTGCTGAGGATCGAACCCAGAACCTCACAAGTGTGAGGCACGTGTTCTACCGCTGAACATATCCCTAGCCCCTAGTTTCTTAGTCTTCTTAGTATATTTCATGCACATTTTTACTAAATGTTTTGTTTACAGTATACCTAAGTATATCAGTTTTTGGTGAATATTTTTTTTTTTTGGTGTGTGTGTGTGTGTGTGTGTGTGTGTTTGTTCATTTGTAGTATTGTTAACATTAGTTAAATTTTGCAAATTGACCTAATATTATGAGATCTTATTGAACTTTTGTTAGTTTTAGGAGCTCTTTTTATAATTCTTTGGGAATTTTTTCCCTGATGTCATTTAATAATGACTGGAAATTGTTTAGTTTTGAAAAACGGAATAGTCAACACATATCCAACTGGCTTTTAGAAGGAAATTTTTTTTAAGTTGTTTATGGATTTTTATTTTATTATTTATTTATTTTTATGTGGTGCTGACAATAGAATCCAGTGCCTCAGACATGTGAGACAGGTGCTCTACCACTAAGCCCCACAGCCCCAGCTCTAGAAGGAAGTTTTTTAAAGTAGGAAAAGTATAAAAGAATCTGGGGTTAGAACTGGCTCTAGTCCCATGAAAGTTTATATTTCCTGAAGAAATATATGGGATAAACTATGAGTGAATGCTAGTTAACACACTAATTAAAGTTTCTGGCTAATTTTAATTTTGAGATGCCAGAGATTTAGCAGGAAATACAATAAAGAAAGAGTAGAGAGTTTATATGAAGGTCAAATCAAAATGCTTCTGTAGAGATAAAAGTAACTACCCTTACATCATTCCATTTGTACTATGTGGAGAGTAGAAACTTTGCCAGTTAGTGTTCGTTAGTTTATGTACATATTTTATTTTTAATACTGGGAATTGAACCCAGGTGTGTTCATTTTTATTTTATTTTTGAGACAGGGTCTTGCTAAGTTGCTGAGAGTCCCACTAAATTGCTGAGGCTGACGTTAAACTTGAATCTTTATGTTTCAGCCTTCCTAGTTGGCAGAATTACAGGAATGTGCCACCATACCTTCAGTACATTTAACTTTATTATGTTTTTTAATTTGTGCATGTTTGCGGTATTGGGGATTTAACTCAGTGGTGAGATATATATGTATGTGCATATAGTAATTCTAGGAATTGAACTCAAGGGTACTCTACAACTCAATTACATTCTCAGGCTTTTTTATAGCCTGTTTTATTTTGCAATGTAGTCTTTCAGTTGCCAACCAAAACTGGCCTCATTGGCAATTCTCCTGCTTTAGCCTCCTGAACAATTGGGATTATAAATGTTCCCCATCATGCCTAGCTTCTAATACTATCTTTTTCAAAACCAAGAATTTTACTTTTTTCCTCCTCTCTATTTTTTTTTATTAGGATGTTTTGTTGCATATTTCTACGTGGACATAATATAATAATATACTTTGGCCATCGTCATTCCCCAGTATTTCTTTTTTCTTCTTCTGGCCTCTTTCTGTATGTTATTGATCTTCCTTTGATTTTTTTAAGATTTCTTGCCGACCTTTTTTTTCCTTTTCTTCTATAGCTTCCACATATGAGAGACTGCATGAAACCCTTGATCTTGTGAGTTTGACTTATTTTACACAACATAATGATCTCAAGTTCTACCCATTGTCCTGCAATTGACATAATTTTCATATTTAATTATAGCTGAATAGAACTTCGTTGTGTATACACCACTTTTTATTTATTCATTCATCTGTTGATGGTCACTTTGGTTAAGACCACAGTGCAACTATAAATGTGAGTGTGCATCGATCTGTATTATAATGACTATAGTAGACTATATATTTAGAATAAATACCAGCAGTAATATAGCTAAGTCATATGATGATTTCCTGCTTGGTCTTTTGAGGAGCCTCCTTACTGATTTCCATAGTGGTTGTACTAATTTACTATCCTAGCAACAGTGTAAAAGTGTTCCCTTTTACTCCATTTTTTCTCCAGAATTTATTATTATTTGTATTCTTAAAGGCGGGCATTCTGACTAGAATGAGATTTACTAGTGTAGTTTTGACTTGCATTTTCCCAGTTGCTAATGATTTTGAATATTTTCTTTCATATAGTTGTTGGCCATTTGTATTTCTTTTAACAACTGTCTGTTTAATCATTTGCCTATATATTTTTGTTTTTTCGGTACCACAGATTGAACTCAGGGGCACTTGACCACTAAGCCCCATCCTAGCCCTATTTTTATTAAGTTGCATAGCACCTCACATTTGCTCAGTCTTGTCTTTGAACTTTCAATCCTCCTGCGTCAGCTTCCTGAGCCCCTGGGATGACGGTATGCGCCACCATGCCCAGCATTGCATATGTATTTAAAAAAAATTTTTTTAAAAAAATGTTGTAGATAGACATAATACCTTGATTTTATTTTATTCTTTTTATGTGCTGCTAAGAATTGAACCTAGCACGTCATACATGCTAGGCAAATGCTCTTCTACTGAGCCATAACGCAGCCCTTGTACATTTATTAATTGTCATTTTTTCTTTTATTTTTTGGTGTTTTTGAGTTCTTCATATATTTTTAATAGTAATTCTCTGTCAGAAGAGTAGATAGGAAAGATTTTTCTCATTCTGAATATTCTCTTTTACTGTTTTGTTTCCGGTGTGTAGAATCTTTCTAATTTAATGTCATAAAATTTATTAGTTGTTGACATTACTTTGTGAGTTTTATTCCTGAGGTTTATTTCCAAATTTATTTCTATTGAGAAAGTTGTTGTCTCTGCCTATATGCTGGAGTATTGATTATATGTTTCCTTCTAGGAGTTGCACAATTTCTTGTAATTCTTAGGTCTTTGATCTATTTGAAGTTGACTTTTGTGCAGGGTGAGGTGTAAGAATCTAGTTTATTTCTTCTATATATGAATATCCAGTGTTCCTTGGCACCAGTTGTTAAAAAGGTTGTCATTTCTCCAATAATGCTTTTCGTACCTTTCTTACGGATCAGAGTACTGTACATGAGTTAGTTTTTCTCTGGGTCTTTTGTTCTGTACCAATGGTTTATGTCTCTATTTTTATGCCAGTTCCATGAAGTTTTTGTTATATAACACTGTAGTATAATTTTGAGGCCTCCAATATTGATTTTTGGCTCACAATACTTTGACTATTTGGGGTCTTTTTTTATTCTCAATGAATTTTAGCACTCTTTTTTCTTTTAAATTTCTTTAAATAATGTTGATATTTTGATGGAGATTGTATTGAATTTGTATATTGTTTTTGGTAGTATGGTCATTTTAATAATATTAGTTCTATCGGGCTGGGGATGTGGCTCAAGCGGTAGCGTGCTCGCCTGGCATGCGTGCGGCCCGGGTTCGATCCTCAGCACCACATACCAACAAAGATGTTGTGTCCGCCGAGAACTAAACAATAAAATATTAAAAATTCTCTCTCTCTCTCTCTCTCTCTCTCTCTCTCTCTCTCTCTCTCTCTCTCTCCCCCCCTCTCTCACTCTAAAAAAATAAATAAATAAATAAATAAAAATCTGCCTGTATTTAAAAAAAAAAATATTAGTTCTATCTAATATTGAATGTGGGAGGTCTTCAATTTCTTTTTCAGTGTTCCATAATTTTCATTGTAAAGGTCTTTCACTTTCATTGTCATTTATTCCTAGGTTTTTATTCTTTTTTTTTTAATATGTTTTTAAAAATTTTAGGTGGACACATTATCTTTTTGTTTATGTGGTGCTGAGAACCAAACCCAGTGCCTCACGCATGGTAGGCCAGCACACTACCACTTGAGCCACATCCCCAGCCCAGCTTTTATTCTTTTTTGAACTTAATGCCCCAGTCAGGCTTGGCACAATTCAGGAGCCACTTGTCAAAAGAAACTAACTTTATTTTTAGAACTACAAACACCAAACAAAACAGCTCCTCAGGAAAAAACCCTCAGAGCCCAACTGCCACCACCTGCTTCCACAAGCCTCTCCCCCACCCAAGCCTCACCACCTCCCACAATCCTCCTGCTCTTGAGGCCGATTGGCTGGGATGCATGGGCGGAGCCAAAGAAGTCCCCCAAAGAGCAGCTCAGTGGTCTGAAATGGCAGGGAAACAGCCCAATGAACATCACCTCAGAGGAACCAATCAGCTAGATGTTGCTGGGGCCGCTGTGAGCCAATCATCAGCTTTTCAGTCTGCAGGGCGGGGAAACAGCCCAATGAACATCACCACAGAGGAGCCAATCAGCTAGATATTGCTGGGGCCGCTGTGAGCCAATCATCAGCCGGCAGCTGGAACTTTGCTGGGGCACCTTTGGCTGTGGCTCTCAACATCTCCCCCTCTGTGTTTAGACAACAAGCATGTGGCTTAGGGACCGGGCCTGCCTTAGGTTGTCCAATAGTACATATGGTCCTTACCCGTCTTCGGTAAGGGCTTCAGCCTCCTGTCTTAGGTTGGTACCATTGTAATTGTATCTTACCCCTAATTGACTACCAGTCCAGTATACAGCCACACCTGTGGAGAGGTCTTTGTCATGACAAGCAGAAGGGAGGAAGATACACCAAGCCAATTGACGGCTCTTGTTGGAAAAATTGTACCACCGATGACATCATCAGCAAAAATACCCTAACACTACCACAAGTTGCTGCACCAACAGATACTTCACAAAGCATTCAAGTGAGTTTACAATGCATACAAGTGACACATAGTTTAGGCAAGTTCTGCAAGCAGTTCAGTGATGGCTATTGCAGAAACTGTAGATTAGTTTTATTTTTGTCTTCACCGGCACTGGGATGAAGATAGGAATTCTGGCAATAATGGCTAAAGAAAAATTTATGTAACATTCCAAAAGGCACTAAAAGAAAACAATTTTCTTAACAATTTACATTATCTTGAAGAGAATTATTAAATATAATGAAAAGAAAAGGTGAAAGTAAACAAACATATCTGTTAACCTCCTTTTTTGTTTACATATTAAAACAATTCTTAACAGTTATTTACCTAATTTTTTTTAAAAAAAAAAGAGAGGGGAGAGAGAGAGAGAATTTTTTAAATATTTATTTTTTAGTTCTCGGCGGACACAACATCTTTGTTTGTATGTGGTGCTAAGGATCGAACCCGGGCCGCACACATGCCAGGAGAGCGCGCTACTGCTTGAGCCACATCCCCAGCCCCTATTTACCTAATTTAAATTAAACCATTTAAGTCACGTGAATAAAAAAAAATATTTGGATCCATTTTTTCATGAGCACTCATCATATATGATATATGGACATACATACATTCAAACATATAACACAAAACACAAGTGTGCACACATAATATACTACATACAACACATAACATAATAGTACAGGCCTTATAACTTTTAACAGGTGAAATCTCCATTGCAATGTTTAAAAACTCAATAGTCAAAAAAAAAAAAAAAACAATAGAACTGATCAGCAAAACATTCACCTAGGTCTGTATGAGCTCAAAAAACAAAATAGAACTTCATGATATGGGAAAGGGCAATAATAAGATAGATATTGAAAAAAACATCCTGGTTCTGTCGCAGATGTAAGGATAGCCAAATTGGAGTTTTGGATATCAGCTGTTGTGGATTTGAGTCAAATCATCTTCTTGGTCTGTAGAAATCGCTTTAGTTCATCTCTCTGGAATCCAAATCGGCTGCTGTTCTCCCTGTGGAAACACAAAAATAGGCCCCCAACTCCAGACAATCACTGGGTCAGAACTTCAGTTAATCTCTCTGGAATCCAAATTGTCTGCTGTTCTTCCTCTGGAAACACACAAACAGACCCCCGACTCCAGACAATTACTGGGTCAGGACCTTTCCATTGTCCTGTTAGAATATCTTTCCAAAGTACCTTGGGCTTATGTACATTTTTTGGACACATATACCTTTCTGCAGCACTAAGTCCTGATGAATCCAAATTTAAAAAGTTTAGAGTAAAAAGAGTTAAATTTATCTTTGGGGAATATATACCCCTTCCTAATTCTGTCTTTTTGCTTTAATAAGTACATTTTAATAGTTTGATGAGCTCTTTCAACTATGCCTTGTCCCTGTGGATTGTATGGGATTCCTGTTATATGAGTAATGCCAAATGATGAGCAAAACTGTTTAAAAGAGGTAGAAGTATAACCAGGGGCATTATCTGTTTCTAACTGTTTTGGAACGCCCACAGTGGCAAAATTTTGTAAGCAGTGAGCTATAACATCTTTAGTTTTTTCTGTGGCATGAAGGGAGCCCATCAAAAATCCAGAAGAAGTATCAACTGTAACATGCAAATATTTTAATTTTCCAAATTCTGGCAAGTGTGTGACGTCCATCTGCCAAATATGGTTAGGTATCAATCCTCTAGGGTTGATTCCAAGATTAACTTGTGGTAAAAAGGTCACACAATTTTGACATTGTTTTATTATTTGTCTAGCTTGTTCCTTAGTTATTTTAAAACGTTTTTGTAAAGTATTAGCATTGACATGGAACCTTTTATGAAAATTTATAGCTTCTTCTAGTGTAGAGAAAATATGTATGTCATGTGTAGTTTTTTCTGCTAGATCATTGCCCCAACTAAGGGCTCCAAGCAATCCTGTATGGGCCCTGATATGTCTTATAAAGAATGGATCTTTTCTGTCCCAGATTGGACTTTGTATAGTGGAAAGCAAAGAGAAAACAGTAGAAGAAGGGGAAATCCTACCAGCATCTTCAAGGGATACTATAGCATTAACTTTATACTGACTATCAGAAAATAAATAAATACAGAATCTTTAAACATCACAAAAGCTTGTAATACTGATTAAGCTCTACCTTTTCAGCTGGATGGTTGAGTACTAAAAATGTAAAAGTTTGATCAGGTGTAACTATTGCTGCTGTACCATTATTTGACCCATCAGTGAATATATTTGGAGCATTCATGATAGGTGTTTTTCTTGTCGTTTTTGGAAAAATTACAGGATGCAATGACCAAAAAGACAATAAAGGATTAGATGGTAAGTGGTTATCAAATGAAACATTAGATTTGCACATGCTTATTGCCCAAGTATTTAACTCATTAGCTAATTCATCAATTTGATTCATAGTATATGGAGTAATAATTTTATGGGGAGAAATTCCAAACACTGCCTTTGCTGTTTTTATTCCTGAGTATTCATTGTCCTACAGCCTCAGGATACCTAGTAAGAATAGTGTTAGGAGAATAAGGTAAATGTATCCATAATAATGGACCTTCTTGCCAAAATACTCCTGTAGGAATATTTTTTGTTGGTAGTACAATAAATAATACAGACAAACATATCAATTCTATCCAAATGCATATTTTCCATATATGTTTCAATGATTTTTAATGCCTTTCTTACTTCAGGCGTTAACATTTGGGGTGAATTTGGATTTGATGGACCTTTTAGAATATCAAATAAAGGTCTCAATTCTCCTGTTGGAATACCTAGATAAGGCCTTTTCCAATTTATGTCTCCTAATAACTTTTGAAAGTCGTTAATTTATTTGAGTTGATCTACTCGTATTTGAATTTTTGGTGGACGGACCATGATTGAGGATAATAGAACTCCTAAATAATTAATTGGAAAATTTAATTGTACTTTATCTATTGCTATCTCTAGATTATAATTTTTTAATAAGTTTGTAAGTGTGGCATAACATTCTAGCAATGTGTTTTTAGCTTTGTGTGCTAATAATACATCATCCATATAGTGAAGTATTTGAAGTTCAGGATTTTGATTTCTAAGTGGCTGGATTACTTTGTTAACATAAATTTGACACATAGTTGGGCTGTTAGCCATCCCTTGAGGGAGTACTTTCCATTCATATCTCTGATCAGGACCTTCAAGATTCAGTGCAGGGATAGTAAATGCAAAACGTGGACTATCCTCAGGATGAATTGGAATTGAAAAATACCAATCTTTAATATCTATAACTAAAACATACCAAGTTTTTGGCAAAGCAGAGAATTGAGGAATCCCCGATTGAGCAGGTCCCATAATGACCATTTCATTATTAATGGCTCTTAAATCTTGTAATAATCTCCATTTACCAGATTTCTTTTTGATGCCAAAAATGGGAGTATTATGGGGAGATACAGAAGGTTGTATATGTCCTTCCGCTAATTGTTGTTTGACCAGATCATGGGCTACTTGTATCTTTTCTTTGGTCAAGGGCCACTGAGGAACCCATACTGGTATTTCTGATTTCCATGTAATTTTTATTGTCTCAGTGGCCCTTTGTGAAAATCCAACCCATGTCTGTCTGTTCCTTGATCTATTTGTATTGGTGCTGCTATACCTTGTTTTTGTTTTTCAAATCTTTTTCCTTTCCTAAATCTTTGTCTAGCCATAATAGTGGGTGCATTTTGATTGATGTTATTTGTTAATGTCAAACGTAATTGATCTAGGACATCTCGTCCCCATAAATTTACGGGAAGATGATTCACCGCAGAGGAGCCAATCAGGTAGATGTTGCTGGTGCCGCTGTGAGCCAATCATCAGCCGGCAGCTGGAATTTTGCTGGCAGTTGGAAGTTTGCTGGGGCCTCTTTGGCTGTGGCTCTCAACAATTATGAATGGGGATTATTTTCCCAATTTTTTTTTTTGTCATCAGATTCATCATTAATATATAGGAAAGTTATTGAGTTTTGTATGTTGACTTTTTTCAATCTGTTGCTTTGCTGAATATTTTTATTAGCTCTAGCAGTCTTTTCATGGAGCTTTTTGGATTGTTTCAGTATAAAATCATATCATCTACAAACAGTGATAATCTACTTCCTTCTTTATTAAATACTTTATATTATTTTCTTATTTGCTTGCAATGGTCAGAATTTCTAATACTAGATTAAATATGAGTAGTAAGAGTAGACATCCTTGTTTTGTTCCAGATTTTCAAGGCTGGGCTTTCAGTTTTTCCTCATTCAATATGATATTGGATTTGAGTTTGTCGTGTGCGACTTATTTGATGTTAAGATTGTTTACTTCTGATCCTACTTTCTTAAATGTTTGTATCATAAATGGGTGTTAGAGGCTTTCTTTGCATCTGTTGTGATGACTGAGTGATTTTTGTCTTCAGTTGTGTTATTGGGATGAATTATGTTTAAATTGCATATGATAAACCATCCTAGGATAAAACTAAATTGGTCATGTAGCACAATCTTGTTAATATATTATTGAATTTTATTTGCTAATATTTTATTAAGGGGCTGGGGATGTGGCTCAAGTGGTATAGCGCTAGCCTAGCATGCGTGCGGCCCAGGTTCGATCCTGTGCACCACATACAAACAAAGATGTTGTGTCCACCGAAAACTAAAAAATAAATATTAAAATCTCTCTTTCTTAAAAAAATTTTTCTTTTCTTAAGGAATTTTGCATCTAATTTCATCACGGATGTTCATCTGTAGTTTTCTTTACTCTATGTTCTTATCTAGTTTTGTTATGAATGTTGATATGGGCTTCAGAGAATGAATGTGGAAGTGTTTCCTTCCTTTCTATTTTACGGAATAATTTGAGGAGCATTGACCTAAATTCATCTTTACAGATCTGGTAGAAGGGGGTTTCAGGATGGCAGAAATCCGAAAGTCACTTTCTTCACTGCTCTGTGGTTATGAAGCCAAGAAAGCAGACAGGCAGCTTCTCAGTAAGATGGGTGAATTGGAACAAAAAGGTGCAGGGGTGTGAGGACTTTACTGGAATTTAGTATTAGACCCTGAGGACTCAGGCAGTTAGATGAAAGAAAATAAGAAAAAAATCTACAGTGCTATAGCTGTTGCTATGGTTGGAGGAACCAGCCACAATTAGTCTCTCCAGGAGCACAGTGGAGAGATGTGGTAATTAAAGAAGTCTGCATATTTAGGAGGACTGAGGTGTGTCTGGGTACAGAGAGTTTAGAAATCAAAGACACTCCCCTGGGGCTGGGTGGTACTATGCTAGCCTAGCATGCATGAGTCACTGAGTTAGATCCTCAATGCTTGGCACTACATAAAAAAACAAGCTAATAACTGAAACTAAAGATACATAAATAATAAATATTTTTAAAAAAGACATTCCCCCACTAAACTAAAAGAGGCTCTGCACAACACCCTTTTACAGGAAAGAAACTGCCATCTCAGTTGATGGCACATGGAGGTCAGAGGAAAGAACCACTGCAGCATAGGGACTTGGCAGCTGTGGAAGGCGAGTCCTGGCAAATCTAACTGAACAACATAAAGTATGACCAAGAAAAATTAAATGTGAAGAGAGATTTACATAGGGGACAACTGGTCACAGAAACCCACCTTGCTGTCCCCCTTCTTCTGTAATCTGGCTGCTTGCAGGACTGGGGAGAGAGACTTTCCTAGCAGAATTTGAAATGGTAGGGGCAGGAGAGCATGAGTTTAGACCCATCCTGGAACCAGATTTGGGGTCTGCAGGTGAAGCATTGGACTAAGAATTGGTTTTCCTCAACATGAGTGGAACTCATGGGAGTTCTTCCAGCATGCAACAGCAGGCAATTCATAGGATCTAGAGGTGTGCTGATTTAGAATCTTCAGACCAGCTGACCTCCAGCAAAGAGCCTGGAGCTTACCAAGCCTAAACACCCCTTCCAGGAGTTCTGCCTATAGATTTTCTCTCATTCTTATCAACCCCACACCTTCAGAACAGTTTTTCCCTTCAGCTGAGAAGGGAAACTGCGAATCTTATGGATATCAATAGAAATTTTCAGAGATTTAAATTTTTTAACTTTATATATATATTTTCTCCCACTTAACTGTTTCCTTGCATCTTTTTTTTTTCTGCTAACAGCCAATCTGTATTGTTCTCCCTTTCATCTTGCTTTGTTTTTTTACTTCTGTCCTCTCTCCTCCTCCCTCATAATCATCATATCCTACATCACTTCTAATCTTCTTGTCCGTCATTCAAAATTATAAAGCATTTTGCACACTTACTGATTTTTTTCATTGGCAGTAAGTGATTATATCATTTCCACTTATTGTGAAAATTTTGTAGACATCATAGCAGAAAGTGTTTTGTTTAATGCTATATGTTCGTTGCATTGATTGTTCTTATTATTTTCCCCCAAAAGCGGGTCACTGGAAATCTCCAGGGACACTATTATAGTCTCCAGGGTAGAAACTGTTTGAAGGGTAGACTCATAAAGAACATGGGAAAAAAAAAAAAGAAAAACAATGGAAAAATTCTCCCCAGAATCCACCACCAATACAGCGGAAGAAGTGTCAGAGAAGGAGTGTAGAATACCCATAGTTAAACTAATTCTCAAGGTTAAGGATGATGTAAGAAGAGATAGTAGAGAGAAAATATAAGAAGTGAAACATCACTTTATTGAGAGATTTTGAAAAAAAAATTAAACAGAAATTCTGGAAATTCATTAATCAATAAACCAAATTAAAAATTCAGGGGAAAGCATCATCAATAGACTAGACCACTTGGAAGACAAGAGTTTCAGGCAATGAAGAAAAAATACATAATCTTGAAAATAAAGCTGACCATGGAGAAAAGATGTTAAGAGCCATGAACATTCGAGAAATATGGGATAAACTGAAAAGACCAAAGTAAGGTTTAATGGGATAGGTGAAGGTTCAGATATACAAACCAAAGGAAGGGTTTGTAACAAAAAAGAGGTTACAGAACTGTATACAATTATAAAGGAAATAATCTTAGGAAATTTCCCAAACCTAAAGAATGAATGGAAAATCAGATATAGGAGCAGACTCACATCAAGGCACATATTATGAAACTACTTAATATACAGAACAAGAATAGACTTTTAAAGGCTGCCAGAGAGAAAAAAACCAAAAAGTCACAGTTAGAGGGAAACCACTGTGGTTCTTAGCTATTTTCTCAATCCAGACCCTAAAAACTCTGAACAATGTATATCAAGTTCTGAGAGAAAATGAAGCCAGCCAAGAACACTTTACCTAGCTTTAGAATTGATGATGAAACAATACCTTCCTTGATAAATAAAGTTAAAGGAATTCATAACTAGAAAGTCTGCTCTAGAAAACATACTCGATAAAATATTCCATGATGAAGAAATAAAAGTGAAAACAGTAAAGGGAGAAACTACATTAGAATAGTCACAGGAGAAACTATTTCAAAAACTAGAAAGACAGATTGGCAGATTGGATTAAAAAAAAAAAAAAAAAGACCTGGGCTGGGGTTGTGGCTCGGTGGTAGAGCACTTGCCTTGCGTATGTGAGGCACTGGGTTCAATTTTCAGCACTGTAAATAAATACATTAAATGTCCACCACAACTAAAAAAATGAAAATCAAGACCTAACGATATACTGTCTCCAACAGTCTCACCATAGGCAAAGACATCCATGCACTGAAGGTGAAACAATGTGAAAAAACATATCATTCACATGGATGTTGTAAAAAGACAGGAGTTTGTAGTCTTATATAAAGTGGACTTCACATCAAAGTTAATTAGAAGGGACAAAGAAAGACATTTCTTACTGCTTAAAAGAATTATATATCAATAAGACATAATAATTGTGTATATTTATACTCTAAACAATGGAGAATCTACATACATCCAAAAAAACCCTTCTCAACTTTAATAATCAAATAGATCACAACACAATAATACTGGATATCTTTAATGCATCTCTCTCGCTACTGGGTAAGCCCTCTAGACAAAAAAGAGGTTACAGAACTGTATACAATTATAAATAATTAGACTTAACAGACACATATAGAATGATTTCATCCATCAATGACTGAATATACTTTCCTCTCAGCAGTACAGAACTCCTTCTCTAAAATAGACCATATTTTATGCTAAAAGAGAGAGAGATAATACTTTGTATTGTATGAGATCATAATTGAATGAAGTTAGAAATCAGTGAAATAATAAAAAATAGAAGCTAGTCTAACCTGGAGACTAAATAATATGCTGTTGAATGACCAAGGGATAGCAGAAATAGTCAAAAATGAAATAAAAAGTACTTAGATATAAATGAGAATTGAGATAGAACATATTAAAATCTCTGGGACACTATGAAGGCTTGTTTCCTTTTCCACTAAGGCTAACTTTTCCACTAAGAGGAAAATTCATTGCATTGAACTCACTTCATTAAGAGAACGCAAAGTCAATAAAAACCCAATATTACATCTTTTATCTATCCATCTATTTATTTACTTATATATAGTATTGAGAAATGAACCCAGTACCTCACACCTGCCAGGCAAGTGCTCCAACACTGAGCTACAACTCTAGCTCCCTAATATTGTATATATCTTAAAGTCCTAGAAAAAGAACAAATCAACAAGAAGAGCAGAAGACAGGAAATAATAAACATTAAAGTTTAAATCAATAAAATTGAAACAACAGAAATAATTCCCAAAATTGACGAAACAAAAAGTTGGTTCTTTGGAAAACTAAATAAAATTGATAAACCATTAGCCAAACTAATAAAGAGAGTAAACTCAAATTACTAAAATTAGTGATGAAAAAGGAAATATTGCAATAGTCACTATTGAAATACAGATAATAATTAGAAACTATTTTGAATATTTATATTTTAATTAGAAAATCCTGATGACATCAACAAATTTCTAGAGACATATGATCTACCAAACAGAATTATGAGGACCGAAAAATTTAAACATAAATTTCAAGCATGAAATTGAAAATGCCGGGCTGGGGATGTGGCTCAAGTGGTAGCGCGCTCGCCTGGCATGCGTGCGGCCTGGGTTCGATCCTCAGCACCACATACAAAGATGTTGTGTCCGCCGAGAACTAAAAAAATAAATATTAAAATTCTCTCTCTCTCTCTCCCTCTCTCTTTCAAAAAATAAAAAATAAAATACTAAATAGAAGCTCAATTGAAGACACTACAGGAGCAAGATTTAAAAAAAAAAAAAAAAGAAAAAGAAATTGAAGATGTCATCAAAAACCAACTGTGAAAGAAAAACACAGGACCAGAAAGGTTCTCACTTGAGTTCTATCACACCTTCAAAGAAGAATCAACATCAAGCCTCTTCAAGATTCCTTCCAAATTCATTTTATGAAGCCACTATTACCTTGACACCAAAACTAGACAAAGACAAATAAAGGAAAGGAAATTTCTGACCAATATTCTTGATGATGAATGTAAATGCAAAAATTTGTGTCAAAATACTAGCAAATTGCTTTCGAAACATTAAAAGGACAGTGCACCATGATCAAATGGGCTTCATCCCAGGGATGCAAGGTTGTTTCAAGATGTGGAAATCAATGACTATAATTTATCAGATAAATAGAGTCAATTACAAGAATCACATGAATGTCAATATACGCAGAAAAGGCATTTGACAAAATACATTCTTCTTCATGTTTAAAACTAAAAAAAACTAGGGGACTGAGGATGTGGCTCAAGCAGTAGCGCGCTTGCCTAGCATGCCTGCGGTGCTGGGTTCAATCCTTAGCACCACATACAAATAAAGATATTATGTCCACTGAAAACTAAAAAATAAATATTAAAAAAAAAAACTAAAGGGCTGGAGATGTAGCTCAGCGGTAGCGTGCTCGCCTGGCATGCGTGCGGCCCGAGAACGATCCTCAGCGCAACATACAAACATATATGTTGTGTCCGCCGATAACTAAAAAATAAAATATTAAAATTCTCTGTCCAAAAAAAAAATAAATAAAAAATTAAAAAATTTAAAAAACTAGGGATAATAGAAACATACCTTAACATTTTAAAAGATATATACTAAATCCAAGCGCAGCATCATTATAAATGGAGAAAGATTGAAAACATTCCCTTTAAAAAGGGAACAAGATAAGGATGCTATCTTGAACCACTTGAATTCAACACAGTCTGGAACCTCTTGCCAGAGAATTAAAAGAAAGAAATGAAAGGGATGTGAATAGGAAAAATCTCTATTTGCCAAAGATATGATTCTATATTTAGAAGTTCCCCCAAATTCTACTAGACAACTTCTGGAACTCATAACTGAATCAACAGAGTAGCAGGATGTAAAATTAACACTCAATTGTATTCATATATGGAATCTATTGAAGGAAAAATTAGGAAAACTATCCCATTAACAGTATTGTTGAAAGACACAGCCAAAGGGGCCCCAGCAAACTTCCAGCTGCCAGCTGATGATTGGCTTACAGTGTCCCCAGCAACATCTAGCTGATTGGCTCCTCTGAGGTGATGTTCATTGGGCTGTTTCCCTGCCCTTCAGACTGCCAGCTGATGATTGGCTCACAGCGGCCCCAGCAACATCTAGCTGATTGGCTCCTCCATGGAGCTGCTCATTGGGTGACTTCTTTGGTTCCGCCCACACAACCCAGCCAATCGGCCTCAAGAGCAGGAGGATTGTGGGAGGTGGAAAGGCTGGTGTTGGGGTGAGAGGCTTGTGGGAAGTCGGTGGTGGCAGTTGGGCTCTGAGGGTTTTTCCCTGAGGAGCTGTTTTGTTTGGCGTTTGTAGTTCTAAAAATAAAGTTAGTTTCTTTTGACAAGTGGCTCCTGAATTGTGCCCAACCAGACTGTGGCATTTGGTGGCCCGTTAGGGGAAGGACTGAGGGTAAGTAAACTGCTCGCCCCTGAGGGCAGGGTGAGAGGATGGGTAGCCATTCTAAGTTTCCTCTTTTGTTTTGCTTCATTTTTGTTTTAAGTTGCCTGTCCCTGGAGATGAATGAGACGGAAGAAAAACCGCTCGCATCTGAGGAAAAACTATTTGCGTCTGAGGAACAGATAGGGAGAAAGGACAGATGCACATGTCAGGAGGATAGAAAGGCTATAATGATTTTGTGTGGTTCCCTTTTTATTGGATTCTGTCTCGGTTTTGTTTGGCGTCATCTTGTTGGGTTGTATTGTAGTAGAAATACGGGATCAGAAATTAGTAAAAAACAAACCGAAAGAGTGTTAAGTAAATTGTTAGAGGAAGGAGGTATCCCAGTAAAATCAAGAGCAGTCAGGGCATACGTTGATATAATACAAAAATATAGCCCATGGCTTTTTAAGGAGGAGTTGTTAGATATATCACAATGGAACCATCATGGTGAAGATTTAAAAAGAATAGAAAAGAACAACCCAGGGACTCTGCCAGTTGGCACATTGCCATTGTGGACGTTTGTATCTGGTTTGCTTAGTCCAAAGCCTTCAATTCAGACAAAGGTAGAGGAAGGAGAAGACATATTGATTCAAGTAAAAGAGAAGGTCTCTCAAATTAGTCAGAAAGAGGAAAAGATTCAAGTAAAAGAGAAGGTCTTTCGAACTAGTCAGACAGAGGAAGGAAGTTTAGAGCCATCAGGGAAAAAGTTACAACAGGAGACTGCTGCTAACACCTTTCTATTAGAGAGCTTAAGTGTCCAACCAACAGCACCACCTCTACAGGGCACTGCTACTAACAGACTTCTACTAATTTAGAAAGTCTTTTTGTTTTCTTTGTATCTCTGTTCACAATCTATTTGTTATGTCCACAAATTAGATCCTTATTCATTGTGTGATCTCTAGCATTGATTTATAATTACTGATTTATGAAGTTGCCTTCTAATGCATATAAAAAGAGGCTTAAATAAAAAACAATATGGGATTTTATGTATATTGATATAGATTCTTGAATTTTTTTTTATTTGTTGATGGATCGTCACTTTATTTACTTATTTATATGTGGTGTAAGAATCGAACCCAGTGCCTCACACATACTAGGCAAGTGCTGTACCACTCACTACCCCAACCCCAAAGTAGACACTCTTTAATCACTGTGTGTGTGTGTGTGTGTGTGTGTGTGTGTGAGTGTGTGTGTTGCTGGGGATTGAACCCAGGGCCTTATACAAGTGAGGCCAACTGAGTTATATTCCCAGCCCCCCCCCTTTTAAATATAACTTCAGGTCAGTGTGTAAAGTCTTAATTTCAAATTTTAATCTTTTTAGCATTTGAACAAGCATACTGTTTGTGAGCCGTCTCTGTTTTTATCTGGCCTAGTTTTTTTTATCTGAAATGTTTTAGTTTCTTTTTCATTTTTGAAAAATAATTTTGTTGCATATTTTAAAATTTCTTGATTTGCAGTATTTTATTGCATTTTAAATATATCATCTCATTTTCTTCTGGAAAAAAGCAGGTTTTTTTTCTTATGTATTTTTAATTTGTGGATTATAGTTATATATACTGATAGGATGTGTTGTTACATATTCATGCATGTATACAACATAACAGTATAATTTTGCCAGTGTCACTCCCTAGCACTTCCTCTTCCTTCCCCTTTCCCACCCTAGGTCCCTTACCTGTCCTGATTTTCATGAAATCACCACCTTTTTTTTTCCTTTTTCCCTCTCTAGCTTTCTCATATGAGTGAAAATATACAACCCTTAGCCTTTTGTTTGACTTATTTTGCTTAACATATTGGTCTATAGTTCTGTCTATTTTCCTGCAAATGCCATAATTTCATTTTCCCTTACGGCTGAATAAACTTTATTTTGTAAATGTACCATATTTTATTGATCCATTCAGCCATTGATAGATATGTAGGTTAGTTTCATAGTTTGGCTACTGTGTCTTGTGTTGCCATTAACGTGGGTACGTATATTTCACTATAGTATGAATGATTATAATTCTTCAGAGTAAATACTAAGGAGTGATATAGCTGCATTATATGATGGTTCCATGCTTGGTATTTTTTAAGGACTCTCTTGTCACAGTCTGGCTGGGCACAAAATCAGGAGTCACTCAAGCAGGAACAAGCTTTATTTCCAAACCTCCCTCGAATCCCATTCAAGTGGCCTTCTCCTGGGACACACTGCACCAACAGGAAATCCCTCCTCTAGAATTCCCTCCTACCTCACTTCCCCAACCAATGGGAACTCTCCAGGAGTCCCACAAGAGCTCCAAAGTAGCAGGCCAAGGAGGAAAGCAGGGGTCTAATCTCCAATTGAATGCACATCTTTACATAATCATTATCATCTCAATGGCTTGCTGGCATCACCTTTCAACCAAAAATGGGATGCATCATTCCTATTTGGCTATGGCTCTCAGCATTCTCTGTATTGATTTCTATAGTGGTTGTACTAATTTACAATTCCACCACCAATGTAAAAATGTTCTTTTTCCCTCCATAATCTTCTCCAGCATTTATATTTACTGTTATTTGTATTTACAGTAAGTACCATTCTAACTGGTATGAGATAAAATCTCAGTGTAGTTTTGATTTGCATTTCCTCAACTTGTTAATGATATTAAACAGTTTTTTAAAAAATTGTTGGCTATTTCTTCTTTTGAGAATTGTCTGTTTAACTCATTTGCCCATTTGTTGCGTTATTTGAGTTTTTTGATGTGTTTTGATTTCTTTATATATTCTAGGTATTAATCTTTGACTGTCAGAGAAGGAGCTAGTAAAGATTTTCTCCCATTCTGTGGGTTCTTTCTTCACATACTTATTTTCCTTTTCTGGGAAGAAGCTTTTTAATTGATGCCATCCATTTATTAACTGCTGTCATTATTACCTAAGCTTTAAGGATCCTATGGAAGTAGTCATTGCCTGTGCCTATATGCTGGAGTGTTGACCCTAACTTTTCCTCTAGGAGTAGCATAGTTTCTGGTCTGATTCCTGGGTCTTTTATTTTATTCTATTCTAATTTGTTATATATGACGGCAGAATGCATCTCAACTTTTTATAACTCTGGTTATACACAAAGTAGAGTCACATCATTCATGTCTTCATACATGTATAATTCCTAAGTCTTTGATCCACTTTGAGTTGATTTTTTTGTGCAAAGTGAGAGATAATGTTGTAATCGTAATCTTCTGACATATGGGTAATCAGTTTCCCTGGGTGCATTTATTAAGCAGGCTATCTTTAATATGTATTTGGCAGCTTTGTGAAGAATCAGATGACTGTAGATGTGTAAGTTTGTCTCTGTGTCTTCTATTCACCATTAGTCTTTTTTTCCCCTTGTACTGTGAATAAGTCATTGGTATTTTGATGAGGATTGAATTGAATTTATATATTGCTTTTGGTACTATGACCATTTTAACAATATGGGTTTTTATATCATTGAACATTCGAGGTTTGTCCATCTTGTGAGGTCTTCTTCAATTTCTTTCTTTGGTGTTGACAGTTTTCATTGCAAACAGAGGTCTTTCACCTTCTTGGTTACATTTATTTCTAGGTTGGTTAGCTGGGTTATTTGTTTATTTGAAGCTATTATAATGGGATTGCTTTCTGATTTCTTTTTTAGTAGATTCATTGCTGGTATGTAGGAAAGCTATTGATTTTTGAGTATTGATTTTTTATCCTGCTACTTTATCAAATTTATTAGTTCTAATCATGTTTTCGTGGAGTTTTTGAAATTCTAGCTATAGGATCATATCTACAAACTGTGATAATTTGATTTCTTTTGGAGCAGGGGTTGTGATACAGTGGTAGAGCACTTGCCTAGCATGTGAGAGGTACTGGGTTCGATTCTCAGCACCACATATAAATAAAAAGTGATTAAAAAAATTAAGCTTGGGCTGGGGATGTGGCTCAAGCAATTGTACGCTTGCCTGGCATGCGTGCGGCCCGGGTTCGATCCCCAGCACCACATACAAATAAAGATATTGTGTCTGCCGAAAACTAAAAAATAAATATTAAAAAATTATCTCTCGGGCTGGGGATGTGGCTCAAGCAGTTGTACGCTCGCCTGGCATGCTTGCAGCCCGGGTTTGATCCTCTGCACCACATACAATCAAAGATGTTGTGTCTGCCGAAAACTAAAAAATAAAGATTAAAAAAAAAATTCTCTCTATCTCTGTCTCTCACTCTCTTTTAAAAAAAATTCTCTCTCTCTTTTTAAAAAAAATTGACTTCTTCCCTGTTTTTATCACTTCTTTGTCCCCTTTTCTAATTTCTCTGAATATAATTTTTAGCACTGTATTATATGAATGGTGAGAGTGGACCTAATTATCTTTTCCTAGATGGAAAAAAATAATTTTTAAGCTTCTTTTCTGGGGATGGTGGAGGAGGGGCATAAATATTACAGATTGAACTCAAGACATTAGATGAGTCATATCCCTAGCCCTATTTTGTATTTTATTTAGAGACAGGGTCTCACTGAGTTGCTTAGTACCTCACTTTTGTTGAGGCTGACTTTGAACTCAGAAGTCTCCTGCCTTAGTCTTCAGAGTGGAACTTTTGCTTTTTTTTTTCCTTCAGTATATTTTTTAGTTGTTGATGGATATTTATTTGTTTCTTTATATGCAGTGCTGAGAATTGAACCCATGCTAGGCAGGCACTCTACAACTGAGCCACAACTCCAGCCCGAACTTCTCCTTTTGAGGGCTGGAGCCTGGGATATTAAGTGTTTTTTCTTAGAATAGTCCTCTGCTTTTTGGAGTAAATCTTGATCTTTCTCTATTTGCTTCTCCCAGTAAGAAATCTTCCTCTCTGAGTTATAAGGGCTGAGGGTGGGTATAGTTTTGGTCTGCTATCACTTGATTTAGGTTCAGCTCTGTAAGAGTGAGTGTATAGATCAAAGCAATACCATTGTCATTTGCTCTTGCTTGGAATATGGAGCCAAATGGTGAAGAGAAATATTGGCACCTCTTGGGGAGATATTCAAGCCCTAAAACAGGCACTTGTGCAAGGAGAAAGAATTCAGTGTTTTTAAGATTATCATAGTTGAATCCTAGTGGGTAAGGTGTGAAGTGGGAATGGGGAGAGAAGGAATGATTTATGACTAAGTGCTATACATTCTTATTGTTCTTTTGATATTATATAGATTTTCTTATGCAAGTATGTTTTCATTTGGTTCGTGTTCTTAAAAGACAATTTCCAGAGACTTTTAAGTGATAGTTTAAAGGTAATTTTTACCATTTGTTTGCTTTTCTTCCGGAAGGATTTGTGGATCCTTTAGGCTATCTTTCCGAAGTCATTTTCTTCTATGTTTTTGTTTTTAGTCATAAAATTTTCAGACATGAAATATAGCCTGCATTGTGATTCTTACATATACTGCTGTCTCTTTAGCATTAAAACTGAAAAAGCAAATGTTTCTTATTAGACTTAAAAAAATTGTGGTTTAAATTTTAAAGGATTTCAGATAATATTTACATTTCTATTAGAAAGACATCTGAAATTCATAAAAATGTTTGTGAAAGATATAAAAATCTGTTCCTTTGGTGTGACACTACTTTCATTTAAGTTTTTTCTTTTTACTTTAAGGTCATTTTCAGTTTAAAGTTAACTCCAGGGAACTTAAATACATGCTTAGATCTCACCCAAGTAAACTCTTGAGTCAGTTAGACAGTGATAGAGTATTTTCCTTTTTAAAAATATTCTGAATGTCTTAATTCTTATATGTTTATATAGCTTCTGATTTTCCTTTTCATCTGTCAGAAACTACTTTATGTGACGTGAGAAAATGTTGCTCTTTAAGATGGGTTGAGAGGAGGGCATAACTATATTGGAATTAAACTGAAAACAGGGTCCAAAGACTTTGTAAAGGGAAACATCACAACTAAGAGTAACTTGACTTGTTAGAAATGTTAAGAAAAAATTGAGAAGATTCACTGTAGTATGTATGAGCTTTAGAAAACTTCCATTGTTCTTAATTTCCAAGGGAAGAAAAGTTGATGAAACTAAATGCCAAGATTTTACATTTGTTCAAATACATGGGTGAGATTTAGTCATGCTTCTATACACCTGACTCAGTTTTTAAGCCACAAAATTTAAATTAGTTGGTTTTTATGTCAGGTAGTTGGTTGATAGATGAGCAGTCCTGGCAACTTCTAATAAAGTGTTTCTTAATCTTATTGTAGATCTTCAAATGTGAAATGATTTAATTAATTATTATTATTATTATTTTGTTTTCAGCATTATCTGCATATCAGAGATACTACAGTTTACAGTCTGACTACTGGAAGGTTGGTACAAATTTGAATTCCAATTTTCCATTTTGGGATGAATTATGATCAATATAAATTTTATTCTCCATTGCCTCCCGCACCCCACTTTCTTTATCTCCCTAAAACTGAGGGTTAAACCCAGCATTTTGCACATTAGGCACTCTACCTCTAAGCTACATTGACTTAAGCCTTTCAAATTTTATTTTAAGACAGGATCTTGTGAAGCTGCACAACTTGGCCTTGAACTTGTGATCCTCATGTTAGCTTTTGAAGCAGCTGGGATTTTGGATGGGCATGCATCCTGATACCCAGTTATTTTGCTCTCTTTTTTATTACTGACAAAAATGCCAATTAAAAAAGTTTTTTTTCAGTTATACTTGCACACAATACCTTTATCTTATTTATTTATTTTTTATATGGTGCTGGGGATCAAACCCAGGGCCTTACACATGCTAGGCGAGCACTCTACTGGTGAGCCACAATCCCTGCCTGACAAATGTTAATTCTAAAGTTAGAACATACAGGGTATATTGCATGTGCATTTTGTATGAGGTATTTTAGTTTTAATTAGCTTTTTCCTGCAATTGATTTCCTAGATAATATAAATGTAATTTTTAAAAATGAAGGGGGTGGATGTGGAGAAAAGAAACCAACAATTATTCTTTTTAAGTTATTGCTACTTTAGAGGGGAAAATAAACCATGGATAGGGTTCATGATGAAGGACAGACACCTATAGTCATTGTTTGGTACCTGATAGGGATTTCAAACCTCTAGAAAATGCCACAATTGCTCAAGACCCTTGTATAAAATGGCATGGTTTTTACATATGATTTATACACAATGCTTTGCATATTTTAAATTACATCTGAATCACATATAATACCTAAGACAATGTACTATATCATTCAGGGAATACTGACAAGAGGACATAAAAATCTGCATGTTTAGCAGAGAGCTTCTTTTTTGTTTTTCCTAAATGATTTTGATTTGCTTTTGGTCAGTCTATGGATACAAAAAGATTGGAATTGGAGAATTCTTTCCAACTTCTTTCCACTTCAAATTATTTCATGATTAATTTGAAGTGGAAAGAAACAATTAAAAATGAAATCTTTTTTTTCCTTTTTTTTAATTGGTTGTTCAAAACATTACAAAGCTCTTGACATATCATATTTCATACATTTGATTCAAGTGGGTTATGAACTCCCATTTTTACCCCGTATACGGATTGCAGAATCACATTTGTTACACATCCACGTTTTTACATATTGCCATACTAGTGACTGTTGTATTCTGCTACCTTTCCTATCCTCTGCTATCCCCCCTCCCCTTCCCTCCCATCTTCTCTCTCTACCCCATCTACTGTAATTCATTTCTCTCTCTTGATTTTTTTTTCTTTCCCCTCACATCCTCTTATGTGTAATTTTGTATAACAATGAGGGTCACCTTCCATTTCCATGCAATTTCCCTTCTCTCTCCCTTTGCCTCCCACCTCTTGTCCTTGTTTAATGTTAATCTTTTTCTCATGCTCTTCCTCCCTGCTTTTTTTATTGCTCTCCTTATATCAAAGAAGACTAAAAATGAAATCTTCTTAAATCCAAAAAATACATAGATTTATTTTGATGTAGTATTATTTTCAACAAAACCTTGTATATATTTTTCATATATTTAAAATGTACAGTCACATATTTAAAATGTACAGTTCAGTAGTGTTAATGTATTCACAGAGCTATGCAACCAGTATTACTACAGTCAGTTTTAGGACATTTTCTTCATGTAATAATGAAACAATAGTCTTCTCTATAATTTCCTATTTTGTATCTTTCATACAAATAAAGTCATGTCTGGTGTTTTCTGATTGGCTTTTTTCAGTTAGTATAATATTTTTAAGGTTTATCCATGTTGTAGCATGTATCAATATTCTATTAAAATTAGAGATTTTAGTTGGAATAATTTTGGCAAAAATCATATATGCAAGGAATTTGATTTCAATCCAAATCCCTTACCTCTTCCTTCCCTCTTCTTCCTCTACTATATTGTATTCCTTTTGCTTTTTATTTTTGATTGGTACTATGTACGTACACCTAAAAGTGAAATTCCCTGTGGTATATTTTTATAAGCATATAATGTGATTTTGATAAATTCATTTTTTATTTCCTTCTCTTTCCTGTCCTTTCTCTCTTTCTCTTGATCTTCTACTCCAGTGGCCTTCCATATATATATTTATGATATCCAGCCCTCACCACCTTTCCCCAATTTTACTCAGATTCCCCATATGAGGAAGAACATTTAACCCTTGATTTTCTGAGCCTAATTTAGTTCAACTTAGCATGATGTCTCTATTCTATTTCTATTTGTTCATTGGTAAATGACATAAATTCTGTCCCTCTTTATACCTGAATAAATCCTATTATGTGTATATACAACATTTTTTTTTATCCATTCATGTACTGACAGGCATCTGAACTGGCTTTTGTGAATTGTGCTGCTGTAGTATTCTGATTTGAGTTCTTTTACCAGTAAGTTAAAATTGCATCATATGGTAGGTAGTTCCAGTCTTTTTTTTTTAATATATATTTTTTGATGGATTTTATTGTCTTTGTAATAAGGATCAAACCCAGTGCCTCACACATGCCAGGCTAGTACGCCACCACTGAGCCACAACTCCAGCTCCAGGCTTAGTCTTTTGAGAAAAAGCCCCATTAATGCTTTCCAAATTGGTGGCACTAATTTGCTGTCACACCAACAATGTCTGTTTTTTTCCAACATCCTTGCCAGCATTTATTATTGTGTATGTTCTTGATAATTCTATTCTGACTAGAGTGAAATGAAATCTTAGTGTAGTTTGGTTTGCATTTCCCTGATTGCTAAAGGTGTTGAACATTTTTTTAATACATTTATTGGCCCTTTCAGTTTCTTTTCATGAGAAATTTCTATTTAGAACTTTTTTTGCCCATTTATTAATTGGTCCTTTATGGGTTTTTTTGGTGTCAAGTTTTTTTTTTTTTGTGTATTCTGGATATAAATCGCCAATCATAGGATTAGCTAGCCACAATTTTGTCTTGGTTCCTTTGCTGTGCAGAAGTCTTTTAGGTTGGTGGCCTTCTAATTATTGGTTCTTGGTTTTATTTTGTGGGCTTTAAAAGTCTTATTGAGAAAGTTGGTGCCTGCACCTAGAATAGGAATGTTGACCCTGTGATTTCTTTTACTAATTGCAAGGTTTCTAATCTAATTCCTAAGTCTTTAATTCATTCTAATTTGACTTTTGTGCAAGGTGAAAGATGGGGATCTAATTCCATTTTTGTACATTAAAAATATCCAATTTTTCCCAACACTGTTTGTTAAAAAGATTCTTTTATTCAATTTTATTTTTGGTCCCCTTGGTAAATAAGTATCAGAAGCTATAAGTATATGGGTTTATCGCTATGCATTCTGTTCTGTTCCACTGGTTTTCACATCTATTTTGATGCCATACCATTCTGGTTTTAGTATGATATTTTGTAGTATAATTTTAGATCAGATATTATAATGCTTGTTGCATCACTCTTTTTGTTCTGAATTGCGTTGGCTACTCTGGATCTCTTCATATGAATTTTAAGGTTGTTTTTGACTAGGTCTGTGAAGAATGTCATTGGGATTTTGATGAACATTATATGAATGTATATATTGCTGTTGGTAGTATGGCCATTTTCACAAAATTAATGTTGTCTTATCGAAGTTTATGGAATGGCTTTCTGTCTTCTAAGGGGTATCTTCGATTTTTTCTTCTGTGTTACCTAATTTTCATTAGAGATCTTTCAACTTGTTGGATAGATTAATTTTCAAGTATTTTATTTATTCATTTTTTGGGGGAGTTATTGTACTGTGGATGGGTTTCTCATGTCTTTCAAGCCAGAGTAGCTATTTAATTTCCTTCTCTCTGGAGCACGTTCTCTCTCTCTCTATCTCTCTCTCTCTTTCTCTCTCACTGTCTTATCCTATTTTTAATTTATTTTTTAGTTGTCATTGACCTTTATTTTATTTATTTTTATGAGGTGCTGACAAGGGGCTCAGAAGTTCACAGTCTGCAGAAGTTCACATAAAAGCAGTTTTTCTTTCACTGTTCTAGTCAAGTTAACCCTTCAAGGACTGCTGCAGTCTGGCTGGGCACAATTAAGGAGCCACTTGTCAAAAGAAACAAACTTTGTTTTTAGAACACACACACCGCACCATACAGCTCCTCAGGAAAAACCCTCAGAGCCCAACTACCACTACCAGCTTCCCACAAGCCTCTCCACCTGCCCCATTCCTCCTGCTCTTTGAGGCTGATTGGCTGGGTCATGTGGACATAGCCAAAAAAAGTCCTCCAATTAGCAGCTCTGTGGTCTGAAAGGGCGGGGAAACAACCCAATGGGTATCACCTCAGAGAAGTCAGTCAGTTGGTATCTAGAAGTTTGCTGGGGCCACGGTGAGCCAATCATCAGCTGGCAGCTAGAAGTTTGCTGGGGCCCCTTCAGCTGTGGCTCTGAACAAAGGACAACACTGAGAAGGGGAGATCTTCCCTCCAGCCCTGCTCCCCCAGCTGTTGCTATAAAGCCGAAATTGGTGACTTCTCTTATTTTAGAAATATTGACATCTCTGTGAAGCTCCAGCTCAAAGCCAGAGACCTTGTTTACACATTTCTACAAACTACTATACTGGATATATATATTTATGAAAAACTAGTAAGGAGGTGTCCAGAATTTGGAGTGCTGATTTCTTCTCAGCCACTGGCCAGGTAAAATAGGTCACTCTAGTGCTCACCTAGCACTTGCAAGACCCTGGGTTCGACCCTCAATAGTACATTAAACATAAATAAATAAAGGTATTATATCCAACTACAACTAAAAAATATCTTTTAAAAAAATTTATTCTAATTTATGGTTGTTGATTAAAATGTTGGTTTACTTTTTAAAAAACTATTTTTATTTTTTAGTTGGACACAATACCTTTATTTTTGTGGCTTTATATGTGGTGCTGAGGATTGAACTCAGGGCCTCGCAAGCAAGAGACAAACGCTTTACTGCCAAACCACAACCCGGCTCCCTTGATTTACTTTAATTTAATATATTATTGATACAATGTGGCTTGGAATTCTTATATCTTTCTATTTGTGTTTATTGTTTTGCTTTTCTTGCCTTCTGTGTGAATCTGAAACTTTTTGCTGTTTTGTTGTGCTCTCAGCTTTTGTTCCTTGTTTTTTTTGTTTGGTAATGTCATAGATCAAAATTTTCAGCCTAGGCACTATTAACATGTGGGGCATGTTAGATATTTAGCAGCATCCCTAACTTCAACCTTGGAAATGCTGGAATTACCACCCATCTTCAAATGTGACAATTAAAAATGTCTCTAGCTGGGCCCAGTGTTCTGTAATGTCCATGGAAAGCCGATGTTGGAAGATCACAAGTTTTGAGGCCAGTCTGGGCAACGCATTGAGAACTTTTCACAAAATAAAAAGCTTGGGAGGGTGAGACAGGAGGACCATGAGTTCAGAGACAGCTTCGCAGCAGTGAGGTGCTAAGCACTCAGTGAGACCTTGTCTCTAAATAAAATACAAAATACAAAATAGGGCTGGCTCAGTAGTCCCTAATTTCAATTCCTGGCATCAAAATAAATAAATAAGTAAATAGGGGTAAAACTCAGGGATGTTCACCCTGGATTCAATTTCTAATACCATAAAAATAAAAAAGGATGAAAGGAGGGGTTAGAGGGAAGAAGGGAAGGATAAGAAGGAAGGGAATGAATAAGACAAAAATATCTCTAAACATTATGTCCCTGGTGGAAAACTCTTCTATGATTGAGACTCACTGCTTTATATTATTTCACTATGAAAGGGTAAAGTTTCTAAGCTGGAAAGCTTGAATTAAAATGTAAAAGATGAGGTATTATTAAGTTCCTCTGTGACACCCAGATTAAGACAACCAGTTAAGACAACGACCTATTGGCCATTTAGCCTAGCCCTGTGCAGTTTGTCACAGGGCCTGAACCAATCAGTTTGAATGTGTACCCTGCTTAGGAGTGACCAATCACAACCCCCCCCACCTTCCCACCCCCGCCTGCCCAGCAGGTTCCCGCAAATGAATGTGCTAATCACATCTCAGAGTTGTTGTTCAATTTTCCCTGCCTCATGATGATTTGTACTGATGTATGCAAAGCCTCCCGCCCTCCCCAAAAAGTGTACTTAAGCTCTGCTTGAACCTCTGCTTGGGGCTCTGGGCCACTCTCCCTTCCTGAGTGAGCCTTGAGCCTCAGCGCGCTGAATTAGGATCCTCTTCAATAAACTCCCTCCTGCCCATTGCATGAAGCTGGTCTCTTGTGGTCTCTTTCTCCAATGATTCGCCGGACCCTTACAACTGTGCATATTTCAGATATTATATTGAATATTAAAAATTATTTCTTAATTTTCTGTTTAAACACTTTTAAGCAATAAGATTTTATCTTATTTCCTGTTCCCTCAGGACTGACTGGACTGTAGGAAGATTGCTTTTTTGGCAAAGAAAGCACTGGGGAAACTATTGAGTGGGCTTCTTTTGTAGAATTATTCTCTTAAGCTCAAGTATTCCCACCACCCTCATCTGTTTGTCCTCTCCCAGTAGCATGTCATTCTGTGGGGATTCATGTAGATCAAGGCTGTTCCACTCAGCCTGGAGGTGAAAAAAGAGCACAAAGGAAGACACCATCCCGCTACAATCCCTTTGGCAGGCATATTCCACCACCTACCAATAGCATGAAGGTGGGGACTAAGTCTTAAACACATTGGCCTTTAGAGAACATTACATATACAAATAATATTACTTAGCAGATGTTTGTTGAAAATCTGCTGTGATATTGAGGTAGACAGGCATGTTACCCAAGGAACAATGGGTCTGGCTTATGGGTTTCTGGTAGTGGTGGCTGTGTTACCGCTGTTCTTGCTTCCCCAGTGAAGAATAACACCAGAAAAGCACACGCCGAAGCAAGGTCAGAGTACAAATTAGAAGTTTATTAAAGGGCAGCAGAAAAGACTTCTCCCAGAGGAAGAAGGGGACCCAAAAGGTGGAATCCATGGAAGTGTGGTTGTCTCCCCTTTTTATAGTTCTTTCAGTGATAATGTAGGTTGGAAGGCCTGAGGGGTGGGACACAGGTGGGCCAAAGAAGTAGTCTGAGCAGGAAGGACTTCATTAACACTTCTTTGTGATGGGCTATCTTCAAATCTGCTGGGGGCTATTCATTAATACTTCTTCCAGGTGGACTTTGGCCTAGGGCCTTTTTGGGACTTCATTAACATTTCATGAATTTTCCTGTGTTTTCCCTGAGTCATTTCCAGCATGGCCTCCATTTTAGATTTCACTCGATATTAGACCCAATTTACCTAGCTACCCTGACTATCTAACTTTAAATCTGGCTTCAGCTGAATTAATGCTATTTCAGACTGTGGGAAAGTCCACAGGGTGATAGAACTGTAGATAAGTTGCTGGGTGGTTTGACTGCTACTTGAACAGGGTCTTTCTTCTTAAAACAGCCTTCCAAATATCTTGGATTTCACTGGGATTTTGAAAGCTCCCATAAAAACACTTTTTTTTTTTTTTCTGTAAATGGTTGCCAGGTTATTGTTACTTTAGGATTATTTGTTCCCATACATTATCAGAGTTATTTTGGGCCTATATTTTCTCCTGCAAGTAATAGGTAGTTTGCTGAGGAATGTAACATATCCTGTCCATTTAAGCCAGCAGACTGCAGGTAAATTGCTTCTTGGAATGTAAGAAGGTCAGCATAATGGGCCCAGTTTATAAAATTATTCGTATCTTAACCTTATGTTTCCACTGTCCTCATCTATTTGTCCCCTAATATTATCCCTCTCATTTTGTATCCCCTCCTCTACTCCTCTGGTTTTTTATTTCTTGTTGGTCTACTTTTAGTTTTCATAAGATCTTCCCATTCCCTGCCATCCCATCCAATTTTACCCCCCTTCTTCCTCTTAAAATTCCAACTATGAAAGAAAACACAGTCTTTGACTTTCAGAATTCGGCTTATTTTGCTTTGCCTAATGCTTTCAAATTCTTCTTTGATTTTAGTGTAAAATGGTAATAATAGATTGAGTTGAGTAATGTTCTTTTTGGGGAAAAGAGTTTATAAAAGAGTGGTACTTATACTTTAAATGATTGCTATAGCATTTATCTGTTAAGCCATTTGTGCTAGAATTTTCTTTGGAGAAGTAATTTAGTCTCTTCAGTTGTTGCAGATTTATTCAGATTATTGATTTCTGTTTATGTTAATTTTGGTAGTTTATGTCTTCCTGGGGACTAATTAATCTCATTTAGGTTATTTATTGACATATAGTTGTTCATTTTAATGCTTTACAATCTCTTTTATTTCTGGGTTGATATTGGTATTGTCCTCTATTTTGAAATTTTGGTTTAATTGATTTTTCTCTGTTTTCTATACCTTATTGAGTTGTTGTTGTTACTGTTATTATTATTATTTGGTACTGGGGATGGAACCCAGGAGCACTCAATCAGGGAGTCACATCCAGCACTATTTTGTATTTTATTTAGAGACAGGCTCTCACTAATTTGCTAAGTACCTCCCCATTGCTGAGACTGGCTTTGAATTCGAGATCCTCTTCTTTCAGCCTCTCCAGCTGGGGTTACAGATAAAACTCAGCACCCTCCTTGAGTTATTTGCTTTCCTACATATTTCATTTTTTTCCTTGCTTTGGTCTAGTTTGTTTTTTTAATTTAAAATTTATTTCTGCCAGTGTTTAATGTGGTTAATTAGGATAATCTTGAGTTTCTTCCTTCTAGGAACTCATATTTCTGGCTCTAAGTTGTCCTTGTAGTATTGCTATAGGTGCTTCCATCAATCTTGGTAGGTTGTGTTTTTGTTTTCTTTCTTATCATAGTACTTTCTGGTTTTTCTTTTGTTCTTTGATCTACTGGAAATTTGTAATATGTGCATATTTTTCACATATTTGTGATTTTTCTCTTCTGTGATTACAAATGTTCCATTGTGATTGTAAGAGATAGTTGTTCTGAATTTAATAGTTTGAAACAATTGAGTCTTGTTTTATAGGCTATTATATAGTCTACACTCCCAAAAAATGTTTTTGTGAACTTGAAAAGAATGTGTATTCTGTTGCTGAGAGGAATGCCTGTACATTCTGTCAGGTCTGTTTGGCTTACTGTATTTTCAGTCTTCTGTGTTTATAATGCTTTTTTACTTATTGTTCTATGCATGAACAATATAGCATTTGGGAAGAGTTTGTGAGAGTAATAGTAGTGGTGGTGCTAATTCTTAATTTTATATATATATAAATTCATCAGTGAAGTTATGTGGAAGTATTCATTACTGTTGATTGTCAAATTCACATTGTAGTTTTGTAAGTTCTATTATTCTGAAGGTATATAAGCAATCAATGAAACTATATGTGTCATTGCATATTCATCCTCTTCATTTTTGTGTTTCTTCAGATTTCCATTTTGCATTTTCACAAAATTGTGAATTTATTTTATATGACCCGGTGTGTTCCATTATTACTGGAAAGCAGAACATTGTCTGATAGAGAGTAATGGTTGTTCCTTTCTTTGCTCCATTGTATTCCTAGGGTGTATTTGTGTGTGTGTGCATGCACATTCTTTTTATATTTTGTTTAAACCTTAGTATTTGGTTAGAAAAGTAAAATATTTAAATGACTATATTTTTTGCCTTTTGATTACAGATAACAGGCTTTTTCTCTCTTATTCTCTCACCACTGTGCATCCTTCCATGGCCTGGCTTGAAATCTTTTGCAGGGCTCTTAACAGACATAAGAGAATCTAGGGAATTCAACTGAGTGTCATATCTTGAGTCTTAAGGTACTTGGACCATTCCACTTTAAATTCTGGCTATAAGTTGTCCTTATAGTATTGTTATAGGTGCTTCCATCAATCTTGGTAGGTTGTGTTTTTGTTGTTGGCTTGAACAGGTCTTAAACTAATTTCTATACAAATGGTATTTCCTTCTATATCTAATGATAACTAGCTTTCTGTTTCTAAAGGTAATTATTTGTTAAAGAATTTGTGGATTATACACGCTTATGATTTTTTTTAATGAATTAACATTAGTTTAAATGATGTTAACTTAATGACCTAATTTATCCATGAGTATACATGTTTCCTGTGAAAAAAGTACTTCCTTGGGCCGTCATCTTTTTAAGAATAATCTCTTGACAATTGAAATAGTGACATTTATTGGATCATCATTGTTCTCTAAGTGGAATAACTGTTTTATTTTTAATGTTTTTTTATTTTTATTTTATTTTTAAAATAAATTTTTTAATTTTAGTTTTTTTTACTTTAAATTCAATTTAAATTATTTAAAAATAAATATTTGTGTAATAAACCCTATTGGTACTTTGCCCATATCCCTTTGTTATTTTTTCATATCCCTTTGTTATTGCTTTATGAACATTGAGCACTTAAGAACTGTCTTTGGCAGGCAGCTACTATAGGATAATTAGCGTCACCTCCTCTTCCTTTAAGGAATATCAAAGATGGTTGTCACCTCTGGGGGATGAATACTCTAGCTTTCCAACCCTACATTAGGGTCTCTTAGTAGAATTCCATACTGTCACACAAAATCCCCAGACTAACTATAACAGGATAACTCAGTAATGAACTCTTTTGGGTCTCACTTCCTTCACTGTCTGATAAAAATACTATCCTGATTTACTCTTAAAAATATTTATAACCAGAAATCAAGGCAAAAGTTTAAAAAGTTGTCATAGTAGGAACTAAATAAAAATTTACATTTACTGTTTCAATGACTATATTTGGAATTGTGGAATTTTTCTCTTATTTGGTCTTAAAATCACTTTGTGAAGAGTAACTGCATAGTCTAGCCTTGCTGTAATAGTAGTAGTCCAGGGAAGGTACTTGTAGATGCTTATATTGTGCCATTTACAGAATATTTGTTTTTTTCCAATGGCTAGCCTGTTGCATAGGTTTATGACTCATGACCAGGTAACTCTGTCACAGTAAAATTGTTTTTACTGGTTAGGTACTTTTGGCTTTTTTCACCTGTGTGAAGTTTATTTCTACCAAGATAGTTGTTCTCTGGGAGAGTTTTGATCAAGAGAGAGTTAGGCTTGGGCTTATAAGTCAAGTCAGTGATAGGAGGCCACATGAAATAACAGAAGCATCTTATTACTTACTGATTCCAGAGAAAAGAAGGCAGCATATTTGTCAGGGCAAACAGGAAGAAGAGAACAATCTGACACGTGTACTTAACCAACCGGTGAACGTCAAGTGAGAGCCAGTGAAAGTGAAGAAAAACTATGGGCCAAAGTCTATTGTGGATCAGACCTTGCCCAAGATGGTTGCTTCAGGAGAGATCTAGGTTACAGAAAATAGGCAGGAATTCTGAAATGTTATATGATAACTGAGAGGTTTTCATAGATAACGTGTAAAATTATGTGGAGTTTAAGAGAAAATCAGGTGAATCAGCTAGGTTCTATCTAGCTGTCCTTTAGGGAAGTGATCACCAGGATCAAGATGAGAGGAGATGGAACACTTGGAACTGTATCATTGGTGTCTAAGTCCTATATGAGAAAGTTATAAAGTGGAAAGTTAGTTCAGTAAATCTATATATGGACTGTAAACAGTTAGTGATATTAAAAAAAAAATCCATTAGCTATGTGAAGTTAATTACTTTTGGGAGTTAATTTGTTTTTAATTCTAAAATAACATTAACATTTAATAATATTGAAAAGAAAGTTGATTTCAATTTGAAAAGTAGAGATAAACAGAGAAAGGTGTAAACAATAGAAAAGTACAATCTGAAGATTTTCTTATTCCTGAATGTCTCTTTTGGATTTCTTTCAGAGAGTTCTATTTTTTTTTGTTGTTGTTGTTAGAATGGGTTGATTGAAAAGAAATACTTTCCCAGTTGCATGACTTTGGCATTATATGTTTGATTCAGTGTTTTTAAGCATATTGTAGTATGTGATAAAATATTCAGAATTTAAATCATCCAATGTACTTTAAATATATAGTAGATATAAAACTTTTAATACAAGTTCCTTTGCTTTTTCAGAATGCTGCCTTTTTATATGGTCTTGGTTTGGTCTACTTCTATTACAATGCATTTCATTGGTAAGTTGATTTATTCCAGGATTTTCAAATAAATTGTAGTATGTGTAATAACACAAAATATTTTAATACTCTTAAGAATTGTTTCAGAAGAATCATTTTTACCTTTCTTCCAACTGCTTATATAGATAGGAACATTGGCCAATAACTGGTAACTAAATGATAAATTCTTGGTGGCAACTGGTTATAAACTTTCAATATCCTACTGGTAATAACAATTCATCACTGAGGATTAATTATGAATATAATCAATTGAGGATTAACTATGATCCTACTTTCTGCCTTTTAGAGTTGTAAGAGTTCAAAGGAAAATAAATTGGAGCCTCGAGTGGTGGCGCACACCTGTAATCCCAGTGGCTCAGAAGGTTGAGGCAGGAGGATCTCAACTTCAAAGCCAGCCTCAGCAACAGTGAGGCAAAGAACAATTCGGCATGATCCTGTCTCTAAATATAAAATAGGACTGGGGTTGTGGCTCAGTGGTCAAGTGCTGCTGAGTTCAGTCCTGGGTATCAAAAGAAAAGAAAAGAGAAGAAATCAGTTTATGACCAAGAATTGCAAACCTGTTATGTAGGCTATATATATCCTGTATTATTTGTAAGTTATTAAATATGTAGTGTCAACTGTTTGATATAGTGTACCAAAGGTAAATATTTAACTCAGGAAGCTTCTACTGTCTTCTTTCCCTATTTGGAGATTCATTTATTATGTCAGCTCTGGAATTTTGTTAAGAATTTATGGATTATCAATGCTTATGATTTTTCCCGTGAATTAACCTTGTTTTACGTGATATTACATTTTTATGTGGTTACCTATATTTAAAACCAAGAATAATTTGGGACCACTTTCAGGTTTCTAATAATTCTTAAAAGATCCTATTTATAGAATTCACAATTTTGAACATTTAGAACAATAGGAGATCTTAGTTTTAATGTTTAATTTTGAGATAAGGAAAATGGGATGTATTAGTTTTTATTCAGTGTTATTTAGACATTTATTTAGTAGCACATACAGGTCTGTTAGGAGTTTAGATTACAGTGTAAACTTGAGTCTTCAATTTATGACAAAAGTGATGGCATTATATTGTTGTGAAAGTAAGAATGGTCCTTTCCACCAATTACATTAGACAACAGGAATCCTATGTTGGGTGGCTGGAGTAGTCAACCCTGTTCTGTATCATACCTACTTAAAATACCCTCCAGGTGGATTATAAATAAATATAAAAAGCCCCCTCCTCCAAAAATCTTCTATAAGTATAGTTATATGGAACAACAGAACTAATACCCTCACTGTCTCACCTTTTCAAGAATTTTCCATTGTCCCTTTCTATTGCACTGAAAATTATATGGAACTTTTAAAGTATTGTCAAATAATTGGAAAAAATTAAGTAGAAATTTTCCTGAGCTTCCCATTTTCTAAAAATTTTTTATAGTACTTATTTATAATTATTTTTATAAAATTGATAATGTCCATTAAAATTAGGCAGCCACCATGTTTTCTTTACTATACATATTAAAAACTTAATTTCTTGTATTTGTATTTTTTTCAGGGCAATTAAAGCATTTCAGGATGTGCTTTACGTTGACCCCAGCTTTTGTCGAGCTAAGGAAATTCATTTACGACTTGGGCTTATGTTCAAAGTGAACACAGATTATGAATCCAGTTTAAAGGTAGGTGATATGAGATTTTCCAGAGATAAAATATTTTTTTTATTACTGTTTATGTGTGTATAAAAGGTGTTAGAGTTCATGGTAGCACTATAAAAATTTAGAGAATTTAGGATATGAACTAAAAGATAAGAAAGGGTGGGTTTTGGGATATAAAAATTCTAAGACTTGCAAGGTAACTTTTAGTATGTTAAGATTCTTAATCTAATATCTAGTAATAATAAACTAACTTTTGTTTTTAAGTTTAAATAAGTTTGTGATCAGGAGATGGTTGCCAGGTATGGATTTCATTTCAGCCTAAACATCATTTTCTTCTAAGTGATTGCCACCATTGAGAAGAGAATGAATTGATTAGTGATTCTGTATTAATCATTCATCTTTGATTTCTATAGGACTTATTAGGAAGCTACATTCCTTTAACAGTGGCACAAATATGACAGTAAATTTATATAACAGAATTTTCTCTGTGAGGCCTTTGGACTGCTAATTGATGAATGTGAAATTATCAGAAAGAAATACTACATTATTGTTCAAATATGTTAATTCTGACAAGTTTGATTTCTCAAAAAAAATTTTTATTTTCTTGGTTTATGCCATGTTTTTATCTTACAAGGCATTTTATGGAAATAGAACTTCCCTGAAGACAAATTTATTGCTTTTGGAAAGAGCTTCTGAAGAAAAAGCATGTTTTGTGAAAGTATGATTATTAAGAATATTTGGCCTTTTCCAGGTGTAGATCTTTTGTAGATTATCTTGATTTTAAAGATAGCATGTATATCTTTTTTTATTTAGTAAGATATACTTTGTACTCAGTAACATGAAAATGCCTAATAAATTTTTTTTATATTCCAATACAAATTTATTTTAAAATATTTTTATTAACATGTATATGAATTGTACATATTCAGGGGGTTCAGTGTACTTTAATACATGCATGTAGAATGCACTAATGAAAAATTCACTCACTATCTTCCCACTATACTTGCACTCTATTTCCCAGTCTCTAGTAAGAACAGTTCTATTTTTGGTTGATTTTATTTTTTAATTTATATTTTAAAGCTTGTACATTTAAGGGAAAGCATAAGCACTTGTTTTTCTGTTTTATTTTACTTGACATGATGTCTTTCAGTTCCATATATTTTGCCTCCAATGAGAATAATTCATTCTTCTTTATGGCTGATTAATACTTTATTACATATAATATCACATTTTCTTTTTAGCCAGTTTTCTATTGATGGATATATACACTAATTCTATTACTTACCTTATAAATTCTTAAATAAATACTTTAAAAAAAACTGCGTGGGTTGTCTGTTCTGAACCATTCTGAAGTTCAGTGATTTGTTAGAAGGACTCAGATAACTTAGGTAAGCCTTTCTATATTGTTGATCTGATTTTTATGTGGTCCTATCCTTCCTTCCCCCTTTCTATATTTTACTGTAGCTTCTACATATGAAAAACATATGACCTTTGAGTTTTAGGGCTTGGCTTATTTCACTTCGTATGATTTTCTACATTTCCATCCATTTTCTGGCAAATGCTGTAGAACTGGATTGTGTGATATATATCGCATCCATCTACACATCACACAAGAGATGGATGAATAAGAAATTATGATCATTTATCTATTGACAAACATCTGGGTTGGTCCCATAATTTAGCTATTGTGAATTTTGCTGCTGTACACTTTGGGATGACTATATTGCTATAGTGTGTCAATTCTAGATCTTCTGAGAAAAAATATCAGGGAGTAGGATAGCTGAGTCATATGGTGGTTCTAACTCTATTTTTTGAGGAATTTCATACCGCTTTTTAGAGTGTTATACTAGTTTGCAGTCCCACGAAAATGTTCAGTTGTATCTTTCCCCCCACAATCTCCCAGTATTTATTGTTGTTTGCATTCTTGATCATTGCCATTCTGACTGAAGTAAGATGAAATCTTTGTGTAGTTTTGATTTGCATTTTCCTGGTTGCTAGAGATACTGGCTAAATGTTTGTTACAGATTATGTATGTCCTACAAACCAGAGAATGTTTATTGCCTGGCTCTTCACAAGTCTTATACTTGAAGAAGCTATGAATCCATTTTCTTCTTTGAACTTAAACTCTTTCTTTGCAGTCATTGACAGGATAACTTGGTCTCATGAGCATAGTTTCACCTTGGTTTCATATGAGAACAGTTGGACTTTGTTAGGTAAGAAATTTCTTGCCCTCTACTCCCATTTCTTTTCTTTGCTCTTTTTTTCCTTTGCTACTCAAGTTGTATTTCATATTTTCATCTTTACTAGTATTATTTTCAGGTGTGAAATTATCACCTTAAAAGCTTTACTCCATCATTGGAAGAGGGTCCTGAGGAGTTCATGGAAATGTGTTGGGACAGTTTTACCAATGGTCAATCATTGCTCTTATTACATTACCTTTTGTGCCTAGTGTTTAGGCCCTATTAATCACAAGGGTTCAGCCTAGGTTACTCAGAAGTTGCTTTTGTTGTTGTTGTTGTTGTTTTGCATTTTGAAGGTTCAGAAGTTCATGGACATATCCAGCATTCCAAGGTTAATGGGTGTTTGTCTTTTGATATCTAGTATCTTTCTTTTTTTCTGTATTCCCAATTGCTGTCTCTTGATTAGATGCTTTATAGTACAAATTAAAAAATTATTTTAACGTTTATGTATGCTGTGTCTGTGTGTGTGATTTATACAGTTTATATAAACATATGCATAAAAAAAGAATGTCTAGAAAAGCAAAATTAAAACGCAGGCATATCATTGTCTAATTTTTATTATTGGATATATTTGATATAAAGTTTAATTTTGATTGTCAAATATAAATAATATTAAATAAATGTACTTCGAACTTTATAAGTAGAAAAAGAGAATTGAAAAGTTTATAAAGTGTGCATTGAAAGTCTTTGCTTAGCCAACAAACAGGATCATTATTTCTGCACAGATTTTTCTTTCCCTCTGCAATTTTAATCATCAGTGCTGATCACATAAGGCAGTTTATCCAAATCTTTATAGTTCATTACAAAAATATAGAGACACCAATCATGCACACAAACTACACACAAATAGGCTAATGGCAACGAGGAAGAGATTGTGAAACATTTAAGTTTAAGATAAGCAAGTGGCGCTGTGTGTGAATCCAAATGCAGTTTTTAGTAACCAGTTTCATTTTATTCTATACAATAATAATTATATTTAGACTAGCATATAATGAAGAAATGAATTCAGGGTCTCTTTTGATCCACTAAATATTCTTTTGATGGGAATAGAATTTAAAACTTGATAAAGTTTGTAGTGTTAAGTGAAAATTTTTACATTTGTGAAATATCCCTAACCCTAATCCTAACTCTAACCCTAACCCTAACCCTATATGATTTACTTCTAAATTATATAATCAAAACAAATGGACATCAGAGAAAAAAGTAGCTTTGGTAATCTGGTTTTGAAGAATTATGAGAAAATGTTTCCTAATCATGAAATATTTATTATTTTTGGATAAAATGGTATCACTAGAACTTTCCTCATTATATAATAGCAAGTTTATGATAGTATTTATAGTATGGTCATTCTTGTATCATAGGGAATTGATTCTAGGACTCCCTGCAAATACCAAAATGACAAAATATTTGTTATAACCTTATTGAGGTTTGAAAATGAGGTATTACTCAAAAGCTCTCGTGTTAATGCAAGATTGTTTGGAGGTAAAGTGACTGGATTGCGAGAGCTATAACCTAATTAGTCCATCTTTGTTTGAAAGATCTGAGTTGAATAAATACTGTGAGTGGAGAAATATGACTAACCTGATAGTGAGGTTCAGAAGAATTTGGAGTTGGCTTGAGGGAGGAATTTGGAAAAATTTAGAGATGCAGTCTCAAAAGTCTTTAGAATGTTGCAAGCAGTCCTTAATGCAAGATACTGGTGAAAACTCAGAGGTCAAGAATACCAACAGGAATGCTTTTTGCACTCATGAGGTTTTGGAAGGAAATGAAAGTACTCTTGAGAATTGGACTAGGGACCTTTCATATTATATAATATATAATAGCAAAGAGCTTTTCTACATTTTGCTCATTTCCTAAGACTTGATGTAAAGCTGAATTTAAAAGTGGTGAACTTAAACAAAAAAGTGATGGACTTTAGGAAATTTAAAAGTAGCTTAGCATTCAATGACATGTGGCAGCTTTATAGCAGGTATACTATGAGAATCAGGAGTAGAAAGCAGAATTGTTGGGGCTGGGGATGTGGCTCAAGTGGTACCGCGCTTGCTTGGCATGCGTGCGGCCCGGGTTCGATCCTCAGCACCACATACAAACAAAGATGTTGTGTCTGCCGATAACTAAAAAATAAATATTAACATTCTCTCTCTCTCTAAAAAAAATTTTAAAAAATTAAAAAAAAAAAAGAAGAAAGCAGAATTGAAGGATTTTAAAAACTTGTAATTGGCCAGGAAAGTGCATGTAAAATTAAGTTACGGTTGTTCAGGAGATATCAATAACTTAGGATATTTTAAGGACTTTTTATAAAGACAGTAGGGAAGGGGGCTTGAAAGTGTTCAGAAATTGCAGGATTACATATATTGCAAATTCAGGGGTGTAAAAGGGAAAGTTCCTTTCAGTAAAAACCATAGAATTGCTTTACATACATACAGGGACCTAGGAAGTATTTTACTCAGCTCAGCTACCTAGACACTACCAAGAGTCTGCTGCAGTAGTCATTTCAGGGGGCTCAGCTACTGCTTGAGCTGGCAGCAGACCTTGGCAGCATCTACATAGTGCTGGTTCTGCAGAAATGTAGGATGGTAGAGTTAAAGGTCTTGGAAGCTTCATCTGAAATCTTAGAGAAGACTTTAGAGGCCAGGAAAAGTATAATCAACTTTGAAACCCTCCTGGGTGCCCTGAAGAGGAGATTCCTGAAGCTGTGAAAATGGAGTTGAAGCAGTAATGGAAACTTCAGAAAATAAGAGATCAGTAATGTGGATTGTTTGCCAAGAAAAGCTTTTGGCTAAGAGAGGCTACAATAGCAAAAGGAGTGGGGAAATTCATTTGGAAATAAAATCTCAAAACCGTGTGTACTAGATGCTGTATGAAGAGTTATGGGTGACGCACCAGGACCTGATTACTTGACTGGTAAAAGGGTTTCAGTCTTTTTTTTTGCCCTATCTCTTTCTTTGGTTGTCTTCCTCCCCTTGGAAAGGGAGTGTTTATTCTGTGCTACTATATAACTTAGTCTTGATTTTCACAGGGGTTTCCACCTAAGAGTTTTCCTTCAGTGTTAGGTAAGACTTTGGAATTGGACTTTTGGACAATGCTGAAAATTAATACTATGGGACTCTTGCTTATGGACCAAATGAATTTACATTGTGGGATGGATACAAGATTTTGGAGGTCAGGGACAAGATGTTATGTCTTAGATATTGAGTGTTCCCCAAAAGCTTGTGTTACTGTTAGAGTGTTTGGAAGTGTAGTGATTTGATTTAGATCTGTAACCTCTACAATTCATTTTAGTTTGAATGGACTGATTGGATGTTAACTGTAGGCAAGTAGGGCAAAACTATACAAGGTGTGTCACTAGTGTTGTGCTCTAGATGAGTACATTCTGCCCTGTGACCCGATTCTGCCTCTCTTTGAGCTCCCTGACACTGCTATGAGCTCAGAACTTTCCTGCCTTAGGGCGATCCTCCATGAAGTACTACCCTTTTTGGGACCAGAACAATTCCCTTATGTGGAATGAGACCTCCAAAACTGACCAAATAAACTTAACTTTTTTTTGTTCGTGTATAGTATTTTGTTTATACTATTACCAAAATTGACTAAAACAAACAAACATTTTTTTCTTATTGATTATCTTTAGTTTACCTGTAGTACTTAATGCAGTGAACAGCACATCTCAAATATTTGGGGTGAAAATACTGTCTGTATTAATACATATAGATTTATTTTTACCCCATTATCGGAATTTGATATATGTAACGTTCTGGAAGTGATTCTGCCTGCATAATGAGGGTGATTAAACAATGTAAATGTGATTTAAATAGTTGTTGCATTCAATTGTTTATGGAAAAATTATAGAAAAAAAGGTGTGTATGTTCAATTCAGGCAGTTTTTTATTTCAGAATAATTTTGGTTTCCAATTGGTTAAATCTGGATTTAGAGATTGGTGATTGTATTTCATAATAAAGATAATAATCTTGAATTTAACCTATTAGCAATTTAATAATTCATCAATAATTATATTGTTCATTTGGTAGTTGGTGGAAATTTTAAATTCTTTTTTTTGTAGTAAGATTTATTTGATAGAGAAGTATGTTTTGATTTACATTCTGAAGTAAGGTCATTCGAAAGACTGAATGATTTTGAGAGAATTTAATGAACCCCTGTCTCCAAGTAAAGGATGAAATATATATCTCCAGCATCCCTAAAATCCACAGTTCCCCATCCACTTACAAAATTGCTTGATTTTCTTTGTTTTGGAATTCCTCATATATTCATATATCATTATTTAGTTTGTCTGTTATTTGACCTTTCTTTTTTAAAAATATTTATTTTTCAGATGTAATGGGACACAATACCTTTATTTATTTTTATGTGGTGCTGAGGATCGAACCCAGGGTGCACACATGCTGGTCAAGAGCTCTACTGCTGAGCCACAACTCCAGCGCTATTATTTGATCTTTCAAAAAGTTAATTAATGAACAGTAAATTTTTCCCAGTGCTGCATCATTGTGTTTGGCTTACTTCCCATTTTGAGTATCTGAATTTTCAGTAAAATAAGTTTTGGTTGAATTCTGCTAAACAGGTATGAAATTATGTTATTAAATACTGGAAGATCGCAAACTATTTTGTAAACTTATTATAATCTTAGTTACTTGGTACAAATATGTTAACTCCTAAAAGTTTTGTAGATAAATTTTAATTACCATATTTGCATGGTGATGTATGAATTAGCTCATTTTTATAATTATATTAGTATGATGATTGATGATTCACTGAATTTTCAGTTTTCTCAACATCAATTTGTAATTATTTATTTGTTCCTAACTTATTTTGTAACTTAAAGGTAAGCATTTTTGTTTACTTCCATTTTTGTGTGTATAGGGGTACCAGGGATTGAACTGAGGGGCACTGAACTGCTGAGACACATCCCCAACCTTTCTTTGTACTTTATTTAGAGACAGAGTTTCACTGAGTTGCTTAGTGCCTTGCCTTTTGCTGAGGCTATCTTTGATCCTCTTGTCTCAGCCCGCCAAACCGCTGGATTACAGGCGTGATCACGCACCACTGTGCCTGGCTTACTTCTCATTTTGAGAATCTGAATTTTCAGTAAAATTAGTTTTGGTTGAATTCTGCTAAATAAGTAAGAAATTATGTTATTGAATACTGGAATACATCGCAAACTATTTTGTATTTTGTAAGGATATTAAGGCATCTTGATGGACATGATAGATAAATAAGTATCTATTTATAAGAAATACAAATTTGAAATACAAATAGAATGATAATTTTAATAAATTGATCATTTTTTTCTTTCCCTTCCCTTATTATTGGAGAACTAGAAAAGTTTCTCTTTTATTAGTTCTTCAAAACATTACAAAGCTCTTGACATATCATATTTCATAAATTTGTTTCAAGTGCGTTATGAACTCTCATTTTTACAATGTATACAGATTGCAGAATCACATCAGTTACACATCCATGTTTATACATTGTTGCAGTCTGGCTGGGCACAATACAGGAGCCACTTGTCAAGAGAAACTAACTTTATTTTTAGAACTACACACGCCAAACAAAACAGCTCCTCAGGAAAAAACCCTCAGAGCCCAACTGCCACCACCGGCTTCCCACAAGCCTCTCACCCCAACACCAGCCTCTCCACCTCCCACAATCCTCCTGCTCTTGAGGCTGATTGGCTGGGTTGCGTGGGCGGAGCCAAAGAAGTCCCCCAATGAGCAGCTCCGTGGTCTGAAAGGGCAGGGAAGCAGCCCAATGAGCATCACCGCAGAGGAGCCAATCAGCTAGATGTTGCTTGGGCCACTGTGAGCCAATCATCAGCTGGCAGTCTGAAGGGCGGGAAAACAGCCCAATGAGCATCACCTCAGAGGAGCCAATCAGCTAGATGTTGCAGGGACCGCTGTGAGCCAATCATGAGCTGGCAGCTGGAAGTTTGCTGGGGCCCCTTTGGCTGTGGCTCTCAACATCTCCCCCTCTGTTTTCAACAACAAGCATGTGGCTTAGGGACCATGCCTGCCTTAGGTTGTCCAATACTACATATGGTCCTTACCCGTCATCGGATGAGCTGACCTCAGGGCATCAGCCTCCTGTCTTAGGTTGGTACCATTGTAATTGGATCTTACCCATCATTGACTACTGGTCCAGTATACAGCCACTCCTGTGGAGAGGTACCAGCTGAAAGATCATGACAAGCAGATGGGAGGAAGATACACCAAGCCAATTGACGGCTTCTTTTGGAAAAATTGTACCACCGATGACATCATCAGCAAAAATACCCCAAAACTACCACAAGTCGCTGCACTAACAGATAGTTCACAGTGCATACAGGTGAGTTCACAATGCATACAAGTGATACATAGTCCAGGCAAGCAGTTCAGTGATGGCAATTGCAGAAGCTGTAGATTGGTTTTATTTTTGTTTTCACCGACACTGGGATGAAGATAGGAATTCTGGCAATAATGGCTAAAGAAAAATTAATGTAACATTCCAGAAGGCACTAAAAGAAAACAAATTTCTTAACAAATTACATTGTCTTCACAATTTACATTGTCTTGAAGAGAATTATTAAATATAAAGAAAAGGAAAGTTGAAAGGAAACACACAGATCTGTTAACCTCCTTTTTTGTTCACATATTAAAACAATCCTCAACAGTTGTTTACCCAATTAAAATTAAACCATTTAAATCACATGAATAAAAAAAAAAAACTAGATCGATTTTTTCATGAGCGCTCATCATATATGATATACGGACATACGTACATTCAAACATAACACAAAACACAAGTGTGCACACATAATATAGTACATACAACACATAATAGTAAAGGCCTTATAACTTTTTACATTGCAATGTTTAAAAACTCTATAGTGAAAAAAAAAATAGAACTGATCAGCAAAACATTAACGTAGGTCTGTATGAGCTCAAGAAACAAAACAGAACTTCATGATATGGGAAAGGGCAATAATAAAATAGATATTGAAAAAAACATCCTGGTTCTGTCGCAGATGTAAGGATAGCCAAATTGGAGTTTTGGATATCAGCTGTTATGGATTTGAGCCAAATCATCTTCTTTTTGGTCTGTAGAAATTGCTTTAGTTAATCTCTCTGGAATCCAAATCGGCTGCTGCTCTCCTGTGGAAACACACAAACAGGCCCCCAACTCCAGACAATCACTGGGTCAGAACTTTAGTTAATCTCTCTGGAATCCAAATCGGCTGCAGTTCTTCCTGTGGAAACACACAAACAGACCCCCGACTCCAGACAATTACTGGGTCAGGACCTTTCCGTTGTCCTGTTAGAATATCCTTCCAAAGTACCTTGGGCTTATGCACATTTTTTGGACACATATGCCTTTCTGCAGTACTAAGTCCTGATGAATCCAAATTTAAAAAGTTTAGAGTAAAAGGGGTTATTTTAAGTTTATCTTTGAGGAGTATATACCCCTTCTCAATTTGGTCTTTTTGCTTTAATAAGTACATTTTAATAGTTTGGTGAGCTCTTTCAACTATGCCTTGTTCCTGTGGATTGTATGGGATTCCTGTTATATGAGTAATGCCAAATGATGAGCAAAATTGTTTAAAAGAGGTAGAAGTATAACCAGGGGCATTATCTGTTTCTAACTGTTTTGGAACGCCCACAGTGGCAAAATTTTGTAAGCAATGAGCTATAACATCTTCAGTTTTTTCTGTGGCATGAAGGGAGCCCATCAAAAATCCAGAAGAAGTATCAACTGTAACATGCAAATATTTTAATTTTCCAAATTCTGGCAAGTGTGTGACGTCCATCTGCCAAATATGGTTAGGTATCAGTCCTCCAGGATTGATTCCAAGATTAACTTGTGGTAAAAAGGTCACACAATTTTGACATTGTTTTATTATTTTTCAAGCTTGTTCCTTAGTTATTTTAAAATGCTTTTATAAAGTATTAGCATTGACATGGAACCTTTTATGAAAATTTGTAGCTTCTTCTAGTGTAGAGAAAATATGTATGTTATGTGTAGTTTTATCTGCTAGATCATTGCCCAAACCAAGGGCTCCAGGCAATCCTGTATGTGCCCTGATATGTCCTATAAAGAATGGATCTTTTCTGTCCCAGATTAGACTTTGTATAGTGGAAAGCAAAGAGAAAACGGTAGAGGAAGGGCAAATCCTACCAGCATCTTCAAGGGACACTATAGCATTAACTATATACTGACTATCAGAAAATAAATAAATACAGAATCTTTAAATATCACAAAAGCTTGTAATACTGCATTAAGCTCTAACTTTTGAGCAGATTGTGTGGGTACTAAAAATGTAAAAGTTTGATCAGGTGTAATTATTGCTGCTGTACCATTATTTGACTCATCAGTGAATGATAGGTGTTTTTCTTGTCATTTTTGGAAAAATTACAGGATGCAATGACCAAAAAGACAATAAAGGATTAGATGGTAAGTGGTTATCAAATGAAACATTAGATTTGCACATGATTATTGCCCAAGTATTTAACTCATTAGCTAATTCATCAATTTGATTCATAGTATATGGAGTAATAATTTTATTGGGAGAAATTTCAATCACTGCCTTTGCTGCTTTTATTCCTTTGAGTATTAATTGTCCTACAGCCTCAAGATAACTAGTAAGAATAGTGTTAGGAGAATAAGATATGTGTATCCATGATAATGGACCTTCTTGCCAAAATACTCCTGTAGAAATATTTTTTGTTGGTAGTACAATAAATAATACAGACAGACATATCAATTCTATCCAAATGTATATTTTCCATATATGTTTCAATGATTTTTAATGCATTTCTTGCTTCAGGTGTTAACATTCGGGGTGAATTTGGATCTGATGCACCTTTTAGGATATTAAATAAAGGTCCCAACTTTCCTGTTGGTATACCTCGATAAGGCCTTATTTAATTTATGTCTCCTAATAACTTTTGAAAGTCGTTAAGTGATTTGAGTTGATCTACTCGTATTTGAATTTTTGGTGGACGGACCACGGTTGAGGATAATAGAACTCCTAAATAATTAATTGGAAAATTTAATTGTACTTTATCTATTGCTATCTGTAGATTATAATTTTTTAATAAGTTTATAAGTGTGACTTAACATTCTAGCAATGTGTTTTATCTTTGTGTGCTAATAATACATCATCCATATAGTGAAGTATTTGTAGTTCAGGATTTTGATTTCTAAGTGGCTGGATTACTTTGTTAACATAAATTTGACACATAGTTGGGCTGTTAGCCATCCCTTGAGGGAGTACTTTCCATTCATATCTCTGATCAGGACCTTCAAGATTCAGTGCAGGGATAGTAAATGCAAAACGTGGACTATCCTCAGGATGAATTGGAATTGAAAAAAAAACAATCTTTAATATCTATAACTAAAACATACCAAGTTTTTGGCAAAGCAGACAATTGAGGAATCCCCGATTGAGCAGGTCCCATAATGACCATTTCATTATTAATGGCTCTTAAATCTTGCAATAATCTCCATTTACCTGATTTCTTTTTGATGACAAAAATGGGAGTATTATGGGGAGATACAGAAGGTTATGTATGTTCTTCTAATAATTGTTGTTTGACCACATCATGGATTACTTGTATCTTTTCTTTAGTCAGGGAACCCATACTGGTATTTCTGATTTCCATGTAATTTTTATTGTCTCAGTGGCCCTTTGTGAAAATCCCATGTCTGTCTGTTCCTTGATCTATTTGTATTGGTGCTGCTATACCTTGTTCTTGTTTTTCTAATCTTTTTCCTTTCCTAAAACCTTGTCTAGCCATAATAGTGGGTGGATTTTGATTGATATTATTTGTTAATGTCAAACCTAATTGATCTAAGACATCTCGTCCCCATAAATTTACACGAAGATGATCCAATACATATGGCTGTATAGTTCCTTCACATCCTTCAGGATCCTTCCAATCTAATTCCGTTGCACTTTTATGGGGATTAGACACCACTCCTAGGCCTCGAAGCGTTTGAGTGGCTTGTTGTAATGGCCAATGTTTTGGCCATTCTTGACAAGAGATGATGCTAAGGTCTGCATCTGTATCCTGTAGCCCATTAAATTCATGTCCTTGAATATTTAGTTTTAGCATGGGGCGAGAATCTAAATTTAAAGAAAGCATAGCCAATTTACACCTGTGGAGCCTAATCCCTTGGAACCTCTTTCTACAGCATTACTGGAAAATTTATCATGTAGGCTTGGTATTATTAGTAACTGTGTTATTCTATCTCCTGGTGAAATTACTGATATACCCTTTGGAGAAACAGCTATAATTTTTATTTCACCTTTATAATCGGGATCAATTACCCCAGGACTTATCATAAGTTTTTTTAGAGTAGAAGAGCTGCGTCCCAATAATAAGCCTACTGTTCCTTTGGGAAGAGGTCCTTTCACCCCTGTGGGAATGATTTGAACTCCCATCTCTGGAGTTAGTACTGATCTGGCGGAGGCGCAGATGTCCAACCCTGCGCTCCCTCTGGTTTGCCTGATGAGGGATCTGATGGACAATGTGTCCTGGGCACTACCCTGATGGGGTTGCTGGGTTCCTCCAGTGCTCCAGATATTTGTGGTTTTGGGCCCCGGAGCATTGGGCCTCCCGTCCATTTTTTTGCAATGGAGCCCGATGCCTTTCTCCACAATATAAACAGTTCGTCTTTGTTCGTTTTTTGATAATGGAGTACCCTCTATGGTGGTTTGAGAACGGCATTCATTAGCCCAATGTCTCCCTCTACGGCATCGTGGGCAAATACCCGGTATTCTACTCCTTTGATACCTAGTTTTGTTCAACCCTCCTCCTATGGGGCAATTCCTTTTGAAATGCCCTGTTTGTTGACAATTGTAGCATGTTCTTGGCCTAGCATATAAAGCCTGTTTTATTGCAGCTGCCACAATTTGCCCTTGTTCATTAATGTCTCTGGCATCTAAAGCCTGTTTTACATGACTTGCTCTTGTTCATTAATGTCTCTACATAGTTTAATAGATGTGTTTAAATCTTCCTGTTTCCATGGTCTAATGATATCTCTGCACCAACGATTCGCTTGGACATAAGCCAGTTGTTTTATTAATGACATTGCTTGTTGTGTATTCCGAAAAATTCTGGTAGCTGTTTGAATAAGCCTATCTACAAATTCAGCGCAAGGTTCATTAGCTCTTTGTATTACCTTAGGTAATTGATTTTGTACACCTCCATGTCCTTGTAAAGTCTTCCATGCCGTAATCGCCTCTACAGTAATTTGTGAGTATACGCCAGGATCATATGCAATTTGTTGCTGCTGATCCTCATAAGGTTCCTTTCCTAACAACATATCTAGATTTCTCTGAGGATAACCAGCTGCTGCATTTCGCCTAGCCGTCTCCTTGCAAAATTCCTCATTGGCAACCTTACATAACAGGCACTGACCTCCATTTAGCACAGCTTTACACATTTTATTCCAATCTGCTGGCGTCATGTTCAAATTGTTAATGGATTTGACTAAGCTTATAGTGAAGGGTGCTTTAGGACCATAGGTTGTTACAGCCTCTTTTAGCTCCTTCACTGATTTGAAATTTAAACCCTGGTAAGTTCGCTGCCCTCCTACCTCAAATACAGGGCATACTTGAGATCCCGTCTCAGGATCCCAACTATCAACTGCGGGGGTTGGGAGTCTCCTAGCATATGGAGGTGGTGCTGTTGATTGGACACTTGTGCCCTCTGGTGATAGAATGCTGTTAGTAGCATCTCCTGTAGTGGTGGTGCTGTTGGTTGGACACTTATGCTCTCTGATAGAAAGGTGTTTGCAGCAGTCTCCTGTTGTAGCTTTTCCCCTGATGGCTTTTTCTGCTCTAAACTTCCTTCCTCTGTCTGACTAGTTCGAAAGACCTTCTCTTTTACTTGAATCTTTTCCTCTTTCTGACTAACTTGAGAGACTTTCTCTTTTACTTGAATCAATATGTGTTCTCCTTCCTCTACCGTTGTCTGAACTGAAGGCTTTGGACTAAGCAAACCAGATACCAACACCCAGATGTCAATGTGCCTACTGGCAGAGTTCCTGGGCTTTTCTTTTCTATTCTTTTTAAATCTTCACCATGATGGCCAATTTAATCTTCACTGTGATATGTTTAACAACTCCTCCTTAAAAAACCATGGGCTACATTTTTGTATTGTATCAACAGATGCCCTGACTGCTCTTGATTTTACTGAGATACCTCCTTCCTCTAACAATTTAGTTAACACTCTTTCGGTTTGTTTTTTACTAATTTCTGATCCCGTATTTCTACTATAATACAACCCAACAAGATGACGCCAAACAAAACCGAGTCAGAATGCATTAAAAATGAATCCACACGAAATCATTATATCAGCCTTTCTATCCTCCTGACCTTTCCATTCTTATTTTCTCCCTATCTGTTCCTCAGATGCAAATAGTTTTTCCTCAGGTGTAAGCGGTTTTTCTTCCGTCTCACTCATCTCCAGGGACAGGCAACGTAAAACAAAAATGTAGTAAAACAAAAGAGGAATCTTAGAATGGCTACCCATCCTCTTGCCCTGTCCTCAGGGGGCGAGCAGTTTACTTACACTCAGTCGCTCCCCGTACGAGCCATCAAATGCCGCAATCTGGCTGGGCTCAATTCAGGAGCCACTTGTCAAAAGAAACTAACTTTATTTTTAGAACTACAAACGCCAAACAAAACAGCTCCTCAGGAAAAAACCCTCAGAGCCCAACTGCCACCACCGGCTTCCCACAAGCCTCTCACCCCCACCCCAGCCTCTCCAACTCCCACAGTCCTCCTGCTCTTGAGGCCAGTTGGCTGGGTCGTTTGGGCGGAGCCAAAGAAGTCCTTCAATGAGCAGTTCCATGGTCTGAAAGGGCAGGGAAACAGCCCAATGAGCATCACTGCAGAGGAGCCAATCAGCTAGATGTTGCTGGGGCCGCTATGAGCCGATCATCAGCTGGCAGTCTGAAAGGCGGGGAAATAGCCCAATGAAAATCACGTCAGAAGAGCCAATCAGCTAGATGTTGCTGGGGCCACTGTGAGCCAATCATAAGCCACCAGCTGGAAGTTTGCTGGGGCCCCTTTGGCTGTGGCTCTCAACATTTATCTTTAAATCTATTGATGTGGTGAATAACATTTATTGATTTCTGTATATTGAACCATCTTTGCATCCCAGGGATGAATCCTACTTGATCATAGTAAAATTTTTTTATATGTTTTAGTATCCTATTCGCCAGAATTTTATTGAGGATTTTTGCATCTAGGTTCATTAGAGATATTGGTGTGTAGTTTTCTTTTTTTGAGTTGTCTTTGTCTGGTTTTGGAATCAGGGTGATGTTGGCCTCATAGAATGAATTTGGAAGAGCTCCTTCTTTTTCTATTTCCTGAAATAACTTGAAAAGTATTGATATTAATTCTTCTTTAAAGATTTTGTAAAACTCCACTTTGTACCCATTCGGTCCTTGGCTTTTCTTGTTTGGTAGTCCTTTGATGGCTTCTTCTATTTGTCCATTGATATTGGTCTGTTCATATTGTGTGTATCCTCCTGACTCAGTCTGGGCAAATCATATGACTTAAGAAATTTATCTATGTCTTCACTATCTTCTATTTTATTGGAATATAGGTTTTCAAAATAATTTCTAATTTTCTTCTGTGTTTCTGTAGTGTCTGTTGTGATATTGCCTTTTTTATCCTGTATATTAATAATTTGAGTTATCTCAAATTATTAATATAATTTATATGATATGTTGTGTTTGAATTTTCATTTATCTCTTAAGAATTTTTTGATTTCCTTCTTTCTGTCTTCTGTAACTCGTTGAACATTCAGTAACATATTGTAACATATTGTTTACTTTCCAAGTGATGTAGGTTTTTTCCTTCCTTTTTTTTATCACTGATTTCCATTTTCATTCTATTATGATCAAATAAGATGCATGGTATTATCTCCACACCTTCATAATTTCTAAGGTTTGCTCTATGGCATAATGTATGGTCTATTTTTGAGAGGGATCCATGTGCTGCTGAGAAAAAAGCATAGCCGCTTGATGATGTTTGGTATATTCTATATATGTCAGTTAAGTCTAGATTATTGATTGTGATATTGAGTTCTATGGTTTCTTTATTCAACTTTTGTTTGCAAGATCTGTCAAATGATGAGAGAGGTGTGTTGAAGTCTCCCACAATTATTGTGCTGTGGTCTATTTGACTTTTGAACTTGAGAAGAGTTTGTTTTATTAAAGTTGAAGCAATTTGGTGCATAAATATTGATAATTGATATGTCTTGTTGGTGAATGATTCCCTTTAACAGTATATAGTGTCCTTCTTTATCCCTTTTGATTAACTTACTCTTGAAGTCGATTTTATTTGATATGAGGATGGCCACCCCTGCTTGCTTCTGAGGACCATGTGCATAGTATGATTTTTCCAAACCTTTCACCTTTGGTCTTTGTATGTCTTTTCCAATCAGATGTGTCTCCTGAAAGCAGCATACTGTTGGATCTGTTTTTTTAATCCAGCGTACCAGCCTGTGTCACTTTATTAGTGAATTTAAGCCATTAACATTACTATTGATATATGATTTGTACTTTCAGTCATGTTTGATTATTTATCTTCCCCCCCCCCCCCACTTTACTGAGGTACTTCTCACTGTTGGTTTTGGTTGTTGTTTTTCATTTCTTACTCATGTGGTGTTTTGCCCAAGATGGTTTGCAGTGCTGGTTTTCTGGCTGTGAATTCTTTTAACTTTTGTCTATCGTGAAAGATTTTTATTTTGTTGTTGTACCTGAAGCTTAATTTTGCTGGATACAAAGTTGTTGGTTGGCATCCATTGTCTTTCAGTGTTTGAAATACATTGTTCTTGGATCTTCTCGCTTTCAACATCTGTGGTCAAAAACTCAGCTGTTAACCTAATTGGTTTACCCCTAAATGTCATCTGCCTCTTTTTTCTTGTAGCTTTAATATTTTCTCTTTGTTCTATATATTAGATATCTTCATAACAGTGTGTCTTGGAGTTGGTCTACTGTGATTTTGTATGCTTGGCATCATGTATGCATCTAGAATTTGTACATACGTTTCCTTTTTCATGTTTGGAAAGTTTTCTAAAATTATTTCATTCAATAGATTGCTCTTTCCCTTGGTTTGGACCTCTGTACCTTCCTCTATCCCGATGACTCTTACGTTTTGTTTTTTTATGTTATCCCATATCTCTTGGATGTTTCTCTGGTGGTTTCTTACCAGCCTTACTGAGTTGGCTAGACTCTTTTCGAGATGATATATTTTGTCTTCATTGTCTGATGTTCTGACTTCTACTTGCTCCACTCTGCTAGTGATACTCGTCTGAGTTTTTAATTTATTTTATAGTTTCCTATATTTCTAGGATAATTGTTTGATTTTTTTTATAATATCTAGCTTCTGCTAAAGTTGCTTATTTGCTTTTTGAATTTGTTTATGTAATTCATTTCAGTGTGTTCTTTCTAATGACCTTTTTAAGTTTCCATTCCAACTGCGTAAGGTATTCCTTGAGTTCTTTATTTGACCATTTTCCTGATGCCTCTATCCTCTCCTGTAGATTTAGGCTGTCCTGCATTGTTTGTACTCCTTTTCTTTCTTGCCTTTTCATGACACTCATGGTACTTCAGGCCCTGTTTGACTGCTGAGTTACTGTTTACTTCTATAAATTTAATTTGGTTTTGTGTATCTCCGGGGTTTCTCCTTTGTGATGGGAGACTATGACTAGAGATGATGAATTTTATTGTACTTTAAAGCAGATTCATTCGTTTCATAAAATGTGTACGGATTCTGATGGCATATAGCGATCTGCAATTTGGTCTTGGGACTTAAGTTTAGGTCGGGTGATGTGATGGTATTGAGGTTGGTATATCTTGGCAACCTTGGAAGATTGCTCTACTGATGGGGCATATTAACAGGAGAATGGTGCAGAGTATTTGGGGTTAGCTAGGGACTTGGTGTCACTATTGATCGCCTCAGAACATTTACCTATATACATGTAGTAAATTACACATAGAGAGCATCGTAATGCTTGGGAGGAAAAGTATTTGAGGGGGAAGGAAGAAGTCGCCAAAGAGAATTTGAGTAAATAGGTAGAATTCAAGAAAAGGGGAAAAAGGAAATTGAAAAGAAATGGGAAAAAAATGCAGTCTTAAAGTTCGATTAACTTCTCTTCCAGAAGGTGGAGCTGTGCCCACCTGGCCATGCTTCTCCTCTCAATATGCAAGAAACAATCCCTATGAGGCGGCTCTTCTCCCTCACTGTACGGCTCTCCTATCCTGTTCGCCCAAGGCCTTTCCTCATCTCCAGCCACTTCCCTGCTTTACCTCCAGCCAGGCCCCATTCACCGGTGGCGTTCACCACAGAACTAGCTACACACCAGGTCTGCCGCTCCCGGGTGCCTTATTTTCTTGAACAATTGGGCACACTCTCTCTGTTTGCCATTCCCCCAGAACCCAAGGTTATGGAGCGAGGGGCTGGGGACTGTCAGCTTATTTACCTGATTCCCTCTGGTAGCCACGCCCCTGGGAGCTGGTGCAAGTGACCTCGGTTGTCAGCGTTGGTGGGAGCAGTAGCCAGGCATCCGATGTTCCTCCTGGCAACTTCGGTCAGACAATTGAGTTCACGGAGAGCTGGGGAGGGGCCTTTGAGATTTCCCCGCTGTGGGGAGGTGGGGGCCCAGGGGTTACACATCTGCAGTCGCCAGTTTCGCTGGAGCTATCCCACCCACCGAATTTTGTTGAGGTCTGTTCTCTGCCATGGTGTTCTGCCATGGTGTTGTCCCATGCGAAGGGTGGCCGAAAAGTTTCTTGAGAGTGTGCATAGTTTGTACACTTTTCTAGGTATGAAATTCTGGGCTTTACATAGGTTAAGCAAATTCTCCTTGCTCCCTAGTACCATGTACTAAATATCCCAAACCCTGTTTTTTGAAATTTTGAACAACCAATTTTCTTGGTGTGACTTTAATACCTGAATTTCTATCTTAAATTAATATTGACATTATTTTTGCAGTCCTGAGAACGAAATTGATTTAATTAATGATTAAGTTTTATGAATCTACAGATAGTTCCTTTATCTTGAGCAATAGGAACCTAGCATGCTATATAAAAGCAGCAGTGGTGTAAACAGGAAGCAGGAAGGGAACATTGCAATTCATAATGACCAGTATCTTTCAATGTGTCGCTTAATTTTTCTCTGTCCCTTTCTTTCTTCCTTTACCATCAAGCTTTATCCCCAGCCTTTATTATTGTTAACTCCAAAATTGGATATTCCTAAGTTAGTAAGGTTCTTGATGAGTAACCAAGTCTGACCTGGAACTTGGAATTGTCCTTCCTCAACTGTCCCGAATTACTGTGATTATAGGCTGCATCACTATCTGTTCCATTCTATCCAAGAGCAAGGTAGATCTTTCCATTTTGTAAGGCCTTCTTTGATTTCTTTCTTTAGGGTTCTGCAGTTTTCATTATATAGCTCTTTTACCTCTTTTGGTAAGTTGATTTCCAAGTATTTTATTTATTTATTTATTTATTTGTTTGTTTGTTTTGAAGCTGTTTTAAATGGGGTAGTTTTCCTCGTTTCTGAGGATTTGTCTCTGATATACAGAAATGCTTTTGATTTATGTGTGTTGATTTTATATCCTGCTACTTTGCTGAATTCATTCACTAGTTCTAGAAGTTTTCTGGTGAAACTTTTAGGTTCTTCTAGGTATAGAATTATATCATCAGCAAAGAGTGCCAGTTTCAGTTTTTCTTTTTCTATGTATATCACCTTAACTTTTTTCATCTAATTGTTCTGGTCAGTGATTCAAGAACTACATTAAATAGAAATGCTAAAAGAGTGCATTTCTATCTTTTTCTAGTTTTGAAAGGGAATGCCTTCAGTTTTTCTCCGTTTAGAATGATGTTGGTCTGGGGTTGAGCATAGACAACCTTTATAATGTTGAGATATGTTGCTGTTATCCCTAATTTTTCTAGTGCTGTATTTTGTCAAATGCTTTTCTGCATCTGTTGATATGATCATTATGATTCTTATCTTTAAGTCTATTGATATGATGAATTACACTTATTGATTTCCAGGTGTTGAACCGACCTTGCATCCTCAGAATTAACCCCACTTGATTGTTGTGAACTATATTTTTAAAATGTTTTGAAATTATTTACCAGAATTTTATTGAATTTTTGCATCTATGTTCTTTAGAGATATTGGTCTGAAGTTTTTGTTCTTAATTTATCGTTGTCTAGTTTTAGAATCTGGGTGATATTGGCCTTGTAGAATGAGTTTGGAAGTGTTCTCTCTTTTTCTATTTTCTGAAATAAATTGAAGAGTATTGGTATTCTTCTTTAAAAATCTTGTAGAACTCAGCTGTGTATCCATCCAGCGCTGGGCTTTTCTTGCTTGGTAGACTTCTCATGGCATCTGCTATTTCATCACTTGAAATTGATGTTTTTAAATTGTGTATATCATCCTGATTGAATTTGCGCAAATTATATAATTTTAGAATATTTTTTATTTTTTTGGAGTACAAGTTTTCAAAATAATTTTTAATTATCTTCTGTATTTTTATTAGTAATTTGAGTTTACTCTCTCCTTCTCTTTGTTAGCATGGCTTATGGTCTATCAATTTTATTTATTTTTTCAAAAGAATCAACTTTTCTATCATTGTTTTCAAATGTTTCTTTGCTTCAATTTCATTGATTTCAGCTCTGATTTTAATTATTTCCTGTATTCTACTGCTTTTGGTGTTTATTTGTTCTTTTTTCTAGGGCTTTGAGATGTAATGTTAAGTCATTTGTTTGTTGACTTTTTCTTTTATGGAATGAATTCGATGCAGGGAACTTTCCCCTTAGAACTGCTTTCGTAGTGTCCCAGAGATTTTTTTATATGTTGTATCTTTGTTCTCATTCACCTCTAAATTTTTTTAAATGTCCTCCTTGATGTATTCTGCAACCCATTGTTCAATCAGTAGTATATTTTTTAGTATCCAGGTGTTGGAGTAGCTTTTATTTCTTATTTTATCATTTATTTGTAAATTTATTCCATTATGATCTGATAGAATACAAATTAAATATTTGCTAAGATTTGCTTTTTAACACAATATACAGTCTATTTTAGAAAAGGATCCATGTGCTACTGAGAAGAAAGTATATTGCTTGTTGAAGGACAAAATATTCTGTATATGTCAGTTAGATTGACTATGTTATTGAGTTCTGTAGTTTCTTTGTTCAGCTTTTGTTTGGAAGATCTATCCAGTGATGAAAGAGTTGAGTCCCAAGATGGAAGTGAATTAGGCTTAGGGCAGCGGGTAGAGGGACTTCGAATTCAGACCTATCTTGGACCTGGGTCCTGGGCAAGTCAGTGTGTTGGATCTGGTCCAGGCCTGGTTTCTGTGATACTCTGCTGGTTGGAAGGGGTGGTCTTGTGCTGGAGGCTGGTCTCAGGCAGGTGCCTGCTGGTGGAGGGGTGGACCCACGCCTATTGACCATGCCATTTTTAAATTCGGTTTTTTAGGTTTTGGTTGTTGAGTTATGTTAAGTCTTCATATATTCTGAAGTAAATTATTATATTTATAAATTAATATAATTATATTATGTTAATTATACAGAGTGATGGGTTTCATTTTGATGTTTCATGAAACATGCTTTAATGATATTTCCCTCCTCTTCTTTTCCCCTCTTTTCCTTGATGTTTTTTCCTTTTCCTAGATTTTCCCCCCATCTGATTCTCCGTATAAGAGAAAACATGCCATACATCTCTATATATTCTGTACTTTTTCTGGTGACATAAAGTGACACACCAAAAAGGTGTTTTGGCTTAGCATGATGATTTTTGGTTCCATTCATTTTCCTACAGATGACATAGTTTCATTTTTTTATCCTTGAATAATATTTTCCATTGTGTTTATCTAGATCACATGTTCTTTATTGACTTATCTGTTGACATGCACCAAGGCTGATTGCATAACTTGATTGCTAAACATGGGCATATAGGCATTTCTGTTTTACACTACTTTAATTCCCAGGAGAGGTACACCTGGGTTACACGGTCATTTTATTTTTTTATGATTTGATAGTGACTTTATTAATTTACATTCTCACCTATAGTGTATAAGGGTATCTTTTCTACTGTATCCTCATCAACATTTGTTTTTTCTTTTCTTGATGAAACTGTGAGAAGTGATCCATTTTCAGAGTACATTATTCAGCCTCAATGTAAAATTGGGATGTAAGAAAGGCAACCAGAGGGGAAGTAGACCAGAAGGCCAAGTTACACAACAGCATCATAGTCCACAGAACCAAAACGCGTGCATTCGAATAGCCTGTAGACAAAGGAGTTAGGGAAGGTGTCAGCCTGATAAACAGATATAGAAATCTCTTTGTTAAAAACTAGTAGCTTGGCTGGGCTGTAGCTCAGTGGTAAAGTGCTTGCCTCGCATGTGTAAAGCACTAGGTTCGATCCTCAGTACCACATAAAAATAAATAAAGATACTGTGTGTTCCTCTACAAATGAATAAATTTTATTTAACACACGTAGAGTGTGCTGAAGAGATCTTTCAGCATGGCAGGGTCAAGGTACACTGTCCACCGGGACAGATTCTTTGAACCTACAGAAAGCCATCAACCATCAGAAGGAGGTATAGTATTCTTGCAGAAAAAAGCAAGAAAAACTGAAGATGTTGCCAAGATAGTTGCTGAAACAGTGATATACTACTTTTTTGATGAAACTTTTGGTGTGTCATTTTATGCCACCAGAAAAAGTATAGGAAGAACTTTTAAAGAGTGGAATGTTCCATTTCATTAGTCATCATATCCAACTATGAAGTGGTATAATCAAAAGTGGACATTTGTTTAAAAGCACAGATGGAAGAGTGACTTAAAAGAAGAAAAAAATTGCTCAAGAAGAAATCAGCAGAAAAAGAAATTAATTATGATTTTCTTCCATTGGTTTTATCCAATAAGACCTTCAGAAAAACCTCCAAAAAATAAAATTATTTAGGCATAAAAAAGCAGCAGAAGTAAAGGGTTTCTAAAGGCACTGCTACCACTCCTGAGAATTCTGCAGATAGTTAGGGCCCTATTCAAGTTTGTGCATCAACATTTTTGGAGAAATAAAAATCTGAAGTGTTGGGAATGGTGGATGACAAAGATGATACAATAGTTTTCAAGCATTGCATTTCTGATACAGAAGGAGTACAAGGGACTTGAACACTTAAACTGTCATGGAAAAAAAGACTAAGACAAAGAAAAACTTAGTAATTTTTCTGATACAATGTCATATATATAAAAATATATTCATAAGATACAGTGAAATATAACCATCGACAGACTTTAGAGAGAAAACATGCTGGTTGGAAAATAGTCAGTACTTTTGTCTTTCTCCCCTTGTTGAAGTACAGGAGTACAGCAGAGCTTGCAGTGCTTGGACTAACATTGCCTTTGTTCAAGTCTCCCTTAGTTTTCAGTTTTCCTGTCTCTTCTTTATTTTTGCCTGTATTAAAGGGTCACTGTTAACTGCACATTTAAGTACCAATCTTCAGCCTTTTTTCTTATTACCACTAAATAAAGACAGTCAATCCTGCTTAAAAAAAAAAAAAAAAGAAGAAAAAGAAGTTCTAGCTTAAGGAAAGACATGAGAGCTGCATGTGTACCAGAGTGCATACACCCCAAAGACTACTTTTCTGCTACAAGAAAAGAAGTACATATTTTAAATAAACCCCATTAGAGATGCTAAAACCTACGTCATGTTTAGGAAGACTGTACTCTATAGTACTGAGCCATGAAAGAACCCAGGGAAGGACCTTGTGCATCAGAGGATAAATGCTGATTGTGACTACCCCTGGGTTTCTGACCACAAGGCGCTTAATCTTGCAAAACTGTTACTAGGTCTGGGGATATAGCTCAGTTGGTAGAGTGCTTGCCTTGTTTGCACAAAATTGTGGGTTCAGTACCTAGTACTGCGGTTGTGCACACACACACACACACAAGAATGTAATTAAAGTCTGACTTTATTTTTGCCCCTGTATCTCCCGTCTTCGATCCCATTGTTTGCGTTTGGATGAGGTGAATGTGTTTCTCAAAATCTTCACAGTACCCATTTTGATTAGGGTGAGATGGAATCTCAGTGTAGTTTTTGATTGCATTTCCCTGATAGGTAAAGATATTAAACTTTTTTGGGGATTGAATTCAGGATTATTTGACTACTGAACCACATTCCCAGCCCTGTTTTGTATTTTATTTAGAGACAGTCTCACTGAGTTACTAAGTGCCTCACAGTTGCTGAGGCTGGCTTTGAACTTGCAATTGTCTTGTCTAAGCCTCCCAAGCTGCTGGGATTACTGGTCTATGCCAACATGCCTGTAAGGTATTAGACATTTTTGAAATATATATTTATTTTTTTAGTTATAGATGAACACAATATCTTTATTTTTATGTGGTGCTGCGGATCAAACCTAGTGCCTCACACATGGTAGGCAAGCACTCTTCCTCTGATCCACAAACCCAGCCCAAGATATCAGACATTTAAAAAATTTATTTATTGGTCATTTTTACCTTCCTTTTGAGAATTGTCCATTGGGATCATCACTCTGTTAGTTGATTTGATTGCTCGCTCTTTTGGTCTTATCTTTTGAGTCCTTAATATAACCTGGTTATTAATCCTCTGTCAGACGAATATCTGGCAAAGATTTTCTCCCATTCTATAGGCTGTTTTCACTCTGCTGATTGATCACTTTGTTGTTGTTGTTGTTGTTCTGAAGCCTTTTGTTTTGGGATAATCCCAGTTTATCAATTGTTTTTATTTTCTGGAAATTATTACCTATTCCAGTATCTTGAAGGGTTTCCCTATGTTTTTCCTCTAGTAGTTTCAGGTCTTCCTAAGATATTTGATCCATTTTGTGTTCATTTTTTGTAAAGGGTGAGAGGAATCCTTAGTGATTCACTTTAATAAAGCTCTTTCTTTTTGCAAAAACTGGTGCCATGATATTGATCAGGATCACTCAGCTCAAACCTGCTCTTTAAATCAGTTTGTAGCATAGAATTTGTAGGCAGGAGTGGGCAGAATCTGTTTTTGACTGGATGGTAAGAGATAGAAATTTTAGCATTTTTTTAAAGGGTATCTTACCTATTGAAAGATTACCTTTCTTTCAGTGGAGAATTACCATGTTCTGCACAGAGGAATTTGACCTGTGATGTCAAATGATTATTGATCAGACAAGCTAGCTTCTTTTGTGCATGTGCATTCTGGAAAGGTTGTTTCGATACTGTTCGTGAGTGGATTATAGAGGCTTTTCCTGAAACAATACAAAACATTTTATAGTATATGTATGTGTGTATCTAGTTCTTATCCAGTTTGAGATCTGTGGTCTGCAAATATTTTCCCATATCTTGAAGGTTTGATAATAAGTCTTTTGATAGTGTCCTTTCATGCACAGAAGCTTTGAGTCCTTTAGATGACTCCCCCCCCCAGTTTATTGATTTTTTTTCTTTAGTTGCCTTTACCATTGATGTCATATCCAAAAAAAAATCATTGCCAAATCCAAAGCCTCAAAGATTTCTTTCATATTTTCTCCTAAAGGTTTTATCCCTTACAGTAATGTTTTTGAAATATTTTGGGTTAACTTTTGCATAAAGTGTAATATAAGGATCCAAATTAATTCTTTTCATGTGGATATTTGGTTTTCCAAACATCACTTACTGAAAAGTTCTACTTAAAAGCACATTAGAGTTCTCTTTATAGCACCTAATTATCTTAAAATCAATTTTGCTTTTACTGGAGTTGATCAAATCCTGGCTCCGGGATTCCAACTAACCTTGAGCAGCTATATAAATCAAAGGCTAATTAAAGAGATGAATGGTATGGAAGGCTGGAGTTTCTTCTCGATGTGGCTACACAGGAAAGAATATAGAATTCTGTTTTGCAGATGCTAACACTAGTCATAGGGTTACATGGGAAAGGAGCAAAGGCAAGGATTGGAGGGCTGCTATCAGTCTGCAGGCCAGGAACTGATTGATCATTATCTCAGAGTCAAGAGCAGCCTTGTTGGTGATAAAAAAATAAAAGTGGCTGCTGTCTGGAAATATTTTAGCTATAGTCATAAGAGGTTTATCCACCAGACCTGTCATCACTGAGATCCAAGGTAACTGCAAGAGAGAATGACTTAGAAGAATAAGAATGAGTCAAAAAATTCAGATGAAATTAGGTCAGTGATTGAGTAGCTTTCAGGTTTAGGTCAATGAGTAGAGACTTAAAAGCTACTCCAGTAGTTAGTAGTAGCAGGACCTTTGGAAGAGCTGGCAGTTGATAATACGCAGATTATGAAAGTTAATTCCATCCTGACATTTTCAGCCTTGAAGGAAGAGAAGACAGACTGAATTTGGGGATGATAGGAATACTTCTGACACAGTGAACATGTCGAAGTGCAGTCCCTAGCAGAAACCTGTCCCAGAGTTTAAAGTGCTAAAGGACTTTAAAGAGCCATATGAAGAGAGATGTCAGGTATACATCCTGCTTTCAGTTATCCATCACATCTGTGCAGGTCCAGGTGAAGAGTTGGTGCTTGTAGCAAAAGCAGCCTCTCTCTTTATAACATTTATTCACAATTTTTTTTCGTTATATTGAGCAGTAAATGTTAGTTTTTGAGAATTCTAAATGATTAATATAGAAATGTTCTTAATAATTCTACTTTGATTTTTTTATTGAAACAGTTCTTAAACTTTTTAACAAAGAAACTGGTATTGGGAGTATATGTATTACTATTTTAAAAAAATATTTAGTAATTAGATGTTTAGCAAAATTAAGAATATTTGCTTTATAAATAGAACTTTTGTGATTTCATGCCAATTGTTAATTTTTGTTGTTAGTCATAACTTAATGTTTTTTAATGTTTTGGTGTCTTAATGTTTTCTTGTGTTTTTAGAACTCGTTTTATAGATGTATACATTCAGAATTTATTAATAATTTTAATGTTTTTATTCATATAATTTATAAATATTTTTTAAAAACTACATTTTATATATGAATTTGAACATGGATTAAAGAATCATACATGCACACACACAGGGTTACAGGTTTGAAAGGTCTTAGAGTTTAGTGACATTGAAGAATCAGTACAAGCAGACATGTTTTATTCATGTAAATTCTCATTTCATTATTATTTAATTTGGTTCATAAAGTTTATATCATATTTTAATATAAGTTTTGATACTCTAAAAAATACCACTGTACCTCTAAACTTTAAAAAGTGATTTAATATCTGTGTCCATTTAAACACTTTATAATTTAATGTTTTATTTACTTGACGATTCAAACTTTTTTTATATAACTAAACATTTAGTTGATGTTAACTCTTATTCTTCATTTGTTACTATCTTGTGAAAATAACTGGTGACAATTCAGATATAAGTTAATGATAATGATTTTATTTGACTGAGTAGTATATTTTGTTTGTATGGCCTTTATTCTGTCATTAGACCTTAGAAAGCTAAAGTAGAAAATAAAATTATTTTAAATAACTCTAAATTTAAGCATTAATTTTTTTCACTTTCCTCTTTGTAGCATTTTCAATTGGCTTTGATTGACTGTAATCCCTGTACTTTATCCAGGGCAGAAAGTAAGTATTTTTTAAGTACAATATTGTTTTTGACTTTAGAGCAAGAACATTTCAAATTATGACCATGAGTATATGTTTATGTTTACTATATCTTTGTTTCTATTGCTAATTGAGAGGAGGAATGGGAAGACATGTGGGTGATTCAGAGACATGTTCAGTTCATTTGCGTACTACTTTTTTTTCTTTCTTTTTTGGGGGGCGTGTGGATCAGGGATTGAACTCATGAGCACTCAGCCACTGAGCCATATCCCCAGCTGTATTTTGTTTTTATTTAGAGACAGAGCCTCACTGAGTTGCTTAGCGCCACACCATTGCTCAGGCTAGCTTTGAACTCACTATCCTCTGTCTCAACCTTCCAAGCTGCTGAGATTACAGACTTGTGCCACCATGCCTGCGCTCGCTTGCTCTCTCTCTCTCTTTTAACTTACAAAAATCAATGTGCCCTTTTAAAAAAAAAGACAGAAAGAAAATCAATGTGATCATTTAGTAACTCTAGAAAAGCCTGGTTTCTCACTGATCACTAATACTTATTGCCAGCTTGATAATCATTATTATCAGATATTCCTTGTGTCCATTTTAAAATAAAAGCATAAATTCTCCCCTTTTGTACATTCCTTGTATTTTGACTGTGTTACAAACGCTGTTACAAATCACAAGTTTTCAAAGCAAAGAATAAGGTAATGTGACACTTAATATTATATGATTGTCTGTAAGACACTTAACAGTGGTTAAGTATCCCTGGATTCAATCCCTGGTTTAAATAAAAATAAAACATATATGAATGTATTAAAAAATTGAGATTTTTACCTTTTAAAAAGTGACATTGTGTCTTATGAAATGTGAGGTCAGAGTCTTGGGCCCTGAGACTAAATCTAGATTGGTTTCTGATGGTATAAACATGCCTGCCAATCATCACTGTTCTTTTCCTTCCTTATAATCTTCAACAGATTACACAAGTATAGGGAAAATGGGGGCCTAAATGTTTATCTTTGCCTTTTTCTTAATTTATAATCCATGTACCTCCAATAATGAAATAAGATAAAATTTCTATTAATTGGACTTGATAATAGTAAGGAAAGCTGGGGCTGGGGATGTGGCTCAAGCGGTAGCGCGCTCGCCTGCCATGCGTGCGGCCCAGGTTCAGTCCTCAGCACCACATACCAACAAAGATGTTGTGTCTGCCGAAAACTAAAAAATAAATATTAAAAATTAAAAAAAAAATAGTAAGGAAAGCTGAGTGGGAAAAATAACTAACGAGGAAGAAAATCTCTCAAACTACGAGGTAAAGGGGTATTATTCTTGTGCCTGTGTGTGTATGGCATATTATTTTGTGATATATTTTATTCAATAAATAGTATTTATTTTATGTGGCAACTATTTAACTTTGCTATTTACCTATAAAGCCATATGTTGTCCTACAAAGTTGGTTGAATTTAGAAATGTAATTAATTATGAAAGAATTTTCTCTTGTATGGAAAGAAATCTGTAGTTTTACATTTGCTTGTGTTTTGAATCATGTATTATGTCATTGTTACTTTGGCTCTACCTTATTACTTGAAATGTAGCTGTATTGAAATTGATTTTTTTCCATGATCCATTACAGTTCAGTTTCATATTGCCCACTTGTATGAAACCCAGGTAAGCATTTTAATTTACCTTTCTTAAAAACAGACTTGTCCACCTATGCTTTCAGTGAAATATAATATACCAGGAAAAAATTTTTTGCTTTAAACAAAATGAATTTATCATATGATTTTATTTAGGTATTTTACTATTACATATATTTTTAGTGCTTTATCCTTATTAATTGTGTTTGAAATTTTGTTTGCTGATACAATTATTTAAGACAAATAAAAGATTTTGGGACTTATTCAGTATATTTGTAATATTTGTGGTAACTGTCATAAACTTTTAATTCATTTTCTAAATATAATAATTGATATATGGTTAATATTGATATTTAATATGATTTACATCTATGGCTATGCCATAAGAAAGTGTCTCCTATTTTTATGTGTGATGTTTAGATTTCTTTTCAAAATATTTATGGATGGTTAGAACCAGGGATTATTGTAGAAGTTTCTTCAGTATTTTTCTCTAAGACTGTGAAGTCTCTTAATTATCTTAGCATTTGAAATGTCCAGTAGTGTTACACTTCTTTAAGATTATTTTGTTTAGAGAAAATTTTAGTTAAGAGTCTCAGGTGAGGGCTGGGATTGTGACTCAGTGGTAGAGCACACAAAAAATAAAGGCATTGTGTTGTGTCCATCTACACCAAAAAAATAAATATTTAAAAAAAAGAGTCTCAGGTGAGTTTTGTTACCACAGAAACATACAAATTTATAGTTTGTAATGGAAAATAGGAAAGAAATTGGTTATAACCTAAAGTAACAGTGTTTATTGATATTGAGTTCTATAACACCTTTAATTGTTTATTTTATAGTGTTATACATTTTGTTATTAACATGGGTTTCATTGATTTTTAAAAATAAATGTAACTACTCCATAAATTATCCAGTAAAAATAATATTGGTAAGAGAAATAAACACAAAGGGGAGAGGGGAGAGACTGGGTTTAGCAATATAGTTACAGTATTTAGGTATGTCCCTACTGTTATTAGTTTTTCTAGTGTTTTGAATGTGAAGGTGTACTTTTTCTGTATCTGATCATATAATTCTTGTTTTTAAGTCTATTAATATGATAAATTACGTTTATTGATTCTCGTGTGTTTAGCCAACCCTGCATCCCTGGGATGAATCCCACTTGATCGTAGTGCACTATCTTTCTAATATGTTTTTGTGTGCGATTTATCAGAATTATATTGAGAATTTTTGCATCTATGTTCATTAGGGATATTGGTCTATACATTTTCTTTCCTTGATGTGTCTTTGGCTGGTGGTGTTATCAGGGTGATATTAGCCTCATAGAATGAGTTTGGAAGGGTTCTCTCCTTTTCTGTTTCATGGAATGCTTTGAGGAGTAATGGTGGTAATTCTTTGAAAGTCTTTTAGAACTTGGCTGAGAATCCATCTGGTCCTGGGCTTTTCTTTGTTGGTAGGCTTTTGAGGGTGTTTTCTATTTCATTACTTGAAATTGATCTGTTTAAATCATGTTTGACCTTCTCATTCAGATTGGATAGGTCATATGTCTCTAGAAATTTGTTGAAGCCTTTGATATTTTCAATTTTGTTGGAATAAAAAGCAATCATAAAATTTGTTTGGAAAATAAGAGATCCACAATAGCTAAAGCAATCCTTAGCAAGAAAAATAAAGCAGGAGGCATCACAATCCTAGACCTTAAACTATACTACAGAGCTAAGGTAACAAAAACAGAAAAGTATTGGCACCAAAGTAGACTCGTAGACCAAGGGTACAGAATAGAGTATGCAGAGACAAATGCATATAAATATGGTTATGTCTAATAAGCCATAAACATTCACTGGAGAACTGCTAGCCTATTCAACAAATGGTGCTAGCAAAACTGGAAATCCATATGTAGCAAAATGAAAGTAAACTGCTGTTTCTGTGTTTCTCACCCTGAACAAAAACCAACCCAGAGTGGATCAAAGACTTAGGCACTGGAACAGAGACCCTGCACCTAATAAAAGGAAATATAGGCCCAAAACTTCACCACATCAGCCTAGGATCTGACTTCCTTAACAAGACTCCTAAAGAGCAAGAAGTAAAATTAAAAAATCAATAAATGGGAGGCATTCAAATTCAAAAGCTTCTTCTCGGCAAAGGAAACAATAAAAAATGTGAGGAGATAATATACAGATTGGGAGAAAATTTTTACCAGTTACACCTCCAATAAAGAACTCAAAAAAACAAATAACCCAGTCAATAAATGGGCTAAGGAACTGAACAGACACTTCACAGAAGAAGAAATAGTCAATCAACAAACATGAAAAATTGTTCATCATCTATAGTAATTAGAGAAATGCAAATCAACACTAAGATTTCATCACTCTTGTTAGAATGGCAATCCTTAAGATACAGGCAACAATAAATGTTGGCAAGGATATGGGGGAAATGTATACTTGTACATAGCTAGCAGAACTGCAAATCCGTGCAATGGATTCCACTATGGGAAGCGTATGGGGATTCCTCAGAAAACTGGGAATGGAACCACCATTTGACCCAGCTATCTCACTCCTTGGTTTATATCCAAAGGACTTACAATCATTATAGTACAGTAATGCAGTCATATCAATGTTTATAGTACTCAATTAACAATAGCTGACCTATGGAACCAACCTGGGTGTTCTTCAATGAATGAATGGATAAAGAAAATGTAGTATATTTTTAATAGAATATTACTCACCTTTAAGGAAATTATGAAATTTAATGAAATTATGACATTGCTGGTATATAGATGGAGTTGGAGAGTATCAAGCTAAGAGTAAGAAGCCAGTCCCGAATAACTAAAGGCCAAATGTTTTCTCTAATAGGCACATCCTAATCACAATAAGGTTGGGAGTACCAGAGAACACTGTGGTGTTGTGTTTTTAGAGTATCTTCATTTGAGTGGGACGATTTGTTTTCTTACTTTTTCATATTGTGTGTCTACCCAGTGGATATAGGGCAGTAGTTTCTACTCCATGGTGTCTCTAAAGGTTTCCTGTACTATTTTGTAAGAGACGAATACTAACAACAACCATTACAAGCAATATATAGCATTGTACTAAAAAGTTGCTACTATAATAATGCCTAAAATGTTAATTATCACAATAAACGGAAATGGTAACGATCAATTATTGCGTGTAATAAATACAGCAAGTTTGCAAAAAGTTTTATAATTTCAAATGGTGGATGGGAGAAAACAGAACTGATGTAGGGTATGATGAGTATGAGGGAGGAGTAGAAAAGACAGAAGTAAAAGAATAAAGGAAGAGAAGAGAATAATAGAGATTACCTTTTAATGGAAGAAAAAAAGAATCAAGGGAAATAGAGGAATGTGTGTGTGTGTGTGTGTGTGTGTGTGTGTGTGTGTGTATTTTTTTTTTCCTAACCTAACTTTTCTGACATTTCTTTCACTGTGGTGGGATGTATATAGATAGATATACATATAGATGTATCCCATAGTTCTTTGAAGTTCTTGTTTTCGGTTTCGTATCATTGTCTGTCTGTGCTCTGTTTACAAGATTATATATTTGGCTTCTGTGCTCCAAGTGTCTAGTCTGTTGGTGATGCCTTCTATTGAGCTTTTATTTTTATTTTATTCATTTCTAGGATTTCTGCTTTTTTGTTGTTGTTGTCTTCAGGGGAAAAAATAAATATGTATGCATATATGTATATGTATAAATATATATGTACCTATATATACATACATATATGTATATATATACAAACATACATAGATATATAGATACACATACATATGTATATATAAAAATTTTAAAATATTTAAATAAAAATAAAAGACTACAAAACTAAACTAAAATTTCAAAAAAATGATATATCTTAGTTTACAGAAATAGAAAATAACTGCTTTCATAAATGGTAGAAATGAGAAAAAATTATAAAAATATATTAATAGCCATGTACCATCAAGATCACAATGAAACAGAAAAATAATTTTGAAAAAAAGAAAAAAAATCCTTATAAAAGGTTAAAATAATCTTTCTGTTGGCAGTTCAGAATATTCCCACTTTCTCAGGTGTTTTAGGTGAGTTTGTCTGGAGCATGGATCTCCACTCTTTGGATTGCTGGAGTGAGAGGAGTAATCCCATAGGCAGAGTTCCTAGAGGATGGGTTTAGGTTTTACTGGGCTCCAAGCCCTTCACTGAATGCCAGTTTTGTCTGGAGATTTTTAAATCAGTGCACCTCCAGTGCCTAGTACTTGCTGGTCCCTCTTGGAACTTTAAGAGAATTATGGGATACATCTATGTGTATATATATATATATATATATGTTTATACATTCCACCACAGTGGAAGAAATGTCAGAAAAGTGAGATTACCCGAGGGATCCTCCCTGGGTTCCACTTTTGTGATGTAGGAACCAATTCTAAGTCCCCTCTGTAATCTGCAGACTCCACATTTCCTGGTCTCAGGTTTAGCCTTCTGCCATTGCCTTTCCAAGTTCCTGGCTAGATACATATTTCCCAGGAAAATCCTGCAAGCACTAAGATTGGAAGGGGAGAGGTAGAGCCAGGTGGGTTTCCATGACAGTGTTCCTCTGTGTAAATTTCTCTCTATGTTTGATTTTTTTCCTAATCATTAAGCACACTGTGTCATGTATTTACTGGCCCTGTATTTCAGGCCAAACTCAGGTTTGCCAGGAATTTGCTTCCTTAAAAAAGGCACAGCCCTCCCCTGTGCCTTGGCTGCAAAATAGTTCCTTCCTTCTCCCAGGGAAAGATGGTTGGTTCTTTCCGTGCACGTGGATAAAAAGTGCAATGAGGAATATCCTTCAGAGAGTGATATTGTGAAACAAGTCTTTAAGGTTTGTTGGGCAATGTCGTTGTTCTCTAAATGCTCTGTAGCCAGACACACTTAATTCCTCCCCTAAATTCATATTTCTTTAATTCTCTTTTCCCTCTACTATGCTTATGGAGGGATCTCTCTGGCTGGCACTTCTGATCCCGCTATGGCAGTGGCTATGCTGCTGGGATTTTTTTTTCTTTATTTTATTATATCCAGCCTCCTGTATCTCCAGTCTGCTTTAATGTCCAGTTTTAGGTTCCATTCAAACGTCTCTCCATTTCCCCTTTTTTGTTCACTCATTTTGCAGAGAAGCTACCTGTCTCCTTTCTTGGTTTTATGCCATGGAATAGCCAGGAATGACACGTCCTTTATTCTGCCGTCTTGGATGAAGCTTAGAGTTTCTTTTACTGTGTTGAATAAGAGTGACAACAGCGGATACCCTTTTCTTGTTCTTGGCCTTAGAGGAAATGCTTTTCCTTTCTCCCCATTAAGTGTGATGTTGATTATGGTTTGTCTAAAATCTTTGTTATAATAAGGTATGATCCATGTGTACCTTATCTGTATAGGACTTTTACAATGAAGCCATGTTAAATTTTATCAGATTTTTTTTTTCCTGTATCTGTTGAGATGGTCACATAGTTTTTATCTTGAGTGTATTTCCTGTTAATGTTTATTGATTTGCATATCTTCACCATCCCTTGTATTCCTCGAATAAAACCAGCTTGATCATGATGTCTCTGAGTTTTTAAAAAATCTGCTATTGAATTCAGTTTGCAAGTATTTTGTCGAGCATTTTTTCCATAGTGTATTCATTGGGAATCTTAGTTTTTAGATTTATTATTTTTCTTTTTACTTTTAGTTGTTGTGTCCCCATCAGGCTTTGGCGGGAGGTTAACTGGATTTATAGAATGCAATGATTTTATGGAAATCCACTGTGACATCTGTTCTGATTGTTCCTTTTTACCTCTAATCTTATTACTTTAGGTCTATTCTCTCTTTCTTTTGGTTAATTTGGCTCAAGATTTGTCAATCTTGTATATGTTTTTAAAGAATCAACTCTTTATAATCCTTTGTATTCACTTTGTTCCTATCTTTCAGTGGAGCTTAGTAGTAACTGGGTGCTTGTGTTCATTTATCTTCTGCTATCTTGTTATGGATTTACTGATACTTTACTATTTCATCTTGGCTTCATTTTGATATTTGTTTTCTCTTACGAATATTTTGATGTCACAGTGTTGCATAGTATCCTCAAGATGCATTTTGGTTTTCTGAGGTGAGTACTGTTAACTCCCACATGAATTTGTGATCAATTCTTTTATTTTTTTTGTCAGACTCCATAGATTTTTAAGTTTTATAGATCAAATTTAGATTCAAAGGCTCAAATTCAGTTTTCTTGATTTTCTTATTTTCCTTCTATTTATTTTTTTATCTTTTGTAATATTATTGCTTCTTCTGGCTTTGTGTTTAATGTTTTCCACATTTTTTATTGCTGAATTAGCATGTGAAGATAGGCATCATTTGTTTTTCTTTGAGGCTGCTTTTGCTACATATCTTATTAGATTGTATTTTTGTTTTTATTTATCTGTGTGTGTGTATTTTCTAATTTGTGACTTTTGTTTGAATTATTGTTAATTTTAAGTGTAAATCAGTTAATTTGTACTTATTTATAATTTTCTAACAGTTCTCTTTTCTGTTATTAACTTTCTTGTGGATGGCAAAGATAATCTGTATTATTTTACAGTTTTAAAATTTATTAAAAGATGTTGTACTGTCTATATTGTAGGGAATGTTTCATGTGTAGTTGGAGGCATGTGTATTCTATTCTAGTAGCCATTAGTGTGGTTGTTGTTCATATTTTTAAAATTTAGCTTAATTAACAATTAGTATTATTAATAGTTTATTACTGTTTGTTATTACTGATTATTAATAGTTATTAATAGTTAATAATTCATTTTTGAAAATGGGTTTGATGTCTTTATCTATGATTATAAAACATCTCCTTTAATTTTGTCATGTTGTCATTCCTGTATCTTGGAATTTTTGTTTTGCATGTATATGTTTATAATATGTAGTTTTTCCTTTTTTTCTTTTTTCTATAAATAAATATTGCTGGTTTAACTCTATCTATCTGTCTGTTTATTTATTATTGTGGTGTTAGGGATTGAACCTTGTGCATTTGAGGCAAGCACTCTATTAACTAACCGTGGATCATTTAATGCCTTTTTTGTCTTTTTTTTTTTTTTTGGTAACTTAAAGTTAATTCTGTCTGATACTAATGTTGACACTCAATCTGTATTTTTGTTCCTATTAATGTGGAATATTTACTTTCTCTCCATTTGAACTATCTTTTGTTGTCGATAACATAAAGTTAGAACTTGAATTTATACATTTTGTTAACTCTGCCTTTGAATGGATAATTTAGTTCACTTACCAGTAATAAGGAAAGGCATCCTACCATCCTTTTGCTTTTTTCTTATGTGGTAGAGGTTTCTTTGGTCTCTTATTTCTCTTCAGTTTTTTTATTTGTGTTTGATATTTTCTAGTGGTTTAGTTTGATTCCATTCTGTCTTCCTTTTCTCTTTGGTTGTATAGGAATAGTTTTATCATGGACAAGATTTTTTTAAAACAATAGTTTGAATTGGTACAAACTTACTTTAAGTGGCATAGATTTTTCTTGTAGATTTATTCTTTCTCATATCGTTGTTGTTACAAATTATTGTTTTAATATTATTTATCTTTTAATATGCTTTTGTTTATTGTTTTAGCATATTTTCTTCAGTTATATAGTGAGGAAAAAAGAGGAATTATAAACTTGAAATTGCTAATACTGGCTTTTTAATGTTCCCATGTACCTACTTTCATCAGATTACTTTTTTAGTCACAGACAGACAGATTACTTTTTTAGTTTGTTTGTTCCTATGTAGAGTCCTTTCATTCTAATCTAAAGGATTTATTATATCTTTTCTCATAGGCCAGGTCAACTTTGTTTATCTTGATATTGCTAACTGTCTATTATTATTTTAGTACCAGAGATCACCCTAAATATTTGAAAGGCAGTTTTGCCACATATAGAATTCTTGTCTGACAGTGTTTATTTTATTTTATTTTTTACTTGCACTACTTTAAATATTTCATCTCATTGTTTTCTAGACTTCATAGTTTCTGATGAGCAGCATAGTTATGCTGCTTTGAAGATTCTGTCTTTGTTCTTAATTATTTAGATACCTTATGTGTCTTGATAGTAATATCTTAAGCTTGCCCTTCTTTGGATGAAGATTTTTAAATAGAGATTGCATCTCATCAGATTTTTAAATTTGCCTTTTTATAAAAACTCAGGTTGAAACTTTTGACTTTTTAAACTTTGTTCTTTCTGCCTCATTCTTTCTTTCTGACATTTATATTATGCATATGCTGATATACTTCACAGTTTTCCAGTGTTCTCTTAGTGTCTTTTAATTTTTTTTAATATTTTCATTCTTTTAAAAAAATATTTTAAAAGAATGAAAATATTAAAAGCTCCACTGCTTGGATGAATTTAGTTGCCTCGTCTTCAGATTTTTTGATAAGTCTGCCTGCAGAAATCTTATAATGAATCTTACTATAAATAGTGAATATTCATTTGTTGTTACACTTTTAAGATGTATATTTTTTTAGCTTACTTTTTATGTTTTTACTTCTTTATTGATATTGTTTGTTCAAGATTATTTTCAATTTCCTTTTGTTCTTTTCCATAGTTTTTGTTATTTAAATGTATTTAAGGCAGTTGCTAGAAAAGTGTTTCTCTAGAAAGTATAACATGTGCTGCCGCTGAGATAGTTCCCCTTTATTATATTACCCAATAAATCAATAAGCATTACTTTTTTGAAGGAGTTTTATGTCGTGTCAAAGGTACAAAGAAAAAGGTACAAAGATTTTCAACACATCCCTAATTTCCTTGCATATATGTTGGTAGTAATCCATTACCAACATCTGCTGCCATAGTGGCATATTTATTTCAGTTGATGAAACTGCATTAATATTTCATCATGGTCATCACACCACCATTTAAATCAGGGTTCACCTTTGATGTTGTACTTTCTCAAAATCTGAACAAACACGAGAGTATCATTACATTGTCATACCAAATAGATTAACTGCCCTAAACATATATGTTTTTTGCCCATCTTCTCTTCAACCACTAATTTGGCAACCATTGTTTTTACTATTAGATTTGTCTTTTTCCAGAATATTGTAGAACTAGAATCAGGATATGTAGCCATTTCATTTGGATTCTTTCATGTAATCATATGCAGATAAATTTCTCTCATGTCTTTTTGTGGCTTATGGTTGATTTCTTTTGAGTTGAACAGTATTTCATTTTCTGAATGAGTTGGTATATTTTTATACTAATTATAATAGTATATTTCTTCATTCATCATCATTGTGGTGTCCATTCTGGGCCTTTCTTTGTAACAAAATAAGTTGTTTAGATTTTAAATGAGATTTTATTAATGTATAGATCTGTAGGTTTAGTTGGAAAGAACTGTCATTCTAACAGTGTCCAGTATTTCTATCTGAAGACATGAACTAACCATTTTTTAAGTTTTTGTTTGCTTTGTTTTTTGGTTTTATATATTTTGGACACTGCTTTTTGTATAGCTGTCAATAAAAATATTATAAGACATGCTAAGAGGTAAAGGACTCAGTTTGAAGAGATCATAAGCACGGCAGAGATATTGAATAAGCAGATTGGGGATGGTAGAATGCGGAAGGCAGAAGACTCTATTTGTGTGGGGAGTTGGAGAAGGTCTTGGAGTTGGATATGTCTTTTTCCTTAGGTCAGTTAAGCCTTTATCAGGTTAACCTTGGTAAACAGTTTCTTCTAAAGAAAAAGAACAGAGTGCTTCCAAGATTGAGGACTTGTGAGTAATACTCAAAAAGAGTATGAGTTCCTATGGTGTTTTTACCAAATTTGTTTATGCTGAACTCCTTGCAATTTTGGAACTCATATGGAAAGCATTTTCGGAGTTACTTTATAATGTATAGAATAGCAGTTCCTCCATTTGGTAAAGCAGTAGATTGCCATAAGTTACTTCATTTTGAGTTTAAGGACTGAGATGAAGTAACTCCACACTGCATACAAGTAAACAATCATTTGCCTGGAAAGCAATAAGGTACAAACTGATAAGTAAATCAGTCATGCTGTTACCGCTGTTGACCGGTAAAGAGTTCTTGCTTCTCCAATGTTGAAGAATAACACCAAGGAAGCACGCGGAGGCAAGGTCAGAGTAGAAATTAGAAGGTTATTAAAGGACAGCAGAAAAGACTTCTCCTGGAGGAAGAAGGGGACCCAAGAGGTGGAATCCATGGAAGTGTGGTTGTTTCCCCTTTTTATAGTTTTGGTGATGGACTGCAAGGGGGAAGGGTTAGGACAGAGGTGGGCCAAACGGGCAGGAAGGACTTTTGGGATGGGCTTATCACTTCTCTGGGATGGGCTATCTCCAAATCTGTTGGGGGTTGTTTCCTGGGCTCCATTAATATTTCTTTGAGGTGGACTTTGGCCTAGGGCCTTTTTGGGACTTCATTAACATTCCATGAGTTGTCCTGTTTTCCCTGAGTCATTCTCAGCATGGCCTCCATTTTAGATTTCACTCAGTATTAGACCCAGATTTACCTAACTACACTGACCACCTAACTTTAAATCTGGCTTCAATGCTAATATGAATGATCACTTATCAGCTAATCAGAGGCACATGGATGCATGTGCCTGTATTAACTCTTATTGGAAAAACAAGCCCCAGTTATCAAACACACTAGACCACTAAATGATGCAACCCCCTCACTTGAAACTACAAAAGAAGGGGCATTCCAAGACTGGACACAGCAGCACCTGACTCCATTGCCCAGGAAAGTTGCCAAAGCAATGAACCTTTGAATCTCTTTCCTCAGGTTTTAGTAGAATGTGGTTTCCCTGATGGTGAGGATTACACATGGCCACTGCCACTGGTCTTCTCCAGCTCACAATTTAAGTGACACTGTGAAGCTGCTACCATCCAGACCTTGACCTAAAACAAGTTCTTGCTCTTGGTTCTTTATATTATTTGGCTACTTACTTTGACTCTTTGCGTTCATATCTGCTCTCTGCCTCAGCTCTCCCTTCAGCCACCTTAATCCTTTTTTAGCTTGTGTGTGTGTGTGTGTGTGTGTGTGTGTGTGTGTGTGTGTGTGTGTGTGTGTGTAAAGTGTGGTTGTGACTTGAGGTTTTTAAATATGAGAAATGAAAATTGGAATAAGAGAACCAGTGATTGCCCAACTTCACCTACAAGGTCATCTACAACTCTTCAGTTAAAAGTGGTGTAGCTTGTGAATTTACTATTGTTCAGCAAACTCTGAAATTTTGGAAAGACACTAATGTGTTTGGTTTATGGTAATGTCAGCACACTTAAAACAATCACAGTTCAAGTTTCCCTGTGTTGGCAAAAATTTCTGCACTCTAATTCTTTTCTTGGTATTTGCTTTGGCTAGTCTTGTTCTCTACATTTGTCCTTCATTCTCTCCCTTTTAGGAGACTTTGGTTTGCCCCCAACCCCATCTCTTTTGTGAGTCTAAAGACAGCTATTTGTCTTTGAGTTCCTATGGCTTTTTACTTGTGAGGATGGAATGTTAACTATTGGCTTTGAAAGGGTAAAGTTTCTAAGCTGGAAAGCTTGAATTAAAATTAGGTATTATTAAGTTCCTCTGTTACACCCAGATTCCTGAGATAGTTAAGAAGGCGTCCTACTGGCCATTTAGCCTAGAGCCCTGTGCAGTTTGTCACAGGGCCCGAACCAATCAGTTTGAATGTGTACCCCGCTTAGGAATGACCACTCACCCCTGCCCAACCTGTTTCCGACAATGAATGTGCCAATCACATCTCAGAGTTGTTGTTTAATTTTCCCGTGCCTCATGATGATTTGTTCTGATGTATACAAAGCCCACCACCCTCTCCAGAAAGTGTACTTAAGCTCTGCTTGACCTCTGCTCAGGGCTCTGGGCTGCTCTCCCTCCTTGAGTGAGCACAGAGTCCCAGAGTGCTGGAATGGATCCCCAATAAATATCCCCTTTTGCCAATTGCATGGAGTCAGTCTCTTGGGTGGTCTCTCCCTCTGACGTTTCGCCAGACCCTTACATTTGGTGCGTTGGCAGGGAACAGCGCTTCTCCGGACAGGGAGACCCCAACAACGGACTGCTTCAGGGGGGTAAGTAAGGCGCCTTTCTCTTTCTCTCTCTTTCTCTCTCCCTCCACTTTCTCCTTCTTGTTTTTATTTTGCAATCGCTTGGGTTCGATGTCTGACTCCATGGGGGGCATGAGCTCCCAGAGAGCATTCAGGTTCGGTTTCTGGCTCAATGGCGGGCGTAAGTCCCCAGAAGGCATAAGCCCTCAGAGCCTCCGGTGGGGTTGGCAGTGTTTGTGTGTGGCTGTCAGTGGAGAGCGTAAGCTCCCCCTGGCGGTGGCAGGCAGACGTGTCTAAGGAGCCACAGGCCACACCCCAAGGGATGCTTTGGGGGACTCGGGGGGACGGAGGTGCCCCTCGTCGGTGTGTTTTGCTGCCAACCCGTCTGGCTTTTTTTTCCTCTGGTGAAGGCGACTGTCTGTCTTTAATTTTTGCTTCTGAATTTGTGTTAAACGTTTATTGTGTGTGCCTGTGTTTGTGTCACGTTTGTATTGTCTCTCTGCCTTTCAGAATGGCCCTCCCTCGGAGTTGAATGGCCCCCAGGAGAGTCCCTCCATCTCTCTCTCTCTAATCTGCAAAGTCAGAGATATTGTCTTTGAGCCAGGCCACATGTCCATCTAGATCATGGCTTCTAACCTTTCAGGACCTCTGCGAATCTCTTCCTGCATGGGTGGGGTACGCACAGATCTGTCCTGTCCCTGTTCCTCCTGGCCCCTCCACCCACCTGTCCTTTCCCCCCCTTCGCCATCTCCTCTCCCTGGAGGGGGGTGGTGCTCCGGTGGGCAGGGTTGGAGGTAAGGTGGGGGGGACCGCCCCTCCCCCTGCTCTGCCGGTAACCATTTCCACCACAGTGGGGCAGGCGGGTCAGAGATGGACCTGGCAAGGGACTGCCCCCTCCCTCCGACCACCCGGGGAGGGGGGGAAGGTGGCTAGGGGCACCTGGCCCTTTCCCTCCCTTGTGGAGGCAGAAGGGACCAGGTCCCCAGAGTCTGATTGGCTGCTTGGGATTGCAGCCTCAAGGCGGGTGGTAAACTTTGCTCCCCTTTGTTAAACAAAATTAGGAAAACAATGTTTTCTTTCCCTCCCTTAGTTGGCTTGAGTGAAAATAGAGATGCCTGCTGATTAAATTGGTGTTAATTGGCTTTGGGGGATGGGAACCAAATTTTCAGTCACAAATTTTGACACTCACAAGGGGGCTTTTAAGAAATCCCCACTTTGCTTTCTTGGGGAAGCCTAGCACTCAAAATAACTGCAAACAGAGGATGAGCTGGCTACTAAAAAGTTAGGAAAAAAAAATATGCCTAGTGCCTAAGGTCAAACCAAACTGGAGGAGAGCTAATCTTGCAAGTGAAAGGGAAAACTGAGGAATTCCCAGCAGCTGCCAGAGCCTTTTTCTGCTTTGGGGAAATTTCCTCATTTTTTTCTCTGCACTATAAGGATTACTCCACCTAAATGCAGTAAGTCAGTCACACTGAGAATTTGCTGTGACCTTGCATGTGTGTTTGAGAAAGGTGACCCTGCTCAATGACCAGGGTGGATCCAGGATTAGGGTGTATCCTGCAGGTTTAAGATAATTTGGGTTTAGGGTGTTCCTGGTTTAAGACAATAGGGGTTTTAGGGAAGTTGAAGGTTAAAGATTATTGCTGCTGAGATTAGGGTGCTCCTGCTGCTTGTTCCCATTGAGTTCTCGTGAGATTAAAATGGGATTGGGAAAAAGCCTCCTGGAGTAGGTGAATTGGTGGCAGAACATGGATTTCCCCAGAACCTGTTTGTGTAGAGGCCAGTGTGACTTCGGGAATAAAGGACTGCTGTTTGAATCTACAAGGTGTGTGGTGGCTCGTGATTCTGTGCCAAGCCGAGACATTGGCAGCTCCTATGTGAGGACATCTTGTCCACTCATGGGAAATCTAAGGTGCCACTGATAGGAGTCATAATTAAATGGAAGTTCAAAACCTGGAGAGATTTTTTTTTCTTATCTGGTCTGTTTTAAAGGTTATTATAGATTGTTTCTTGGGGATAATCTAGGCTAAATGTGTGTCTAAAAGACGTTTCATTGTAACATCTGGTATCTAAATGAGTTTGAAGCATTGTATAATCTTGCAGTTAAAAGTTAGGGTTAGGTAATTGTTTAGTTTGTGGTTTCAGACAATTCATGCCAGAGAACTTAGATACTTAGGATAGAAAATTAAAAGAACTCTACTTCCAAGTTGGCAAGTAACTCCCAATCATTCAGTTTTATTTTTTTCATCAATTTTTGAACTGGGTAGCCTAAGGAGATTTCCCTAGGTATACAGTGCATTGATTTGGGCAAGGGTAGTAAATTACAATTTGGTATCTGTTTCTTTCAGTGTGTAAGATTTAGGAAAAAGTGTTGAATTAAAACGTTGGTCTGGCTTATTGAAATGACATTAATTAGCAACAGTCTTGGGAATTTTTAAAGCTTAATTTCAGATATGCATGGTAGTGTGTGGTTCTCTTTTTAAAATTTTTCAGGCAAATTTAATATAACTTAATGTTAATTTAGAAACTTCAGAACAAGCAAAGTGGCTTAGAGGTCCTAAAGAAATTTCTTCTGATGGTAGAGATCCTATTTCCAGTTTTATGTAAGCAAGTTTTTCTAGTGTAAAAAGATGAAATTTTGGGAATTGCGTCTTAAATTTGTATCATAATTTTCAACATCTAAACCTGGAAATTGTAACTTAAGGTTAAAATTCCTTAGGCCTAAAGTGTCTGCTCAAAATAGCAGTTTTTCCCTGCTCCTTCCAGACCTTAGCCAGGGGTTAAGCTGATATGCAAACAGAAGCAGCTTGGAGCTCAGGCCCAAGGGGAAAAAAAAAAAAAGTAAAAGTGTCTTTTTACCTGAACTCAAATTAGACCAAACCAAAAAGTAAATTGTATGGTATTTACTAATTACTGGCTGGTCATCTTTTTTAGGACTCTTGCTTTTTCTTAGATTCTGTATTTCTTTTTTTTTTAGCTCAATATTTTGATCCTACAGACAAGTTAATGTTTACTGATCAGTTCTATTTTTGATCAACTGTGGAGTTTTTAAACATTGCAATGGAGATTTCACCTGAGAAAACAGCTACAAGGCCTTGTATATGTGTGCACACTTGTGTTATGTGTTGTATGTCCATATATCATGCAGTTATATGACAATTGGCAGATATATGAGGAGCACTCATAAAAAATTAAAAAAAAATGGATCCAAATATCTTTGATTCACTTGATTCAAATGGTTCAATTTAGATTGGGTAAACAGATAAAAGTAAAGATGTCTTTAAAATTAAACTTATAAGTTTCTCTATGTGTTCAAAAAGGCCCTAATAAAATGTTAACTCTGCTTAAATTCAAAAGTTTACAAGTATTGTTTCAAGATGTGAACAGAAGAAGGTTAACAGATGAAAAAGAGAAACTAGAAGGTTCTAGGTATGGATTTAATAGAGGGAAAATGTGTTTCTGGATAAGAGTTTAAGTAAATAAGAGGGTTTAAGTAAGTGATAAAGAAAGTCTGTGTAAGTTGGTTATAAGTGTAAGTTTTTGAACAGGTAATCTTTAAGAAATTAAACAACAACTTTGAGACGTGATTGGCACATTCATTGGCGGGAACAGGTTGGGCGGGGGTGAGTGGTCATTCCTAAGCGGGGTACACATTCAAACTGATTGGTTCGAGCCCTGTGACAAACTGCACAGGGCCCTAGGCTAAATGGCCAGTAGGTGGTCTCTCCCTCCAACATTTCACCAGACCCTTACAGCTTCTTACTTGCAATATAAAAACACAGAAATCTATATTTTTGAATGGGAAATACTGTGTTCTTTACATGCTTCATAATGTTTTGATGTTTTGAATATTTTAATATGACATTTCCAGAAGTCAAATTCTTCCTCCTCAGAATTTGATTGTTTGCTTACTGCATTCTTTTTATTTATTGTAGCCTGTTTGTGTAGTGACAATGTTATGTTAATTTTTTTGTAACCGTCTGTATTCTTTTTTATTTGTGTTCTCTCATCAAACCCTTGTTCTTTTAGCTTCTGTTCAATTATATGACACATAATAAAGATTTCTTTGCATCCCAGAAGTAAAAAGTAAGAAAGTAAACAAAAGGAGAGGGAAGTGGGGAGAGAGAATTTTTTTAAAAAATAAAAGAAACCACCAAACAATTTATCTGTTTTGCAGATTATCCCTTTGATGAGGCACAGAGACATTTTCTAGGTAGCTTACAAATCTTAGCCTTCAATTCCTCTTTGCCATTTGAAATGCAATGATTTTAGATCTTTAAAAGCATAAGTCTTTTTCAGGGTGTTGGGTATGGTTTTCCAAATTCTCCAGTGAACTCCACAACTTTTAAATATCATAATTCCCAAGAAGGCTCTCTTTCCAGTTTTTTCTTTCTTGCTTTTCTAACACTTTGATTGCTATAAACTTTTGGTTATCCAAAGGCAGTTTTTGATTTATTTTGATAAATTTTTATGGCTGGATGGGCCCATGGAGTTGACTATATTATTGTGGTGTTTTCTGATTATATCCTGGAAATACATTTTTAATTATTTATGTTTTTTTCATTTTCAGTTGGTTGTTAAATTTGAAATGAGTTGTTTACAAATGGCATGTGATGGGGTCATATGTTTTCATTCTCTTTTCTCTCTTTCTTTTGGTACTAGAGATTGAACCCTGGGGTGCTTAACCACTGAGCCATATCCCAGTCCTTTTTTATATTGTATTTAGAGACAGAGTCCCAATGAGTTTCCTAAGGCCTTGTTAAGTTGCAGAGGCTGGTTTTGAGCTCTTAATCCTTCTGCTTAGAGCCATCCTTCTCCAGAGCCACTGGGATTACAGGTGTGCTCCACTATGTCTGGCTTTATTCTCTTCATTTTACATTTGAGGTATTTATTGAATGGACATTGGGTTTGTGTTGGCTTTTAAAATTTTTTTTTAACTTTTTAAAAACTGTCATCACTTTGTGTTCTTGCCTGCCTTTTGGATACTTTAGCATTAAAAAGTTGTATATTGACATATTAATATAAATTCAGATATTCACATCTTTGCAATTTCCTTTGTTATTCTTCAATTTCCTGTGTTATTCTTCGATGGCCTTGGGACCCTTATCTGAAAATTTCTTTCATAAGTTTTATTACTAATTAGATTTTTATGTACACATAAATTTTACTTCGGAATATAAGACTTTCTCTTTCACCTTGACTGCCAATTTTAGGGTATGTGAGTGTGTATGTAGTTGGGATGTGTTTATTACCATGTAAGTGGAAGTAATTATGAATTTTAAAGATGTGTCTTTGTTTAGATTATGGCGTGGTTGGGTGCTTTGTGAGACAGACATAAAAACAATATTATGTACCTCTCTACTTCTTTACTTGTTGGGTGTGTTTTGGTCTTTTTTACTCTATGTCTAGCACAGTTTTTACATCATTGATATAATCAGATTGCTCAGCTAATTTAAAATAATCATGAGTAGTTCTTGAAATGACACTTTCTACTATTGTACTTTTAAAAATGTCTAAGCTGCTAAGGGAAATAGAGCTATTGTAAGCCATTATTTTGTTAAATTTTTTAAGATAAAATTTACTTGATTTTCTTTTGTTAGTATTTTCTTTGGTTTTGGAGGAGTTTTCTTCGGCCTTCTGATGAGAACAAGAAAGGATTTTAGTTTCATTATAAGTTTTTGAGGAAGATGGGTGACAAATGGAGTCACTTATAAATTTTATGTAACCTTAGACAATATTATTATATCCTATCAGTGGGAAATGTAAAGTAACCCATTTAAATTTAAATTTAAAGTAACCCATTTACGAATATTTTGGAAAAAATATTCCCCAGAACTGAGCACTTGAAAATTCAAATTCTACTACTTTTTGTTCTCATCCAAAGGGTAGTGACATTTGCTTTTTTGCTCAATGTATTAATTAACCCTGCCTTTGAAAGTGTTTCTAGAGTGATTAATGCATTTTCACATAGTGTAATCTAGAGATAAGAAAGTAAATGAAAGGATATACAGAGACTATAAGCAAATATTTTACCATTTTATGTAAAAGACATTTGAGCATCTCCCAGTTTTGGTATCTATGGAAGTCATGGATCCAGTTCCTTATGGATACCAAGGATCAACTGTATATTGCTGCAGTTTTTATCTGCTTAATTGCTTAAAAAGTTAATAAAGTTATTGTTGGTTGTTTAAGATCAAGGGTATTTCTACTTAAAGGCTTTGTTGTTTCATTTTTTCTAAATATTCCTCTTCTCCCCTACTCTTCAGAGGAAGTATCACTCTGCAAAAGAAGCTTATGAACAACTCTTAAAGACAGAAAACCTACCTGCACAAGTAAAAGCAACTGTATTGCAACAGTTAGGTACATAAGACTTATTTTTTATTACCCATTACATTCATTTAAAGATGTTGTTTTGCCATAGGATGGGGTAGTTAGCCTTCTGCTTAGAAATTCATTTTCACTTGAAATCTGTTTTAGGATTAAATGTACCATGTATTGTGTTATAATTAAATTTAATATGAGTACCTTAATTCCTTTCTTTATAAATGTGTTATTTTTCTTTTTTGTCTATAATTATTATATTTATACCTATTGTTAGGCAAACTTTGTCTCACCATTCATCCAGATGTAATGAAGCTAGTTCTTTTATATTCTCAATATTTCTCTTTACCATTAGACCAAGGGAGGATGGGGTTTGAGTACTTCTATATGCAGGGTTCTTAGGAAGTTAATTGAATTAAGACAATTTATTACAGTTTAATAAGTTCTGAGCTTGCTTTAATAGTTTTGTTGATAATAGGATTGATAGAAACATTTCACCTATGTATTAGAGGATATCTCATTCTATATTTCCTTGAATAGAGTTCTTTATTCGTATAATGAAGAAATAATGTATTTGAAAATAATATAAAGTGTTAAAATTTTAAAGATAATGAGGATTTCTCCCAATAATTATTTTAGATAAGGCTTATTTGTCTTCTCTATGATACTTGGCATTTGGGTCATGGTTTGGTTGGTTGGTTTTACTTTCACTGTTTATACATAGTAGGAGCAAATAATTTCTGCGTTTCAATGAGGTTTGGAATAAGAGGAATGCTATTGTATGTCTTTTTTTTTTTAATACAATTACAGTATCAGCAAAGCTTAGTTTTGCTTAGATAATACTTTTGGCAAAGAAATTTTGTATACTTTAATTGAGCCACAGCTAAAACACTTATTTCTGTTTATCACATAGTGCCTCATAACCTAATATTTCAATTGTCTGTGTAGCTATAGTTTTAAATCTAGTTATTAAGTTAACAGTTGTGGTGCATAACTCTATACCATTCTCATAACTTTTTGAACTTACTTTTCACTGAGCTCTTCCATACAGTCTTGGAGTTTGTTGTTGTTTTGTTTAGTTGTTCCATCAAACGCTGTCATATTTAGGATCTTCCTGTAAATAATCTATGTTAGTAAGATGCTGGGCCTTTTGTAAGGTTTCAAAAATGAAAAAAGGATTTACCCTTGATTATATAATCTTGCATTTATTCTTTGGTAATAAAGATAGGATGCATAAATTATTCTTTATTCTTTTTGGTGTATTGTGACTTTCAAAGGAAAAATAAGTGTATCATCTTTAGCCATATCATTTCTGGATTTTTTTTTCAAAATTAAATTTAGGAAAGGAGAATTTCTGGTTTATAAACTCTAAGAAATCCAGTGCCTCAAGGTCACTTAGTTATTTTCTCTGTATGATACAGATTATCTTGCACTTTCATTCAGTGGTTTCCAATTTGGGGAAAACATAATCTCAAGCAATGGAATAAATTACTAAAATATTGTTTTAATTTATTTGTACCCTATGTGGTATTCTTAATGCTAAAAAAAAATAGTTGAATGATGGGTAAATACATGTGACTTTTTGTTGTTGTTGTTGTTACAGGTTGGATGCATCATAATATGGATCTAGTAGGAGACAAAGCCACAAAGGAAAGTTATGCTATTCAGTATCTCCAAAAATCACTGGAGGCAGATCCTAATTCTGGCCAATCTTGGTATTTCCTTGGAAGGTGAGATTGAACTCTTTGACTGCTTAGAGTTGATATGCTTTGTAAAATGTTAGTTTACATGAAATGGTCTGGTCATAGACATATTTTAGATATCTTAAATATCGTAAGATTTTTTATGTCTTTAATATAATGAAGATTTCTGGAAGGTGAAAATGGACAATCTGAATGTGTTTGCTCTTATTGAGATATTCTTATTTTGATTAGATTTTGTTTTCACATTATTGTAATCTTAGTTGAATTGTTCTTAAACAATATTAAATAGCTTTTTATCAAATAGCAGTCACTAATAGTTTTTAGTTTGGTGTTTTAAGTTGTGCCTGTAAATTTCTTTTATTTTTTTCATTTATTTAGTAAAACAGAAAATGCATTTATATTATTAGTAAAAGCAGACTTTTACATAAGAATTTTACATATTAGAACTGTTTTTCTACCTAGATTTCTTTTTCAGTCAAGAATAAGATTTGGCACGGTGGCTCATGCCTGTAATCCCAGTGATCGGGAGGCTGAAGCAGTAGAATCACAAATTCAAAGCCAGCCTCAGCAGCTGGGAGGTCTTAAACAACTGAGTGAGACCCTGTCTCTAAATAAATTACAAAATAGGGCTGGGGTGTGACTCAGAGGTCCAGTGCCCCTGGGTTTAATTCTTGGTACCTCACCTGCCCCCACAACAACACAAAAGAATAAGATTTGTAGCACATTATATCATAGCATTGTGGGTGTGTCTAGTGCCAGAGATTTGTATTATTGTAGTTTACTGTAATAAACACATAGGAAACATACTCTTTAAAGTATGAATTTTGTACAAATGCTGTACTTTTACCAGCTTTATGTGAGGACAGCCATATTCACAGAGATCTTCTCCAGTAAATCAGGATTTAAAGCACTAGTGTACTTTTTACTTTTAACCTTTTCTGGATAAAAGTTTCCAAGTGAACAGAATGATACCTGGGCTCTCTCTCATTCAGTGAAGAGGTCACGGAGCAGGGTAGAGGAGAATGTGGCTGCAGAGTTGCTAAACAAGAACTCCAGAGACCAAAGAGGAAGCAGGTCTGATTTTACTGCACAGTTTTTTTATACACACACACACACACACACACACACACACACACACACACACACTGAGGCAGTAGCTAAGCAGATACTTATGCAATTTCTGGCCAGCTGTCCTTGCAGCGACCAATCTAGGAATGGGCCGTGGAGCAGGTGAAGGGACTGCAACACGTGGCCTCATGCTCAGGGCTGTGCCTATGGCGTAAGTGGTTTGCTGCATACATGCCTGGCATGGGGGGCTGGTTTGCCACTCAGATGCCCTTAATATATGCCATGTCTGCAGTACTCCATGCACTTGTCCCCACAGAACACTTTCTTGACTTTTTAGATAGAAGATGGTAACCTATTTTAGGTTCAGTATTATTTTTTAGGTATTAATTAGCTTTAAATTTTTTTCTTTTTTACTTTATGTTCCTTCGAATCTGCTTTTTTGCTGGGAGAAAGAAAACAAGTTTGTGAAATTATATTTTAAAACTTATAAGTTCTACATGAAGAACTTAGGTGTTATTAAAAATATTAAAATTTGATGACAGTAATATTTCTGATACATGTATACATTATCTATGTGTTTAATACTATGTTGAATATTGAGCTCACTTATTAGTTGGGATGTATATATAAAAGGGAAAAGAGTGGGTAATACATTTATACTATCACTAGTTATTAATTCTGATAATGGCTTCCTAAGATGGTATAATGTTAGATTTGGGTTAGAGTAGGGTGCTTCCTAGTTTACTCATTTTGAGGCAGACAGTAGATCTTACCTTGGTAGGTAGGAGTAGGGCCTTCGGAAAAGAACAAGAGGGGAGAGGGAGGGACATCATGCCAACCTAAAAAGAGACAGTGTGTCTGAAAGATATCCTGGGAGTTGCTGCTCCCTGCCAGTGTTAACCACAGTGCCTTCTTCTGACCTAGAATACTTGTTTCTGTGTCAAACATCTTCAACCACAGCAGCCTTCCTTAGTTGTCCTTGCTCTTATCCCTAAGTCAACCATAAGCAGACTCCTACCCAAATGCTTCCTCTTGTTTATAGACACGAGACTAAAATGTTGGACCCATCTTCTTAATTTTGTAAAGAGATTGAAATCATACATTCCTGATTGTCTTAGTAAGTTCAAATCCATGAGTTGATTGGTTCATAGCAGGATACCCATTAGCATCATCCCTCTCTAATGCCCCTGCAGAACCAGTAGATAAGCCTTAACATCTTTATGCAAAGAACATCTAGTGCTAGTTCCTCAGTAGTTCCTCCCACTCTTTGAGGCTCTCTTCTTTCTCTACTTTAAGTAACACTTATTTCCCTATCCTTTGCTTGTCTGTGGATTTCATTACTTGAATTCAAGAGGCAAAGAATCCAACTTCTTAGATCCACTGTGGGAAACTAGTCCAGAGGAATAAAGTGTTTTCCGTAAAGTTTCATAGTAATTATTATTAGAAAAGGAGCACCAGCTTCCACCTGTGTTTTTATTGTTGTTTTAATTACTCAGACTACTTCAATGTAATCTAGACAAGTTACATATAGGAAAAACAGTATGTCAGTAGACTCAGACATCTGTGATTGGGCTTGTCAGGCTTAAGTGTTCATATACAGATGAAACCCAATTATAGAAACTTTTGTTAGGCATGAAGAATAGAATTGGAGCAGCACATGCTTGTGATCCCAGTTCTTGGGAGGCTAAAGCAGAAGGATCAAAAGTTCGAAGACATCCTCAGCAGCTTTGTGAGTCCCAAAGTAACTCAAAATAAAAGGGGTTGGTGATGTGGCTCAATGGTTAAGTTTCACTGGGTATAATTCCTGATACCCAGCCTCGAAAGGAAAAAAAAAAATGACATAGAATTGCACTGTGGGATGCATATGCACAGACTAGGGTGGCCTTTTATATGTCTGAAGAAAAAAGAAAGTTTAGAATTTTTCCGGGAGAAAGAAATATATACAAGGAATTCTGAAAGAAAGTTCATTGTCTGTCTCAGCATTTGAGGGAGCTGGCAAGTTCTGACTACCAACTGGCAGAAGTTAACTTTGTAAAGGTAATCTGAAGGTCAAAGTTGGCAGTTCTACCATGGCTTGCCAAGTAAAAACTGTCTTAAAGATAGGATAGTTTGTTTTATTCTGTGAGATGATTTCTGAATTAGGGTTCTGTGATTTGCTTTCCTTTCTCATCTTGTTATTCGAGTATTGGGAAAGTCCAGGTTTTTGTGTATTTATATTTATTATTCATATGTTTATTTTATATTATTATATAAAAATAAAATAATAATAAATAAAATAATGTAAAAATAATAGTATTTTAATCAATGCAAAGCATCCTTGAAAGATGTGTCTAATACCCCTGAACTCCATTTTAGTGGAGTATAATAGGAATGACTCCATTTATATAAATGAATTTTCACAGGTATACTGCTTCTATTTTCACTTTTTAGAAATGGACTATGAAATGTTGCTTATTACTCTTGGCATTTGTGAAGAGTTGTCTGATGATCTGAAATTCAGTTCATTTTAAGAAAAAATATGTCTTACTCTCTCTTAACATTTACATTCTTTCTGGTTGTTTACATTGTTGCTTTCTTCTGAAATTGTCCCATTCTCCCAGCCCTTCTACACAGGTTGTAAGAACTCTCTGATATTGCCTTCTTTCATTTTTTTTACACTTTTAAATTTCCTAGAGCCCATAGATAAGCCATTTTTTAAGGCTTATTTCTATCCCTCTTTTGATAATGTCCTGTGTTCTTCAGTTTCATGAGATTGAAATTTAAAGATCTCAGTACTACATCTAGTTGTTCTTTGCATTATACATACTCAAAGACTGTACCTCACATCCTCATTGGCATGTTTTAAAACTTTTTTCATGATGTTTTTTTCAAACTAGTTTCTCGCTTTTTTAAAAAATGCTTTTAGTTGTAGATGGACACAATATCTTTATTTAATTTTATTTATATATGGTGCTAAAAATCAAATGCAGATTCTTACACATACCACTGAGCTTCAACTCCCTTGCCACTAGTTACTTGGTTTTATAACAGTATTTCTGCCAATTTTTAGCTGAACTAGGTTTTAAAACAGATTTATTATCCTCCTACTTGAATCATTCAGTTTTTTAAAACCAATTATTAGGTGTATTCTTTCCCCACCTTTTTCTTATTTGTCCCTTCATTACTTTGCCTGTAACTCTAAGACAATGTATGTATTCACCTTCTGTAAGTCCAAATTTATGTCCTTTTTAGACTTTAAGTATCAGTCTTAAGGTCTAAAAAAAGACAGATTTGTGAGCAATTTCCTTTAAAGTTCTTTTCTTAAGCCACTTGCCTTCTAAGAAAAATCACAGAGTAGGTTAAAATTTTCTATTTTTAGGCTAATTTTCTCTTTTTTTGCACATGTGAGACGCTTTCATGATGAAGTCCTTTAAACCAATATGAAATGTCTCCGTGCAAATTTTCCTTTTTAATTTATGTTTCCCAGGCATTTTACCTATGCGAGTTATAAAAATTTCATTGAGTAAGTACAGCAGTCAACATAGGGTACTTGTTTCATTAATAATATTAAAAGACTTTTGTTGTTTTATATCTTGATTGTCATCCTGAGTGAAACCATACAGATAGTTTCTTGAAGAATACTCATGTGTGTGGACAGCTGTACATATACTTGCACACTCACATGCATATATGTATATATGATGAGACAGGTTGTGTGAGGGGAAAGATTGCTACATATAAGAATGTAGAGTTAAATATAAAGTGTTGGAAATGATACAGTAATTTTCCTTTCACAACAAATAACTCAAAATGACAGAATGATTGCTGTGTTATCAATTGGAGAATGAGAATTAAATCCAGTTTAGAAATCATTACCAATAGATTGTGGATTTTTTTCTGTACTTTTAACCCTCTACTCTTACGATGTAGGAAACCTGAATTTAAATTATGTAAGATGAGTTCTGTGTTTAACTCTCAGTATCAAAGCATTGAAGAAATTCACAGTGTAATAGTTTCAGTAGTTTCTTCATTAGTGTAACATGCACTAGTATTTACAAAACATATCCTAGTATTTACAAAACACCAAATTATAATATAATGGAGATTAAAATTATGTATGAATCTAGGTGTATATTCTCCCTCTCTCTCTCCCTCTCCCTCCTTATTCTCCCTCTCCCTCTCTCATACACACACACACACATATATATATATATATATATATATATACCTTATTTACTCTCTTCTTCTCATTTAAATATACAGTCTCTCATTTTGGCAAATAAGTTATCTATTAATGGACTTTGTTTAATTGTGTGTATATTTTATTCTTTTAGGTGTTATTCAAGTATTGGGAAAGTCCAGGATGCATTTATATCCTATAGACAATCTATTGATAAATCAGAAGCAAGTGCAGATACATGGTGTTCAATAGGGTAAGGCTGTATGTTAAAAATAATTTTTGTGTATTTATATTTTATTATTAATGTTTATTTTATATTATATATAAAAATAAATAGTATTTTAATCAATGAAGAGCATCCTTGAAAGATGTGTCGAAATACCATAAAACTAATCAGTTTTTGAAAACTCATTTCTGTTTGCAGTGTGCTCTATCAACAACAAAACCAGCCTATGGATGCTTTGCAGGCCTATATTTGTGCTGTACAATTGGACCATGGGCATGCAGCAGCCTGGATGGACCTAGGAACTCTCTATGAATCCTGTAACCAGCCTCAGGATGCCATTAAATGCTACTTAAATGCAACTAGAAGCAAAACTTGTAGTAGTACTTCTTCACTTGCAGCAAGAATTAAGCTATTACAGGTAAAAATTTAAACTAAAATATATTTTGTCTATTTTTTTTAATATTTATTTTTTAGTTGTAGTTGGACATCATACCTTTATTTCACTTATTTATTTTTATGTGGTGCTGAGGATCAAATCCAGGATCCCGCACATGAAAGGCGAGCGCTCTACTGCTGAGCCACAACCCCAGCCCTAAACCAACATATTTTAAAATACACACATCTCCCCTTATAAAAAGTGGCAGGAAAGTTTGTCTATTTGTGTTTTGATGCTAATTTGTTTCCATACTTACAATATTTTGTGAAATTACTTTTCTTGTCATTTGAAGTAAGATGTGGTATCTAAAATATATCCCTTTGCACATGTACTTTGTTGATGCATATTAATTTACATGCTATACATTAATATGCGTGAACATTTTCAGTGTGCTATCTTCATTTTTAAGTTTTCATAGCATTTTAGAGAAAAGAACACACACACTGCTTTTCACGCTTGGTTGAAATTTCATAAAATTAGAGCATAACTTTGTTCTAATATTTACAAGTATATTCTAGTTGCCCTTTTTATACTTAGCATCTATCTAAAATCCCAATTTCAGAATTATATTTCTATAAAAAGTAAAATACTTATAGCACTGAGGAAGATTTAGTGGACTTGCTCTTACTTAAGTAGGCTTGTGTTAAATTTGCTTTTTACATAATTTTTCCTAGGCTCAGTTGTGTAACCTTCCACAAGCTAGTCTACAGAATAAAACTAAATTACTTCCTAGTATTGAGGAGGCATGGAGCCTACCAATCCCCGCAGAGCTTACCTCCAGGCAGGGTGCCATGAACACAGCACAGCAGGTGAGAAGTTGGGTTGTCTTCTGTAGGTGCCCAGCTTTTAAGGGTTCTTTCCAATCTGTAGTAGTTAAACCTATTTTAATACATGTAGGATCTTTTAACGTAAAAAATCCCTTTAATTTGACAATATAAAGTCCTTTTTAATTTCAAAGGGATTTTAGGTCAAAAATAAATCTTCCTCTGATATGGGAAGGATCTTGGTGTCAGTTAAAAATCTTTGTATATTTTCAAAACTTGAAAGAAAAACTATTTGAGTCTATTGAATACTTCATTTTGATTTTCAGTATTTTCAATCAGTGATGTCCACTTAACTTTGAAAAGTACACAGCTGATAATGTTTTATAATTTGAAGGAATGAATTAAGAATGCTGTCCTATTTTTGTTGTACTAATGTGAACCTTACTTAGGCTTATAAAGTTCATGGTCCAAATACTGAACTTGTGTTAGACTTTAGTCAAACACTAATTTCACAGCAATCCTTGTCAGTACACATGATCACTTGTAGTCAAGTAGAAGGCCTGCCCACTCTTTCGAAGAAAAAAAGAACACCTAGTCCAACAAAGTATCGCACATATGTATGTGTTGTGTGTGTTCATGAATATATATCCCCCCCCCCAAAGTGGTCAAATTGTTTTACTTCATCCAGTACAACAACAAGTTCATTGGTATTTGACACCACAGAAATAACAGGTATGAGATATTCTTTTGACTTTTTTTTTCATTTTCAATATATATATTTATATATACAGACACAGCACATACTTATGAGATATGGAAAAATCTCAGTTAAAAATGAAGCTTCAACTCTTCTGAAATTTCCTTATCATTTATTTTTAATCTGTGGACATCAGGGAATAAAACAGTATTTCTGTTCCATAATCTCTGCATCGTATTGTATGTAGAAAGCAGGGATAATTTTGTGTTCATCAGTCATTCCATTCATTTCACAGCTTTTATGATTTTTAACAGTTATTTATCATTCCTCTGTACTACGTTGAAATAAATTGAAATGTTGGTTATAGTAGGTAGTCTAAGTATTTTGAGAAATGATTTAGATATTAGACTTTTCCCTAAATGTATGTGTTTACAAACTGTTTGAGCCTCTTAGACTATATTTAGAAGAATTTAAAAGTTAATGTCTATAGGTGTATGAATAAATATTCCAATTTCTAGTCATTTGTTGTCTCATTAGTCATAGCTGTTACTATAGGAGTTTAACCAAATATTCCTAAAATCAATTTTTCTCAGAATGGTTCTGATAACTGGAATAGTGGCCAAACTATTTCACCTCATCCAGTACAGCAACAAGCACATTCATGGAGTTTGACACCACAGAAATTACAGGTATGAAATATTCTTTTTTAAAATATTTATTTATTTGTAGATAAACACACATTATCTTTTTTTATTTTTATGTGGTAATGAGGATCGAACCCAATGCCTCACACATGCAAAGCACTTTACCACTGAGTTACAGCCCCAGCCCCTGAAATATTCTTTTGATGTATTTTTTTAAGTAGAAGTAATAAGGATTGTTTTAGAATTCAGTCAATTTTTAGTTAATATGTACATTATCTTTCAAAGTAATAGAAATTATAATTAATTTTGGTGGTTGGGCAGAAAGTAGAAATGGGTGGATTAGAGAGTATAAAAGCTCTGTTTGGTTTTTTCTTTCCTTCAGTTACCAATTTTCCTTTTTCACAGACAGGCGGTATCATTTCTTGTAGACGGAAAATTTGCAAATACAAACAAATATGTCTTTCTCATACATTCCTTTTTTGCATTTTTAAAATAGAAATGTAGGTAGAACTTTAGATAAACAGAAGTTATGTGTGTATTTATTGCAGAATTTTGCTTTCTTTTTTTAAATGTTTATTTTTAAGTTTTATGTGGACACAGTATCTTTATTTTATTTTTATGTGGTACTGAGGATCGAACCCAGTGCCTCACACATGCCAGGTGAGCATGTTACCACTTGAGCAATCAATGTCCAGAGCCCCTCTTTTTTCTTTTTAAAAAATATTTATTTTTTAGTTGTAGTTGGACACAATACCTTTATTTTATTTATTTTTATGTAGTGCTGAGGATTGAACCTAGGACCTTGCACTTGCTAGGCGAGCGCTATACCACTGAGTCACAACTGCAGCCCTGTTTTTTAAATTATTTTGTAAAAATGTAAATTGAGGATTTTCCCATGTCTTTATATTGTTTCATGTTTTCTTTCTTTCTTTCTTTTTTTTTTTTTTTGGTAGTACTGAGGATTGAAATCAGGGCCTGTGCGGCCTGCAAGGCAAACACTCTACCAACAGAACTATATATCCCCAGCCTGCTTTATTATTTTTTTATGGTGATATATGTTCCAATTGAGGCTTCGTGGGGATTATACCTCATTTAATCAAATCCCCATTGTTGGGTTTTTATGTCATATCCTGCTGTTTTAAGGATACAAAATTGTTAAATAGTTTTCTCTCTGAAATTTCAATTCCTCAATACATTTCATTCAAAACAAACAAATTAACTTTCTTGAGATGAATCTTTAGATCTGTGCCTTTCTCATACCTCTGAAAAATTTTATTTTGGAAATGAGTACAGGGGGTGAGTTTACAGACTTTCTATTGAGAAATTGCCTTATCATGTTTTTATATAAAACTTTGTATTCATTCTAATATTTTGCTTAAACTTGGATTTTATTCTGGTCTTTCCTTTTAGCACTTGGAACAGCTGCGTGCAAATAAAGATAATTTAAATCCAGCTCAGAGACTGATGCTGGAACAGCTGGAAAATCAGTTTGTCTTAATGCAACAAAGAGTATGTACACTTTTATCATTTCTAAAATATATTAGCACATGGGATTTTTTTTATTGCAGTGTCATTTTAGAGGACATTAAGGTCACTGCTAGTTTTTGTGTGTATTCAGTGGAATTTAATATCAGCTTTGAATGCTTGAAACAGATTTTTGAAGGGAAAAAGAGCTACAAATTAATTTATAACAATCACTTGGTATTTTATTATTTATTTGCATAATGTTTTATTTGTGTCTTAAGTTGCTTATTTTTAATATTAATAATTAACAAATTGCCCCAAATTGAGGTGGTGATGCTTTAATGATTGTGTTACTGGAAGGATTTGGTATAAATAAAATGGAAACTTGAAGTCCTCTGTTTCATGATGAAAAAAAAAAAGGCCTATTAATTTATGATTTGTAATCCATGAATTTTAGCTGATTTTATTGTCTCTGCAAGGAAATATTAATTTTTATGCAGTAATCACCTCTAAAATCAAGCATGGTTTCTTGTTTTTGAAAGTGTTTTTCTAACTTAGATGAAATGCTATGATAAAATTACAGATGTTTTGATTACACATTTTCAGAATCACACAAGCAGGTTTTCTTTTTGTTTTTGAAGATGAGACAAACAGGAGTTGCTCAGGTACAAACTACTGGAATTCCTAATGGGCCAATATCTGACTCATCACTGCGTACAAACTCTATCTCTAGCCAGCAACCACATGCAGCTCTGACCAGAGCACCTAGCATCTCTCAGCCTGGAGTTCGCCCTGCTTGTCTTGAAAAGCCTTTGTCCAACGGACCTTTTTCTGCAGGCTATGTTCCGTTCGGCACATCAGAAACTCTAGGGAATACAGACACTATTTTGGTAGGCAATAATTATATAAAAGGAAGTGGAAGTAATGGAAATGTGCCTTACCTGCAGCAAAACACATTCACTCTACCTCATAACTGCACAAACCTGACCAGCATCACAGGAGAGCCATGGAGAAAACAACTGTCTAACTCTGCTCAGGTAAAAGAAAGACTAGCTGTTTTTTTGGCTCTTATACAATAGTTTATCTTTATTTGGCTTGTATACATTTTGAGAAGAAGAAGAAATTTAAATTTAAAGAATGGTTTTTATCTTTAAGAACTAACTTTAAATAATTCAATAACCATTTAAATTTAAAGAATGGTTTTATCTTTAAGAACTAACTTTAAATAATTCAATAACCATATAAGATTTTTAACTAGGATCATTACTAAATTTTTACTCAGTCTGTGCACATAAATGTATCAGTGTATGATTAGTACACATACACATTATGTTAGATAGTATGGGAGTCAAGGGAAAGAAGGGAGGGGGCCCTTAATCTAGTTGCTAATTAAACTATCAAAATCACATTTTGTGGGGTGAATGAACTATATGCACTCAATAGAAGCTGTACTTTGAATTTTGATCATTTGTGGGCTCGGAATATTTTGTGCTAATAGAGGCAACAACTTATTGCCAGCTCCCAGGCAGTCGTGTGATCATGAGGTTAAACATCTCTTACTGTACTGTGTCCTCTATGGATCAGAATTTTTTAATATATTTTGTGTTTTTGCATCCTAGGGTAACTACAAAACCCATGTGTGCATACTATACTCATGCAGCCATTCTTTCTCACTTTTGGTATAATACTAAATAAGTTTCATAAGTTATTTAACACTTTATTATAATACAGACTTTGTATTAGATAATTTTGCACTTACTGTAGGCTCAAGCAGATTGTGGGTATTTTGAGCAGGTTTATAAAAGTTAGACTAGGCAAAACTATGATGTTTAGTGGGTAAGATGTATTAACTGTTTTCAGCTTATAATATTTTTTTTTTTTTAAGAGAGAGTGAGAGAGAGAGGGGGACAGAGAGAGAGAGAGAGAGAGAGAATTTTAACATTTATTTATTTTTTCTTAGTTCTTGGCGGACACAACATCTTTGTTGGTATGTGGTGCTGCTGAGGATCGAACCCAGGCCGCACGCATGCTAGGCGAGCGCGCTACCGCTTGAGCCACATCCCCAGCCCCAGCTTATAATATTTTTATCTTTTGGGGATTTAGAAGGATATAATCCCTCCATAAGACAAGAAATATCTCTTATGGGCTGGGGATGTGGCTCAAGCGGTAGCGCGCTCGCCTAGCATGCGTGCGGCCCGGGTTCGATCCTCAGCAGCACCACATACCAACAAAGATGTTGTGTCCGCCAAGAACTAAGAAAAAAATAAATAAATGTTAAAATTCTAAAAAAAAAAAAAAAAAAAAAAAAAAAAAGAAATATCTCTTATCTGCAGGTCTATGCTCAAATATTCCCTGAATAAAAATCAACATTATGCCAGATGCTAAGTATTCATTCTCTTTGGACCAAAAAAAAAAGTTTTAAATACCATAAATTACAGTAAAGTGTAACTTGAACTATAGGTAAGAAGTGCCACAGGTGGGCCAAAATATTAGATACTCAGATAGTTTAAGGAATTTGGAAAGAGAAAGATAAAGTATGGCTGGTTAAATGTGAGGCTTTAGGAAAGGTCCCACTTTGAATACAGGAAAGAGCCATTAAGCTTTTGATTAACAATGTGAATTTCTTGAACCTCTTTAAAACTTATTAGTGATTAATGGAGTATATTTTTTTAGAGCTCTTCTAGGTTTATAGACAGACAGAAACCTCCCATTCCCTCCTCCATTTCTTCACAAATCTCTTACACTACTCTGGTGCATTTCTTAGGATTGATGAGACAACATTGGTTATTATTAACTAAAGTCCATAGTTTGCTATTTGTGTTGTATTTTATGAGTTTTGACAAATAGGGGATGGCATGCATTCATCTTAATAGTACCCAAGAAAAAAATTTTACTCTCCTAAATGTATGCTGTGCTATGTTTGTTTATCCCTCTCCACCTCTCCTGAACTTACGCCAACCTGACCTTTTTTTTTTTTTTTTTTTTTTTTTGATTGGGGGTACTAAGGATATAACTCAGGGGCACTAGACCACTGAGCTACATCTCCAACTCTGTTTTATATTTTATTTAGAGATAGGATCTCACTGAGTTGCTTCGTGTCTCACTAAATTGCTGAGGCTGGCTTTGAACTTGTGATCCTACTGCCTCAGCCTCCCAAGTTACTGATTACACACTGGCTCAGACTTTTTTATCGTTTCTGTAGTGTTCCCTTTTCAAAAGGCCATATTATTGGAACCATATATTATAAAGCCTTTCAGATTGATTTGTTCTTAGATACACACATTTATTTTCCTCCTTGTCTTTTTGTGGCATAATAGATCTTTTAAATTTTTGAACCCTGAATACTAGTCCCATGTGTAAATGTACAAATTTGTTTTGCCAATCATCTATTGAAGTACTTCTTAGTTGAGTTGGCAATTATATAAAATTTGAAATAGACATCTATGTGTAGATTCCATATAGAAATCCTTAACTCATTTTTGGTAGATATCTAAGAATGTCATTTTTTGATCACATGGCAAGGACATGTTTTATTTTCAAATAAATTATCAAACTGTCTTCTAAAGTGGCTACACCATTTTGTATTTCAGTCTGCAATAAACAGTGAATGGGTCTTCCTGTTGGTCTATATCATCACTCATACTAGGTGCTATTGCTTTCTTTGCTCTAGGAAATCTTATTAGTATGTAGTGTGGCATTTCCTTATTATTTTTATTTACATTATCCTAATGAAATACCATGGGGAGGATCTTTTCATATGTTAATTTGCCTTATGTGTATTATCTGTGATGAGTTAACTGTTCAGATCCTTGGCCAGATTTGTTTATTTGTTATTTGTTTCTTTTGTTCATTTTCTTAATGTTGGATTTTTAGAGTTCTTGTCAATTTTGAGTAATAATCCTTTATCAGATGTATTTAGCAAGTATTTTCTACCAGTCCATGGCTAGTCTTCTTGTTTCTTAGGCAATGTCTTCTGCACATGTTTAGTTTTAATTAACTGCAGCCTATCATATCTTTTGTGTATCATGTTTTTGTTATTCTACTGAAAAAGTCATTAACAAATCCAAGGTATATGGATTTTCTCTTTTTTCATCCAGGAATTTTTTTTTATAGTTTTTATGTTTAGATTCATGATCCATTTTTATTTACTTTTTTGAAGAGACTGGAAAAAAATCTATCTAAGGATTCCTTTTTTTTTTTCTTCCTTTTGTTGTTTTAGTGTTTTGTTTTTCTGTCTTTTTTCTTGTTTTTGCACTTAAACATCTAGTTGTTCCAGCATTATTTGCAGAAAAGATTACTTTCTGCTGTTGTATTCTCTTTTGCTCCTTTGCCCAAGATCTTTGATTTTCTAGATGTTCCTGAACTCTCTATTTGTCTATCCTTTTCGCCAATATCACTTTGTCTTGATTACAGTTGCCTTATGAAGAATACCAAGAAGTCAGTTGGTGTTGATCCTCTGTCCCTGTTCTCTTTTAAAATGGTGTTAGATGTTCTGGTTTTTTTGTCTTTGCATGCTTTGTCCATATTTTTGCATCTAATATTTACAAGAGAGATTTGTTTATGACTTTCCTTTCTTGCCATAGCTTTATTTATGACTCTCTTTTCTTGCCATAATTTTATTTGTTCATGACTTTCCTTTCTTGCCATTTTGGTTTTGGGGTAATTTTGTCTTCTTACATTGACCAAATGGCCACTGTTTTCTATTGGGACAGGATATTAATTATTTATTCAATAATTATTTTTCTTACTAGAAAATAGTTTGAGTCAGATTGTCAATTTTCATTAGGTGAATTCTGTAGTTATTGTGTCATTTCAACTAATTCATCAGTCTTTGGGTTATAAAGTTGCTCATAATATTTCTCTATGATCCTTTAAATGTAGATTAGTAGTAGTGGAACCATTTCCATTTCCAATTCTGATTTAGTGGTTTGTTTTTTTCCAATCTGTTTTTTTTTTTTCTTGTGGCTAGAGGCAAGCAGATGTTACTGATCTTTTCAAATGACCCATTTTTTATTTCATTGATTTTTCACTACTATTTTTCTGTATTTATTTAATTGATTTACCTTGTAATTATTATTACTTTAGTTACTTTGGATATAATTGGTTCTTCTTTGGTTAGTATGCTAAGGTGGAAGTTTTGACTACTGATTTTTATTTGTTTTTATTTTCAAAACTATATTTTTTAAGGGCTGTGATTGTGCCTTAGTGGTAGAGAGCTTGCCTAGCAAGTGTGAGGCACTGAGTTCTATCCTCAGTACCAAATACAAATAAATAAATAAGATAAAGGCCTACTTAAAACTAAAAACATTTAAGAAAATTATTATTTTAAAAATATATTTTTAAAAAATTGGCATATATAAAAATTAATATGCATTTATTATTAAATGTTGTGAATCAAATTTATATCTTAATCAGTTTTTTTTGTGTGTGTGCGTGTATGTGTGTGTGTAAGAACTAATAACATGAACTTTCTTTACATCTGTTTTTCTTCTTTTTTCGTTTTGGGGATTGAACCCCAGGTCACTTAACCACTGAGCCACATTCCCAACCTTATTTTGTATTTTATTTAGAGACAAGATCTCATTGAATTGCTTAGCTCCTTGTTTTTGCTGAGGTTGGCTTTGAACTTGCAATCCTCCTGCCTGTCTCTTGAAATTCTGGAATCATAGGAGTAAGCCACTGCACTTCTTTACATTTGGAAAGTTATTGTATATCTTTTCCAGTAATGACCTTGCTATCTTGCTATAAATTAGATCTTCTGAAATTTATTCCTCCTATATAACTGTAACTGTATGTACTCACCAATGTTTCCCCTACTCTACATTCTTCTTAAACACTATTCAATACTGTTTACTTCTAGCCCTTGATAACTGTCATTATACTCTCTACTTCAGTGAGATCAACTTTCTAAGATTCCACGTGAGTGAAATAATGTGGTATTTGTCTTTTGGCTTATTTTACTTACCATTAATGTCCTCCAGGTTCATCCATATTCTGGAAAATGCAGGTTATAAAACATTTTGTTTCCTGATTTTTTTTCTTTCCAGTCTGACAAACTGGTCCTAGTGTTTCCACGTTAATCAACTTTCCATCACTATGACAAAAATTCTTAACATATCAACTTAAAGGAAAGAATTTTTAGTTCACAGTTTCAGAAGCTAAAGTTATTGTCACTTGGCTCTTGTTTTTGTGTTGTGGTGAAGCAGAACATCATGGTGGAAATGTTTTGCAGGAATAGCTTCTCACTTTCTTATGTCTGAGAAGTAAAGAAAAAGAGAAGTGCACAGAATCCTGGTATGACTACCCTTCGAAGGAATTCCCCAACAATCTCCTTTCTCCAACTAGACCCAACTCCCAGTAGTGCCACAGGCTGATGTCCAAGCCTTTGGCCTTTGGGAGACATTTTATATCCACACCAGAGTGATTTCTAATTTTAAATGTGGTTCTTACACTTTCCCTGTTGAATTAGAAAGCAGAAGGGAGGTGAAAAGTCTTAAATCTATTTTTCTTCTGTGGCATTTTGTATGGTAGGGACATAAAGAACCCACAACAGTAGCCTGCCAATCATGTCACTCTTTCTGACCACATTGGTCAGAAAGCAGCATTGTGAACAATTGCTGCAAACTTGGTGACATTTTAAGGTATCCCTGTGTTCTTGCAGTCAGCCACAGGCATCCAGCATATAGTGCCCAAGCCTCAGTCTTTAGCCCTCATACTTCAGGTAGATGTTCAACCCAAAATGTCTCCTCACACTTGACTCCCTGTGTGTGTTTCCTGAGCTTCCTGGAAATTGAAAAATCACCAGTTGATTCATGGAAGTCTTGTCATGTGAGACCAACCAAACATAGACAGAAATAGTTACAGGATTTAACAAAGTACAATTTGATTGACACTTTACATGTAGAAGTATGTCTTGGGAGGGAGGAAGACAGGTGGATCTTTGGATCCCAAGGCAGGACAAAAGCCGCTTATATGCTAACTTACAGCCTTGATCTTTTGCAAAAGTGTTAACAAGAAAAAGTCTGAACCACAATGGCCAGCATAACATGCTCAGTTGACTGCCTTAAATTAAAGACTTTGTCTTTAAGGTTTTGGACTGTGTGTCAGGGTCCCTTATTGGACAAAATGCTTATCATAACCAAAATGTCACTCTATTGTGGTTTTTTTTCCCCTTGCTGTATATAAGTTTTTAATATCTTGTAAGCGTATTTGTCTATTTTTGCTTTCATCATCTGTATTTTGACTTCTCATTCAAAATATCCCTGCCTAGACCAATGGCAAGAAATACTTCTCCTAGCAGTTTCATAGTTTTAAAATCTTCCATTTAAGTTTTCAATCTAGTTTAAGTTCAAATTTATGTATGGTCAATGATAGGTCCAGTTTCATTCTGCAAATGGACATGTGGTTTACCTGATTCTATTTATTTAAGAGATTGTCCTTTCTCTGATGTGTGTTTTTGGTATCCTTGTTGAAAAGTGGTTAGTTGTATGCATGTGGATTTCTTTATGGGCTCTCTCTATTGCATTTCATTGGTGCATGTGTTTGTTTATTCCAGTACCATGTTATTTTGTTTATGTTAGCTTTATAGTACATTTTAAAGACAGCCAATGGGTAGCATTCAACTCAGTTTTACTGTGTTTATTTCATTTTCCTAAAGATTAACTTGACTATTCTTGTAATTTTGTGATTCTATACAAATTCTATACATTTTAATTTCTGTTACGAATGCTATTGGTTTTTTGGTAAGGACCCTACTGACTGTAGATTGTTTTATGTGCTTTGGCTACTTTAACAATATTAATGTTTCCAGTCCACAAACAAGGAATATCTTCCTGCGTATTCATGTCTTCTTTAATTTCTTTCCACAGTGCATTACAATTTTTTGTTCTTCTTTTTTTCTCCCTTTTACTAACTTAAGTATTTTGGGGGTGTAACAGTTTTATTGTTTGCATAATTATATTTGGCATTGTACATAGAAAGAATATGGCTAACTTTTAATAAAGCTGCCCTTTCAAAAAATCAAAATAAGGAAAATGGAATATATATTAATCACTATCTTATAGGCTATAATTTTTTAAAAAAATTTATTCTAATTTGTTATGTGACAGTATGCATTTCAATTCATTACACACATAGAGCACAATTTTTCATATCTCTGGTTGTATACAACAAAGAGTCAAACAATTTGTGTCTTTAAACATGCACTTAGAGTACTAATGTTCACTCATTTTACCACCTTTTCTACCCCCATGCCTCCCCTTCCACTCTGTCCTTTTGCCCTATCTAGAGTTTTGTTTACTATTCTCATGCCCACTGCCCTCTGCCTGAATTACAATTTTTGATGTGCCATGTTTGCTTTTGGTTGAATTTATTCTAATTGTTGTTTGGTATAGAAACTAACTGGGGTTTTACAGTTTTCTTTCAGGTAGTCAAGATTAATGTACAGAAATGTTACTGATCATTATCTGTTGATTATGTATCCTACAAATTTACCATACTAATTTTTTGGTTCAACTTTTGTGTTTTTAGTGTAAAAGAACATGCCACTGAAATAGGGATGACCTGACCTGTTCCTTTTTAATTTGGATGCATTTTACTTGTTTGTCTTGCCTAATTTCTCTGGCTTAGAGTTTCCATTTTATATTGACTCAAAGACGCTGAAGTAGGCATCCTTGTCTTTTGTGCAGATCTGAATGGAAAGGCTTTCTGAATCCACCTCACCTACCCTTCAGTAAGATTCCTGAACTGTGGGTTACATGTGGCTTTTGATATTTTAAAATAGTTTGTTACTTCTCTGCCTGGTTGCTATTAGAAAAACATGTTCAATTTTGTCACTCAATTTTCGGCATCTATTGAAATTGTCCTATGATTTTTGCCCATCATTTGGTTAATGTGATCTATCACTTTTTTTTTTTTTTTTTTTTTGGCAGAGAGGGGTCTGTGGACTGTCTTTCACTCATTCAGCCCCAGGCCTTTTTTTTTTTTTTTTTTTTTTTTTGAGACACAATCTCACCAGATTTTTGAGGCTGGACTTCAGCGTGTGACCCTCCTAACTGAAGACTGGCTGTTTCACATTTTTGATTTGCATAGTTGACCACGCATGCATCTTTGGGGTAAATCCCTTTTAATCTGGTGAATGATCTTTTGAATGTGCTGTTAGATTTGTTTTACTTTTGAGAATTTTTGCCTCTAATTTCATCAAGAATATTTGTGTATAGTTTTCTTTTTCTGCTTTTGTTGTTGCTTGGGTGTGGTGTCAAGGTCATAGTAGCCTCATATATTGAATTATCAGAAGAGGATATATAATCAGTCAACAAATATATAAAAAAAATGTTCAACATCTCTAGCAATTAGAGAAATGCAAATCAAAACTAAGGTTTCATCTCACTCCAAGTCAGAATAGCAGGTATTAAGAATACAGAGAACAATAAGTGTTGGTGAGGATATGGGGAAAAAGGCATACTCATACATAGTTGGTGGAGCTGCAAATTGGTGCAGCCAATGTGGAAGGCAGAATCCTTGGAAAACTGAGACTGGAACCACCATTTTTTTAAAAAATTATTTATTTTTTAGTAGTAGTTGGATTCAGTACCTTCATTTTATTTATTTATTTTTATGTGGTGTTGAGGGTCAAACCCAGGGCCACATATGTGCAAGGTAAGCACTTTACTGCTGAGCCACAAACCCAGCCCCCTGGAACCACCATTTGACCCACTCCTTGGTCTATATCCAAAGAACTTAAAACAGTATACTACAGGAACATAGCTACATCAATGTTTATAGCAGCACAATTCACAATAGCTAAACTGTGGACCAACCTAGATCCCTTTGGAAGATGAATGGATAAATAAAATGTATACATATATATATATATACACACACACACACACACACACACATACATACATACATACATACACACACAATGGAATATTTTTCAGCATTAAAAGAAAATAAAATCATGGCATCTGCAGGTACCCGGATGAAGCTGGAGAATATAATGCTAAGTGAGGTTAGCCAATCCCACAGAAACAAATTCTGAATGATTGCTCTGATTTAAGGATGCTGGCATAATATGCTGTGGTGGGGGGAGGATTAAATGAACTGTACATAGGCAAAGGAGAAAAGGGAAAGGATGGGACACAGGGATAGGAAAGGTGGTGGAATGTGATTGCCATCATTACCCGAAGTACATGTAAGAAGACATGAAGGATGTGACTCTACTTTGTGTACAACCAAAGATATGAAAAATTGTGCTGTATATGTATTATACAAATTGTAATGCATTCTGTTGTCATGTAGCAAATCAAAGTTTTAAATAATAAAAAAAAACGAATGTTCTATAGTACAGGCTTTTTTGCTGTAAATTCTTTTAGCTTTTGTTTATCATGGAAGGTCTTTATTTCATTATCAAATTTGAAGCTTAATTTTGCTGGATGTAAGACTCTTCGTTGACATCCATTATCTTTTAGAGCTTGGTATGTGTTGTTCTAGAGGGTTTGGGTTGAAGAATCTGCTGAGATCTGAATTGGTCTTTTAAAAGGTAATCTGATTTTTCTCTCTTTCATCCTTTAAAATTCTATTCTTATTCTGTGTGCTGGGCATTTTCTTTATCTTGTGTCTTGGTGTAGATCTGTAATTTTGTATATTTGGTGTCCTATAAACCTCTTGTATTTGATTTCCAATTTATTTTTCATGCTTGGGAAATTTTCTGATGCTATTTCATTGAAGAGATTGTGCATTCCTTTGATTTGAATTTCTAAACCTTCCTCTATCCCAATAAATCTTAAATTTGGTCTTTTGATGGTATCCCTTAATTCTTGGATATTCTGTTTATGGTTTCTTACCATCTTCATTGTGAGGTCAACTCTATTTTTCAAGAATGTATATTTTGTCTTTATTGTCTGAGGTTCTGTCTTCCAGGTGATCTTGTCTGTTGCTGATGTTATTTTTTTTTTATTTCAAGTATTTCTGTTTTGTTTTTGTTTTTTTTTCCCCTTCAGAATCTCTATCACGTTCCTAAAGTAATCTCTGACTATCTGTATTTGCTCTCTTATCTCTTTGTTAGAGTGATTGATTTTTGCCTGTATCTGCTCACTACAGACATTCTTTAATTCCCAAATCATTTTAGTGATGTATATTCTGATCGCCTTCTCTGACATTTTTGCCTACTGTGGTATATATGGATTCTGTTGTTACAGTATGTTGGTTTGGGGCACTGTCCTCCCTTGTTTTTTCATGAGATTTATGTGTCTTTTTCTCTTGCAGTGTAGATATGAGATATTACACCTTCTGCCCTATTGTCTTATAGTATCCCTTCAGGTTACCAGTACCTCACTTTTAAAGAAGAGATCAGTATTACAGTACTCAATATAACCAAATATGCAGCCATATGTCAGTTGGCTTCTATTTTTACATTTATAGTTCTGTCACTACAATAAAAAATGAAGAGTTCAGTTATCTTCTAACATATAGTCAATGTGTTTGCATAATGTTTTACAATTTATAATGGTAGAAGGTGGGCCTGGGGGGCTAAGATGTTTATGACATAGGATGTGAGAATACGGAGGTATTAGATTATATGACTAGTAAGAGGGTAATTATAAGATGTTAGTAGGATGTTAGTAGGAGAAATGAGAGAGAGAGAACCCTATCCAAGACTCTGTTACGTCAGCAACAGGATAACTGTTAGCACCCTTCGTAGAGAAACTTCTGGTGCAGCCAGGCCACAAGGACCTTGCTGACGTCTTACCAGGTCCTTAATGTTGTCTCTTGATAGAAGCTGCAATATCCCAGTTTTGAAGTGGTGGCACCCTCAAGCCTATGTGTACTCTGATGTTGGGCTGTGGAGCCCAACATATACATTGATGAATAAGGAACCCCAGTGTGTGGAGCGGTGTGCCCTATGCCTGTCCTGCACCTCCAGGTTACGGTGTAGCTATCTTTCTTCTTTATTAATATTTTTTGCTAGCATAATCCTGCTTTGCACCATTCCATAGATTTCAGTATGTCATAATCCACTTCCTTTGAAAATGGAATTAAGAATTACGAAAGATTCTTATTTTTTCTTTTATAATTTCTTCATTGACCCACTGATTATCAAAGACCTTGTTATTTAATTTCCATGTTTTAGTAAAGTTTCAGAAAATCCTCCTATTGCTAATTTTTTATAAGACTGTGATACAAAAGGTTATTGATAGGGTTTTCATTCTTTCAAATTTGTTAAAGACTTATTTTGTGATTTACCATGTACAGTTGAGAAGACTGCACGTTTTATACCTGTTGGATAGAATTTTCAGTGAATGCCTCTTTACCATTTGGTGTAGAATCCGGTTTAAATATGATGCTTCTTTGTTGATTTTCTTTCTGGAAGATCTTCCCATTGATGAAAATGCACTGTTGAAGTCCTCTAAAATTATTTTATTGCAGTCTACCTACCCCTCAAATCTGTCAACATTTTATATTTAGGTGCTTTGATGCTGAGGCATGTTTACAGTCGCTTTATTTTGTTGCAGATTTTTTTCCATTTATCACTCTGTAATGCTTCTCTTTGTATCTCTTTACTGTTTATCTAATTTAAATGTTGTTCTTCCTGTCTCTGGGTTTTCTATTTTCATGGAATGTCACTCTCCATTCCTTTATTTTCATTGAATGTACATTCTTATAGTTGAACAGAGTCTCTTATAGGCAACATGTAGAGATGGGTATTATTTTTTGATCTATATTCAACCACAATGTAATTTGATTAGAGAATTTAAGTTTTTTATATTGAAGGTAAACATTGATGGTAAAGGATGCCATTTTGTTAATTGTGCACTGTTTTGTAGATCTTTCTCTACAGTCTTTCTTTGTGGTTAAGTAATTTTCTCTATTAATATGTAAGTATCTGCACTTTTTATCGTTTAATATATCAGTTACAGACATTGGTTTGTGGTAAGCTGAGGCTTAAAGAAACCAATCTATTGGTAAAAAGAAATTATAGGAAGCTGATAGCAACTTGTCATTGATTGCAAAAGATGAAATTCTACATTTTAATACAACTTCCCCATTTTAAAATTTTAATGATACACTTTAAATATTGTATATCCACATCCATTCATATTGTATATGCTTAAGAAATTGTTGTTATATTAAACTAGTTTTGTCTTTTTAGTCTTCATTTTAAGGATATAAATATTACAGTATTTAAGTATGCTAAATTTTACTGTACAGTTTTTTTTTAAACCAGTGAGTTTTATACCTTCATATGTCTTTGTGTTACTGTATATCCTTTTCATTCAGTTCAAAGAGCTCCCTTTACCATTTTTTGTAAGACAGATCTTTCTTACAAAACCTTGAATAACTTCCTTAGCTTTTGATTATCGGGAGAAGCTTTTTATCCTTCATTTCTGAAGGAGTTTGGAAGAGATACGCATTCCTGAATAGCATGGGTTTTTATTTATTACAATTTTTAAAAAAATTCTAGTAATAATACTAATTATATATATTAACAAGATTGGGAGATTTTAGAACATGAATACTATGTGTAATGATTGAAATCAGAATTACTGTTTTTGTCTACTCAGTATTAATTGTTTCTGTTGGGAACATTCAAATCTTGTTATTAGGCTGAAGAATACTGTTAAAAAAAACCTTTGTAAAGCAATAATCATCATCCTGTATTAACAGAATACTAGAACTAATTCTTTCTAATTGAGTTGTCAGTTGTAATCCATTCTCTCTCTTCTACTTTTTCATCCTGTTATGACCTCTCTTCTGCTCCCTACTTCTGTGAGATCAATGTTTTTATTTTTTATTTTTTTAAAGACAGAGTGAGAGAGGAGAGGAGAGAGAGAGAGAGAGAGAATTTTTTAATATTTATTTTTTAGTTCTCGGCGGACACAACATCTTTGCTGGTATGTGGTGCTGAGGATCGAACACAGGCCGCACGCATGCCAGGTGAGCGCGCTATTGCCTGAGCCACATTCCCAGCCCGAGATCAACTTTTTTAGATTCCAATATGAGTGAGAACATGTAGTATTTGTTTTTTAGTGCCAGGCTTCTTTCACTGAATATAGTATTCTCCTTGCTTATCCAAATGTTGTCAGAAATGAAAGAATTCATTTCTTTTTATGGACGAATAGTATCCTGTTGATTTTGTATTTCATATTTTAAAAATCTGCCTATGGTTTCCTAAATTGATTCCATGTCTTGACTGCTATGCAATGGAACTGTCTCATTAGCATATTTGTATTCTTTTTTTTTTTTTTTACTTATTGCCTTCAGTGGTATTTATGAATCACTTGTATTTTTATTTTTGTTGGCTATTCTTTTCCATCATGGCTGTACTAATTTACATCTGACCCATAGCATGCAGCTTCTTTTTCTCTCCATTCTCACCAGCATTTGTTTTTTTAAATTATTTTTGCTAATAGCTATTTTTATATTGGGTAACATTATTTATTTAATTTGTATTTTCATCATGATTAGATATGTTGAACATTTTTTCATGTGCTTTTTAGCCATACTCTTTTGGTAATAAATGTGTATTCATGTCATATAGCCAAAGGTGGATTCTTTGATATTTTACAGCTCAGAAATTTGAATTCTGTATACATGCTGGATATTAACTTTTTTATAGGTTTAGTAACTTACAAATATTTTCTCCCACTTTCCTGATTGACTTATCAGTCTGCCAAAGTTTTGTTGTTGCTGTTTGTTTCTTGTTTTCTTTTGTTGTTGTTGTTGCTTGTAAAACCTTTGAACAATTTTTTTTAGTTGTAGACGGACACAATACATTTATTTTGTTTATTTATTTTTGCATGGTGTTGAGAATTGAACTCATTGCCTCCCACATGTCAGGAAAGTGCTCTACCACTGTGCAACAATCCCAGCCCTTATAAAGGCCTTTTATGTGAGATTATCCCTTTTGTTTAGTTTTCCTCTTGTTTTGGGGGGCTTTTAGAGGGTTGTCAAAATATTTTTTGTTCATACCAATGTCATACACATGGTTCTTCAACATTTTTAATTTTTTTTTTTGTTTTTTCAGTTATCCATGACAGTAGAAAGTATTTTGTTATATTAAACATACATGGAGTATAATTTCCCATTCTTATGGTTGTACATGATGTGGAATTACATTGGTTATGTATTCATAAACAAACATACAAAAGTTATGACCAATTCATTCTACTCTTTCCAATTCCCATTCGCCTACTCTTCCCCAACTCTTCCCTGTACAGTCCAGTGAATCTCCATTCCATATCCCTCCCCTGATTGTGAATCAGCATTCACAATCAGAGAGAACATTCAGACTGTGGTTTTTAGGAATAGCTTATTTCCCTTAGCATGACAGATTCTAGTTCCATCCATTTACCAGCAAATGTTCTAATTTCTTTCTTCTATAAGGCTGATTAATATTCCTTGTAAAATTTCTAAGCTGACTCTAAGCTGCAAGAGTCTGAGTTAAAGTGTAAAAGAGTGGGCATTGTAAAGTTTCTAAATTGAAAGGCTTGGGCTAAAAAAAAAAAAAAATAATAGGCCAGGTATTGTTAAAATTCCTCTGCTACCCCCGGAACCTGTAATCTCTGTAGCTGTTAGGACAATACCTGAACTGCTGGTTGTTTATTAGCTAAGGGCTCCAAATAGCTTGGTAGGTAAGCATCCAGGCCACAAAACCAATCAGTTTAAATGTGTACACCCCCCACCCCCCCACCCCCCCCACCCCCCACCCCGCTTAGTAGTGACCAATCACCCCACCCAGACTGTTCCCGCCAATGAATGTACTAATCATAGCTCAGAGTTGTTGTTCAATTTTCCCATGCCTCAAGATGATTTGTTCTGATGTATGCAAAGTCCCCCACCCTCTCCAGAAAGTGTACTTAAGCTCTCCTTGACCTCTGCTCTGGGCTCTGGGCTGCTCTCCCTTCCTGAGTGAGCCTTGATTCCCAGCATGCTGGTTCAATAAATCCCCTTTTGCCAATTGCATGAAGCCGGTCTCTTGTGTGGTCTCTCCCTCCGACGCTCCGCCAGACCCTTACAAATTTAAAACTTAAGAATAAATATATTTAAAAAAAGAAATGGAATTACTATCATGAGGTAAAGATTTGCTTAGTTAAAAAAAAATTTATCTTGTTCTAAGGTGCTAAACCATTTTTTACATTCCTGTCAGCAGTATATAAAGTTTTATTTCCTTTTACTTTCTCCTTCTCTTCCTCCTTGCTCTCTACCTCTCTCTCTCCCTATTTTTTTTTTTTTTAACCAGGGACTAAACCCAGAACGTTTAACCTCTCAGCTTCATCCCCAGCCCTTTTTCTTAAATTTTTTTAGAGAGAGGGTCTTGCTAAATTGCTGAGGCTGGGTTGAAATCAGGATTAGAGAAAGGGGAAGGCTCTGAGTCCCTTAGTCTCAGCCTCCCACTGGGATTACAGGCACTCACCACCACATCTGGAGTGTGTGTGTGCGCGCTCTCTTGCTCGCTCTCTCTCTCTCTCTCTCTCTCTCTCTCTCTCTCTCTCTCTCTCTCTCTCAACTTTGCTTTCTCCCTTTGATTTTCTGTTGTCTATTTCACCGAGTTTACTTCTGATCAGTGTTATTGCTTTTTTGGTAATTATTTTGGTTTGAAATCTCCCTTATCTTCTTAATATAATAGCTTACTTTGGTAGTCTTAGACCTTTCTTTGCCAATATATTAAAAGCTATAAATAACCATCAAGAATTACTTTCAGCATAAATTTTGATGCAACAATAACTTGTCAAGTTATTTCTAATTTTTAAGAAATTTCTTAATTTGACTTATTGAAGAATTAAGGCTCTAATTTATTTTGCAAAAACTTGGTTATTTATTAGTTTTTGTTTTGTGGTATTTAATGTAAACCAATTTTGTTTAGAAATATCCTTTGAATAATCTGATTTTGAGACTTGTTTTTCCTTTTATACTGACTGATCATGAATGATAGTCCATGAGAATTTGTAAACAATTTGTATTCTGTCAATGTCAAATGAAACATTTTTTACATGACAGATTAAAAGAGTTGATACTATTACTAAAGTCTTGGATTCATATTTCTTGATTATCTGCTTTATCAACTAATGATAATAAGCTATTGAAATCTCCAGCTCTTAATGTTGAATTATATAGTGTTTTTCACATTTATTATGGTTTTCTTCATATATTTTTAAATCTATATTTAGTAAGTTATTTTAAATTACATAATATTGACTTACCATTGTGAAATTTTATTCTTTTTATTAGTTAATTCTTTCTTTAAAGTGTTCTTTGTACTAATATCTCCTTTCCAACTCCTGCAGTTACTGTTTTTGTTATGTTCATTCATCATTCCTTTCTTTTGAATATTTCTCTGTATTTGAAGAAAAAGAATATTTTATATACAGCATGTTGTATCTTATACTGCATAATGATGTTTCAATCAACTATGAACTGCATGTAAGATGGTAATCATGAAATTATATTATCTAGTGATGCAAATGTAGCAGCTTGTAAAAAATGCACTTTGTTGATATTTACCAACAAAATTGTCTGTAAACATATCCCCATTGTTATGCAAAATGATTGTGTTTGGCTTTGGTGTTTTTAATCAGCCTGAGAATCTCTGCCCTTTTTCTTTTATTTTTTATTTTTTCCTTCCCCACTTACAGTGTGTGCATGTGTATTTTGCATAAAATTTGAATTTGATGAGTATTATAATTCCTTTAAATATTTTTATGTCATTAAAAACAAGACACATAGTATGCATATATTGATAAATATTTTTTTCTATTTGTAGCTCTTTGAATATTTCCATGGTTATTCATTCAATCTTACAGACCTAATTTATTATCTGATCTACATAATTTTTGTTAGTAGTGTACACCTGTGCTACTAAGTATTTTGGGGGGAATGTCTTTGTTTCAAGTTTGCTTGTTTGTTTTTTAGTATCTTTTTTAGTTGTAGAAAAACATGTTGGACACTTTTATCTTATTTATTTATTTTTTTATGTGGGGCTGAGATCAAACCTAGTGCCTCACACATCCTAGGCAAATGCTCTACCATTGAGCCACAACCTCAGCCTTCAGGGTTGTTTTTTGTTGTTGTTGTTTTTTAAAACACAATTCTTTTTATGTATTTTACTTATTTATTTTTATGTGGTACTGAAGTTGTAACCCAGCGCGGCAGCCCTCAGGTTTGTTTTTGAGGAACTATTTTACTTGACACAGAATTCTTTTTTAAAAAATTATATTTATTATACCTTTATTTTATTTATTTATTTTTATGTGGTGCTGAGGATCAAACCCATGGCCTCACACGCTCTAGGCGAGCAACCCACCACTGACTCACAACCCCAGCCTCTTGACACAGAATTCTTACCACTGTATTTTGTTTTGTTTTGTTTTACTATGTCATTCTTCCTAAAATTTAAGTCTGTTTAGTGAATCATTTCACTTTTCTCTTTAAAATGATAAGTGATTTTCCTGTTTTGGATTGTCTGTACTATAGCTTTAATAATTTGATTATGATGACTGTGGTGAAGTTCCTTTTACATTTACTCCATTGAAAGTTTTATGAACTTCTTTATGTAATGAGGTTTTTTAAATTGAAAATTGTTTTTCCTGGATTTCTTTAAATATATATTTTTAATGATCTCTTTGAACATTTGGCAAATTTTTATTAGAAGTAGGGCATTTTTAATATTATACTTTTGGAACTGTTTTCATTCTCTTTATAAATGACTTACATCAATTATTTTCTGGAGTTATGTAGTCTCCATCTTCTGCTTTTAATCTTAATTTTTAGCTTGGTAACTTAGGATTCTTCTGATTTTCACATAATTCAGAGGTCAGCTATTTATTAGTGCCAAACTTGTGTCCATAGATATTAGGTTTCTATTATATGACTACTGATTTTTGTGTGAGTTAAGGAACACTTTCAAACTTACTATCAGGTTCTCCAGTTTCTCTTTGCTTTCACCACAGTGAACTTCAGATGTAAGAATTGGTAATTCAGAATGCTTTTCTCTGTAGCAGAAGAAACAATAAAATTTTTTACACCTTCTGATAGTTTAAGAGTAAATTTTGACAATATTTAGTAAATTTTGAAAATATATTTATTTAATAAGAATTCTTTAATACCAAGGTTATTCTTTATTTCCTTAAACACTGACATTCTGTGCCATTTTGCATGAATCCAGTTTTAAAAAATTCTGTATATATGTACTACATATAAATGTATATATATTTCTGATTAGAAACATTTTGTTATTTCATGATCTTTACAGTTTTGCATACCACCAAATTTTAGAGTATATATAACTTGTGACTTTAATTTTTTTTAAATCAAAGCTTGTTTCTGACAATTGCCCCTTTATATCAAAATAAAAAGACTTTTATCTTGCTTCTAAATAATTCTCAATTCACAAAGCAATCATTCTAATGTGTTCTCTGTCCATTCTGAAGTTCCACTAAATATTGGTATTGAAAGTTAAGAATATGTTAATATGTGGGCGGGGGTTGTGGCTCAGTATTAGCACAGTTGTCTGACATATGTGAGGCTCTGGGCTTGATCCTCAAAACCACAGATAAATAAAAAAGTAAGTAAATAAATAAATAAGGTTCATTGGCAACTAAAAAATATTTTTTTAAAAAAGACTATGTTATTATGTAATTACAGTTTTACCCCAATAGTTTTTGTATATCAGTAGTTGTTTATTTGGGGAAATTATTAGATTATTGTTGCAGTATTCCCTTATTTAGGAAGTATTCCTGAGAAATTAATTTATTAGTTATTTTGGAATTAAATATGAATTATCATAATGCAGTTTACAACATCAGGCAAATTTTGGATAAAAATTGCTTAAATGATTTATATTTTCAGTCTATGAAATAACTTTTCTCTTCATCTAAAACACAAAATTATTATCTATAGTAGACTGCTTTTTAAAAATTACTGAACAGTTTTAGTATATTCTTCTAACTTTTGAGTTTAAAAAAATAACAATTATCCGATCATTAGTTGGGGACATTGCATTTAGAATGTCTTTACCTGTTTGGGTGATTTGAGAGTGGAAATTCTTAAATAAGTTATTACTAAATATATTCTGAGATTTAGCATTTTTGCTTTTGAGGATTATTGCCATATCTATATTACAACTTTGCTGATAATTTTAAAAGTTTAATAAGTATAATTTGTATATTAAACTTACTTATCTTTTGTGTTCATGACTAGGTTAATGGCCATGAATAACTTTCTCCACTAAAATCTAAATATAGAGACATATTTTTCTTGAGATGAAATACAAATGTCAGAACGGAACCATTTAACATTCTCAAGTTATATGTGAGAAAAATTTCTGTTGCTATAATAAATGGAATTAAATTAAGTATCCCAATTAGATCATTTTACTCTGAAATTACTCATCACTTTATTTTGGAGTTAAATTATTGATTTAGGTTTTGGTTTTAAATTACATTCCACATTTAGTTATTTATTTTTGGTGACTTTATTTTTACTTAAATTTTTAATCCTCATTGTTGTTCTGTATATGTATTTGGAGCTTTGCATAATTTAATATTTAAACCAATTTTACTTCTTTTTTTTTTTTTTTTAGGGGCTTCATAAAGGTCAGAGTTCACATTTGGCAGGATCTAATGATGAACAACCTCTCTTTCCTACTGGGTCTACTCAGTATCTCCAGGCAGCTTGCACTAGTAGTCAAAATCAAAATGGACCTCACACGCTGCCTAGAAATTCAGTACCACAGGGGGATGCTCTCAATCACTTCTCCTCTCATATTGCTACCTCAGGTGGACAAAAAGGTATTACCTTTACCAAAGAGAGCAAACCTTCAAGAAATAGATCCTTGGGGTCTGAAACAAGGAGGCAAGATGGAGATACATCTAATAGCTATGCTGATGTCAAGGAACTTTCTAATCATGTACATCAGGCGACAACAATTTCTATTTCCAGTCTTAACCATGGAGATTCTATATCACCAAATTTAATAATTTCGGACAATCCTCAGCTTTCTGCCTTGTTAATTGGAAAAGCCAATGACAGTGTGGGCCCTGGAACTTCTGAAAAAGTCAATAATACTCATCCAGCTATTCATACAAAGACTGATAATTCTGTTACCTCTTCACCTTCTTCAGCCATTTCCACAGCTACACCATCTCCAAAGTCGACTGAGCCGACTAGCACACACAGTGTTACCAGCCTTAATAGTCCTCAAAGTGGGTTACACACGATTAATGGAGAAGGGATAGAGAATTCACAGAGCTCTACAAAAATAGATCTGCCTATAATTAACCTCAAATCTGATCCTCAGATTATACCATCAATGTCTGTGTCCATATACTCCAGTTCAACAGAAGTTCTAAAGGCATGCAGGTTAGTGTGGCAAAGTTCATCAAAAAGTGAAAATGGGAGTTGGGGTTTAGCTCAGAGATAGAGCACTTACCTAGCATGCATGAGGCAGTGGGTTCAATCCTCTGCACCATATAAAATAAAATACATTTTTGTTTATAACTTAAAAAATCAATATTTAACAAAAAAACGTGAAAATGGCTGACTGTTGGTAGCTCAAAAGTCTTGATTTTTATCTTAAAAAAATGAAAATAGAATTTTGTTTTTTTGAAGTGTAGCAAAAGACCATATTACATATCTAAAATAATAATTTCATAAGGAACATTGTTATTTTATACTTTACCAGATGTCAGAAGCATATATTTATAAAGCATTACCTGAGAGATTATGTGTTTTGTTAGTATTACTGACTTTTATTGATTATCAAAGTCATCAGCTTCAATGTGATTACCTTTTTCTGAGGATTAAAGAATTAATTTTTAAAAAGGAAAAGGCAGAAGTGGAGGGGCAAAGAGGAGTGGGGAGTTGAAATCTGAAAACTGGGGAAAAAATTATTCTTAGCCCAAGAAGTAACTAAGTGGTAAATGACAATCTTCTGTGTTGTTCTATGAGAACCAATTAGAAGAGTTGATAGTGGTACCTATTCTGAGCAGAAGTTTGTGAACCCAGAAAATGCAAAGGAACATCTTTCTACGAATGTTAATTTTCCTGATAAAGAAATTTTGATAAGAAAGATGACTAAATCATTGATGAATTTATCTAAAGAGTATCTTTTATTTCTGTAGTAAACAACAAGAAAATGTAAATGAAAATTGAAGTTAGATATTTTAAAATTAACTATTTTAAAAAGCAGATTTATAGATTTCTGCAATAAGCAACTTCCTGAGTCAAGAAGCTATTAGAATGGAGTAAACTTAATCTTTCCCATACCTACCTTTTCTGCTGCTTCATTATTCGACTATTGAACTCTTGTAGTAAGGTTTAATTATATCTCTTGAACAATTTAGTGCACATATAATGGAAACATAATTCTTTTTGTTGTCTGCAGGCCTATCCACTTGCATTAGGATTGGGGAGTATATTTTAACAGGAAAAGACTTGTATGATTAGGGACATAAATATCTTCTTTAGATCTGTCCTAATAAATAAGAATTATTAGATGTGATTGTTTGCACCGTTTATGCAGATAATCCTTTAATTTTGAATTCCTAGTCATTTTTTCCTTTCTTTTACAATGGGGTCTGTTTTTGGTTCCAAAGCTGGTCTCAAACTCCTGACTCTTTACGTCAGCTTCCTTAGGTATACAGAATTTTTGTTTCTAATTTATTTTAAAACTGTCTTGTTTATTCAACTTGGTAGCAACCTAGAAGTCTGTTTCTTTTAAGATTTATTATTGTAATTTGTAAAAATTCAAGTAATTGATTCGGTTGTGGGTCATTTTTTCCAATATAATCTTTCTTTTTGAAATAAGTATCTACATTTTCCCATTACTTTACTTTCCTATAAAAGTAAATTCATTTTTAAAATTCTGTTATATAACTGTAGAAATACAGTTCTAAAGTCATTATTTCCTAAGCTCTTATTCATATTGAGGTATTAAATAAGCTTAACTTGGTCTCAAAATAAATTAGGTTAAGAAACTTTTCTAGTACAATTAAATACTTGACTCATATCTTGAGACATCTCAAAATATTATTAATCATATGTCAAACAATTATTAGGTGATTGTTGTGAGAACATTAGAGTTGAATGTACAGAAACTAAGATGACAGTGACTTCACTAGGAAGTATAATGAAGTATGTAGTTTATTATTGACTGAAATGCATGATTTTAAATATTATTTTTCCTTCTAGCAACTGCAGTTATATAAAAAGTAGAGGCTGGGGTTGTGGCTCAGCAGTAGAGTGCTCCCCTAGCACATGCAAGGCACTGGGTTCAATCCTCAGCACCATATAAAAATAAATAAATAAAACAAAGGTATTGTGTCCAATTACTACTAATATTAAAAGAATAATATAAATTTAAAATATTTTTTTAAAAAAGAGTAGCTGACGTATAGTTCAGCATTGAAGGCCATATTTTATTGTATAGAGACTATTATTGTCATGAAACTGTCCTAATGACGATTTTTGAATTGTCCTGTAGATAAAGTATTTTCTATTTTTTAAAAGTTATTTGGGAGCTGGGGTTGTAGCTAGGTTGTGTTAAGAAATGTTGTACCTTTTATGAACTATTTAATATTATACCTCAAAAGGTATAATATTAAATAGAGCATAATCGTACATTTCAAGCCCTACTTTTATTAGCCCAATATCAAAGATCTTAGAGGAATTTTTCTGTGCAGAAAATACAACAAAGCAGTGATAAATTTTCTTCAAAATTTTATTGTTCTATAGATTGAAATGAAAGACATAATTTCTTCAGAAGCAAATGCAATTAGTGATTTTTTTTTTACTTTTCAAAATAAAGATTCTTTTCTTGTCTGAAATCTTAGTATTTTAAAGCTCTTTTCCTTTGATGTTTTAACATGTTGTTTCTTCTAAAATTTTAATAATTAGGTAAGGCATTTTGAATAATTTCAAAGGCTTGTTTTCTGAATTTGTTAAAATGTTAAGGCTTTAGGGGTTGTGCTTGTAGTAATGAGTGCTACTTGCCTAGCACGTGTATAGCACTGGGTTTGATCCCCAGCGCCACATTAAAAACAAATAAATAAAATAAATAAATATATTCTGTCCATCTACAACTAAAAAATAAATTTTAAAAAATATTAAGTATTTAGAAATATTCTTCTTACATTGCTTATACCTTAAGAAGAATTTAGTTTGATAGTGATTCTTATCACATTTTATGAATTTGTTATTTAGTAAATGTGATACTTTTCAGTAAAGGAAGAAATTATTCAGATACCATTAAGTAATAACCAGATATAATATGAGGATGAGTAGCATATTTTTATATCTTCTTAAAAATTATTGTAATTTATAAATTTTGGAACCATGCTGAATATATTAGCCAGCTAATACATAGAAAATAAGTTTTGAAAAGAAAGAACTAGTGAATTGCTGGGTTTAGAAGTTGTCACAAGATATTTTGGAAATAATTAGTGAAATGTGTTGTTAAAAAATTATCTGTTGTCATTATTACTGATATCTAAACCTTGGACAAGTGTTTTAATATTTAATGGAGAGAATTTGACCATAGAATGAGTTAGAAAAATTAAGATAATAAATTTAAAAAGTAATTATAATTAATAAATTTAAAAATTATATTGAAAAATATTTGTGAGGTTTATAGTATATTTTAAATAAAAGATAAAAGGAATCAAAGTGAATATTTTGTGTAGTTAAAAGAATCTAACTGAACATCTACTGAAATTAACAGCCATTTTCGAGTTTTTTATTGGCTCAACCTGCTTCAGAATGATTGTATTATTTATAGCTAACTTAATGCAGGTTTTTTTCTATTTTCAAAGTAAGTATAATGCTGATTTATTTCTTTTGCTGTTTTTAAAGGAATCTAGGGAAAAATGGCTTGTCTAATAGTCACATTTTGTTGGATAAATGTCCACCTCCACGACCACCAGCTTCACCGTATCCTCCCTTACCAAAGGAGAAGTTGAATCCACCCACACCTAGTATTTATGTGAGTCTCAACTGATTAACTATAAATAAATCAAGTGTCTGAACTTGTCTGCCTTTAGAGGATAAATTTTTAAATCAATTTAGATGCCTTTTAGGAAACATTAAATTTATTTTCCCAGTCTGAATATTTTAAAAATATACTTATTTTCCAAAGGATGATAAAAAAGTGTTCTTCATCTACATATGGTACACTCCTTTTTTTTCTTGATAAATATAAAGTTTTATTGAAACACAGCCTCATCAATTTCTTTACATTCTGCCTTCAATGTTAATGGCTGAAGGAAAAAGGTAGTTCAAAAGTAAAAAAAAAACAAAACTTTATTGTATCTGGCAAAGAAGTTTGTTAATCATTGGTATATTAAAAAATATTTTGTGAAGAAAAATTTTTAAATCTATTTTCATATATTAACTGGGATTTTGAGAACCTCCAAAGATAGTTGTTTCAGTTTAAGCATTTAGTAAATATGTTTTTAAATCTGCATTGCATGAATTACCAATTGTGTGAACCTTAAAAATTTATTCAGTTTATGCCTTTTTAATCAAAGAATTTTTCTACTTTCAAAAATGGTAATTGAGAATGAAAATGATAAGATATGTTATTATAAAGTCTACCAAAATATAATAGGTATTTCAAATTTTGAATTTGAAACTACCTACCATTTTTGAATGTCATCAATGTAAGTATTTGATACAGAAAGTTGAGTTGAAATTCAGAAAATAAAAATTCAGACAATATTTGTGTTTTTCTCCTGATGAGTTTGTGCCTTTCATTGTTTAATAGTCAAAAAAGAAAAAATAGTCAAAAAAGAAAAAAAATCCTAGGTTAAGAAGTGAAGATACAGACCTTAGAATGAACTTAAATTTTTAAGTGGATTTGTGAAATTTAGCTTTTTCTCTATCAGACATTATCTTAATTCCTTACCCAATTAAAATTAGATAACTTTTAGAGAAGGATAGAAATAGAGACGAGATGATGTTTTTCATCAAATTTTGAAGAAATGAATACAAAAAGATTTGTATTCTTTTTATTTTTCTAAGTAATGGAAGTACACTTGGAAAGTATACTTGGGAAATACTTGAAAAGCTAAAATATTTAAATGTAGTTTTATGAATCTTTGATGAAAGAGGTGAAGGACATTAAAACATTTAAATGTATTTCTTTAAAATAGAAATTTACAGAGTTGTTTCCACAGTTTTTTGAAAAGACTAGTATGTAGTCTAGACTTTATAAACTGTTGAGTTGGTTGAAAAATGACATGAATTTGCAGAATAATAGTCATTTTCCTGAGACCTAACAATACATTTTAATTTTATAGTTGGAAAATAAGCGTGATGCTTTCTTTCCTCCATTACATCAATTTTGTACAAACCCAAAAAACCCTGTAACAGTAATACGAGGCCTCGCTGGAGCTCTTAAGTTAGGTAAGCATTTAAAAAAAAAAAAAAAAGTTGAACAAGAAATGTTTCAATTAAGAATACAAATAGAAGAGCACCAGTAGAAACTTGCTGATTTGTTTTTACCATTTTGAATTTTTATTTTAATAAAATAAAAATTTTTTATTTTATTAAAATAAAAAATTTTAATAAAAATTCTGTCACTGTTTTTATTTATCTCTGTTTCTCTCTCTTCCAATCTCATCTCTGTCTTTATCTTTCCTGCTCTGTCTCATTAAAATTTTGATAGTTTATAAAACAATCATATTTTTTTTAAGAAAGTCTGTCTATGTGGAATTTGGGCATACATATTTTAAATGTATAATGTTAGTGATATTGGTTATTGGCAATTTCTGCAGTGAAGTTTAAATTGAGTATCAGTTATGAAACAAAAAGTAATTTTATTATATAAATTTTTATATGAAATATACAGAGCATTTAATTCTGCTTATAAACACCATAACTCATTTGTTAAACTGATAGTTATATCCAGGTTCTATTGTGAAAATCTGGTACCAAATGACTTCTTAAGGAAAACTAATGGAACTACACAAAGATAAATTTTTAAAGGACTTTGAATTTTTTATTATACTGAAAATAATTTTATTCACTAACAAAACTTATTTTTTATGAAGATCTTGGACTTTTCTCTACCAAAACTTTGGTAGAAGCTAATAATGAACACATGGTAGAAGTGAGGACACAGTTGTTGCAACCAGCAGATGAAAACTGGGATCCCACTGGTACAAAGAAAATTTGGCGTTACGAAAGTAATAGATCACATACCACAATTGCTAAGTATGCACAGTACCAGGCCTCTTCCTTCCAGGAATCATTGAGAGTAAGTTTGTTTGGTTTTACTCCCTCCATTTTATAGAGCACATTACTTTTGTAACTACTTGGTGTTTACTATTGTGTTTTATAAATACTTATAACTTAAACCTTATTAAACTAAAATTTAAGCGAGGTTATGGTTAATAATACATGTATACATAGAAAAAATTATTATCTAGTATCTATTTTGAGTTTTGAATATTTTCATTTAAAATTATAAACTAAGCCTACATTATAGTTGGGAGAATGATAATAATAATGTGAAGAAAATTTGGAGGCAGCGCAAATGTTCACTCAACCAAGGAAGAAATGTTTCATTTTGTTTCATTTTATGTATACACACACACACACACACACACACACAGGTGCGCGAACACTCTCACCATCATCTCATGGCTTTAAAGTAAATTTCCTTCATTATTTGTAGTATTGAGGTCTTTTATGGAGAAATTTGCATATTTATTTTCAGCCTGATTATCTGTTATTTTATTGTTGTATTTAGAAGTTTTTTGGGTTTTATTTTTAATTATTATTTAGTTGTAGTTGGACACAATACCTTTATTTTATTTATTTTTATGTGGTGCTGAGGATTGAACCAAGGGCTTCACATGTGCTAGGCGAACGCTCTACCCCTGAGCCACAACCCCAGCCCAGCCAGTTTAGAAGTTTTTATAGAATATGAATATTATTCTGTGTAAGATATGATTTTGAAAGTATTTTCTTACATTTTGTTGGCCATTTCACTTTTTGGTAGTGCTTTTTGATGCACATATTTTAAATTTTTGGTGGTGTTTAATTTATTTATCTTTTCTTTTGTTTTCTGTGCTTTGAAGTCTAAGCATCATTGCCAAATTCATATCACAGAGCTTTTCCACTATTTTCTTCTTACAGTTGTAATACTGAAAATAGGTATAGGGTTTTATTTGAACCTAACAGAATGTTCTAACAATATATATGGCAACTGATATATTTTGAGTTAATTTTCCTATGTGGTCTAAAATAAGAGCTGTGCTTCATTCTTCTGCATGTTGAAAGCCAGTTTCTTAGTATCATTTATTGAAAAGACTAACCTTTACCCTATTCAATGAACTTAGAAGAGAGTGTTTGAACTTTTTGTGAGTATGCTATTATCTCTGGTGCTTTCTCAAAATTGTCTTTATTGGTTGAAAATATTTCCTTTTAAATAATATTGATTAATTTTCATATTGTATCCTTGATTTTCAGGAAAAAAGAATTTGGAGCATGGTATATAATCTTTTTTGATGTGTTGCTAAATTCAATTTACTAATATTTGTATTAATAAATTAATAAACATTACTATATGGTTTTCTAGTGTCTTTATCTCTCTAGTGTAAAACTGCCTCATAGAATTAATTGGAAATTGTTTCCTCCTCTTTAATTTTTATAAAAACTTTAATAGCAAGCAAAAACTATCCCAGTCTTTTGAACTATCCCTAGATGGGTTCGAATTGTGCACATAGACTCTTCTATTTCTGGTTTGTGGGGCAGATAATTAACTAAGTTTTCAAAACCTCCAAAGCAGCACTGTTATTCATATGCCTGATCAAGAGTAGGATAAGAAAAGTAAAGACACCATAGGATTTCCTTATGATTTTAGCATGGCTTTGTCTTGATTGTTTGCTTTTTTTTTATGTAGATGTGTGACTGTTTTCCACAGATACTAAACTTCTTTCAGACTAGTTTTAAGACTTTTTTCCATGAGAAAATAACATGGCCTTAAAATCTCTCTTATTACCACTTCGCTTATGTCACCAGTTGCAGGTTTCTGTTTTATTGCTTTATTGAGATAATTTACACAGCATAAAATTCACCAATTTAGTTTTGTTTTATTACATAGTACTGGAAGTTAGGATCTCTTGTTGTTGTTGTTTTGTTTGTTTGTTTGTTTGTTTGTTTGTTTTGGAACTGAGGGTTGAACCAAGAGATTTGCAAATGCAAGGCAGATACTTTGCCACTGAGCTATATTTTTTTTTCTCTTAAATGCTAGGCAAATGCTATACATACATCCTGACCCTAATGGATCAATTTAAAATATACAGATCAAATATATTCATAGTTGTACAGCCATCAACATAATTATTGTTAGAACATTCTGTTAGGTTCAAATAAAACCCTATACCTATTTTCAGTGTTACATTGTCCTAAACTTCTATAGTCTTAAGAAAGTATCTTGTTCTTTCTGTATTTATAGATTTGCCTAATTTGAGTATTAATGTAAATGTATGCTATAATGTGTGTCATGACCAGTGTCTTTTTTTATTATTATTATTAACCTAAGATTTTCAATGTTTATTTATATCATGTATCAAGAATTTATTTCTTTTTTATTACTAAATAATATTCCATTACTAAATATATATTTCATGTATGTCACTTTTTTGGAGAGTTGTCTTCAATCATTTGACAGGATTCAGTTGCATTTGCTTTGTAACTATTGTTAATAATATTGTTCTTATTATTCATACAGGTATTAGTATGGGAATTCTATTTTTGATGCTCTTAGGTAATTATGTGGTAGAATTGCTACGTGATATGGAAACCCGATGTTGATCACTTTAAGAAACTGCTAATTTGCTTTTAAATGGCTGCATCATTTTTTATTCCTAGTCTTAGTTTATAAGTGTCCATTTTTTCATCCTTTCTATCACCTGTGTATTACCTTTTGATTTTAGCCACTGAAGTATTTGTGAAGTAATAGCTCTTACAATTTTGATTTGTATTTGCAAATAGGAAATAAAGGCTGTTTATTAAGATTTTTTTATGGCTATATTGTCCTTGTAACATCTTTGTTGAAGTATATGTTCTATTTCTTTATCCATCGTTTAATTGGCTGTTTGTCTTGCTATTGATTGGTAATGTTCTTTCGGTATATTCTTATTACAATTCATTGACAAGTATTTAAAGTACATTTTTTTCTGTTACAAGTTACTTTTCCATTTTTTTATGATGTTCATTGAAGTATAAGTTTTAATTTTGTTATTGTCTAATTTATTTGTCTTTCTGGGATTGTTCTTCTTTTTTTACCATCACTAAAAGTATATGCATAATACATACACTTGCAGATTTAGCAATGTTTTTCTTTTAAAAGTTTTCTTGTTATATCTTTTTATATTTAGGTTATTGATATATTTTGAGTTGAATTTACCACATGATATTAGGTTTAAGTTCAATTTCATTCATTTTCATGTGAATTTCATCCATCATTTACTTATAATTTCATTCATAATTTTGTCATCCTTGTAAAAACAGTTTTTTATTGAGCATTTTTTTTACAAGTACTATGAAACTAATTATTCAGAATTCATGTGTCAGAATATTCAGAAGTTCTAGGAAAAACATCTTCCCTATGTTCTTACCTTTGTTGTATGATTTATAAAGGAAAGACAGAGTGACTAAATAAAAATATAATCAGAAATAGAACATCTTAACTTTTTTCATGCTCTCTATATACAGTAGGTATGTATATTGGTATGTGTATGCAGAGATACATTTCCTACTTTGAAATGTGTACCATTACTTTGCCAGTTGGTATTCCTAATTGATGTAGATAGTTCTGTTGCTTCCTGGTCTTATTTTAATTTGTTCATTTTCTTTTCATATTTGGGACAGGTAGAAGAATATACAGATTTCTATTTTATAGAGTAAGGCCAATATGAAAAGACAAAACAAGGCTTTTCAAAATACATATACATATATATATATATATATAATTGGTTTAACCCCAGTAGGACTGAGCTACTCCAGACCTCGATTTCTTCAATAGTTCTTTTAGTTATATATGACATTAGGATTCATTTTTACATAATTATTCAAGCCCAATATTTTTTCTTTCTCCCCTTTTTTCCTCCCCCTGTTCTCTTTACTTTAATGATCTTTCTGTTATTTACTTAATAGTTTATTATTAACAGTTTCAGTGTTTCATTATTAAATGTACAAGATGGTAAGATTCATTTGCTAAATTCATATGTGTTTAGGAAAATTTGGTCATATTAATTTTACTGTTCTTCCTTTATCCTGTCCCTTCTTCTCTCCCTCAATCTCCTTCAATTACTCTAGTGATCTTTCTTCTATTTTAATGGATCCCCTACTTTTCTTTTCTGTTTTGTTCTTTCCTTTTTTCCTTACTTTGGACTAGTTTCTGCATATCAGAGGAAACATTCAGCCTTTGACTTCTTGTGTGTGTGGCTTATTTCACTTAGCACAATGGTCTCCTGTTCTATCCATTTGATGAAATGCCATAATATCATTTTTTATGGCTGATTAATTCTTAATCTGTATACATATTATATATTCTTCATTCATTCACCTAGATTGCTGTTGTTAATTGTGCTTCTGTAAACATTGATAAAGCTGCATCAATAGCATGCTGATTTTAGATCTTTTGAATAAATACCAATGAGCAAGATAGCTGGGTCATATGATGGTTCCATTCTTAATTTTTTTGAGGAGTCTTCATGCTGCTTTCCAGATGAATAAACTTATTTGCAATTCCACCAACAATATGAGTAAACCTTTTTCCTCCATATCCTTATCAACATTATTATTTGTATTCTTGAAATTGTCATTCTGACTAGAAGAAGATGAAATTTTTGTGTTGTTTCTATTTGCATTTTTTTATTACTAGAGTTGAACATTTTTCATATATTTTTCATATATTTATTGGCAGTTTACTTACCCTCAGTCGCTCCCCGTGCGAGCCACCAAATGCCGCAGTCTGGCTGGGCACAATTCAGGAGCCACTTGTCAAAAGAAACTAACTTTATTTTTAGAACAACACACGCCAAACAAAACAGCTCCTCAGGGAAAAAAAACCCTCAGAACCCAACTGCCACCACTGGCTTCCACAAGCCTCTCACCCACACCAACCTCACCTCCTCCCACAATTCTCCTGCTCTTGAGGCTGATTGGCTGGGTCGCGTGGGCGGAGCCAAAGAAGTCCCCCAATGAGCAGTTCCATAGTCTGAAGGGCAGGGAAACATCCCAATGAACATCACCGCAGAGGAGCCAATCAGCTAGATGTTGCTGGGGCCACTGTGAGCCAATCATCAGCCGGCAGCTAGAAGTTTGCTGGGGCCCCTTTGGCTGTGGCTCTCAACAACTAGAGTTGAACATTTTTCATATTTGTATTTTTTTGATAAGTGTGTTTCTTTTTCCTTTTAATTGATTGGCCATTTATTTTGTTGAGTTTTTTTTTATATTTATTTTTTAATTGCACATAATATATTTATTTATTTTTATGTAGTGTGCAGGATCGGACCTAGGGCTTCGCACGTGCTAAGCGAGCGTTCTACTGCTGAGTGAGCCACAACCCCAGCCCCTTCTCTCTTTATATTCTTATTTCCTTTGTTGTGCAAAAGCTTTTTAATTTCACGTATTGATTTTTTATTTTATTTTTTCCACTTAGGAAATTTCAATTAAGGAGGTTGATGCCTGTGCATATGTTGGAGTTTGGTCTACATTTTCTTTTAACAGCTGCAGAGCTTTTTGTCTAATTTCTAGGTCTTTGATTCACTTTGAGTAGGTTTTTGTGAGAAAGATAGTGGTCAAGTGTTATTCTTTGACATATGGATTTCCCATTTTCTCAGCACCATATTTTGATGACTTCAGCATCATTCATCTTACTCTGGATAGCTTTGGCTATTATGAGTCTCTTACCTTTTTTTTTTTTTTTTAATTGTAGGTGGACTCAATAACCTTTATTTTATCTTTATGTGGTGCTGAGGATCCAACCCAGTGCCTCATGCATGCTAAGTGAGCACTGTACCACTGAGCCTCAATCTCAGCCCTGAGTTTCTTACTTTTTCCAAATGAATTTTAGAACTATTTTTTCTAGTTCTGTGAAGAATGTTATCGGGTTTTGATAGAGATTGTATCAAATCTGGATAATGCTTTTAGTATAACTGCCATTTTGACACTAAGAATTGTAAGAGAATTCTAAGAAACTCAGAATAGCCAAAGCTATCCAGAATAACGTGAATGATGCTGTCTGTGAACATGGAAGGTCTTCATTTCTTCTAATGTCTTCTTCAATTTCTTTTTTCAGTATTGTGTAATTTTCATTAAGATTAATATCCAAGTATTTTTATTGTTGTTTAGAAGTTCTTTTATATTGCATAGTTTTCCTAATTTATTTTCAGCAGATTCATTAGTGAAGTACAGGAAAATGGTTGCTTTAGTAGGCTGATATTGTGTATTGATACTTTACTAAATTTGTTTATCAGTTTTAGAAGTCTTTTGGTGGAGTTTTTGGATCTTCTAAATATAGGATCCATGAGCAAACACATTATTTGACTTTGTCTTTTAGTATTTGTTTAATTTCCTTCTATTGTCTTGATTGCTCTGGCTAGAATTTTTAAGAACTATTTTGAAAGGAGTGACGAGAGTGGACATCACTGATTTATTCCTGTTGTTGGAGGAAATGCATTCAGTATTTCTCCATTTAATATGATATTGGCATTGGGTTTGTCTCATATAGTCTTTACAATGTTAAGTAAGGTAAGTTCCTTCATGCCTAGTTTCTTTAGTGATTTAATATGAATGAGCGGTGTACTTTGTCAAATGGTTTTTCTTCATGTACTGAGATAAACACGTGATTCTTGTCCTTAACTCTATTTCTGTGATGAATTACATTTATTGATTTGACATGTTGAGCCATACTTTCATCCTAAGGATGAAACCCAGTTAGGCATAGTACACCATATTCTTAATGTGTTTATGAAAGAATTTTTCATATATTGACAGTGGTCTGAAATTTTCTTTTCTTTTTTGTGCCTTTTCTGGTTTTGATATCAGGGTTACACTGGCTTCATAGGATAAATTTGTCAGGGTTAAATTCTTTGCTATTTCTTGGGATAGTTTGAGAAGAATTGGTGGCATTTATTTCTTTAAAAGGTTTAGTAGGACTTGTTCAGCCCTGGGCTTTTCTCTGTAAAGCTTTTTGTAGCTGCTTCAGTTTCATTACTTGAAATTTTTTAGCTTATTGTATTTTCAAACGAATTTCTAATGAATCTCTTGATTTCAGTAGTGTCTATGGTGATATTTGCCTTTTCTTCTCTAATTTTATTAACTTGGGTCTTTTCTCGTTCCTTTGATTAGTTTGGTTAAGGGCTTATCAATTTTATTTTTCTTTCAAAGAATCAACTCCGTTTCATTGGCCCTTTGTGCTTTTTGTTTTATTTTGCTTTATTCTCAATTTCATTGTCTTTGGCTCTGATTTTGTTTGTCCCCCTGTACTGGGGATTGAACTCAGCACCACTTATCACTAAACCACATCTCCAATCCATTTTAAAATTTTTTTTCTTTTTTAATTTCTGAGATAGGGCCTTGCTAAATTTCTGAGGCTGGCTTTGGACTTGTGATCCTTCTGCCTCAGCCTTCTGAGTATCTTTGTGTACCACCATACCCAGCCCTTGTTCTGATTTTAATTATTTTCTATCTTCTACTGATTTTAGTGTTAATATGCTCTCCTTTTTCTAGTGCTGTAAGGTGTGACATTTGATTATTTATTTTTTACATTTCTTGTTTTGTTTTGTTTTTATAGGAACTCAGTGCTATAAACTTTCCTGTTATAACTACCTTCACACTCTTCCAGAGATTTTTGACATGTTTTATCATTGTTCTCATTTGTGTCTAAGAATTTTTTTTATGTCTCCTCTGATTTTTTCTGGTATCCATTCAACATTCAAAGGTTATTATTTCATTGCTAGGTTAGAATGGTTGCTGTTTTGTTTTTATTCTCTTGTTGATTTCTAGTTTCATTGTTTTATGATCTGATAGAATGCAAGGAATTATGGGGTTTTTTTTTGTTGTTGTTGTTGTATGTGTGAATATTTGCTTTGTGACCTAAAATATGATCTTTTTCAAAAAATGTTCTGTGTGCCACTGAGAAGAAAGTGAGTCATGTTGTAAATGGATGAAATATTGTTTAGATGTCACCATCTCTTTGATTCTGCATGTCTTTGACTTTTCCGATTAATTGTGACTTGTTGTCTTCTTAGTCTGATTTGACAACAGCCAACTTTCCTGGCGTTTGGATCTACCAATCTGTGTATTTTGTTTGAAGAGTTTAAACTATTTACATTCAGTTATTCAAGAGAGATGATTTTTATTTCCTGCCATTTTGATTTCTTTCTAATGGTTAATTTAGATTTAATTCTCCTATAATTTTTTCCTAGTGCATATCATTGAAATGAGGGTTTTTTTCTCCTTCTGCATGAAATATTATGTTTTATAGTACAGACATAGTAGTTATGAATTATTTTAGTTTCTACGTATCATGAAAGTTTTATTTCATCTTAAGTTGTGAAGAATAATTTAACCAGATATAGTAATCTTGGTGGTATGTATCATTCTTGGATTTTATTTTAGGACCTGGATTCAGAAATAAGTTGAAATTTGAATTAATTTACCTCTAAATATTATCTGCCATTTTTATTTTACATCTTTTAAAATTCTCTTCTAATTCTGTATATTTGGCATTTTTCATTTCAATGTGTTTTGGAGAGGACTTTTTTTGGTCTTGCTTATCAGAGTTCTTTATAATTTTGTACTTGGATTTTCATTTGATTTCTAAGATTTGAAAGATTTTCTAATATTATGTCATTGAAATATCATGCTTTTCTTGAGTTTGTTTTTTGAAGCCTTAATCTACCCGAGTGATTCTTAAATCTGGTTTCTTGAATATGCTGGAATAGTCTCTTAACATCTTTTCTTTATGGTTAACATTACTTTTAAGATTATATACTTTGGTTTTATGACAAGCTATATTCAGAGTCACCTAATCTATTACGGTTACTTTCCGTTGAATTTTAAATTTAATTTCTTGACTTTCATTTCCAGGATTTCTGTTTGGTTCCTTTTCAGAGTCTCTATTTTCTAAAATGATTTTTCTTTAACTTTCTGTGTTTTCTAAACTTACTCTCTACATCTTTTAGCACAATGAACATTAACTGTGAACTTTGTAAATTCTTCCTCTGACATTTACTCTTCTTTCATGTTGACAGAGTTAATTGTTGAAGCATTTTTTTGGTCACCCACATTCCATATCAGCTGTGCCTTCATTCCCTCTTTTCCATGCTGCAGAGAAATTAGAGATCCCTCCCTGGTTCCTCTCTATCATCTTACCTATTCCCCAAAACAAGCCTTTTTTTTTTTCCCCCCCTAGTTTGTATGGACAGCATGCCTTTATTTTATTTGTTTATTTTTATGTGGTGTTAAGGATCGAACCCACTACTTTACACATGCTAAGTAAAGCACTCTGCCACTGAGCAACAACCACAACCCAAAACTTGCCTTTGTGATGTTAAAATAGAATATTAGTTCTCCATTTCTGGTATTTTTTAACAACTTTTTCCTAACAATTTGCCTATAAATTTTGTTTATTATTAGTTCTGTCTTTAATTCCCAGGACATTCTGTAAAAGTTACATTCCTTTGTCACTTAGAAACTTTAGCCAAAGCAAAATTAGAATAGGTTTTTGCTCTTCTTGTAAATTAGTACAATACCAGAATTTCATAATATTAATTTGTGTAAATACAGAGGTTGAGTACAAAGTCAGTACAATTTAACATTTCTTGGGTCTTTATTTAATTTGAAAATATTAAGAAATTGGAGGTATTTTCTACAAACTGTGCATGTATTTCTGTTTTTAAAATATGGACATTTATAGGATACTAAGTGTGAATCTTCTGCTTACTCTGTAGGAAGAAAATGAAAGAAAAACACAACTTAAAGACTATTCAGATAATGAATCCACATCTTCAGATAAGTAAGTAATTTTTAGCATCCACTCTTTATTTCTGTCTGAAAGGCATGGATCTAATACTTTCTCTTTTTTTAAGTTCTGGAAGGAGAAGAAAAGGACCTTTTAAAACCATAAAATTTGGGACCAACATTGACCTCTCTGATAACAAAAAGTAAGTTTATTAACTAAATAAAGCAAAGGGGATTACAGAATTGAGAATTGCCTTCCTTCCTATTCTTTCACTTAGTCATTATATTATGTTGACATCTAAGTTTTGGATAAAATCTTTAAGACTCATATATTATTGTATAAGATCTTATAATTAGAGATTTTTCTTCTGGAAAAAACATACTAATTTACAAGCTTAAAAATAGAAAGTACAGGGCTGGGGATGTGGCTCAAGTGGTAGCGCGATCGCCTGGCAATGCTGCCCAGGTTCGATCCTCAGCACCACATACAAACAAAGATGTTATGTCCACCAAAATCTAAAAAATAAATATTAAAATTTTCTCTCTCTTGCTAAAAAAAAAAAAGAAAGAAAGAAAGTACATTGTTTATTTCACTTACTAGGATTTTATAAATTTATATGAGACTTTTTTTGGTGATCTCTATTTTAGGACTTTTCTCTTTGAAAAAAATTAAAACACTTTACTATTACTATTAAAATATTTCTATGTGTAACATCTTCTGATTGAATCATAAGAATTTGGATGGGGCTGGGTTGTGGTTCAGTGGTAGAGCACTTGATGAGCATGTGTGCAGCCCTGGATTCAAACCACAGTACCATATAAAATAAATGAATAAAATAAAGCTATAAAAATATTTTTTTAAAAAAAATGAATTTTGAGGACCTGATTAATTCTCACTAGTATTTGCAAAGAGTTTCACTTTCAATCTGTTATTTTATTGCAGGTGGAAGCTGCAGTTACATGAGCTGACTAAACTTCCTGCTTTTGTACGTGTTGTATCAGCAGGAAATCTTCTAAGCCATGTTGGTCATACCATCCTGGGCATGAATACAGTTCAATTATATATGAAAGTTCCAGGCAGTAGAACACCAGGTAATTTTTATGAACTAATATATTTTATATAGTTGAAAAACTAAAGTTTAAATCAAAAAACACACAGAATCAATATCTTTGCATTCATTTATTTACTTTCTTCTTTTAATTTGTTCTAATTAGTTACAAGACAGTAGAATGTCTTTTGACATATCATACATAAATGGACTGTAACTTCTCATTCTTCTGGTTGTACATGATCCAGAGGTACACAAGTTGTGTATTCATATATGAACATAGGGTAATAATTTCCAATATATTCTACTGTCCTTCCTACGCCCTTATCACTTCTTCTCTTTCACCTCCCTCTGCATAATTCAAATTACTTCTATTCTTTTCTAGCCCCCCATGCTCTTATTATATATTAGCATCCACAGTCAGAGAAAACATTCAGCCTCTGGTTCTCTGGAATTGGCTTATTATGCTTAGCATAGTATTTTCCAGCTCCATCCATTTACCAGCATATGCCCTAATTTCATTCTTCCTTATTGCTGAGTAATATTTCATTGTGAATACAGTCCACATTTCTTTAACTTCTTTATTCATTAATCATTTGAATAAAGAAGGCTGGTTTCATGGGTTAGCTACAATGAATTGAGCTGTTATAAATATTTATGTGAGTGTGTCGCTGAAGTATGCTGATTTTAAGTGATTTAAGTATAAAACCAGGAGAGGGATAACTGAGTCAAATGGAGGTTCCTTTCCAATTTTTTTTTTGAGAAATCTCCATAATTCTTTTCACAGCAGTCGCACCAATTTGCAGTTCTACTAGCAGTGTATAAGTGTACCTTTCCCCCCACATTTTCACCAACATTTATTGTTGCTTGTATTCTGATAATTGTCATTATGACTGAAGTGCCATGAAATCTCAGTGTCGTTTTTGGTTTGCATTTCTCTAATGAATAGAGATGTTGGACATTTTTTCATATATTTGTTGATCAATTGTACTGTGAAATGTCTGTTCAGATCCTTACCATTTATTGAATATATTATATCTATTTATAATTACTAAAACTGAAATGATTTTTTTGAAGTTTTTCTTTGTAATAAGTGTTTGTAATTATAACTAATATCAGTATTATTTCGTTTGATTAGGTGTAGAGAATAAAGTAATTAAAAAAATTAAACTAGGAAACGAGAATTAAGCCCCATACTGAGTAAAGGCCATAAATTATTATTCTATTGACTGCAAACTGTCAGGTGTTTCTAATTTTTTTTTCACTACAGTTATTGTAAGAAAGAACCACATTTTATCATGAACTTCTTTATTTGAACCATATGTGAAAAAAAAACTTTATTAATAATACTTAAAATACAGTGTACTGCTGTCTTACTTATTTGTTCCTTTTTATTCCCCTTAGTTTTTGTAAATAAAATAATCTAAAGTAGTAGTCAACAGAATTCTTCTTTAAGGGCTAGGATAATCAAAGTTTTACTTGAAATTTTCCAAATAAATGTGAGACTTGATATGTTACAAATATATGTGAGAATGGGAATCTCGCTTGTTATATGCTGCAAATATACATAGGAATGAAGATCTAGCTTGTTCTATTATTTTATAGAAACTGATCTCGCTTGTTATATGCTGCAAATATACATAGGAATGAAGATCTAGCTTGTTCTATTATTTTATAGAAACTGAAATTTGTAAAGAAATTAAAAATTGATAATTTTGTATTAATTTTGATCTCAGAATTTTTTTTCGTCTTCAAAATAAGTTTACTTTAGTATAAATTTCACATGTAAGATCTCTTTAAACTGTTTAATTTGGAAGTTTAATTAATTAGGAAAAATTTCAAAGGCTGCAACAAAATTTCCATGGTCAGCAATATTCAAATAACAGTGACAAATGGTGTTTTTTTCTTGAGTCATTTCAAAAAAATTTTCGTCTCTGAGCTCTGAAGAATGCAGTGTAACTTCATAATAATAATGTTATCAATCTGTTGTTTGGTAGAAGAAGTGAGAATCAGCTTTCATTTCTGACTTTTTTTAAAAAGTCATGATATTGCTATTCAGTAGGTCTCTGAGAACATCACATAAGAATATTTTGCAAATCTGCCAATGAATAATACAGTTTGAGCACAGAAATTGAAACCATTAATTTTGAAAACTTTAAGTGAAATTGCGTGTAATGAAAATGTATTCTTGCCTGAGGATGTGGCTCCAAGCGATAGCGTGTTCGCCTGGCATGCGTGCAGCCCGGGTTCCATCCTCAGCACCACATACAAAAATGTTGTGTCCGCCGAAAACTAAAAAATAAATATTAAAAAAAAAAGAAAAGAAAGAAAATGTATTCTTTTCATTAAAAATTTAGAGGAGGTAAAATATGATATCTCTTGCCAGCGTGTCTAAAATGTTTGGGATTTTTAGTTAAGTAAGCGAGTATTAGTATATTTTTCAATTTATGTTCCTATGGAACCTTAAGGAATTTCTTGGCAGAAATCTGTTATGTTTTGTTTGCTAGATATAATTAAAAAAAAGTTACTTTGGGTTGCTGTTCTATGTGAATTTTGTTTTTTATTGTTACATAAATAAAAATGGTATCTGTATAATAGAGTTCACAATCTGAATGCTCTTGTGTCTTCAAAAAAATTCAGATTGTTCATAGATCTTAAGATCAGATCATGTATATGGTACTTGTAGCTCTTTCAGTATGGGTAAGTGAATGGCCTTGCCTATGGTGTTTCAGCTACTCTCATTTTAATTTTTATTTATTTTTTGGTACTAGGGATTGAACCCAGAAGCATTGGCCCACTGAACTATGTTCTCAGCAACTTTTATTTTTTGCTAAGTTGCCCAGACTGGCTTTAGATTTGTGATCCTCTAGTTTCCTCATCCTCTAGAGTTTCTGGGATTTCAGGTGTGCACTACCATGCCTTTCTCTAATTTTAATCTTTTGGGGGAAGGAGTACTAGGGATTAAACTCAGGGGCTCTGGACCACTGAGCTCCATCCCCAGCCCTATTTTGTATTTTATTTAACACCTTGCTTTCGCTGAGGCTGGTATTGAACTCATGGCCCTCCTGCTTCCTGAGCCACTGGGACTACAGACTTTCTCCATCATGCCCAGCTCTAATTTTAGTTTTTAAAGCCTCAAACCATGAGCAGTATTATCCACTTACCCATGATGAAAGAGTCAACAGGTTTTTACCTTACATCAGGTTGGGATGTGATAGCACCTATAAAATGACTGAAACCCCATTTACATTTTGAAAACTTTGTTTTTTAAATTTATAATTTTTGATAGTATCTGTATCAAAAGGAAAGAGGAAATCATATTAAGAAGGTATATATTGCACTTAATGTATTATTCTCACTTCCAGATGTCTCTTTTTCACTTAGTCTTCAAAATTCTCCAGTAAATTAAAGACATTTTCTCTACTAAATTTTTACTATGATAATGACTTTAATTTTCTTTTACTTTTTAGGTCACCAAGAAAATAACAATTTCTGTTCTGTTAACATAAACATTGGCCCAGGTGATTGTGAATGGTTTGTTGTACCTGAAGATTATTGGGGTGTTCTGAATGAATTCTGTGAAAAGTAGGTTTCAGAAATTAAAGTTTCTTTTAATATATGATTGTGAAAAAATGTTTTTGTACCAGACAAAATACAAAGTTGAGTTTCTTTATAGAACTGCAGGATTTTTACTTTTTATTCAGCAGAAATTTTATTTTAAGTGACTTGATTTTAAATTAAAAAAAATTTTTGTTACATGGGATACTTAAAGATATTTTTAAAACAGCCTCTAAATTAGTAATAGATAAAAATTGAGAATAGAAAGTAAACTCTTTATGTTAAAAATGATATAAACATGTTTTTGATAGATGTGCTTTAAGGGAAAAATAGGCTTTTTATAATTATTTTTTTAAATGATAAGAACTCTAAAATAAATTGTTCTATACCTTATTAATAATTTGATTTTGTGTATTTTTGTGAGTCAGCCTCATAACATTATTATCAGTGCCTCTAGTTTTCTTCAGTTTCAATTTGTAGTATATGGGTAATTAGGGGTAAGGTTTATTTGATACTTATAGCTTTTTTTTTCTTTTTGTTTATTTACTTTTTGATAAGTCTTGAGAAGTATGAAGAAAACATGATTTTTTTTATCCTTCATTTGTTAGGGTCTTGTAGACGCACACTAGTTTTAGAAGGAGAAAAGGAGGTAAATAAGAATCTATATCAACAAAACATCTTTTATCATTTTAACAAGTGCTGTTTCTTATATCTTAACATTTCTGATGTATACATTTCTTCTTGAGAAAACTTAGTTTCAAGTAAAGTATATCATAAAATTCTTTGTGAAAACAACAATGTAAATAAAAGAATCACAACAGTTATATTGTAATGAAGGAGAATGATAAAAAAAAAATAGACTTCAAAATTAAGCCTTAACTATCTATGCATGGTGAGAATGATTGAAATCCCAGTGACCTTTAGGAGAATCATAAGTTGAAGGCCAAACTTATCAACTTAACAAGACCTTGTCTCAAAAAAAAAAAATCTATAATTCAGAAGATCAATAGAATAAAGGAACGGAAATGGGAAGGAAGAAGGGAAGCAGAGGGAAGGGAAAGGGAAAAAACTTGGGTCTGAATTAGAACAAATTATATGCTATGCTTTTCTGATGATTTAATATGAATCATATACATATATGATTCATTACATATATTATATATAACTAAAAACAGCCAATATAAATAAATAAACAAATAAATAACTGGGAGGATATGATTTAGTGTAGAGTTTCCCTGGGTTCAGTCACTGTTACCAAAACACTTAAAAAAGAAAACATCCCTGTATTCAATCCACAGTGTATTTAAAATAAATAAATAAACCTTATATGTACATATATGTGTTTCTTTTGATAGTTTTACTCAACAACTTCATTTTAGTCAACTAATTGCTAAGCCCATATAGAGATACCTCTTTTTTGCTTATATTTTAGAACAGTTAGAAGACGACTCTCACTTCAATTTTGTCTTAGGAATTAAAGGAAATTCTAATCCTTTTATCTGTAATATTTTGGTTCTGAGTTTAAATGACTTGATAAAATCCTCATCTTCTGTATTAAAGAAACTAGTTGTTCTATTTTTAAATGTAACTTTAACTTTTAGGTGTTTGAATAATAAAAATTATAGTCATTAATGTTTGCCCAAGTCAACCAATACTCACATGCAGTTAATTTTTCCAAATATGGATTCTATCACATTGAAGTGTTCACGTTTAAAAAATGCAGTTCTCTTTACAGTGCTTGTGCAGCTCAACTCTTTAATGAAATAAATACAAATTTTTTTAAAACTTTTAAAATTATTTTCTGATCTTTGATAAAAAATAATTCTCTGTATTATTTATTCCCCCTCCCCCAGAAATAATTTGAACTTTCTAATGAGTTCTTGGTGGCCAAATCTTGAAGATCTTTATGAAGCAAATGTTCCTGTGTATAGATTTATTCAGCGACCTGGAGATTTGGTCTGGATAAATGCAGGCACTGTGCATTGGGTGCAGGCTATTGGGTGGTGCAACAACATTGCCTGGAATGTTGGACCACTTACAGGTATTGTATGCTATTCCTTAACAAATTTAATGTTTAAGGGATTGTTTCCATTAGGTAGTTTTTTGTTAAAAAGTAATTTATTAAAAGTAGAAAGTTCAAAGCCAGCCTCAGCAACAGTGAGATACTAAACAACTCAGTGCGATCCTGTGTCTAAATAAAATTTTTATTTTTAATTTTTTTTTAAAGAGAAAGTGAGAGAGAGAGAAGGAGAGAGAGAATTTTTAAAAATATTTATTTATTTATTTTTAAAGTTTTTTGGTGGACACAACATCTTTGTATGTGGTGCTGAGGATTGAACCCAGGCTGCATGCATGCCAGGCGAGCATGTTACCGCTTAAGCCACATCCCCAGCCCCAAAATAAAATTTTTAAAAAGAACTGAGTTGTAGTTTACAGGTTGAATATTCCTGAGTTAATCCCTAGTACAAAAAAAAAAGAAGAAGAAAGAAATAGAAAATCAGCAGGGGTGGTGGAGTATACTTTTAATCTCAGCAACTCAGGCTGAGGCAGGAAGTTCAGAAGTTCAGGGTTAGCTTCAGCAACTTGAAATTTAGCAAGACCCTGTCTCAAAGTAAAGGCAGGGGATGTAACTCAGTGGTAAAGTGCTTCTGGGCTTAATCCCCAGTATCTCCCTTCTGCTCTCCCTTCATGGAAAAGCAGAAGAAGCAAAAAAAAATTGCTCGTACCGATATTAAATTCATGTTAAAAACATCAATTCAATGACAGATTTCAGTGAATAATGAATATATTTCTCTGTAGACATAGGAGATATGCTTTTAATATCTTAGAATGTCATGTTTTATATTTATTAAGGATCTTTTTATGGAAGAGTAAAGCAATAGCAATTATTAAGAATTTTTATTTTATGTGGTTTGACACAATGCTATTGTGTCGAAGTTTTGCAAAAATTCAGTTCCTGTTGCAGGCTTTTGCAAGCCAACACCTTGAAATAAATACAGATATTATATATTTTTTTTAAGTTTTGGAATTATCCTCAACTTTGAAGAAACATTAAAACACTTAATATAAGCTTTTACTAAGATGAACAGTCTGATTCTTAGAGCCAGAAAGATCTGAATTTTACCTGGACTCTACATCTTTAACTTCCTTACTTCAATAAGTTTTTTTTTTTTTTTTTTTTTTCAAAAAAAAATCCTAAGGACCTCTGTTTCATCATCTACAAATATGGATTGGAAAATCAAGAAAGATAGGCAAAGATGAAATAAGATATAAAAACAACCCAGCATAATACTGCAAGTATTTGTATTTCTTACATGATAGAATACTTAATCACCATAAAACAAATCTTTCATGTTTTAAGATTTTAGAATTAGTGAGGAAATTATACCTGAGATGTAATAATAGCTATCTTCTCATTATTTGTTAATTTGGATTATTTTATGACAGTTGCTTTTTTCCCCCCCTAGCCTGCCAGTATAAATTGGCAGTGGAACGATATGAATGGAACAAGTTGCAAAATGTGAAGTCAGTTGTGCCCATGGTTCATCTTTCCTGGAATATGGCACGAAACATTAAAGTCTCAGATCCAAAGCTTTTTGAAATGATTAAGTGAGTACTTTCTAAAACTGCTGTTGTCCATTTTGTGAGTAGGAAGCGATAATTAAGTTTTTTTCCCTCTAAAGAATCCTGACCTCAAATGATAAAATGGTCCAGAAAGCTTATTAAAATATCATAAAAGAATATACTTTGGGTGCTGGAGTTGTGGCTTAGTGATAGAGCATTTGCCTGGCATGTGTGAGGCCCTGGGTTCGATCCTTAGTACTGCATATAAATAAATAAATAATCAATCCATTGAGTGCTAAAAATATTTTTTAAAAAACAACATACTTTTTTTTTCACATATAATCAGGATTCTTATACTACAATAATAAAGACAGCTGATTTTCAGTAAATTCACAAATTCAGCTTGTACTCTAACAAAATTTATTTCCCAAAACAACTCAAGTTGTTTCATTATTTTAAAATTATTGTTTATCTTATTTTTTTCTGTTTTTCAATTATTGAGATCTAGTTGGCAATTAAAATTGTACATATTAAAGATATACACTTGATGTTATGTTTTGCTTTAAGATGATACACTTATGCATTTAGAAATTTAGTTAAGGCCATTATAAAATTGCCTCATATAATTAACAAATTTATGTGTGTATAGTGAGAACACTAATTCCCTTTAGATTTTGACTATTGTTTTCATACTGTACATTACATCCCCTAAAACCTATTTACTTGATAACAAACTTTGCACCCTTGACCAACATTTTCCCAAATCACATTCAACCTCAGCTCTGGTAACCTAACAATTTACTTTGTTAATTTGACATTTTTAGAGTCCATGTGTATGTGAAATCATGCAGTATGTGTCTTTTTGAAGTTGGCTCATTCTAGTTAACAAAAAACCTTCAAGATTCATTCATTAATGATATCACTGATATTATAATTTCCTTCTGTCTTTTTTTTTTGTACCGGAGATTGAACTCAGGGGGTATTCAAACACTGAGCCATATTCCCAGCCCTTAGTTGTATTTTATTTAGAGACAGGGTCTCACTAGTTGCTTAATACCTCACTATTGCTGAGGCTAGCTTTTAACTTGTGATCTTCCTGCCTCAGCCTCCTGAATCTCTGGGATTACAGGTATGCACACCATGCCCCCAAATTTCCTTCTCTTTTAAGACTATTGTTTCATTGTATATAGATACCATATGCATTAGCAGACACTTAAACTGATTCCATTTCCTGTTTGTCATGAGTATATATATAATTGCTGATCATGTGGTAGTTGAAGGGTTTAATATTTTGGAACCTCTGTACCATTATCTGTGTTGGCTATACCAACTCACATTCTTACCAATTGTTTTTTAAGAGGTTTCTGGTTTTTTTTTCCCCCATCTCAGCCAATCTCCTTATTGTCCTTAGGTAATAGCCATCCTAGAAGATGTGAGGTGATATCTTACTGTACCTTTGCTCTACATTTCCCTACTACTAGCAGGGGAATGTAGTGCATTCTTTATATACCTATTGCCTATTTCAATGACTTAGAGAAATGTCTGTTTTAAGTTCTTTGCACATTTTAAAATCAGATTATCTTATTTTTTCCCATTGATTATGAAGATTCCCTCTGTATTTGTAGTATTAATTTCTTATCAAGTGCATGGTTTGAAATATTTTCTCCCATTTTTTCTTTTTTCTTTTCACTCTGTTGATTGTTTCTTTTGCTATGAAGCTTTTTAGTTTGATAAGAGTTCTACTTATTTAGTTCCACTTTTCTTGTCTGAGTTTTGGTGTTATGTCCCCAAAATCATTGCCCACACCAATGCCAAGAAGCTTTTTTACTGTGTCCTCCTTTGGTACTTTTACAGTTTCAGTTCTTATGTTTGAGCCATTAATTTTGAGGGTTGGGTGCCGAAGTCTGGCTTGGCACAAATCAGGAGCCACTTGTCAAAAAGAAACTAACTTTATTTTTAGAACTACAAATGCCAAACAAAACAGCTCCAGGGAAAAACCCTCAGAGCCCAACTGCCACCACCGGCTTCCACAAGCCTCTCTCTCCCACACCAGCCTCCCCACCTCCCACAATCCTCCTGCTCCTGAGGCCGATTGGCTGGGTTGCGTGGGCAGAGCCAAAGAAGTCACCCAATGAGCAGCTCTGTGGAGGAGCCAATCAGCTAGATGTTGCTGGGGCCGCTGTGAGCCAATCATCAGCTGGCAGTCTGAAGGGCAGGGAAACAGCCCAATGAACATCACCGCAGAGGAGCCAATCAGCTAGATGTTGCTGGGGCCACTGTGAGCCAATCATCAGCCGGCAACTGGAAGTTTGCTGGTAGCTGGATCATCAGCCGGCAGCTGGAAGTTTGCTGGGGCCCCTTTGGCTGTGGCTCTCAACAGTTGGGGGTATTCAGGTTAGAGGCACTCAATAACTGAGTTACATCCCCAGCTCTACTAGTTACATCCCTATCTCTAGTCTCAGTGAGACTAAAGGATCTCACTGAGTTGCTTAGTGCCTCTATTGCTGAGGCTGGCTTTGAATTTGTAATTCTCCTGCCTCAGCCTCCTGAGCTGCTGGGATTATAGGCATGTGTCACCATGCCTGACAACTGTTAATTCTTTTTGAGTTAATTTTTTTTGTATGATATGAAATAATGGCCCAATTTCATAATTCTCCATGCAACTGTCCTGTTTTCCTAGCCCTTCTATTTTTTCTATTATTCCTTGATAATACTGATGATGAACCTGGGTTAATTTACTACTTAAATGCCTTGCTAAGTTGCCCTGGCTGCTAAACTGGCTATTGTCCTCCCCCATTGTTCTGAGTAACCAGGCAAATATGCATCTGGACCCCCTGCCTGTGCACCCCCCTCTGGACCTTCCACCTCGCTGCCTTTTGACAACTTTCCTTTCCCACTACATGTTTTTGGCATACCACTCTATTTTTATTACTAATTAAATCTCTTCAATTGTTATTAATATGTCCAGGTTCTCTTTTTCTTTTTTGTGGTGCTGGGATTGAAACCAGGATCTTGTGCATGCAAGGCAAGCACTCTACCAACTGAGCTATATCCCTACCCCTCTTTTTCTTGATACTTATGTGATAGGCAGAATGTTTCTTGGTTTTCTGGATATCCTTTTATCAGCATATTAGTATTCATTCATGAAAGTCATTTTAATTCTTTCTCAGCATCTGTTGTAATGTCTTCTCTATCACTTGTGATGTTTGTTATTTGAATCTTCTTTTTCCTTAGTAAAGTTGAGACATTTTTTTAAATGTGTTTTTTGCTCATTTTTAGGATTTTTATTGTGTATATGAGTTATTTCTGCTGCAATCTGTTTCCTTTAATCTCTTATAGTTCTATGAAGTTATTTGAGAAACCTTCCTTTTTTTAAATGTACATGTCTGTTTTCATAAACTTTTTTGTTAGTACTATTTTGATGCATTCTAGAGGTTTAAGTAAGTTGTGTTTTTATTTTTGGTTGTCTCGAATACTTCCTAAATTTTTCTCTAATTTTCATTTTGCCCAGTGGTCGATTTTTTTTTAACTATAATTTTCATATATTTGTAACATTTCAGATTTTTTTACATTGTTGACTTCTAGTTTGATTTCACTGTGGTTAGAAAAGATTCTAGATTACATTGGGATCATTTTGATCTTAAATTTGTTAAGATTTGTTTAGTTACCTAACATATTATCTATCCTGAGAATATTATACACATACTTGAGAAGAATGTGTAGTCTGCTATTGGGTATATACTGTTTGGTCTGTAGTGTTATCAATTCTTAAATTGATTTCTCTTTGAATGTTCAATAATTATTATAAGTAGGGTATTATAGTTTCAAACTATTATGGTAATATTGTCAGTTTCTCTTTCAGATCTGTCAGTATTTGCTTTTTACATTTAGGTGTTCTGATGTTGCATACGTATTTATTTACAATTCCTGTACTTCCTAGTAGAATAGATCCTTTTATAAGCACATAATGACCTTCCCTATCTCTAGAGAAGTTTTGGATTTGGAAGTGGTTTTCCTAAATATAGGTATTCTGTTTTATTTTGCTAATTTGCATGGAATTTGTTGTTGTTGTTTTCATTCCTTTGCTTTATATCTGTGTGTTACCTTTAAACTTAAGACCCAGCACATTCCTGGGTCTTGTTTTCTAACCTATTTAGCTCTCTGTGCCTTTTATGTGATGAATGTAACATAAAAATTTAAGGCAGTCAATGATGAGAACTAATTGTTTTGTGTCTACTTTCATTCTTATGTCATTATTATCAAAGCCTCTTCTTCACTATGGGAGAGTGCAACAGAACTTGTACCAATTTGTTACTTAATATCCAATAGTCCCCATTTCTGCCCCCATTTCCCTTGGCTTTGGACAATCATCAATCCACTTTCAACTTCTATGAGAGCAACCTGTTTTAGAGTCCACTTGTGAGATCATGCTTGTCTTTCTGTGCTTCACTTCACTTAACATAATGATCTCAAATTTCATCTGTGTTGTCACAGATGACATCCTTCCATGGCTGAAAAGTATTCCATGGCTGAAAAGAATTCCATTGTGATTTCATTTCCTTTAACTATATAGCTAGTAGTGGGATAGCCGGGTCATATGGCAGATCTATTTTTAATTTTAGAAGTAATTTACATAGTGTTTTCCATACTGTCTATTCTAATTTTCACATCTGCAGTGCATTTGTTTTCTTTCCTTCATATCCTTATCAGGACTTATTTTTAGTCTTTTTTGGTAGTAGCCATTTTTACTGTGGGGACATGCTATCTCGTTGTAGTTTTCATGCTCATTTCCTGTGATGTTGAACATTTTTTCACATACATATATGCTATTTGTGTTTTTTTGAGAAGTTTTTGTGTAGTTCTTTTGTCTACTTTTTAAATTTTGAGTAGTTTGGTTTTTTGCTATTGAGTTTCTGGAATTCCTTATTAATTCTTGACATTAATTCCTTTTGACATATATAATTTGCAAATATAACCCCTCCTTCTATAGGTTGTCTATTCATTTTGCTGATCATTTCTTCTGCTCTGTAAAAGCTTTAGTTTCATTTGATTCTTCATCTGTAATTTTTTCTGCGCTTTTGTGATGTTGCCCCCCCCCAAATCCTTGCTCATTCTGGTGACCTGAACATTTCCCCTTTATATTGTTTTAGTAATTTTATACATTCAGATCTTACACTTAAGGCTTCCAATCCAGTTTGAGTTGATTTTTGTAATATATGAGAGACATATATTCTTGTATATGTGCATATTCATTTTTCTACATTTAAAAAAAGCCATTGATTAATTAATCAATGGTTCTTTTCCCGTTCTTTTTCAAAAACTGTTTCTTTGTCAAGTTGTGCATTCATATTACACATTGTTTACCAATTTCATTTAACTGTATTTCTATATCCTCTTGAGTTTCATTGACTGTTGGAAAAAAAAATCACAGCTTTTAATTTTCAGGTGTTTATCCACTTTGATATCTTTAGAATTTTCCACTTTGAGATTTAGGAATTTAAGACTTATCATCTTACTTGTTTTATTGTATTTCTTGTGTCCTATATGGAGATTCAGAAAGCATGTGGTGAAATGAGTTTCTCTACCACATTTGTGGGAAGTCCTTCTCAATAAACACATTTCTCCTAAAGATATGTATTTAAGGAATCAGTTGTTACTAAATATCAAATGTACTCACCTGGATATCATAATCTTCCTGTAGCTTCTCTGCTGTGATTAGTAATTATATCAGTAATTATATTAGTAAGTGTAATTTATGTATAAAAATATAAATTGAATATATAAATTTGTTAAGATTTATTTAGTTACCTAATATATTATTTATAGGCAAATAATAATTTATAGGTAAATAATTTATAGGTAAATAATAATATATTATTTACCTAATATATTATTTATAGGCAGAGCAAATACTCAAGCTTTTTAATTGAAATGACTTTCTTACAGTTAACTTTGTTGGGTACCATATTCTTGGTAGGTAGATTTTTCCTTCAGTACTGTGAAAATTTGATGCTACTCTTTTCTGGCCTAACGTTTCTGCTGAGGCATCTACACTCAAATCAGTAGGGATAACCCTGTATGTTGTTTGTTTCTTCTTTTGCCACATTGGGAATCTTTTCTTATGTCTTGGAGTAGACTTGAATGAGTTAAATCCTGACCTTTAACCTTCCTATTGCTGACTATTTATATTCTTTTCTAAGTTTGGTATAAATTTGCTGTTATCTCTTAGGCATTCTCATGTCCTTCTTGAAGCCCACCAAACCCAAACATTTGACCTTTTTAACATTGTCTTAAATTTCTCAATTTTCATTTCCCTTCTTTATTTTCTCCAACAGTATATTTTCAAGTAGACTGAGTTCAAGCTCTCTAATTCGTCTGTGTGATGTGTCATGCTTTTGATATCCTCTTTCATGGTGATTATAGTCTTATAACCTGATTCTTACTAGGTTTTAACAACAAATTCTTAGTAGGCTGCTTCCCTCCCTTCACCCCCTGAGCCTTTAATCATTTCTACTGTATCAGAATCAGATTTTCTAGGAGTCTGTTTTGGAATGTTTTCAGTTACAGTAATAGAGGAAAATCTGAATCCAGGTTTCCCTAAATGTTCTGTTTTGTATATTATTCAGAAAGAAACAGTAAGAGTGCCTCTAAAAAGTAGGCTGGCCTTACAAGCCTCTCCTTGAGTCAGATTACGCCTGGATAAATGTCCAAAGTTAGGAAAGGCAAAGTTAGTAAGTTCCAAGTGCTTTATAGCATTATCTGCTATTCAAGCCCCATATCCATTTAGTTCAACAAAATTAAAGTTCATAAATGTGACAGTGGCTTCATTTTATTATAGTAACAACTTTGAGATGCTAAATACTGTTGTTAAAAAAAAAGATTGAAAATGCAAAACTTCATATAGAAGTCAAAGTTAGTATTTATTGACTGGAAAGTGTTCTGCTTAGTAGTTAATGATGGCTTTGAGTGGAAGAGATCAACAAAAAACAAAAAGTCATCAACAGAAATGAGAATTAACTTCTATTACAGAGTGGGAAAAAGAAAGACTAGGTAAGGATGCAAAAAAGGAAAGAAAGGCAGGAGACCATGGAGAATATAATATATTGTTACAGAAATACAGTAGAACATTTTTGTTTTGCTAAAAAGTGCTTATATCCACATGATTCCTTTGGTCCTCAAACTTTAAGTCTGTAATATTTGGGGGCTGGGATTGTGGCTTAGTGGTTGAGCACTCACCTAGCTCATGTGAGGCCCTGAGTTCGATCCTAAGCACCACATAAGAATGAAATAAAGATAATGTGTCTCGATCCTAAGCACCACATAAGAATGAAATAAAGATAATGTGTCCAATACAACTAAAAAATAATAAATATTTCTTTTAAAAGAAACAATCTTTGCTTGAAAATTTTTCTCTGCTTTGAGGGAATTTTCATGTCACCCCAGGTATTTTCTTCATCTTCTCTTCATTATACCATTCATAGCAACCTGGCTTTTAACTTTTGGTAATTATTCTGTTGACCTCTGTGAATGACCAATCGTTTTAAAATATAAAATATCCCAGTTATAAGCTTTCTTTAGAATTAATTTACATTTTTTATGTAAACCATATGAGTTGCTTCAAAATCTCATCTCTCCTATTATAATAATTATTTCTCTACTATTTTTTGGTATATGCTTAAATCTTTCTATTATTTTGCTGCTACTTATCTACTATTTTAATCCTCCTTTGATAAGAAAGCATGATTTTTATAATTTAAGTAGAGCAGTTATGTATTACTTCAACACTTAAATTTTTAATTAATTAATATTGTGTGTGTGTGTGTGTGTGTGTGTGTGTGTGTGTGTGTGTGTATGCCAGGGACTAAACTCAGGTACTTGATCACTGAGCCCCATCCCCAGCCGTATTTTGAATTTTATTTAGAGTCAGTGTCTCACTGAGTTGTTTAACATTTTGCTTTTGCTGAGATTGGCTTTGAACTTGTAATCTTCCTGCCTCCCCCTCCTGAGCAGCTGAGATTACAGGCATGTGTGTCGCTGCACCCACCTCAACATTCAAATTCTTGACAATTTAGAAGAAATTAAAAAGCAGCTGATGTGAAAGAGTGGAAATGGAAAAAATATATAAAAAGTTTCTATTATTTGTCACTTTTTACCCTCTAAATGTTTTGACACTACATAATATTATATATATATAATATATATATTTTAATAGATTTTTTATAGTTGGTTTTTAAGAAATATGACCAGTTCTTCGAGAAGTTGAATAAGTAGTCTGATGGGATTGGGTTTGTGGTTCAGTAGTAGAGTGTTTGCCTAGTACATTGTGAGGCACTGTCTTTAATCCTTGTACCACATAAAAATAAATTTTAAAAATTAAGTAATCAGAAGAAGAACAATGTGTGTGTGTATATGTGTGTGTGTGTGTGTATAAAACCAACCTTTGCTTTGATGGAAGGATTGATAAGGAATAACTAGAAAGCCACATGGAAGATTGAACGATCTTCTGAGAACGAAACTGAATCAGGACCATTTGCCAGCTGCACAGTATGCCAGTCACTGAAGCAACAAGCTTTGCAAAAGAGAAATATTTCATTAGTAAGTCATACAAGCATGGAGGTGGAAGATCCACATCTCAAATCAAACTATGATAATCTGGTTTGGGGATACTTATAGGATGAAGAAGCAGGATATGAGACAATTGGAAGTAAAGTAACCAGTGATCTGCATGTATTTTGTTAGTATTCATGTCCAGAAAATGACAATATTAACAATGGCCTGAGAGCAGTTTGGGGCCTTCCAACATCAAAAGATTACCCATCAGATATCTAGACAGGCCTAAGTGAAGAGTTAGTGGTTTCAACAAAAGCAGCCTTCAAGTTCCAGTAACGTAACTTAAGTAATCATTATCTTGACATGTGAGTCAGAGAGGTATTATTTACAGCAAAGATAGTAGTTTTTAAGTCAGCTAAAACCAAGTCAAGCTGGAGAGTTTATTTTTGTTTTCCATCAGGTTACAAAATATTAGAAAAGAGTTCACACAAGTGCTATTAGTCATAATTCCCTTTCCAAAATTCTTTGAACAAATGTGTCTTTTGTGGGGAGCAGGAATGTGTGTGTGTGTGTGTGTGTGTGTGTGTGTATACACATGCATGCATATATTTGTCTTTATAAAAATATTTTACTCTATAAATCAAATCTAAGACAACATTTTGAATCAAACTATTTCCTTTTCAGAGTCTAGACACTCTAAATATGTCAAATAATAATTGTTTAATACCAAATTAGTGTGTTAGAAGAAAATAGTAAAACTATGATTTTGAATTTCTTTTTGCACAAGGCACAAATTTAATAGTGGAAAATGATGTTTACATTATAACTCACTTTATTTCTTTTTTTAAAATTGAAACTACCGGGCTGGGGATGTGGCTCAAGCGGTAGCGCGCTCGCCTAGCATGCGTGCGGCCCGGGTTCGATCCTCAGCAGCACCACATACCAACAAAGATGTTGTGTCCGCCGAGAACTAAGAAAAAATAAATAAATGTTAAAATCCTCTCTCTCTCTGTCCCCCCCTCTCTCACTCTCTCTTTAAAAAAAAAAAAAAAAAAAAAAAAAAAAAAAAAAAAAAAAAAAATTGAAACTACCTTTCTACATGAATTTATATCATTTTTTACTTTTCGCAAATTTTTTTAGTTGGGTGTTGAGACTTCTAAATTACATTTTATTTTATTAAATTGTCAAAAAATTATTTATATTTGTGAACATGATCTTTTATTTCTCTGTATTTTTATTGGTGCATTATAATCTTATATAATGGTTGGATCCATTGTTACATATTTTTATATGCACACTGTATATTTTGGCCAATATCATTCCCCAGTATTTCCCTTTTTCCCCATCTTTTCTCTCCCACTAGTCCCTTTTCTTTGCATTGCTGATCTCCCTGGATACTCATGAGACTCCCTTCTTTATCACCTTTTCCTTTTTTCTCTCTGGATTCCACACATGAGAAAAAACATAGAACCCTTGACCTTCTGAGTTTGGCTTATTTTTTTCTAGTCTTAAAGTCTATCCGCTTTCCTGAAAGTTTCTTTTATCTTTATGGCCAAATAAAACTTTATTGCATATGTACACTACATTTTCTTTATCCATTAATTTATTGATGGACACCTAGGCTGTTATGAATTGTGCTATTATAAACACAGATATGCAAGTATCACTGCAGTAAGATGACTTTAATTCTTCAGGATAAATATCCAGGAGTGGAATAGCTGGGTCACATGGTGGTTTCATGCCTAGTCCCTGGAACTGATGTCCATCATAATTGTACTGATTTACCATTTCATTAATAGAGTAAAAGTGTTCCTTTTTCTTGATTGTCTTGTCTAGCACTTATTACTTGTATTCTTGATGACTGCCATTTTGACCGGAATGAGATGAAATCTCACTGTAATTTTGATTTGCATTTCCTTAATTGCTAATGTGTTGTATCTTTTTTTCCTTGTGTACCTATTGACCATTTGTATTTCTACTTTTGAGAAGTGTTTAGATCATTTGTCCATTTATTAATTGGGTCATTTGCTTTTTTTGCTAATTTTTTTTTTAATTCTTAATATAAAGTGGGTATTAATCCTCTGTCAGAACAGTAGCTAAAAAAGATGTTCTCCCATTCTGTAAATTCTCTATACATTCTTAGTTGTTTCCTTTGCTCTGCAGAAGCATTTGACATCATTCCTTTAAATTCCTAAGTTTTGAGAGTCATTGCCTGCACCTATATGTTGGAGTGGTGGCCTTACACTTTCTTAAAGGAATTCCTTTGTTCTTGTCTAATTCCTAGGTCTTTGATTCATTTTGAGATGATTTTTGTTCAGGGTGGGATAAAAGTATCTAGTCTTGTCCTTCTACATATAGATAACTAGTTGTCCTAGTAGCATTTGCTAAAAAAGACAGTCTTTTCTCCAGGGCATGTTTTTTGGCACTTTGGTGGAGATCAAAGGAAAGATCACATAATTGTATCCAAGTGGGTTTGTCTCTATGTCTTCTGTGTGTCTGTTTTTATGTCAGTACCTTGCAGTTTTTGTAATTATAACTCTGTAGTATAATTTGAACTCAGATAACATGAAGCCTAACTTATTTTTTTTTTTTTGTTTATTTTTTTCTGAGTTTGGTTAGAATTGCTTTGATTATTCTGAGATTTCATTCTTTTGAATGAAATTTAGGATTATTTTTCCTAGTCTATAAAGAATATCATTTATTTTGATGGGGATTATTGGCTATATATATTGCTTTGGGTGGTATAGCCATTTTGACAATATTAATTCTGCCTATTCGAACATTGGAGGTGTTTCCATCTTATGAGGGCTTCTTCAATTTCTTTCTTCAGTGTCCTGTAGAAGTCTTTTTCCTCCATTTTAGATTTATTCCTACTTTTTTTTAAGCTATTGTGAATGAGATTTTTTTTAAGCTATTGTGAATGAGATTGTTTTCCTGATTTCCTTCTCAGCATATCATTGTTGATATATAGGAAAGCTGTTGATTTTGTAAGTTGCACTTTGCTGAATTTATTAGCTCTGGCAGACATTAGCTTCCCACCTTATATTCCTTGGGTTATATATAGTTAAGGAATGGTTTAAGTAAATCATAGGTAGTTCTATAGTTTTTGAGAAACCTCTGTAGTGTTTTCCATATTGGCTATACTAATTACATTCCCTATAATACTTTTTTCCCCTGCATGCTTGCCAGTATTATTTATTTATTTTCTTTCTTTCTTTCTTTGGGGGGGGAGGCTTGGTGATTTGAACCCACGGCCTCATACATGCCAGGCAAGCACTTTATCACTGAACCACATCACCAATCCTGTTTTTTTTTTTTTTTTTTTCCTTTATGATAGCCATTCTTATTGGGGTAAGATGGAATCTCAGTGTAGTTTTGATTTGCATTTATTTCTCTGGTATCTAAAGATGTTGAATTCTTTCTTTTTTTTATGTTTTTTTGTCATTTGCACCTCTTTCTTTGAGTGTGTTCAGATCATTTGTCCATTTTTTTATTGGATTACATGTTCTTCTAGTGTTAAAATAATTAAGTTCTTTTTATATTTTAGACAAGCATCTTATAAAAGGAGTAGCTGGCAAGGAGTGTCTTCCAATTTAGAAGTTCTCTATTCACTCTGTTAATTGTTGCCATCACTGTGAAGATAATTTTTAATTTGACATAATCCCATTATCAGTTGTTGCTATTATATACTGGGTGTCAGACTCTTATATTTCTTATGCCTGTACCTCTAAAGTTTCTCCTGTTTTCTTCTTGTAGTTTAAATCTTACATTAAGGTCTTTGATCCATTTTGAGTTAACTTTTGTATAGGTTAGGAAATAAGGATCTAATTCATCTTCTGTTGTTATATCTCCAGTTTTCTTAACACAATTTATGAAAGAGACTATCAAGATATCCCTTTGCCTAGAATCAGATGGCTGTCAAGGCAGGTTTTATTTCTGGATTTTCATTATGTTCCACGCATCTACAGGTCTACTTTGATGCCAGTTTAGTACACTTTTTGTTAAAATGGTGGTTTTATACTATATTTTTAATTCAGGTACTATAATGCCTGCTGTGTGTTTCAAGCAGCTCTTCGTTTCATTGAAGCTTTAAATTGTTCTTTTGTTTTTGCTGCAGTCTTTTCTTTTTTTCCATTTTATTTGTTTTAATTGGTTACACATGACAGTACAATGATCTTGACATATTATACATTTGAATCAGATGGGGTATAATTTCTCATTTTTCTGAGTGTACAGATTGCAGAATCACATTGGTCATGCAGTCATGTATATACCCACAGCAATAATAATGTCTGTTTTATTCTGCTGTCTTTCCAATCTAATGTGACCCCTTCTTATTTTTTTTTTCCCCTCACATCATCGTCCTGTATTCTGTATAAAGAAGGGGGTCTCCTTCCATCTTCTATGCAATTCCCATTCTCCCTCCCTTTCCCTCCGACCTCTCTTCCCTATCTAAAGGTAATTTCCTTCTCATGCTCTTCCTCCCTATCCCATTTGAGTCACCTTCCTTATATCAGAGAAGTCATTCCACATTTGTTTTTTTGGGATTGGCTAACTTCACTTAGTATAATCTACTCTAATGCCATCCATTTCCCTGCAAATGCCATGATCTTGTTATTTTTTAGTGCTGAGTGATATTCCATTGTGTATAAAGACCATATTTTTTAATCCATTCATCCATTGAAGGACATATAGGTTGGTTCCACAGTCTAGCTATTATGAATTGTGCTGCTCTAAACATTGGTGTGGCTGTGTCCCTGTAGTATACCCTTTTAGATCTTTTGAGTATACTCCAAGAAGAGGAATAGCTGGGTCATTTGGTGGTTCTATTCCCATTTTCCAAGGAATCTCCACACTGCTTTCCAAATTTACTGCACCAACTTGCAGTCCTACCAGCAATATATGAGTGTACCTTTTCCCCCTCATCCTCTCAGCACTTGTTGTTGTTTGACTTCATAATGGCTGCCATTCTTACTGGAGTGAGATGGTGTCTTAGAATAGTTTTAATTTGCATTTCTCTGATTGCTACCAATAATGAGCATTTTTTCATGAATTTGTTGTTTGATTGTATATCCTCTTCTGAGAAGTGTCTGTTCAGGTCCTTGGCCCATTTGTTGAATGGGTTATTTGTTTCTTCTTGTTTAACTTTTTGAATTCTTTGTATATCCTGGAGATTAGAGCTCTATGATTGTGAAGGATAATAATCTGTTCCCAGGATGTAGGCTCCCTAATCGCTTCACATATTATTATTTCTCTTTCTGAGAAAAATCTTTTTAGTTTGAATTCATCCCATTTGTTGATTCTTGGTTTTAATTCTTGTGCTATAGGTGTCTTATTAAGGAACTTGGAGCCTAACCACACGTGATTGAGATTAGGGCCTACTTTTTCTTCTATCTAGATGCAAAGGCTCTGGTTTGATTCCTAGGTTTTATCTATTTTGAGTTAACTTTTGTGCATGGTGAGGAATGGGGATTCAGATTCATTTTGTTGTAGGTGGATTCCCAGTTCTCCCAGCACCATTTGTTGAAGATGCTATCCTTTCTCCATTGCATGCTTTTAACACCTTTGCTAATATAAGGTAGTTGTAATTTTGTGGTTGGTCTCTGTGTCCTTTATTATGTATCATTGGTCTACCAGCCTGTTTTGGTGCCAGTACCATGCTGGTTTTGTTACTATTGCTCTGTAGTATAGTTTAAGATCTGGTATAACAATATCACCTGTTTCACTCTTCCTGCTTAGAATTGCTTTAGCTATTCTGGGTCTCTTATTTTTCCAGATGAATTTCATAATTGCTTTTGCTATTTCTGTGAGGAATGCCCTTGGGATTTTGATCGGAATCTCATTGAATTTGTAGAGTGCTGTTGGTAATATGGCTATTTTAATAATATTAATTCTGCCTATCCATGAGCAAGGTATATTTTTCCACCTTCTAAGATCTTCTATTTCTCTCTTCAGGGTTCTATAGTTTTCATTGTTTAGATCTTTCACCTCTTTTGTTAAGTTGATTCCCAAGTATTTTTTCTTTTTTGAGGATATTTTAAATAGGGTAGTTTTCCTCATTTCCATTTCAGAGAATTTGTCACTGATACACAGGAATGCCTTTGATTTAGGGGTATTAATGTTATATCCTGCTACTTTGCTGAATTCAGTTACTAGTTCTAGAAGTTTCCTGGTAGAACTTTTTGGATCTGCAGGGTATAGGATCATATCATCAGCAAACAGAGCTAGTTTTAAGTTCTTCTTTTCTTGCTTATATTTATGCCTTTAATTTCTTTCGTCTCTCTAATGGCTCTGGCTAGTCTTTCAAGAACTGTGTTGAATAGAAGTGGTAAGAGTAGGGTATCCCTGTCTTGTTCCAGATTTTAGAGGGAATGCCTTCAGTTTTTCTCCATTCAGAATGATGCTGGCCTCAGGCTTAGCATAGATAGCTTTTACAATGTTTAGGTAAGTTCCTGTTATCCCTAGTTTTTCCTAATGTTTTAAACGTAAAGGGATGCTGTATTTTGCCGAATGCTCTAGTGAGATGATCATATGGTTCTTATCTTAAGTGGTGAATTACATTTATTGATTTCTGTGGGGATGAAACCCACTTGATCATAGTGTATGATCTTTTTGATATGTTTTTGTATCCAATTTGCCAGAATTTTATTGAGGATTTTTGCATCTATATTCTCTTAGAGATATTGGTCTGAAATTTTCTTTCTTTTTTCTTTTTTTTTTAAGAGAGAGTGAGAGAGGAGAGAGAGAGAGAGAGAGAGAGAGAGAATTTTTAATATTTTTTAGTTCTCGGCGGACACAACATCTTTGTTGGTATGTGGTGCTGAGGATGGAACCCGGGTTGCATGCCAGGCAAGCGCGCTACCGCTTGAGCCACATCCCCAGCCCTGAAATTTTCTTTCTTTGAAGTGTCTTTGTCTGGTTTTGCAATCAGGGTGATATTGGCCTCACGGAATGAATTTGAAAGTTTTCCCTCTTTTTCTATTTCCTGAAATCATTTGAAGAGTATTGGTATTAGTTTTTCTTTAAACGTCTTGTAAAACTCTGCAGTATATCCATCCGGTCCTGGGCTTTTCTTGGTTGATAATCTTTTGATTGCTTCTTCTGTTTCTTACATGGTATTGATCTGTTTAAGTTTGTGTATATCTTCCTGACTCAATCTGGGCAGATCATATGACTGAAGGAATTTATCTATGACTTCACTGTCTTCTATTTTATTGGAATATAAGATTTCAAGATAATTTATAATTATCTTAAGTATTTCTATAGATGTCTGTTGTAAAATTGCCTTTTTCATCCCGTATGCTAGTAATTTGGGTTCTCTCTTTCCTTAGCCTGGCTAAGGGTCTGTCAATCTTATTTATTTTTTCGAAGAACCAACTTTTAGTTTTGTCAGTTTTTTCAGTTTCTTTTATTTCGATTTCATTGATTTCAGCTTTGATTTTGGTTATTTCTTGCCTTCTACTGCATTTGCTACTGATATGCTCTACTTTTTTTAGGGCTTTGAGATGTAGTGTGAGATCATTTATTTGTTGGCTCTTTCTTTTTTTGAGGAATGAACTCCATGCAATGAATTTTCCTCTTAGTACTGCTTTCATAATGTCCCACAGATTTTGATATGTTGTGCCTGTGTTTTCATTTATCTCTAAGAATTTTTTAATTTCCTCTTTGATGGCTTCTGTAACCCATTATTCATTCGGTAGCATATTATTCATTCTCCAAGTGTGATGTAGGAATTTTTCTTCCTTAGTTTAATAGTTGATTTCCATTAAGAGTTGCCCTATGGCATAATATATGGTCTTTTTTCGAGAAGGATTCATGAGCTGCTGAGAAAAAAGTATATCCATTTGATTAAGTCTAAGTTATTGTGTTATTGAAGTCTATAGTTTCTTAATTCAATTTTTGTTGGGAAGATCTGCCCAGTGGTGAGAGAGGTGTGTTAAAATCTCCCATGATTATTGTGTTGTGGTCCATTTGTCTCTTGAACTTGAGAAGAGTTTGTTTGATGAACATAGCTGCACCATTGTTTGGGGCATATATATTAATGATTGTTATGTCTTGTTGATGAATGGTTCCCTTTAGCAGTATGTGGTGTCCTTCTTTATCCCTTATGATTAACTTTGGCTTGAAGTCTATTTTATTTGATATGAGTATGGACACCCCTGCTTGCTTCCAAGGTCCATGTGAGTGGTATGATTTTTCCCAACCTTTCACCCTCAGTCTGTGTATGTCTTTTTCTATCAGAGGAGTCTCCTGTAGGCAGCATATTGTTGGATCTGTTTTTTTAATCCTGTCTGCTACCTATGACTTGTGATTGGTGAGTTTATGCCATTAACATTTAGGGTTACTATTGAGATATGGTTTGTACTTCCAGCCATGTTTGTTTATTTTTGTTATTTAACTTGATTTGTTTTTTCTCTTTGATTAGTTTTTTCTTCTTACTGTAGTATCTCCCACTGTTGGTTTTTGTTGTTGTTTCTCATTTCCTCTTCGTGTAATGTTTTGCCCAAGATGCTCTGCCGAGCCGGTTTTCTAAATGCGAATTCTTTTAACTTTTATTTGTGTGGAAGGTTTTTATTTCATTGTCAAACCTGAAGCTTAATTTTGCTGGATACAAGATTCTTGGTTGGAACCCATTATCTTTCAGCATTTGAAATACGTTGTTCCTGGATCGTCTAGTTTTCAGCGTCTATGATGAAAAATCAGCCATTAACCTAATTGGTTTACCCCTAAATGTAATCTGCCTCCTCTCTCTTGTAGCTTTTAAAATTCTCTCCTTGTTCTGTATGTTGGACATTTTCATTATAATGTATCTTGGCATGGGTCTCTTCGGGGTTTGTACATTCAGCGTCCTGTAGGCTTCTAGGGTTTGGATTTCCGTCTCAGTCTTCATGTTTTCATTATTTCATTCTTTCATTCTCATGTCTGGAAAGTTTTCTAAAATTATTTCATTGAACAGATTGCTCATTCCTTTGATTTGGACCTCTATACCTTCCTCTATCCCAATAACCCTTAGATTGGTCTTTTTATGGTATCCCAGATTTCTTGGATGTACTGTTCATGGTTTCTTGTCAGCTTTTCTGAGTTGTTTAGGCTGTTTTCAAGATGATATATTTTGTCTTCATTGTCTGACGTTCTGACCTCTAATTGGTCTACTCTACTGATGATACTCTCATTTGAGTTTTTAATTTGATTTATAATTTCCTTCATTTCCAGGATTTCTGTTTGTTTTTGTTTTTTTTATTGCTATTACTGTAATTGTTTTAATAACCTCTATCTCCCTGTATCTTTTTTTTTATCTCCCTGTATCTTTTGCTTCTTGGATTTGTTTATGTAATTCATTGTCAAAGTGAATTTTCATTGTCTTCATTTGCTGTCTAATGTCTTCATTAAGACTCATGTCATCTGAACCATGTATATAGTGAAATCTTTATCTGACATTCCTCTTCTAATGTTAACTTGTCCAGCATTGTTTGTAGTCCTTTCTTTCCTTGTCTTTTCATATTACTCATGTTTCTTTCCAGCTCTGTATAAATGTTGTCTCTGATCAGCCGCAGAACCATGCTGGTGGCCACACCCACCGATAGATGGCGAGTAAGGTTTTCCAGTATGGATTCTGTCTATTACCCGCATAGGGTGTTTGGTGAGGTGGGGGGAGTTGGGGTTACCTTGTGCTGTGTCCAGAGCTTGGTCTGTTGACCTGCAAGCAAAGCCTCTGTTCTGCATGCCTTCCCTCTGCATCTTGCAGAGTGAGCGCTACAGGCTGGGCCTTCCATCTGCCTTGCTTGCTGCAATCTTTTTTTTTTTTTTTTTTTAAAGAGAATTTTTAAATTTTTATTTATTTATTTTAGTTCTTGGCAGACACAACATCTTTGTTTGTATGTGGTGCTGAGGATCGAACCCGGGCCACACGCATGCCAGGCGAGCGCGCTACCACTTGAGCCACATCCCCAGCCCCACTTGCTGCAATCTTTATCATTTGTTTCCTTCCACTAATTTGGTGGTTTGTTTGTTCTTTTTCCATGGGTTTAAATTGCCTTATGCTATTTATTTGATACCTCTTTATTGTAATACAATCATTGTTGTAAAGGCCGTCTTTAGTACTGCTTTTGTTGTATCCCACATAATCTGATATGTTGCTTCCATTTTCATTCAATTCTAGGAAATTTTTAATTTTTTTCTTGCTTTCTCAATTTCTTCAAAGTGCAGTTTGTTCAAAAGTGTACTGTTCAATTCATATTACATGTGGAAGATAATAACAATAAACAATAAAGATCCTGGATGTTATTTTTTTGTTTGTTTGGTGATACTAGAGATTAAACCCAGGGCTTTGTGCATGCAAGGCAAGCACTTTACCAACTGAGGTATAACTACTGAATTAAAAAATCATTATTTTAGTCAAAATAATCAGTGTGCTGAGAATCACTGTTTTTTTTAATATTTTTTTTTTAGATGTTGATAACCTTTTTATTTTATTCATTTACTTACATGCTGGGCTGAGAATTGAACCCAATGCCTCACACATGCCAGGCAAGTGCTGTACCACTGAGCCACAGCCTCCACACTTGTTCATTTTTTATATGTAGAATACAATTGAATTTTCCATTATGATATGTGTTCTGCAATTGTGTTTTTTTGCAGGGGGAGAGGGTACTAGAGATTGAATTCAAGGTTGCTTAACCACTGAGGCCACATCCCCAGCCCTTTTTAAAATATTTTACTTGAGACAGGATTTCTCTGAGTTGCTGAGGATGGCTTTGAACCCCCAGTCCTCCTCCCTTAGGCTCCTGAGATGTTGGGATTACAGGCATGCCCAGCTTACAACTTAAATATATATAACTTCAATTTATATACAATCTATGTTCTTGGGGATTTTTTAAAAATAAGATTAGTCATCTGTGAAGTGATAACTTTTTTAATCCCTTTCTAATTTGGATGCTTTTAATTTCTTTCTCTTGGTTACATGCTGTGGTTAGTCCTAACTTCATTAATGATAAAGAAAAAAGTGGTCAAAGTGCCATCCTCAATTTACTCCTCATCTTACAGCTAAAAGTTTTAGTGTGGTATGAAGTGTGGATTTTCATATATGTCTTTTGTTTTGTTTTTTAGGAACTTCCCTTTTGCATCAATTTAGACAGCGTTTGTCAGATTCTTGCTCAGCATTGATTGAAATGATGTCAAGTTTATTTTTCCTTTATAACATAATTACATTGGTTTGTTTTCACATTTTGAAATACCTTTGAATTCTTAGGACAAGAATTCACCATGTATATTTCTTCTAATGTGTTACAGGAGTCAGATTGTAGGAGTCAGATTTTTTGAGGATCTTTGCATATTTATAAAGAATATTGGTCTGCAATTTCTGTGTGATACCTTTAGTTGCTTTGATATAGTAATTTTACCTTCATAGATTGAGTTTGGAAATAACCGATTTGCTTAGTAGGATGCATTAGTGAAGTCATTTAAAATTTCTGGTATTTGGGAAATTAATTAACCCCTCTTACATTCATGTACTGTCTTTGATAACGTTGTTAAAGTCTTCCAATGTTATGTTGATGTTTGTTGTAGGTACGTGAATGATTACTTATGCAGTATTTTATTTGATAAGCCTTGATTTGAAACTTAAGTCAGTTTTGATAGTTTTTTTTTTTTTTTTTTTTTTTTTTTTTTTTTTGAGAGGGGGGCACAGAGAGAGAGAGAGAGAATTTTAACATTTATTTATTTTTTTCTTAATTCTCGGCGGACACAACATCATTGTTGGTATGTGGTGCTGCTGGGGATCGAACCCGGGCCGCACGCATGCTAGGCGAGCGCGCTACCGCTTGAGCCACATCCCCAGCCCCAGTTTTGATAGTTTTTACATTTCTAGGAATTTACTTCATCTGGATTATCTGATTAATGGGTATATTAATATTCTTAACATTCTGTTGTAATCCTTTTTATTTCAATAATTGTATAACAGTGTTTCTACTTTCATTTCCAATTTTAATAATTTGAGACTCCCACTTTGTTAATTATTCTGCCCAAAACTATGTCAATGTTTTTGTTTTTTATTTCCCTCAGTCTTAAATTTAATGTTTATTTCTTTCCTTATGACAGATTTAGTTTAATTTGCTGTTTCTCTACTTTCTAGGTGTAGAATTAGGTTATTGTTTCGTAAACTATTTCTTAATAGAAGTGTTTATAGCCCTTCATTTGATTGTTTCATTTGATCGAGTTACATCTACTATTGGAAGTCTCTCAACTCTTATTTAAGAAATTTCTTTTTCTCCCATTAAATGTTAACCTTTATATATACTTAGTATTTTGTTGTGAAATATCATATGATCATATTTGTTACGTCTTATTGATGATATATAACAGTTAATTTTGAATCACGTTGTCAAGGCAGCAAAACCTAGATAAGCACTAGATGTTTCAGTAAAAGCACTTTTTAAATTGAGATTAACATTTAAATCCAAAGAATTGAGCAAAAAATGATTATTATCTGTGAAACATTTCCTCTTCCTTTAATGTGTCTCAAAATATATGTGGTGGAAACTTAATCCCCATGCAACAGAATTGCAAAGTAGGACCTTTAAGAGGTGCATGTAAGAGTGGGTTTATTGTCTCAGGAGTTATTGTATAAGTCAGTTGTCTGTTAGTATGATAAAATACCTGACATATATCAATTTACAAGATGAATAGTTTATTTTGTGCCATAATATCAGCATTTTCAGTTCATGGTGACTTAACTCCATAATTTTGGGCCTGAGGTAATACTGAATATTTTGGCAGAGAATGTGTGGTGGAGCAATAGATCCAGTTTTCAAAGTAAGTTTAGCCCTCTCTTACATTTACATGCATATATTCCTACTTTGCCGTGGGATTTTGCAAGATCCTCTCATGAGATGTTGGCTTCTCAATCTTGGACTTGTCAGAGTTTCTAGTTTGTTTAGTTTATTGACTGAAATGTGCCCCACAGTAAGTAACCTGAAATTCCAGATTCATCATAGTGTACTTTAGAGGAAAAAAATTAAATACATGGGGGAGATTAGTGCCCATTATAGCCTTTCTATCCTCCTGACATGTGCATCCGTCCTTTCTCCCTATCTGTTCCTCAGATGTGAGCAGTTTTTCTTCCATCTCACTCATCTTCAGGGACAGGCAACTTAAAACAAAAGTGAAGCAAAACAAAAGAGGAATCTTAGAATGGCTACCCATCCTCTTGCCCTGCCCTCAGGGTCGAGTAGTTTACCTTAATACTTACCCTCAGTTGCTCCCCATGCGAGCCACCAAATGCCACAGTCTGGCTGGGCACGATTCAGGAGCCACTTGTCAAAAGAAACGAACTTTATTTTTAGAACCACACACGCCAAACAAAACAGCTCCTCAGGAAAAACCCTCAGAGCCCAACTGCTACCACCTGCTTCCCACAAACCTCTCACACAAACACAAGCCTCACCCCCTCCCACAATCCTCCTGCTCTTGAGGCCGATTGGCTGAGTCACATGGGCGGAGCCAAAAAAGGCCCCCAATGAGCAGCTCCGTGGTCTGAAAGGGCAGGGAAACAGCCCAATGAGCATCACAGCAGAGGAGCCAATCACCTAGATGTTGCTAGGGCCGCTGTGAGCCAATCATCAGCCGGCAGCTGGAAGTTTGCTGGGGCCCCTTCGGCTGTGGCTCTCAACAGATTAGGATGTTAGCATGATGTCTTAAAGGGCAGGGAAACAGCTCAATGAGCATCTCCAATGAACATCACCACAGAGGAGCCAATCAGCTAGATGTTGCTGGGGCCGCTGTGAGCCAATCATCAGCCGGCAGCTGGAAGTTTGCTGGGGCCCCTTCGGCTGTGGCTCTCAACAGATTAGGATGTTAGCATGAGTAACAAAATTGAGAGAAGATTCCCAACATCATGGAAAAATTCAGTGATTATTTCTTTCTTTAGTTCCTGAATTGTGAAACTAAACAGATGGGGTAAATAGGATGCTGGGGAAATGGGTCAAGTGGAGGCACTTAATCATCAAAAATAGAAGAGCATAGGATTATTATAATTACAGAGACCTATGTAATTCACCAGCTGATCATGGTGTTTCTGGAAACGAAATATATAGAACTTCTGCCAAATCTCTTTTTTTTTTTTTTTTTTAGTTGTAGTTGGATACAATGCCTTTATTTTTCTTATTTATTTTTATGTGGTGTTGAGGGTCAAACCCAGGGCCTCACACATGCTAGGTCAGTACTCTACCGCTGAGCTACAACCCCAGCCCACAAACTGTATCTCAACTCAAAAATAGCATTATCAGTGCAATCAATTTTTTGACTTGCACCAGTGCTGGATCAATATAAAGATGTTCTCTTACTGTATTTCCAAGTATTTATACTGTTAATTTTTTTCTCCCTGTCTGTACCATCAAGGCCTACAGACTTAACATTAGGGAAAAAGAAATATTCATACCTTGGCATTATTAGGCACTGTCTCTGAAAAAAAGAATATTTTGGTTTACTAGTCAGAGAGAGGATCATGGAGACCATAAGACCAATATAGTATTAGTTCAGTTCCATATCAAGGTGAACCTAGTGGGTCACTGAATTTATACTGAATATATGAGTGAAATAGACCTACTTTCCTCCTTTTGGTCTTCAACTGTACTGGGAAGATGATTTTGTACAGGAAGGTAAAATTCAATTGCCTAGAACTCCCTCTACCTATAGAAAAAAAAATAGCAAAAATCAATACTGCATCCCTGAAGGATTTACAGAGATGCCACCATTTCAGATTTGAAAGATGCGGGGTGTGGGTGATTGCACACTTTGCAAAAAACAGGTGTATCTTGGAGGATGGCCACAGTTGGTTGTAAACTTGACTAAATGGTGACTGCAGTTGCAGTACCAGATGCTTGAGAAAAATCATCATTTGGTATTTATTATGCAGGCAGTACTAAACATTGCTTTTTCACCATACTTTCACTTTAGCAGGCAAGCAAGAAGTACATCCTTACTAGTCTATTTATAAGGTACATAAATAATCAAGTTCCATCCCCTTGTATTCTCAGGGATCTTATATCCTTCCACAAGATAATGCAGATTGTTAAGTTCATGTTAATCATGATTGATTCTAATGATTAAGAAGCAGCAGAAGCAACAGCTATTCCAGACTTTTTTTTAGCATTTATTTTTTTACATTAAATTTACTCTTAGTATTCTTCTCATATAGTCAATTTTTGTTTTTATGTGTCACTATGTGATGAATCAATGTGTACATTGCTTGTTTAAATCAGGTTAAATATACTGTCTTCTCAAACATTATTTATTTATTCATGGTGAAAACTTTCAAAGTTCTTTTTTATAGTATTTGTGTAAGTTGAGTATTGTTAAATATAGTCACCAACTGTGACATACCAGAACTTTTTGCTCCTAATTGTAACTTGCTATGCATTAATCTACTTTTTTTTCCCTTCTCTACCTCCTTTTTACTCTGTTCAGCCTCTGATAACCGCTGTTCTACTCTGATTAAATCGACTTTTTAATATTCCAACACAAGTGAGATCATGTGGTCTTTGTCTTTATGTACCTGGCTTATCTCACTTAAGAATGTATAGTTCTATCCTTGTTGCCACAATGACAAGATTTCAGAAATTCTTTTTTTATAGCTGAATAGTAATATTCCATTGTGTGTATATCAACCACATTTTCCTCATCCAGTCATCAGTTGATGAATAGGTTATTTTCCTTTCTTGGCTTTTGTGAGTAGTGCCGTAGTAAACCTTGGAGTACAGATATCTCCTTAACAGATTGATTTTCTTTCCTTTGGATTTATCTGGGTGATGGCTGGTTGGGTCCTACAATAGTTCTGTTTTAAATTTTCAGTTGATTTTTAGAAAACCTCCATATTGTTTTTCATAATGGCTTTAGTCAATCACTTTCCTACCAAGGGTTCTCTTTTCTCCACATTCTCACCAAAATTTGTTATCTTTTTTTTTTTAATAGCTACAAGGCAAGATTGTTCTCTCAGTACATGAATTGAGTGCCCCAAAATAATTCTAACTTATAGCCAAATGATTTTCAACAAAGGTGCTAATAAGAATATTCATCAGTAAAAAGACTGTCTTTTCAATAAATGTGGCTGAGAAAATTGGATATCCACATGGAAAATAATGACATTGGACCCCGGTCTCTTAACCGGTTACAAAAAACAACTCAAAGTGGATTAAAGATTCATTTCAAATGTGAGACTGGGTGTTATCATACTACTAGCAGAAACAAGGAAATGCTTTAAGACATTAGAATAGGCAAGATATTTTTGGACAAGGAACCTAAAAACATTCCATAGCAAAATTAGATGACTTCATTGAAGTATGGGCCATATATCTAAATTCATATTCTCAAAAGAAGACATACAGATGACCAATACCTGAAATAAATACATGGAAAAAATCACTATCAGAGAAATACAAATCAAAACTACAGTGAAGTAATTATCTCATTTTTTTTTGAAATATTACTCTCATACTAATTTTGAAGAATAAAAATAAAATTTTTTACTGGGACTGTAATTTAGTGAATAAAGCATATGCTTAAGCATAAATGCAGCCCTGTATTATTACTCCAAGTGAACACAATTCTGGGTTAACAGGTGGCGGAAAGTTTATTGTTCACATAGTTTTACTACTATAGGAGAAGGCAGAACATCTCTTGCTTCTTTAATTTGCTTATCATCTAATAAGATTCTGGTGACAGGGCTGGGGTTGTGGCTCGGTGGTAGAGCACTTGCCTAGCATGTGTGAGGCACTGGGTTTGATTCTCAGCACTGCATGCATAAATAAAAAACATAAAAGGTCTATCAAGAACTAAAAAAAAAAAAGATTATGGTGATAAACATACTCTTATCAGGATTAGTCAGTAAAGAATCAGCCTAAAGGGCTAGGGATGTGGCTCAAGCGGTAGTGCGCTTGCCTGGCATGCTCAGGGCACTGGGGTCGATCCTCAACATCACATAAAAATAAAAAATAAAGATATTGTGTCCATCTAAAACTAAAAAATAAAAACTAAAGAAAAAAAAAAGAATCAGCCCAAGTTGTAGCCACCCAGTGTCTGTTTCCATCCTGACGTTTTGAGTATTTAGTTGGGGGAGTTAGATTTTTTTATATTCAATTCTTGTTATACTAAAATACACAAAACTAAAAATTTGAGGAAACATCAAAACTACCTTTTTTTCATATTTTTTAAGCTATTTCATACATTCAAAAATTATTTCCTGTGAATAAGATAAGCCAAAGCATTAAGTCTTAAGCATAATGTTTAATTAATCTTTACCCAAAATCTTTTCTTTTAATCATTGTTCTCTGCCATAATTGAATAATTCTTATTTGTTTGATAATAGACTTATTTTGTATATTAGTTTATATAATTTAATTGTCATATTATTTTTTAATATAATATTGCTCTCACAATTTTTCTCCATGTTAGATATTGTCTTCTGAAAATTCTAAAGCAGTGTCAGTCATTGAGAGAAGCTCTTGTTGCAGCAGGAAAAGAGATTTTATGGCATGGGCGGACAAAAAATGAACCAGCTCATTACTGTAGCATCTGTGAGGTAAGTAAATTGTTCTTATTTTTGTTGTTTTGTTTTGGCTTTTCTAAATTCTGTTTTCTGTTCCTCCTTTCCCCTTTCATCACCTCCCCACTCTTCTCTTTTTCTTATTTACAAATTTGCCTATACCTTTTTGTAATGATTTTTACTGGAACCAGCTATTATGGCTACCATGATAAATTCTTATCTGAAGTAAAACATTTCAGTGATACATGTATTAACTTGGAAATCTCCTACAAACACATTCATGTAATAGATGCTTAGCAGATAATAATCATCTCAGATTTTAAAGTACAAAGAATGCATAGTAAGAGTATAGATGTAAACAAGCCATATTTATTCCTAGAAGATAGTATTAAGTCCATATATTAAGTGGATAGCCCAAAATCTGAAATGATCCAAATTTTAAATTTTATGAATATTGACATGATGTCACATGTGGAAAATCCCATACTTAACATTAAGGGCTTTAGTAAAAACATGGGCACAGTAAAAATAGTGTATAGAATTGCTTTTTGTCTATATGTGTAGTGAGTATCTAAGATATAAATGAATTTTGCATTTAGACTTGGGCGAAGGTATATCCTTAGGTATTTGCAAATATTCCAAAATCTCAAATTTCTAATATCTGTAAGGGATATTTAATTTGTATTTGTTCATTTTTCTGTTGAAAGATGTATAGAAACAAATGTGTGGTGGGTACTTTTAAGGATCTTACATTTTACTTGTAGGTGACAGATTATAAACATTTATACAATAATTATGACACAGATACAATGAATATGAAACTGAAAATATAGACAAATTATTAAACAGTGAGGAAAGTCATTTTCTTCTAACTTTGGCATGTTATGACCATACAGACTTATTAAAAATTAAATCTCTGAAGATTGTGCTAACTTCCAGCTGTCAAAATGGCTAAGGTTGGAGGTTTATAGAAAATCCATTAGGCTTTGAAAACACTCTAGGAGTGGAAGAAATACTAGGGTCTTTAGTAAAGTTGAGCAGTCAATCCACTGGACCTAAAAAATAGACTACAAATTCTTAAGTCTTTTAAGGGTAGGCTGAATGTATCTCACAGATCATCATGATTCATTGAAAAGCATTTATTATTTATTCTGAAAAATTAAAACTCACTAAGTTTTTTGAACAAAAAACCAAGATACACATTTCAAAGAGAAAAGTGATTGAAAATTGGAGAGTATTTATATAGAAAGCAAAATGATCCATTGTGAGATGGTTGGAACGTTCTTAAGACATGTTTTGTTCATGAAGAGACTAGACTATAAGGTAGCCCTAAAAATGCAAAAGAAAAAGGAGAGGTTGAAAAGTATGTAACAAGTATAATAACAAGACAGTTAATGAAGTGGAGAACAGTGACAAACCGGAGATACCAAATTTTTAACTCGGGCCACTAGACTATTGTTACAGCTTATAGATAGTAATGAAAAACCTTATAAATTCTGGAATTTAACAGAGCTACTCTAATATGACTTCAAGAAATGAGTTATCGTTGGGGAAATCAACAAGAAGTTAGAGAACCTCTTGACTAAGAAATTGAAGACACATTCTTAAAACTTGAGTGTCTGTAATTCTGAGATAAATTAATTAAATCCAATGATTTTCTATATCTTATTTAAAACAAGAGTCTTTTATTATGATAAATTCTAGTTAGTGCTTTGCTTCTGAAATTGAACAGATCTCTTTCCAATATTGAAAATAGAAACAGCTATTATGTACCATAAATATCCTTTATCCTGATTGAGCCTTTGTAATTCATCAATCTTTGTCTAAAAGATGAATTATTATCTTCTTATATATATGCTCACAAATACACTTCTTTTTGTACTTGCTTGAACACAGTTTGAACACAGTTTGTTACTTACCTAGGTTTCCCATTCTTGAAAGACTGATTATAATTACTCAAGTTTTTTGTTATTTTAGCTCTTATTAACACAGTTGTATCAGGTGCAGTGGTGCATACCTTTAATCTTAGCAACTCGGAATGCTGAGCAGGAGAATAATGAGTTCAAATCCAGCCTCAGCAAAAGTGAGGCACCAGCAACTCAGCAAGACGATGTCTCTAGAATACAAAAAAGGCTGGGACAGAGGGATGTGGTTTAGTGATTGAGTGCTCCTATTTCCAATTCCCAGTATCACAGTGTTAGTGAAATGCTCTAGAGATCAAAATATGAATAACATACAGTACCTCCTTTAGAGTTCAGGCTACGAGAGAAGAAAAACATGAGGGTAGACTATTATAAAAATACTACAAGGTAAATAATGATCATTTTTATTTAATTGCTCCCTGTCATTTGGAATAAAATAAAAAGAGGTTGTTCTTTATCAAACTTTGAGTTAATGTTCTTAGTCTCTAAATATATAACATTACCTTTGGATGTTGTATAAAATAGCATCTCACACATACAAGTATGATTTTTAAGCACTTGAATTTAACCCAAATCAATGCCTACAGTTTCATGTAAAAATACTATTTCATGGTGATACCAATGAGTAAAAAAATTTTGTTAGAATTCAGATGTCTCTATTTATTGTTCTTTTTCTCTTGTACAAAAATAGGTGGAAGTTTTTAATCTGCTTTTTGTCACTAATGAAAGCAATTCTCAGAGGACCTACAAAGTACATTGCCAAGATTGTGCGCGAAAAACAAGTGGAAATTTGGAAAATTTTGTGGTGCTAGAACAGTACAAAATGGAGGATCTAATGCAAGTCTATGACCAGTTTACATTAGTAAGTGAATTTAACATAGCTGGTTTATGAAGCAGTAGTATTTGTTTTGTGTTACTTAGTAAATACAAGTTAATAATATATTAATCTTACAGATATGGTATAAAGAAAAATATTCTTCTCCTTCATACTTCAAAGTAATTTATGAATTTGAAATTGACATTTTTCCCTACTTAATAAAATGTCTGGCTGGGGATATGGCTCAGGCAGTAATGTGCTCGCCTGGCATGCGAAGGGCGCTGGGTTCAATCCTCAGCACCACACAGAAATAAAAAATAAAATAAAATAAGAAATATTTTGTTCAACTAAAATATAAATTTTTAAAAAAATAAAATACACTTGTTTTCCAAGCTAATTATTTATTTAAAAGGTAATCATTCCTGTAAGTATTGACCTTACGTGAATATTTGATGAACATTGACTAAATGGTTCAATATGTAACACCCATGTAATGTAATAATATTTAGAGTCAGTTGCAGAGTTTTGAATTTGGAACACTATTTCTTTGATATACCATTTATTTCTGGCTTTCAATGGCTTTTTATAAATAAAAATACAGAAAATAATTCATGAGTTATTAATACTGTCATATGACCTTTTGCTCTAAATTTAAAATAGTTCCTAATGGTTCTTATTTAATGACCTCTTATTTGAGGAAGAAAAGAACTTATATGGAATATATAATTTATGAGGAATAATCATAATTCAGTTATTAGGAGAATTTAAAGAAATTTTTCAGTTACTTTGAAATCAACTTTTTTTTAGTAGTGAAAAGGCTAGAGTTTAAGTATTTTTAAAAATTTGTCAAATTAATAAAATTCCAAAAGTGTTTTTAGAATAAGGTTATTATTTTATTTGTGAAAGAAGGTAATTGATTCACAACAAATGTTTTAAGGCCCAAGGGAGTCAACATCAAAGTTAATAATGGAAATAATAGTTATATAAAGCCAATCACTGGGAGGCTATTTCAAAGTCAAGGTCAGAAGTAATCTTCATATCTTTATTTCTAGAACTGCATTACTGGGAGTTATTTTTTTTTTTAAATCATCCTTTAATATGTGCTTTAGGTTACCAAATTGGGTCAAAAATAAAAGTACTCCAAAAGTAAGGAGAATAAATGTGTTAAGAAATTATTTTGCTGGCTAGGGTTATAGCTTGCCTTGCATGCATGAGGCCCTGAGTTTGATCCTCAGCACCATATAAAAATAAAGATATTGTGTCCATCTACAACTGGAAAAAAATTTAAAATGATAAAGAAATTATTTTGCTCATTAAATGGCATTCTCTTGTCAGTACAAGGAAGAAATTGGCTAAAAGTAACAGACTAAAACCTATTAAGTTAGAAAACAATTTCTTACTGGGTTCTTATTAATTTATAATTGATAGTATAGCTAAATTATTTTAATAAATAAATTTATTTTTTTAATAAAAATTGAGTATAAAGGATTGTGGATATAGCTCTTAGTTATCCAGTTGAAACATACTAGTTTTGGTTTAGCAGGACAGTTCAGGTATTTTTTTACACATGTATATTTTGCCATTCTAGCTTAGAATATTTGGTATACACAAAACAGTTGGAACTGATTTTTCAGCTGATTTGCAGTAGTAATGGTCACTTAGTTTTGTTGATATCTGAATAATGGCATTGTTTAGTAGCTCTGTATTTCCTAAGGAAGTACAAGACTTCTAGCTCTTTCATGACAAATTCGCCTCCTTCCGTAAGTTCTTTGATCTTCTCTGGATCCTTCACCTCTTTTTTTTTTTCTTTTTTGAGAGAGAGAAAGAAATTTTTTAATATTATTTTTTAGTATTTGGCAGACACAACATCTTTGTTTGTATGTGGTGCTAAGGATCAAACCTGGGCCACACGCATGCCAGGCGAGCGCTCTACCACTTGAGCCACATCCCCAGCCCCACATCTTTGTTTTTAAGGAAAATATCCTTCAAACGCCTTTTAAAATAGTCCCATCCAAGGTACAGCAGATTTTTATAAAGATTCAGTACTTCTCCTCTTAAAAAATTGGCCATTTTCGTTTAAATGGAAATTAATCCACTTTTATTCATAACATACTTCACCATTTCCAAACCTCAGAATCCGTAAAACAACAAAGCACCCCAGTGGCTATACTCTGGCACTTTCGGTAATGCTACAGCCTTAAGAGCCTCTGACCGCTCAGATTTCGCCCAAAAGTTTTTGACTTAAGTGATGAAGTATAAAGAATGATGGAGATAACGGTATAAGAGTAATGGGAAACAGATTCTAGTATACACAAGAAGAACATCTTACTTACCAAACTATTGAGATTTGCTGATTTTTTTCAAAGTTACTTTATGAAAATGTTATGTTGTTTATAGATATGAGCTACAAACATTCTTAATTTATATAATAAAATGATTTTACAACCTTATATTTCTTTTTAGGCTCCTTCATTATCATCTTCCTCATCTTAATATTGTTCCATGAACATGAGACCTTTCTGCTCTTCAGGAAATACCTGTATCACTGGTTTTATAGCTGTTTCATGAACTGCTGATTCAAAGTTATGTCTATGCAATGTTCCAAGAATAGAGGGTCAGTCAACTGGACAAGAAGAGCACTGCCTTTATTGCAAGACTCAGAAAGCTGACACAGGTGTATTTCAGAAAAATTGTCATCATCATATGTTTTATGTATGTATATCTGACAGAGCTGTCAGTAAGAACTAACTTTAAAAAATAACCTTTTTTATGCGTCTGCAATTTTAGGCTTATGGATAAATTTTCATCTGTATTTTACTCTTTCAGGATTTTCCTGGCATAAAAAATACTGTCCTAGGTGGTCATTCTTTGTAATATGACTAACAAATTTTTTTAAAATTTTGGACCAACTTTTTATTTTGGATGAGAAAGTTTTTTACCATTTTGATTTTCCTGTAATGTTTAGAGACCATGATGATTATCCTTTGGTTTCAAAATAAAACAGAAAATTAATCATCAAGATACAAAGATAATGGATTAGGTGTAGACTAAAGAATAAAATTCAGATTGTGATTTTCTTTCTAATCTTGATACAGATTTAAATTATTTATATAAATACATATTTATTGCTTGACAATATTTGTGGATGGAATGTTGTTATTTTTTCCAGATTTACTTGCCATTAAATACCAAGGAGTTCTGTACTTTTAAATACTACTCCTATTACATTTTCTATGTATAAATAAAACTGCTTACATTGTACAGAAACTTGTATTAAAATTGTTTAATGTTTAAAGGTTTTTCCACCATTATGAGTTTTAAAAAGCCTTTCTGTAAAAAACCCAGTTTGTGCTCATATCAAATCAAATGAATACATGTATTTTATATGTGTGAGTATGCACACATATGTATAGTGTATACAGAAATATCAATATATAATTGTATAAACAAAACAATTTTTAATTTTTTACATCTACAATAGTTTTTGAGGTGCCTATTATAAAAGAATTGCTTACCAAAAAAAAAGTTTGTTTATTTTTAAAGTTATGTCTTTCAGTCTCATTTATTAAGTTGCTGTTATTGCAATGATAGCCAATAAATAATTGCTGGCAAATGTATTTTTAATAACAGTAAAAATAGTAAGGATATTAAAGGGAACATTATAAATTGGATAAATCTTATTTTTCATTTAGAGGTTTTTAAATTGAAAAGATATTCAGAATGATGACTTATTTTAGAAATTAAACATATTAGCTGATTTATTTTTTAAAGTTAGATGACAAAATGATAGAAGGGAAAGAAAAGGGATTGGGAGTATTTTTAACAAGTTCTACAAAAACCTGTTTTTGTTGTTGTTGTTGTTTGGTTTGATATAGTACAGTGCAGTACTGGGGCCTGGAACCAGGGGCACTCAACCACTGAGCCACGTCTCCAACCCTTTTTTGTATTTTATTTAGAGTCAGGGTCTCACTGAGTTCCTGAGGGCCTCTTTAAATTGCTGAGGCTGGCTTTGAAATCATGATCCTTCTACCTCAGCCTTGGAGCTGCTGGGATTACAGACGTGCAACCACACCCAGCTGTATTGTCATTTTATCACTTGTTCTAAATGTTTTTTAAGAAACTTAAGTGATTAGTCACAATATTGTATAAATAAAGTTATATAACTTTCTAAAAAGAGAAGCTTTTTTTTTAATGCTCCTGGGAATTGGATTGAACTCAGGGCACTCAGTCACTGAGCCACATCCCCAGCCCAATTTTGTATTTTATTTAGAGACAGGGTCTCACTGAGTTGCTGAGCACCTCACTTTTGCTGAGGTTGGGTTTGAACTCTTAATTCTCCTGCCTCAACCTCCTGAGCTGTCTGGCAAGAAGCTTTAATCTTGTGTGAAAAATGTCTAGGTGATAGCATTAATGAAGCTTCTTCTCAATACAATTTTGAGATGTTTTTATATTTAGAAGTAATTTGAAGACTAAAGACATGGAGACATTTGATTGTTGAGTAATTTTTAAGTATTGAAACCCATGAGCTGTAATCACCTATATATTACTTTAGAAGAGAATAATTGCAGTTTTTCAGTAAATGAAGAGAAGTAGTAAATACCTCTGGATATTTTAAATGCCAATAGTCTTGTGTTTTTCTTATAAATCCTCTTGTTCAGAAATCATTGAGTCAGCCCAAACTTTTTTTCAACAAAAATTAAAAACAAACATGGAGAAAACAATTATAGAATACTAAAGCCATGCATGAAATTTTCTTACACTTTTTTCTTTTCATTACTCTCACAATATTATATCTTAACTTCTTAAGATGAATTTTTTACTACAGTTCATGTAAATTTAATTTACTATTTCTGGAGTTGAAAAAATGATATTTTTCTTTTACTACGTTTGGATTTATTAAAAATAATACTTTCACTTTTCAGAAGTTAGTATAAGTCTAATGGGTAGAATCAGGAAATAAGAAGCCTTAAATCAATATCACTTAAGTAGATGAAGATAACTGAAATCTTCAATTACCTACTTTCTTTTTATTACTTTATCATCATCCTTTCTAAGGGTGTTTACTTTTTGAAAGATACACATTCCTACTTTGTTTTGTTTTGTTCTTTAAAAATTGAAGAATAAAATGCTTTTTCATTTAAGCAAATGTTTATCATAATTAGTGTTAGGAACGATCCTAATCGAAAAATTTTCTAGAGCGACAATTATTTTTTCTTAAAATAAAGTAGGAACAGTGGGAAACTCAATAATATTCTTTTTTCTTTCTCAACTATTAAATACAAACTTACTGAAGTTTAGTTTCAATTTCTGCCACAATTGTGTCCTTCAACTTACTTGTGCTAGATTAAAAAACACAAGATTTGGCTTGTGTTTTTTAATCATTTTTTACATCATTATTTTTCCAAAGGAAAAAATTATAAAACAAGATCTTGAAAACACTGATATTTGGTTAACTGAGGTTTACAATCAAATAACATGATTTCTGCCTAAATGAAGATTTGTTCCTCAGAAACATGAGCCCTTTGTTTAGTCTTTAAATTACTATAATTTGTATTTTCCATTATTCATTTTCTTATTTAGTTTCTAATAAGTTGCAATATAGATATGATGTGAGATTGCCTCCCACCCTCAGTATCACAAACATTTTGCCATCCAATATCAGAGATTCATAGAAATACATCAGATAACAAGAATTGAGTTTTGCATTTGAGGATGGGTAGAGTAATCTGTGGTTCATACCTCTAAACACCTAAATAGCTGGCATAACTAAGGAATGAGAGAATTATCAGAAGATTAGTAAAGGGAACTCCTGGCTTAACCCCCTCTTATGTTAAGACTTTTATATTATCCTTACATCTAGTCATGAAAATGTTGAATGTTTTTAAACAGAAGTATATTATGAAAATTTCAAAATCTTCCTGTGTGGCACACTCTTATTTGTTCTTTACTTGCATGCCAGGGAATTGTTTATTTCTAAATATAGAAATTTTAAAATGGTTTGGGCTTTCATATTTATATCGTAGAATGGAAAAGTATAGACACAAATTTGGAAAACATTTTAAGAAATAAAGTTCACAGATTTCATTTCATCATCTTTCTAGATTTCATCATCTTTCTAGTGGACAGGAGTGCTTTTGATTTAAAAAAAATAATAAATTCCAAAAGAGTCAAAGCAGATGATTAGAATTACCTGGAGAATATTTAGGAAAATTTTAATCTGCTTAGATAGAAGAAAACAGGTGAATTAGCACAAGGTATCTGTGACATTACACTGAACTCTTTTTGTGAGATAATGTTCTAAAACCTGATTACCATAATTGAGGAAAGATTTTCAATTTGGATGGCTCTTTGTAGAAACACTGGAATGTGAGATTAGGTTTAGAAGATTACTGACTTAAAGCAACATTTTGTAGCATTTATCTAGTGTACGTTTTGAGGGAGATGGGATACCTGGGATTGATTTTATGGGCACCCATTGAGCCACATCCCCAGCCTTATCTTGTATTTCATTTACAGACAGGGTCTTACTGAGTTGCTTAATGCCTTACTTTTGCTGAGGCTAATTTTGAACTTGCCATTCTGACTCAGCCTGTACATACAGATATTCATGTCTCAGTATATGAAACCCAAAAAATGATATTTTGCTTTGAAAGAATATGTTTTATATGACTTAACCATTTATTGTATACTTGGAAAACATCATGCTAAAACCTTTGCACGTATTTCTTTGTTTAACCCTAACAGTGATCCCCGTAGGGCAATCTCAGTTGTTTGTTTGTTTCTATTTAATCAATAAAGAACTAAAGAATGGAGAGGTCAATAAAGATTCAAACTTGATCTGATTCTAGCATCAATTCCCTGGAGATGTATTTTCAGTTCCTTAATTTAGTTTTTATTTCTGGTTCATATCCATTGTTTAGATATACTACTTTTCTCATGTAAACTGTGTCTCCCATTCCAAATTCCTGTGTTGAAATCCTGTTCCCCAAGTGACATTAGGAGATAGTCTGATTAGAGGAGAGGTCATATGGGATTAATGCCCTTGAATAGGATTATGCCCTTATAAAAATGAGAATCTAGAAAGTCAGCTTGCCATTACAGCCATGGGAAAACAGCAACAAAATACCCTCTCATAACAATGAGTCCTCACTGCACACACAGACCTAGTCACTACCCTCCTAAATTGAGAAATATTTGTTTTAAAGTGTCACAGTTTTTAATACTGCTGTTTGCTTTTAAAACTAGTATTATTTCCATTTTGGGAGCTATTCTGAATAAAGCTTTTGAGTTTATTTGGGCAATCATGTTTTAATTTTTTAAATTTCACTAGGTAAACACCTAAGAGGAGTACAATAGCTGAGTCATTTAGGATGCTTATTTTAGTTAAAAAAGAAACTTCCAGGAGGGGCTAAGTTTGTGGATCAGTGGCAGAGCGCTTGCCTCACACATGTGAGGCTCTGGGTTTGATTCTCAGCACCACATTTTAAAAAATGAGTAAACAAAGATATTGTGTCCATTTGTAGCTAAATATATTAGAAAAAAGAGGGCTGGGGTTGTGGCTCAGTGGTAGAGTACTGGCCCAGAAAGGGCAAGGCCCTGGGTTAGATCCTCAGCACTACATATAAATAAATAAAAAGAAAGGTATTGTGTCCGACTACAACTAAGAAATAAATATTAAAAAAAGAAAGAAAGAAAGAAAACTCCAGAAAAAGGAATGTGGTAGGCTGGAGATAGGTAACAACTCCACAGCTTTAGAAAGGAGCCAGTGAAGGAACATTTAACCAGAAAGGTGGGTAACAGTGTAAGTAGTTCTTTGGCCCAGAACCCCCGGACAGAGTGGATAAAGAGGAGAAGGACATCAGTAAAAGAAGAGAGGAAAAGCATATCAGTTCACCTTCTTATCAACTAGAAAGAAATGCAGACCAAAACATGACAGGAACAGTAAAGTTAGTGGAAATCAAGTAATTTAATCCTAACTGTGGACTGAAAACCATGACAGTCATGGCAGTCATTTTTGTGGAAATCACAGCTTGCCAGACTCTTTCAGATCAACATATAAAACCAGAGAGATGTCTTATTAATTCATCAAGAGACTGAGACAGGAGGATCTCAAGTTCAAAGCCAGCCTCAGCAAAAGCAAGGCACTAAGCAATTCAGTGAGATCCTGTCTCTAAATAAAATACAAAATAAGGCTGGATAAATGTTGAAGTGCCCCTGAGTTCAATCCCCAGTAGTGCCCCCCCCACAAAAAAATTATATATAGATATATAGATATAAGAATGGCTAGTACAACATAGGAATTAAAAAAAAAAAAAAAGAACAAGGAACTTATAGAGAAATCATTGTGAACTGAAAGTTACCGAAATCACTCACCCAACAACAAGGTGAGTGGGGTTAAATAGACCCCACTAATAGATTACAGGTATGTACCACTTCCCCCAATTCTAGAAAGTGCTGGCCTTACCTAATGCTCCGTACAGCCATTTTTGAGGCTGTTATGAGTGATCTATTTCTCAGCAGATTAATTATTAATATATGGGAAAGTTCTTGATTTTGTATGTTGATTTGTGTAATCTGATAGTTTTCTAAATTTATTCATTAGCTCTAGTAGCCTTCTGATGAAACTTTTTATATCTTCTAAGCATTGGATCATATCATCAGTGATAATTTATAACTCTTCCTATTTTTATCTCTTTTTGTCTCTTGTCTGAATAGAAATTCTACTACTATATTCAATAAAAGTGATAAGAGAATATATCTTTGTTTAATTCTAGGTTTTAAAGGAAATGCTTTCAGTTTTCACCAGATTTTTCATTGGGTTTTTTATATATAGGCTATAAGATACTAAGATATGTTCCTATTATCCCTGTTTTCATCAGTGTTTTCTTAATGAAAAGGTATTGAATTTTTTTTTTTTGAAGCCTTTCTTGGCATTTATTGAAATGACTAATTGATTTTTGTTCTTAATCCTATTTTTTTCATTTTTTCTTTTTTTTTTGTATTTGTTCTTTTTTAGTTCTTTAGTTCTTTTTTGTTCTTTTTAGTTCTGTATACATAGATTCATTTTGACATAATTATAAAATCATGGAATATAATCTATTCTAATTCAGTCCTTTGTTCTTCCCTTTTCCCTTTGGTTCTCTTTTCTCCCTCCCCTTGTACCCTTTACTAATCTTTCTGTTATTTACATTTGTTTAAATTAATGTCTTATAGTTCTTTGACCCAGAACCCAGAACAGAGTGGATAAAGAGGGAAGGACAACAGAAAAAGAAGAGAGGAGAAACACATCAACTCACCTTCTTATCAACTGGAAATAGATGCAGACCAAAACATGACAGGAGATGTTGAGATTCACTATGAGTTTCATATGTTTGCATATTTTTCATAGAGACCTTATCCTGTCCATTAAATTCAGTCTTCCTCTGTAAACCCAAGGTTTACAATTTTTCTTTACTTTTAAATTTCTTTATCTATAGGTCATGTGTTCATTTGTCCATGTTCTGCTCTGAAGGTAGCAGGAATTGGTGATGTATCTCTTAAGGCATTATTTCTTATGCTCAAGTTACCAAGTGTTGAGAGCAACAGCCAAAGGGGCCCCAGCAAACTTCCAGCTGCCAGCAAGCTTCAGACTGCCAGCTGATGATTGGCTCACAGTGGCCCCAGCAACATCTAGCTGATTGGCTCCTCTGCGGTGATGTTCATTGGGCTGTTTCCCTGCCCTTCAGACTGCCAGCTGATGATTGGCTCACAGCGGCCCCAGCAACATCTAGCTGATTGGCTCCTCCACGGAGCTGCTCATTGGGGGACTTCTTTGGCTCCGCCCACACGACCCAGCCAATCGGCCTCAAGAGCAGGAGGATGGTGGGAGGTTGAGAGGTTGGTGTGAGGAGAGGCTTGTGGAAGCCGGTGGTGGCAGTTGGGCTCTGAGGGTTTTTTCCCTGAGGAGCTGTTTTGTTTGGCGTTTGTAGTTCTAAAAATAAAGTTAGTTTCTTTTTGACAAGTGGCTCCTGAATTGTGCCCAGGCAGACTGCGGCAACCAATGTTCTATATCTCTACAATTTTTTGAAAAATTGTATTTCAGCATTACTTTTCAGTGAAGTTCCTTTTTGGCTCACTTTGCTGAGAAGAAGCCTTCCTGTCTTAGGTCTTGTCTCAGGGACTGCTGAACTATGATTCCTTTCTGTACCCTGTCATCTTCTTTCCCCAGAGTTTCGAATTAATGTATCTGGCAGTGGAAGTAATGTGAGCTAAATGTTTGTAAAATATCTGAATTCTTTAATGTCTTTTCCAAGATAAATCTTTTTTACATTTTCTGCAACCAAATTATCATTTTCTACTATAAGACAAACTGAATTTGTAGAGCTCTCAGGCAAAATATGAGAGTTTTTCCATTTAGCAAATGTTGATTTAATATTTCTCCACTCTAGAACAACAATTTTGATGCCTGTTGCTAAATTCTTTCCCAGGAGAATCAAAAATACTTACATATGGAATATCATAGTATCCAGATGATGATAGGATGCATAGAAATTACATTTTGCATTTTAATATGGATACCTATTCTGAGTACCTATTTCACCCAGAAAATGAAGCTGAACATAAATGGTGGTCAAACATGGTTCATAGCTCAAGTGATGGACATACTGATTCACATGATGCAGGAAGTAAACAGCTGATAAGTTTAATTCATAAACTGTACACAGCTTTAGTGGTTGTGGCTGCCATCTCCAAATTCAATCTTTTTTTTTTTTTTTTTTTTGTCTTGGATATTAAACTCGGGGGCACTTGACTACTGAGCCACATCCCCAGCCCAATTTTGTGTTTTATTTAGAGACAGGGTATCACTGAGTTGTTTAGGGCCTCGTTTTTGCTGAGGCTGGCTTTGATCCTCCTGCCGCAGCCTCCTGAGCTGCCGGGATTACAGGTATGTACCACTTCCCCCAGACACAATCCATTTTTAGTGAATGAACAGAACAGACTTGCAGCTACATTAACTTCAACACCACTTCAACAGCCATCTTCCATGAAAATGGGAATGAATCCATCTGCTATACAAACATCTTCATAACCATCACCTCCTACATACATCCATATACCTGGTTATAGTACAAATCCAATTATTTGTTACAATATTGGAAGAAGCCTTTTTTTCTGGTTTGACTGTACAAAGAGGTTTGCAAATTATTCCACAAATTCCAAGTGATCTCTATGTCTTTCCTTCTATTTATTTTAGACAACACCTCAGAGTTCATCAGGAAGGTCAACTGTACAAAATATACAATGGCAATCTTAATCACAGAGCCCAGTTTCTTATTATGGTCAATATCCTGTATCTGTTTATCCACAACAAAAGAACAATCAATATTCTCAGTATTTTCCCAAATAGCAGTAGATTCCTGAGTCAGCTTACAATTCACCACCTTCTCAGTATCCTTCAGTGTTTTAGCACTTCATAGCATCAAGTGCAATCTTCTCAATTGGGCATCTTGAGCTCCTATGTGATATGCCAACTAGTTCTTCAAATAACCACCTCGTTCATGTCCACAAGGATCTCCTAGGTATCAGAACCAGAGAAATCATTCAGTTGCCTATCTCCCATATATAGCAAGTAACTTACAAATGGATTCATAAAGAAAATGGAAATTGCAGTGGAACCTTCACAAAGATGTAGAACAGCTCATATTAGTGGTTTTTCACCCAGAGGTAATTAGCCTTTCCTCTTAAAGGAAAGTACACAGTCACTGTGGTACTTTCCTTTAAGAGGAGGATACTGTTAAAGCCATGTAGTGTTAATCCTGTGCATATGACACATGCAGTCAACTGGCTCATTGTGTGCTCTAGCACAGTCTCCTAGGATAATACCAAATCTATATACAGTTTTTTAAATTAGTGTATGGCAAGTAACAACTGAAAGTCTCTGAAATTTAGTGGACTGAGAATACTTTGTTGGTCTGGGGATGGGGCTCAAGTGGTAGCGCCCTCACCTGGCATGCGTACGGCCCAGGTTCGATCCTCAGAACCACATACAAAGATGTTGTGTCCGCTGAAAACTAAAAAATAAATATTAAAAAATTCTCTCAAAAAATAAATAAATAAATACAAAGAATACTTTGTAGAAAAGAACCTACTTAACCAGGAGCAGCAACTTTAAGCCCTTAAGGAAAGTATCAGAGGACTTCTAGTTCTAGATCAGACTGCAACCCAAACAGGTGAATTTTAATTATTCAATGTAATTTCATGTAGATTAAAATTCAGTGGCTATTATTCAAATAATAGATCAGCTATTTTTTCTCTTTACATACACATGACAATAGAGTATTTTGACATATATTACATACATGGAGTATAATTTAATATAGGATCTCATTCTTGTGCTTGTACATGATGTACAGTAAGCTATTTAAGCATTTGACTCTCAGTATTGGGCAATAGAATTGCGATGCGAGTAAGGAAAAGGTAAATAATATACTTGTATGATTTACCATATATGTGTGTTTGTGTGTTCATTACATATATGTATATTTGTATATGTGTATATATTCATCTACATTCAAAATCATGTCCATTTATGTATGAAAATGCCACATGAGACCACCAAAACATATTTTTAGATAATGGTAGAAAGAGGCAGTGAAGTAAAATGTATATTTTTGAAAGTACAGAAAGCAAAGAAGGGAAAAAGGTTCTTAGAAGGAGCCTAATATTCACCAAATGTAAAAGAATTTGATATTTTTAAAAAAGAATTTTCTGAAATGTATAATGATATAAGAGAAGTAGAATTGGAATGAAGTACAGTAGTAATGGAGATAATTCTTAGTAAGTAAACCCTGACCATCTTTGAAAAGTCTATTCATAGTATTTCAAAACTAAAAAATAAATATAAAAAAATTACTATATACCTAAGAATTTCTCTGAATAACTTAAAAAGAAAAGTAATAAATATTCTAATTCAACATATATAATCTTGAACCTAGAGAAACTAAATAAAACACAGTTAAACACATGAAGTTGTTATATTTTGGCCACATTTGTATAAGCTAAGCCACATGTAAATAGAACAGCATTTCAAAGTTAAGAGAGGTAGATGTCAAAAATGATCAAATGACAGTGTTATGAGTGTTTTTACATGTTGAATTTCTTACTTGTCTTACGTTATTTTTCTGAAATGATTCCATTTAATGCTACAGCCTTACTGTTACATCAGCACAAGGGATGGAGAGATTAGCAAAGCAAGTACAACTTGAAAAAGAGGAACCAGAGAAGCTAGTAAAAACTAGTCTTTAAAATACTCTTTGCTGTGTGGAAGGGATAGCTCAATGTAAAGGCACTTGCTTAAACATATGTGAAGCTCTGGATTCAGAACTCAGGGTATTGAGGAGGAAGAGGAAGGGGAGAAACAGGCATCTTGAACATTATTAAAATCAATTTATAGTACTAATGAAATTTTAAATGTTGTTAGCAATTGGAAAACTATAAAACTACCTTTAAATGAAAGGCAGTACTACTATAAATCAATTACTTTTTCTTGTTTTAGTTTTCTAATTTGAAATCTTAATTCTCTGAATAGAGAAAATAAAAAGATATACCTATTTGAAGTCCATCTGCATTAATTGGCCACTTTAAGTACCTCTATAAAAACTTACAATGTTACTCCTAAAATGACTATATAAACTTCTTTTAACAATTACTTGCTATATGAGGATTTTTGCTAAATAATATTGAGTTTCTGTTTGTAGTAGAGAATTGTCCATTGTGCAAAGAATTAGTAGTTCAAAATCATAGAATCATAATTTTATTTTTTTTAACTTTTTGTCATTGTAGATGGACACAATCCCATTTTTTTTCTTTTTTTTATGTGGTACTGAGGATTAAATCCAGTGCTTCATACATGCGCAAGCGCTCTACTTCTGAGCCACAACCCCAACCCCAAGAAACATGATTTTACATCAATGCTATGTATGACATTTCTTTGAACAGGGAAAAGAAATGAGAGCATTGAGAAAGCTGCTGCATTAGGTAGCAAATTTTTTTGTTGATCTGAATTTCATATAACAAAATAAATCATGTAATTTTATTTTTAACTTTTTTGCTAAAGAATTTCAAGGATACACACAATAGAAAAAGTAGTCTAATGATTTGATGTACAACACACAATCACCCAACTTTAGAATTTGTTAATCCATGTATAGTATTTGGAAGATAAGAAATTGGAATGTTTGATTTCCATCTGCTCCTAATTCCATGTCCAGTCAAATGAAGGGCTATTTGGAGTAGTTGGCTTGGGGGAAGTGTTTACCTGAAAATTTTTAATCTCATGCAGCTTACATGTACTAAAATATCCTTGAACAATTTAAATCTACTTAGTGGCTCAGGAGGCTGAGGCAGGAGGATTGTGAGTTCAAAGCCATCCTCAGCAATTTATCGAGGCACTAAGTAACTCAGTGAGACCCTGTCTCTAGTAAAATACAAAACAGGGCAAAGCATGTAACTCAGTGGTTGAGTGCTCCTGAGATGAATTCCTGGTACCTGCCTCGCCCCACCAAAAAAGAAAAAGAAAAATCTTACCCACATGAATCTGAAAAAGTCAACATAATTATTTTTCTTTTCCCTTTAGTAATGTGCATAATACCAAAGATGTACATTTATGTGGGAGGGATCTAAGTGATAAAGCACATAGTCAAAATTCTCATTTTATTCTTGGAAACTCATTTGAAACAGTATGATATATGGAAAGAATGTTGACAGAGGCGTTAAAATATTCATTGACTATGTGAACTTTTCTGTGTTTAATTTTTTATCTTTGAAAGTAATTGTTGAAAGGGTAAAGTTTCTAAGCTGCAAAGCCTGAGTTAAAATGTAAAAGACCGCGCATTGTAAAGTTTCTAAGCTGCAAGGCCTGAGTTAAAAAGAGAAGGACCAGGTATTGTTAAGTTCCTCTGCTACACCCAGAACCTGAAATTCCTGAGGTAGTTAAGACAACGCCCTACTGGCCATTTAGCCTAGGGCCCTGTGCAGCTTGAAACGTAGGCATACAGGGGCCGAACCAATCAGTTTGAATGTGTATCCTGCTTAGGAGTGACCAATCACCCCCGCCCAACCTGTTCCAGCCAATGAATGTGCTAATCATGTATGAGAGTTGTTGTTCAATTTTCCCACGCCTCATGCTGATTTGTTCTGATGTATACAAAGCCCCCCCACCTTCCCCAAAAAGTGTACTTAAGCACTGCTTAGCCTCTGCTCTGGGCTCTGGGCTGCTCTTGCTTCTTGAGTGAGCCTGGAGCCTCAGCGTGCTGAATTGGATCCTCAATAAATCCCCTTCTGCAATTGCCTGAGTCAGTCTCTTGATGGTCTCTTCCTCCAACTCTTCGCTGGACCCTTACAATTGTAACTAATTTATTATTGTTGTCAAATAAAGTGATAATATATATAATATACCTGGCATAAAGTATTTACTAAGTAAATGTTTATTATCCTTAACTCTAGAGAATAGACATTTCTACTTCTAAACTTGTAATCCCATGTTCAGGTTTTTAAACATTACAATCTCAATCAATGCTATTTTAAAAATTGACTAGAAATGCATTTGTCTAATTAAATTGGGATATACATTTGAGACCAGCTATACCTGTGGTTACAAACTCTACAGCAGCTATACAGAAAGTATTTATAGAAAGTATTATTATCACACATTTTTCATGTCTTTATTCATCAAATATATTAAATGCTATGAAAGAAGTTCTCTCTTGGAGGTTTATATTCAAATCTCTATGTATTTGAAACTATATTTATTTGTGTGTGAAAAAAATAATAATAAGACATTTAATCTGCAGTGTTATTTAGTTTCTTGTTAGTGATATTAAGTACTCTAAGTTCTAAGAGACATCTAACTGTGAATTCTATACAATAAATTCTAAAAGTCTCTTCATGAAAATAGTATACTTTTGGGGCTGGGGATGTGGCTCAAGCGGTAGCGCGCTCGCCTGGCATGCGTGCGGCCCGGGTTCGATCCTCAGCACCACATACAAACGAAGATGTTGTGTCCGCCGAGAACTAAGAAAAAATAAATAAATGTTAAAATTCAAAAAAAAGAAAATAGTATACCTTTAATAACTCGTAGTAACTTTTGAGAGGCAACTATTTCCATTCAGTTTAACCTAAAACTATGAAAAAAAACAGGAATCTTATACACTATAATAGAATAGCTTGTTCAGGTAATTAACTTTTTAAATATGATCATACATACAAAAACAGTGCTTTCTCTTATGTATCCTAATAAGTTAAGATCATTCTTTGATAGTGATTTATTTTTAATACAAATGCCCATGATATGTTTTAAATTCTTTTAATATCACCTGATAACCTGCTGCGCCCCTCCCCTGACTCAGGCAATGGCAAGGCCCTACTGAGGTGGATGGCGCAAGGCGTCCATCCTCTGGAGGAGTGCAGTATGTTTCTGGGAATGGGCTGATTTGTTTTTGTATTTCTTTAATAAGTATAGTTGCGATTTCTCATATGACCATTAAGTATGAAGGAAAAATCATGACTTTCCCAATTAATGCAACTACTTCTAAAGCATAGATCTGTTTGCTCTAAATGCAATGATTCAGCTATGGAGTATAAATTGTTAATGTCTAATGAAAAACTCCATATATTCCTGTCAAGGAAGTTTTTTAGAAATTAAATTAAAATCTAGAGAAGAAAAATTAATGTTAAGAAGACAGATTAGTGCTTAGTACTGGGCAACTTGTTCTTGTTCCTGTGCACAATGATTTGTGCTCTTACTTTTATTTGATTAAAAGTAATAACAAGTCAACTACTTGCCGTAACCATGGCACCGGTTCCAGTCAGTAAGTCAAGAAAGAATAGTCAAGGTATAGGCCGATAGTTTGGGACATTTCTAACTATTATTAAAAGTTAAGCAGAAACAGATCAAAGCAAAAGTCGAACTGAAAGTACAAATGCTTGCTTATGCATAAGCCAAGATACATTCTTCTATTCTAATTGTAGCTAATATTTTGCAATATTTTGTTTCTTTGAATAATGATTCCTGTTGTGTAACCACAAAGTACTGTGAGCCTGCCAAAATGAAAAGTATATATGATCAACTTCACAAGTAAAGATTGTGATCAATACCTTCACTTTGGTGTCTGTGTTGTTTCTCCACCCCCTCTTTCGCCGACTCCTCACCATCCGTTCGTCTCCTGAGACCCCCCCTGTTGGAGCTGGTCTCTGACAATAACCACTTTAAGTTTTGATATCTGCAACGTTATCAGGCTTTCTCAGTGCTTTGCTAATACGTCCCAACAGTGTGGATATGTGGTAGAAAGCCCCTTTAGAACTGTTAGCTGTCTAATGAAAAGTGGGCTCTATTAAAACATCTGTAGCCATGCCTATAGATTCAAATTTCTGACTCTTTATTTAAATACTATATAGCAAGGAAGTTAAAAAAGTTCTTTATAATCAAAATGCTTATTACCTTCAAGTTTCTGAGTTCAGGTTTTTCTATATCAAATCTGTTTCTCTTCTTTTCTCCTTCCTTATGTGATAAACCAGTTTTGCTACCACTGCTGCTTTTGCAACACAGTTGGCTTCAATGTAGTCTTTTCTTTTGTTTACAGAAATTTCTGAATCTCTGACACCCTAAACGTTTAATATTGAATATTAATAAAAACCCTTGTTCACTCACCTCACTAAGATTAGAGGTACTCCTGGAGTTTGAATCCTAAAACGTGAAGCAACTAAGAATACAGCCTTCCTCAATCTGTCATCTTGACTCTACTCTAGAATTTATTTTTAAAGTAAATAGAATAACTCAGAAGTGGCAGCTTGGTGTATAAGGGGGTTTTATTGATTTTCAAAGTACCATAATAGTAATTTTACCATTATATATGAGTTCCAAACACCCTCTGTGGATACCTAGAGAAACACTGAAGCAAAGTGGAGTTGCAGACCTGAGGTTGTGGCTCAGTGGTAGAGCATTTGCTGTGAGGCACTGGGTGCAATCCCTAGCACCACATAAAACTAAGTGAACAAAATAAAGTAATTATGTCCATTTACAACTAAAAATTTTAAAAATATATATTAAAAAGTGGAGTTGCAAGGACCTATATAATACTGGTGCATTGAAACTTGGGAATACGTTCTTGATCCCCCATATTGAAGATTAAACAACCAAAAGATGCCAAGGCAAGTGTGTGAAGAAAGTCTTTTCTAAGAAAAGTGAAAGAGGACAGATTCCTCTGGTAGAGAGGGGACATTGGAGCCAAAAGCCCATGGGAGGAGGTGTGACTTGCTTTGTTATACACACCAAAAGCATCCTCTTTAATCTTTGTCTTGCCCCATATATGTGACTAGGAGCAGGGATGCAAAGATTAACCTTTAGCAACCCATTATTTTCTCCTTGGTATCAAGACATCATCCTTTCCACCCCCATCATTCATTACTTACACAATCAGATCTTTGGCCCCTGCCTTAATTTGCTAAGGAATGTAACATATGCAGTCCACTTGGGCCAGAAGGGGTTGCAAGCAAATTGCTTTTTGGCAAAGAAAACATGTGGAGGTCAGCACAGTAGACCTGTTTTATAGAACAATTCTCTTAACCTCATTTTCACCATTCTCTTTCAGTGCCCCCTGAAGGACTTTGGGGTCTTAAATTCTTTTAGAGTATTTGGATGTTGGCTCATTCTGGCTACTTACTGCTGAAAGGTGGTGATGTTGGGGGAAGTGACTGTGGAATGGGGTGGCTGAGATTGGGAGTCCCTGATTGTTTCATGGCTATGGTGCACTGACTGCCTGGGAATGTTTCTATGTAAAAGTACTAGATGCCTAGTTGCTACAGTTATGCCTTACCTGAAGAGGCTCTATGCCTTAGTCTACACACCTTGATCTCAGGGACATTGATCCCTGGAAGAGAGGCTACAAGACAACTGAGCTCTACAAGACAACTCCTATGTTTCACAGCACTGCTAATTCCAAACCTGCCTGCTTAACAGTAACTTTAGACAATGGGCTTCTTGGGTGCTAAAAGAAACTCCACCAATCATTGCTATAGTGAAATAGCTACAAGAATGTTTCTAGCCCTCTAACTTTCTGGTGCACAAAGGACAATACTCTAACAGTCCTTTACTTCTTTTATTATTTATTTATTTATTATAGTTATGTATGGACAGCACAGCTTTGTTTACTTTTATGTGGTGCTGAAGATCAAACCCAGTGCCGCACATATGATAGGTAAACACGCTGCCACTGTGTATTTGTGAAGTATTCCACTGATGTGAGTTGTTTAGCTTCTTTTCACATACTTATCCAGCCATTCAGATTTTATCTCTGCTCACATACTCTGACCATATTTCAACTGAGCTTTGTATCTTCTTATTGATTTTTAAAAGGTCTTAATATTCTGGCTACTAGTCTGAATAATAGCCATAGGAGCAGTCAATGTAGGCATAAGTATGCAATTTTCTTAGTGTGTGTGTGTGTGTGTGTGTGTGTGTGTTATTTAAGGAAACCTCCTTTGCCTAGACATTGTAGAGGTAAGTGCATGTATTTCATTTTAGAATTATCATAAGGGAGGCATTTTAATTTTTATGTATAGCTTAAGGTATGGATCTGATTTTATCTCTTCCTTATGGATAACTATTCTCAATATTCTACAGTCCTATTTTTCTCCATGTTTCAGTGCCACAAGGTCATATGCCAAGCTGTTATATATTGATTGATCTATTTCTAGCCTCCTCAGTATATTGACCTCTTCATATATTCTTACGATAATGCCAACTATTTGAATAATGATAGTTTCATAGAAAATATAATCTGAGGCCTGGGACTGTAACTCAGTTGTAGAGTGCTTGCCTGGCAAGTGTGAGGCATTGGGTACCATCCTCAGCACCACATAAAAATAAATGAAATAAAGGTATTGTGTCCACCTACAACTAAAAAAAATTTTTTTAAAATAATCTGATCATAAAAATCCTCTCATTGTATTTGTATCTCATTATTTCATATTGGCTTATACACAGGCCTTTCTTCAAGCTTTCAAGTGAGTTAAGATTAGTTCATCAAGCTTCAAGAAAAATGGCACTGGACACTACTGTGTGTTTCCTATTATCCTACTTCCTTTTCTCCTGGACACAGAGTTGAACTAAATTTCCAGTCATATGGCCAATATCAGTCATTGTTATCTGAGCAGCTATACTCCACCTACTTCCAGGCCAGCTATAAAATCCCCCATTAATGGCATTCCAAACCCCTTTCACTTCCAGACAATTGCAGGTAACTGCAGAGACCCTACCATCCTCCTGTTGAGGACATGAGCCTCATAACATAAGTAAAAAACACACCTATATTGTGTTAAGTTGCTGATTTTTCCCTATTTGTCATGGTAACTAATAGTCCCTAAATGACCACAGAGCTCTTATGAGGTTCTAGTAGAAAATAAAATGGATGGAGGTAAGTGGTCAGATTTAAAACATAAGGCCATCTCATCCATGTACACAGTCTACATTTCTATTGATTAATTCTTCTTTTGTGACTTTAAATAAGATTACATTTTTTCCTATTAATTTTTTGTATATCATTTAAAAAATCTAGTCTCTGGATCGTCATAGTTCTTCTTATCATGGAAAATGTATTTTATAAAGTCATATATTTTTAGAAGTTTTCAGGAGCTGGAAATGTATTTTGTGCTAAAGCACTTGCCTAACATGATGAGATCCTAAATTCAATCCCTAGCACTGGAAAAAAATTATACACACACACACACACACACACACACAAACATAATGGTGATGTACAGAGGATTGTATTTTAATATATATTTTATTATTAAATAATAAAATTTAACACACATAGACATATATTTTGAAGAGTTTTAATAAATTTTATAGTTGTGGACTAGACTAGTCCTCAGCAACAGAACATGTTCATCTCTCTAAAATACTCCCCAGCAGCCCTACATAGTCACTTCCTGTTTTCACTACAACCACTAGTCAGTCACTAGGCTGTTTGGTGTCTGTAGCTTTGCCTTTTCTAGAAAATGCCTACAAATGAAAATATGACTATGTCATCCTCTCTTAGCTATTCTATGTATTAAATTTGAAAATTGGTTTTATGGTGTCTGTGGCTTTGCCTTTTCTAGAAAATGCCTACAAATGAAAGTATGACTATCTCATCCTCTCTTAGATATTCTATGTATTAAACTTGAAAATTGGTTTTATGTCATCCTTTTGATTGTTCCACCTTTAATTTCTTTTCATTCTCTTTGTTTAGTGGTTACCTCTCCACACTTGAGATACTGGTGATGGAACCCAGGGCCTCACAACATGCTAAGCAAGTGTTCTTCCACTGAGTAACACCTGAAGCTTCCCCTCTTCTTAAATTTTGAGACTTTGTCTCACTGAATTGCTCAGGTTGGCCTCAAATTTGTGATCTTCCTGCCTTAGCCTCCAAAGTCACTAGGAATACAGACAGGTACCTCTGGGCCCAGCTCAAGATTATCCTTTGTTAACATAATTCTCACTTAAAAATCTGAAGTTAACAAATTTCTCAGAGTAAGCAAGGAATTAAAAAGCTTTAACCCCTCTTAGTCCTGTCCTACATAACTGTTGTGCAAATCCGTGATACAGGCACTAAAAAATTAAGTACATTGTATTTACCCACCAACTTATCAATTTCTTCGTTCATTATTGCTTCTGGATACAATTGCATCCTGGGCCCAATTGGTTTTTTTCAAAGTCCCTATTTTGTTAAGTTATTTATCTGAAAAAATGTCTCCATTTTGTCCTCATTCTTTGTTTTTTTTTTTATTCTTTATTTATTTTATGGTGCTGAATATCAACCCAGAACCTTCTGCATGTTAGGCATATGCTGTACCACTGAGTTCCACCTGCAATTACTTGTTCTCATCCTTTAATGATCAGTTAGTAGATGTAGAATTATTGGCTCATCAGTAATTTCTTTCAGCATTTTTGGATATTATTTTGCTATTTTTTGCTTTTGTTGAGAGTCTTAGGTCTATCATCTAATTTTAGAACTTGTGCCTTTAATTTGTTTTTCTCTGATGTCCTCAAAGAAGTTTCTTTTATTTTCATGTTATATGTTTAGGTGTAAATCTATTTTGATTTAGCGTATTGAAGTTTTACTGTATTTTCTGTCTGAGGATGCATGTCTTTCATCAATTCTGCTAGAATTTCATCCTCACCTTATTCCTTTTCCACAATCTTTTTGTATTGCACCAAAATGTGTTGGCACATTCAATGGGCATTCTTGCCCTATCTTCCTTTCCTCTTAAATGTTTTATATCGTGTTTTCAATTTATCCTTCATGCTCTATTTCAGGCCCTTTCTTCAAATATATAATCTAAGCTTCCCAATTCTCTCCTCATTTGAATCTCTCCAGCTTTTAACCTCTACCATAAAGACTTTGGTACTTTGAAAATCATATTTTTCATGACTTTGATCCTGTCTAAGTTTTCCCCTCCACTGGAAAGCAAAATCATCTCAAATAGACTCCTGAGTTAAAGGTAGCTCAGGACTATACAGTTTATTTTGGTCAGAAATTTGCCTAAAAATCCTCTCAGCATGTCATAACTTCCATTAGCCTGAGTCATTGGTTCTAAATAGGGAACAACTTTTCCCCTCAGAGGCTATTTGGAAGTATCTGGACATTTTTGGCTTTTATAGTCAAGGAAAGAGGAAAATGCTATATGCATTTTAGTAGATTTACCAAATGTCCTCAGTGCACATCACACACTCCTGTCATTAAAAAAAAAAAAAAATCATAGTGAAACCCAGTTCTTACAAACTCCATTTCAGTTTGAAGTTGGTTGTGCTCTTTGATGCACATTTGCATTAGGCCAGTACATTTTCCTGGCTTTGATTTTTGGTAGTGTATGAATAGAAGATTTTTTCTACCATGCAGCCTGTGCAGTGGTTTCATTAATGAGGTTCTAGGCATAAAGTTAGTTAGAAGAGATCGAAATAAAAACACAGACTCAATTACCTTATTTCTATTGCTAGGTCCGAGACGGCTCCCCTCTGGTTCCCTCCTCCAACCGCCCAGCAGGGCAGCAGGGATTACTCAGGGCTAGCAGGAGAGAGAGAGCGAGCATGCCGGGGACCAGCCTTTTATTGGGGAACAAGAGATTCAGGGGAGAATTCCATCCAATGAAGGTTGAGGGGGAGCTGCACTCCAAGGTCAGGGTCAGTGATTGGGTCCCTGGGGTCAGTGGTCAGGCACACCCCCACACGGATGGGCTCTCTCATCAGGAAAGGACCGGGAAAAACTTCGACTTTGCCAAAGTGCCTCAGACCCTTAACGGGAGTCACCCGATCACGTGTTAGAATGGCTTCCCACAATTTTTGCCTGCAGATTTCAGGACATCAAGACCTTCAAAGAATGGAATATTCTGGTATATTTTACATGAGGCAAATATCTTCTATGAAGCTAAATTTATGTCACATTTATTCCATGAATAACTTATGTGGATCTCTTATCAATTCCTGGTGTGTTAGTGATAATAAAAAAAATATACCCTGAGAGCACCCACTTTGTGGTTTAACAGAAAGTATGGAGATATGTCCAAAGTCGCTGGACATGTGGCACAGAACAGGCAGAAGATTTTCAGGGCTTCCAATTATTACTACAAAGCCTTGTATCTGTAACACATGCCCATTTCCACAGTCTTCTGTGAAATATGCTTCTAAATACATGAAAGCTGCAGTTTATCTGCTTGGAAAGTTATAGCAGAACAAATTGCCAGTTTGGTTAGTTTGCTGTCCATGAGCACATCGCTGGAATGCTGGCCTGAGGGAATGGACCTAGGATCAGCAAACTTTGATGGATGGAAGGAATAGAAAGGAGAGTGTTGTAGCTTGCCAGGGAAATGTGCTAGCTTGGGGAAGGTTTGGTGCTTTCCATATATATTTTTTAAAATATTTATTTATTTATTTGAGTTTTCGGCGGACCCAACATCTTTGTTTGTATGTGGTGCTGAGGATCGAATCCGGGCCGCAGGCATGCCAGGCAAGCGCGTTACCGCTTGAGCCACATCCCCAGCCCTGCTTTCCATATCTGACAACAGGGTGTAGGACATGTTTTTACCAAAGACCAAATTTCAATAAGCCTGTATAACTTAATTTAAAATTTACCCAAGTGTTTTGTAGGTGAATTCACACATTTGGAAGATGTTTGGATAACAGATGTTCTTTGGAGAAGCAGGAAATGTTGATCAGGGAAGGGGAAATATCCAGCCAGAATGAAAAGTTACACAAAAGAGATGAACCACCTACAGGAAAAGAAGAGTCATTAGATAGAATTTGGGACTCTAAATAAACACTAACAAATTCCTGGCTACAACACAATAGTCATTACATAATCACTCTACCCTTTGGATAGGACAGGCCCCAAACACTTGCAAATATTAATACATCCCCATGTATTCATATGATAGCCTTACATTATGTTCTTTGTTTTAGAGTTGAGGGAATGGAGCAAAATGTTGTTGAATAAGATGCTTATGTATATTCAATAAGTTGCATAGATTTATGTGGAAGTGCAGTCTCTACAGCCCTCACAGTTAGACAAAGTGCATTTTGGCTCTCTTCATGGGGAATAGGATTGTTTTTCTCATGAAGCGTATCAACAAATAGATAATCCCTATGTCAATTATAAAAACAGTCCATTCAATGTCCTGTGAAATGAAAGTACTCCCTAGTGATAGAAGCATATTGAGGGGGAAAAAAAAACTCACCTCCTTATCTCTTTATCTCAGCTTGCATGGAGACATTTTACAGTGCCATACTTCTAACCAAAATTTTAAAAGTACAGTGAAGTTGTAGAGAAATTTGATTCCAGTGTATTGCTGGTGGTAATACAAAATGGGTGCAGCTGTGTGAAAATTGAACAGTGATTCCTCAAAAATCTAGATTAAACATGTGACCCAACAAGCCAACTTACTGGCATTGCTTCAAAATTTCCAGGCAGGTTTCTTGGATATATGCACAGTTATGATCATAGCATTATTCACAGTAATGGAAAAGTGATCACAATTCAAATGTTCATTGATAGATAAATGAAAAGTGGTCTGTATGTACATTGAAAAGAAAGAAAATTATTTTTTCCCATGAAAGTCTTTCCTGCCTTTCCCCAGTACTGGGGATGGAACCCCAGGGTCTCAGGCATGCTAGACAGCACTATACTACTGAGCTACATCCCAACCCTCCCTTGCTTCTTCTGTATGCACTGAATTTTAGATTAACCAAAAGGCTGTATTTGATGAGCCATTTATTCTTTACAAAAGCTTCCAAGCTAATAACTCTGGTAAGAATGTTCTCATTAGCAAGAGACCATTTGGAATCCTCAATGTGATAACTGATTCCAATGGGGACAGCCCAGAGCTGAATCATTAGGAATGGGTGGATTTTGATTAGGAAGTTTACGAGAGGAATCAGGCTTTCCTCTCATTAATTAATGTAAGGAAATATCAGTTTTTAAGAGAATTGTATTGAAAGATATGATATCTGGGGTTTACTTTAAAATATTTAGGAGGAATAAAGTAGAACTAATATGGCTGAACTTTAGAACTGTTCAGTCTGGTGATGGGTGTGTGGAGCTTCCCTATATACTAATTATGTCTCTACTTTTGTCCATTTTGGAAAACTTTATAGGGTAGAGAGATGTTTTTATCGTGACAATAGAGAAGGAATAAGGTACACTTTTGTTTTTAGAAGTTTCAGAGTGAGATGTGAGAAGTTTCAACATACTCACTCTTATTTCTATACACTAAGTTTATAGTAGGCTGTAATAACTAAAATCCAGACCCATAAGACTGGAAGGTAGGCAAGATTTATTTTAATGAAAATTCCTAATCCAAAAAACCAATCAATGAACCAAATTCAGATGCAAAAGATAATGAAAGAAGTCAGTTGGCTTCTATCTGTCCCAAATCACTTTTCCCATGGTCTTGAGTCCTTGGAATGCTTTGTAGAACATTCAGATAATACTTCCCATAACCTTCTGGAAATAATGGATTTGCAAAGTCCATACAACTTGGAAATTCATTTTTCAAACCTCAGGATGCACTTGGATGTCCAGGGGGAAAGTGTAAGAAAGGAAAATTATCCCACTTAACAACAGCAGGAGGGCAGCTAGTGTTGCCACTATCAGGGCACTCCCAACTTCCTGAACATCTGGCTTGAAGGGCACATGGAAAGACGAAGGGAATTCAATCCCCTCCATGCTTATGATGGAATAGTAATTCCAGAGCACAACAATTAAGATACAGCTGCTAGCAGTGATGTTCAGAATTCCTGAAGCGACGAATGGATTGCAGGTAACGTTCTTCTGAAAGATTCCCATGTACACATTCCTCAGGGCAAGGACGATAAAGGCTTTCCCCAAGAGCCCCAGGATGTTGGCAGCCAGCAAGAGGTGCTGACCAACACAAATGCTGGGTGGAAGAAAGTCATCATGGTAGGTGTATCGGTAACACATTTTGGTTTTGTTGGTGTTACTTTCATGGTTGTAAATGCATACTTTCCACATTCCCACACAGGTAACACCAGAGGAGGCAAGAAGGGGGTGGTTCATGTACCACATTCGCCACTCCACGAGGCCCATGGAAATGCCAGACAGGATCCATCCTACAGTGGCAATAGCAAAGCCCGCTACTTGGCAATTGGCACTACTGACGAGCCAGACCATGGCAACAGCATATATAGTTCATCTGCAAACAAATACAGGACATCATGAGTGTGGTATCCTCTGGCTAGGATAGCCCCCTATGGGGGAACAGTACTCAGACAGAAGGAATATATTCAAGAAAGGAGGCATTTTCCCCTCTCAATCAGCTGCTGGGAGTGCAGGTTGAGCAAACTTTGTTTAGGGCTATGTGGCAATATTTGCCCAGAGCTTTAAAATATACAAACCCTCAATCAGTTCCACTTCTGACCATTGGTTCAAAGTCATAATTAAGTCTGGCCAAACATTATTCACAGATATGATCAGTACAGCACTCTTTGTAATACTGAAAAACAGGAAACTACTTTACGTCTAACAATTAGTTAAATCATTTATGCTTCCAGCCACTCTATCAAGCTATGTGCCAACATTAAAACTCTTGGAGGGCTGGAGTTGTGGATCAGTGGTACAATGCTTGCCAAGCATGCGTGAGGCACTAAGTTCGATTCCCAGCATCACATAAAAATAAACAAATAAAGTAAAGGTATTGTGTCCATCTTAAAAAAAAAAACCTATCAGTGGAGGGGCTGGTGTTGTGGCTCAATGGTAGAGTGCTTGTCTAGCATGTGTGAGGCACTGGGTTTGATAATCAGCACTGCATATAAATAAAAGAATAAAATAAAGGTCCATCAGTATCTGAAAATAAATTTTAAAAAATCAGTGGAATCATACAAGTTATAATATTTTGTACTTGGCTTTTTTCACTTAGCACAGTGTTTTCAAGGTTCACCCTGCTACAGCATGTGTAAGTGTATCACTTTTTAGTATCCATTAGTATTCCTTTGCATGGACATACCATGATTTGTTCACTCATTCGTCATTTTTAGAATTTAAATTAGAATTTAGATTACATTGAATTTAGATTGAATTCCCTAAAAATGGGTTCCATGTTTTGCCTGTCTTAATGTTACTGTAAACATGCATATATAAAACTATGCACATATTTTCATTTCTTTTGGGTAGATGCTGAGGAGTACAATTGGCGGGTCATATGTAATTGTGAATGTAACTTTTCATTAGAAATGATTAAGGTATTGGCTGCACCATTATGCTCCCACTAACAATGTATGAAGGTTCCAGTTTATTCATGTCTTCTCCCATATTTGGTATTTGTAGTCTTTTTGATTATAGCCATTCTAGTCATCATTTTATGTGACCAAAAGGAAGATTCTCACAGTACACCAACATCATGTTACAAAATAGTAGTTTTAATATAATCATAGACATGAATTACACCACTGGAAGGCTATATGCTGTTACTAAGAGAAATTTTTAAAGGATTTCAAGAATTATGAGGGGTTTTTAAAGCTATTGGTGTTATGAAGCATTGCAAATATATGGAAAAGCACACAAAATCTACATGCATACCTTAATGGCTTATCACTTGGAAAACAGCCATATAGCTACCACTCTGATAAAGTTATATAATATACCACTTCCTTCCTTTTATTTTTTAAATTAATTAATTTGTTCTAATTTGTTATACATGACAGTAGAATATATTTCAATTCATATTACACATATAGAGCACAATTTTTCATATCTCTAGTTGTGCACAAAGTAGAGTCGCACCATTCATGTCTTTATACATGTACTTAAGGCAATGCTGTCCATCTCATTCCTACTCCCACGCTCCCCCCTTCTCTTGCTTCCCCTTTGCCCTATTTAAAGTTCCTCCAATGGAACTCCCACGGTCCAACCCCCATCCCCATTATGGATCAGAATCCACTTATCAGTGAAAACATTCAGCCTTTGGTTTTGGGGGATTGGCTTTCTTCACTTTCATGATGTTCTACAACTCCATCCATTTACCATTTCCTTGCTTTTCTTTATAGTTGTATCACCTCAGTATGCATCCTAAACATTTTAATAATTTTGCCTGTTTTTCAAAATGGGAACCATGTGGTAGGCATTCAGGTGTGGACTGGTTTTTTCACTTGATAGTGTTTATGACACTTAGATTATGATTTTTAAAATATTTATTTATTTATGTCAGGCTAGGAATTGAACTTGGGGCATAGTGCATGCTAGCCTAGCACTCTACCAACTGTGCTATATGCACAGTCTAAGATTATGATTTTTAATAGTGCGTAGATATTCAGTACTTTTAGATATGTCTGTCGTGAGCATGATTATTTTGAAATAAGAATACAATAAAAATACTTCATTAAAAAGTTGTCAAGCGGGCTGGGGTTATGGCTCAGCGGTAGCACGCTTGCCTGGCATGCATGAGACACTGGGTTCAAGTCTCAGCACCACATATAAATTAATAAATAAAGGTCAATCAACAAATATTTTTTAAAAAGTTGTCAAGCAATAGAGGATTAATTAATTCTAGTACATACAGATACTTTAGTACCTAGGATATATTACAGTAATTCATTTTTTATAATACTTACCGAGAGTTAAAACAGGAGAGAATTAAGGAATATGTCAGTCTCCAACTTCTTGGAATCAATTTGGATGGACAAATCTAAGAAGTGGGGTCAGAGTGCCTGCGCATTGATGTTCCCAGTAGTGTCATTGACAATAGGAATAAGGAAAATCGGGAGGCCACTGGCATGTGAAGCAATGGGGGCTGCTTAAGTAAATTCCATAATTCAACATGGAAATCCTCAAAAATGTTTTAATAACAGGAAATCCTCACTATATGCTAAGTAAGAAAAAGGATGCAAAAGAATGTACAGACATGTATATTGTATATCCTCATATATGTGACTGTATATGGCCTGTGTTTTTGTTTCTTACATGCCTCCACACATACACATGTAAAACTTTGGAAAGCAGGACTTCCAAATGTTGTCTCTTGTAAATACTTTATTTCCTACAACTTCTTTTGTGTTCCAATCTTTCAGCAGTGAAGAGATGCTACATACAAACAATGCTCTATTTGGGGAAAAGTGTGTATTTAATGGGCTTTATTATTTTATTTTATTTACCTTTTTATTTAAAGGTACCCTTTCCATGTGCCCAGGAATGGAGGAATGTGCACGAGGACTTCCACAAATGTCATTAACTTGAAGCCAGCTATTTATAAAATGAAAAGAACGTAACTCTCAGGGGAAAAGAAAAGACCTGAAGACATCCTCATTTTCAGAGGCAGCATTTAAATGCAACATGGTGGCATGCCTGTGTGCACAAGGGCACGCAGCTGCCATGTGCTCAAAAACATGGTCCCTCCAGGAATTGTTGGTCAGTGAGGGGAAGATGTGTAAATATGTGGAACATAAAACATGCTGACAGTTGATGTCATAGCTGGGGTGTGAGGGGATTGGCTATAGGACCACTGAGGCAGGGTCAGGGGATGCAGGTCATCATTGACTTGGAATCATTCTATCAGACCTTTACTGAGTTGGATAAATCATTGGATTTATCAGGAACCAATTTGGGAGAGAACTGACTATTTAACAAACCTGACAGTATGTCTTCTGGCATTTAATTTTTTAAGAGTTAAAACCACATTGGACAGATGAAAGTTTTTCCATTAAATTTCCATGCTTTCATTGTGTTCAAACAAATATGGGAATGGTGTGTTAGTCAGTTTTTATTTTGCTGTGACAAACAGAAAAAAATGAAAATAACAATACAGAGGAGGAAAAGTTTATTTTGGCTCACAGTTTCAGAGGTTCAGTCCATGGTTGGCCAACTCCATATCTCTGAGCCCAAGATGAAGTAGAACATCATGACAGAAGGGCATTACAGAGGAAAGTAGCTCAGAACACAAAGACTGGGAAGCAGAGAGGGGGTTCTACTCATCAAGGACAAACATAAACCCCAAATGCACATCCCAAGTGATCCTCTACCTCCAGCCACACCCTACCTGTCTATAGTTACCACCCAGTTAATCCATCTTAGTGGATCAATCCACTGATTAGATCACAAAATTCATAATCTAATCTTTAACCTCTGAACATTCTTGCATTGTCTCACCCATGAGCTTTTGGGGGACACCTCATATATAAACCATAACAGATGGACTTCCCCAAAGAGGGGAATCAGCCCTAGGGGTAGTCTCTCTTGAATGTTCTGCTATTGCTTATCTCTGTTTCTCCCCCAACCAAGTGACTTCCCTTGGGATTTGTTCCTGGTATCATTAATAGTAGATCCATGTCTTCTGACCTTTGAGAGACTTCACTGCTGAGTACTGTCATCCCAGGGCAAATCCACAACTCACCAGTGAGAAAACAAGGCCAATATGTACATTTATGGACTAATGCAGTTGTGGAGACTCGAGTCCAAACCCTATATTCTCAAGGTACTATATTAATCAAGGATTTCAAATGATTCTATTTCCAGCTACATCTTCCATTACCACCTCTGATACCTAGGCAACGACTTGGGTAGGCCAGATGGTTACTGGGTTTACCATCTCAACCTAGGCTTTTCATTGGAAAGCTGGGACTAATGTTGACTTTTAAAACTTGATTTTTTTTTTTTTTAGAAAAAGTTTAAACTTATTTAAAGGTTGCAAAATAGACCTGAAAATTCTTATTAATCTTTACCCAGCTATTCCCCAAATAGAGATCTTAACATTAAGATGTTGAGTAACCATGATACCATTACCAAAACCTAGATGGTAAATTGTTGTGATACAGGTTGAATTCCATCACTCTCCCCTCTTTTGTTTAGTTGAGGACCCAATATAGAATCCCACCTTATGTTTGCTTGGTCTCAATATTCTTAAAGTTTGCTAGTTATTTTGTAAAATGCCCACCAGTTTTTTTTTATTTGCCAGATGTTTCTTTATGACTGAAATGAACATTAGCATTTTTGTTAAGACAAGCCAGGACTGACATGTGTCCTTCCCAGTGCATCATATCCAGGGTCCATGATTCTATGTTTTATTGTTGGTGATGGTCTCATGGCCAAGGAGGTGCCTGCTGATTTCTCCATTGCAAATTTATCTTTCTTTGCATCTTACCTTCCTCTTGTATTTAATAACTGTCTTGGGGGAATTATTTTGACATTAGCAAATCCTTTCTTCTCTTTTACAAACTAACTTTAGCATTCATTGATGAATCTTTCCTAAAACAATTATTACTGCAGTATTCTTTTTTTTTTTCCATAATACTTGGGATCAGATCCAGGGCCTCATGCATACTAGGCAAGTGCTCTACCACTAAACTTCTCCAGTCTTTTTTATTTTGAGACAGGGTCTTGCTAAGTTGCCCAGACTGGCCTTAAACTTGCTACCCTCCTGTCTCAGTCTCCCAATTGTTGGGATTTTCTAATGGCGATTTTCTGTTTCTAGGCCTTACATTTATCAATTCCTTCTGTAAGAAAGAATCATCATTTGTCTCCCTTTTAATTGTTGATGTCAGTATGAACTTGTGGCTATTTATTTTCTTCTCCAGGTTAAAATTCAATGCTACCATTGTTTATTCTATATCTTGACTTGTGTCAGCTTTGGCCAGTGGGAGATTTTCCCATGTTTGCTCCTGTGTATGTGTGTATATTTTAGGTACACTTTTTTTATTGGTCAATTACAGTTATTATACATAATTGTAGAATTGTTACATATTTGTACATGCACATAATAGAACAATTTAATTTGGTCACTTTGATTCCCTATACCTTCCCTTTCCCTCTTTCTTTCCTCAAGTCCCTTTACTCTAGTTTACCAGTCTCTCTTCTATTTTCATGAGATGAGCATAGCTGTATTCTTTCTGGAGCACTTCTTTACTTTCCAGTATCACAGGTTAATGCTTGTACTTTCCTGTGTCCTGACAGAGGAAGGGATCATTATTCTTTTAAAGAGTCCGGGTTCCTTTTGCTGGAGAACAATAGGATCCAGTTGACTTGTGTCGACATGCTAAACAGGGCTGACTGGTGTTAGTTTCACAGGGTTCCAGGGGCTTATAAACCAAATGCCTTAGTTTGACTAACATCCACTAGGAAAATGGCTCATCAAGCTGACTGGCACTGGGGACTTAACTAAGCTCGTCTGTGCTTCTTGGACTTCTGGCCTAAAACCCATCCACCTGACATCTCCACTTGATTGTCGAATAGGTATTGCACACTTAATATGCTCTAACAAACTCCACGGCTCTCTCTGGGCCTCATCTCTTTCATACAGCTTCTTCTTAATTGGGCTTTCCCTCACCTGTCTTTCAGAAATGGCACTTCCTATGACAGTGCTCCCCACTCCCTCCCTGCTTCACTTTGTCACCACCCTAGATGTATGGATTTGTTTTCCTTCTTCCTTGTTTCTGGTCTTCCTCATTCTTACCTGTTTACTCATCACTGTGCCGCAATCTGTAGACATTGCTTAGTGCAGAGAAAGCGTGGGTGAATGGATGTAGGAATGGTGGACTTCCTAGATGCAGCAGTGGCTCCTGATTCCCTCTAGTGAGAGCAGCATGGCAGGCACTGGCCACAGAGAATGACTTCCTGCCTGCTGGCACTTGGCCTCTTTCATGGTGATGCCCAGTTGCTTCCTTTGCCCTGCCTTCTTCCTTGAAAACTGCAGACACACCATAGTGGGGTGAGTCCCTTTGCTTCACACCTGTTCTATACTGTTTGTATATCTCACAAGAACTTACATGTCAGCATTAGTGGTTGAACTGTGTCTCCTAAAAAGTCATAGTCCCTAGACAATCAGAATGTGAGTGTACTTGGAGATGGGGTCTTTACAATAGTAATGATGTTGAAATGGGGTCATTAAGGAGGACCTCAATAAAACACAGCTGGTGTCCTTAAGAGATGTAGAGAGGGAAACATTTGTGGAAATCTATTATGTTATGTGCCTCCCTGGGCACTGGGAAGCATCGAGGAGCAGCTCACATGTCCCACTCAAGGAAGATTCGTCCTGGAAGGAGATTCTTTCAAGTGAAAAATGGAGATCAAACAGGCATTACGAGCCAAGTACTAACACAAGCTACAGGAGAGCAGAAGATGGAGAGAGGAAGCACAGGAGAAGTTCTGAGGGAACGCTGTCCTAACCGAACCAAAAGGAAGAGTCCAAGTGTTAGAAATGGGACGGAGGGAGACCACTGTATGCTTGGGGCGTGCCCTGAAGGGCAAGGTCAAAACTGACAGTTAATCCATAAGGCAGTGAGTTGCAGGTGTGGGATGAAAAAAGGGGGAGGCAGGAACAGACATTGCAGCCATCTGTAGATAACATTGAGGAGTCTGCAGTTTATCATAAGGTTACTCTGGAGAGGCAGGCAGGATAAGGGACTGTTATCAGAAATCCCTTCTAATAGAATGATCCTGACAGGTACCATGTTTTATAGCCATCATTCTCTTTGGCCAGATAATCCTGAACAAATTATTTTGAAGGGACAATTTAACTGGCACATCATTGGGGATCTGAGAGTGAGGCTGAGTGGGTTTCAGATGGTGCAATAGCATTTCTTTTGTGATGATGCTAGAAGCTGCCTCGAGTGGTAGGGGCTGCCAGGAAGCACTTAAATGTGCAAGGTCATTGAACTGGTTGTTCAAGAGGGAGATTCAAGTGTGTAGAAGCCAGGGACTTTGATGCTGCCTCAGTTGGCACACGCATAGAAGTTGGAGAATGTTTGAGGGAAAGAAAAATTAGTTCATAAATTAAAGCTGTGGGCAACCTCTGAAGTTCCAGGACCAGGAGAGGAGGGCAGAGAGGTAGGAAGGAGTCTACTGGGGTTGTTCAAACACCATTAGAAAAGTCACTTTGTGCTCAACTCAAATCAGCAGCAGCTACAGATCTGTTCGGCATTCCAGCCCCAGTCCTCCTTCAGAAAAGCCAAAGGAGGATGAGTGCATTCAGATAGTTTCCTCAGGAGAGTCATGGGAGTGGGTGGCTAAGGTGTTTCTCAAGGCAGTGATGAAAGCAACAAGCCCTGCATGCAGGTGGAGCAGGACAGGGAGGACTGTATACATCCTACCATGTCCCGCTAGCCTAGGAGAGAGATCCAAGTTCAAAATGCAAAGTCTAGTTTCTACTGAACACATCTCTTTCACATCCTAATAAAGTTGTCAAACCACAAGCTGAACCATCATAAATCAAAATCCTAACTCAGAGATCATGTGTACAGATAATACTTTCAGCCTAAGAAAGGAAGAATATTCTGACACACGGACGAACCGGCAGGACATTGTACTAAGTGAAACAGTAGTCACAGAAGATCATCCAATGATTCCACCTAAATGAGGCGCCTGAAGGACTCACAGCTATAGAGACCGGAAGTAGGATGTGGTTACCCTGGGTCAGGGCAGGAAGGAATGGGGAGATGGCATTTAATGGGAATACCGTTTCGTTTGGGGAAGGACAGAAAGTTCTAGAGATGAATGGTGGTAATAGTTGCACAACAATGTAAATATACTTCATGACACTGAACCATACCCTTAAAAATGGTCCAAGTGGTGAATGTTATGTTGTGTATATTTCTCTCTCTCTCTCTCACACACACACACACACAAAGAATATACAATAAAGGACAAATCTGTACTAACCAGCAGCATACTCTTCAACTGGAAGCTCAGGATGATGACCAGTGTCTCGGGCCAGCAGGACAAGGATGAGGCTCCTCTTAGGTCCCTCCTGGCTATTCGTTGCTGGCTTGTTGGTCCAGGCAGCAATGAGGTCCCATCCACACCATGGATAAGGAGGTCCAAGACCTTCTGTTCCACCTTCTGTTGTCACATTCTACCACCTATTGTCTCACCTTCCAAGTTCTCCCTTGCTAGTTCACGAATGGCAGGGTAGCCGCCATCACTCTGTGGATTCCAGTGCTGTCTTTGGTTTTTTTGTCTTCATCATGGGTCCTTGTGATCGGTTAGCCTTCATGGGGGTGGGTATGTGTATTAATGGATCACAGGAGTCTACTCCCAAGATGATCTGTCTGAAATGTCTCCCATCACTTTCTTGTGCCTCTCGCCCAAAATTGTTTCTAACAGGCTTGAAGGTAATGTCATTTTTTAAAAAAAATTATTTTGTGGTATTGGGATTGAACCCAAAGACTCTCTACCATTAAGCTACATCCCCAGTTCCCACCCACTCCCGCCCTTTGAAAAACTTTTAAGAAGGATGTCGATGGCTGCCAAGGCCGGCCTGGAACTTGAGATCCTTCACCTCAGCCTCCTGAGTCACTGAGATTACAGGCATGCCCACAGTACTCAACAGTAAGGCCATCTATTTGAAAGGCAATGGCAGAGAGAGTGAAGTGACACATGCCTATAATCCCAACATCTTGGGGACTGAGGTGGAGGACTGCAAGGTCAAGGCCAGCCCTGGCAATTAATGAGACTCCCCATCTCAAAAAATCAAAAGGGGCTGGGGGCAAAGTTCAGTGGTAGAGTGCCCCTGGGTATAATCCCCTGTATCACAATAAGTAATATGAAAAGGCAATGATGAGTGGCATCTATATGTCAAAGCCCACCAGCACCACATCAGGAAACATACTGTTCAACTCATGGGAAACAATCTCCTTCTGGTTTGGGTCTTGAATCATAGGCCTGTTTGAAACATGTCCACCTGGGTAAGACATGAATACACAGAAGGAGAGCCCTAATTGGTGAGAAACAGACTTCTAAGATTGGAGATGGCTTCAAGTGAAGTTTCTGTAGGAAACACAGGTGCGAAGTAGGCAAAGTACATCAGCAAGGCAGGCCTCGGGACTGAATGTTAAACAGAAGTCAAAATTCCATGAGAATGCTTTGTTCACAGTATTTCTACGATAAGGAATTTATCCCAAGCAAATGATCAGAACTATGTATGAAGACATGAGACAAATTATAACTAGGACAAAAAGGGGAAAAATCCTTTTAGATACACTTAGAATATAAGTCCAATAAGCTATATCATGCCCTTAAAATAGGCAAGTACACAGTCACTATACTGAACTATCAAGAAAATCACTCCAAATGTTGCTATATAAAAAAGCAGATTGCAAAAACATGTGGCCAGCCTGTGTCTGATTTGTTAAAAAGTAAAAAGCAAAAGGGAGAAATGTGGGGGGAAGCATGAAAAGAAGGGAAGATTGTGTGGATATGTTACCTCTCGCAGCAGGATGGTTAAATTAAGGATGCTGAGATGGGAGGTTATCTTGGATTTTCTGAGTGGGCTCCCTGACACCATAAGCATTGTTGTAAGAGGGAAGTAGGAGGGTTTCCTGGTAGAAGAGATGAGATAATGGAAACAGAGTTGAAGAGAATTAAGATGCTAAGCAGCAAACTTGGTAAGTGTAGGAAGAAGCCATGAGAAAGGAATGGGGTAGTCTCTGGAAGCTGGAAACAAACAAATTGTTTCAAAGGACAGCCCTGCCAACACCTTGACTTTAGCTCAGTAAGGCTGACGTCAGACTTGACAGACTTCTGATCTTGAGAATGGTAATAAATTAATGTTTTAAAACACTAAGTTTATAGCAATTTGTTATAGCAGTCACAGGAAACTAATTCAGTGCTGGTTTCTGGCTGAGGTGGTAAGCAACTCTACCTGCTCTTTGTTGTCCTGCAATGTTTATTTTTCTGTAACAACTATTGAGAAACAACTCAAGACTCATGAATTCACCTCCAGGGTCTAAACCACTATCTGTGGTTTCAGGAAGCCACTAATGGGCTGGGGGGTGATGATTTGGAAAGTATCCCCTATAGAAAATGGGGTACTACTCAAATCACAGCTTGGACAGCACTTCTCTAACTGGTTCCAAGCACATCAACACACTAATGTCAAAGCAGGACATGTCCAATCAGAGGGGAAACAGGGGCTCAAAGATGCTAAGTCACCTGCTCATGTCGATGCAACTAAGTAGTGACGGCTTTGCTCCAGAGAAACTGTCTTTGCAGCTTTGGATGCTTTGGTGCCACTCCATAGGATGTGCTTTGGTTACTGGAAAGTCAGCAGGTGTGACATGACCAAAGCCATAACAAGCACCTTCATGACTGGACTTGTTCTGTTACGTACCTGCCAAGGCCATGCCCAGGCCTGATTGCTGGTACCAGGAGGAAGAGGAGAGGTCCGTGGTGTAGAGCCCACCTTGGATCAGTCACTGATCTACAAACATGTGAGCTAAGTCAATACTGTGCACTCTACACCGTTGAGATTTCATAGTTGTTACACACCAGTACTGATGCAAGAGCTAATTGATACAACCTGTGTTTCAGACTTTTTCTGATTATAATTGATTAGCCTTAACCACATAGGCCAGATACAAGCATACAGTCAATACTAAAGTTTACTCAAATGGCTTAAGAATCTAATACATGGTGAAGATTTAAGAGTGTGTTTTTTTCTTTTGATGGTGGGGATTGATCTTGACCTGACTCCCATGTGCTCTACAAATGAGCTACACCCCAATATTTTTTAAAAAATCTGCAACATAGGTAAATCAAAGACATGCTCCATTCACTCAAAGAGACATTATTTATTTAGTTAAAATCAAGCAAGATGATCTGTTGATAGAAAGTGTCAAGCATGAAATCTGCACACATTTGCCACTGTGGACTGCTGGACACAAGCCACAGACAACACCCCTGACCAAAAGAAAGCTTGCTACACAGAGCTTCCCACAGCTGTGCTATGACAGAGGGTGAGGATCAGCCACCACCTACGAATGCCCAGGGCCAATCAATAGCACCAGATTGTTTTTATATGTAAGAACATCACTATATACAAGATATGTACACCCCTCACTGGAATCTTTGGGTCCCCGCTAACCAGACATTTAAGAGGCAAACAGGGTTACAGATGAGAAGGTTGTGATTATGTGTGCTTTACTAAAAGGATACTAGAGCACTATGTATTGCTATGTAGAAGAAAGTCATAAAAAAGACACAAAAGGGCGGAGTGCAGACACACACATTTGATTCTTCACATTTTACACATGTATCATTAAAATGATCACAATACTGTATGTGAGGGGAAAGGATCACAGGTAAAAAGCTTTGTCTAAATTAAAAATACAACATTCTAAAATTACTTGAGGGGGTCTATGGACAGTCAGCTTTGGCTTGTCTGCCGTGACTGACATCCACAGCAAGGGGCCACCAGGTGGGAAGGGGCAAGATGCCACAGAACAATGGCAGGGCAGGGACGTTTCAAGTTAGAAGTAGCTGAATTCAACAGGAACAAACACTTCTGAAGAGGCCTTCAGCCTTTTGGCATGTGTAGGATGCCGCAAAGGCAAGGTTTATTGCCTGCATCGAGGAAGCTTGCCAGTTTGGACTCTGCTGTGCAGAATGCACTATGGCATCAACACAGTGCCTCTGGAGCCCAGCTCAGCAATTCTGGCTCAGGAAGTGTGGATTCAGGTTCTTTCAGACATGCGCGCGCGCGTGTGTGCACGCACGTATGTGCATGAGCACATATGTGTGGGTGTGTGAATATGTGTTTTGGGAAGGCTATGGTCACTGATAACAGAGGAACTCCCGCACCTGCTAGAAATTTCTTTTAAGGGATTAAGGGGAAATTAAGATTCAAAGGATCCTTTGATAAAATAAATGCTCTAATAATCCCTAAACATCAAGTCATCCGAGGGACTTGCTTACCATTAACCATGCATCTAGTCCAGTGAAGATGTTCTGAGGAAACACACCAGATCTACAATTACTACATAAAATAAGTAAGTCATAACCAAACCACCAGCGATTGAGAATCTTTTCAATGTGCTTATTTGCCATGCATATATCCTCTTTGGTGAAGTGTCTGCCCAAGTCTTTTGCCCACTTTTTAAACTGGGCCGTTTTTTTCCCCCCCTACCATTGGGTTTGGGGAGTTCTTTGTACATTCTGGATACAAATCCTTTGTCAGAGACATGGTTTGCAAGTGTTTTCTCCCAGTCTATGACTTGTCAATTGGGAATCGAGGCATGAGTATCGTTTTAATGAGTAAGACTCTCTTTACAACCAAGACATAGGGCACAGAATCTTTAAACACTGTGGCAGAAAAAGATAAAGTGTGGGAATAGACAGTCCACAGAACCTCTGAAAAACCAGAGGAAGAAGTCTTCCAGTACAAGGAATGCAGCCCTCAGGCAACAACAGACTTGGAGGACAAGAGAAAAAACAAGCCAATTATCATTAGCACACAAAGTTAATGTTCTGGGTGGAAAAGTCATCTAAAAATATTCCATAGGTTTTGGGAAACTAACAAGAACATTATTACTGGACATACTTTTAACCACGTAATTTTACTTGGCTGGGAAAGATTATACTGATGTCAGTGAGAACTACAGGTATTTGTTCTGTGTGTGGGTGTGTTTTAAAGCATGCATGCGATTTAAGTGGCAATTTTAATCTTCGAATGAATGCACCCAACATGTAGGTTGTTCATTTCACAGCTGGTTTTTAACTATTAGGAAACCTTTCACCTTTCCCACACATTAATAAATTATCAGCATCATCATCATGAGTTTTGCTGGGTCAGGTAACATCATCAGATGATAGAGACAACAAATGACCACACTGTTGGATGAGCAAGGACAAAACACAGCAGCCCGTGTCCGGGTGAGCCACAAGAGAAGTGCGCCAGGATCTCCCCTCTCAAGCACCCCCAGGACATGCTTGGTGACTTCCCGGAGCTGGTTTGGCATCCGAGGACAGGAGGAACGGCAGGCCCACTGCTGAAAATGACCACATGCATGTACCGCAGGCCCAGCCCTCGTCCTCCATGGGGCCTCGCCAGCCAGCAGAGTCCAGCTTCATGTGGAGTCATGCATGACACAAACTCTGCTCAGCATTCCAAAGCAAAATCAAAAAATTAAATAAACATCCTACACAAACACGGACATTATTGCTTTTCTACTAGCCACTGTGCTATATGGAGGAATCTCGTTCCAGGACATAAATACAGGCTGGGGTTTCCACTTGCATCCTTGGGAATGGAGCTTGAAGGATTTGTGTCTGACCTCTGCTGGGGACAGGTCTCTTATTTGCCTCTTTCGGGCTGCAGGCTGTCAAACAGGCACTTTAGCTGCTCTTCCCCGAGGTGTATTTTGTCTTCCAGCTCCCGCTGCTCAATGATGAGGGCCGACTTCATCTTCACAAAGTGCGCGTAGTCTGCCAGGCTGTCCTCGCTGAGGTAGGCGGCCAGGATATCAAACACGATGCGCTCGCGGCGGTCCAGGTTCTCTTTGAGTTCCTTGGCATCCTCGTGCTGCTGGATGAGGACTCTCTGCTTCTCGAGCAGCGACTGCTGTTGAGGGACAGGGAGAGAAAGAAGTCTGTTGAGGGCAAGGACTAAGACAGGGTTCCAGCTAACCCCTTGAAAACCAGGCAGCTTTGGGTGCGCTGGTCCCACAGCCGTCCATCAGATTATCCAATGGAATCCACACAGAAATGTTCGGGAAATGGGCAGCATGAGCCCTGAGGCTGTGGCAGGCTCTTGCCTCAGTCCTCTGGGGAGCGGCTTAGGGGTCCCTGTGGGTCTCCTGCCACTGTCTGCATTGAACAGTCAACAGAAATCATGATGAGCAAAAGGGTAATCAGGGGACCAGAAACTCAAACTTCTGAGATGTTCATAAGGGGCAAACAAGTTGGGGAATCTGTGTCAAAGCCATCTCCTGACAACACTGTGGGCAATTTGGGGAAAGGGAAATGGCCTAAAGAAATTCCAGAGTGGGATTTCTAAACCTTGTGCCAGAGAGAGCCTGTGAGTGTACTGCCAAACAAGGACAAACTAAGGAGCAGAGTAGGATAGAAGGGAGGACTAAAAGAGGCCTTGGGATCGGTCCCCCTCACTTCCTACAAGGGCCCTCTTTTGGAAATCAGGAGACCCTGTTCCCAATACATGACACTCACAATCACTCTCTCTGCTCACAGAACACGGCTAGCTTCCCTACCCACTCCAAATTGAAGGAAAACTCAGAAAGGATGAGATGAACGTTTTCTCTGTCTTCATATACAGGCTGAAACGTTCACTTTCAAGGAGCAAGTTTCTTCCTTTCTTTTCTGGTGCTGGGGATGGACTTTGGGCCAAGCTCATGCAAGCCAAGCACAGGCTGTACCACTGAGTGACACCCCCAGCCAGAGTTCCTGACTTTTACCTAAGCACCAGCATATCTGTTCTGTTGCTTTGCGCTGTTGCAGTGGTGCTGAACAGCGGCCAAAGGAAAGAACACAAGGACACGGTGGCACTTTGCAAGGTGCCAAACACAAAAAAAGTCAGTGAAGAGGAATTATCACAATAAACAGTGTCTCACACCAGGAACTACCCTCAGCATGCTACTCCTGAGGAATGCCCACAGCAACAAGCACTCAGTGTCCTGCCAGCTTCAGTGGAACACTCGAGTCCTCGGGTGTGCGGAAGGAGGAGACGGTATATTTTCACGGAAAGAGACCAGGTCAGGCCAATTCATTCCAATCCAAAGGTAAACTGATGCTAATTGGTTGAAGGATTGCAGTTCAGGTTGTAAAAAAAAAAATCAGCAGGCCTCATTAGTGCCTGGAAGCTACTGAGATGGATGGGGTGGTGGGCATTTTATTAATCATAAGGGTGATTATTTTAAAGGCCAACTGTGTGCAAACAATGAAATTAGGTGCTTTTCTGATAACCATCCTATGAGGTAAAGCCAACAAGGTAGATAGTATTCCCTTTATTATGCATATAATATAATTCAAAGACCCAGTGAGAATGTCCCCAGAGCAGCACACTTCAGGACTGGGAGAAATGTTAAACAAGCCCTTTACTTCTTTCTAGACTTCTGGACACACTGGTGCTAAATCATAAGCAGCAGCAATCATAAAACACCATCAACAGCTGAGTCAGGAGGAGAAAAATCTCCGCCCATGGACATGAGTTCCAAGGAGAGATTATTGTGAGTAATGATCAGAGGGAATAAATAAAAAAGATGTCAAAGAGAGACAATGTTCCTGGGAGGGCTCCCAGCAGCTCTGCAGCCCAGTGTCAATGGCTCAATTCTTTGCACTCCTACCCCAATTCCCTTCATCTAACATTCTCTTTCCCTACATTAAAAGGAAAGAAAGGTGGGTGAGCACTGGACATTTCAATAGCATCTCGCACTGGGAGGTGGACAGGCCACATATAAACAGCGCTAGGCTTCAAAGAGCTGACTTTCCCAACACCCCAAGGACAGCCTTCCCACAAGACTGCCCTGTTCCCATTTCCCAGCTGGATGTGTCTATAGATACCCGGTCACCAGGAGAAGGACTGTCATCCAAATTATTGAGAGCATTTTCCACCCGGGCCAGGCGGCCTGACAGCGAGAGCAGAAGGTTCACCACTTTGTCCAGGTCCCCAACGAACATCCGGAACTTGTCAAATTCATTGGGTTTGCACACATCTTTTGCGATGGCCTCCACCTCGTCACCAAGTGCGTTGTTGGCCTGGATATCCTCCAGCAGGCTCTCCCGGGCTTCCCGGAGCACTTGCAGTTTGCGACTGATGCTGTCGATGAGTTCCTGCTATTGGGGCAAGGGTGGTATGGACATACTCATTAGCACTGCCCCAAGCCAGGCGCCCCTAGTTACTGCGACGGCAGCACATGCCACCTGGGTGGAAATCAGCAGAACTGAGTGAAAATCAATTTTCACATCACCAAACAATGGAGGAATTTTATAAGATTAGAGGAAGGAGGAAGACTCCTGGCTAAATTATTGACATTTGATAAATAAAGAGAATACATAAAATTACACAGATAAATAAATGAAAAGTAAAGCTTATTCTCATTCTGCTAATGTCCTATCGGACAATACTGGAGTTGTCCCAGTTATTCACAGTAGAAGCCATTCCAACCTGTACCTTTGCAAGGACTCACATAGTCCATGGGATACTTCATGCTTTGTCCTTTGGAATTTTCCAAATTAAAGATTTACATACAAATTATTGAGTTTCATGTCTACTACTAAAACCTAGTATTCAAAGTGCCTTCTACATATGATTAGCAATTAAAAATTAAGACAAAGGGATGTCAGCGACTGTGAAGGGTTGTCTTTTAATATAATATACTGACTTTGACTTGAAATGGAAACAAATGACTATTTTTTTATTATGGCAAAATATACTTAAGACTTGCTATTTTTATTCCTGCCCCCTCCTTTTTCTTTTTAGTGCTGGAATATAACCCATGGCTTCACGAGGTGCCCCAGCCCTCATCTTAAGCAGTTTTAAAGTGTACATTAAGGACATTCACACTGCTGTGTAACCGTCACCAGTACCCACCTCCACAGCCCCTCCACCTTCCCCAGTGGAAACTATGTAAGTAGCAAACACTAACTCTAGATCCCAGCTCTCACACCAACATCGAGCATTTTTTTAAAAGATCACAAAATGTGAAAGGTATGAGCAGGGATTGTATCCTCTAGGTTCAATCTGCCTTCTGTTGATCAGCATGTCTGGCTCTGCCACAGATTAAATGGTAAGCTGTTTTACAGCCAGCCAGTCTCATTGCTGATTAATCTGCACAATTCTCCTAAGAAGGACCACATGGAGTTTATAAATTTCTTTGGCTTTTCTAGGTCAGGATGTCAAGGCATTTTCTCCTTACAATTAACAACAACAACCCACCCCCGCAAACCAAACAGATATGAGTCTAGATTCATCTCTCCCTTTTGCTCCCTCCCATACTGGGGATTAAACCTGGGGCCTCATGCATGCTAGACCCTTCTACACCCCAGCCTTTCTTTTATGTTGTGCTCACGTGTACATAAGCACACACACACACACACACACACACACACTCCTGTGTGTCTGTTCACCAGACTATCTGCAGAGATTGTTTAAACCATATTCATTATGCCAAGTGAAATATGCCAGACCCCCAAAAATCTGATATGCAGAAGTTGGACCAAAATAAGGAAAAAACAAAGTTGTGAGGTGGAGGGCCGTGGTAGTTTCCATGAAAATAGGAGAGAGATCAGAGAATTAGAGAAAGGGGATTGTAGGGTGGGGGAGAGGAGGAATGCGAAGAGGGAAGAAGAGTGGAATGGATCTGAACAAACTTTCCTATGTATATTTACATATATACCACAGTGAATTTCATCTTCATGTATATCTATGATGCATTAAGTAAAAAAATATATATAAAAGTAAGAAAGATCACTAAGAGTAGAGAAAAGGAAATGGGGAAAATGAAGGGGAGGGAAAGGGGAAGTACCAGTGACTGAATTGGAGGAAATTGTATTCCATGCTTGTATAATTACGCCAAGATGAACCCTAACATTATGTATAACTAAAATGAACTAATAAATTATTTAAAATGCACCTTCAAATCCCATAGCTGAGAAAATGCCATATTTTAGATACTGATCATTTGAGAGAAAAGCACAAAACAGAAAGTAGAGAACTTTCCAGATTCTTATCTGATGCCAGTACTGACTCAAGTAACTAATTTCAGCCAACGGAAATACCTCAGACAGAAGAGGACCCCTAGCCAGTGTTATATGTTTGTTTTGATGCAGGGGTGTGGCATGCTATGCAGTATTCTACCATTGAGCTATCTACCCCCAGCCCCTCAATAATTATTCAGTGCTATCAACTGAAGAATGAATGTGATTAAGATCTCACACCAGCGCATGAAAACTGTCCTTCAAAACCCACCTCGACTGGACTGCCCTGAAACTGGGCACTCTGAAGAGTCTAAATTCCTTCTTTGATTCTTTGATGTCTTATACAAATTTTTATTTAAAAATATATTCCCTTTGTTAAAGGGCCATTAAAAGGTACAGATACCGGCTTCCAAGGATTCTGAGACAAGACCTGACTCAGGGTGGCACATAAATATAAACGGCTCTCAACCTCAGGCAGGGTGCTGAGGTTTCACCACTGTGGAATGTGCTGCCTGACAAGCCTACCCACTTCTTTTCTGTAGCACGTGGCATTCCAGGAGGCCAGGATAAGACTATGCGGTAGCCAGGTACATGCTGCCTCTACCTCTCCATTGAGATGGGCCAAAGCTTGGGGGTTGGCTCCCAGGACTCCTCTCTTTCTCCAACTGGCTTAGCCCCAGACACCCTCCTTTGGTTTCATTCCATGGACAAAGCAAGGCCTTTTCTTTCTAGGCTTTGCATTCACTTCCTTGTTTAAAAAGGAAGTTGTAAACCTCAGAGATTCGAAATTTAAACCGCTTCCTGAAGAATGCCCATAAGGTGGGCAGAGTCCACCTAAGCTACCCCAGATGTAGAAACTTACTTAGCCCACCTAGCACGATGCTTCCGTATAGGCCATCAGAATCTCTCATATATTGTATCCCTGCTTAAGAGCTCCCACTCTCGCACACTTTCATATGTTGACAGCATTTGAAGGCCTGGTATGGGAAGGTAATTAGGGTTGGGGTCATGAGAGTGGGACTCCTGTGATGGCATAAGTGGCTTTAAAAGAGGAAGGGAGATCTGAGCTAGTGGCCTACACTGTCTTACCATACAATGCTCTCCACCATGTTACAATGCAGAAAGAAGGTCTTTGTCAGGTGCCAGCACCATGCTCTTGAACTTCCAGCCTCCAGAACCTTGAGCTAAAATCTCTATTCTTCATAAATTGTAGTTGGTGACATACTGTTATAGCAATGGAAAATGGATGTCTCTGTCTCTCTCTCTCTCACACACACACACACACACACACTCACTCACTCACATATAAAAGGAGGCTGGCAGTGTGGCTTAGTGGTAAAGCACTTGCTTAGCATGTTTGAAGCCCTGGGGTTCTATCCCCAGCACTGCAAACATAGATGACAACGTGCAATTGGGGATTTACTATTTTCCCTTATTAAGCAGCTATAGAGCAGGTAGCCAATCAAATCCTGATGTACACTATGCTCACTGATAGACACACCTCTACTGGTGTATGCTCTGTGAACAAGCATGACATCATGAATGTGTGAGTGCTGGACACGAGGGGGGGGGGAGCGTAGCAGTAGCCTGTCAAATCAAGGGAAAAAAATAGGACCGCAGAATTGCTGACAGCACAGAGAGCTGTGATTTATATAGCATGTACAATGGCCAAACATATGTGTATTCAACTGAAAATCTAAGTTGACTTCGACCTCACAGTAACTCACTCAGTCCCAAAGCAGTCATTTCTGGTGAAGAAGGATCCCAACTCAGAGCAGAGGGACAGAGTGGCACCCAGATGGAGGTGGGTGGCATCCAGGCCTGCACTTACAAAATTCATTACATCCTGTCTAAGACCCTGAACCCAGGGTCTTAGACAGCCTAATATATCTATATTAGGCTAGAGCTAAATTGAAATGGTTCAGACTGTATGGTTTTACTTGCATGTCTTACAGTTTTTATGGTGATGGGATTAAACATAGTAACATTCTACCAATGAGCTATGCCCCAGGCCTTTTTATTTTTTGGAAACAGGGTTTTACTAAATTGCCCAGGTTAGCTGTGAACTTGTGATCCCCTGCCTCAGCCTCCTGAGTAGCTAGGATTACAGCATGCACCCAAGCCTGGCTGACTTTTCTTGTTTTATGAGAAACAACTGAAAAAGTTTTCAGTTCTTTTTTTTTTTTTTTTTTTTTAAAGAGGAGATTCTGTAATCAGAATAAAGCAATGTTACCCTGAGCCAGAATAACACCTCTAAAAGCCCCAAATCCAAAACTCTCACTTTCCATTTCCCTATTTAATTCCTCGAACCAAAAAATTATTGCTTCCTAAAGTGAAAATAGTGCCCTTCATAATATATCTATCATGATTAAAACCAGTCAGTAATTTTTTAAAAATTAATTTTTAGTAGTAGTTGGACACAATACCTTTATTTTACTCATTTATTTTATGTGGTGCTGAGGATCGAACCCAGGGCCTCGCACGTGCTAGGTGAGCACTCTACCACTGAGCTATTTCCCCACCCAGTAATATTTTTTAAATCACTAATGACATAGACTCTGAACATAACTGTTTACAAAGGTCTTGTTTTACCTCCTTTTCTTACCCCAGTACTGATAATTATAGCAAACTCCAGGCCCTTAAAATAAACACCACATGCTGCCCTCTGAGCCTAGTTTTATTTGACAATGCCATAGTCTCTTTATAATGTCATATGTCTGGCTACTGATACATGTGAAGGTTTCAAGCTGACATGATAGCAGTGACACTGGCATTGATACAACTCTGTCCCTACAGTGACTGTCATGATTGTCCACAAATCGAGTACTATTTGTACCTCATCTCCAAGCTGACCCCTTGCCCACGTAGCTCTAGCCCCTGGCCTCTTCTGCTTCTCCAAAACCTTGTTCCCAGGCTTGCCTGCTGTAGGACCTCTGTACCCACCAAATCGCCTTCTGCCTCTATCAGACATTCCAGAGTTTGCCCCTGATGTCAGTCTGGTTCTCTCATTACAGCAACCCCCTCATTACAACCTCCTCTAGGTCACACTCATTTGTCTCTATGCCTTGACATAGTGTGTCAAGGATGTACAAACTGTCAGGGAACAGAAAATATTATTTTAGACTTTGCAGGCTGTTAGATTACTGTTGTAATCAGTCAATTTTGCCATCCTATGAAAGCCACCATCGACCCTGTGTAAATGAATGGATGTGGCTGTGTGAATAAAACTTTACTTACATAAGCAGGTGGTGGGCCAGGTTTGCTATGCCTGTATCATATGTTTATCTTTGTGGTGGCTGTTCATCTCTCCCATGAGATGAGCAGAAGTATTTTGTCTACTCTGAACTCTCAAGGGCCTGGGTGAATTCTTAGGAGTTGAACATCTGATAGCTTTTGGCTGACAAGGTTCTTTCTGATCCAATGTTTGATTTATTTATGATCCAACATTGAGTTACAGATATTTGAAATTGATATTCAAGGAAGACAGGTGACTCACTGATGGTCAGACAATTAGGTCCCCTGGATTTTAATTATGGTAGAAAGGAACTATCTATTTAACTTAAAGAGATTGTTATCCACTTGACCTAATTTGACAGTGACTCTTATTAGAAAAAGATGGCAGAAAGACCCTTACAGAAAGACTTTTACAAAAAGATGAGAACAAAGAATTCATCATAAAGGGCTTTCTAAAGCTGTCCCACATTTCCTTGTCCTGCATGAAAGCTAAACACAAATGCCCTCAGAAATGTGGTGTAGAGTTTCTGTAGAAAAGTGTGGTCCCAGCACCTCCTGCCTACCTGTTTCCCTCAGCACATTTTGTTTTTTGTGAGACAGAGTTTCTATTGCCCAGGCTGGCCTTGAATTCCTGGGCTCCAGCCATCCTCCTGTCTCAGCCTCCAGGGCAAACTGGGCTCCAGATGCCTGCCACCACACCCAGCTTAAAGTATAGTTATATTTTGGAATTCCTCTTTCCTACCTTCTTCACGGACAGGTCATGGTCCAAGTCACTCCCCGAGTACTCCTCAGGCTCCTGCTGCTCCTGCAGGTCCTTCATCTTGATCAGTAGCTCCGCCTTGGGGGCTGATGTGCTGTAATAGGTGGAATTGGTGGCCAGAGACACGGAGGCAGGCACACTTGGCTCTTCCTTCCTGGGTAAGGAGGTCAGAACTTCAATTAACTGCAACCAGATGTACAGACATGTCCCTGGGTTGTGACAAATAAAAGTGGGCACTGACAGAAAGACACCAGCCAGGGAGATGAGGTAGCCAAAGAGGAGGAAAAAAGGTAGTGATGAGGTTAAAACTAAAACAAAACTCCTCACCAAATAGATACTTAGTCTATGGAACACAGTTGGTTTTTTCTTTCCTTTTTTTTTTTCTGTGTGTGTGTGTGTGTGAGTGTGAGTGATTTTATATATATATATATATATATATATATATATGAAAGAGAGAGAGAGAGAATACGCATGTATGCGCGTGTACTTACACACATGCTTCTTGGTACCAGGAACTAAACCCAGGGTCTTACACATGCTAGCTTTTACTATGGAGCTACACCCTGAGCCCCTAGTAAACTGGAATGCTTTAAAAAAAAAAAAAATCTCTAAGGAATGAAAGAGCTGTTCAGTATCCATCCCATCCTCTGCCAAGAAGCAATTGCGATGTGCTTCAGAAAGATAGAAAGTCAGACACACAGACAGCATACAAGTTAAACAGAAAAAAATAGTTGATAGGTCAATAGAAGATAGGAATAAAGGGAGAGAGAGAGAGAGACAGAAGACAAACAGATGGACAGATGGCCTCTCATTCTAAGGCAGGGTTTCTCAGCCTCAGCACTAAGGGCCTGTGGGTTGACAGCAGCATGCCTGGTCTCTTCTCACTAGATGACAGGAGCACTCCCCTCTCCAGTATGATAGCCAAACATGTCTCCAGAGATTGCCAAGTGCCCTCTGGGGCACACAATGGCCTCTACTGAGAATCTGTCTTAGGGGAAAGGAGACCTGTGCTCATTGTCATGTCATGCCAGCCGCAAGCCAAGGACCTCAGCTGCTGCAGCTTGTATTATCATGCCTATGCCAGGCCCCAAAGTCACCACGCCCAGGGAGAGTGCTTTAAACTTCTGCCTTTTCTACTGGGATGCTCTCCAAAGTGCTAAGCAATGGAAACCATTATGAAAATCTGTGCCCCAAAGACTGGAATCACAAGCAGATGTGGCCCTCCTCCCTTTTTAAGCCAAAGAAGCTCTGGGCAGAATCATGCACCCGCTGGAAAGTGACATGCACTCACTTCTCCTCCGTGGTTCTGGGAGAGGGGATCTTGGGGAGCAGCTTCCTCCGCTGCTGTGCTTCCTCTAGGAGATGTTCATCTTTGGGGAATATGCCCTCCATTAGGTCCATGGTGGTTTTGATCTTCACGCTGGGATCCAGGATATCAGCCAGGGATTTGTCCTTTCCCACAATCTCCCTGGCCAGCTCCTCCGACTTCAGGTCTTCCATGGTCTTCTCTTTAGTCTTCATGTAGCTGAGCCCAGGAGGGGAGGCACAGACATTCTTTGCAGGTGGTATGGGGGTGCTGGAGGGCTGGGGCTCCAGAGAATGGGCTTTGTGTGGGGCCTCAGTCTCAGCACCATGGCGGGTATACACGCAGAAGCGGGAGTAGCACTGTTCGGATGTGCTCAGGGTCTTGATCTGATCTCTCTCCAGACCACTGGGCAGCACAGGCAGCTCAGCTGGGCGCGCCAGGCTCTGGCGGCTCTCCTTCTCAGGCTGGCTCTCCGAGTGCACGATTTTGATGGGCACCATCTTCACAGTGGTGTTGTTGTCCATCACCCGCTCGATTCTGGAAAGAGAAGAGTTGTCCTCTGAAATCCTTGCAATAGATGGATTCCAACCCAGGACTCAGACTGGTGGGTCCCTTCCTAACAGGGAACCTGATTAAGATCCCTGATCAACCACCCACCTGTAAGGAGCTGCCAGATCATACGTCCTAGATAAGACAGAGGTGGTTGAGAGGTTTTCCCCATCTGATTCCTCGTGGGGTCTCTAGACCCTGAACAGTCTAATTAAAACTGTCAGCCACACACCTATAGGCATTTGAGGGGATCTTCTGGGGTTTGTTGAGGAATATGAGGTCTGTTTAATGTTCATTTGTTTTTATTCCAATGACAGTGCAAACTTTAATAAGCCCTGCTCGGTTAAACTTATAGCAAATAGGCATTTTTTCACAGAATCATTATGAGTGCTTCAGGTCAGGGTTTCTCAGTGCAGGTTGGCACACACCTGCTTGAGAATGTCCTCAGGGCCCCTTGGAGTCCGCACTGGGCACTTCCGCCCATGGTCCCACTTCAAAGATTCCACAAGTGCATTCCACCCTCCACCGAACACCTCAGGCTACCTTTTGCATAGATTTTCAAATGACTGTGATGATCATCTCAGCAATAAACAGTGAACTTGCTACCCAACAAGGGGCACACTTTCCTTAAAATAGCGGGTGGGGAGGTGGGAAGGGCCTGGTAAAAGGAGCCAGGGAGGCTCCAACAGCACCCAAAGAGAGAGAATGGGAAGAAGACTCCTGGCCAACACCACAGGGCCTCACCCAGGACAACAAATGCTTGCTGCTCTCAGAGGTACCGAGCTGGGCCATGTTCATGGAGACTGTGCCCAAAAGGCTAAAAAGAACACTCTGGGGAAAGAGAGCCATCTACTGGTGCCAGGAGGAAAAAAAACCTAGCCAAACTTCTCTCTCTCTCTCTCTCTCTCTCTCTCTATTTATCTATCTATCTATCTATTATGTGGTGCTGAGGATTGAGCCCAGGGTCTCACACCTGTGAGACAAGTGCTCTACCACTGAGCTATAGCCCCAGCCTACGTTGCTTAGCTTTTTACCATTTAAAAAAAGGGCAGAAAAAAAGTGAGTATGTTTATTTGCTTATTTACTCTTGAGTACAGAAGATGATACATAGGCCCTTGAGACAAGGGCTCTAACCACTGAGCTATATCCCCAGCTAAGTACTGTATGTGCAAGAAAAATACATCCCTAGCCAGCAAATACCTGTGGGTGACATAGATATAAATGCATTCTGCTCAGGTGAAGAGAATGGCTCTTCTCATTGGAAAAGAGCAGCCCCCTGAATTAAAATTCCAAGTAATTTCCCTCCAACAGTTATTTCCCAGGACCAACTTTAAATCCAGTGTCTTAAGCTACTGTAAGGCACCAGTTGCAAAGCACCTGGGAAGGAGTCACTGAAACCAGCACCTATAGGAGAAACAGGATGAACACATGCTACCACCACCACAGGACAATACCTTGTTGAATTCTCATCTTGGATGAGCAGGGGGGGTTTGTCTGTCAGCTTCTGGGGGGCGAACTGAGGCGAGGGGGAGCGAGAGGTCTCCATGGTGGTTGCCTGTAGGTGCTGGAACCTGGAAGGGGGCAGTGCTTCTGGCCGAGGATGGGACGTGTCCTCATTCACATGCTGGATGTCACACTCATGGGTGGTAGCCTTTGGGGTGTCTTGAGGCTGGGTACTGCTGAACACAGAGGGGCTATGGGAGAGGGGCTGGTGGGTCACACACGCCTCCAGGGACACAGGGGATGGCGCTGGGATGGGCCTGCCAGGGGCAGCCGGCTGAGCGTCTGCAGGTGCACTGTACTTCCTGGGCTCGCGCTTGGGCGGTGGAGGCCTCTGCGGGGCTGGCCTCTTGGGGAGTGCTGCTGTGCTCACTGGCCACGAATCCTCTCCCTGAGCATGTGGGGACGAAGGGGTTCCCTGGGACAGAGGTCCTGAGTCTTCCCGTGTGTTCTCTTCTGAGTACCTATAATCGCGGGGTAGAGTCCCTGCTCGGCCCCGGCCCTCCTGGGGCAGCTCTGAGGCTTCCCAAGTGTGGGATGATTCAGACAATGTGAACGGGGTCTGTGGGTTCTGATCTGGTGGGTCCTGTGGTGCTCCTGGGCTCACTGCCAGACCCTGGGCATCTGCTTGCCTAGAGGAAGAATGCAAAAGAATAAGTCAAGAATTCCAATTAGCACTCTCTCTGCATGCACCTGAAACCCTTGACAATCCCCTTCAACCACTTTAAGGAGTTAAATCCACATATGCTTTCTCATACCTCATCCCCAGAAGACAACATGAGGCTGTATGTTGGTGTGGTATACCATAGAACACGAGGCATCAGGACGCATGAGCACACACACCAACTGCACTTTTTCAATAAAAAATGACATGGAAGTTTTAGAAAACCAAGTTTTCTATATGAAAATTCTCAGCTCTGTTCAGAACTATGTACTTCAACTTATATTTTTATGTGGCTTTACGGGAACCTGTAATATACACAGGGGAAGACCTTTCTCAGATGGGCTGCCAATCAATTCACTCAAAAAACCTTTAAAACCAGTCATGCGTTATGATAAATGAGAAAAACAAAGGCAATTTTCTTTAGAAACAACCATGTCTCATGAATCTTTCGTGTCACATGAACACAGGTGTTTACACACATATACATACATAAAACATGCGTCACACACACACACAGAGGCAGACTTCATATGCATGCTTACATGTTTATCAGTCCGTCGCTGAAGCTTACAACTGTCAAATGTGCAACAAGTGAGCCGGCCCTACCTTTGCCCACACATTCCTTCCTTCCATCCAAGAGTAATAAAACAGACCTCAGATTTAAGGAAGTAGCTTTTTCCATTTAAAACAAAATGACTTGAGGGCTGGCATGTAGCTCAGCAGTCCATCACTTGCCCATGGGAAAGGCAGGCCCTGGGTCTGATCCCTAGCATCACTCAATAAAAGGACCTCTGAGTAGTTAAGGAGACCCAAACTAGGGCAGCAGACAGACACCCAATAGAGAGGCCTCAGTATCAATAAGAGACATAGCTCTGTAGTATAGCTTAAGTTCTGGTATTGTATTCTGGTATTTTCTTGCTAAGGATTGCTTTAGCTATTCTGGTCTCTTATTTTTCCAAATAAATTTCAAGATTGCTGTTTCTATTTCGACAAAGAATGTCATTGGGATTTTAATAGGAATTGCATTAAATCTGTTTTACGATTTTGGTAGTATGACCATTTTGACAATATTCTGCCTATCCAGGAGCATGGGAGATCTTTCCATCTTCCGAGGTTTTCCTCAATTTCTTTCCTTAGTGTTCCATAGTTTTCATTGCAGAGGTCTTTCACCTCTTTTGTTAGATTGATTCCCAGTTTTTTTTTTTTTTGAGGCTATTGTCAATGGAGTAGTTTTCCTAATTTCTCTTTCAGTGGATTCAACACTGAATTATAGGAATGCATTTGATTTATGGGTGTTGATTTTATATCCTGCTACTTTGCTGAATTCATTTATTAGTTCTAGAAGTTTTCTGGTGGGATTTTTTGGATCTTCTAAATATAGAATCATGTCATCAGCAAACAGTGATAGTTTGGGTTCTTCTTTATCTATTTGTAACCCCTTAATTTCTTTCTTTTGTCTAATTGCTCTGGCTAGAGTTTCAAGGATGATGTTGAATAGAAGTGGTAAAAGAGGACATCCTTGTCTTGTTCCTGTTTTTAGCAGGAATGCTTTCAATTTTTTCTCCATTTAGAATGATGCTGGCCTTGGGTTTAGCATATATAGCTTTTACCATGTTGAGGTATGTTCCTACTATCTTTAGTTTTTCTAGTGTTTTGAACATGAAGGTGTGCTAAATTTTGTCAAGTGCTTTTTCTGCATCTATTGAGATGATCATATGATTCTTGTTTTTAGGTCTATTAATATGATAAATTATGTTTATTGATTCCCATATGTTGAACCAACCCTGCATCCCTGGGATGAATCCCACTCGATCATGGTGCATCATCTTTTTAATATGTTTTTGTGTGCGATTTGCCAGAATTTTATTGAGAATTTTTGCATCTATGTTCATCAGGGATATTGGTCTGAATTTTTCTTTCCTTGATATGTCTTTGTCTGGTTTTGGTATCAGGGTGATATTAGCCTCATAGAATGAGTTTGGAAGGGTTCCCTCCTTTTCTATTTCATGGAATACTTTGAGGAGTATTGATGTTAATTCTTTTTTGAGTCTTGTAGAACTCGGCTGAGAATCCATCTGGTCCTGGGCTTTTCTTGTTTGGTAGGCTTTTGATGGCATTTTCTATTTCTTTTTTTTTTTTTTTTTAAGATTACTTTTATTTTATTTTTTTAAAGAGAGAGTGAGAGAGAGAGAGAGAGAGATAGAGAGAATTTTTAATATTTATTTTTTAGTTCTCGGCGGACACAACATCTTTGTTGGTATGTGGTGCTAAGGATCGAACCCGGGCCGCACACATGCCAGACGAGCGCGCTACCGCTTGAGCCACATCCCCAGCCCGGCATTTTCTATTTCATTACTTGAAATTGATCTGTTTAAATCATGTTTGACCTCTTCATTCAGTTTGGGTAGGTCATATGTCTCTAGAAATTTGTACAGATTATAGTAACTAAAACAACAATGGTATTGGCACCAAAATAGACTTGTAGACCAATGGTACAGAATAGAGGACACAGAGACTAACTCACATAAGTACAGTTATCTAATACTAGACAAAGTTGCCAAAAACATTTACTGGAGAAAAGATAGCCTATTCAACAATTGGTGCTGGCAAAATTGAAAATCCATATGTAGCAAAATTAAATTAAACCTTTATCTCTCATCCTGCACAAAAATCAACTAGGCACTAGAATAGAGACACTGAAGCTAATGGAAGAAAAAATAGGCCCAAATCTTCACCATGTCAACCTAGGATCTGACGTCCTAAACAGGAAAGACTCCCAAAGCTCAAGAAGTAAAATCAAGAATCAATAAATAGGATGGATTCAAATTAAAAGCTTCTTCTCAGCAAAGGAAACAATTAATAATGTGAAGAGAGAGCCTACAGATTGGGAGAAAATCTTTACCACACGCACCTCCAATAAAGCATTAATCTCTAGGATATATAAAGAACTCAAAAAAATTTAACACCAAAAAAAAAAAAAAAACCCAAACCAATCAATAAATGGGCTAAGGAACTGAACAGATACTTCACAGAAGAAGAAATACAATTATCAACATATATATGAAAAGGTAATTTTTCTAGTAATTAGAGAAATGCAAATCAAAACTACTCTTAAGATTTCATCTTACTCCTGGCAGAATGGCACTCATTGTTGAGAGCCACAGCCTAAGGGGCCCCAGCAAACTTCCAGCTGCCAGCTGATGATTGGCTCACAGCGGCCCCAGAAAACTTCTAGCTGCCAACTGATTGGCTCCTCTGTGGTGATGCTCATTGGGCTGTTTCCCCGCCCTTTCAGACCATGGAGCTGCTCATTGGGGGACTTTTTTGGCTCCGCCCACACGACCCAGCCAATAGGCATCAAGAGCAGGAGGAGGGGAGGAAGTTGAGAGGCTTGTGGGAAGCCGGTGGTGGCAGTTGGGCTCTGAAGGTTTTTCCTGAGGAGCTGTGTGGTGTGGCGTGTGTGTTCTAAAAATAAAGTTTGTTTCTTTTGACAAGTGGCTCCCGAATTGTGCCCAGCCACACTGTGGCAACTCATCAAGAATACAGGCAACAATAAATGTTGGTGAGGATGTGGTGAAAAAGGTACACTCAAACATTGCTGGTGGGAATGCAAATTAGTGCAACCACTATGGAAAGCAGTATGGAGATTCCTCAGAAAACTGGGAATGGAACCACCATCTGACCCAGCCATCCCACTCTTTGGTTTATATCCAGAGGTCTTAAAATCACCATATTATAGTGACACAGCCACATCAATGTTTATAGCAGCTCAATTAACAATAGTTGGACAATGGAACCAACCTACGTGTCCCTCAATAGATGAATGGATAAAGAAAATGTGGTATATATACTCAATGGAACATTACTCATCTTTAAAGAAGAGTGAAATTATTTGCCAGTAAATGGTTGGAATTGGAGAATATCATGCTAAATGAAATAAGCTAATCCCACAAAACCAAAGGCTGAATGTTTTCTCTAATACATGGATGCTAATTCATAATAGGGCAGGGGGTACTAGGGAAAAATAGTGTTACCTTAGATTAGGTAGAAGGAAGTGATGGGAGGGGAAGGAAGGGGATGTGGGGATAGGAAAGACAGTAGAATGAAACAGACATTATTACTGTATGCATATGTGTGACTACATGACCAATGATTCTGCAACATGTACACTATGAAAAAATGAGAAATTTTATCCCATCTATGTATGATATATGAAAGTACATAAATGCATTCTACTATCAGGTAAAAGATCTAGTTAAAGCAAAAAAAAAAAAAAAAAAAAAAGAGAGAGAGAGAGACACAACCTATTTACTAATAAACAGTGGAAACCTTCACCAGACCCAGTGCAAAGGAGTTTCACTCCAGGGCTGGCCTTAAGGCCCAGAAGATGCACCTACTTCTGAACCATGTCTTGGAGCAATCTGGACATGATATGTGGTAATCTGGGTGCTACAGATGGCATGTGCAGTACTGGAATCCAGAGCCCTGTTGATGCCGGTACTGCAATGTCCTAGGTGAGGGAAAAGGGTCCCTACCAGGGTTAACAGATGTTCTAAAGAAAAAAATGTACCATAGACCAGTGCCCTCCTGCTCCCCTGTATCACCACAAGCTCAGAAGGAGCTGGACCCTACTACTCCAAAGTCAGGGCTAAAGTTCTCAAAATCTTGAGAAGGGCAGAAGAGCTTAAATCCCACTGAACCTTGAAAGAGGGCATGAATGTTCTGATGCAACACAGCAACCGAACTTAGAGCTTAAGAAAGTATCAACCCAACTCGAAAGTTTGATTTTTAACTGTATTAGCTTGACACTCACGGAAACTTCTAATTTAAAGTTTTATCAAAAAAAAAAAATTTGGATACCACAATAAACGGCTTAGAGAACAATAACCAGTTTAGCACCTGTCTGGTTATAAAATAGGATGACATTTGATGCTGTCAAATTGAAGATGCATTCCAAGAGGTGCAACTCATGGGTCAGGTCTCCTGGTTTCATTTCAATATTTCACTTCATTTTTAAAAGCTGAGGTGTATGTCAATTTTTCTTATTAAAACTCCTAAAATCTAGCATCCATAGGCCCATCTAAAAGCACCTGGTATCTGTTATTTAATAAATAGCCACCATATCACATAAAAGGAAAATTAAATGAGCTGCAATTTTTGCCCCAAATCTACATGCCTTTGGCTACCCGGAAGCATAATGATTTTAAAAAGGAGCTCTACTTACAAAGCCATCTCTTACTGCTAACCTCTGATCAGGCTGGGGTGCTCTGCAATCCACCCAGAAATGGCAGAGAATTCACCTGCCAAAGGTAAACTCACTTGCTGGGGACAAAGTCCCTTTGAGAAGGGAATAATGACTCAGAGCAAAAGATCCACTAAAAACGTTCCACAGCCTCCTCCCTGCCTTACTAAGGGACATCCTGTGCGGGAGTTGAGTGCTCTGTTCTCTAGGGGAGTGGTGTGAGCTACAGCAGCCCTTCAATTCTAGAAGCCTAGCACGTGGTACTCCACCTTGACGTTTTTTATTTAGGTAGGCACGATAACCTCAGGGCCTTTTGTTCCCCACCTTCCCCTTTTTTCTTGATTCTGACAAACCTGCAAACTCTAAGCTATAAAAGCACTAACTGGTTTTAATTGTCCTAGTTAAGAAACCAGGCAATCAGGTCATGGTGACAAATATGAAAAAAAAAGGACAAAAAATCCCCCAGGAATTTAGGGATCCAAGAGACAACTTAGTAGATAATGAGCATTTGTATGTAGGGGGTGCATCTGTGTCGTATGAGTGTAGTCATATGTATGGAGCGTGTGTGTGCCCGTGCTAGTATGTCACATACGGGTGCCTATCGTTCTGTAGGTTGTGTGTATGTGGGTGTGTGTAACACATTCACGTCTGTGTTATATATGTGTATCTCTGGACCTGCTATCAACATTTAGTTTATTTTAAAATACGTTTATTTTTTTTTTTGTACTTTCTACAATAAAGTAAATAGTGATAGCAGGTCAACAAAAAAAAAAAAAAGCAGGACAATAAGATGACTTAGGGACTCTGAGTTGCATACAGAAGAATGACCCTGGAGCAGAGAGGTAAGCCACACAAAGGAACATTTCAAAGGCAGTTGAATTCCAGAGTCCTGGCAATTGATATTCATGCTAGGCTGGCTCTTCCTTCTCATGCAAAACATGCTAATGACATGTTACCAAGGAGAGAGCTGCAGTCAGTTCTGAGAGGGAAGAAGGTTGGCAGCCTCCAGGCAGCAGAGATTCCAGGGACCTGCCACTGGAACTTGGGATCTCACTGCAAGGGCCTCACTGTTGAACAGGCAGGCGCTGGATGCTCTAGAACAGAACCACAAAGCCAAACAAAAGTAATCTGAAGAGACCGAGCATAAGGGAAAGATTGCTTTCCGTGCCTAGTATTCCGACACACTGTCATAGGGCAGAGGGAAAAGCTCAAACGCTCTTGAAATCCCATCAACATCACTATTATTCAGACGGATGGTTTTTGCTCCTGCTATAGAGACGGCCAGCCCCATGTCTAGTTGTGAGGTTTCCATATAGCAGAGGTAACTGTTTTTATTTCCAGACTCCATCTGCTCGCCACATGCTCTGAAAATAAGTCGGGGTAAAGAAGGCAGATGCACTCCCAGGACCTTAACTCATGACCTACTACTAAATAAAAGTATGGTACATGTCCTTCCTACCCCTGCCCCTCTCTCCTGAACAATCCTACCAACTACAGAAACCAGGTGCTCATAAAATCCAGGGTGCCTTTGCCAAGTCTCTAAGATACATTAAATTTGGGGATCACCACAAAAGGACAGAGGTATGCATATCTCTGGGCTTTTACCCTGTTACCTGTTAAAAGCAGGGTCTGCTCTTCCCCAAACACAGCACAACCCCTCAAGGCCTCCAACCTGGGAAGGGCATCCCGAGGCGGGCCAAGGCAGCCTGTTGAGGCATACTAACACTGGTTGTGGGTGTCAGTAAACGTGGTATTGTAAAATATAAACTTGATCAGAAATCACAGAGAACTTATCAACCCTTTAGACTAGTGGGATGTGTCAGGGACTGCCAGGCAGGTCCTCTGGTGCTAAAGAGCAACAATGCCACTGGCCCTTTGGATGGGTGTGTCAGGCAGCTGAAAAGGTAGGACACCCACACCACTCCATGAACATGTCTCCCAGATGAGCCCCTGGGGTTTCCACCGTCCTTCCCACATCCCGACTTGTTCTTACACACACACAACTCCTTGGTGAAGTATGGGTAGAAGGCTCTTCTACCAACACAGTGCCCCATAAATCCCAAATGAGTGGGAAAAGGAGATAGTGGGGGAAGGCACCAGAGCCCAAGAGAGGCAGCCCACTAAGCTATCAATCAATGAGGAGACGAACATTTAAATGCCATGAGCACCCAAGAATAATGGGCATCGGCCACTTTACCACAGGACTTCCCAGAGCACACACAGCCGTGAGGCAGGGGCTGCCTGAGCTCGGTATACCCAGGTTTCCAGGCATGAAACAATATAGGCTGAGTATCTGTTATTTGAAATGCTTGGTACCATAAGTGTTTGGGATTTTGGAATACTTGCATATACATAATAAGACATCTTAGGGCTAGTATGCAAGTCTAAACACAAAATTCACTTATGTTTTCTATAAAACTTATGTACACAGCCTATGTTAGTCGGCTTTTCATAACTGTGACAAAATACCTGACAAAAACAACTGAGGAGAAAAGATTTATTCTGGCTCATACTTTCAGTCCAAGGTTAACTGGCTCCAAGACAAAAGGGTGTGGCAGGAGGGAAGCTACTCAGCTCATGGCAGCAGGAAGTAGAGAGGGACAAGATAAGCCCTTCCAGCATACCCCTGCCCCAGTGACCTACTTCCTCCAACTAGGTCCTGCCTCCCAATAGTCTATTCATCTATCCATGGGTGAATCCAGCGATGGATTTGATGTATTCACCCACTCATGAGGTCAGAGCCCTCGTGATCCAACAGTTTCACCTTTGAACACTGGTATATTCCCTAACAGATGAGCTTCTGGGAGACACTCCAGATCCAAGCCATTACAGAGCTCAAAGATAATTTTATATAACCATTTTTAATGTGCCTGAATTTGACTCTGACCGTCACAGTGTGGCGTGAGGTCGAGTGCAAGCTTTTTCCACTTGTGGCATCTTGTCAGTATTAAGACATTTCAGATTTTGGACGACTTCAGACTTGGGGTTAGAGATGATCAACCTGTATTTACCGAATGAACAGATGGACTGATAATGACAAAGGAGAGAGCTGTTTCCGCAAGTTCTGCTCAAACTCATGTGTCTTGTAGAATGAGCTTCTGAGAGAACATAAGCCCTGAATCACCATTAACTCACTTGATTCTTTACTACAACATCTATGCCACAGCCTCCTTCTCTATGTCGGCCCCAAGCAGGTTCTCTTTTCCAAGATCCCAAAGCCACATGGGAAAAGCAATTACTTGAGAAAAATCAGATGAATTTTATTTCTTCAATGTCTTCACAGATGGATAAAAGGATTTGCAGCTTCCCCGGGGTATTATTTTTGCTTGCAGGGTCGGGAATGCCAAACAGTAATGAAGTTGAATTAGACAGACTGATAAGTAATTTGTGGTTTGGCAGAGGCAATGGGGGCAGGGACAGCAGACGAAGAGAGAAATTCCAATCGCAGATGATCCAAAAGCAAATTAACAGGTACTGACTTCTTGAGGGATTACCAATCAGTAATAAAGATTTCCTAGGCTTGGAAGATTTTTTCCCCAGTGGTGCTAGTGAGTAAACCCAGGAATACACTACCAGAGCCCCATCCCAGGCCTTTTATTTTGAGACAGGGTCTTGCTAAGTTGCCTAGGTCCTGAACTTGTTATCCTCCTGCCTCAGTCTTTCAAGTAACTGGGATTACAGGAATGTGCCATAAAGTCCAACTTAGATTTTTTTTGTTGTTGTTGTTAGTACTAGTGGTGATGGTGGGGTTTTGGTTTTTCTATCCCCCCCGCCATTTGGAGCAGGGGTTGGTTTGGGAATAAACCCAGGGGCACTCTATCACTGAGCTGCATCCCCAGCTTTTTTTTTGGGGGGGGGGCGGCTGCTGGGGATTGAACCCAGGACCTTGTGCATGCAAGGCAAGCACTCTATTAACTGAGCTTCATCCCTAGCACCCCCAGCCCTTTTTTTATTTTGAGACACTAAGTTGCCCAGTTTGGTCTTGAACTTACTATCCTCCTGCCTCAGCCTTCCAAATCACTGGGATTAGGATTATAGGTGTAGGCCACTGTACCAGTTTAGATTTGGAAATTACAATTTGTGACTAACTGCTCAAATATATCACTGTGACCATACTTTTAGACACACGTTCTGAGAATCCGTTCCAAGGTGCTTCTTCTTTCTATGGCTGAGAAATCTCCTTCTTGATCCCAAGACTTGACTCAGAGGAGCTGGGCTCTCTCCAAATTTACTCAATCAGAAAGTCAAGTCTGGAGGGAGGGAGGAACAGTGAGGGACAGATGACATTCCCGTGAATCTGTATTTCAAGGCAAGTCTTCTAGGCAATTTGGATGTTGTGCAAGCATTCAGAATCTCTGCTTTATAAAACCTCCTCTCCCAAATTCCTTCTCTCCCACTTTTCTGCCCACCACATTTGGATTTTGAAAGCTCTTTTCCTGATGTCTTAATCCTAGGCTTGGCATACCTCTCTCAAATCTAATCATTATCATCTGCAGAAATGGTTGAGATTTTTGCAAATCATCATCTGCAAAAAAAGTGAGAATGCTCCCAGGAAGCAGGCCAGGGAGGGACCTGTTCACATTCCTCCTCCCAGACCAGCTTCTTGAGCCGTGAGCCAGCCCATCTCTGAAAGGAATTCAAAAGGACTTCAAAAGGCAGTTAGTGGAATTCTACTTGGGTTCACATGAGGATCAACCACTGCTCCCAGAAGCAACTAAAGAGTGACCAGGAAAGTTATAAAATCATAGCTTTAAAACACCAATGCTCAGTGGTGTAACACTTGCCTCACACGTGTGATGCACTGTGTTTGATCCTTAGCACCACATAAAATAAACACATAAAAAGATATTGTGTCCATTTACAACTAGAACAAAACAAAACAAAACAAAACACTAATTGGAGCTAGGTGCAATGGCAAATGCCTATAATCCCAGCAGTTTGGAAGACTAAGGCAGGAGGATCACAAGTTCAAAGCCAGCCTCAGCAACGTAGCGAGGCCCTAAGCAACTTAGTGAAAACCTGTCTCAAAAAATATAAAAAAGGCTGCAGATGTGGTTCAGTTGTTAAGTGCACCTGGGTTCAATCCCCAGAACACCATCCCCCCTCAAAAAAAATAAAGAAAAATAAAGAAAAAGAAAACCACTCATTGTAACCCCCTATCACATAAATAAAGTCTCTTTTGTCCTCTCTCAGCTAGCATTGCCTATATCATTGTCTATATTACTCTCTTGCCTTCTAGACCAGAGGATTAGAAATTTAGAGCCCAGGGCCAAATCCCCACTGCTACTCAATATTATAGATAAGGTTTATTGGAACGTACTGTTCTGGAAGAACTTAGACCAAGTGTATGAGAATCAGCCCAAAGTTCTGTGAGATAAAAGAGAGGCAGAAAGATCTAGGACTACACAGAATGCAATTTACTGGGAGGCTTACCAACAGAATGGTAGTTATGGGCAACAGCAAAACCAGTTGGATCCTTGCAATTAGGGTCAGAAAGAGGGATATATTTATGGGTTAGGGCAAAAGCAAACTCATCTTTTTATTTTTTTTATTTCTTAGTTTTTGGCAGACACAACATCTTTGTTTGTATGTGGTGCTGAGGATCGAACCCGGGCCGCACACATGCCAGGTGAGCGCGCTACCGCTTGAGCCACATCCTCAGCTCCTCACCTTGACTGGAATGTACCTTATCTTATTGCTAATATCTTAGGCTACTATGAAAGAGTCAGATACATCCCAGAGCCAGGGTCCAGGCAGACATAAAGCCCCACATGCTATTCTAATGCTTTGGGTATTTATGGTATGTGGGGGAACTACACAGGGAAACTGACAGTGCAATCGCAGCAGCGATGATTCAAAATGGCTGCAGTCAGGACAAGCTGAATCCCTATGTTATGGTTTGGGTCTGGAATGTACCCCAAGTTCATGTGTTGAAGGCTTGGTCCACAATGAAGCAATATCCAGAGGTGAAAATTTAGAGAAGTGACTGGATCATATGGCTCTGGCCTCATCAGAGGATTAAACTATTGACAAGCGAACTATAGGGAAGTGGTGGTAACTGTAGGAAGGTGGGGCATGGTTGGAGGAAATAGGTCACGGGGGAGGGAGTGTCCTTGGAGACTATATCTTGTCCCTGGCTCCTGCCTTGCATGCCAGCTTGCTCTCTTTCTCTACCTCCTGGATGCCATAAGCTGAGTAACTTTCCTCCCCAATACTCTTCTGCCATGATATTGTGCCTCATTTCAGGCCCAGAAAAATGGAGCTTCCGACCAGCGATAGAAACTTCTGAAAGTGTGAGGTAAAATAAATCTTTCTTCCTGTAAGTTGTTGATGTCAGGTATTTTGGTCATAGCAATAAACAGCTGATTAACACATCCTGCAGACCTCTTGTAATTTAACATGACATTTGCCCCATTACTGCAGAAATCCAACAGATAGACTCAGTTAGGTTTACTTGCCTATTAAGGGCAATTACAAATAATTACATTTTCCCATAAAATGATATCTATAACAAAAATATTAACTGGAATTAAGAATCTCCTTTCTCTTTAAAATGTGTTTATAGTAACATAGCCACTGCCTGTTTTGTTTACATGTATTTACACACTCCGTATGAGCAAATATTTTGAGCTACCTTACCCAGGGAAAATAAACACACAACATGAGCATCAAAATGAACATAAAAAATATTCAGTGAAAACCATTCTAATGTAAACAAAAAACAGAAAGGCACATGGGAAAATGGTCAAAAAAGAAGAACATAGACTATATGCAGGGACCATAGTTGGGCCTCAGTTGAGACCGCGGGTCTCCTGCCAGAGCAAACAGGGACACGTGAAGACAAAGCTGGTCACTTCTAAACTCTTCAGCAGAGACAATTCACTGTCAACTCCCCTTACATGGTGCAAGCATAAAAGAGAAAGTGTGGCTCTCTTCAAATGAGCACTCCAACCCATGTACAAGGACCCTCAAAGTTTCCCAAACTAAAGTAACTTGCCCAATAATCTGTGCTAGAATTCAGACATTCATCTTCTGACTTCGGCTTTTCCTTCTACAACATATTTATCTGAAACCCTGGTTTCTTTTCTTCCTGAGCACCCTTTTCTTCTTTGCAAAGCACTGGATATTATTTCAGAGGAAGGTCTACGCCTACTAGAGAATACACACTGGCAGAGGCCTGGGTGGCTTCACTGTCTGCCATGAGACCAGCAACAGTAATGCATAATTACTAGAAGCTGTGGCCACCAAAAGACAGAGCTAGCTGCACAAAGCCACCAGGTGCAAGGGCCATGATAGGAAAATTCAGCGCACTTCTTTACTAGAAAACAAAACTAGTGTTGGCCAATCATAAATGTTTGAAAAGCACACACCATGCTGCACTTGCTCAGATGTATTTATGACCTAAATGACAATGATCAAGAAAGGCCTACCCTCAATAGGAAAATGAACATGAGTGTGAATAGTCACACACGTGTGCACACACACACACACATACAAATAAAAATTACTAATACATTAAAAGTTTGACTTTGCTAGTCAATGAAGAATTGTTTGTTAAAAATGAAATAATGTTTCTGCCTAATAAGCCACAGGATTTTTAGATGTCTAATATTAACAAAGTTGTAGGAGAAACAGGACTTCCTACATTGTTACTGACTGACGCCTATACCATAAGCACACTTTATAGACAGCAACCAGCTCCTAAATGCCTGCACCACCATGCACAGCTGTCCATATATATTCTTAATAAAAAGGTTTTAATTAGTAAAACAGATTTTTTAAAAGGAATACTATTAAAAACTCTACCACAGCATAGAAAGCTATATGCTTAGATGAGCGCAAACCCTGGCTCTCAAAAACATACATTGAGCTTACAAAACAAGGGGCAAATTTAAATTCTGGGCATTCTATTGGTAAAAGATATTAAAATCTACTTAGAGTCTATATACCATCTGCATCAATTCAGAGAAAATCACTTGCTTCATGTGTCTTCCTTCTATCCAAATCACATGTGACCCCAAATTCTGAAAAACCTCACATCTCAGATTACTATTCAGCTAAACCATATTTAGAAATAGATTATTTACTCAATAGCATTCAATTATTTCCTGCATGTGATTAAATATATAAATTTAATTACTATAGAAAAATGTCTCTCTGCAGTACTTATATGCATGTATACATAATACGTATATATCTATACACATACACATATGCAGGAATGTGAATAAATGTTAAACATCTTCCTAGAATATCTAGCTATTCCCCCCTTTAATGGCCTCCAAATACATTTAAAGGCCCACTGGCTAGATTTTCTAACAAAATAATTAAATATCAAATTTCTTGCAAGTCATGCCCAGGAAAACCTCACCTGTGAGTCGATCTTATGAGTCTTTGCCAGAGAACACCCAAGGAAGTTTAACTGCCTTCAACAAGGGTCTGTTGCCAGAAAATTGAGTCTGCTAACAGGGGCTAAATTTACTTGCACACAGGTATCAATGATATTATGCCTATGTGTATGTGTCGTATTTATATGTTCCATTCACATGAATGATGACGGCCAATGAGCAAAAGCAATGTAACCATGTGGCTGTATATATATATAACTTTAAGGTGAATTTAGATCTCTGACTTATCTTCTTAAGAATAAAAAAACTCTATGGCCGAAAAGGGCCTTAGAAATACTTTAATCCAAGTTTCTTGTTTTGTAGAAGAAGAAACTGAGGGTCAGAAAGCTCAAGCAATTTGCAAGTTCTACCAAGGCAAGCTGAGCCACACTCAGGTTCCAAGTCTGTCAGCCGAGTTGGTGGTCTCTGTACTACCCCCTATCCCCAAAGTGAAGTTCCTTCTCACTGTAATGTCAGCACACTGGGTAAGGAATGAGAAAGCTAATAAAACAATAGCTTTGGTATCTTGTATCCATTCTTTATTGAAGCCATGATTACCCCTGTGACCTTTTCTCATGAGTTAGCAGGAACCACCTGATTGAAAATGAGCCACCCTGCACCCAGAGCTCTCCACAGCCAGCTGAGAGAATCCAATCCCCAGAAGCAACCCCCAGTTTGCTTCATCATAAATGAACTTGGTACCCACATTCTAAGACCCAAGATATACAGGTGAAAGGCACTATGAACATCATTTAAAAAGGACTTTGCAAAGATTTGCAGTAATCATTAAGTAACTCTTGGATCTCTTCAGACATCCAGGGATGGCTACAAGTCTCCCAGAAATGACCTGGCTGCTGAGCTGCTCTAGGAGAGCCAGTTAGAGAAAATCAATGTCCAAGGGCAGGGGAAGGATGGGTGAATAAGGGTGGACACAAAACTCCAGTTTGCTTCTACTAATTTATAACTGGGGTTCTTATATTTATTTATATTTGTGTATATGTTTGGTATATACATACATGTGTATATATATGCATATATTTGTGTATGTACATATGAATTAAATGTAGTCAAAAGCCATGCAAACATATTTCCAAAGGTAACATAAATTACTACTGTTCCCAAAGTCCAAAATCCAAAGCAGATTTTGGAGGAGTAGTCAGCCCATGCAAAACAATAGCAGTTAGCACACATTTACTAGGGCCATTCGTCACTTAAGCTGGGCAACAGAAGCCACCTGCCACCTAATGGTTAACACACCCGCAGGACTATTCCTAGCACCCTTAGAAAAAGAATGCTTTTGTGTGTGCCTGTATGAATAAGAATTCCCTTGCAAAGTTTTTCCTTAATGTATGTATGCCACAGAGAAAGTATAAATTAGATATGTCCCTTTTCCTGCGATCAATGCAATACTTTCCTGCAACAAAATCATCTAAAATACTTGTAGAACATGCCTCAAAGGTTCTATTTTTCAAGGAAAATATACAATCATTCATCAAATCTGTGACAAATCTTCGATTTTTCTTATGAACATGTTAAAATATTATTTTTCATTCATTCATTTTACAAATCTTAAGATAGTCCACAGGCAGCAGGCTGTTTGTAAATGTTTCCACATAGGTTTCTGAAAACCTCTCTTCAAGCTCCTTTTCCTTTTTTACTTCTCCACTCGCACAATCACTAAACATGCATTTCAAAATGACATCTACTCCCATGAGTGAGTAGATGCAGATGCAGACAGAGCGTGCGCATGTGTGTGTACATACATATCTATGCAGCAATTTCCCTGTGAAAATGGCATCCCCTTCCACACACAAAAGCTCCTGTCAGAGCAGTAAAGGCAATTCAACCACTAGAAATACAGCCCCAAATAACAATGTGTTTCTTTTGTCACAACATAAAAGGCAAAATAAACCAAAAAAAACCACCCAGTCCATGCACAGAAACAGCCTTAAAGAAATGGCATGCCTCTACATTGTCACAATCACACCAAAGAGCAAAGTGCAAGAGCTGGAAAATGCTAAGAATTAATAGTGATCCCATTTACTCCACGTAAATTTTTTCACTGCCATCAGCCTGCACCTTGTAGATGTCTCCACAGAGCATTTCTCATGAACAAACATGCACACCTCCTTTCACCGTTTTTCCCCCTTCATTAGGATGTGACTGACTCACCATTTTCTTTCAATGTCCACACTCAATGCCTGAGGAGTGAGAATGCTTGGTTCTTACTGCTATTAAAAAAGAAATGGCAAGGCAGACAGGTCTTCATATGATGCTCGCACCTTCGAGCCAGCCCCCTTGGGTCACCCATCTGCAGAACTCACACGGAGCAAAGGTCCCACATACCAAGGGCTTCTGGTCCCATCAATAGGGACAATAGTGCTGTGGCTTCCAATTCCAATATGTGTTTAGCCAACTGTGAAAACCAAAGCTGCAAAAAAACTGCATGTATCCACAGGCTTACATGCAGCACAGCAAACGTGCCTGCGCACACACGTGCCCGTTTGCAGAACTCCTGCTAGAATCTGCACCCTGATTTGCATTATTTTTCATCTTCAGAAGGAACAATAAACAATAAGAATGTTTACAGATCTTGCCAGATCTTACCCACGCCATTGTGAGCTGACAAACAACCTGCCCTTCAAGATAGCAGAACAAAAGAGCCACTGGGAACTACAAGCCCCTAACAAATAGCATGAGCATTTTTAAACCAGCCCCCTCTGGGATGAGATGCCCCACGATGTAGTCCCTCACCTGCTCCTTGTGCTTGCTGCAGTGGATCGGAGATCACACAGTCTGTGAAGACAGTAACCTGCTTCGGGGACCGGCACACCGCCTCTGCCACCGCAGCCCTTGCATCTCACTGCTGACAGCACGGAAGAGCCTCAAAGCCATGCTGGCAACAGCTGCAGCGTCAGCCCGCTGCTTTATGATGGACAAGTTCACGCAGGCTCCGGCAACTCGCACCTCCACCACTGAGCAACTTCTGGCCTCCGGGAATGCTCCCCATACTTCAAGGCTTAAGCCCCAAAAGGTTTTTCCTTTTAAACCCCAAAAGACTTGAAGGGTCTCTCTTTTTTTAAATATTTAAAATAGGAGAAATACAGAAAAGCCTACTGCAAATTAACCAAACTATGTTATGTGCATGTCCAAGTATAATTTTAAATATTTTAGTAGTCTTGATAATCATACAACACGTATAATACGTGGTTCACCTCTATAACTATAATGAAGTTAAAGACCACACTCAGTAGACTACTTCACATTTTGGATATTCTTGAGTTGATTACACACTCATTAGGAATGTAATCCATCAACCAATCAACCAAGTGTTCCGGAAGTTTGACTGTGGGCTAGGCACTCAGGAAAGAAGACAAAGCAGTCATGCTGACCCCGACTCACCCAATTCATCACTTCACAATGATCTGTATTTAAAGTCCCTGTGCCCCACCTCCACTCCTAGCATGGCCCAAGACCTCAGTGCCACAGGCCCCATGCAGGAAGCAGCTGCCCCACTGCTGCTCCTAAGATCCCTTTCCCACTCAGAGAATCTTTACCTTCCAAGTCCTGAGCTCAGCCATCAGGATGGACTTTCTTCTTCCAATCTGTTTCCATCTACCAATTCCCTCATTCACAGCAATTAATCAGACTCCTATTCAGTTCACCAAACAGCACATGCTACTTTTCAGTCTCTAATGATTTATTGCTATTTTTGTAAAAGTAACTTTTTTTTTTTTTTAATCAACACCTACTGGATCTTGAGCACTGCACTGATCCATTTATGATACATCCATTAAGCATTTAAGCAGTCTGCAAGAAAGGCTGCCATGGACTTCCCTATCTTCCAGGAGAAGCTTGGGCAGCCTGAGTACAATGAGGATTTAAACTTAATTTGGAGTTTCAGCCTCAAAGCTTATATTCTTTCCAATATTTTTCATCTCTACCTATTATTTGACCAACTACATGTTCCTGCCACCAAGAGAGGGTGCCATCTAAGGTTCCCCAGGCTGTCTTCATATCCCAAACAAATGTGCAATGTATATTGTGAGTCAACACACATAATAGGAACCCAAAAAGTACCTGGCAGCTGATGATTATATTAACTTCTCAAAAGGTGTGTCCCTAATACAGATGCTTTTCAACTTTGAATAGGATTATGTCCCAATAAACTCACTGTAAGTGGAAAATATCTTACGTTGCAAGTGCCACCGAGTAGTACGCCTCATCACCCAAGCATCCTAGCTTAGCAACATACACACTGTAGACTTGGCTGCTTCCCCTCGAGGGGCTGATGGAGCTGTGGCTGGCTGCCCGCCCCCTCAAGAGAGGACCATAGAGCACACCACAGCCTAGGAAAAGATCGAAATTTACAACTGGAAGCAAGGTTTCTGCTTACTGAGCTTTGCTTTTGCATCATTATCTGTACTTAGAAATGGGGTAAGTCAAAATGCTTTATGAAAATTATGATTTTAAACAAACAGTTCATTTTCAAATGGTTGAAGATTTATTCAGAAAAACTGACAATAGGAGAGTTTCTATATCTCATATCTAATTTCCCCTATTACTAAATCTGACATTAGTATGGTGTGTTTGCTATTATCTGGATGTTGAATGTCTACAAAGACTCATATGTTGAAGATTTGGTCCCCAGGATGAGACTACGGGGAACCTTTAAAAGTGGGGCCTAGTGGGAGGAAATTAGGTCATTGAGGACATGCCCTTAAAGGGAATATGGAAGCCTGGCTTGCTTCATTCCTTTCTTTCTCTCTCTCTCTCTCTCTCTCTCTCTCTCTCTCTCTCTCTCTCTCTCTCTCTCTCTCTCATCTCTCTCTTGCCTACTGGCCATTGAGGCAGGTAGTTTTGCTCCACCACACACCACCACACCATTCTTACCACAGGCCCGAAAGCAATGGAATCATTTGATCATGATGTAGAACCCCCCAAAACTATAATCCGAAATAAACCTTTTGTCGTTATAAGTTAATTATTTCAGGTATTTTGGTATAATGATGGAAAGCTGACTAACAGTTTATCACAATTAATGAACCAATACGAGTGTGTTAATATTAACTCAAGGCCACATTATTCAAATTTTCTTTCTACTTAATGTTCTTTTTCCTGTCCTGGGATCCCATCCAGGCACCACACTGCATTTAGTTATCATGTCTCCTTAGGATCATTTTACCGTAACACTGCTATGAACTGAAAGTCCATATCCCACCCCACCCCCACAATGCAAGGTTAAAACACTAACTTCCAAGGCAATGAAGCTAGGAGGTAGGGCCTTTGTAAGGTTGTGAGAATGAAGTCCTGACAAATGGGATTAGTACCTTTTATAAAAGAGCCTGGAGAGCTTCCTTGGCATTTCCACCACGTGAGGAAACAGGGGAAAGATGTCCATGTATGAACCAGAAAGTGAGCCCTCACCAGACACCAAATCTGCTACTCCCTTGATCTTGGACTTCTCAGTTGCCAAAACTTAAGAAATTAATGTTTGGTTTATAAGCCACCAATCTACTTTTTATAGCAGCCTGAGTAGAATAAGACAGATGACAATTTAGAGGATGATTGTTCAGGCATCTGTAACCTGTTCCCCAACTGGGAACTGTTTGTTTTTTTTCTTTTTTATGATTAGACTTGGGTTGAGTCCTATTGTCATATATGATATTACGGGTACATGCTGTCAGCAGGTCTTATCTCTGCTGACATCAACCTTGATTACCCAGTGGAGTTCGTAAACATCAGCCTTCTCCACTGTAACTTATTCTTTCCACCCGCTTTTCATAATGTATTTGGAAGGAGGGTGCTCTTTCTGAAGGCATGGGGAATTGTATTCCACCTTCTTGAGGGTGGAGTTTCTACAGAAATTGTGTGATATTTCTCTGCATGACAGATTTGTCTATTTTCCATGTATTAATTCATTCAATCAATTCTGTATGTACTATGGGCTCATGGATTCACTTTATGCATTATGTTATACTCACTACTACTTTATTTTGTTGCTTAAGTTGTTCCAGCTTTGGTCACTGTTGGCTTGTGTGTCCCTTTGGCATACCCTGTTATGGTGCTTGGGTTTATTTGCATGTGTTTGAGCATGTCCTTCCTTTCTGGCTCCACAGACTGCTGACGGGTGGGCTCATCCTCTCTATTCTCTGCCCCAGCCCTGGAGGCAGCTCTGGTCTTTTCTACCGGACACCAAACTCTGGGTGTTGACTATGTAAGAATGGTTTCAGGGGAGGAGGTGTAGTACTGGGGATTGAACCCAGGAGCACTCTGTCACTGAGCTGCTATACTCTCAGTCCTTTTTATTTTTTGAGACAGGATCTTGTTAACTTGCTCAAGCTGTCCTAGAACTTATGACCCTCTTTAGTAGACTCTTGAGTACCTGGGATTACATGCATGTACCACCACACCTGACTAGGAATGCATTCTTAAAAGAGATCCCCTAAGAATCATTTCTAAAGAGAAGGCACTTTTACAATATCCATGTTTATAATTTAGGGTGTCCATATATCCACGTTTCTTAGAGTGAGACCTAATAATGTAGGCTTACAAGGGGCTCAGATCTTTGCAGAGACTGTGTAGTATTAATACCATTAAGACATTCAGCCAGGCATATTGGCACAGCCTTATAATTTCAGCTACTTGGGAGGCTAAGGTAGGAGGATTCCAAGTTTGAGACTAGCCTGGGCAACTTAGCCAAAACCTGGTTCAAGACAAAATTATAAATAGATAGCTCAGGTGCGGTGGCACATGCCTGTAATCCCAGTGGCTTGGGAGACTGAAGGAGGATCATGAGTTCGAAGCTAGTCTCAGCAAAAGTGAGGTGTTCAACAACTCAGTGAGACCCTGTCTCTAAATACAAAGTAGGGCTGGGGATGTGGCTCAGTGATCAAGTGCCCCTGAGTTCAATCCCCAGTACCCAAGAACTAAATAAATAAATGGACTTTAAAATCATAAATCTTTGCAATAAACCACATAAAAATGTGCTTTTAAAAAGAAAAATTCCCCCAAAAAGGAACCAAGTTACCACCTAGCACCTCCACATTCCAAAATAACTGGCCCTCCTCACTTCTCCAACAGTCTTAGGGAAGCCTTGTACCTTACCTTTTCAAGTCATTTCCCATGAACTGAGCAGCAAGCCTGGCCCTTGTGGTCCAAGGACAATCTTCCCTAACCCATCTATGCTGACACAAACACGGCAGAGCATCCCAAAGGAACCTGCACTGCACTGACAGCTCCATGCATTCTCATGCTGCAAACACACAAAACCTCCTGTACTCGGGTGGATGAAGCAAACTTCCCCAAATTAAACCACCACACCAGAGGTTAGGAAAAGGTGATGATATCATGCTGTGAAGCCTCTTTGAAAACATCCATACACACTTCTATACACACTAGAAGCACACTCATTAGGACCATCTCTTCTGCGCCTGGACTAAATTCTCCATGACTGACAAACCTTTGCCGTGGAGGGACATGGCCAGATAGGAAATACATTCAGCTTTGGGCACCTTATCTGTTGCAAGAACTCAGCCCTGCTGATACAGTGAGAAAGCAGTCACAGCAGTCTATGAGCAAGTGGGCTGCATGCCAATAAATCTGTATTTACAAAACGAAGCAATTGGCCAAGTTCGGCCTGTGGGCCATAGGCTGCCGACCCTTGGCTGAACCAAAGGTTGCACAAGCCTTTCTTCTGTTGCATCATCTGCATACCTGCTTCCCCAGAACTCAAAATCAGGGTGTTGAAAGATGTTTTCCCATAATTTTCTACGCAAAGGAGAAAGTCGTTTGGCTTCCACATTCACCTCTTCTTCTAAGTGAATCTTACCCAGATCCTTCAACCTTGTATGGTCCCACAGCGTTCCACTGGATGCCATGCAAAGATTTGAGTGTGCCATAGGAGAGAGAGGATCATTAACATCATATACCATGAGACCCATCCTCCTCCTGATTTAGAAGGTGGTCCAAGGTGGGATGTGAGATGCAGCCTGGGATTTGCTTACTAGAGGGGAAACAGAAGAGAAACTAGAGGGAGAGGACCCCATATGAGAACCAGCTTGAGAAGATACACTGCAGCTTGGAGATGTTCTATCTAAAGATCTAGAACTCTGCTGTTCCCAAGTTCCTAACGTGGGCCTGGTGAGAGATAAAGCAATATGTAAAAGAGAACCAGGAGGCAGGATGACTCAGAAATCCAGGCGGACCTGAAGACAGGTGGCCAGGCGAGTTCCACAAGCCCAAACCCACGTCTCTGACTGACTCATAGAGCTTAGATGTTTCCCTCATCTTGGTTCCTGCATTAGGAAAGCGGGGTAGAAAACTGGGAAAGTGAAGAGAAAGACCTTGTGACTGTTGGGTATTAGTGATAGTGTGGATACTGTGCCCAGCTAAGGGACAAATGGAGGCTGAAATCCTGCCAAGTTCCTCTTAGCAGGCTGATAAGGAAGACAACCAAGGACTTGAAATGGCTGCTTCCACACCAAAAGGATGGCGCTAGAAGTCACACCAGGAATATGCATTTCTGAGAGCCCAAACATTCATCATCTGTATCCTTTACAAAGGTTGTCACCCTCTGAATGAGTCACTTAATGCACAGACTCACTTTAAGGTAAAAAAGAGCTTTTTTTGTGGATTCCCCATATTGAGGTTTTTTTTTAAATTATTTTAAAAAATATTTTTAGTTGTAGATGGACACAATACCTTTATTTACTTATTTATTTTTATGTGGTGCTGAGGGTGGAACCCAGTGCTTCACATGTGCTAGGCACGTGCTCTACTGCTGAGCTACAGCCCCAGCCCAAGATTTTTTTTTTAATTTTTTTTTTAGTTATAGATGGACACAATGTCTTTATTTTGTTTATTTATTTTTATGTGGTGCTGAGTGCCTCACACGTGTGAGGCAAGCGCTCTGCCACTGAACCACCACCCTAGCCCCAAGATTTTTTTTAATTGAGATAAAATTCATCCTTGGAATACGCAGACTATATTGGTTTTGAGGATGTTCACCGAGTGATGCAGCTATCACTACTACCTAATTCCAGAACATTTCTACCAATCCAAAAGAAATCTCAATCTCATTAACAGTCTCCACACCCCTGCCCTCCATCCTTACCCCCTGGCTAATCCTCTTCATGGATTTGCCTATTCCAGTTTATATAAATGGAATCATGTGCTATATGGCTTTGAATATTTTTATTAAATTGTTAAATGTCTAAATAAAATCTGTTTTATATTCCTTTTTTTAATAGCTATTAGACTACAAGCATAAAACTAATTTGCAAGGTATATGCAAACAAAATAATAAAGCCACTGTTCACAGGACTTGCTCAAAGTGTTATATTTGAGAAAAGCTGAGCTCAATGTTCTTTCAGGCGACCATTTTGTCACCATGCACAAATCACTCCTTTTTCTTCTCCTTCCTTTCTCCTGGATTCTTACAGGGCTGGAGGTCATAGTGAGCTCTGTGGGAGGGAAACGGGCTCAGCGTGGCCTCAGGGAACCCAGACTTAGCACAGGCATGTGGCTCTAATGTCCTCCTGCAGGATTCCCTTGGGTTTGAGGCAGCTTAAAAAGGACTTGGACATATCTGAATGCAGTTTCTATTTATGTTGAGGACAAGGTGATTCAAAGAACTCTCTTCTAGTCGGGGGTGGTGGTGTCTGCCTATAATACCAGCGACTCAGGAGGCTGAGGCAGGAAGATCACAAGTTGGAAGCCAACCTCGGCAACTTTGCGAAGCCCTAAACAACTTAGTGAGAAGTTGTTTCAAAATGAAAAATACAGGGGCTGGGGATGTGGCTCAAGCGGTAGCGCGCTTGCCTGGCATGCGTGGGGCGCTGGGTTAAATGTTTTCTTGGCTTTCCTACTATTCAAATAGTAGTGAAATCCTTCAAAATGGAATGGAACCACACACACACATACACACACACACACACACACACACAAAAATGACGATGTTATGTCCACTGAAAACTAAAAAATAAATATTAAAAAATTCTCTCTCTCTCTTTTTTTTTTTAAAAAGAGAAAGATACAAAAGGGCTGGGGGATGTGGCTCCGTGGTTAGCACCCCTAGGTTCAATCCCTGGTAACACACACACACACACACACACACACACAAAGAACTTCATTTCACATATGTAGAACCTTCAGAAAATGGGTATTTTCTGAGATTAACTGCAAGAATCTAACAACCACTTAAGACACGAGTCTGTAAGATTCTTTCAACATTAAAATTAAATATATTTCAGGAGGGACTGTGACATGAGTACAGGGTTTTTGCTCAGGGGTGATGAGAATGTTCTGGACCCAGAGAGTGATGTACAAGCCTGTGATGGTCTTGTGAGAGAACGCAACCTTAGTGAGCCTTCAATTCTCTAACAATATCACCAGATAACGCTGGTTTCTCATATACAAAATCTAGCACACACAGAAAGCAGCTAAGGAAAAATCCACTGCAATTAAAAGTTCCTGTGCCCACACTCAAAAGAAAGAGGCTGCCTGGATTTGCAGCCTGTTTCCCAGAGCTCCTAAAATCAAACGATGCTGAAGGATGCCTAGGTGACAGGAAGCATAGAAGGAATGGGTCAACTGAGCCAGGATCCTCCCTGGTCATCAGGTGTGGCCTCTGTAGCCCTTCGCCTTGCTTATCTCTGCAAGGCAGACTTTCAATCTTTCTCTGCTTCTGAAACATCTACTTTATACCATGGCTCATTCATGTTATTATCCTGGCCATTCTTGCTATAATACCCTCTTGTTCTAGGTACTAAGGACTGAACACAGGGATGCTCTACCACTGAGCTACATCCCCAGTCGATTTTGTTTTTTATTTTAAGACAGGATCTCACTAAGTTGCTGAGGCTGACCTTAAACTTGTGATCCTCCTGCCTTAGCCTCCCAGTTGCTGGCATGACAGGTGTATACCACCACACCTGGTGCTATTATGCCCTCTTAAAGGCTGCACCTTCTGCAGGAGTGGGACCACATGGCCAACATTCACAATCCAGGGATGAGAGTTACTTATAATGCTAACACTGGGTAATCCTGCAGGTCCAATGAAGGAGTTCACTACTATTTGAATAGTAGGAAAGCCAAGAAAACATCTATGAGGGCAGTAGATATAGCTTAACAGAAGGGCACCTGCCTGGCATGCATGAGGCCCTGGGTTCAGTCCGCAGGACCATAAAAATAAATAATAAGTAAAAATAATAATTAAAAAAATCTTTGAAATAGGATGCCACAGAGGGTCCCAATCAAGAAACAGGAACCTGATTTCACAATTTTGTTCTAGAATTAAAACAAAAGCACCTAAATTAAACACTGAGCCATGAGAGGCCACAAGAATTAAAAGGCAAAGATGATCCCAAGAATAGTGAGTGATGGCTTTGCCAATGACTTTGCCAATATGAATAATAGACATATAGAGTATTTAAATTCCTACAGCCTCACAAGTGGGTGCCTGTACTACCTCGGCCCCACTGGGCGGGGCACTCAACCAGAACACAGGAGTGAGCTGGAAGAACCTATAGGAGGTGATGGATACAGGTGGGTTTCTGGAGAAAGGCAAAAACTCAATTACAGGCAAACTCATGGTCAACTGAAAAGAGTGAAAGCAAGTAGTCAACAAAGAGAAGAGACCAGAGTAGCTTCCTATATATACCAGAAGGAGCTCCTCCATCCAGAAAGAGGCCATAGTAGACTCCAGGCAACTTACCTGGCTATAAGGGGAGCTCTTGTGTAGTCACCAGAGGCAGGGCACTGGGGAAGGAAGGGGCATCTGTCCCCAGGGCTGTGGATTCTCTTGGGAGAGCAACCACCAGCCCACAGACCCGAAGTCACTCGAAAGCTAAAGTAAACTGCACAATTTAGGTTCCTATGTCAATGAGACTTTTCCCCCATGCAGTACTGAGGCTCAAACCCAGGGTCTCACAAATATTAGGCAAGTGCTGCACCACTGAGTTACACCCTCAGCACGGCTTTCTATGTCAGAACCCAATCAGAAAGCCGAGGCCACAGTCAGAAATGCTGCTTGTAGAAGACTCTGCTTCCCTGCCCCACTTAGATGTCGGAGTTAAATCATCATCTGTATTTTCTTCCCATTTCCCTCAGCACTGGCACTGCATGCAGCTCATGATTCTTTCCCTACCTCTGCATGCCTCCTCTTCCACATGGAGTTTGGTGGGCCTCCTTTCTCCTCCCTGACCTCAGACCCTGCAGCCCTCAGACTGTGGTCCTACAAACTCTTCCTTCCAAATAATGAGGAGTCACAAGAGCAAATCAACAAGTAAACAAAACAGTGGCCTCTAGTCCTGGATCTAGATCTCTTAAGTCCAGATGAGCATAAATAAAAGGGGAAAATGTAGTTCTAAATTAAGGCAGAAAAACAAACCCACCAGTCTCATGCTACGCCTTCTTCCTATGGATACTGCCAATCATTTCAGGGATGATGGCGTCCTGCTCGCAAATGCTCTCTGCACAAAAAGAACACACCTGCTCAGGGGACTTCATTGCGTGGGACTGAAGCTCTGTGGAGGATGCTGCTCTGCCCTGAAAAAATGCCGAGCTTGAGTTTCGCCTTGTTATCCCAACCCATCCAGGACAGGCTACCTAATTACCTAGCAAAGCAGTTCAGAATGGAAAGCTTCAATTGCCCCTTAGCTAACTGAAGGCCAGCAACAGCAAATGTCTGACCTGAAGCAACAAACATGGGGTAGAGCCTGGATGATAAAGCTGTTACTTATTTTGAATTCTACTTAGAGCTGGTTGTATAAATGAACAATCAGTCTTCCCATTAATCATCTCTCAGGGAAAACATCCAAGATGACAACCCTCAGGGTTTAGTTTATGAATTTTATGTTAAAGCATAGTTTTCCCCCTAAAGACCTCTATTTCACATGTACTCAGTTTTTTTTTAACTATATTGGGATTTAGGAGATACACTCTTATTCTTCCCCTCTCCTTCCATCTGTACCAACAAAATGCAAGCCTGGGGTTAACGCCAGCCTGTTAGCACTTGGCAGTGGCTCCCTTAGGCGGAGGCGGAAGTGGCTGAAAGAAGTCAGGGAAGAGGGATTCTGCCAGCCCACAGCCTAGGAGCCGCCCCCAGCTCAGCTTCATCTTCCAGAGCTTCCCAGAATACAATGCTCATGAAAGATGTTCCAATTTGAGAAAAAAAGTATTGCATCTTTGTTCTCTTACAGGGTATCAATCCAGAAAATATGTTCATCTTTTGAGACGTTTATATCTTCTTGATTCTAAATCAAGAGCATAAAGATAAGTAAAAGCCTGTTATACTTAACTGGCATGTAAACTACAATCTTAGTAAAACTTGAGCAAACAAAATATGCCACCGGGGGTGGTTATTCACAATGATCAAGAACTAACTCAAGGAGAGTCAATTTATCTACCACTCATACATCCACTAACCCAATCTTCCAATCATCTATCTGTCCATTCACTTATACACCCCAACTATCCAGCCAGCCAGCCACACCTATCCATGTACCCATCTACTCATCCATCCATCCACTTACTCTTTCATCTATCCAACCACTAATTTCCCATCCATCCACCCACCCACATACCTATCTGTTCACCCATCCACCCTTCCATCCATTCAATCACTCATTTTCCCAAACCCATTCATCCATCAATTCATATACTCTTATTCATCCACCCACCCACCCTTCTATCCATCCAACACCCATTTTCCCATCTATACATACATACATATACCCATCCATTTATCCACCCATCTATCCTTCCAACTATAAGCCCACTCATCCATCCATCCATCCATGCATGCGTGTAACTAACCATTCATTCACCCACCCACCTGAGGAATGTCCATCCAACTGTTCACTCATCCATGTGTCCCTTAATCAGTCCACTCATCCAACCAACCATTTATTCATTTATTTAGCACCCAATCTGTGTAGGAACTGTGTGATATACAGGGTATTGAAAAATGAAAAAGTAAAATCCTGGTCTTCCAGGAGCTATCAGTCTGGTCCAGAAAGAGTGAAGAGGCAGCTCCCAGAAAACAGGAGAAGGGTGTGGCAGATACATTCAAATAGGATATTTGCCATCCTCCCCAATCCATCCCAGTCTGCAGAGGATGCCATTGTTCCCAATGCAACAGGCACCCACTTTGAAAGTTAACACAGAATAATTACAGAACCAGAAGGGGTGTGCATTTCTAAGGTTGTAGTTACACACTGCTGTAAAGCCCTTCACACAGATTTTGCCAAATCCCCATCTCCATTCATTTAAAATGTTTCCCCATAAGTTCTAAACGTGAAACCTCATCAGCTCAATGATGAAATGATTGAGAGTTGAGAACAAAAGCAACTGAATTTTTTAGTATGAAGACATAAGGGAGCCAGGCACAGTGGTGCATGCCTATAATCCCAACAGCTCACAGGCTGAGGCAGGAGGATCATGAGTTCAAAGCTAGCCTCTGCAATAGCAAGGCACTAAGCAACTCAATGAGAACCCGTCTTTAAATAAAATACAATATAGGATGGGGATGTGGCTCAGTGGTCAAGTGCCCCTGAGTTCAATCCCCGGTAAACCACCCCCCCACACACATATACACACAAAAAGACATAAGGGAGAAGCAGGGACATCTCTCCAAGTGTTACATGCCGAATTGTGACTCCTTTCTAAATTCGTATGTTGAAGCCATAACCCCCCAAATCTCAAACTACAACATTTTGGAGGGAGAATCTTTAAAGAGATGTTTAAAATAAAATGAAGTCATTAGGGTAGGTCCTAATCCAATCTGTTTTTTTAAAATATGAAGAGGAGATTAGCACACACAGACAAAAGATCACATGAGGACACAGAAGAATCTACAAGCCAAGGAGAGGTCTCAGGAGGAACACAGTGCAGCTTAATAGCAGCCTGCCAGCCTCCAGAACTGTGAAAGGATCAATGTAACAGCCCTAGGGAATACACACACCCTGTCTTGGAGGGAAGGCCAGTGGCAGGGTGTGGCCCTTTGCAAGAAGCAGACCCTACTGGGGTCTGAGCTTGAGGACCTGGTACAAAACCTCAGAAAGCTGCTGTGGAAAGACCAGGCAGATGAGATCTGTGAGGCAGGTCATTAGGGTCAGCTGGGGTAAGTGAAAGCCACTAGATCTGCTCCCTTGGGTCCAATCACTACTGTAATCTGCCCAAACGCCACAGAACTCTCTCCTCTGACTTCTGATGCATCATAGAAAGTTTAAAAGATTTATAATTACAGGTCACCCCTTCAGTTGCAAATATTTGTGACATTCTTTCCCTCCTACACTGGGAGGCTCTATAGGATCCTGAACCTCACAAAAGATGTTATCTCCATTTGACTTGGATGAACGCCAGCAAATACAAATAATTCCTAACATTGTTCTTCATGTTATTCCCAACAGAAGGCAACAAAAACCATTTTTTATTTGCATCAGTTATCAAGTTAGTAATTTATTCATTATAAAAGCATGTTTTACTTTAAACTTGTGCACTTTATTAGGTATCTTTATATCTTCACATAATAGACTTTATTTCTATTATTATAAACTTTTATTTCTATAATTTTCACACTTAACTTTTCTTTTTTCTTTTTTTTAAATTGAGCTAGGCGTGCTCTATTACCAAGCTATACCCCCAGCCCTTTTTTATTTTTCAGATCAAGTCTCACTAAAATGCCCAGATCGGCCTCAAACTTGCCACCCTCCTGTCTTGGCCTCTTGGGTCACTGGGATTATAGGTGTATATTACAACGCCAGCTTCACATTTAATTTTTCAAGCATATTCTTTCTTGCTGATCCTTCAGAAAATTAAACAGTCCGTGGGAAAAGCTGAAAATGACTTTTTAATAGTCATATTTTAGAATTTCATTGGGACTTGCTGCTCTTAAAAGCACACACACACACAATAATTCTGAAAATTGCTGGGTTTGTAGCTCAAAAGCAGGCGGCTTCTGGAACTAATTTCTTCAGAGTGTTTATATAGTCTGCTGGAAGACACAGCTATGATTTTACAAAAGCACATGGCCCCTCCTTTCTTCCTCCTGACCCTCTCAGTATGGATAGTGCTACTTTTGCACACAAATAGGATGCACATTATCCCTGTTAGCAGTGACAGTCTCTATGCACAGGAGTGGAGCTATGCCCCAACCACCATGCGTGTCCTCTGCACAGTTTAAATGCTCATGGCATGGAGCAGAGTGCAGGAGCAGAGAAAGCACCATGTGTGCAGAGGTAGCTGCCAGCCCCTGCCAGCCGTGCACTGCACAGCTGGCCCCACAACTGCAGAGGCGCCTGGAAGCCAGCTTTGCAAACAGACCACAGCTGGCATATGGCACGTGACTCACTCAGAAGCCACAGTAATAAAGCTGTAATTGTGCTCCTCAGACACTGCTAAGTTCTGTAGGTGGATTATTCACCAGCTTCTCTTACCCTGGGTTCATTTTAGCCACGCAGACTGATCTGTAATTGCAGGGGCTTCCTACACAGGCACACACTCAGTATCAATCCTGTTGCCTCAGAGTCACATAAGTATTGGATCTTTTTGTATGAAGTTAATAGCATTCAGTTTCAAGCCAAATGAAATAAAATCCCATCACATAGGCTCTTGAAAGTAAACATCTAAACTGGCTATTTCTGCAAAGGAACCTGAGCGTTGGGGCCAGCATTTAATTTGAACATTGCACCAATCAAACAAGATTCCCAAGACAAGAGAAAAATCCTCTCAGATCTCCATCCGTGTATTTATTCCCATGTGTCCATCAGCCCTTATAAAGCAAGGTTACACCATATCCTCTGCAAAGATGCACACTCTCCTCTCCTGCCCTCTTCATGCAGAAAAGTCAGGATTATGGTATATATTTAATCCAAATCCCATCCTCCCACATCTAAACAGCTGTCTGTGCAACTGCCTAAAATCATGGAGGCAACACTAGCACCCTGCTGCCACCAACTTACTTGACTTCTATTTTCAATCTCAAAATTAACTCATTAAATCAGTCCAATGTAGGAAGGCTTGCCTTACTCCTTTCTGAATGAGAATCCTTAGATGCAACTGCAATTGCATCTGAGACCTTGGCCCACAAACACAGCTGTGTGCGGATGGATGGTGAAAGCATCCTTTCAGCCGTAGCCTTCTGTACAAAGCACTTAGTTTCAAGTATGCTAAACTGGACTTTACATATTGTTCCCATAAAGCATCTCACTACACAGAAAACACAGCATGTATTTTAAGAACAAAAATGCCACCATGGCAATGCTTCTTTGGGCAGGGCTAGGGGGCACACGGGCTCTGCTCAGAACTCCAGGGTATCATGGGGGTCAGAAATCATGCTTGGTTACAGTTACTTTGGGTTTGGGAAACACTACACAGCCCATGTCAGCCCGGCATTCACCATCCATTAAAAAAAAAAAAGTCCCCAAGTCATCTTTTTAGCAACCCCAAATCTAAATTTCACCTACCGTACAGCAGACTGTCCCTCCTCAGCACAGACTGTGGAGAGAACTGCTTCTTGATGCCCACTCGGCTCCTCCGACTGCCTTCGCGGCTTGACAGCCACTTCCTGCAAAGGCAGCACATGAGACAACCAGTCACCAGGCTGCTCTCCTAAGACATCTCATCTGTTATTAGGAAACCCCTCATTTGTGGGTTCGCCCTGCACGCCTGTCCCACAACGCCAGTGACGCTGCCTGTTGTCTCGGACTGAGACCCAGCCACGGAGCATGCCCATTCAGCTCTACAAAGCGTTTCATTGAGATGACTGACCTAAGACCCCAGCATCCACTTCTGGACAGGAAATAGAACTCCTACATGAAGCCTGTGAAACCATGTGACACACTGGTCAAAAGAAATCAAACAAAAGACAGCTGGTCACAAGTCATCGTGGACTTGTCCTAGGACTTGTTGGAAGCTAGAATTCTTCACTCTTGACTGAACAAGCACAGAATTCCCAGAGGTCACTCTAACAGCCCAAAGCCAGGCAGCAAGGGAGCAGAAACAAAATCTCGCAGTGTCTGCATGGGTTCTCAGCACCAGGTGGCCTCCATGCACATTCTGGACACCCTGCATTAAGGCTATTACTGGTTCTTTTACAGGTGACTGCATCTGGCCAGGCATGATGGCGCATGCTTATAACCCACACTACCTGGGAGGCTAAGGCAGGAGGACAGCAAGTTTGAGGCCAGCCTGGGCAACTGAACAATAGTGTGCCTCAAAATAAAATATAGCTCAGAGGTAGAGCACCCCTGGGATCAATGCTCAGTATGGAGAAACATACACACACACACACACACACAAAGAAACAATCTATTACTGCAACAATGTTTTTCTCTGAAACATACAGATGCAGATGGAATAAGCAGAAAAAGCAGATAGGGGTCTGGGATTGTGGCTCAGTGGTAGAGCGCTCATCTAGCACGTGAGAGGCACGTGAGAGGCGCTAGGTCGAATCCTCAGCACCACATAAATATAAATAAAATAAAGGCAAAAAGAAAAAGCAGACAGAAGGACAGGGAGACAGAAGAAAGGGAGAGGGAAAGATTGTGGACTTTGAAGTACTAATACGAATATGTGGTTTTCAAGAAAGATAGGAGTTAATGCTCAACATCAAAACTGTCACTTAAAATAGTGCAATAGTTCACTACATTTTTAAATCCACTTTGTCCCACAATAATCCTAAGAGTGCTTATAAATTTTTTAAAAAGATAAATATTAAGTGGCATCAATGTTTGACAATTGGCTATCAGATGTTAAGCCCTTAGCTAAAACACGTGTTTTCATTTCAGAGGGGTGCATTACCATTTTCTAAAGCACTCTCTCCCACCCTGTCCAGCTCCCCAAATTCCTTGTTTAGCATGAAGGTGGGACAACTAGTTAAGGGGAAAGACTGTGAAGCAAGGGATTCGGAAAAGGAGGCTAAGAATAGTGTTTTACACTTCCATGCAGGTGCCAATTCCGTCTCTAAGGCCCTCTCACCTGCAGTGATACAGGCCATCCTATTCTGGGTACGTCCTGTAGATGTCTCAAGGTCAAGGCTGGGGCAGACTAGACCCTTGCTCATAGCAGGATGCTTACCTGTGTGTAGTGGTCTGTGGGTGGTGACGACCGGGACCTTTCATGGACGTACTGTGGCCTGTGGTGCTGGTCCAAACCCACATCTAAAATGTCATCTGCTGAGTGATACCGCCCAGCACTCTTGGCCTCCAGGGGCTTCCTCTGCTCCTTCCAAGAGGCTTGGTACTCTGCAAAGGTCCCAAGTCTCTGAGGTGGGTCCAATTTCCCGAACTTTTCTGCTTCCCTGTGACCACTGAGGATTTCTCCAAAGGAAGTGGCACGAGACCTAGTCTGGAACCCAGAGTCTGCCCCCTCACTCCTGTGGCCTGCTGTCCGCGGCCTCTCCACCTTCTCCCTCGGGACTCCACATAGAGCTTGTCTCTGGCCTGGTCTCTGGAGGAGGGGTTTGCTTGTTTCCTCAAAAAACTTCCACCGGTCAGCAAATGTGCCCACAGTATCCTCGGGTGAGGTGGGATGCTGGTGAGGGCTGCAATCCACCGAGAGCCCCACCTCATTCATTTTCTCTGGTTCAGAGTACGACTTCAGTTTCTGCTCGGCTGTGAACCGTTTCCGGCCTCCAATACGAGGAACGTGGGGCATGCCACCTCCAGATGAGGGTGGCTTGGCCAGTCCTGCCTCACAGAAGTGGGGGACAGAGTTTGGCTCCTGAGGGAATGAAGATAAGGTGCTGTGATCCCCAGTCCTGTGTTCTAGTGACCCGGGATACTGGTCCACTGGGTTGGGGTCTAAATCCCGGCGCTTAAAGGAGGTGGCTCTCAGGACCCGTGCTTGGGCCTCTTTCAGGTGGTCTTTATAGGTGCTAGAGAAGGAACCTTCTAGGGTGCTACCCACCTCAGCTGTCCAGCTGCTGGCACTGTCCTCGGCCTCACTGGCTCCAGCCAGCGTCACCGTGCTCTTGCTTTTCTGCAGCTTGGCTCTACGCATCTGGATCTCATTCCTCAGAGTGGTGGCAAATCGGTCACTTCTCCGTGTTGGCTTACCCACCTGGGCATCGAATGGCGGTAGCTTCTCAGTGCCACCATCCTGGCCATTCTCGGGCTGGCACATCCCCTCCTGGGTCAGGGAGTGCAGCATGGGTGTCCTCTGGCGGGAGATTCTGCTGCTCTCTCCCTCCGCCCACTGGAAGCCCTCAGCTGTCTTCTGTGGACTGGCTTTCTCAGCACGGCTGGCTCTGGGAGGCTCTTGGATTCCCGAGAAGCAGCCTTCGGCCCCTGAATCCAGTAGGGGACACTGCTCTCTCTCCGGGGCATCCAGAGCCTGCTCATGCTGAGGTAGGTAGCATCGTGGGCTCTGGCCCATCAGGTGTGTGGGAGCATGCTCCAGGGCTCCCGAGGCTGCATCCGAAGGCCAAGACTCCCCACGGAGCTTTGTCACCTGGGTGCTTCCCTGCAGGGGCTGCCTGGCAGGCACGCAGTAATAGTGGCTCAACCCACCACTGTCCACCTTCTGGTTGGCAGCACCGGGCCACCTCCCCACAGAGGGGCCGTCATCTTGGTGGTGTGTGGCAAGAGGCTCCTGCCGACCTCCAGAGAGGGCCACCCGCTGCAGTTCCTTTGGTGACACAGGGGCCCTGTGGCTTTGGTCACTGCATTGGCGCAGGTGCTGACCCCCAGGGTGAGGTTGCCGGAAATGCACCTCTGAGCCGAACAGCCTGTCGGGAGCCCCTAGAGAACTGCCTGCCCTGTCATCTAAGCACAGCCAACCACAGTCCGTGTGGCCCTCCAGCGGGTAGCCATGGCCTCCCACTTCCTTCCCACTACTTGGGCATACCAGCCTTCGCCGATCAGTCCTCTCTGGTCTCCAATCACTTCGGGGTTGAGCCCGAGCCAGGGCTGTAAAGTGCTGCGTGGTGGCTGCCTCTGAGAATGGAGGGCCTTGCACCTTCTCATGGCTCTTGGTGGCAGCAAAGCTATCACTGCGCAGAGGAGGTGGGGGAGGAGGGGGGGAAGAAGAGTTTTTTTTCTTGTCAGGAACATACCAAACTGGCCCAAAACTGGATCTCCCAGAAGTGGCCAACTTAGGCTCAGCATTGTCCTCTGGCCAGGGGCTTTTACTGCTATCATTAGGTATCCTGGCTGGGAAACACAGTGACCTGTCCTCTGGGACCTGAGGATCACTCATGGCCTGGCCTTGCCGGCTGCTATGCCTAGAGGCCTCCCAAAGGCCAACTTTGTAGAGGATGTTCTCTGCAGACGAGGCATCGGCCTTGGGCAAAGTGTGGTCAGGGGTGCTGGAGCTGGTGGAAAATGAGCCGTAAGCTGAGTCCCTCTTGCTGTGGCTGCTCAGGTGGTCAATGCTGCTGTTGGACTTGGCAGCTGAGAGGCGTCCAGAGGGCTGGGAGGAGTGGTCCAGGCTATCCACGCTCCCCAGGGAGCTGAAGTGGTCAGAAGTGCGCTGCAGGTTCGTCTGCTCCCAGGAGCCAGACAGGTCATGGGAGGAAGAACTAGAAAAACAAGAAGAATGATTTGCTTTAGCATCCAGTGACAACAAAGGACAAGATCAGAGGGCAACGGAATTGTGAACAGAGCTGGCTGGCACTCTGTGGATGAAGATGCTGGATGATAACTTCTTAATGTAAGATTCCCTGGGTCTGAGATTTTAGTTTGGCACATCTCAATTGTGGCTTGGTGAGATGCTCTGAGAGCAGGCTGAAGAGACTATGTCCTACCTGCTTTTAAACAGACCCCTTGCAATGCCAGCACATTTCCCAACTTCATGCCTACATCACTAGGAGGCAATGCCTCGATGAACACTCCTATGGCCCATCAACAGCTAACTGTAGGTGTTGGTAAATGATAATTCATGAGCTAAGTAAGAGTGGTTCTGTTCTTATCAAATGGTCAAGGCAAAAGAAATCAAAGGCATAATATTTCTCCCTTGTAACCTATGAAAATTATATGAAATTCAAAATTCACTTCATAAATGAAGTTTTCTAGAGCACAGCTAAACCCATTTGTCGACACATTGGCTGTAGCTGCTTTGGCACCACCATAGCAGAGTGAATAAGTGGCAGAGATTGTCTGACCTGAAAAGCTAAAAATATTTACTATCTAACCCTTTAAAGAATGGCTTTCAGACCCCTGTTTCAGTGTATGCAATGATTTTCTGATTCCCCACTTTGTTTTCCCCTTATAGTACCAGAGATTGGGCTATGTGTATGTTAAGCAAGCACTGTATCACTAAGTTATATACCCAGTTCTTTATTTTGTTTATTCATCCTCACATGTATGAGACAAGTTCTCTGCTACTGAGCTACAACCCCAGCCCACACACCCAGTTCTTTTTTTATTTTTTTGGTCTACCACTGAGCTACATCACCAGACCCCTGTTTTTTGAGAAGGGATCCTGCTAAGTTGCTGAAGCTTGTCTCAAACTGCCATCCTCCTGCCTTGGCCTCCGAAGGAGCTGTGATTACAGACGTGTGCCATTGCACCCAGTTCCAAAGATTCTTATTATGGATTATTCACCCAAAGGAAGTAAACAGATGAGAACAATTTTAAAGTTAAAAAAGAGACTTTAGGGATAACATTTCTTTTCCAAACCCAAATATCAGAGTATGATTAGCTCTTCTCTAAATGCTCAGTTGATTTGATATTTAAAAGAAGCAACAGGCTTTCCCAGCAAGATCATATGCTGCTTGTGTTCAGGTAAATGATTAAACCTTGTGATTCACTAGTGCTATACACGAACAACAAAAATCACATATTCCTAATCAGGATGATGTCTAAGAAGGAGGAATAAAGGGTTGATCAAGATATTAAATATTCTCTGACATAGTAACTCTATGCTAGGACTCATATATCTTAATGATACAGATATTCATCCAGGATATTAGATTCTTCCCTTGAAGTTTCACAAAGCTGTGCTATTCATGCTTCAAGCAAGAAAAAAAGCCAAATTAGGTTTGGGGAGAACAAGGATGGGAAAGAAGGCAGTATGACAAGCACAAGGGTGTAGTGAGGAGAATGGACTGGCTGGTCACATGAGGTTTTTAATACTGCATCCTCTTAAGGGCAGAAGCAGCATCACCAGAAACACTGCATGTTCCTGAAATTCTCCCACCAGGGACGATTCTTCCACAAGTTCTTAATTCCAGGCAGACAGAAACAACACTAAGTACAGTTTCCACACAGATGTGGGCAGTACTCATTTCTAATTAAGAGCTGCCAGCTGGGCATGATGGTGCATGTCTGTAACTGCTGTGACTCAGGAGGCTAAGGCAGGAGGACCATAAATTCGAAGGCAGCTTCAGCAACTTAGCAAGACCCTAAGCAACTTAGTGAGACCCCATCTAAAAAAGAGGAGTGAGCAGGGATGTCACTCAGTGGTTAAGCTTCCCTGGGTTAAATCCCTAGTTCGGAGGGTGGGGGTGTTTAGTCACATAGACTAAGTGGAGATGCTATTAAAGTCACTTAGTTTTGAAATGAAAAGCCCATTTTTCACTTAAGTTTCATGACTCAGTTGAGAATCTATGGCTTTTCAAAAATACCAACCTCTCACTACCTTAAACAAGTAATAAATACTGTATTTGAGAGGTAATTCCTTCACACTACTTCAGTACTTTTCTTTGTAGTTTTGCAGCTAACATTTATTAATAGCCAAAAATGGATTTTGAAATGGTTATGTTAGCTTCAAAACACACACACACACACAAACTAACAAGCACATGGATACACTTGCACACTCAAATACAAGTATACGTAGATACACACAGATATGCACACATATATGCTTACAGGCATACTCACACATGCATGAGGATACATACACGTGTATAAACACACACATCCCAAAACTATGCTATCTGCCACTAACACCCTGACACGTGAGAGAAAGCATGCTTGCTTATTGTTGCACTGTCATTTATTTTCATTAGTATAGTTGTTTTCCACCCTCACCCATGTGCCTCCTTAGTGAAAAATTCAGTTCTAACTCTACTCAAGCATTGAGTTTTCCGATGAGAAATGTCAAAGTCATTCTAAAGTCAAGAAGCACACTGGAATATCTGAGCATCTGCAGACTATTACAGATTTTACATCCTCCTGGAAAATGGGCATCTACCTCGCATGGTGTCGGCTGTGCCAGGAAGGGCAGCCACTGGCAGCAGGGAACTGAGAGGAGACTGGCTCAGGGTGTCCATCGGAGAACTTGGTGGCGTGCCAGGAGTGAGGCCTCCAGCTCAGCTCACTCCTCCTGGAAAAGAATGCAGACACGTGAGGGAATTTGACACCCTAGATGCATTTGTGCCAAGACAGGAGCCCAGGAACAGAAATCAGTTGCACCTGTCCGGGAGGGATCTGCAGCACCCCGTGCTTCCCACCATATCCATGCACGCAGGCTTATTCATTTCAGATTTTATGAGTGATCCTTTTGCCCAAAAGCAGAGTGGCAATCACAAGCTCCAAAATGTGAAGCAGTTCTCCAAAAATACATGCAATTTGGGCTGGGGTTATGGCTCAGTAGTAGAGCATTTGCCTGGCACATGTGAGGCACTAGGTTCGATTCTCAGCACCACATATCAATAAATGAATATAAAAATATAAAGGTTCGTCAACATCTAAAAAACATTAAAAATGTATATATGCAATTTGTCAATTAAGACATTTATACATGTAAAAAATAAATAAAATTTATTCCAAATAACTAAGTAAACAAAACTTGCCCTCTCCCTTCCCCCTGTAATATAGAATGCAAACACATTTTCCTGTCTTTTGTAGTATAACTTTGAACAGAACCCTGAGCCTCCTTGGTGAGAAGGGACTGAAGTGGAGAAGTAGTCAGTGTGCCCACATGCCCTGCTGACAGGGGCACAGTTTAGACTGCATATCTCTATTTGCTAGCTAAGTAAATCCAGCTATCTTGTCATTAACCAAGACTAGGAGAGTCATCTTCTTCTGAGTCTCTCCATATGTACTGTCAGCTCAACCACTGAATGACCATGACGTCCTGCACCAACAGGCTTGAGTCCCTTCCATCCAGGGCCTCTCTACATGGTCTGAACCTTGCCAGGTTCCCACGCCACCATCTGCACCTTCCCAGATGTGGGCACACCTGCCCAGGTCAGGTGTGACAAGGTGTGTCCGGCTGAAGTCTCTAGGGATGCTGGTAACCTACATAATGGAGTCTCTCCAGTGGTAGAGGCAAGCGCTCTACCACTGAGCCACAACCCCAGCCCTGGAAATTCTACTTCATGCCACTAATTTCAGGTTGACTTTTGATGCAACAAAGATGACTAGATGTTGTCAGATATACAGACCCACCCAAGCTCTCGTCTTCAAAGTTACTCTTTGAAGCTAGCTTTACTTTCCACTTTTCTAATTTGAGACAGAAATGACCTCACCTTGGACAATTTATAGACCAATCAAAAATGGAGAAAGAACTCAACTGAGCATTCTTTAGGTACTTTTATAGAGAGAGATTAGACATTTTCCCTAGTGGGTGAAAACATTAAAGAATATTATATAATGAAGAATAACTTCCACAATAGAACTGAAAAGCATTTAAAACAAACCTTTTGATGACTTGGGTAACTTTAATGAGAAAACTTATATGAATGGAGTATGTTGACTTTATAATAGTTTCCCATGAACTAAAAAGAAAAATACATGTGAAACAGGAATTCATTGCACCAGAGAAATAAGTAATTATAAAACCAAGACCGTACCTCATAGAATTTCTCAAAATCCTCGTAAGAAAGGCTCTGGCCATGTGAATTTCATTTTCAGCTGGCTTTTTCTGTGCCAGAATATCCATGACTTCTTTCATTGTTCTTTATAATTAATTAATGACAGAAATAAACTAGACTGACTGAAACTGGAGGTGAAGAGGAAGAAAACGAAGGCTGAGAAAAGAAAATGCCTAACACTTGTGGTGGCACTCTTTGCACCCTGCCACGGGAATGCCTGAGGTTCTATCTGGGATCAGCTGGGCAGCAATGCTCCATGGGGAGAATGAAATCTTTTCCCAAAAAAGCTATCATTAGCAAGCACATGTAAAGAATATTAGCAATAAAATCTGTCTTCATAAAATACATTGAATACTTAAAAATGAATGTCAAATCTCTGTCCCCCTAATCCCTTGCATATTTACCCAACCTTCAAGTGTAAATAACCACTGCTGGGGGATTATCTTCAGTAAATTTTTAATCTCAAAATAATCAGCTCTAACATTGAGTACACTTCTATGTACCTACGTACAGGTAAACTGCTCTGTGGTCATGCAATTTCATAACTGGAAGTTCTATTTTTTTAATACTTATTTTTCAGTTTTAGGTGGATACAATATCTTTGTTTTATTTTTACGTGGTGCTGAGGATCGAACCCAGTGCCTCACGCATGCTAGGCAAGTGCTCTACCACTGAGCCACAACCCCAGCCCTGGAATTTTATTTTATGCCACTAATTTCAGGTTGACTTTTGATGCAGCAAAGATGAATAGAACAGAGTATAACAATTATAAATCTGCTTCTGAAAGTATCCAGCAAGCACTTTCCTTTCCAAGTACCTAGAGCTTCACATTCAGAACTGTAGAAGAAAATGCACCACCTCCAGGCACCAAACACACAAATTTGAATATGAAGTGGAGTCAATCTTAAGCTTAGTTACTATCAGAGGGGAGATAATATGATAACATTAACCTACAGTAGCAGAATAAACAAAAAAATAAAATAAACCCTCACCCTTCCAATGAGTTAATGACAACTTACTTATTCATTTTGTAAGTGAATCAGACAGTGTCCACAGAAGCAATCTAGCAGCTGACACAGCCAAGCAATTCCACCTCTGACCAAATATTACTCTGTGAAAACCTAAAGACTGTTTTTTAAAAACTTATAATAATTAATTAAAACATTTCAGATTTACTCTTTTGCCCTCAAGTTTATTCTATAATGACAATATTCAGCTTCCAACTAATGTGGACTTGAACAGCTAGCCATCTGATCAAAATGTTTCTTGTTCCATGCTGATGCTACGGAGAGTGAACTTCTAGCACTTTCATAAAATGCATCTCACCTGGCTCATGTCTTTGGGAGCTGTCCGAAGATAAGGAGCAATGCCCAGTGAAGCAAGAAAGGAATGCAAACCCACCCAGAGGCTCCTTTGTAAAAAGATGACACACAATGCAAGTGTCTATTTCACGAAGACAGAGTCCACAGTGAGGACATTCATGAGGGCTACCTAATACAGAGCAAAGATGCTTGGAAAAAAGGGTTACCCTTCTCTGTACTAGCACTGAAAATGCCAGAGCTATTGGGAACAGAGAAATTTCTCTCATGTATATGCTCTGAATTTCCCGCTGCATCACAAACATAACTGGAAATCAACCAAGGGTCAGGGTCAGGCTGGTTTCTCTTCATCAGCACTTCTGATGCCTGGCAACAGCTGCCCTTGAAGAGAAGCACCTGCATGCTGCTTCCTATTCAAAGGCCCTGGAGTTGGGGACAGAGTGCTCTGGCGCCATCTAGAGCTCACCTATATTCATGGTCCCACTGGCTCTGTTTACCCACTCCTAGGCAGCAGTGAAACTTACAGGAGATTTGAGATTCCCTTCTCAACAAGATACGAAGTGAAGCGGCTTTAAACTACCTCATCCATGGAAGCACAGGATCCAATGAGAAGGCCACAGACATTCTGCAGTATGTGCCATGGTAAGACAGTCAAGCACCTTGATGCTGGGGCCTCTGAATGCATCAAGTTTGTACCCACTTCCCCACACCACAAAATGAATAACAAAGATTTCACCAATAATGTTCTAATGATTCCTTACAAAAAATGAAAGAGGGCTGGACACAGTGGCCATGCCTGAATTCCAGTGACCTGGTGGAGCTGAAGCAGGAGGACTGCAAGTTCAAAGCCCCAGCTTCAGCAACTTAGTGAGGCCCTAAGTAACTTAATGAGATCCTTTCTCAAAAAAAAAAAAAAAAAAAAAAAACCAGAAAGGGCTGGGGATGTGGCTCAGTGGTTAAGCACCCCTGAGTTCAATCCTTGTTACAAAGAGAGAGAAAAAGAGAGACAATTTCCAGGGTTTTCCTGAAATCCTTTCCCATACACTCACAAATTCTACACCAAAATTGATTTAATTTTTTTCCTCCGTGGTCCTCAGGACTGAATTCAGGCTCATGGTACACTTACTATAATTTTTAAAAACAATTTTATATGCTAGGAAATCTTTAGGGACTTTTTTTTTAAAGACAGCATTCAGATCAAAAATACAAAAACAATGCTAAGATGTCACTGACAATGAAGCATAACAGATTTAGATGTCAAATATTCTGTTTCTTTGACTGTTAGAAGGGCTGCTTCAGTGAAATCTTTATTATTCATGCAGAAGGACAGAATTCCTTCCCTTTCCTCCAAAAAGAAAAGAAAAAATCTTATTAGTGTTGGGGTATTTTCATAAACTTTTAGAAGAAAGAAAAGATATACCAACCCCTAAAATAAATACAATTGTGTTCCATTACACCCTCTCCCTCCCCAAATCAGTTGAGAGTAACAGGACGTGCTGGCTGGGGGCTAGGCTGATCAGCTGGGAGGTGGGGGTGGCTTCAGGATGGAGGGGATGGTCTTGGCCTGCACTCAGGTAAGGGAAGACTTCGTGATCTCCAGGAATCAGAAGTTGGAAAGGCCTTGTTATAAAGGGTGGAGTAGTGTCATGAGCCATCCATGGGCTGTGTGTGTGAGCTATGCGCATTGGAGCTATATGAGGGGCAGGTGTGGCATTGCACACTGATTGGGCTGTGAGATGCAAGTGAGCCTTTCCTCTTGCTCTGCCTGTGATCCCACACAGCACCCAAGATGGGTGTGACTTGCCAAGATGTCAATCAATCTGCTGACTACAAGACATCATGAAGTAAGACTCTGCCTTTGAAATCTTATCCCCTTCCTTATTTGGTGCAGAACATTCCTTCGAATCTTCTTTGTGGGTCCCCCCTATAAAAATAGATTCTGAATGCACGCTCTTTTTCCCAGCTGATTCACAGAGCCACCCTACCCTCAATCTGAGAAACTCATGTTTGTGTGTTGCGTGTTTCTTTGCTGTTTTCTTATCCTAATGTTGAAGCCAGCTCTTTTAAACCTAGCTCATCTCGTCAGTGCAGCAGCTGGCGAGAGGGTAGGGAAGAACTGAATATACTCCAGGGGCTCAGAGACTGGAACGAGTTCCAGGGCTTGGAGAGGGTAGACAGAGTGCACAGGCCTGGAGGGGCAAGTCTCATAGGGAGCACAGGCAAGTAGGATGCTTTGGAATCCTTGGGTGGGGAAGAGGGGGAAAGAGCTAGCCCCGGGCAATGCATATATCTAATTTTTAAATAAATAAAATACACCTTCTTAAAACATGAAATGAGCCCTGCCTGGCTCTGACCTTGTGCTTCCTCCCTTCTGCCAAGCCTCCACCTTTACCTCTCCAAGTCTGTCTCTACCACTTGCCAAATTAACCTCCCAACAGCACGGCTCTAGCCAGATCTTCTCCCTCCCTTATTCCACAACCAATTGCTGCTCCACAGAAAGATGCCCATGCTCCCAGGTCCTCCAACATCTAGCCTAGCAGTTCATGAGAGCACAGCCTGGGCTTTCAGTATATCACTAGGGGACTTGTAGATAAAGTAAATTCTTAGGACCAGTGTCAGGATCTCAGGGCTTTCTCGGGTCAAATGTGTTTACTCTAGCTCCATACTATCGCTTCCCTCCCCCTCTCAAGCCTCCCTTTCACTTCTTCCCCTTTGAAGCTCTTTTAAACTGACAGCTTTGGTTTCCAGTTTGAGCACATCTCATATAGCTCACATAGATTTGTGATCTACATCTCAAACCTGGCCTTAGAAGGACAGTTGCACTGCCCTGTCCTCAGGAAAGGCTGTCCTGGGGTCTACATCCACCCTTTTCTCTTTTGGAGTCACCACTTGTTGGAGTTTTCTGGCTCATGCCTTATTGGCCCACTCAGCTGTGGGCTTCCAGAAGGCAAGACCTAATGAAATGACTTCAGGCCCAGCAGGAGTGCTTCTACCCAAGTTAAATGAATGTACAAAATATGTGTATTAGAGCATACTCTAAAGGGTAACTCCCTGTGTGTGGGGGAAGAAAAAAAGCAGACTAGACCCGAATGGCATTGGGAGAAGATTTATATGGCAGTACATTCTTTTCCTGGGCAGTGGTACAGACAGGTGCCATGATGCGGACGGTGACATCATGTCTGATAAGATCTATGGTCCTGGGCTGGGGTTGTGGCTCAGTGGTACAGCACTCGCCTAGCACAGGTGAGGCCATGGGTTCGATCTTCAGCACCACTTAAAAATAAATAAATTACTAAATATATTGTGTCCAACTACAACTAAAAAATGAATATTAAAAAAAATCTTAAAAAAAAAAGATCTATAGTCCCATGGGATAAGAATCAAGTAGTTCCTGCCTTTATACATGAAAATAAAGAAAGATAAAAATTCCCAAATGATCTCAGTAGCTGAAACTGATACAAAACATCAAAGATGTATTTTCAGCAAAGGCAGCAGCATTCACACAGGTTGAAAGCTTTGGAGAGCTTCTTGGCCCAGCAGCTTTCTGCGCCTCTCTACCAGGAAGAATAAGCAAGCCCACGCTTCTGGTCACACCTCCGGTGTTCCTTCCAGAACTCTGGCAGGATCCACTGTGGAGCAAAGGCACAAAATGAACACCCCACCAGGACGTGAGGTTGGAGCACACCCAAGTGACTCGTTTCTTCTATCAGCTGTTACTTGTTCATTTCTACAAGCCTACTAATGTCTCCCTGTACCCAAGCCACCTGGGTCCAAAAAGCACATTTCCCCACTATCCAACAGTCTAAAAAGGCACCAACAAAACATCCCCACTACATTTCAATAGAACAGATGTGTTGGCAAAGAAACTCAAAGACATTCAATGTGCAGCTATTAGTATCATAAATAGCCCTAAGGGTTAGCAACAGAGCCAATGCGTCTTATACATAAGAATAAACACACAAAAAATTTTTTTTAATAAGGTAAAGCTATGCCAAAAAAAAAAAAAAAAAGCATCAAGAGATTGTAAATTGCTATCCCTCAAATGCCATATGTAGGGCTGGGGGTGTAGTGCTCACTTAGCATGTATGCACTAGCTTCAACGCCCAGCACTGCAACAATAATAAATAAGAAATGCTACATGTAAAGAGACCTACGTATATACATAAACGTGAAAGAAAAGTAAAAAGCCCCCATGACATTAATCTACCTAGCCTGTCCTGGAATTCTGCCCATTATCCAAGTCCATGCTAATTAACTGCATCTTCATGATTTGTCCACAAATCATGAAGTCTTTGGTTACTTTTAGCATCCCCAGATCAAAAGCCAGTAAATTAAGAAGACATTTCTCTTAGAGAAAGGAACACGGAGTAGGGATATACACCTGTACTGTGAAGTTTAGAGAAAATAACACAAGAAAGATATCAGTCATGGGGCTGAGGTTGTGGTTCAGTGGTAGAGCACTCACCTAGCATGTGCGAGGTGCTGGGTTCAATCCTTAGCACCACATAAAAATAAAAACAAATAAAAATAAAGGTATTGGGTCCAACTGCAACTAAAAAAAAAAGACATCAGTCACAAAGTGGCAAAGAAATGTTAGCCAGAACCATGGAAAGAGATGGCATTCTGCTTTAAAGTTAAGAAAAAAATAAGGTCCCAGAAATTTACCAAGAATTCATCTGAATACAAAGTATGGGTCCTGCTGCTGAAGGTGATTGGAATTGGCAACAGTCAAATGCTGTTCCACCAGGTGCAGTGAAGCATGCTTGTAATCCCAGTGACTGAAGAGGCTGAGGCAAGAGGATCACAAGACTAAGGCCAGCCTCAGCAACTCAGCAAGACCTCAGCAACTTAGAAAGAACCCCTCTCAAGAGAAAAAAAAAAATAAGAAGAAGAAGGCTGGGGATGTAGTTCAGTGGTAAAAACAAAACAAAACAAAACAAAAACCTATTCTGATAGAAATAATATTTCTCCAAAAGAAGTCTATCATTTTAATCCATACTCTCTACGATCCTTTACATACTTGGAGAACTATTCAATAATACCATACCTGTACAGTCACTATGGTAAACCGCCAGTCCTCTTGCTAACTGGCTGTTAAAAATGTTCACCTATTTTATCATATAGAATCACTAAGGATGGAAGGCACTCTTGCCTTGCATAAGCGTCAAGTCACAGAATGGCCCTCTTTATTCTTTATGTAATGAAACACAGGGACTGGGGGTATAGCTCAGTGGTAGAGTGTTTGCCTATCGTACCTGAGGCCTTCAGTTCCAGCCTCAGCACTGCAAAAATTAAAATTAATTAATGAACTACAGTCATGGTTGGAAAATTCAAGAAGGAATGCTCAAGTAAGATCTGTAACCTCCTCTTACCTACCTTGCTCTATCTTATTAAATGCAAACAATCCCACCACAATAGTTTCGACAATACAGCCATCCTTTAAGGTGAAAGGCAGCTTTGCCTGCCATGCCCCATGACATCCAAGATGCTGACTATCCCACCTGACCACCAACGGTCTGGACACAGGAATGACCTGAGCTATCTGAAGAACACATTTCACAACAACAGCTGTGCCACGGTGGTCAACCTTCTGCAAATACCTCCTGAACACGTGTCCATGACACCACTTTGGTTAAAAAGGCCTTTAGACTCTCAACTTCCACCAACTGGCTTTCTTTCATGATAAATCAAGCTCCCAGGCACTGTTCTAGGTGGGTTTTATGAGGGTGTGGGAGGGGATAACAAACTCTAGGGGAAGGGCGTGGTATGTTCGAGCAGAGGCATGAAGCTGTTCTCGTGGCGAGCATGTTCTCCACCTAAATGAAGCAAGCAATGCAGAATCAAACCAAACTCACTCAGTCTTTCCTTAATAGGACACCTATAGCACAAGAGTTAAAATCAGGAATCAACAAATGGGACGAATTCAAACTAAAAAGATTTTCTCGGCAAGAGAAATAATATGTGAGGTAAATAGGGAGCCTACATGCTTGGAACAAATTTTTACCCCTCACACTTCAGATAGACCTCTAATCTCTAGAGTATACAAAGAACTCAAAAAATTAAACAACAATAAAATAAACAACCCAATCAACAAATGGGTCAAGGACCTGAACAGACACTTCTCAGAGGAGGATATACAATCAATCAACAAATACATAAAAAAAATGCTCACCATCTCTAGCAATACGAGAAATGCAAATTAAAACTACTATAAGATACCATCTCACTCTAGTCAGAATGGCAACCATTATGAAGTCAAACAACAACAAGTGTTGGCGAGGATGCAGGGAAAAAGGTACACTTGTACATTGCTGGTGGGACTGCAAATTGGTGCAGCCAATTTGGAAAACAGTATGGAGATTCCTTGGAAAGCTGGGAATGGAACCACCATTTGACCCAGCTATTCCCCTTCTCGGACTATGCCCAAAAGACCTAAAAAGAGCATACTACAGGCACATCAATATTTATAGCAGCACAATTCACAATAGCTAGACTATGGAACCAACCTAGATGCCCTTCAATAGATGAATGGATAAAAAAAATGTGGCACTTATACACAATGGAATATTACTCGGCACTAAAAAAAATAACAAGATCATGGCATTTGCAGGGAAATGGATGGCATTAGAGCAGATTATGCTAAGTGAAATTAGCCAATCCCTAAAAAACAAATGCAGAATGTCTTCTTTGATATAAGGGGGGTGACTCAAAATGGGATGGGGAGGAAGAGCATAAGAAAATTACCACTAAATAGGGAAGAGAGGTGGGAGGGAAAAGGAGGGAGAAGGGGAATTGCACGGAAGACGGAAGGAAACCCTCATCATTATACAGAATACATGTATGATGTTGTGAGGAGAAAAAAAAAAAGAGTGTGTCACATTAGATTGGATAGAGAGAAGTGATAGGAGGGGAGGGGAGGGGAGGGGAGGGGAAGGGGGATAGGAAGGGCAGCAGAATAGACATTATTATTGCTGTATGTATATAGGTGACTACAAGACCAATGTGATTCTGCAACCTGTACAATCAGAAAAATGAGAAATTATACCCCATTTGATTTAAATGTATGAAATGTCAAGATCATTGTACTGTCATGTGTAACTAATAAAAAAAAATAAAATAAAAATAAAGACACACACACACACACAAAAAAAAAAAATAGTTACGTATGCTCCCTCTTTCTAAAAAATGCCAATGCCAAATGTTAAGCTTCTTTTCTCCCCCAAAGACTCTCTGCCTTGGACCCAAGGGGTGTATATGATTGGACCTTGGGCTTAACAGAAAAATTCTCTCTTTTTTTTTTTTTTGATGGGGGGCGGGGGTACTGGGGAACTGAACTCAGGGGCACTCAGCTACTGAGCCACATCCCCAGCCCTATTTTGTATTTTATTTAGAGATAAGGTCTCACTTAGTTGCTTAGTGCCTTGCTTTTGCTAAGGCTGGCTTTGAACTCACGATTCTCCTATCTCAGCCTCCAGAGCCACTGGGATTACAGGCATGTGCCACCACTATGCCTGGCCTTCACAGCCAAATTCTAAGATGTGACCTCTCCAGCAGCCATCTGAACCAGCTCTACCACCGTCACCTCTTCCTCACCCCTTGGCAACAAGCTGAATGTGGATTTCTACTTGGACAAAACAGCACAGAGGAGCTGAGGCCCACAGGTGCAGCTATAGTTGAGGACGGGGCAGATAGAGAGGGGGACCCTTCAGTGGGTGCAGTTGGGGTGGACAGAGCCTCAGGAGCCACCTGTTCCTCAGGAGTGACAACGAGGTTGGGTGTTAACGCTGGACATAAGCTGAACATAGGCCTCCTGCCTGTAAAGCCCATTACAAGGTCAGAGCCCAGGGAGACCCCAGGATCCTAGCACTCCCAAGTCTCAGGACATTCCCAGAGGCTTCTCTCCACATCCTCATCAAGCCACTTCTCTTTCCAACTTGGAATTTGGCCAGCACAGAGAAACTTTTTCTCCTAAAGCCAAGGGCTATGAATTAGGTGGATCTCATTAGAGCAACTCTTAAAAAAATAAAATAAATAAGGCTAGGGGTGGTAGCTCAATGGTAGAGTGGGTGCTTAGCATGTATGAGGTCATGGGTTCAGTTTCTAGCAGAAGGAAGGAAAGAAAGAAAAACTGACATCATTATTAACGCTGTGATTAATTTCTCAATTCCTTAAAACTCCAAATGAACTTAATCTGTACTCTGTGAGCCCAGTTATGCAATATTCACATCCCTCTAGAAATCTCAAATAAACAAAAATAAATAAAATGCTATGTGTGTGTGTTAACATATTAGATGGCACCGATATTTCCAAACTCAACTTTATAAACATCATTTGCGTGCCCTGGTTATCAGTATGAACAGATACAGACAGGTCTCATTAAAGGCCCCGTTCTTTTATCACAATGAATAAAGAAAGAATTGAAAAACAATAACTTACCATTCTCTACTTGATTTATAATATGAAACATCTCCCATAATCAACAAAGCCATCTGATTAAATTATGTAAGCCACATAATAAGTCTAACCCTAAAGAGAAGTAAGCCCCAAATAAAACGATTCTGATCTATGTGATTTACTTTTTTCTCTTTGATTTTACTTAATCAAAACAATACTGGATGATAGCCCAAATAAGTCAGGATGCTCATCCAATGTAAACCTCAGTGTCTCATTTGTGTTAAGTAGAAAATAAACACATAAGCCTCTAGAGACTCACAGAATTGAGACCTACCCACACCCATACCCACAACCATAAGAAAACAACGTCAGCGCACCCTCCAAAGCAGGGTTTCACCCCCCAGTATCCCCCAATAGGAGCATACCTTCCAAATAAACAGTCTGAACACACACACACATGAATACATGAACACACACACACACACACACACACACACACACACACACACACACACATTTTTCCCCATAAGAGCTCTCTGGAAAGAAGGGGAGAGATGCAACCTGCTGATGTCTCAGCCAGCCCCTTACTCCTTACTCTGTGGCTCACGGGAACATCTGTGTGATCAATGTTGGGGCCACAGGGCCACCCGCTCCAGGACAGCTCCATGGAGCCAGGGACAGAGGGGAGCGCTGCACAGTGGCAGTTTCAAGCAGAAGTCAAAACGAATTTGTAATATCAGAGACGGGATGCTTATGGAAAGAAACTTGCTCTGAACAAGCAAGAATGTTGTTATTCTATCTGAAGTCTTGTTTCTTCAAATATGTGACCACCGGACAGCATCTCAGGAACCCTTACAGCCTCCTGCAAAAAGCCTTACCATCTCCTTTGGTGTTAATCCGCTCCTGAATGCAAGCTTAGTGGATGTAATTAGGTCCACAGAAGGTTTAAGGGCACCAGCAAAGAGGCAGAGAATGGCACAAATCAACCCTATGGTCGATTCCACCCCAAGGAAACTGCTTGCAACTCAGGATGGGGGTCCAGAAAAAAACAGAGTGAGATTAAGGATGGGGCAGCAGGTATATGTACTTGTTGGGGTGGGGGGATATTATAATGTAAATTTAGAAAAAAAATCAAAAGAGTAATTTTGAGTTTTAGAAAGTAAGTTATGATGTGATATTTAATAGAAATATCCCTGAGGTATTTGAAAATATAGGTACCTTTTAGGAACTGAAATTATAATAATTTGCCTCTGGTTTTAGAAAAATGGGTAATGTGTCCCCTAAACTGTTAGTGACCATTTGAGGGCATCAAACAGCAACAGCAATGACATGACCTCTGGCACTAAGGAAGCAGGACAAGCCCAAGAGAGCCAGGTGACATCCTTCCCACAGCAATGGGTTTATCTATTGGGTGAAGTCAATCAGTAAAATGCCAAAGTGCCTTCCGGTTTCTGTCCTTGGCCTTCTCTCCAAGCACATTTGCTTAAGTCAGTGAGCAACAAAACCACCAGAGGCACCCAGCCAAACAGCCTGTGGCCTTCCAAGATCCCAGAGCTCAGGTCCGTTCCACACCTGACCATCAGGATCTCCAGGGATGGGCCCAGGCACCTACGGAAACAGTGCAGATGACACCTGCACAAACACATAACATCCTGAACTTTCCTGCCAAGGTACATTTCCTTGACCAAGGCAAAGACAAAGGAACAAACCACTTAGGAGGGAGAAGACAAAGGCAGAGATGCTTGACTCTCAGCTCTCCTCCAAACCCCACAACTGATCACCTCCAAGACAGTCACCCATCTAGCCACCCCCATTTCATGGGCCGTGGACACACCTGGACATGGCCAAGAACACAGTGCTCTTAGAGGGAATGACTGATGTAAGCACTTTGCTTCCTGCTAACCCTGCCTAGGAGAGAGAAAGCACTCCCCCTTCAACTATCTGGGAAAGAGCAGGGCACAGTGGCACACGCCTGTAATCCTAGTGGCTCAGGAGGCTGAGGAGGAGGATGTCGAGTTCAAAGCCAGTCTTAGCAACTTAGTGAGGTCCTAAGCAACTCAGCGAGACCCTCTCTAAATAGAATGCAAAATAGGGCTGGGGATGTGTATCAGTGGTTATGCACCCATGGGTTCAATCCCTGGTAACCCCCCCCAAAAAAAAGCAAAGACAAAGGAACAAACCACTTTTGTTGTTTGTAAAGGAACAAATCTTTATTGGGGGGTGGGGGGATATCTCTATGTCTTCTCAGGCATAACTTTTTATTTTTAAATTATTTTAAAAATTTTTAGTTGTAAATGGACACAAAACCCCTTCATTTTATGTATTTTTATGCTGTGCTGAGGATCAAACCAGTGCCTCACCCATACTAGGCAAGCTCTTTACCACCAAGCCACAACCCGCGCCTCAGGCATAGCTTCTTGATGCTGATCTTCCCTATGCTGCATGAAACAAGATCCCACCACTCCATTAAAAATGGTCCACCTCATCTTTTCCCTGCAGCTTGGTCTCCAAAAATGAAATAAGCATACAAAACAAGACAACCAGCAGCTGTCGCTAAGGGGAAGGGAGTTTGTGGCTAAACTACTATTCAAATGTTCATGACAGCCGGTCAGCCAGGTGTGATAGCACACACCTGTAATTCCAGCAATTTGGGAGGCTGAGGCAGGAGAAAATTCAAAGCCAGCCTCAGCAATTTAGCAAGACTCTGTCTCCCCCTAACCCAACAAAAAGGACAGGGGCTGTAGCTCAGTAGTAGAGGGCCTCTGGGTTCAATCTCCAGTACCACCAAAAACAAACAGCGAAAACAAACAAACAAAAAACATGGCCGCATGTGCTATAAACAGAGGTATCAGTTCTTAGGCACCTCAGTTGGGCAGGTACATTGTCATAAGGACTGGGCCACCTAATCTACCACTTGGTCATGCTTTCAAGTAGGGCAATATGCAATAGTTATGTGTTAACTAGATATTCACCCCCACCCTTAGTACTGGGGATCGAATGCAGGGCCTCTGAACATAGCCTACCACTGAGCTACACCCCACCTTAGCGCAGTCAGTCTTGGAGCTCTACATAAAACGCCAACCAATGCTAACTGATCCACAGAGGTAGAAGATAGATTAGTGGTTGTTTGGGGATGGAGAAAGAAGATGGTAGGGAGATTAAAACTCAGATAAAGAATATATGTCCCCAGCTTTAAGAACAATTTTATGCCAGGTGCAATGGCACATGCGTGTAATCCCAGCAGTTTAGGAGACTAAGGCAGGAGTATCCCCAATTCAAAGCCAGCCTCAGTGACTTAGTGAGCCCCAGTCTCAAATAAAAAAATAAAAAGGGCTGGGAATGTAGCTCAGTGGTCAAGTGCTTCTGGTTTCAATCTCCAGTTATCCCTCCACCCCCCAAAATTAAAAGTACTTACTGGTGCTTTTGCAATAAAGAAGGAGTTTTACAAGTCCTCATTATGTACATCTTTTAAGAATAGTCATTCGCCATGTGCTAAGGTGACAGCAACAAATCCTAACATTAACTAATTTAATGGCTTAGAAAAATTTCCTTCACATCTCCCTACTTTTCCTCCCTCAGGACCAAACCCAGGGCATTTGATGTGCTAGGCAAGTACTCTGCCACTGAGCTGAATCCCAAACACCAAATGTTACTTGTGTGTGTGTGTGTGTGTGTGCGCGCACGCGCGCGCACGTTTGTGTGGTGCTGGGGATGGAACCCAGTGCCTTGGACAGGCTAGGCAAGTACTCTACCAGAAAGCCACATCCTTCCATGTCAGACTTGTTTTCTGCCCAACTGGGGGAAAACAAACAAATAAACAAAAAAATCCTACATCAGCTGGGTGTGGCGGTGAACGCCTATAATCCCAGGCGACTCAGGAGGATCGCAAGTTCAAAGCCAGCCTCAGCAACAGCAAGGCGCAAAGCAACTAAGACAGACCCTGTCTTGAAATGGGGTTGTGGCTCAGTGTGTTGAGCGCCCCTGAGTTCAATCCTTGGTACCAAAAACAAACCAAAAAAAACAAAAACAAACAAAAAACCCTACATCTATAAGTAACACAAATTATTATTTTTTAATATTTATTTTTTAGTTGTAGATGGACATAATATGTTTATTTTATGTAGTGCTGAGGATCAAACCCAGGGCTTCGCACATGCTAGGCAAGCGCTCTACTGCTGAGCCACAATCCCAGGCCCTATACAAATCATTTTGATAAATTTGAAAACATCTGAGTATGTTATTTAAAGTGTGTTTGAAAATAAATTGGTTTGAATAAACTTTTGTTTTTACATATTGTTCTACATGTTAAAGTATTAAATCCTATGTAAACTTCACAATCTGTACTCCCCTTGTTTAAAGGAAACTGAGTTGTGAAATGCAAAGTGGGGGTTTTACATAGTGGCTCCCATCCGTCCTTCAGGGCAAAAGTTTAGGTCCCTTTCCTGAGAGTCTTTTAAATACCTCCCCAGCTAAATCAGCCAGCAGGTGCCCTGTGGCCTCCTCTTTCCCTCTCAGGTGGCACTGATGCTTTCCTTTGAAAAGGTTTCACATTATAGTACCTCTAGTTGAAGAAAGAATTATACATATTGTACTTCTAAACACATGAAATGATGCCCAGTTTCACTCATAGTGACAGAAATTCAAACATACGTGATAAAAACAATTTCTCACCTATCACATTCATAGAGAAAAAAAACAAACAGAAGACTCTGTACAAGATATGCAGAAAAACAAGTGATCTGAGGTCTCTAGAATGTCTATCAAAGTTCACAATGTATTTATCTTCTGACTCCAAAACTCCCCAGCTAGGAATTCAGATGCACAGAGAGACCCTGGTGACATAAAACTTGGCCACTGTGTTGACTAAGCTGTCTTCCCCACCAAAGAGAGTCAGAGGAAACCAAAGAATGAGTTTCTATGTTTCAAAGGCTCTGGCAGCCTGGAGCCAAGAGGATAGAGGAGACAGAAGAAGAGAAAACTGCCATCTGTCTGGGGGATGGGGGATGATCCACTGAGATGGCTCTAAACACATCTGACCTCTGCAAAAATAAGCTTCTCTTCCCATCATCATCCCTTGTGAGCCTAAGTGAATCAACAGATTGCCTTCCAAGCATTAATGAAGTGGCCCCCAAGGAATGCCAGCGCCTCTCAGAGCCCACTCCCCTCCCCTCAAAGGCTCAGAAACTGCCATTATGAGGTACAAGGACTGGTTGAAAGGGTCTTCAGGAATAGCACGCACCTCTTAAAGATGAGGAAGATAAATGAAGGAACATATTCACTTCCTCATTTCTGAACCTCCACCTTAGATGCTGTTTGAGGAAAACAAAGCGCGCACACACACACACACACACACACACACACATTCTTCAGGAGTATGTTTTCAAGTCTGTGCTAAAATGTTGAAATAAATGCTTGACTCAATTTACTCATTAAAATTTACTTTCAGGGATTAGGGATGTGGCTCAAGTGGTTGCGTGCTTGCCTAGCATGCATGAGGCACTGGGTTTGATTCCCAGCACCACATAAAAATAAAATAAAGATATTGTGTCCACCTACAACTAAAAATTAAATATTAAAAAAATTTTACTGTCAGCCTTTGAAAGAATGTATTAATTCTGTCAAAAAGGACATGCAGACACTTGCTTTGAATCAGCCAAATACAAAATGTAGAGAACGATTTCTAAGAAGCTCTTGGGTGGTGCCCAGGAGTATCATGTTCGTCCCTGTGTATGAAAGCATCATATCCCTGAGTGCTGAGAAACATCCATGCTCCTACCAACAATTTAGTTGGTAAGAATAAGCATCTTGCTCCCCCAGACCTCAAAACAGTACTAGGCCTCCAGCTTCTGGGAAGCACCCTTTCTTCCCAGCATAAAAACTAAAATCAGCAGCCTGCCACCTTGTGTAAACAGCAGGCAACAACATTTCATCTCACTGGGAGCACAAGCATAGCTTTCTATCTGCAAAGAAAATAATCTGCATATTATCCAAGAAAAGATACAAGAACTCAATAGACTTAATTTAAAAAAAAAAAAAAAGAAAAATTTTGGTGTTGGGTTCATCCTTTGCCAAGGAATACAGTCACAGCCCTTCACCTCCAAGTTTCTGCATCCCTAACTTCTAATGGATTTTTTTTTAAAAAAAAGGAAGTGTTTACATACACAAAAAATTGCATCTGTACTAAAGATCCACAGACTTTCCCCCATCATTCCCTAAACAATACAATATAATAACTACTGACAGAACATTTACATTATGTTAGGTATTATAAATAATCTAGACACGACTTAAAGCGTACAGTAAGGAGGACATGGGAAAGCTATATGCAAATATTACACCATGTAGAAGAGATAGAAAAGACAGATACTTCTGCTTATCTTGATAAACATAAGGAGGCACAGATCTTACCTTTTGACCACCAACTTAAGGGTCCTATGGGATCCTTTCACCAGACAAATAGCTTCCTGTCTAAACCCTGAGAGACCAATGTCATTGATGCCCACAATCTCGTCTCCAGCCAGCAACTTGTCCACAGCTGCCGCTTTACTTCCTTCTTCAATCTGTAAAAGAGAAAGAAACATATCCCATGAGCCTCACGAAGGAGCAAGTGATTCCTGAGAAAAAGCAAAGAACCCGGAATGCAGCTAGAAATGCTACATGCCCTGGGGTACATGCAGCTCGTGGGTCCTCCAGACTGGCTTCAGGATGACCGCAAAAGAAGGATCCATTTGGGGCCAGGAAGTCTGGAATGACCAGGGCCCTTGAGGCTGACCAAGTCCCTACCGAGCAGACCAGTGATGCATGAACACACTGCTTCTTTCACCCAACCATTACCTGGTCTGCCTCCCCACAGAAGTGGAAGGCTGTTCACTGAAGAAAATGGAAAAGTTCAGAAACAATCATAATAAAAATACAGACTCCAAAAATATGGATTCGTTTTCTAGATTTCCTTTATCCAAACAAAAATTTTGGACCATTTTTATTATTCACAGAACTGTACAACCATCACCACTACCAATCTCTGAATATTTCCCTAAGCCCATAAGAAAGTTCAAGCTCATTAGCAACCACTTTCCAACCCTCCCAGGCCCTGGCAATCACTATAAAGGGACTTTCTGTGTCTACTACAGATGTGTCCAAGTTGGAAAATACACATAAATGGAATCGTGAAGTATGTGACCTTTTCTGTTTGGCTTCTTTCACTTAGCATAATGCCTTCAAGGTTGATCCATACTATTGCATGCATTAGTACTTCATTTCTTTTTATGGCTGAATTAAATTCCATGGTATGAATGAGCTACATTTTGCTTATCCATTCATCAGGTAATAAACAAGTTGTTTCTACTTTGGGCTATTAAGAATGATGCTGCCATGAACACTGGTGTACACATTTTTGTGTGGACACTTTTTCCATTTCTGTCATATAATGGACCTTGCAGTAGAAATGCTGAGTCCTACAGTAACTATGTCTGACATTTTGAGGAACTACCAGACTAGTTTCCAAAGCAACTGCAACACCTCCCACTAGCAGTGCACGAAGGTTCCAAGTTGTCCACCTTTGCTAGCAATGACCATCTGTTTTTTATAAAGGTCTTAGTCAGATTATTATACTAAGCTGTTTATACTAAGATATTTACTACACTGCACTAAACAGTGTGCTCTGAATATGTCTTCAATGGCTCCTCAAAAGCTTGAAATGTGGATTTGGGGGTATGGGTCAATGGTAGAGCACTTGCACCATGTGCACATATGCTGGGTTTGATCCCTAGCACGGTGCACACAAACACACATAAGCACACAAAAAAAGAAACAGGCTTGAATGTCATCCATCTGATGATCATTTTCATCCTGAGAAAGACTGACCAGTTTTTCTTATACTATAATAATACAACTCGGTAGCAATTCTCCCCAGTCTACCTGAGCAATTCACCTCAGTTGATAAGCCTATTTTCTGTACAAGTGGTTGGCAAACTGTGGCTAGTGAGCCCAATCCAACCAGCTGCCTTCCTGCTTCTGCTGTTGTTGTTCACAATTAAAGTTTTACCTGAACAGAGCCACACCTATTTATTGACACACTGCTACTGGCAGCACTGAGTCCTATGAACCAAAAAGGCAAAAATACTTACTAGTTGAATAGTTCTAACAAGGTCTGACAACTCCTGTTTTACCTCTTAAAGCTTTACCAACTGTGAAGAAACCCAATAGGGATGCGAGAGATGCTTCCAGATCATTGGTGTAGTTTGAAAGTTCAGGGTTCCATGATTGTAGGCCTCAGTTAACCTGAGGATAACCTCTCTAAAACTCAGCCCCTCAGCCCAAAGTGCTCATGAAACAGCCTACAATGGAAGCCTGGGCCATGAGTCTACACATTTTCCTGAAATCCTATATCCCAGGACAACTAAATTCTGAGGCTAAAAAGCAATTATTTGCTGGGCGCATTGGCACATGCCTGTAATCCCAGTGGCTCAGGAAGCAGAGGCAGGAGGATCATGAGTTCAAAGCCAGCCTCAACAAAAGTGAGGCGCAAGCAATGCAATGAGACATTGTCACTAAATAAAATACAGAATAGGGCTGGGGATGGGGCTCAGTGGCTGAGTACCCTGAGTTCAATCCCAGGTACCCATCCCTACTCCCAAAAAGGCAATTATTTGTGGCAAGTCAGTGCCATACATATACAAAATTGGAAGAACTAACAAAAATATGAAGCAATTAGTTCCACTCACAACTGGCTTCAAAAATCAAGATAATTTTATCCCAGTGTCCTAGCAGGTAGACTGTTAAGTATATCCACCTGCCCAAAAGTGTACTCTCAGCCATCTCAGTCAAGATGCACTTGGCACCTGGTTTTGACAGGTCCCATGCAAGAGATACAATGGCCATCCAGGTAGAAGGGCTAGTGGGCAGCTGGCTGGATGGGGATGGGGCCAGGGAAAGATGGTCTATACTTGGGTAACCAATGATAAAAAGCACTTAAAGCCTGAAGTTGGGGTTGAGGGGTACTAAGAGAAAATGTCCAGTCAGAAAACAGACCATGGAGGATGGCTGAAACCCAGAAATAATCCTGGGCTCCCAACATTAGTGGAAGACAGAGTATCCCAAAGATATGTGTGAAGATATATGTGAATAAATGAGTCATGGAAACTCACCCTAACCCAAAGTACATGAAGCAGATGAAGGGAGAGTGACGCTGGCTCCAGGGAGGACCCCCAACACTCAAGCTGGGTCACTCAGGGTCACTGACTAAAGTCAGCCTGCAGAATCCTGATAAAGAGCCCATTTATCCAGTAGATGTCCAAGACCATGATGGGTGGGCTGAGAAACAACCTCGTGTTGATTTTGCCTTTAAGCAATTACACATTCCAGATGGAAACAACCTGAATGTCAATCAACAAATGAATGGATAAGTAAAATCTGGTATGTATACACAATGGAGTATTATTCAGCTTTTTTAAAAAAGGACAATATGTTACACGGTATAACATGGATGAACCTTAAGGGCATTATTCTAAATGGAATAAGCCAATCACAAAAAGACAAATACTGTATATTCCACTGCATGAGGTACCTAGGAGTCCAACACAGACAGAAAGTAGAAGGATGGTTGACAAGGACAGGGAAGAGGAGGGAATGGGGAGTGTTTAATGGACAACAAGTTTCAGTTCAAGAGAATGGAAAGTTCTCAAAACAGACACTGGTGATGGGTATACAACTGCAATTAATGCCACTGAATTATATACTTAAAAATAGCACCAGGCATGGTAATCCCAGCAGCTCAGGAGGCTGAGGCAGGAGGATCATGAGTTCAAAGCTAGTCTCAGCAACAGTAAGGCACTAAGCAACTCAGTGAGATCCTGTCTCTAAATAAAATACAAAATAGGACTGGAGATGTGGTCAATGGCTGAGTGCCCCCGAGTTCAAACCCTGCTACCAAAAAAAGGCAGGGGGCGGCTAGGATTTGATGTGTCTTTTACCATGAAAAAAATGCATTCCTCAATATTTAAAAACAAGAAAACTATTTCCCAGTGTAAGAATAATATGTGCCAAACAAGTGGGTCCTTCTCCCTGATATGAATCTGGGTATTACAAGAAAATCTTTAGGCAAAACCATGATGGCTAGAGACTTTCAGGGTCTTGGGATAGTTTTGAAGCAGGCACATTACCTGTGTCTGACTCAACCTTTACAGCTGGAGTTCTCAGTCTCATTCTCACAAACACTTGTTATAACAAGAGACGGTTGCAGAGTACTGCCAACTAAGGACTCTGTTCACCTACGCTAGAGAGGATAATATCTTGCTATTTCTCATCTGCAAAGCTCCCTACAGTTCCTCCACTAGTAATGAAGATCACTTTCCAAAATAACCACCTGCCTTTTCAAACCATACTCCATCTTCATTTCCCAACAAAAGTGTTTGGATTTGGGAGATAAAGTAGTATCCCAACACCCATCACCATCAATGGCTTCCTTGCCAAGTATCTCTAGGATATTTATTGTACTCATGGAGAAAGTACTCAGAAATGAAAAAGTTTGCAAAACTTTATGCTTTAGACACATCTAACTCTAAAGTTCTGTTTAGCTAATTAGGCTTGAACTTGATGAAGAACAAACCTAAGTTGGTACTGTTTTTCATAGGAGAATACTATAACTGTCAGCTTTCCCATGGTAAATACAACATGCATTACAGAATTCAAAAATGATGCTTATTTTATTCTAGGCTGTGACTGTCTAATGTCTGTAGAATGTTAAGAGTCAATCATGGAGCACTCCCCTTCTTGAGTCGCTAAGAAAAATCCTTGGTTTTATTTGTTCTGATTCCAAAAAGTCCCTGGGCAAAGCCAGGAGAAAAATTAACCCACACCCATACCGGTCCATGTACTCACTGTGGGCATGCACAGACACAAAGCACCAAGTTCATAGATCGAGCTGAATACTGTTTTCTTAGTTATTAATTGGTATTTCTGTATGCAAAGCTCACTTCTATGGCCCCAATTAAGAGTTTAATGTCCTGAAACATACAGAATGCCTCACTGCTCTTCTAAAAATCTTTTCCCTGGGAACAGCAGAAAGAAAACAGTTTATGAAAGTCCTTTCCAGAACAAACATTTTCATACTTCATGGAACATGGGATGCAGGCAATCAAGGAAGAAGACCCACACAGGCCAAAGAATCTGGATTCCTATAGGGAACCTTGATTCCATGCACTGGAAGGAACCATGTCCAGCACACCGGGAATGTAAGGAGCCAGGTCCACTTCTGCCTTGGGATGAATGTGAAAAGGCTTTGTGAACAGAAAGCACCGCAAACAGCCACTGGAAAGGACGAGCTTGCTGAGGTAGACTGGGGAGGACATTCCAAAGAGGTCTTGACCTGAGAAAGCAGCAAGGCAGAAAGCTGAGGTGTGCCTGAGGAATGAGTCACCAGACAGCCTGCAGTGTAATTGTAATTCTGTGTGCGCAGGGGTGTGTGGAGATAAGGGCAGAAAGTGAGAAGACTGAGAACTGGACCTTGAGTCAGAGTCTAGAAACTATTGTGCAGGCAGAGGGAGCCAATGACAGGAGGCAAACAATGAGAGAGCAAACTTCTCATGAAAGCCTCCATTTCTAGACAATTAATCTTGTAGTTACACTCAGAATGAATTTCTTTGGCAACAGTAAAAAAAAAAAAAAAAAAAATAGCAAGGAAGATAAGCCTCATGGGTACCAATGCATAAGTCTTTGTTACTCCTGAAGGATGGAAACAAGGCTCTGAACCAAGGCGGGGAAGAGAAAGGACTTCTCTAAGGTAAGCAAGGCTTGTGAGGAGGTGAAGGAAGACCTAGCAACCTCATCCATAGTGTTGGCAGACTTCGAGCCTGAGGGATTTGCAAGATCACAGTGACCAGAGATCAAAATTAAAGATGCATGAACAACTTTGTTTTCTAAGACTAACATACTTCAAAGCCCATGAATCATACCTGCAATTTATCAGTTATGACGCTTGTGAGAATGGTTCCAGTTTCCAGAGAAGAATCTCACACTATGACCAGGCCTTTTGTTAGACAGGACAATCACTGAAGTCACCTCCTTACTATGCTTAATTTAATTCTCTTACTCATTCTTCTTGAGACTGGTTCCTTTAGAAAGGAAACCTGACTCATCCAGGAAAGGCAGCAGATGAGGAAATAACCTGACTAGTCCTCATCCACTTGTGCTCTGATAACAGAGAGCCCACGGAAAAATAAAAACCCCTGCCCAGTGTGTCAAGACTAAGAATAGCAATTCCTGGCTTCCTACTGCAGGTCCAGCAGCTGGGTCAGCAGAAGAGGCAGAAGCCAGGCAGCGCTGATTCACAAAGATTCTGGCGTGCAGGCACGTAGCACTGCCAAGATGCCCAAGAGGAATGTCCACTCACTCCACCTGAGGGGCAGAGAAAGGAGAGCCCAGAGGAGGCCGGTGAGGCTGCCAAACTGATGACACACATGGAAATGAAGCCAAAAAGGCAAGAGGAAAGGATGCATCTTCAGACAGGAAGGTGCAGGCAACATGGAAAGGGGCGCAAAGGGCCAACTCAGGCTCTATCTATAAAAAAGGAGAAAACACCATCAATGAGAGTGTAGCCATGATGAAGCAGGAAAGAAGTAATGTGATTAACATCAATACCCTGATTCATCAGCATTCCCCATCTCCCTTCCTGGAGCCAGAGGAACATATTTACCAACTGTTTTGTAAATGTGAGTCTTTAGTGGCTCTAGAAACTTTTTATTTTTTCCTGAGCTACTTTTTCAGCAACTTTTTATTTTGAGACAGGGTATTGCAAAATTCCCAGACCATGCTAAAACTCAAGATCCTCCTGAGATGCTGGGACCACAGGTGTCTGCCACTGCACCCAACTTAGAAACATTTTAAAGGAGAGAATCCTGCCTCACCTCTGCCCCTTTTTTTAAAAAGTACAAATGCTTTCTTTTTCTCTCTCTCCTTTTTTTTTTTTTAAGAGGTTAAAGTCATCTGGTTGTTTATTTGTTGGTACAACTAGAAAACAGAGGGATATTGAATTTGGCAAGGCTTTATCCTGAGTGTCAGGTTAAATGATCACAGATAAGGAGGTGCAGTTTTTATACCCTGTAGTACAAAGTCCCCTGGCAATGTACATTTAATACATCCCGAACAATTTAAGTGGTTTCTAATCCCATGTTGTTGCTGCTGTTGTTTTAATATAATTGTTTCCTAAAGAACCTGCCCCTTCACCCTACCTCTCCTGGTCAGAAATACGTGTACCCTAAAGGGCAGCCCATATTCCTGATCATTTTGTTAATATGCTTCAAAGGATAGAACTTTTTAGTTTGGGGTTGGGGGTGTAGCTTGGTGGTAAAGCAGGTGCTTAACATGCATGAGACCCTGGGTTCAATTCCTACTGAAAAGAAGGGAAGGGAAGAAAGAAGAGGTAGGAAAGAGAGAGGAGGAGAGAGGAAGAAGGAAGAAGGGAGGGAAGGGAAGAAAAGGAAAGGAAAAAAGAAAATTTGAGTTTGTAGTATTAATGATAACTTACGACCTAACAGTTTATCAACATCTGAAGAGACTGCTTCCTGATATCCTCTTTAGGCAAACTTGGCTTCAGATTTTAAGTTGGAAATTTATTCCTGTTTAGAAAGAATCACAACTACATGGCACTTTAGATTTTTGAAGAGAACATTAAGAACTGTGTACAAACTGGAATGTCTTGTGTATTGATCTTCAAAACAACCCATAAACTATTTTCAGTCACTGTTTTTGTTTTTGCTTTTCAGTGCTGGGGGTGGAACCCATGGCCTGTACACTACCACTGAGCTACACCCTCAGCCCAACCAACAAAATCCTAATTATCACTTATTTTTAGGAATTCTTTTCTTTTAACTTAATTTAATTTTAGTTGTTGATATAAATAAATAAAACATAAAGTGCTATGTGATGATTAGAATTGAAACTAGTGCCTCATTCATGCTAGGCAAGTGCTCTACCACTGAGCTACAACCCAGCCCCCAAAATCTTAATTATGAAAAGAAAAAATAATTCCACTCTTTACAGGTGACCAAACAACATCAAAAAAGCAAGAAAAAACATAATACACCAAAAAAGAGAGGAAAATAAATCAAGACTCCACCTCAGATGTTTTGGAACTAGATAATCCAATAGGTATTTAGTCCAGAGCTTAAGAACATCAAGGTCTAGGGGCTGGGGGTGTAGCTTGTGGTAAAGCATGTGCTCGGCATGTGAGTTCAATCCCTGGCGCAACGTGTGTGTGCGCGCACACACGCACACACAAAGACAAGGTCAATCTTTTCATACCTCCCCTAAATAAGGGCTGGTCATATCACATACATACACACACACACACACACACACACACACACACACACACTCACTCACACCTACAAGACACAGAAAGGCAAATGTGGTCTGGACAAGGAGACAGAGCCAGGCTTGAAGATCAGCTCAGGTGCAAGGAGGGCATGTGGCTACCAACAACAGCAAGGGAGGAGGCCATGGGGCCTCACAAGACAAGCAGAATAGATGGAGGCTGTAGAGACTGCAATGAGTAAGCCAGATGGAACTGACTGCTCAAGGACTGATGGTGAGAACTAGGTAGGGGTGGAACCATCACCCAGCCCAACTGGACAGGAAACCAAAGAGGAGCATGCATGCAGTGCCAAGACTCACAGTCTCCACAGGGAGCAGAAAAAAGCCCAGAGCTGTGAGCCTCCTCTCCAGTTGGCTTTGGTTTGAGGGTCTCAGGATGCAGCAAAGCCCATATCAAGTCTGCACCAGACTCCACAGTGCAAAGCCAAGATCCCCCAAAGAGACAGCTCACAGACAGTATCACTGAGGAAGCCTTCCCTGAACACCACTGTGTGTTAGAGGAAGCCACAATCCTGAGGTCAATCTACTTAAGGAGAATCCACTCCAACTCCTTTATAAGCTGAGCACTGCCTCAGCTCCAAATCCAGGACTCACAGCTGAAGGTGCTACCTCCAGGCCTGAAGGGGAACGCCTAAGGAAGGGAGAGATCCACAGCCCACACTACCCGGCCCCTCTAAAGCCCAGATTCAGGTCCCAGAGGCCTTCCTTGCCCACGCTGTGATACTGGGTTGGGACTTGGAAACATTTCTCCTGAGCCTGTGACTGGCACCGGGTTAGTGTTGTCAGCAGGGGGCAGTAGAGGGACACAGAAGGAAGAAGGGGCTTCTCACTTCCATTTCCAAAGTGTTGTCTGCCTGCCTCAGAGGGACACAGCAGTCCAGGGGCCTTGTGGTGCTAGGTGGCTTCCTACCAAGTTCCACTGGCACCCAGGGAATTTTAACAACAGTTCCTCAGGTGGCTTTCCAGTGGGCCCCACCCACCGCCCAGCCTGCTTCCCGCTGGCTCACCAGCTGGCCGAGAACCCTCAGTGAATTTCTCCAGAGGACCACAGTCCACACCTGCCAATGAGATGTCAAAATGGGCTTTGGAAGGATCCAGGGTCACAGTTCCAGATTGCTCCCTTCCTCAGGTGCTCTGCCTCGGTCCTGGAGGTAGTCAGTTCCTGCTCCTTTATTATATGCCTGTACTGTTAAGAGTTCTTCCCCGTCCCCTTCCAAAGTTATACCAACAATATTTTTTAATTCATAAACTGGGATATAATAAAATAAAACTTATATTCTCCAGATGACAAAGTTAAAGAGTACAAAGTGAAGTGACAGCTTGGGAGAAACTAACTGCCTCATATATAACAAAATACTGAAAACAAGAAAAAGACATGGACGCTTAAGAAAAGGTGAGAGACTCAAGTCACTTTATAATAGGAGATGCGTCTTCAATAATCAAAAGAAGCTTAATATCTTCAGAAATTAGAGAAATGCAAAATAAAATCACATCAGAGAGTAAAGTAAACAGTATAAATGAAAATAGAGAACAAATGAATTCTCGTGAACTGAAGATGCAGTGTAAATTTTTATCTACTTGTGGAAGCTGGCCATTGAAAATGCTTGATGACCCCATACACACCAGGAGCACAAGTTTATAGAAATCATTGCCTGTTAAAAGGTTAGAGTAAACAGATGAAACCCAGGGCATGGAAAAACGGGTATGTACACTTAGGAAGAGATAAATATCAAGGGTGGGGAATTAAGAGCTCTCTTTACCTGTGGTTGTTACTAGTTAATAATGAGTAAATAATAAGTAATAACCTGTCACTGTTCTTGACTATCTTATTTAGTGATGGCCTCTTATTCTGTTGCCCAGGCTGTCCCTGAACTCCTGAGCTCAAGTGATCCTCCTGCCTCAGCCTCCCAAATAGCTGGGACTAAGGCACACACCATTGCATCCAGATAACAATTCTTCACACTGGGGGCAAGCAAACTGTCATCAAGGGCCACAGAAAAAATAAATACTTTTTGCTTTGTGAGCCACTCGGTCCCTCCCCCTCCAGCAATTGCTCAAGCTTGTTCTAGTACAGACAATTAGCAAGTGGGCATGGTGAGATTTGGCCAATTCATCTTGTCTTGATTTATATTAAACACTCCTTGTTTCAATTACTGTGTGGTTTGTCTCCTAACTGGAACTGGACTGATACAGATTCCATGAGACAAGTGCAATACCAGACATGCACAGGGCACCCTGGTGACAAAGAAGAAGAAATAGATCACAGGGTGGGGTAGGGAAAGTGTATCCTAGAAGGCTTCAAAAAGATGGAGTGATCTGATACTTAGGACTTGCCTCTACATGACTTGGGGAAAGTTACTTAATTTTCTTTAGTACTGGTTTGGTCACCCAAAAGTAATGATAAGAGTTAGTTGTCTTATATCCTAGGATAATCAGGGAGATGAAAGTAACATGTTGCAAATTCCAAAGCATTGTACAAGTGTATTTATTTACAAATTATTTATTTATTATTGTTATCATTTATTTATGTCCAAACTGAGTCTGGACACTTGTGGAAGATATTTCACTCTCAGATTCAGTGACACACTATCAGGTTCTTGCTAGGAAAATAGTTTACTAGAAAGGGAGAGCTCTCCATTTACAATCGCCCAGATATCTATGTAGAGTGGTTCCTAAACTCTTTTATGTAAGACTGAAGACAAAACAAAATCCCAAAGCTTAGTTATCCTAGGTATTCTTACTATTTACTTTAAACATAATGTAATGTTTTATTCCCCCCCCCTTTTTTTAACCTACTACAGCATTTTAGGAAAGAGAGAGCACAGAAAGTAGCAATTTATAAATAGAACACTTTGTGGAAGTGTAGCCTAAGTGGATTAGGTAGAAACCAGGTCACATTTTCCCCATTTAAAGAAGAAAAAAGAAAAGACATGATTTAAAGGGCAGTTAAATTTTCGAGATATAAACACCTTTTTAAAATACAAAATGAAACTGAGCACAGTGACACATGCCTGTAATCCCAGTGACTCAAAGCTGAGGTAGGAGGATCAAAAGTTCAAAGCCAGCCTCAACAACTTAGTAATGCCCGAGGCAACTTAGTGAGACACTGTCTCAAAAAAGGGAGGAGGGGTGCTGGGGATGTGGCTCAGTGGTTGGGTATCCCGCCGTTCAAATCTTGGTACCCAAAAAAAAAAAAAAAAAAAAAAAGATTTAAATGTCATGTATTTACAATCTAACAATGAATTTTAAAAGTGTGTGCACATCTCCCCAGCTGGCCCTCTGAAAGTACACCATCTGCATAGGTCAAGTATTTATTTGTTAGGTATAGTGTCCAGCCATCCTGCTAAAAATGGGAACTATGTTTTCCAGAATCTCTGTCCCTGTAGGGTTCTTCATTAAATTGGTCAAAAGAGGAAGGTGCCCAAGAATGGAAGGCAAAAGTGAAGCAGCAGACAATATATGCCAGAAGTCACATCACAGTCACACAGGGCAAGAGGTGCCCAGGCAGGCATCAGCATGTTGTCATACCCCACTGTTCTACATCCCCTTCTTCTTCCCAGTTCGGGGTCCTATGACAAACCAACCATGACCACAGGCCCACCAGGAGATGCCGGCTCAGATGCACGGAAGACTGGGCTTTTCTTGGGCTCCCTACAGTGCCCCTTCCCCAAACTGAGAGGCAGCTACTCAAATACACCAGTTAGTAACTAAACAGTGTGGGACCCTCCAACACTGCCCTGGGGTCCTTCTCCCACAATCACAATCACTTTATTCCTTTTAGAATCTCTTTGCCCCAAAATATTCAAAGTGCCTCTACTTCCTGACTGACCTCTGGAAAGAGGTGGCCTGTCCTGTGGGCTTAGCCTGACCATGCAGCCGGCAACATGGGACAAGTGCCGTAGGTAACATGTCCAAACTCCAGAAATGTAACTAGGTACAAGATGCCCAAAAGGGAAAGCACATCTATCTCTCTTTGTATTTCAATTGTGCTTTAAAAAAAAAAAACCATATAAATTTGGTAGCATTAACTACAGTTGCATTGTGGTATAAGAGATCTCTAGAACATTTTTACCTCACAAAACTGAAAACATACCCATTGATTTCCCCATTCTCCATCACCCCAGCCTCTGGCACCCACCTCTCTACTTACCGTTTCTGTACAGTTGCTATTCTAGATTGCTCATGTAAGTGGGATCATAGGTCATCTGTCTTTTGGGACCGACTGGGTCATTTCAGCCTAACTCATGTTACAGCATGTGACAAGACTGCTTTCCTTTTTGAGGAGAAGAACATTCCACTACGTGTACTGGCTGCATTTTCTTTATCTATCCATCTGCCCAGGGATATTTGGACTATTTCCTATCTCTGCAAATCTTGCATACTTGGTAGATGCATAAACTGACACAACAAATTGAACTAAGCCAATGAGTATGTGTTCCTCAGCTTCTGGTCGCTGTAACAAAATCCTGAGATAATAAATTTAAAGGAAGAAAAGTTTTATTTGGCTTAGAATTTCAGAGCTTTCAGTCCTTTGGCCCTATTGCTTTGGGGCCCGTGGCATGGCAGTACCTCATAGTAGAGGCACCTAGCAGAGGAAATCTTTTTAACTTATGGCAGCCAGAAAGCAAAGGAAGAGTCAGGAAGGGGCCAGGGTCCCATATCTCCTTCAAGGGAACACCTACACTGACTTAACTCCCTCCCACTGGGCTCCACCTCTTAAAGGTCCCACATCTCCCAATAGCACCACAGGCGGGATACCAAAGCTTCAACACATGAGCCTTTAGGACACATTTAAGGCCAAATCAGATTAACCAAAAGACCCACAGAAGAATATCTGTATCAGTACCATCTATAATAGCTCAACACTGGCTACAATGACCAATAGCATTTGGATAACCAAACAGTGGAATACTTTAGATCAAGCTTTTCCACCTTGGCCCTATGGACTTTAAGGCCAATGACTGATTGCCAGAGGTGGGGGTTGTCCTGTGCTCTTTTGGATGTTCAGCAGTATCCCTGCCTACCTCCACTAGAAGCTAGTATTGAGTGCACAACACCCCCACCCTGCCCAGAAGTAACAACCACAAATGCCTCCAGATATCTCTTACAGCACAAGATCACCCCAGTGGGGAACCACTCCTTTAGAGGAAGGAGGGCATATTAGAGATGGTCAGAAAGGCTCATGTGGAACAGGAAAAACAAAACCAAGTTGCTTCTAAAGGCACCTTTTACCATGGAGGAAGCAGGCGGCCACTGCCTCACACAAATCCTCTGCAAAAGACCAGTTTGGTCAGGCCAGGTGGGGGCCACGGTGTTTAACCAATGGCAAACCACAGTGTTTGTCATTCCCATGCAAAACAGGCCTTGTTCTGGACACCATCAACCCTGCCTAAACATCACACACTGCAACAATGAGCCTCTGTCCTTCCTCCTAAGAGAAAGTGGTCTTTCTTGACTGCAAAGCTTTGTTTACCAGATCTCCTCTGGCCACACCATCCATCCCCATCACTGACATGCACATGCTCTTCCTGGCTTGCCCCCATTCAGTCCTTAGAACCCCAGGTGGGCCCTTGAGCTTCCATTATGGGACAGGGCTCCCTCCTCTGTGGACCACCACCAGCCACTGCTCCTAACATGCTTATGCTTCTTGCCACCGTAAGACTACCATCTCTGTAAGGACAAAGCCTAAATCCCATCTTTGTTCCTCCTGTGCTATATACTTGTCCAGTGCAATGTAATAGGCGACAATTCAGGAAAGAACGAAAGAGAGAGGAAATGAACCAGCAAAGATAAGCAGAGTTCCTGTCTAAAGCCCAGCTTTCATCTCACAACCATGGGAGGAAAGAGAAAAACACCATCATGGCCCTTTCAAGTAGGTTTTAGTGGCATCAAGACCCTTAAGCAGGCTTCCCGCCAATCTAGGAACACAGATCTGCCCTGCTCCCTGCCCCTTTCTCTTTTGATGTATGAGTCTGGTCATTTAAGTGCCTGCTTAAATAGAGATGGCTGGAATTACTTAAATCTACAGTTTTCAAAGTGAAAACACAATGTGAAAGAGATATGCAATCAAGAAACAGGAAGCGGAGCCACCGGGTGCGAGAACATGGTCTCCCTGCTCCTCTGCACAGAGGGCTGTTTATTTTTCATGGGCATTCACATCCTACCACTATTCAAAGGCAATTCTGGCCGTGAGACAAGCCAATGCTGCCTAGGAGGCATTAACGAGGGGGAACAGCGCGAGAATCCCTCACCTTTCCTTGGAGTGAACTCGGAGACATCCCCTACAAGCCTTCATCTTTCTCGTGGGTAAAATATGGATGACCTCACTCATCACAAGGGCTAGCTTTCCTTTTGAAAAATTCTTCAGCGATTCCTGTTGTAAAGCCTAGTCAGCAGAGCCTACGGAAATGGAAGAAAAACAAGGAGTTCTGGGTTGCACAGGCAAAGGCTCCAGGGGTTAGTAAGGGGCTGACGTGAGTGCAGGGGCCGGGCATACAAAACACACAGCCCCAGCAGTGGGCCCTGTGGGCAGTGGCAGAGTCCTGCCATCACAGGGTGTAGCTACCATCTAGTACCATGGGGCTTAACTGTCCAGGATAGACAGGCTTTTCCATTTGTTTAAAGCAACTAAAAACCTGGATGCTGGAGGAGTAAACTCCCTCTTTCCTCAAATTTTAACAATCTTCACTTTTTAAAATAGGTAAAACCCAAGCTGGGGTTATAGCTCAGGGGGTAGAGTGCTTACCTGGTATGCACAAGGCTCTGGGTTCAACAGCAGAAAACAAAACAAAACAAAACACTCCCCTACCCCACTTGACCGCCAGCCTAGCACCCCACCCCCTCCCACCAATACTCATGTCTGATGGTCACATATGTGTAACCCACCACTGGCATCCTCTGATTTGGGTAATTCACATCCTACTCTCAGATGTGAACAGCAGCCCCCTTTATGTTAGGGTCCCCAAGGCAGTTTTCTCCACATTCCTGTGCTATCTACTCTGTCCTGGACTTTACTAACCTGCGACCTTCTGACTCTCCAAAGTTGACCTCTCTTTCAGAGCTTCAATCAATTCCCAAGTTCTCTGGGATTCCTTCATGCATCTTTTGGAAGCGATGCCCCCTCCCGCCCTCATCACTAATGTCAATCTATCGTGGCTGCTGGCCTGGCTCTCTACGACAGAGACAGAGCCTCCAGGAACCTCATCCTCCCTTTACCCCCCTAACCCCCCACCACCTGCAGTGAGGTGGCCTACAGAAGGAGGAAGAGAGGAAAGCAGAAGTCAGCTGGGGGCTGCAGCAGAGAACCTTTGTTTCCACTCAAAGGGCAGAGACATCTAGGACCACCCTTTCCCTTTTCTTTGGGCTTAAACAAAGACAGGATGCCTGGGGATGCAGCAGCCCCAGGAGCTGCAGGTGCATGAGTAAACTTGCTGATCCAGGAGTCCCAGTATCCTCTTGGGAAGGCTGGAGACGTTGGTTAGGACAACTGATAACTCTTTTCAGAAAACACTTATATTTTAGAATGGTTCATAATTTTTTATCAATACAAATTATTTTTCTTCTAATGTTTATACTTTTTAAAACTCACCAATAAACAGAACAGTCCTAGACAGCAAAACTTTGCTTGCTTTTGTAGTTAAAAAAGAACCACTAAGGGGTTAAAATGTATTATTGCATCTAAAAAATAAGCTAAGAAAAACAATGATATATTGTGGTTTCTGTGTTTTTAAGACTATGACATACTGGGCTGAGGGCGCAGCTCAGGGATAGAGTGCGCGCTTAGTGTGGGTGAGATCCTGGATTCAATCTCAAGCACCATAAAAAGAGAAAAAGAGCAAGATATACTGTATCTGCCCTAAAAATCTACCAGTTACAATGGAGTATGACATTTGTATTTATCCAATCCCTACATTCTTTGCTGGCAAAGAAAAATTGTTGTTCCTATACATGGGGGACCAAGTAAGAGGATGCCCAAGTCCCTTAAATAAAATGGCTTACTATTTGCAGGCAAGCTATACACACCCTCCTGTAGACCTTAAACCATCTCTAGATCATTTATATTATTTAACACAGTGTAAACGCCGTGTACATAATTGTTATACTGTACTGCTTAGGAAGTATTGACAAGAAAAAAATTTTAATTCAAGCCATTTTTTAAAAAGAGTTAAGTTCAATACAGACAATTTTTTTCTGAATATTTTTTTTATCTGAGGCTAGTTGAATCTATGGGTGCAGAACCAAGGGATATGGAGAGCCAAGTTCACAAGCAGAGGGACTACCTGGAGGCAGATTTTTCAGTTCATCATCTCATCAGTACTAGTATTCAGGCCAATTCAATGCTAGAATCAAACAAAAATAGCCAAATTATTATCTAACTTGAAATCCTCCAATTAAAAATAGTAAAGTCCTTAAGATTACAGCAGTCTAAATAGGACAAGACTGAACAAAAACCAAAAACCCTTTGTTGGTTTAATCAGCAACCAATTCTGATGTGAAAAACCTTAATTCCTCAGAGATATATTTATTTCTCCCATTCATGGTTTTGGAATTAAAAAATAATACTTAACTCTTTTTAAAAAATGGCTTGAATTAAAATTTCTAATTCTTCTGACACAGTAGCACTTCTGCCTCAGCTAAAGTGGAGCAGCTGAACAAGGTTTTTATGTGCTCAGTGGGTAGGGGGAGGCTGACATCTCCCACCAGGAGGTCAGGACTTGCTTAGGAGTCACTTCTACTTCATCCAAATTTATTTTTTAAAATATTTATTTATAGAAGTAATTGGACACAATACCTTTATTTTATTTATTTATTTTTATGTGGTACTGAGGATCGAATTCAGGGCCTTGCACACGCTAGATGGGCGCTCTATTGCTGAGACACAACCCCAGTCCCCTGATCCCAATTTAAATACTGAATTATTCATCAGTCGGCATAAAATATGGGTGAAGTTGGATGTGGTGGCACATTCCTGTAATCCTAGCAACCAGAAGGCTGAGTCAGGAGAATTGCAAGTTTGAGGCCTGCCTCAGGAACTTGGCAAGGCCCTAAGCAACTGAGCAAGACCCTATCTCAAAATAAACAATAAAAAGGGGTGGGAATGTGATGTAGCTTAGCAGTTACATGCCCCTGGGTTCAATCCCAGGTAGCAAACAAAACAAAACAGTGGGTAAAGTGTGTGTCCGGCTTGCAGAGGAAGGCAAAGTGATGACCCGTCACTCCAACCCCATGCTTGCACAAATCAAGGATGGAGTTATCATTCCTCCTAAAGCCTGTGTGTGTGTGTGTGTGTGTGTGTGTGTAGTGTACCACAGACCAAACTCAGGGTTTTATGCATACTAAGCACATACCCAGGAGCTCCACCTCCAGGATGCACCAAAGCCATCTTTAGCAACAACCTCGTCCCATTCCAATCTCCTGAACTGTCCTCATTCAGTTCTTTCAAGGACAAACTTTGATGAAAAATAATAAATACATTTATCTATTAGGATCACTATAGGGATATTTATCACTGTGTTCAGAAAAAGGGAAACAATAGATACTTTTCACCACAGACTAGAACAGAATTTCTGAGCTGAGTGTGATGGCACGATACCTGTAGTCCCAGCTACTCAGGAGACTGAGGCAGGAGGATCACTGAAGCCTAAGAGTTTTAAGGCTTAGTCTGAACAGTATAGCAAGGCCCCATATAAAAAATTAGAAGGAAAAAAAGCCCTGGAACATTTCAGTATCTCCACTGTATTCTTTAATGTGGTTTTTGGTTCTGACACGGAACATAAGAGCCAGAGTCAAAATCATTAGCAGGGCACAGTGGCACACACCTGTCCCAGTGATTCAGAAGTCTAAAGGAGGAGGAAGGAAGATCTCAAGTTGGAGGTCGGCCTCAGCAACTTAACAAACCCCATCTCAAAATAAAACATCAAAAAGCTCAATGGTAAAGCACCCCTGAGTTCAGTCTCCAGTATAGGGGAAGGGGTCATTGAAGAGAACTTTGCAGTACTGTGGTATGACTCCCATGGTTCCCTGTATTCTGTTGCTCATCAATTCAATAACGGTATAACTAACTTTCCACAGAACGGTCCCAATTTCAATACAGTCACCCTGCATTGCTCATAGTGAATTCCTCACTCATTCCCTGCTTGGTTTCTCAGAATCCACTACAGCGACGGTTCTAAACATCCTGCCTGCCAGCTTTGATCCCAGCTCTTAAAACAACTAAGAGATGAAGAGGTCAGGCAAGTATTTCCTTCTCAACTCTACAGGAAAGCAAACCAAGGATCACAAAGATAAAGTGACTTGCTGTGACAGTTACCATGTGTGATTTTCACAAGAACAGCACAGGAAGAATGGTATGGGTTTGAAATGGGAGCAAGCATAGAATAAAGGGAGAGGGACTTCGAACCCCTATCTGGGTGCCCTCAGCATGCTGGTGTCAAGGAAGTTCAGCTCTCTCAGACTGTGTGACACAGTGCTAGCACTCACTGGCTACAGTCCCTTCCTGCTACCCATTGAAGACAGTCACCCACACAAACCAACCATCTTATAGAAAAGGCACTCAGAATGGAACCATGAGAGAAGGCCTGACTGAGAGCCCAGTGTTCTCCTACAGTGGTAAAGACAGAGGAGAGCAGCATTTCTGCCCTGAGGGTGTAACTGGCCACATCTGAGATTGTCTCATTCAAGGAACCTTTGGCAGAACCTCTGACTTAAATCTAATTCCTACTGAAGACGAAATTTGTTTTAGGACGATATGCTTCATAACAGACATCTCACATTATTGGTTATTATATAGTAGAATACATGGCCTGAAGTGTCAAGGATGAGTCAGATTTAACCCTAAAAGGCATAAAGAAGACTAACGAGCCCCTGGGAAAATGCCTTCCAACACAGGATTGCCTTAAAAGGAGTGGGGTATGAGATGGTCTTTATTGAGACCATCTCTTCTACTCCTTCATCTGGGTGGAGATTACAAGGGTGGTTCACTATGTGCAAATCCATCAAGGTCTATGCTTACAACGTGAACACTTTTCTGTATGCAGATTTTATCTCAAGAAAAATATAATACCCTTTATTATGAGCTAAATTGTATAACCAAAAAAAGATGTTGAAACCCTAACCCTAGAACCTGTGCATGTGGCCTTATTAGGAAACAGGATCATTACAGCCGTAATTGAGATGAGGTCATCCTGGAGTAGGGTGGCCCTAATCCAATGGCTGGTCTACATTTAAGAAGATGGAAATTCAGACCTGGCTGAGAAGTATGTGAAGCCGGAGGCAGAGGCTGGAATGATGGCATCCACAGAGCAAGGAATGCCTGGAGCTAAAAGAAGCTGAAAGAGGCAAGGAAGGATCCTCCCCTAGAACCTCCAAAAGGTGACTGGCCCTGCTAATACCTTGACTTTAGCTGTCTGACTTCCAGAAGTTTTACTGTACATCTTTGTTATGAAAGCCCTGGGTAACTAATACACCCTCCCTTTTTGCTAAAGAAAAAGCCTATGAAGATGCATATGAAGAACTGCTGATGTGGCCAGTGAAATTCTCCAGAATGGGACAAGGCTGTCCCATGCTCCAGCTTTCCTAAGAATCCACAGCTGGACCCCAAGGAGGCTCATCTCACCCCTCCCACTGTCCCACTCCTGGATCCTAGCAGGGGGACTGGTGTGCTTGGCCCCTCCGTGCGATGCTTCTGCCTCCTACCTATAGCAGGAACCATGGGTTCCCTGTGAGCTGGTGGTGCTAGGTTTATTACACCCAAGAAACATAAAAATAGGCTTTCCTCTTAAAAAGAAAACAACCTAAAATCCCACTGAGCAGTACACTCTCCAAGCTTTAGACAATAACATTTCTGGTTTGTTTTAAATTGCATGCCAGCAGCATGAGGCACATAGTAGGTCTCTATCATCTATCACTGAAAACACACACAGGCTGGGTCCCACTGACTGAAGGATCAGAGTAGATCTCCAGCTTTCCCCATGGAGACAAAAACACATTAGGGGCCAACCAGTAACCTTGCTGTTCTCAGTTTCCTTATCCATAAAATGATCAGCTCAATCTTGGCTTATTTTCAAGATCTTTTGGGGCTTTAAAATTTTGTGACTATAATCAATTTTACTGTTGGTTAAACTCAATAGTCTTTAAACTTGTGACCAAGGAAAAGAATGGGCCTAAGAGGAGAAAGCCTTTAGCAGACCCAGTTGAGGGCAGGCTTTCAAGGTGGTGAAAATAAAAGAGAAACTTCAGGCCAGATAGGGTGGCACACACCTGTAATCACTGTGACTCAGGAAGCTAAGACAGGAGGATTGCTAGTTCAAGGCCAGCCTCAGCAACTTAGCAAGGCCCTAAGCAACTTAGCAAGGCTCTGTCTCAAAAGATGTGGCTCAGTGGTCAAGCACCCCTAGGTTCAATCCTCAGTATCAAATAAATAAATAAGGCTGGCACTTCAGTGGTAGAACACCCCTGGTTTCAAAATAATAATAATAATAATAAAGTTAGGGCTGGGGATGTGGCTCAAGCGGTAGTGTGCTCACCTGGCATGCGTGCGGCCCGGGTTCGATCCTCAGCACCACATACCAACAAAGATGTTGTGTCCACCGAAAACTAAAAAATAAATATTAAAATTCTTTCTCTCCCTCTCTCTCTCACTCTCTTTAAAAAAAAATAAAATAATAATAAAGTTAAAAGGGCTGGGGGTATAGCTCAGTGTTACAGTGCTTGTTTAGCAAGCATGAGGCTACGGTTCAATCCTCAGCACCACAAAAAAACAAAAACAAACAAACAAAAAAGAATAAAGCCTCAGATGCTAAAAAAAAAAAAAAAAAAAAAAAAAACCAAGAAGAAGCCTAACAGATCCCCGCTGAAAAACTCCTGCAGGTGGTTCTAGAATCAAATGACAGTACATTTGTTACCAACTGTCCTCCCAAAGCACAAAGAAGAGTGGTGGATCCTTGGATCCATGTGTATGGGTGTGTGTGTAAAAAATATTTACTTACGCATACATGCAATACTGGGAATAGAACCTAGAATGCTATACAAATGCTCTACTGGGTGAGCTACACACCCAACCCTAGGGGATCTTTCATAAACAAGCAGCATAGGAAAAAAAAATCTAGTTCATTAAATGTTTCAATAAAGCCTTGGCTGAATGTGTTGCCGGGAGATAGCTTGGAGTTTTTTCAGACCATTCCATAAACCTTTTCATGGGCACTAACCTGCTCCAAAGCATTTGAATTGCTCAGCCAACTACTAGTCATGCCTTGCATTCCAATATATCTTGATCAACTTCATGAGAGGCTGCTTTTAATGAGTATGCCCTTCCTGCTGGACCATAACTCTTTTTTTTTTTTTTTTGTGGTACTGGGGGTGGAACCCAGGGCCTCACACATGCTAAGCACGCACTCTACCACAGTTATACTCCCTGCCACCAGACCATAATTCTTTAAAGGAACAGAATGATCTCCCCCAATATAGTAAACTCCTGTTAATTCACAACCAAAAGCTGGAAGTGATAAAATAGACCTCAGTCTCCTGGGGAACATCCTCCACTCTAAGCCAGTGCAAATGGCTGATAATTGATTAACAGAGTTTTACAACATAATAAGGTTTGGAAGATTCTATCTATACAAAAGCAAGGCAGAGGTGGTATCACAAGGTACAAACTAAAAACATACAATATGGGGAAACTGCAATATTTTGACAGAGAACACACTGTATCTTCCTATGTGTCTATGTGAGCACATGTACACTTCACAGGAAAATGCTATAACAACAGGTAAGGAAGCCATATGTCTAAGTGGCCAGCATCACATGATCTAAATCTCAGTTGCCCCCATGGCTAGTTAACACAGGGGTGATGGACTTGATATTGAGAGTTCTGATTGAGAGCACCTCTAAAAGTTCATTTTTCAAAAGCAAAGTGGAATACATTATAATCAAGGAGTCTACAGGACTACTTTACTACCAGAAAGAAAAGTAGCAAAAAACAGCGCAACATGTCTGGGGTAGAGAGACTGGCTAGGGCGGATGCCAAGGTCCCATGGAAGCTGGGTAATATGCTACCAGCTTCCTCCTTCCTTCCTTTCTCACACAAAGACCAAAGTCCAAAGAGTTGGAGAGACAAAAGAATGGCCCAAGGTCCTTCAGCAGGTGAAAAGTATAGAAAGACATTCAACAATAAAAAGAAATCAACTACTAGAACATACAACTTGGACAAATCCAGAGAATCCTGCCATATGAAAAGAACCCACTGTGATAGGGTTTCATGCAGTACAGCTCCATTTATGTAAGATATTGAAAAAACACAATCCTAAGCCAGGCACAGTGGTGCACCTATAGCTCTCAGGAGGCTGAGGCAGGAGGATCACTTGAATCCAGGAGTTCAAGACCAGAAAAGAGAACAACAGGAGGGATCCATGCAGGGATGGAAATGTTCTCCATTTGACTATAACCACATCAGTCTCCCAGTTGTGATGTTATCAGTGTTTCTTGTGTGGCAAGGGGGAAAGCCAGGTAAAGGATGCAGGGCATCACTCCCTATTCTTACAACTACATGTGAATCTATCTTCTCAGAATAAAGAGTTTAATTTAAAAGAAAAGACTGGGGTTGGGGTGTAACTAGTGGTAGAACACTACCCCCAGCATGCTTAAGGTCCTGGATTCCATCCCCAGCACTAAAGAGAGAGCAAGAAGAAAGGGGGGTGAGGGGTTGGCAAAAAGAGGATCATGAAGATAGATGGTGCAGGAGCAGGATCCACAGCCACCTGGGCCGACCCTCAGAGGCTGTGGAGGGAGCAGGGACCACTCTGCCAAGACCTCCCAACAATAAGCAGAGGATCCCCTTTATAAGGAAATGGGGAAGGGGAGTGTGAGTCAGGAAGTCAAGCACACAGCAAACACAGGCCCACTGTCCGCTCTGTGTGTGTTGCCAGGGACAAGACCGAGGCCTCATTCATGCTAGGCCTGAGTTCTACCAGTGAGCTACACCCCAGTCCTGGTGGTCTGTTTTTGAAGATACGATGAACTCTCATGAAGCAACAATGAGAGTTGTTGATGAAGCAGGTACCAATTCACAACTCACTTTTTTTTTTAAGATTCAAAAACAGGCATACCAGAGCTCCAGTGATGTGGCCTTTCTTCTGTTGTCATAGACACTCAGGAGGCCGTTAGCAACGTGGTCCGTAGAAAAAAATTAACAGAAAGTTACAGTGACCAGAAGAAACAGTGATATAAAGCATATCAAAGGTTCTGCTTCTAGTCTTGGCAAACATGGATGCTAGTTTTAAACCAATACCACTGTAAACACCCAGTCTGGGTTGGGGATGTAGCACCCTGGGTTCAATCCTTAGAGTGTGTGTATGTGTGTGTGTGTGTGTGTGTGTGTGTGTGTGTGTGTGTATGTATGTATGTGTGTATGCATACCAAAAAGAAAGAAAGAAAAAGGAAGTTAACTGGACGTATTACTGAAAGTACCTGAAAGGAGTGGGGAGGAGATAATAGGCCTCAGCCCTCCATTGACTGCAGAAGGCCCTTGATCCATGGGCCAATAAAGACAACTCTTGGCCACTGATTCTGTGATCCTTCAGCAGAGAAGACATTGGTTTATGGCTCCAAATTCCCAGTCATGCCTGCCCAGCTTGTGCCTCATGGCTACCAGCAGCCTCCTAGGGAAGCTGCAACAATGGTACCACATGGGTGGGTGGCTGTGAAGTCATCTTGTGGAAAAGTGTGTTTAACTTGACCAAGTCACCGCAGGAGGGTTAGGAAGCTGCTGCACAGGGATGCAAGATTCACAGAGGGGGAAGTGGAGCTGGGGAGTGGGGAAGCCACCGTATGGATCACTCCTGCTAGCCTACACCAGCTGTCTCTCCTCATGGCATCTGGGCCTAACTACCAAGGTAAATGCTCCATCTAACTGGGCCCTTAGATGCATCCAGCTTACAGCACAATTGCTCCCACTACTTATAGAAGCCTCCCTCCCTAGCCAGTTCAGAACTCCAGACCAGTGAAGCACAGGAAGCCAGGGAGGGATGGATATTTAGCACCCATACACTGCATTTCCTCTGCACTATCTTCTGGGAGACACATGGGCAGGTCCCCCTATACTGTTAGCTCCTGGCAGATGGAAACAGGGTCATTCATTGCAGAGGGGAGTGACATGAATGGATACATTTGCTCTGGCCCTTTAGGTGGATCAAAGTAAACAAGTGGAATCTACATGTTCTAAGAATAACATAGAATACCTTTCACCAAATGCTTACATGGAGGTATCATCTGGGTTCTTAGCATACATCATGATTTAAACCATCCCTTAACCCAGATGTACCTGAATGTCCCTGATTTTAGATAAAAAGTTTCAGGAAGAAAAGAAAAAAAACGGGTCAAAGGACAGACAGATTATTCATTCAGCTCTGATATGAAGTAACTTGCTCAAGGTCACATAGCTAATTAGAGGTAGAGCATAAATCAGCCTATAAAGGCTCCTCCTCCTCCTAATTCCTCTCCTGATATACCTGAGGCAAAGGGATTTTTCGTTCCTAGATATTTAGCACTTAAATACTTTTAGAACAAGCTTCTTGACACATAACCAACTTAATTTCAGTCACAAAAATATCCACAAGGGAATACACATATTTGAGCTGCTCTGTGACCGAGCCATTCCCTGGGGAATCTATAAATATAGATTTACAGATTTAAACAACACTAACTCTTTTACTAAACACAGCATTTGGCATAACGCAGGGGTACTATTAACCCCCTATTATACAAGCTTTTCAGGCACTTGGCAAACAGTCCCCAGAATGTTAAATCTATAATATATCCCTCCTTCCACCTCCTTCCTGAGAATTGCAGGTAAGGAGAAGAGCAACTACAGATGTCAAAAATTAAAGTAAAAAAACCAATGATTTGGGGTGGGGGGGGAACACAACCATTTCATTGGGGCATAAGTAAACTGAATGGAAGAAATTCTTAGAAAAAAACCAGCAGACACTGTAAATATCCAGGAACTAGGGAATGTCACGTATAGCAGTTTACAAAGGAACCTCAGCACAAGCATTTAGCAATACATGGGAATGCAAGCTCCAAATCTGCTAGCAAGAACAACAGAACTACATAAAATTAGTCCCGGGTATCATGCACATTGTACTGTGCTGGAGACGGCCAAGGATTGCCCCAACACCTCCGAGGAACTGCCAGCACATGCTATGGCACTGCTTGTTTGACCAGTTATTCTCGTGATAAAAATCTTTCCCTAGTTATTCCCCTACTCCTCACTTCCCCCTTTCTTTGGATTTCGACTTATTCTGTCACCCTCACACCAGTGTCTCTTGTGTTCGTCTGTGCTGAATGACTTAGAAGAATGTTAGTCTCAGGCCATTTCTAAATTCACATAGCTATTGTGACAACAAGAAAAAAATGCCATCTGCCACTGGCACATGCTGCATTCCAACACACCACAGGTCACTCACAGCAAAAGACTGTTTATGAGACAACATTCTTATCAGGCAGACTAGGCCTTCAACCCGGAAAGTCCTTAAACTGATCCCCTGGCCCAAACAATATAATATGCTCACTCATCTTATAATAAAAACAAACCAATCACTAAAGGACCAATAGAGTCTGACCTACAACAATTTCAAGGTCTAATTCCTTTCCATGGCGGCTGCAGGTTATAAGTCTGGTTTGCCAGGCTTATTCTACAAGATTTGTCTGGTTTCATGGATATTGAGTTGAAGCCAACACAAGCACAGAACAATAAAAATGTTTAACAGCCTTAACAAACCAAAATGAGAAAAACCAACAGATCAAAGACAGTGTTCTGGCAGTTGGATTGCCTTTCTAAAAGTGGGAAGTTAATGTGTCCTGGAGTCCAGGTTCCCTCTATAAGCTCACCCCTGCCAACCTTTACAACCATCAAACATGCAAACCTGGGTGAAATGAAACCCAGAAGCAGCTAGCGTGAATCCCTACACTCTTCTGAAACAGTTGCAAAGTGGCTGTGGGGAAACAACGAATTTCCTGGAAGGCAGATGCCAGCCACAGAGCAGCCGGGCAGGAGCTTTAAGGCAACACAGATGCCAAATCTGTGCTGGAGACAGTTAATCTCTGGGGAAGGATGAAAAGGGATCACAAGAAGGCTAAGGCCAGTAAAAGTTTTCAAAAGTACCCTTTAAGAAAAATAAAGTGTCCAAAGCAAAGAAAATGAATGCATTACTACTGTCACTGGCAAAAAGGAATAAATCTCACAAAAATAATATTTACAAGAAAAAGTTAGACACAGAGTAGACCTATGGTATGAACATTTAAGAGAGCCACATCTTTGCAGAGGGAGCGCAAACCTTCCTAGAATATCAACAGCAATGTTCTCCTCTCCTATCCTCTCCTTCCTTCTCCCCCTCCCCCTCTCGTCTCCCTCTTCTGATTGGACCCAGGGCCTCCTGCATGCCAGGCAAAGTGCTCCACCACATCCCCAGCCCTGAACATTCTATTTCTCGACCTCAGCACTGGGTCACATAGCTGTGTTCATACCATACAACTCAGAGGAAGGGGCTGTATGCTGGAGCAGCTAGGAATAACGTTTCTCAGTTCACAATGGGGGCCATCTGAAGCAGAGAAGAGGAGAGCAAGAGTTGGGAGGAGCCAAATCAGGAAGGAAGGGAAGAAGAATAAGGGGAAAGCCAGGAGGGCTGGTGTACCTAGAAGTGAGGGTCAACTCCAGGGTCTGGGTCTTTTGACTCCTGAAGCCAAACCCTGTTGGCCCTTCCCTACCACTAGAGATAATAAAAGCCATTGTTTTTCAGGAAGAACAGAAATGCTGGTGTGGTAGGTCCATTAGCTTGAAATGACCCCCCTCCCTGCAGTTTAAAAACCAGTCCTACAGGAATCAAGGGTAGATGATATGCAGAACTGAGACCCCCTCTAACTGTTCAGGCTTGTTCTTTGGCTGGTTTACTGGGTGGGTCTAACTCACTCCAAAGCATTCTTTAGCAACAGTGCACTTAGCTGCCTAAAAATCAGAGGAAATTCGGTAAATACTTACCAAATGAGACAGACTCTCCAAGAAAAGCAAAAACGAAAAACAAGGAAAAAAGAAGCAAACACTTTCACTAGAGTGAGGGTCAGCACACTATAACCTGCCACCTGTGTTTGCAAATAAAAATTTATGGAATCAAAGTCACACCTATTCATCCATATATTGCCTGGAACTGCTACAACAGCATTGAGTAGGGTAGAGATCAGGCGACTGCCCAAAGCTAAAACATTTACTGTCTAGCTCTTAAAAGAAAATGCTTGCCAACTCCTGCACTTGAGAAATAATATTAACTTGTAAACCTAACACCATAAGGTTTAAGGTGGTAACAATGTAACTTTGCAGAAGTAACAGTAAAGTGACCACAGCAGATCAATTCACCTAGGAGTTTCAAATGTTCTTTTAAAACCTAAAATATTTATTTTTAGGATAGAGACTAATATAGAGTAAGACAACATAACCACGGGACACACTCAGCAGACCTTCCTCTCTGGGATAATTAGCTCCATGGGATAATTAGCTCCATGAATCTACTATATCTCCATTGCATTTAATTTTCAATATCAAAAATATTCCAGTTAACAAAGTTTCGTCATTAGCGTGCTTTCAGAAGAAAATTAGTTTTTTTTTTTCATAAAAAATTTTCATCACTAGGGGCTAAGGAAGAATACAGGTACTTTGACAGATCATTACCCTATGTGTATATATGATTACACAAAAGGTGTGACTCTACATCGTGTACACTAGAAGAGTGAGAAATTGTAGGCCATTTATGTATGATGTGTCAAAATGCATACTGTCATGTTTAACCAATTAGAACAAATAAAAAAGAATTTCATCACTAATGGAAATTTTCCCAAGAACAGGTAACGTGAAAAATCTTGATTCTTATAGTTAAGAAAACTTGGAGGCAGGTACAGTGGTGCGCACTCTAATCCCTGCAACTTGGGAGGCTGAGGCAGGAGGATCACAGGTTTGAGGTCAGCCTGGACAACTCTGTAAGATCCTCTCAAAATAAAAAGCTCTGGGGATGTAGCTCAGGGGTAGAGCAACAGCCTGGTACACACAAGGTCCTGGGTTCTACCAGTGGCACCAAAAAAAAAAAAGAAGAAGAAAATTTGAAAAATCAAAATAAAATTGTAGATGCGTGCGTGTGTGTGTGTGTGTTTATGTACATATCTCACATATTTGTGACATGAAATGGCCTTTACTTCTGTGTTCCACTTCCCCCAAAACCAAACTCACTCTATCATGAGAAAATCATCAGACGAACTCCAGGAGAGAAGCAGTCTCCCATATCTCAGAAGGACTGGGATACTCAAAAACAAGGAAGACTGAGCAGCTATTTCAGCCCAGATGAACCTAAGGGCCCAGAAGACTACATGGAATCTTGTATCCTGGATGGAATTCTGGGACAGAAATGGATGAGGGGAAGCTAAGGATATGGGAATCGAGATGGGGTTTAGTTAACAATAAATAATGTCTCCACCTTGGGCCATGGCTTGGACAGATGAACACAGCAACACAAGGTACTAACAATGGGGGAACCTGGATGTGGGGTACATGAGAATACGCCCAGGTACCAGTGTTTGCATAGGTCATAAAATGCTCAACCCCAAGAGTGACCAGCACTGCCCTCTGAGCCCAGAGTCCCTAACAGGCACTTCCAGGAAACCTGACATACAGGAAACAGCACCTGCCAACTGCACCCAGCCTTTCTGATGGGCAGCCCATGCCAGAGCAAGGGAAGCTCCAGACAGATCTGGGGGCCAGTTCCAGGCTCCTTTGCCCTCCCGGAGACAGCCTCCCAGGTCAGAGGGCAGTGAAGGGGAGCAAAGGGAGGGGCAGACAGCCAGAAACAGCCAGGCCTGTTCCTGGCCACCAGTGGAATGCAGGGGCGGGCAGCATTCCTCTGGGTTAGCGTTTGTGCGGAAATCAAACGACCACACAACTGGCCTGAAACCTCCCTAGCTCCCTCCAGCCTTTCATTTGGTGGTGGTGGTGGGGGGGGTCTCCTTTCAAAGCCCTGAGCCATAGATGGTTGCTTGTTCATCAAACGAGGTATTGGCTTCAGACTAAAGGAGGGAGTGGGGCTCAAGACTGGCTCTCCAGGGACACTGTGTTCACAACTGATCATCAGAAGTGGTCCACTGTATGCCTTATCACAGCCAATACCTCACAAGGACACAGGCAGGCACAGGCAGACCTGCCACGGTTAAAGGAAAAGATGTGAGTGCGTTTTGGAGAAATCTCTCTCAATTCCACGTGGATCTTCAGGAAGTTTTTTTTTTGGGGGGGGAGCAGGGGCAGTAATAAAAATGCATCAATTGTATGTGCCTAGCATGCACCAAGCCCTGGGTGCAACAAAGAAAAAAAAATGTATCAACCACCAAGTAGAACAATAGAGGAAAATCATCCAAACTCTCTAAATTTATGTTGCTGTAGCAAGAATGAAAAGAAACCGAGGAAGTCATACATGACAAGTTTATGACTGTGTTCACTAAATAAATTGCCAGATTACTATAATAAGCAGACACCACACAATGGCGTCACAACACAACATGTGGATAATTGAACATCAAAAGACTCAATTCAATGGCCTGTTGCACTCAAGTCAGTTTTGCATATAACTCATTCCAAAGTACTCACTAAAGTATGGCCAGAGAGGCCAGATACTCAGCTCTAGGGAGACTCAAACCCTGAGGCTGTGCTGGGTGACCTTGGGCAGGTAGAGAGGACTACTAACCCTTGAGAATAATGCAGAAAAGGGACCCGTGCTGAGCAGGGTAACAAAACAGACAAAAAAAAAAAAAAAACAAAAAACTCAATTACCTTACACCCACGCTCTCTCCTGTCTCTTCCAACATGGCCCAAGTCACAAACTCTACAGGGACTTTATCATTCATTATAACATGATAACAAAAGCCAAGGGAAAAGATGAATGAACCAAATCAAAAAGCAAGTACAGTTCTTCACATTATACAGGATTTTATGCATTATCAAGTCCTCACATGCATAGCATTTTACTTCATATTCACATTATTATTGGTCTTCACTGCCATGAAGGATATAAAGAATTCTTTAAAAGGAGATCAAAAGACTTTCAATTTTCAAGAAACCCTATTGAGAAAAACTGTTTTGCAAATCATGTTTATTTATCTGCTTTTCAAAAATATTCAGCACAAAGTTTTACATTACACAAAAGTATAAAGAGTGGTGTGAGGGGGGGACTCACCCATACTTCTCAACCAAAATACCCTTCAGTATCTCAATGCACTCCAATTCTATTCTCCCCTTTCCCCACGGCACATGCAGTTTTACATTAAATTAGAAGCCGTTGCCCTACTATAAACTCCTCATAAACAGCAGCTCGGATTTCTATGAGAGAAGCCAGCATCTGAACAATTTCATAGAATTCTGAATCTGTTTTCACTTAGCAACTGTGCAAATAGCAGCAGCAATAGATTTTAACTCTGAGGTTAAAAGTTTTTGTTTTCTGTCATAGATTGAAAGGAATTTGAAACAGGAACCAACTTTATTCATGAGCTCAATGTATAAATGTTTCCTGTATACCAAGACTTCCTCTAAGTATATGCATGTTCTTTTAATTTTTTAAAGATTACACACACACACACACACACACACACACACACACACACACACACACATAAAGAAGCCTTGGGACGGGTGCACTGAAAGAAAGCAGGCCTTTCTTTCAATGGGTTCTCTCTCCAAATTACTCTACCACCCTTCTGTTGATGAAAAAGTAAAGGAGACCTTGCCCCTAATGACTGACCTAATAGGTAGAGAACAGGTCTTATCTAAATTGGGGAAGTGAAGTCAAGGTTGCATTAAGAGTTGCATTTAGAGGCACTCCAAATGAACTTATGCATCAAAAGACAGAAGTTGGGCTGGAGTAGTTCAGATAGAGTGCTTGCCTAGCAGGTGTGAGGCCCTGGATTGATTCCTAGCACCATATTTTTAAAAGAGAGAGAGAGAGAGAGAGAGAGAGAGAGAGAGAGAGAGAGAGAGAGAGAGAGAGAGAGAGAGAGAGAGAGAAAGAAAGAAAGAAAGAAAGAAAGAAAGAAAGTAAGTCTACCAGCATCTAACTTGCATCTGACACTGCAACAGGAGATGAAGAATGTCAACTTGTGCTGCAATGGGAGACAATTCCCAACGTCCTCTCTGTGAATTACATGAGGTATGGTAATAAGAAGGAATGAGGTTCATCCTTACCACAAGGGTGAACCTCAAAAATCATCACTCTGATTGAAGGGAGCCAGCCAGAAGAGAATACCTGAATAGGACACCCTTCACACTTATTCCAGAAAATGCACACTGACCTAGAGAGGCCGAAAGCACACCTGTGTTGGGCTAGAGGGAACTGGCAAAAGGGGACTATGGCTATTGTCCATTCTGGGACTGTGATGGTGGTTTCACAGGACTAAGGAAGCCCTTAAGACAGACAAGAGACATTAACAGATTTACTTTCTGGCCAGATTCCATTCCCAGTAAGAAAATATGAGTGATAAGAAAGAAAGTGATCAACCCTTGAATATACTGCACCCAAACCCCAGAGAGGACCTGTAGAAGACTGCACCCCCAAGCCATGCACATCAATGCTGTGGAAACACCCACAATGGTTCACGAATTCAACACACACACACACACACACACACACACACACACACACACACACACACACACATCAGCTGCCAGATCTGGGACATCAAAAATAAAGTGAAAGAAATAATTAATATTCATTATAACCTGATACCACTCAATGATGTCTATCTCAATGCCAAGAGCCACCTGGTGAAATTTCAGTCAAGAAAGATGCAGGTCTTTTCACACATCCACCTCTCTTCTCTGGTTTCCAATTTCCTTCCCTGTTAGACTACAAGCTGCATCTCAGTGGATCATTTCTCTTGCATAAGTGAAATGTCTGACACCACTTCTAGACAACTGTGCTGGCCCTCTTGGATTATCAAATGCAAATGTTTTCCAAACTAAATTGAGGCATAAAAGGGAGGAAGGGGAGGTGGTCTTAAAATTCTGTTACATAAGTTTTTTGTTTCCTCTTTGCTCATTTGTCTTACCTCTGACTGCTGGGAGGCTTAGGTTTGCATCACTTACTATAAAAGTTTTTGAGAGGAAAATCAAGCACCTACCTCTGTTATTCAGGAGGCTGAGGCAGAGGATTGCTTGAGCCCAGGAGTTAAGACCAGCCTGGGCAAGAAAGTGAGACTCAATCTCAAAAAAAAAAAAAAAAAGAATTTTTTAAAAATGTCTAAAGGAAACAAGGGTTATATGTGACAATGGGTTCCTCCTGTCTAGATACTACCCTGCAAATTACTATAGCACCTTCCTCATTTACAACATTTGATCAAGATCTATGTTGTGAGTTTGTACATTCTAGGTTCCCTGTGACACAACAAAATAAAACATTACAGTAAACATTTCCAAGCAGTTTTTCATTGTCCTGGGTACCAACAATAACCCAATCTCACCCAAACCTCAGTACTCAGTATTCCTACTCCCTAAGGGAATGTCCAGGACACCCAATCCCAGCTGTTGCATTGTGACCTCCATGTCCTAAGGAGCAAGTGTCACTCACTGTCTTGAGGCTGGGAGAAAAGACTGCAGTGCCCTATAGAAGGCACCCTGCCTGATGTGGGGAGTAATCTACATGTTATAGACACTGGGCTCCAGGTTGAGAAGGAAGAGACAGGCACACAAGGCACCAAGCAGCATTCTTAATAAAGCTCGGACACATGACCAGGGCCTGCAGGTGTCTGACCACCTACTGCCATCTCCAAGTAAGAAAACAAAGCACAACCAGAGAAAGAGTGTTTCAGAGTGCAGCCCAGGGTCACACTTTGGCAAAACTTGCCGCTACTGTAATGCCTTTTTTCTAAGCATGTTTCACATTCCACACCATCAGGAGGAAGCCTGAACCATGTGCATGGTACAGTCGTATCTCCTGAGAAATAGCATGGGGATTATGCAGGAGCTTTACCCATTCCATTGTCAGATTAATGAAGTTGCAGAATTTTCTCCATATGACCAGAATTGAGAGTTACTTCCTGAGGTCAGAGAGAAGCAACATGAAACACATTTTTCAAATATCTGGCTTATTAGATTTTTTTCTAACAATCCTAGGATACAGCTATTAAAAAAAAAAACCTCACCCAATCATAAGCAATGGAGTTTATATTCAAAGGACTTAAATGACCTGCCCGAAGCCACTCAGCTTAGTCATTTCCAGAGACTGATCACTTTCTGTGTGCACAGTCTCACACTTCTTGTTTCCAAGGAAAGTGCCCATCAGCTGACAAACAGGTCAGGCAAGCATGGTCCATTCATACCACCAAACCAACACTTAGCCACAAGCAGAATGAAGTGTGATATGTTCTACAGTATGAATAAACCATGAAAGCATCATGGTAAATAAAAGAGTCAGACACAAAAGGACCAATAGTATATGAGTCCATTTTCAGGGCATGTCCAGAATAGGCAAATCCACAGGGAGAGTAGATTCATGGTTGCCTGGGGCTGAGATGGAAAGAGACAGCAAAGAGACAAACGATGGGGGGGGGGGGGTGGAGGGTGATGGAAATGTTTCAAAATTGAATTGTGGTATTAGATGTACAACTCTGAATTCGCAAGAAGAAATCACTAAATTGTATACTTAAAATGGGTGAGTTCTCTAGTGTGGAACTTACAACCTTCATAAAGCTGTGAAATAAAGGGCGGAGGGAATGAAAGATAGAAAGGCCCCTAGGCTGCCTAAGGACAGCAATGGGGTGGGGGTGGGGGGGAGGCAGACATTCCAAAGATGCATGCACAGGAGTCAGAATGATCTTAACAATTCTAGTTCCAATCTGTTGAGCATTATCTATGTGTTGGGCAATATGTCAGGCCTGACAGACTCCAGGAACAATGCTGCAAGGGTGTCATCCTCCCTTCACAGAGGAGGAAAAGAGGCTGACCACGGTTCCTGTTTCACCTGAGGTCACCTGTCCAGGGGAAAAAGAAACCCTGAGCCTTTCTCTCTAGTAGAAAGGCTTTCAAAGGGCTTAGCTTTAAAGAGCTGGCATGGGGCTCCTGCTATAAGCTCCCCTGCCCAGCTCTTCCAGCTCTGTGGGTGGCCTGTGGCTCTGGGTCCAGGCACAGCTCTTCAGTGAGGTTCTCCTGACAGGTTCCAGAACTCCAGCCCCAGCCAGCTTTGCTAGGTGAAACCCTGTGTTTATCCTCCAAGCAAAAACCTCTGCTCAGAGCCAGAAGGAAGGGTGGAGCAAGGCGGGCTTGTCCATCCAGTCCCTAGGCCAGGGCTGGTGTTGTTCAAAAGCTCTGGAAAAAAGTCAGTTTTCTAAAACGAAAATTCTTCCACAATTTTCTTGTTCTAAAAGCTGCAACCTAGGGGGCTGGGGTGGTGGCCCTGTGGTAGAGCGCTCGCCTAGCACGTGTGAAGCCCTGGGTTCGATCCTCAGCACCACATAAAAATAAACAAATAAAATAAAAACTGCAAACTTCTGGGTGTATGCGTGGACTATACTAACTCTGCTTTCACTTCAATTCATTTCATTGTGCCTTCTGCAACCCTGATAGGATGACAGAAGGGTTGTTGCAATATCTACCTAAAACCTAGCATACCTAGGGGTTTCTTTTTGTTTTTTCACTTATAGTCTATATTTGTAATGTGCTCCCCCACAGATGAAGTGCTGCTGGTTTCATTCTCTTAGAATAAACAGCAAGGCTTGAAACATTAAAACTGCTGGGAAGAGGGAGACAGATGGACAGATTCATAAAAATGCATGCACTTGACCTGCCCTTTGTCCCTGTGGATTTCTGGTCCTCCAAGCAATATTAGAGAACAGGTCTCCTCTGGCACCACAGATCAAATTTCTTGACTCCCCATTTTGAAATAAAAATATGAGATCTTTATATTTATAGTAAACTTTGTCTTAGAAGGGAAGATTCCCATCAATGAGCAGTTTGCAAAGTTAACATGGTAAGACCTACTTGTATAAAGATGAATTCTCAAAGGCTGTGTTGATGGCATAAGCTTGTAATCCCAGCTACTCCCAGTTACCAGGGAAGCTGAAGCAGGAGGACCACAAGTTGAGGTTAGCCAAGGCAACTTTGCAAGACCTGTCTCAAAATAAGAAATAAAAAGGGCTGGGGATGTAGCTCAGTGATAAAGCGGGTGCCCTGGGTTCAATCACCAATGCCCAATAAATAAATAAGAGTCAGGGCTGATGCAATTCAGTGGTAGAGGACTTACCTAACATGCACAAGGCCTTGGGTTCAATCCCCAGAGGGGCAAAAAAAAAAAAATCATTATAGCACTTTATAAGAAGTAACAATTTTTTGCTCCGCTGGAAATATCTAAACCAAACTTTTTTTTTTTAATTTTAATATTTATTTATTTTTTCTTAGTTCTCGGCAGACACAACATCTTCGTTTTGTATGTGGTGCTGAGGATCGAACCCAGGCTGCACGCTCGTGCGCACTACCGCTTGAGCCACATCCCTGGCCCTAAACCAAACTTTAACCCTATAATTCACATTGCCAGCCCACAAATTTCTAATTGGAAAAAATATCATGTCCACAGAGACACCAAGGAACCAAAATCTGTCTTGATTTTAGATTAGAATAATGGCTGACTTTTATCAATATAATTTTTATTTTTGTACCAGGGATTTTTAATCCAGGTGTGCTTTACCACTGAGCCACATCCCTAGCATTCTTCCTTCTGTTTTTGGTACCAGGGATTGAACTCAGGGGCACTTGATAACTGAGCCACATCCCCAGCCCTATTTTGTATTTTCTTTAGAGACAGGGTCTCACTGAGTTGCTTAGCACCTCGCTTTTGAACTCTGGATCCTCCTGCCTCCACCTCCCGAGCCACTGGAGTTTCAGGCATGCACCACAAGCTGGCTTCCCAGCCCTTCTTATTTTTTATTTTGAGACGGGGTATTGCCAAGTTGCTTAGGACTTCACTAGGTTGCTGAGGCTGGTTCTGAACTGGTGACCCTTCTTCCTCAGCATCCTGAGCCAGTGGAATTTCAATGTAATTTTTAATAATATCAACTACTGTTGTTTTGATAATTCTTCAGAAGTAATTACATCATTTTGTACCATTTGTATTCGTTTGTTTTTCACTTCCCTCTGGGGATTAATGGATGGTCAAACTAGACTTCGAGATCCTCTCCAAATCTCCTATCATAAACAACCTGACTTGCTTACCCCCCCCCCCCCGCAAAAAAAAGACTAAAACTAATCTCAACTATTAACTAATCATCCTCAAAATGGTCTCCTAAAAGCATCAACTGAGCCTGAAGCTAGAATATCACATTAGGTCTGTGTCCTTTATTTTCTCATCCTGAAAGCACACGTGATAAATCATCTTGTACCTACCCTAACTAGAATGTCTTAATAAGCATGTTCAGGTAGCTCTGCTATGACAAACAGTTAAGTGGTTTTTCCAAATCTGAATCACACTTTCTATCTGACTTACAAGCTAACTTTAGAAAGTTGCTTCACCTGTGATTCACCCTCAGCCAATAGTAATTTCTCAACCTTGAGATTCTCCCTCCCTGTTTTTATGTTTAAAATATATGTGTGTGTGTGTGTGTGTGTGTGTGTGTGTGTGTGTGTGTGTGTATAATTCAACAGTGGAACCTCAACGTGCCCTGAGGGCTGAAAAGGAATCATAGTCTGGCATCCATTCTCTGGATAGATAGTAGCCCTGTCCCTCTTCTATCAGCAGAATGAGCATGCCTGGATTCCATCATGAAAGAATGTCCCTGGTCACTGCCATCACTGACCTCTGGGGCAGCTCGCAGTCAAACAAGTCACTCACATCTATTACAAGGGCATTTGAAAAATGGAGAATCTAGCTAGTGTTGTTGATAAAAGCACCATGAGCCAATATGTATACTGCTGCCAAAGCTTCTCCAACAACCCTGGGAAGTTATACTTTCCCATCTTTAGACATGGGAAATCTGTGCCCACAGATTTCAAAATCAATCAACAGAAAGGATTAGTAATTTGGACTTCTAGTGCACACAAAACTCAATGTTCTTTATACCTTACCATGCTTAAGTTTTTTGTTTTTTGTTTTTGTTTTTTTTGCCGGTCCAAAATGGAAATAACTGTTGCTTTGCTATCTGTAAAACTGGTGTGTTACATCAGCATTGTGCTATTATTAACAAAACACCTAAGATAATCAAATTACAAGAAGGAAAGGTTTATTTTGACTCACTGTTTCAGAGATGTCAGTCCATGGCAGCTTGACCCTGCCTGTTGCCTTTGGCAGCACCATGGCAGGGGCAATCCAGAAGCAAGCAGAGAAGAAGAGGTGGGGGTCCCAATATCCTCTTCAAGGGCACACCCTCAGTGACCCCACTTCCTCCCACAATGCCCCTCTTAAAGCTTCCACCGCCTTCCCATAGTGCCAGACACTGGCAATAGAGTCTTTTTTTTTAACAGTGTTGGTGTTGATACCATGGAAAGCTTAAGTAGGGGTAGGTGTGCCTACAGCAGGGCTAAAGGGCTTTTGGAAGACACTTCTAATCATAGCACCCAGTGAGCTTCAAGAACTCTAATACCTGTGCCCAGCTCCAGGATCCTCACTAAATTCATCTCAGCCTGGCCCCATGACCAAGTTGCCCCAGAAGACTTGAATGTGCAGCAAGGACTTCAATCACAGCACTGGAGGAAAGAGACCTGAGACCTACAGTAACATTCTTAAGGAGCAGTTCTTTCACCACTTTTAAAATCTGAACAGAGGCCCCAAGGCTCAGCATTCTTTACCACTGCCCATGTTTCAAAAGTGTTTGAGCTTTATGGGGAATCCGCCCAAGTCTTGTTCATCCTGTGAAAGGTAAAAGTTATGCAGTGACTTTTTCTGTTATTTTTAAATGATCAATAAGAACTAAAGTTCATCTTAGGGGTTTTTCAGCATGCACAAGGCCCCAGGTTCAGTCGGTAACACCAATAAATAAATAAATTAGAGATTTTTTTAAAAAGTGATAGCCATTAAAGTAGAGGTTATCTCTGAATAAGACTTATGTCTTATAACTTTGCATTTTGAATAATCTCTATATCTCTATTCTGGGTTGTCAGAGCCCAACAGTGATGCTTTGTAAAGGCTAGGTTATTCATGAAGTGCATGGCTCCAGGGACCACAGACCTGCTTGCAAAATCCAATGTGCACAAAGAAGGCAAAGGAAGGAAAGGTAGTTCCTGAATTTAACAAGTCCCATGCATGAAACATTCAATGAGAACCTCAAGTACGGCAGATGCTGGGCAGAATAGTGGGGACGCTGTTCCTGGAAGAGCCCTGGTCCACACTGTGAAGCCCCTGTGTTGATACCGTTGAAAGCACATACTCCCACCTAGGTAGAGGCAGGTGTGCCTGCAGCAGGCTGAAGGTCAAAGCGGGCTTGCTCCTAGCCTTGGCTGAGTGTAGAATCACCCGGACAGCTTAAAACCCAGAGGTTCTGAAGCCACCCCTTAAAAAAAAAGTGCCCACGTGGGTAAAATGTTCAGTCAGAGTTAATAACCAATGACAGAGAGCAAAGCCCCTGACACACACACACACACACACACACACACACACACACACACACACACACACACACACACACACGGCTTATGGCACCAAAAATACAGCTTGAGCCCCCAGTTTCCAATTAAAAAAAAATAAATGGTAGGTGACGCCCATTTCCCCAGGGCGGAGCAGACTGTCCTTGACACTCCAGTTCCTGGTGAATGAGCTATACAAAGTTCGTTTTTTTATCAGTGTGGACATTGTTTATCAGTGTGGATATAAACAGAGGAAGAGGAAGGGAAGTTACAACATAACTTTCTCTAAAACGCCTGTTCATTAATGTTCTCATCCCCATTGAATTTATGGGAACAAACTACCAGAAGATTCTCACCATGTTGTAAGAAGCTTTGAAAGTCAAAATTAAAATTTCATGCTGTCATGGGATTACTGGTTCACATACTATTTTCTAGAAGTGAAGACAAAGCAACCCAAAGAACAGGGGTGTCTACTAGGAGAGTCACAGGGTAGTAACTCCCAAGAAGGACATTGGTTTAAATGATTCTTCACGATTCCTTTTTTCCTTTTTCCAAAGTGGCCCACTTTTTCTTTAACTATCAAGCTGAAAAGAGAATGTTTTTTTTAACAACTTGAATGTTCTAGATAGAGACCTTAAAAGCTATTCCAAACACATATTATTCTATAACCTTTGTATGCTAATATTTAGGGAGATTTTTCGAAAGCTCTCATTCCAAGAAATAGTGAAATTTCATTCAGGAGAAAGCTTTCCTGCCTCTGCTCCACTCCACCTGAAAATAAGTACTTCAAAAGGAAAGAACAACAAGAGACAGAGAGAGAAAGGAAGGGGGAAAAAAAAAAACTGTCTCACTCCTCACAGGAAAGCAAACCCCATCCCACCCCTTTCCAATCCTGAGAATATCTCAGGGAGCAGGCTGCTCAAGTGTCACCCCACAGAAGAATCTGGGGAGTGTTTTCCTTGGAGCATCTCTCCCTACACTCACAGGTAATTGACATCCTGATAGAAGAAATCAGCCACATCATCATCCAGCCCAGCCAGGCTAAGACCCTGCACAGTTGAAAGAAAGGGAATTCTTGCACACTGGGCTCACAGAAGCTCAGCAGGGCTATTGATCAGCTTGCAGCATTCCAATACCCCAAATGCTTTTCCAGCTTTCCTCCACAGTGGGCACCAGGAGCTTGCTAAGAAAGGTTTCATGCAATTGCTTTTGTCCAAATGAATGACTCCTTGGGAAGAAGGGAGGGAGGGGAGGTAGAAGGGAAAAATCCATGGAAAATTTCTAGGTCTATGTATCCCAACTTACACGTTCCCTTTTCTTACTGGAAACAGACAGTCTTTTAATTTTTAAACTCTTCTTTAATCCAAAAAGATTATGGGGATACAGAATGTAAGTGAACATCATTCACTAAATGTTGAGGCTGGGTGGGGGTATAGCTCAGTAGTAGAACACTTGCCTAGCATGTATGGATTCTGCTTCTTATTGGAAAAGGTACAGAATAGAAACTGATTATGTTTTCATGACATACTGTATGATTTTATGTGAACTGAAGTCTTGACTACAAAAATAAGATTCCATTTCTTTTCTTTTTTTCTTTTTCTTTTTTTGAGGTGCTGCGCTGAGCCACACCCACAATCTAAGATGTCATTTCTTGTGGCACCAATTCAAATTTTAGTGATTAACAAGAAACTCCAGAACTGCAAAAGGAAAGGAGGAGGAGGGGGAGGGGGAGGCAGAGGAGAAGAAGAAGAAAATTTATGAGAAAAAAAAAAAACACTGAAAAGATTTATTTGATCCCATAACAATAGGCTTTTATTCTAGAGTGCAAGTAATTTGTTAATAGTCACAAAATTAGAATGATTATTGCCAGGCACAGCAGTGCACACAAGCCTATGATTCCTGTGATTTGGGAGGCTGAGGTAGGAAGATTGCAAGTTCAAGGCCAACCTCAGCAACTTGGTGAGAACCTTTCTCAAAATAAAAAAATAAAAAGGGCTGGGGATGTAGCTCAGTGGTTAAGTGCCTTCAGTTCTATCCACAGTTACATACTCCCCCCGCCCCCCGACATACACACCAAAAAGGGAATGATTATTGCTCTGTGCAAAATTAGGTGGTTTTGATGAGTGACAGTTTTATACTGATTATTTATACTGGATCACAACTTGAAGTAGAATTACAAGGGCAAATATGGCTTTAAATGCTACCACTGGAAGTAGATCCCCAAAGCTTAAGAAATGAACACAAAGCTCTTTAGTGTTTGCTAGATTATGGAAGATTTTTAAATTACCTTCTTAATTAAACACACACAAAAAAGTGTCATCCCTTAAAACAGTGAAAATACTTCCAATAAAGATACACTTTTAGAGGTAGGAATGTACTCAGCACACCCTTACCATGTGCAAAGACCCAAGTTTGACCACCAGTACAAACAAACAAACTAAAAAGATACCTTTCACAGCTGTTTGTTAATGATAGGGACAACCTCTTATTTGCTGTCTTGTCATTTCTTGAGCTCCAAAAATTTTGAATATCACATTCAATCCCTACCAGGCATGAATGGCTGCATGTTATTTTTAGAAAGAAAAGAAAGGCTCTAATCTTCCCTTTCAGGGAAGACCCACCCACACTTCTCATGTATTTGTGGCATCCTTATGACTTTCATTTCATAAAAAAGGAGGAAATTTAAATCAAAGTGACCCAAATGTTTTGGCTAGATAACTATTCTTTAATAATTCTAATTCTCAAAAAAATGAAGTCTTAGCTCTTCTTTTCCTTTTTTGGCAGGGTTGGGGATGGAGCCCAGGGCTTCGTGCATGCTAGGTAAGCGCTCTACATTGAGTTGTATTATCTCCCTAAAAGGAGTCTTCTCCAATAAACTACTTCCTTCCCTCTGCAAGCAGTTAGGGCTGAGCGTAGACAATGCACACTGCCCCAGTTTGCAGGAGCCCTCAAGGAAGGGACAGAGGCCCTGGGGAGTCCCAGCCCCCCCTGGAGGCACCTGAGCACACCTGCTCTACGAGACCCTGAGCAAGCACGTTGAGGCAGCACCTGCCACAGCTCCAACTGTATCTGGGCACAGAAAACAGCTGGGTCTACAGCAGACTCACCATTGCTTCTGTGAGTCAGAGGAGATGCCAACTGCCCCACTCATGGCGCAGATGGAAGAACCAGCACCCTTGTTACTAACCCCTGCTCAGCCATGCCCTCCACACAGCAGGTGGGATGCAGGGAGGGGAGAGGTGAGTAAAAACTGCAGACACACTCCTACCTTCAGAGCTATCCCCAGCATCCTCCACCCAAGGCAGGAGGATCGTAAATTCAAGGCCACACTGGGCAACTGAGTGACACCCTGTCTCAGTCTCAAAAGCACTGGGGATGTAGCTTAGTTTTAGAGCAACCTTGGGTTTAGCCCTCAGTACTGAAAAGAAAAAAGAAAAAAAAATACATATATGTGGAGAAAACAAATGAAAGAAATGTCTAGGTGCAATAGCATGCCAGTGACTTGGGAGGCTAAGGCAGGAGGATTGCTAATTCAAAGCCAGCCTCAGCAACTTAGCAAGGCCCTAAGTAAGACCCTGTCTCTAAATAAAACATTTTAAAAAGGGCTGGAGATGTGGCTCAATTATTAAATACTCCTAGGTTCAATGAGAGAAGAAAGAAAAGAGAAAGAAGCAAAGAAACAAAGAAAGAAAGTCCGTCCACCTTTAATCAGAGAGTGTTCAGAATGGTCATACCTACTAGAAGAAACTTTAAAACAGCCCAAGATCAGAATATTCTCAGGGTTACAAGGTCTGGAAGCAAGTTGGACAAGGGAAACGCTGAACTGCTGGACAGACCTCCTGCAGAGCTCAGCCTAACAGCTCAGTGCTACCTGTGCCAAAGTGTGCCTTCCTCCCAAGACCAGCCAGCATCAATCAGGATCTTGCCCTCCACACTTGCTGGGCCACTCCCCTCCATGACCTTCCTGCGACACTGAAACCTAGTCACAAAAGGATCTCAGAAGTAGCTAACAGAGAAAAATGTCATCTTGGCAAGAAGTTGACAGTCCAGGGTATGCCCAGGTCCCAGTCCCCAGGGAGAACCTTCAACAAGGTTTCCTTTAAATACGTGAGTGTACCTTATTGCCACCTTACCAGCAATTTGAAAAAGTGGAGACAAAGTCAGGTTGCTGTATCCACTGTAATCTGTCTGCCTTACTTCTTTCTGAGCTGGAGAAGGGAGTACTTTTTTCCCTCCTCCTTCTTTTTTCAGTTTAGACCAGTACACTGGGTTTAGTCTGACTTTATTTCCATTATACATAACATGGCATGTCGCTGGGAGGCCTCTGGAAGGATGATTCTGTAATGCCTTCATGATATGCCTCAGCCTTGGTTTTTAGAAATACCTAAGGCCTTTTCCTCTAGTCCCTCTGCAGTCACAGCTTCTCCACAGGCCCCTGTGGCCCAGACTCATGGAAAACAGTGCCCCTTTGTGACCTGCTGGGTTTTCATTTCAGCCTTTTAGAGCAGGGGGTGTGTCGCTCATGTCCCAGTAGTAGGACATGTGCTTAGGGGGCACAGGGCCTAGGTTCCATCCCAGTCCTGGGAATGCTCTGACCCTGGCCCCCTAACTCCCATACCTGAAGCAATGCAGGCCCTGTTACCAGAATGAATGCTTGGATACCAGCAGTTCAAGTGCCCTTTTACAAGATGGCCATCCTGCACTATCAAATCTCTATTGAGTGGGCTTCAAAGTGTTAGGTATGGCCCCAGGACTAGCTATGACCATTCTTGGGGAACCTAGTGCAGAGACCTTCACGAGACCTTGAACAGGCTAGAATGCTTTGTTTTTCTTTCTTTGAGGTCCTGGGGATGGAATCCAGAGCCTTGTGCATCCTAAGTACATGTCCTACCACTGAACTATTTCTCCTACTCTGAAAAGCAAGGAATGAAAACCTAGTTTCTTCATTTGCTAGTTGTAACCCTGACTGCAGAAGCCTTCCCTGGGCCCTACCTCCATAGGAAAAGTATTAAAATTGCATTTTATGCTTGTGTTAACATTGATATATTAATATACATCATATGAAAATTACATATTTGTCACTTAAACGAATCTAACTTGATGATACATATTTGTTCTGTATATATTATATATTACATAGAATAACACTTAATATTAAAACAATATATTTCAAAACATTTTCTTGGCTGGAGATAGAGCTCTAAGGTAGAGCATTTGCTTAGCATGCATGAGGACCTGGGTTTATCCCCAGTACTACAAAGCAAAAAAATAAGTAAAAATAAAAAATTCTGGGACCAAAAGTTCATTTCTCCTTGTGAAAATGAAGCCGTTTTCAATAAGCCCCAGAGTACACCTGCTGTGCAGAGTGAAGACATTACCTGCTACAAGGTTAGGAAAATCCCTGATATCTCTAAGCCTAACTCTCCTCACTAGTGTCTTAGGCTGTTCTAGCTGCTATAACAAGAATACATAGACTTATGCCAGGCATGGTGGAGCATACCTGTAATCCCAGTGGCTTGGGAGGCTAAGGTAGGAGGATCATGAATTCAAAGGCAGCCTCAGCAACTTAGCAAGGCATAAACAACTCAGTGAGACCCTGCCTCTAAATAAAATACAAAAAGGGGCTGGGGGCTAGGGCAGAACACTAGCCTTGCACATGTGAGGTACTGGGTTCAATCCTCAGCACCACATAAAAATAAACAAATAAAATAAAGGCATGCTGTCCATCTACAACTACAAAAAAAAAAAAAAATAGCACTGGATTCCTTTTAAAAAAGGGCAGGGGGCTAGGGATGTGGCTCAGTGGTTAAGTACCCCTGGGTTCAATCCCCAGTACCAAGAAAAAAAAAAAAAAAGAAGAAGAAAAAATATATAGACTTCATGGCTCAGAAATAAGAAATACATTTTTTCATTTTCCCCTACTTTTTAGTTGTAGACAGACACAATACCTTTATTTATTTTTATGTGGTGCTGAGGATCAAAACCAGTGCCTCATATGTGCCAGGCAAGCGCTCTACCACTAAACCACAACCCCAGCCCAAGAAACGCATTTCTTACAGTATATTCCAGAAATGCATTTCTCACAGTTTTGGAGGTCCAAGATCAAGGCAGGCTAAGGTTCCATTTCTAGTTCATGAATGGCATCTTCTTACCATGTCCTCACACAATAGAAAGGGTACCAAGGACACTGTTATACCAAGCCCCCATTCATGAGGGCTCTACCTTATCACCTGTTAAAAAGACCCCACCTCCTAAAACAAAATTGTAGAGGCAAGGATTTCAATACAGAAATTTGGGTGGAGGAAGGATAGGAATGTTCAGACCACAGCACCAATACAAACCTACCCTGAAGGGCTACTTCAGATGGAACACAGTGGTAGAGCCATGTATTTAGTATGCTTGAGGCCCTGGGTTTAATACCTAGCACTGCAAACAAAAACAAGAACAAAACTACTCAGAAATGCTATGACATTCACATAAAATTAACCAGAGATTGAAACATTATGGATGCTATTTGGATTCTAGCTGCACAACTTCAACACTGCATGACTTGGTGATACCAAGATATGAAAATTCCCAGTGCCCAAGACTTTGTGGCATAATGCACAATGATTAGCATACAATAGGTGCTCGGTACCTACCAGGTGTCATTTTCTAATGCTCTACTAGGACTCCAGATCCGCCAGCACCAGCAAGAGTAGAATGGAAACTCATTCTCAGTGGTCAGTGTTTAAAAGACAGCTGTCCCTCCAACTCACCACAGCCATTCTCCAGACGCCACTCTTCAGACCCTTCAGACTACTAGCTTTTCCCACAGCAGTTTGGTGCCATATATGTAACAGGTAACAAATGAGAAATGATACTGTGCCAAAACCTGCCAGCCTTTTACTAGGTCATTTTAAGCACCAGAAACCAACTCTTACACATCAGTTGAAAGGCAATTTGCTAAGATGCTACCAGAAACATGGGTGAAATCTTGGGTGAAGGGTTGAAAAATGGGCCAGAAACAAGGTGGCCCGAAACTGAGAAGCCAACCTTTCAGGTCACAGAATCCAGGCTCTTGTTTCAGCCACCTGGCCTGTCAGCCACAGCAGGCTGGTCACAGAGGTGACCTTCCCTTAAGGTCAGAGTCCCTTGTATTTATGCAATACTCAAGATCCCAAGTGCTGGATGTAAAAATGTAAGTCACACATCTACTTTCTTTGCACCCCAAGGAAATGGCCCCCTGGGCCCCCACCTTTCTAAAGACCTCATTCAATGGGAATTACCACAGGGAAGACAGGAACAAAAAGAAGGGTACTCTGACCATAGGCCATCACATACCACAGAATGCTCTGGATCCTCCCACCAAGGGAGTGTCTAGTGGATCCAGCACACCTTCCTCAACACAGCTCAGTGATGTATACTTGCCCGGCATGCACAAGGCTCTTGGTTCCATCCTCAGTTTCCCCTACCCGCCCAAATCAAAGATTTTTAGCTGTCCCTCTATTCAACACACTCACGTACATCACTAGCTATCATGAGCTTGTGTTATCCAAACAGCAGCAGTAGATTAATTTAAAAGTGCTCTTCTTTCCCTTGGTGCAGAATTGTTTCATGGTCTGCCAAAGCCCAGGTATGTCCATGGAACATACTGCATGCATGAGCACCATCCATTGCATGTCATCATGGAGGAGAAAAAAGTGATTTCTGTGTACTGAGGTGATCTGTACAGCAACTCTGAGAGTTGGCTGTGTTTAATTGCAACAATTAACAAGGTACATATGTTTAGTAAAATCCAAACTGCATTTATCAGCATCTCACAGGAACCTCCTAGCCCAATGGTCTCTAGGCTGTGAGATCAATGATTAGTGAGGTCCATGAAGGGCACTATGGGAGTACTGTGCATAATCAGGGAGGGAGGATCAGGAGCTACTCTCCTGAGTGGTGCAATATGAGAGAAGCCTTCCACAAAATTATGAATGTCTCAGAAAGAAACCTAGCAAAGCCTCAAATAATGTAGGATGTTAAGGGACCAACAAATCCTTCTCCATATTTCACCATCTGAATGAATCACCTAGGGATTTTGTTACAAGTAATAATTCTAATAATTGTAGGTCTGACATAGGGTCTGAGATTGGCACTTCTAAGGGGCTGCTGGTCCAAGGACAAAAATCTGCCTGACAAAAGTATAAAGCAGCAGGGAGTTCCTATAACCCCAGGGGTTCAGGAAGCTGAGGCAAGAAGATCCAAAGTTCAAAGCCAGTCTTAGCAATCTAGTGAGGCCCTAAGCAACTTAGCAAAACCCTGTCTCAAAAAATATGGGCTGATGGGGCTGGGGATGTGGCTCAAGTGGTAGCGCGCTCGCCTGGCATGTGTGCAGCCTGGGTTGGATCCTCAGCACCACATACAGACAAAGATGCTGTGTCCGCCAAATACTGAAAAATAAATATTAAAGTTCTCTCTCTCTCTCCCTCTTTCTCACTCTCTCACTCTTTCTTTAAAAAAAAAAAAAAAAATATGGGCTGGGGTTGTGGCTCAGCGGGAGAGCACTCACCTCGCATGTGGGAGACCCTGGGTTTGATCCTCAGCACCACATAAAAATAAATGAATAAAATAAAGGTATTGTACCCAACTGCAACTAAAAAATAATTATTAAAAAAAAAAAAGAACTGAGAATGTGATTCAGTGGTTGAGCACCCCTCAGTTCAATGTCCAGCACCAAAAAAAAAAAAAGGCAGGCAGGCAGTAAAGGGGGGTGGGGAGTATGGGGCCGGGGTTGTGGCTCAGCGGTGAGTGCTCACCTAGCATGTGCAAGGCCCTGGGTTTGATCCTCAGCACCACAACAACTAAAAAAAATTAAACACTTAAAAAAAAAGAAAGAAAAAGTATAAAGCAGAGCTGTCCAACAGAAATGAGAGACAGACACAAACACCACACACACACACACACACACACACACACACACACACATTTTAAGTGGTTTAGGAAGCACACTTAAAAAAGTAAAAATAGGGACTGGGATTGTGGCAGTGGTAGAGTGCTTGCCTAGCATGTGTGAGGCACTGGGTTCCATTCTCAGCACTGCATATAAAAAAATAAAAGTCCACTGACAACTAAAAAATATTTTTTTAAAGTAAAAAGATATTAATTTTAATGATTTTACTTTTTTAACCCAATGTTGTCAAAATATGATCATTTGCACATGATCATATACAATACAAAGTAGTAATTAATGAAATATGATACATCGGTGTTGTTTCACACTAACTCTAACATCCAGCGTGTATAACTTACAGTTAAAATATCACTGGTCAGCAGTCACATATGACAAGTGGTCACCATATCAGACAATTCTGGACAAAAGAACCAAGGTAACAGATGAGACTGGGACACAGGGAGGAAAATTTTTAATACCCTGAGTAAAGTATTACATGATAAGTTAGTAGCAAATGGTGGTGAAAATAGAAGCGAAAATATAAGGAACTTTCTACACCCAGCTGAGGTGTTTTCGAAGGAGTTCTGAGGCCTTTCTGGCAAGGGCATGAAAACCACTTTGGTGTTCTGGCACATACATTGCTGGTGGTCTGGAATAGTCTGCACAGACAAGGATTACATTAGAGACTATTGTGATTAACCAGGCAAAGATTAACAGAAGCAATCACACTGGAAATGGAAAAGAAGCAAAAGTCCCAAGATATTTAGGCACCAAAGGGATTTTGTGATCAGTTGGCTATGGAAAGTGAAAGGCAGAGAGGCATGAAGGATGAATTCTGGGTTCAGTGATGAATCCATGGTGGAGATTAGAAATCAGGAATGGTAGTGCACATCTGTAATCCCAGAGACTCTGGAGACTGAGGCAGGAGGATCTAAAGTTCAAGGCCAGCAAAGGCCCTAAGCTTAGAGAGACCCTGTCTCAAAATTTAAAAATAAATCAATTTTTTAAAAAAAGTTTGTAAGAGGTGGGGCTGTGGTTCAGCGGTAGCGCACTTGCCTGGTATGTGTGAGGCACTGGGTTCGATTCTCAGCACCACATAAGATAAATAAAGGTCTATCAACATCTTTGAAAAAAAATTTTTTTAATTAGAAATTGAGGACAGGGATTAGAGAAGGTAAAAGAAAAATTTCCATTTGGATCATGCTGCACTTGAAGGATCTTAGCAACATGCACAGGCATTCCCGAGTTCAGAAGAGCAGCTGAGACTGCCATATAGTGTCTATATGCACATTTCAGTTCAAGAAGCACAGGAGACCCCCCCCCCAGACAACCCTTCCAGAGAAAGCAACATTCCAGCAAACGGCAAAGGAAATGAGCCCATAGAGGTCACTGCAAAAATAGTTCAAAAGAAAAGGAGACTGAGTTTCTTTTTTGTTGTGTGTGTGTAAATTAAACATCTTTTTCAAAACTGCAATTACAGCATGGGTAATCTGAGAATTAAACTCTCTGTAAAAACAAAGGGAGTTCCTCTTCAGGGCACAAGAAGGAGCACCCATTCCCAGAAAGCAGCAAAGAATGCAAAAGTATCTTTGTGGTTGAAATTTCACAAATATGCAGAATGGTATGGGGTTTTAATTACTCTTCTCCAAAACACCAGCCCCTGAAAATGGGGAGGGGGAGTGAAGATAACTCTACCACCTCCATCTCATAAACCCTAGTGGGATCCACTGTGTACAAACTTCTGTTGTTAAATCAACAGAAAATAAATATGACTGGAGCAGAAGCAAGCCTGTCTTTTTAAGTCCAGATGTTTTCTTTCCAAACTTCAAGATTTAGGGCCTCAAAAACATAATGAAAATGTTAAGAAAAGCTGCACATACCAAAACATAACAGAAATTCAGTTGCTGCAAAAACTCACATTTTGATCAACCTAAACTTTGTTTTCCAGAAACAAGTAGGGTTTTTCCTGTGTGTGTGTGTGTGTGTGTAATATGATAACAAAATATCATTTGTTTTTTATTTTCTTTTTCTTCCTTCTGGTAATGCTAGAGATGGAATCCAGGACCTTGTGCATACTAGGCAAGTGCTTTACTAGCACTGAGCTACACCTACACCACCACCACCACCACCACCACCACCACCACCCCCGCCCCAAATGTCACTTTTTAACATTTCAAGTGTCATATAAAAACTTAAAACTTCCTTTAATTTATGATCTGATCCCAAAGACTCTTGACAATGTAATTTTTTCCTCTTTTTTTGCAGTGCTAGGGACTGAACCCACAGTCTCATTCATGCTAGGCAAGCACCTTAACACTGAGCAGCTACATTCCTAGCCCTTGACAATGGAATTCTTAAGAATTACCATCAACCAATGAATAAGTGGGTCTAATGATTCAAAGCAAAGCATTCAATAGAGGGAAGGGGAATTAATATAGTTGTACTTCCACAAATAAAATGCTTACCTAAGTATGTGGACTACTGTTAAGTCTCTTCCTTTAATTTGTTTTCAATATTGTCTTAATGTTTTTGCAATGAATAAAAATAAAAAGAGAACACTACCCTTATAACTTTATAAGTATATGTACAATGAGCACTGATAAATATCTTTGTGTTTACAAAGTTACACATATATGTACAATTAACAAAGGGGCAGAATTTCCTCAGCTTCAGAATCTGCTAGCCATCAGCAAAGAATCACCTTCACCTGCACTGCAAAACCAGGGAGGGTTGCAGCTCCAAGCACCCAGGCCCTGGGGCCCCATAAGGTTTCCTAACTCTTCCTCCTTAGGTGACATGGTACCTGGAACAGTTGAGGCCCTCCTTCTCCACTTCCTAGGCACCCTCCCCAGCCCACTGCCTGCTCTACCTTCCTCCTGAAGCCAGCTGTACTTGGCCCTCATCTTCATCTCCTTTCCCACTGCTGGTCTAACTCCTGTACTTGTGTGCTATTCCTCAGGGGAAGAAAAAGTCTACCATACAGGATTATAATTAACTAATCTGATAACAGCCCTTAATGATGACTTAAAGTATACCCCTCCCAGGCAAAATGTTCTGCACTTAAACCCACGTGGTTAGGAAGGACAGAAGAGCCAGGAGAAAGGTCCAATCCCTGAAACCATTCCAACAGCCCACCCACCTCTGCCTCTGGCCAGCCCTACCTGACGACTCTACACTAGGCATCCTCCCAGCCTCCTGCCCTACCTCTCCAGAGCTCCCAGGCAATCATCTGCAGGGAAGGGAAGAAAAAACATGACAGAGGGAAAAATCAAATTTTCAGCTCAGAGAAAGAAAAGACTGGGGTGGAAAGACTGGGTGTGAAAGTCTCAATTTAAAGTGTGGAGGCAATAAGCTACATGCTAATTGGACACCCACAGGGATTCCTTCAACAAACTGAAGAGTCACACTGGCTCATGGGGTATAAATAAAGTCTATATTTTTTTCTCTCAAAGTGGAATGTAAAACTTTTGATTTGTCTCAAGATTTCTTTTGCTAGACTACGCTGACACAGCATGTTATCCAAGAACCAAAACACAACACTGGTTTATTTCTGGCTCATGTAATGGTACATGCCATGACAAGTCACCTCCTCTGTCATTCAGGAACCTGTGCTAGTAAGGCAAGCTGGAGTATAAAACTCAAGCACTCCCCTGGGTAACACTGTCACATGGCCACACCTACCTGCAAGAGAAGCTGGGATAGAGTCTAACACAGGCCCACTAGGAACCTGTGGGTACAGCTGTACACCCTGAAAGGTTTTCTTCTGCCAAAGAGTGAAGAAATGGAGTCTGTTGTCACAGGCATATTTAATGTTCACCTTTTCCACTGTTTTCACTTCCTAAAAATCACCTTTTAAAAATGTTTTCTTACCAGACACAGTGGCCCATGCCTGTAATCCCATTGACTCGGCTTATTGAGGTAAGAGGATCTCAAGTTCAGTGTCAGCCTCAGCAAGACTATGTCTTAAAATAAGTAATAAAAAGGGTTGGGGATAAAGCTCAGTAGCAGAACTTCCCTGGTTACAATCTTTAGTACACACACACACACACACACAAAATCATATTATTCTGAATATCATATGATCTAAAAAATCATAAATATTATAATGAAAAGAAAAAACAGTATTATTTTTAAGTGGTTTAAAAGGAGGGGTTTAAGTGGTTTAGAAGGTAGGGAAGAAATAATCACTTTTAGTGGACTATACATAACACAAGACGATATTCTGGAGCTGGCAATAGATGCATCTGGTAATTAAATGCATTCCTATAAACCCATACTAAACAGTTAAAACCAGTCACAAAATCATATGCCATTCAAAACCTAGCTATGAATCTGTCTATGCTATATGGGTCATTCAATAAATTTATATTTCTAAAATAGTGTTCCAAATACTTCCTTAACCCATACCCCCCAATGCCCACCAGTGGTACCAAGGATTGAACCCAGAGGTATTTTACCACTGAGCTACATCCCCAACCTTTCTTCCTTTTTTACTTTGAGAGAGGGCTTTGCCAAGTTACCCAGGCTGAACTTAAACTTGCAATCCTCCTGCCACCACCTCTGTAATTGCTGAAATTACCAGTGTACATCATCATACCCAGCCAAGTTTCCCAAATTCTTAATGAATTCTTAATGAATTCATTAGGGAAATGGAGGGAGGAGAGTTAAGAAGGAACTCAAATTTATTACAGCTAGTTTTACACACTGCCTCACTTAATCCCCATGTTAATACAATAAAACAGAAGTGATTCTAGTTTGATGGACTGAAGGATTAAGGATTAGATAAGCCGAGGGGAGCTGGAGGTGTAGTTAGTGATAGAGCACGTGACTAGCTTATGTGGAGCACTGGGTTCAATCCTCAGCACCACATAAAAATAAAGATATTGTGTCCTTCTATAACTACAACTAAAAATAATAATAGCTTAAAAAAAAGATTAGATAAGCCTAGAAACCAAATGCAAGATCCAGCTTCAGACATAAGCAAGCACTGCCACTTACTACTAATGGTGACCTTCCCTTCAAACTGGAACCACTGTGGTCAGAGAAGAGGACAGAGATGGGCACTCTCACCCAGGTGAGCAAGGCAAGGGTCCCCTCCTTTGGCAGACTTCCCATCACCTCTAAATATGCTCTGTACAAGAAATTTATTAGGTAGAGAAAAAGTCACTATCTGACATGGCCAGTTCAGAAGGAAATGATCTTAAGCCCATTGCCTTAGAGGAGTCCACAGAAGAGCCTCACCAGATCACTTGCCCACATGCACAGAGCCTCCATTATTTTGGGCAACATACTCTTCAATACCAGTAGATGGCCAAGAAGCACTAGACATTTGAAGGAAACTACTATGGGGAAAGAGAGAAGCCAAAGCAAACAATGAAAGTAGAGTTTGGAAATAGACTCTACGTGGAAAGATAGTAGAAACCAGCTTACTATTATCAGAGAAAAGAAAGAACCATGAAACAATTTCAGTACCATATATAAAAGGAACATCCAAAAAACAACATTTTGGAATGTGGAAAAAAAAGAGTATATACATTTAAGACTCAAAGGAAGGATTGGAAAATGAGGTTACACAAAATCTCCTAGAAATCTAGAACAAAAATATAAAAAACTGAAAAATAAGTTTAGAGTCAGTCAAAAGGATGAAAATCTGATGTCCCTCCAGCAATACTGTGCATCAAAAGGAGACCACCTTCAGAGTGCTAAGAGACAACCGTCTCCAACAGGGACTTTACCAAACCATGAAACTTCTCAAGATAAAATTATGACATTTGCTGATAGTGAAGGTCTCAAAAGATGACACACTCTGTATGTGAATATAAGAGATGTTTCATAATTGAGGAAGATTTGGGAGATGAATCAATAATAAGTAGACAGGAAATTAAGCAAAGAAAAAGTATAATTAATTCCAGCAACTGCAAAATATTGTGCAGGAAAAATAATAATAAGTATGTATCCCCAGACTCAAGAGTGATAGCATTTGTAATCAAAACAATATAGTATTGGGAATGTGGTTCCCATGGCAGAGCGTAGGTGAGATTCTGGGTTGGAGCCCCAGCATTACAAAAAGAAAAAATAAATAAAAATTTAAAAAATAAGTACAAGAGAGCTATCAAATCTTTGGTTTAACTCAATGGTAGAGTGCTTGCCTGGTGTGCACCAGGCCCGCAAAAAAACAAAACAATGTCAACACTGAATACTGTTAACTCACTGCTCCTCTAAGAGGGCTATTTTGCCCCCAAGGGACAACTGGCAATATCCGGAGATAGGTGGAGGGGTGTGACTAGCACCTAGTGGGATGAGGCCAGGGAGGCTACTACAAAAAAGACAGTCTCACAACTGTTTTGGGCCAAATGTCAGTAGCGCCAAGGCTGAAAAAAAAAATTTCTTCCAAACAAAATTATGATGTAATTACATTGAGAGTTCGAGGAGTTAAAATGAAGCTGGGAGAAGGCAGGCTGGCAGTTAAAGAATGTGGGGGAAGGGCTAGGGATGTGGCTCAAGAGGTAGCATGCTTGCTGCCCGGTGCGGCCCGGGTTCCATCCTCAGCACCACAGATAGACAAAGATGTTGTGTCCGCCGAAAACTAAAAAATAAATATTAAAATTCTCTCTAAAAAAAAAAAAAGAGTGGGGGAAAATCTAAACCCTAACCTCCTATAGAGGGAAGAACAAAACAGCAACAAAAGTGGCAGCTATATACAATGCAAACCCACTGTTTAAGGATAGAGATAGCTGTGCCAAAAGACACAAGTTCAATGGCTGTCTCTAGGGAGGGGAGCTGTTGGTATGTAACAACTCAGAAGAGTCTTTTGATTATTTACTCTGTGCAAGAGCCACTTTGATAAACATAAAAACAAACTATCAAAAAGATATATTTTTTGAGCCTTTCAGGGGCACACAATCTACCCAGCCTGGTTTCTCCTTGACCTTCAGTATTTGCCTTTGATCTGAAAGTCTTATTCACTTTTGGCCAAAAGAAAGGTAACCCCTACCCTTCTAGCCAATCCAGAACACTGTTTTTTTGCCATCTTCATACAACAGATCAGTCAACATCACTTGCAACTTAATACTTAGGGATTTTAAAAAAAAAATGTTACCTTTGCAATTCAGAAGACCTAGCTTAAGGTTCAACTATAATGAGGTTAGTTTTCTGAGTTGTTTTTTGTTTTGTTCTGTTCTTTCCCTGGTGGGGATGGAATCCAGGGCCTCATGCATGTAAGATAAGTGTCTAACACTGACTAAACCCCCAGTCCCAATTATTTTTTAATGATAAACCATCTTCATTCCACATGTTTCCCCAACAAGAAGGCTACATTCATTCATATCCATAAAAGGAGCAGGCTCCATCTCCTACAATGCAAATGTTTGCTCAAACAAGGTAACAGGAAAATAATTCTTTCAAACTATACCCTCCTTGTATCAGAGACTGACAGTGCTTTGTTAGTTTGTTTTGCTTGTTTGGGGTGGAGATGGGGATAGAAGCCCCACACAAGTTAGGCAAGTACTCTACCACTGAGCTACATCCCCCAGTTCCAATCAAATTTTTTTTTTTTTTAAGGTCTAAAAGAGTACATGGAATTCAGAGTTCTTTCAAAATCCTTGTTGTGGGTTAAAATTTTTAGCTCACATATGTAGGAAAAGCTGTGGCTTGTAGAAACCCGTATAATTTCTGCTCAAAGTGTTGCCCTACTCCTACCTGGTCTTTGAAACTAAAAGACAACCTGAATAAAAAGACTATTCAGCCTTCATACCCTAAAATTATCTTGTAGAATCTCTCCACATGCCCAGGGTGCAAAAAAAAATCCAGAGCCTAGGGCTTTCCTCCTCTGCCCCAAGAGCTTGGTCACAAATCCAGGTTTATCTGCATGCTGACAGTAAACAACCTTGGGAGAGGAGACAAGTCCAAACTGCATTTCTTTAAATTAAAAAACTAAACAGCAGCCCTCCCCAAGTGAGGAGCCCAGTTTCTTTGGCCATGAAATATAAAAATGGTTAAGAAACCCTAGCTCATTATGACAAGGTGAAAACTACTATTTGTTATTCCACACTTAGCTCTCAGGAGAACTAGTTTTCCCCCCCCTAACAGATAGATGTTAGGACATGTTAAGAAATACTCATAACTGAGCCACGAAGACCAAATTCAGCATGGTTCAGAAGTGTGATACATAGCTTAAGTTATAGCTTTTCATAATCCTCGAAGCCTCTGGATTTATAGGTGTGAGTCAAGCACACTAATGTCTCAAAGAGGAAGAACCCTCCACCCGTTGAACCTCAAAGCCTCCAGGTACCAGACCTTGGAAAAGAACTTTAAAAGGCAGTTTGCCACCCCACTGTCCAAAACATCTCTGGAGGAACAAGGATTAGAATTCAGCAGGGCCAAGTTAATTTGCAGGCTGGGAAAGAGTAATAAAGATCTATTTGAAAGCTGGTTGGCAAGGAAGGTCTCCCAACTGAAAAGGTCTTTCAGCACAGAAAACTCACCTCATGTTTTTTAAGCATACTATTAATTCTCAAGTACAAATGAGCCTTTAGAAGTACACTCATCCTAAATAATTCAGAAAACACTGTAACTGCCATCAAAAAGGGAATGGGTTTTATAATTCCAAAGACCTGCTATGACCACAGCACTCAGGTATGCCATAAGGCAGAGGGTCGCAAACTCTCACCCACCTACCATTTCTCAGACACCCATAAAAGCAGCATGAATTGTGGGTAAACACAGAAGTTGACCCAAATCTACAAAATTCAGATCCATCAGTTCCAGATCTACTGCTGAATTCAAGGACCCCTCTTTTTCAAAGACTTAACTAATATTTGACAAAGAACTTGGCTCCTAACAAATATAAGGACATAAAGAGCAGCTGCTCTGACTTCCCCAGTCCCCAAGTCAATGATGACCCTGATTCTGCTGGCCCCCTAAAGTGAACCCCCCTTATCAAATCACTGTAATGTGAGAGGCTTGGGGTCTCTCATTCCCACACATCCCGAACGATCTGTCCTTCTGAGCCCTCTGCCATCTTGGTCTAATGCTTTATGTAGGATATAGTGCACACCCCACCAAATGTGCCCTGATTCTGCCTTGAGCATTCACAATAAAAAACATACATAATGTTCTCATATCCAGCAAAATGCCCTATCTGAAGCACTCTAAGAGGGCAAGTCAGGTGGGGAACCTATGGAAATCTTCAAGCATCCAGCTCCAGAGCAGTCCAGTCTCCCTCCAAGACTGGTCTGTTACCAAAGGCAACCTGAAAACTAATGGGTACCCAAGGGCGCTGCCAGGGGAGGGACTAGGCCAGGTCCAAAAGAATGTCTTCTTCGAAGGTTCTGGCACTCTTAGTGGGGGGACTCTAAGAAACATGAATAGGCGGGGCTGAGGCTTCATTCCTTTGTCCTTAACAAACATTCCTGAGGCAGCAGGGGGCCGCCTGACACCCAGCTGGTGTACTTAATGTTTCCAAATGAATAGTATTCCCCAACTGCCTGTTGGGAATTCAAGCCACTAGGGTGAAGTTTATAAGTCAGCACCCTCTCCTCCCCCATTGAAGTTTTCTGTTGGCTGAACCGATGAGGAAAGAAATATGCAAAACTAGCAGGACTGCAAATCTCCACCGTCTGCTTACACAGGCCCTGAGACCGGGTCCTGAAATACTAGCAAGTCTCTGCAGGGTCTTAGAGTGGGGACATTATTCCTGCTTTCTCTGTAAAAAGAGTAAGGAAAAAATAGGCTCTCAAGCATTTTTTACTAACAACAGGAAGATTTCGAGCTACATATGTTGCCATCGGTCAGCAGAGGTCTCATTGGTTTTCAGGCATGCACCTCAAATTCCATAAATACTAAGCTCCCTGGAAGTTAGTGTCCTTTAACTTTATACTAGACCCAGAGAAAAGTCAGACCTTACCCAGGCCACTCAAAATGACTATAAAATGCAGTACTGGGGAGTCCCACTTGATGTTTCCTTTTTCTGGCTATGAAAATGCAGATGAAGCAAGTATCTGTTTGCCTTTTACTATGTAAATAACTCCTTTCTCAGGACCAATACTTGGAAAGAAAACAGCCCTCCACACAAACAGTGGAAATGGCCAGGGGCCTCCAAACACACCACTCTCAAGGCCAGGGTTGGCAAAAAGAATTAAATAAACACAAAGACACTTTAAGAGCAAAGGTAACACACCATTAACTCAACAAAGTGATTCACAACTGGGTTAACATAAAGCAACATCTGGGGATATATCTGGTTGTCACACCTGTGGTCAGATAACCAATGGTATCCAGCAAGTAGAGGCCAGGGAATTTTGGGGAACAGTCCCCACAACAGAGAATCATTCAACACAAAATGTCAACAGTGCCAAGGTTGAAAATTTGTCACCTAATGAATGTCACCAAGTTACTCAACATGATATTGCCAAGAAATTCCAGATGCAAGTAGACAGCACTGATTAGAGGAGGAGGGATGAAGATTCAGGGTCCTTCCCAGGACTCCCCAGGTTTGTGACTTCAGTGTACACCATTTAATCTCTCTTGGCCACAGCTGTTTCAACTATTAAAACAGGCTAATGAAACTCCTCCATCTGAAGATTAGTACTGAACCAGCCTTGTTCTTAACATCCCTTCCAGTCTCTTGCTCTCAGTGCTGCTGGGGATAAACCCAGGACCTTGCACATACTAGGCAAGAGCTCCACCCCCAGCTCCTTCCAGTTCTAAAATGTGCACTCCTATGAGACTTTTGAATGACACCACTTTAATCATTAAAAAAAAAAAAAAAAGTGTCCTCTTGCTGTTGGATCAAACTACTCTCAATTCAAAGCTGGCTAAATAGAAAATAAATTGTGCAAATCCCAAGGCTCCAATAAGTAACCATTTAATTACAAAGTATTTTTTAAGTGCAAAAGAACTATTTCAAGAATTATTGTTTAATGATTTCTGATGATTTTTTCAGTAGCCACTGAGAAGGGAAGATTCAAAATTTGGATTAATTCAAATTCTGGTGGTAGAATAATTTTCCCTAGTCTCCAACACAACAGTTTGCTTTCACTGTTTAAGTGGCCATAAATGGACACATTTTCCTTCTCCCTTTTAAATAATTTGACAGTTAATTACCAGCTCTCAGGCTATATGCAAGCATCACCAGTAATCTTAACACAAGAGAAAAGACAGGTAGGTGAAAAATTGCTGATACTATGCAATAGAACATGTGGCTAATATATATGCATGTACAAGTTAGGGTGCAACAGCACATATCTATTTACATATATATATATACAGGGAAATAAGGGACAAATGCCCTCAGATTTTCTGAATCCCCTCCATTCTAAGCAACAAAACCACATTGGAGCATGTGTAAAAGTTAAGTAGGGCTGGAAATACAGATCAGTAGTAGAGTGCTTAGCATTACTGGGCTTGACCAGCAACATCTTTCAATTTCTAGAAATAGAAAGAACCAGGGGGCCACTAAGAATGCAGAGTTTTTAGAACTTGGAGTACCTGTACAAAAGAGCAACTTCTGATGAAACTAGTGTATTTTAGAGTTAAAGTAACCTCCACCAACCTTCTTATACCATGCAGGGCCAAAACACAAGACTTCACGTCAAATAATATTTTATAAATTATTCCATCTGCTATAAAGATAGAATTTTTAAAAACATTTTTAAAATTTAATTTTTTTTTTGTACTGGGGATTGAACTCAGGGGTACTTGAACATTGAGCCACATCCCCACCCCTATTTTGTATTTTTATTTAGAGACAGGGTCTCACTGAGTTGCTTAGTGTCTCAGTGCAGTTGCAGAGGCTGGCTTTGAACTTATGATTCTCCTGCCTCAGCTTCCCAAGCTGCTGGGATTACAGGCCTGTGCCAATGTGCCTGGCTACATTGTTTTAAGAAAAGAAGTACATGAAATGCTAAAGCTCTGTGTTATTTACCTGACATCTTTTCAATTGCTGCCATCAGAAATGGTCTTTAAGGGCTGGGGATATAGATCAGTTGGTAGAGTGCTTGCATCACATGGGTTCAATCCGAAAGAAAGAAAGAAAAGAAAGAAAAGAAAAGAAAAGAAAAGAAAAGAAAAGAAAAGAAAAGAAAAGAAAAGAAAAGAAAGAAAGAAAGAAAGAGCCTCTAAAACCTTGTTTTAAATGCACAAGCTAATGTGCTTTAAGAAATATTCAGAAGCATGTCCTGGATGGGAGGGTAAACACTCTATGACTTCCCATTGATTTTTCAAAGATTCCAATTTGATAAAGGATCACATCCTTAAATTTATAACAATGACAACCTCTTTCCTGAGGCCACTGTCTTTCCTGAATTCAACATAAATTCAGTGTTCAGCTAAGCAAGTATCCCCTTCAAGTCTCCAGTTTTATAAATGTAAGAGAAGACCTGGGGTTGTAGCTCTGTGGTGGAATACTCATCGAGTGGGCAAAGACCTACAGGTTCAACCCTCAGTCCGAGGAGAGACGGGAAGAGAGAAAATACAGAATAGAGAAATTTGGCATTTCATTTGCTGTTTGGACCACAAAGCCATCTCACTTCCCTAATTCACTACCGGTGGGGTGGGTTAGGAGTCACTTAATTTCTTCCTGCTGTGGTGAGGGAGAAAAGCAGAGAAAAACAGTAAGTCACCTTCAAAAGCTTCTAGTAGCCAGGAATGTTTACATTTTAAAAGGAACTTTGTCCCTAACAATGGCTGGGCTCAACGCTTTTCAAAGAAACTGACCACTAGACACTTTCAACTAGCAGAAAACAGATTGGTTTGCTGTTTGTTTTTACAGGTTTATCCAGATTTGGAATGGTAAGTTTCAAGATGAATTTTGTTTTGAGATAAGAGAGTTCCGGTTCTAAAGCAACCCTTCCCCAATACATGCCTATTTCAGTTGACGCCAATTAGTACTTTCTTCAAGTCCTACTTTCATAAGCACGACGAAAAGTTTCTGTAAGTTTCTGCAGGTATCCAGTGCGCATGGATATAGGTCTGGAAGCTAAAAGTCAGTAAATATTGATGCGCTGATGGAAATCGAGAAGCTGGGCAGGCGGCAGCTGCCAGTCTGGGTTTCATAGTGATAACGGGTACAGAACTAGTGACCCTAGAGAAGCAAACAGGTGGGGACGATTCTGTCTACCCCCTGGCTCCTAGGAATGTTCCTCCTCTCACCTCCGGACAGCCCCGCAGGTAGAAGTCGTCGCCCTCTGGAAGACCAGGAGTCAGAGGGGACTCTACCAGGCCCTTTCCCGGAGGGGGAGGGGAAAGGGATCCGGAACGGGAGCCATTTAAACTCAGTTCGGCGCCTGAAATCTCCTGAGAGCAGCCGCGGTGAAGCCGGAACCACACACCTTGGTCAGCCTCGGTGTCCAGGTCTCTGCCGCTGACTCGAGCAGTCGCACGCCTCGGAACAGAGGGCTGCTCCCTCCGGTACTCCTACCCCGACAATACTAAGCGTCGCGGCCACTTGGGGACTGTCACCGCGCGGGCCCCGCGGCTGCCTTACCTTGGTGATGACCAGCGGCTCGCCATGCTCGCGGCCGCCCTTCAGGGTGAAGCCCCACGGCGCGCCGCCGCTAAGCTGCACCTCCACTAGACGCCCGCCGTCGGCAGCCCGCGCCTCGGCCTCCGCCAGGCGCTCGGGCCGCGCACGGGGCTCGGCTCCCTCCATGGCGCTGGGCGCGGGGTGCTCAGCCCCCCGGGCCAGCTCGGCCCGCGCCCATGCACTCTGAGGAGCCCCAGCCGGCCAGAGACAAGGGAAGCTCCGGGTGCCCTCGCCGCAGACGGCCACTCGCGAACTTGCGCTGCAACTTGGGAGGAAAGTGCCGGCCGGCCCCGGAGGGAGCCGGGAGGGCAGGCGCGCGGCGCGCGGGGGAGGGGTGGGCGGGGAGGGGGCGGGAGGGGCGGGGCAGGCGCTCGCTGTAGCTCGAGCCGCAGGGCCGGGGCCGGGGGCGGGGCGCGCGCGCTCGGGGGCGCCAGCCCGGGGCCCTGGGGGTAGGAGGGGGCGGGGTCAGGGGCGCGCTCGGGGCCCGCGCGAGCGAGGCGCACCGGGCAGGAGCTCGCGCCCGCGGGCTTCGGTCCTACGCGCCCGCGGAGGTTCTTGTTGGAAGGGGCGCGCTCAGGGAATTGGCCGGGCAGAAGTAAGGCGATCACGCTCTGGGCCGGCGCGGCCAGCAAGGACCTTGGCGGCCAGGGAGGCGGCCTGAGGTCCCGCCCTTCCTCCCGCGCGGGGGCTTGGCAGCGCTTGAAGGCTCGGGGCGGGTCAACCCGCAGCCCAGGACGCCGGGCCGCAGCAGGTGAGGCGGCGGAAGCGCCCGCTTGCTGCTGGGCGGGGCGCGGCGGCGGTGGCCAGAGCCCGGGTCCTTCCTTCTTAGAGCGCGCCTCCCTCCTGGCACCCCCGCCTTTGTTGCGGCTGGTCCCCGGAGGCCGCACAGGTGAGGGCGGAAGCAGGGCAGGAGGCCCTCCGCGTACCTGCGCTGTTTCTGTGCGTGCCTTAGGACGGTCTGTACTTTCAGCCCTCAGTGTGCACAGACGCTCTCCTACCCCGGGCTGCAACACTCCCCACCCTGTGCATATTGCGGGTCTCGCCTTAAAGCCTGGCCCATAGTGGGTGTCCTGAAAGCCTGGACTGGAGAAGGATTCTCGATCTGTTCCGGTGAAGGCCTTCCCAGCCTCCCACAAGTTCTCTCCTGTGGCGCCAGCCCGCCTAATGAATGGCTTCTCGTGGGCTTTTCCTATTGTCATAGCTCAGGAAGTTTTTCTTTCAAACCTTGCTTTTTATCTTTCATAGAATTGTTCCAGGAGTTCTTAATGTTTGTCACCACGTTTACATCTTCTACAAAAGGGAAGTGGAGGTCTGGATTTAATGAAAATGTGTAGATAGCACTGCCCCTTTTCAGTTTCCATGAAATTCCAACCCACATTAAAAATATCTGTACTGATAGGTATTTGCATGCTTTGCAAAAGTTTCTCTCTCTCTCTCTCTCTCTCTCTCTCTCTCTCTCTCTCTCTCTCTCTCTCCATTGCTATCAGTATATGTAGCTGGGCGCTGGTGAACCCCTGTTTTCCTCAAAGTGGCTCCATCAGGTGAAGATGCTGGGAGCTAATGGAAAAGACAAACTGGGAAACCACTGGACCAAGAAAGAGTTCGGCATCCCTGGGTCTTTGGGCTCCGCCACTGAAACCGGACTGAGGAATTTTACCTCTGGTCTGAGTTTCTTCAAAGGTCACAGGAGGGATTTACACTCTGTGGTCTGCATTCTGTGACTGATCATTTCATGTCTCATTCAGCCAATTGAATTAAAGCGTCCATACTCTACTGTTGCCTATTATGGCTCTTGCCACATGATTACTGTCCTAAATAAATTCTACACTATGGTCTCTACAATGCCTCCAGTTAGAATAATGAGGTGATTTTTTTTTCTTTTTAAATGGAGAAAAACCCAAGTGTTGTTGGATTTTTCTTTTATTTTTGTTGTGTGTGTGTGTGTGCGCGCGCGCGCGTGCTGCAAATTGAACCCAGGTCCTCACGGAATGCTGGGCAAGCTCTCTACCATTGAATTGTACACTCCCAGACTCCCAAGCATATCTTGGTTGTGACCGTGGTCACATGAATTTACATAAAACTAAATATGGGAAATCCAAATAAACTTGGTGGATTGTTTTAATGTCAATATCCAACTGTGAAATATTTTGCCATAATTTTATAAGATGTTACCATTGGGAGAGGCAGGTGAAGGGTACATAAGAAATATATTGTATTATTTCTTCAAATTAAATGTGAGTCGACCAGTCAGAATGGCAGTCATTGAGAATACAAACAATAATAAGTGCTGGAGAGGAGGTGGACAAAAAGGCAGCTTTACACTTGTTGGTGGGTCTGTAAATTATTATAACCACTATGGAAATCAGTATGGAGGTTCCTCAGAAAACTAGGCATGGAATCATTTGGTGTCTAGCCTAAAGAATTAAGCCCAGCAGGTGGCACATACCTGTAATTCCAGCAGCTTGGGAGGCTGAGGCAGAAGGATCATCAGTTCAAAGCCAGCCTCAGCAATTTATCAAGACCTTGTCTCTAAATAAAATAAAGATTGGGGCTATGCCTCAATGGTTAAGCACCCCTGGGTTCAAGCCCTGGTACCAACCAATAAATAAAGAATTAAAGACATCATAATAGAGCAATACATGCATACCCATGTTTATAGCAGCACAATTCATAATAACCAAACTATGGAACCAGCCTAGGTATCCATCAGCAGAAGAATGGATAAAGAAAATGTGGTTTACATACATATTGGAGTTTTATTCAGCTATAAAGAAAAATGAAATTATGTCATTTGTAGGAAAAGTAGATGGAACTTGGGACCATTACGTTAAGTGAAATAAACCAAAGTCAGAAGTTCAAGGGTCCTGTATTTTCTGTCTAATGCGGAAGCCAGAGAGGAATAAGGAAAAGAAAGTGTGAGCTGGGCATAGTAGCGCACACTTGGGAAGCTGAGGCAGGAGGATCAAGAGTTCAAAGCTAGTCTCAGCAACAGTGAGGCACTAAGCAACTGAGTCCATGTCTCTAAATAAAAATACAAAAAAAAAAAAAAAAAAGGGCTAGGGATGTGGCTCAGTGGTTGAGTGCCCCTGAATTCAATCCCCAGTACCGGCTTCCCACAAAGAAGAAATAAAGAAAGTGTGTTCATGTGTGTGTGTGTTGGGGGGGGGGGGGTGATCACATGAAAAGCAAAGGGAGATCAGAATTGAGGAAGGGGATCAGGAGTGGGAGATGGAGAGGGAGTGCTGGGCAGGGATATCAACCAGATTACATTGTTACATCATGTCCATATGTAACAAATCCAATGTGCACAGCTACAATGCACAAATAAAGAGTTTAAGAAGTGGATAGATGGATGTGATAAAAGAAAAGATAAAAGACAATGTTAGGGCTGGGGTTGTGACTCAGCAGTAGAGTGCTAGCCTAGCATATGTGAGGCACTAGGTTCAATCCTTAGCACCACATAAAAATATATAAAGGTATTGTGTCCATATACAATTCCAAAAAAAAAAAAAAAAAAAAAAAGACAAATGTTAATGGCCTAGTGTGCTTTTTGGAATTTACAGAAGGTTCCCTGTCCCTGTTGCTCTCCTTTTCCCACCTCTACCCCCAAAACTGGTATTGACGTAAGTCTCAACTTTTACCTGCCACTGAAATCCAGACCATAGATACACTACATAGCAGAAACAGTGATTTTGTTGCTGCCTTAAATCCATCATTATTATATGAAGCCCCAAAGTCCTTTTTTTTTTTAAGAGAGGGAGAAATTTTTTAATATTTATTTTTTAGTTCTCGGCAGACACAACATCTTTGTTGGTATGTGGTGCTGAGGATCGAACCTGGGCCGCACGCATGCCAGGCGAGCATGCTACCGCTTGAGCCACATCCCCAGCCCCCCAAAGTCCTTTTTAACATTTTATATTCAGTATGTAATCCTCAGGTTACCCAACTGCCATTTGAAAGGCTCATACTTTTTCTTCAGTTTATTTCTTAAAACTTAGGTGCAAATTTATAGTCACTTTGTTAAACATCATTTTGCTGAAGGGTTTTTTTTTTTTTTAATTTCACATTAGGCATCCCTCCAGTTTAGCATTACTTCAATATTTATAAGGCTGCTGTCTATATTGACATTAATAAATATGCTAAAGGGACTGGACCAAGACTTATGTGACCTGCTATGAGACAGATACCCTCTCAAAATCATAAATCCTTTCTTTAGCATTCTTGAGGTTATGTTGTTGAGCATGTCTGCCCATGCTGTCAACACATCTAGATTTCTGTATCCTATTTTTTACATCATCACCAACTACTGACATCTTTTGAAATTACTATCATCTTGTGACTGCAAGACATTACCCATAATTTATCAGCCTTGCATCCCCTTGGCAAGAGTTTAGTATGACATTAAACTAGTGCGGACTCCTGAGAACTCATGACTTGGATGGAATTTGCAGAGGTAGGATATGTTTCACAATCTGTCTTGACTCCTTTTGGAAAGCTGGAGACATACTTGGTCACAACTCCAGAGGACCTACGTTGAAAGGTGCAATACCCACAGGTGTTTGTTCCACTTTTACAAATCTGACACATCCTTGGAAAGGGAAGAGAGAGGGGAAACTGAAGGTACTTCTGCTTTGGCTTTGTCAACAGTGAATGAGTTAATAAATAAAAGTCAAACTAACCCACTTTCAAAGAATCAATAGCTAATCTTTATGAACTAGAGCTCAAATTATTTGCTTTGTTCTAAGAAGAAAAGAGACACTCAAAATTTGTTATAGGATGAAGTTCTAAATTTTACCTTTCTAATTAGTGGGTAAATCAGTTGGTAGGGTCAGACTTTCCATAAATCTTTTTCATGTGGTAATTATAAAAAAAATTTTTATTAGTTATTGATGGGCCTTTATTTATTATATGTGGTGCTGCAACTCAAATCCAGTGCCTCGCACATGCTAGGCAAGCACTCTACCACTGAGCCACAACCCCAGCACAATGTGATAATTTTTAAAAGGTAAGGGGATGACAGTACAATTCACAATAGCCAAGTTATGGAACCAATCTAGGTACCATCAGCAGGCAAATTAATAAAGAAAATGTGGTATGCATACACAATGGAGTTTTACTCAGCCATAAAGAAGAATGAAATTATGTCATTTGCTGTTCAATGAATGAAAGTGGAGATCATCATGCTAAGTGAAATAAGCCAGACTCAGAAAGACAAAGATTGAATGTTTTTTTTTTTTTTTGGGGGGGGGGAGGGGCTCTCATGAAAATAAACAGGAGACCAATATAGAGTAAAGAAAGGGTTAAGGAGGAGAGGGCATGAGGAAGTACTGGAAACTGAAAATACAAAATTATGCTATGTATATGAACATGAGTCCCATTTATATATATGATTATAATGCATTAACTAAAATAATAACGAGATCAGTAGAGTGTAGCAAGCTGATCGAGGGGAAAGATGAGGGGGAAGAGAAGCTACTGGGGAATGAGATTGGTCAAATAATGTACATGTACAAATATGGCATAATGAATCCCATTTCTATACATAATTATAGCACCAATAAAATATTTAAAAAAAAAAAACAAGGGTGTAGCTCAAAGGTAGAATGAATGTTCAGCATGAGGCTCCAGGTTCACCAAAAATGGTAACTATCATTCAAAGAGTGCCTACTATGTACTAGGTGAGTAATATGAATGAATTTAGGTCCTCTCAGCAAATGTGCCTGTTGTGCATATTATTCCATTTTACACACGAAGACACCAACACCCAAAGGAGTCAGATAACTTTCCTGATGTCATTGAGCCCAGTTGTCCATTGAAGGAAATTTCTACTCATGGGAAAAAGCACCTGTAGCAGAGAGTGGTTTGCACTGGGGCGGGGAGGGCATATATGATGTATATATAATTATATGTCCATAATGCTGGGTTTGTTTTCATACTGGGGATTGAACCCACTGAACTACATCCCAAGCCCTTTATGTATATATATATTTTTTATTTTTAGAGAGGGTCTCAGTAAGTTGGCCAGGCTGGCCTTGAATTTGTGATCCTCCTGCCCCAGCCTCCTGAATCACTGGGATTACAGGTATGCCCAATGAACCCAATAATAAGCCCATTTAAAAGAAGAAGAAAAACCTGGGTGTGGTAATGCTTGTAATCCCAGCAACTTGGGAAGCAGAGGCAGGAGGATCCTCAAGTTCGAAGCCAGCCTCAGCAATTTAGCAAGGCCCTACCTAAGCAACTTAGTGAGATCTGGTCTCAAAATTAAAAGATAAATTTTAAAAAGTGAGAGGAGGGCTAAGAATACAGCTTAGTGATTAAGCTCTCCTGGGTTAAATTCCCAGTACCAGCAAAAAAAGAAAAAAAAAGTTTTAAAAATAATTTGGACTTGTCAGGTTTTCTTTCTGGCATCTAAAAGGGTTAAATAAGTAGTGAGTAGGGCTAGATAGATCAACTGATCTATATTATGCAATAAATGTAGATACATATCAATACCTATTTTTTTAAGTCAGGAATCACTAAAGAGAAAGAGGGAATATTTACCTGAAGCCATGGTTTTAAAAAAGTTTTTATATTTTAAGATACAGTTTTAGAAAGAATTCATCGACTTGGGTAGCTCCATGGTAGAGTATAGGCTTAACATGTGCAAAGCCCAAGGTTCAATTCCTAGTTCTGGAAAAAAAAAAAAATTCCTTTTTGTTGGGGGGACGGGTGCTACCAGGGATTGAACTCAGGGGCACTCACCCACTAAGTCACATCCCCAGCCCTATTTTGTATTTTATTTAGAGAAGGGTCTCCCTGAATTGTTTAGCACCTCACTGTTGCTGAGGCTGGCTTTGAACTCACTATCCTCCTGCCTTAGCCTCCCGAGCTACTGGGATTACAGGCATGCATCACCACTCCTGGTTTTGGAAAAAAATTTCAATGACTATTTTTTTTTTAAATAACATAGCCAGGGAGTAAGATTTCCTAAGCACTTCTTACTTGCCCAATTAAGGGAGAAGGGGTGTCAAGGAATATAAAAGATGCAGGAAATATGAAAATTAACTCTAGTTGTAAGAAAAAATTAATAAAATCCATGAAAAAAATCACAGCACAATTAAGTGCTAAACAGCTTCTAACTATAAGTGCCAGCAGGAGAGAAATGAAAGTGAAGAGAAGAAAAACATAAAAAGCCATTAGTGACATCTTCCTTTTATTTTTTCTTTCTTTTTCTTTTTCTTTTTGGTACCGAGGATTGAACTCAGGGGCACTTGACCACTGAAGCACATCCCCAGCCCCTTCCGTTTTGAATTTTATTTACAGACAGGGTCTCACTGAGTTGCTTAGCATCTGGCTGTTGCTGAGGCTGGATTTGAATCCGTGATCCTCCTGCCTCAGCCTCCCAAGCACCACTACACCCAGCTCTTTTCTTTTTCATCTTGCATTGTGGAAATGTTAAATAGATACAAAAGTAGAACTTTTTTTTCACCCATCACCCACTGTCCCCCCAAAAAATATCTCAAAGGCATTTTTAAGCCATAATGACTAAGTTGGAGATGGAGAGGAAGTTGAGGGAAGGTTCAGCAAGTGGAGACCCAGGAGTGAAGACTGCCCGTTGACAGGACAGTCCTTCATGGGAATGTTGAAAAGCCTCAGGAATGGAAAGCAGAACTCTTCGTGAGGATAGAAGGTTCCTGACAATGCTGAAGCCAGGTTCTGAAAGATCGTCCTCATGTCTGAAGGGGCACTCTAATTGTAGTCCTACCCCACACCCCGGTTATCTGAAGGGTGGACCTTGAGGTTGTGGAGGGATCATAGCCACTGCTGGTAGGGACAGAGATGAAGGTGTGATTCAGTGTGGTAGTTAAAGTCAAGGAGGACAAGATGACCAGTCGAGGAACTGAAAGGCCACAGAAATAGAGGAATCATCTACATGGACATTTGAATAGTAAAGATTTATCAAGGTAGTACATACCTGTCCTCCAGCTGCGTGGGAGACTGAGGCAGGAAGATGGGGAGTTTGAGGCCAGCCTGGGAAATTTAGTGACATCCTGTCTCAACGTAAGAAGGGCTAGAGGTAATATATATATATATATATATATTATATATATATATCTCACCAGATGGCACCGACTGCTACAGGGAATGAAGGGGCATGACTTGGCTATCAGCAAATAATTTCACTGAGGGCATGTGCCCAGAACATAGCAGCTTCATGATACAGTTTTTTCCAAGGAGGGAGAGAGCTGGTTGTCTGGAAGGGTTGGTGGGAACCAGGAGGTCGTCTTCCCTTACCCCCTGTGGTAGCCTGGCAGAGTGGGAGGAGAAATGAGCCTGCACCCAGGGCTGAGGCACAGGAAGAGACCTGGGCAGAGCCAGGCCTCCATGCGAGCCAGCTGCATCAGGAAACGTTTGGAGAGGAGGTTGCAGACTGAGTGGTTCTGCTGATGCTTGAGGATTTCAGAGTGGAAAAGGGGAGGGAGATGGGGATCTGCAGAAACTATGGAGGGAACCAGTGAAACACCTGGGAGATTTGGCCATCTGGGCTGATTGGCATGAGCAGAGGGAAAGGGCTGGGGTATATCTCAATGGTGGAGCATTTGCCTAGCCCGCAGTAGCCCCTGGGCTCCATCCTCAGCGCGGCATATAGAAAAAATGCTTTAAAAGGCAGATGCTGTCCAGGAAGAGACAATGGCACAGCTCAGGAGGGGAGGACTCAAAGACATCCACAAGGAAGTGAGGATGGTGTCAAAAACAACTCCTGGAGCTCCACCTAAGTAACCTAGTGGAGCTTGATGGATAAATGGGAGTGGAGGAGCAGGCAAGGGGAAGCAATGAGTTTCATTAGGGCAGGTTGCAGTGAGATGCACTGTTAGTTTATTAGAGCTACTATAACAAATTACTATAAATTTGGTGGCTTAGATCCAGACAATTTTTTTCTCTCTCACAGTTCTAGAAGCCAGAAATCTGAAATCCAGGTGTGGGCCGGGCTGTGCCCACTCCGGAGTCACTGGGAGAGACTATTTCTTTGCCCTTGCAGTTTCTGCTGGCAGCTGGCATTCAAACAGCTTTGGATTTGTAAGGACATTGAGTTAGCAGCACAGAGCTCCCATGCACCCCACCCCTAGCTTCCCCAGATTACATATCATGGCACATTTGTTGCAGTTATTTACCAACATGGGTGCCTTATTATTAACAGATGTACCTTTGGGATTCCTTTAGTTTTCCCCTAATGTCCTTCTTTCAGTCCTGGGATCCCATTTAGGGTACCCCGTTGTATTTAGTCCTATTGTCTTCTTGGGTACTCTGAAGAGGCTGGTGTTCATTTACTCAAACGTGTCTCGCCACAGAGCTTAGAAGCATGTGCACCAGTTCACAGTGGCTGAGCCATCAAGGGGACTGAAGTTAGCCTTCCCGGAGCTCAGACTCTTTCTTTGTTGACACCGAGACCCTAACTTTATTTCTGTCCTTCACCTGGGCATGCAAACCCCTCTCTGGCCTGCAAGCAATTGGACATGTCCAGGTGTGTCATGATCACTGTGGAGATCCCTCCCTCCCTCTCTCCCAGCCCACTCCACAACCACAAACACATATAGGTAGTCTTCGTGTCCTTAGCACTGAAATAATTCGGATACTATGCTGGAAGGGAAAGAGGCCTGGAAACTAAGCCACTGCTGCTTCAGTTTTGGAAGACTGCTTAAGTGGGATTTGGGAAATTCCTTCACTGGCTGCTGGCCAAAATATTTGCTTCAATTGAATGTGTCACTAAACTATTTGACTAGCAACGAAAACAACAGGAAGGAAGTAAAGGAGGACAACTGTTCAAAAAGACAGTAGGGTTTTTCCTTGTACAGACAATTTCTTCCAAGTCAATGTAGGAAGATTCTAAAAATTTAGTTGATTATGATAATTTTCTTTTGTTTGTTTTTTCTGCAATACTGAGGATTGAACCCAGGGCCTTGAACATGCTGGGCAAGTGCTCTACCACTAAGTTACATCCCAATTTGTGGTAATTCTTTATGTTTGCATAATTATATATATGGAAACCCCACAGGAAATATTTTGTGATTTTCATCTTATTAAAAGTAAATTTGAGCCAGGCACAGTGGTGCACTCTGTAATCCCAACAGTTTGGCAGGAGGATCTCAAGTTCAAAGCCAGCCTCAGCAAAAGCAAGGTACTAAGCAACTCAGTGAGACCCTGTCTCTAAATAAAATACAAAGGGAGGGAAAGAAGCCTGGAAACTAAGTCACTGCCTCTTCAGTTTTGGAGGATTGAAGTGGGCTGGGGGTGTGGCTTAGTGGCCAAGTGCCCCTGAGTTCAATCCCTGGAATAATAATAATAATAATAATAATAATAATAACAACAACAACAACAACAAGAAGTAAATTTGGGCCGGGTGTGGTTGCCCATGCCTGTAATCCCAGCAGCTTGGGAGGCTGAGACAGGAGGAACACAAGTTTCAGACTACCCTCAGCAATTTAGCAAGATTCTCAGCAACTTAGTGAGGTTCCAAACAACTTAGCGAGACCCTGTCTCAAAATAAAAGGAGCTGGGGATGTGGTTCAATGGCTAAGCACCTCTGGGCTAAATCTCTGGTAGCAATAAATAAAATAACTGAGGGGCTGGGGTTTCACCTGGGTGTGACGCCCTGGCTTCAATCCACAACACGAAAATTTAAAAGTTTTATTTTAGAAAGATAGTACAGAGAAATCTCATGCTTTTTTCTTAGTTTACCTGAATATTAATGACAGCACTTTTATAACTGTCTTTCTAAGGTGCTTTTGCCAAAACTAGAAATGAATATCACTTCATTACTATTAACAAAACTCTTGACTTTATTTGATTTCCTGAGTTTGCCCATGTTGTCCTCTTTCTATCAGAGGTTCCTACCCAGGAGCCCACATTTGATTTAGCCATTGAGCCTCCATTCCATGACAGTTTCTCTTTTGTTATTGCTGTTGCTCTTTGCAATGCTGGGGATAGAACCCAGGGCCTTGCACATGCTGGGCAAACACTCTATCCCTGAGCTACTGAGTTACACACCCCCAATACCTCTTTGCTTTTCTTGACCCTGAAAGATCGATGGTTAGGTCAGGTATTTGTAGAATGTCCATCACTTGTGTTTGCCTGATATTTTCTTATAAACAGACTGGGATGGTGGGATTTAGGAAAGAGGGTCTACTGCATCTCGTCATGTCAGTGCTATCCACGTAACTTACCACTGATGATAACTACCTTCAGGGTATGGGGAAGGTAGCAATTCTCAGGTTTCTCTACTGAGAAGAAGAAATTCTCATCCTGTCCTGCAGATCATACAGTTGGCAGGATCCCAGTTGAGGATGAGCAAGGGGGATCCCCAGAGGGAAGGTGCTTGGAGTCAACACTGCCACTGAATTGGAGGCATCTGGGCAAGTGCACCAGGTCAGCACTGGAGCTCACTACTCAGCCTGCCAAGCAACCATGGCTGTTAGGTACGTTTCTCAGGTAGAGGACAAGAGTAGCTAGGACAGTGGTCACTATTGGTAGCCAATTTAGGAAAAATATTTAAGACTTTCTTGGTTCTCCCATCCCTCTCTATCCCTGTATGCTTCTCCTGAACTTATGCATCTAACATGTCTTGCAGCTGCTGCTTCTTTACATAGCTTCTCTTATCTTCTAAAGCACAAATTCCCTAACAATCCAGCAAATATGTTGCAAAGGTCTATGCAAAACTCCTTGTTTTTTGTTGTATTTTTTTTACTTAGTTTGATATATTGGCGGAGGGTGGGGCATGGCAATTATGGACTGAGGACTGGCCACCTGTTCTTGTAAATAACAGCTCATTGGCACACTGCCATGTCCATTCATTTACCTACTACCTATGGCTGCTCTGCCTATCACAGTTTGGTAATTGCAACAAAAAGACTATTTGACCCACAAAAGCTAAAATATATTCTATTTGGCTCTTCAAGGAAAGGTTTTCTGGCCCCCTATGATACACTAAAGAAATGTCACCCAAGCAATCCTAACTACTGGGCTTCCATCCAAGTAGGAGGATTGCAAGCTCCAGCCATCCTGGGCAACTTAGCCAGACCCTGTCTCAAAGTAAATTAAAAAGGGCTATGGGTGTAGCACAGTGGTAGAACAATTGCCTAGCATATGCAAGGCTCTAGATTCCATCCTCAATGCCACACATGAGAGAGAGAGAGAGAGAGAGAGAGAGAGAGAGAGAGAGAGAGAGAGAGAAGGAAGGAAGGAAAAGAAAATAAAAAAGAAATGTCACAAGCTAGAGAGCCTTAGGTTATATACCTGGTCACTATGTGTTTCATCAAAGGCAAAGCAAAAAGATACCCACCCCCCAAAAAGAAAAAAACGTCATTGCATTTAAACCATCAAGTTCCACTAGGAGGAATTAACTTAGGCACATCTTCAACATTCATGTCTTTCAGAGATTCTGATAGTGAGATGTGTGCTCCAGTGTGAATCTCAGACAATGCTTCTGAAGGGGTGAGGGGAGGAAGTGCTGGCCTGCCACACACTAGTTCTAACCGCAGGCCAAGTCCCTGAGGTTAATGTGGATTTCCTATTCCTCGCTCCTGGGCCACTTGAGTGACAGTGAGGTAGTCATTACACAATTAGCTACAGTTGGGTTGTTGGTGTAACCCAATGACAGCGTGTGCTTAGCATTTATGAGTCCTTAAATTCAATCCCTAGCACCAAAAATAAATAGATAAAGCCATCCATTAGCCAAAATCTGTGGTCAGTGATTATATTTAGTCCTTTTTTGTTAGATATCTGAGATTTGACAGTCTTGAGTAAATGAGGACTCCAGGGCACATAGTCATCCCGGAAATAATGATCATTTTATTTTACTCTATTAATATGACAGAACAATTGCAGAAAGAACCATTAGGTTAAAAATTGAACAACATTTTGAAATGTAACATATCTACTTGAGGGCCATCCCAGTCATCCCATCTAGCTCATACATGCACACACGCACACACACACTTCCTTGAAAACATAGTTTGGTTCAACAAGGCACAGAATCCAGCCATCAGTGACCCATCTCCACTTCTCCAGAGTGGATTCCATGTTGCTTCAAGATGCTGGGGTCAGCTGGGTGTGGTGGTGCACACTTATATTTACAGCTACTGGGGAGGCTGAGGCAGGAGGATTTATCGAGTTCAAGGCCAGCTTGGGCAACTTAGCAAGTCCCTGTCTCAAATTTAAAAAGGGTAGTGATAAAGCACACCTGGGTTCAATCCCCAGTGCTAAGAAGAAAGAAAGGAAGAAAGGAAGGAAGGAGAAAATGAACAAATGATGGTGGACGAGAGGGTCCCTTTCCTTGGTCTGATGTTTTTTGATATCTTGAGGAAGAGTTCCTGGAGTAACCTCTGTGGGTTTGATTCTCAACTCCACCCTTCAGTGGCCTTGGACAAGTTGCCTCACCTCCTCTGGTACGTGATATAGGGGTAAAAGAGATGAGCCACAAGCGGGAGGGAAGGGTTAAGCAAGATGAGGTACATTAAGTACCTAATGTTGCTGGCTCATGGAAGGCAGTCAGATAATAATTTAATGCCCCTCCTCTTTCAGACATACTATCCCTCTCCTTGCCACCTCATAGAGGAAGGGCGTATCCTAAGATTCTTGGGCTTCATCAAATGAGGTCAGTGCCCAATAACACCCCAAATCAGGCTCCCTGGGCTCTAAGCCCACATTCAAAAACCCATTTCTTGTGTGGAATATCGGTGGAGCTGCTGGGGAAGGGTTTTATGCCAAGACACAAGCCACTACTACATGCTCTACCCTGCTAAAGCTCCCCAGTCAACCCCCAGCAGTTTTGTCTATTCCATTCCACAAGGTCAGACAATGCAGATTTAATCCAGGCTGGAGAGGGTAGCAAAAGCAGATTGCAGCCCTTGCATCCCATTAACATTCTCCTCCGAAGTAGCAGTTCTTCATTTCCTTGTAGGAGGGTGCAACAAGAAAGTGGAACTCACTCTGAGGATATTCTCATTGATTTTCCTGGAAGCTGAATTGTCGGCACCCACCACCACCCCCACAGCACGGGGCAACCCACAGTAGGTGACTGATAGACAGGAGTGGGGTATGAACCTTCCAGGCCCCCATACCATCAGATCACCCTGAGAGTAGCTGTGATGGATGCTCTCCACAGCAGATTATGACTGGCCATGGTGCATCAGCTGCCGTGTTTTGAGCTGCCCATTGGGAGGTCGACAAAGGGAGGAAGTGAGAGGCCTCTGGCCAACAAAGAATTGAATCCTGCCAAAAAATAGAGAAGCTGGGAAATGGATCCTTCCCTGGTGGTGGTATTAATGTCTTTCAACTTTAGTGAAGATGCAATATTTAAGAACCTCTGCACATTCAGAACTTCATTTAAAATTGAAAACATCGTTTCAAATTAAAATGGACATATTGGGTTTTCCCCCTGTACTGGAGATTGAACTCAGGGCCTTGAGCACGTTAGGTGAGCACTCTACCACTGAGCTACATTCCTGGTTGTAAGTGTGTATGTGTATGTGTGTGTGGTGTACAGGGGATAAATCCAGGGTCTCATGTATGGTAGGTAAGACCTCTACTTCTGAGCTGTCTACACCCCTAGCCTGACTTATTGAATGTTGATTGAACAAATCATTAACATATTCATGATTTTCAAAGCACAAAACTTTTTCTAAGTTCAACTTCTAAGTATGCAACTTTTTTTTAAACACTATCCCTCCCCTTTTTTCTTTTTTAATATTTATTTTTTAGTTTTCAGCGGACACAACATCTTTGTTTGTATGTGGTGCTGAGGATCGAACCCGGGCCGCACGCGTGCCAGGCGAGTGCGCTACTGCTTGAGCCACATCCCCAGCCCGTAACTTTTTTCTATAATTCCATGAAGTTAATTCTCTTATGTGGATACAAAAAAATGTGTGTGTGTGCGTGTGCGCTTTCAAAACTACGTCAGAGAGACAACTGAACTCAAATACATAGTTGAGCCTCAGGTCTCAAACTCATTACCTTATTTTTTGGGTATTAAAAATTTTCTTTGAAAACAAAACTTTTTTTTTTTCCCCTTTAGAACCAGAGTCCAAATGTCAGCATACAGAATAAGGTCAACTGAACTGAAACCCTGACATTCTTTCTGTTATGAAGAATGATAAATTTGCACATTTGAGCCCAATAGTTTCTTACCATGAAGGAAATTAGAATTATCTATGCTTTCATGCGTATCCAAAAATGAAAAAATGTGGATTTACATGCAAAACACCTTGCTTGACATTAACTTAACTTTGAACTATCCCTGATGGTTCTTGCCTATTTGTGGCTCTTAGTCTTAGTCATTCATCATTTAAATGAACAGTATTTGCTGCTCACATCACAGTGAGCTTTCAAAACATTTCTGGTCTCCTATTCTTTTTACTTGGTGTTTATTCCATCACGAATGTCAGTTTCAACTTTTGAGCTAGACTAAAACTGTTTCTGTTGGTAAATTTACGTCACCAGGCTGTCATCAATGGTTCTTTCTTTCTGGAATGGATGTGGGCCAGCAAATTGAGCTGTGAATTGAAAATTGAATTGCTGTGAGGCAAATCCTGATTTGCCTTCCATCAGAGCTTTATTCTCACAGTTAACAAGTGACTGGTTGACTTCCATGGAGAAAGCATTTAAGATGGTGCATGAAGAAAATCATTAAAAATGCATTAAGATGGTGGAGAAGATGGTAGGATGGTTAGCAATGGGGTAAGATCCATTTGAGGGCAGTGAGCAGCCCACTTCGGCAAAGAGCTTCTTCCAGGAGTTTACTGTCCTCCACTTCTATCTCTACTGGGGTAAAAAATCTTTAAGTTTCCTGCAAAGAAAATTGCCAGGGCATTCTGTTTCTCAACATAATATCACTTCAATTTCTTTCACCAAGTCCTTAATCATCATCTTCCCCTTCTATTTATTCTCTTTTGCTCCCAGCATCCTACTTCTGTCTTGGGTTAATATCAAACATTTGTCATGCCTTGGGGCCTTCAGAATCTGGAAGGAAGGGTGTTGTTCATCATTCCTAGACCAATACTTCCACTCTTGACTCATCCTTGGTGCCAGGCGTGGTAGAACACACATGTAATCCCAGTATCTTTGGAGGCTAAGGCAGGAGGATCACAAGTTTGAGGCCAGAGTCAGCAACTTAGTGAGGCCCTAAACAGTTTAGTGAGACCTTTAGTGAGACTTGGTGGGGAAGCATCCCTGGGTTCAATCCCCCCCCCAATAAAAAAGGTTTCTTGACTTATCTGCATGCTAATCAATTATTCTACATCTATTCTGAATCAAGCTCTGCCCATTTCAAATATGGCCTAGGAGTTCCTTTTGTTTTTCAAGGGGTAAACAGAAGCTCTAGAGCCTTGCTATTTGGTGCAGGAGCCATAGGCCAGTAGCATTCACATCTCTTGGGAGCTTGCTAGAAATACAGAGCTTGGAGTCCCACCCCAGACATCCTAAATTAGGTCTGCCTTATAATAAGATCTACAACTGAGTCCACATTAAGTCTGACAAGTACAGCACTGTTCTCAGGCCTGATGTCATCTCAAATGACTCCCTATTTAAAAAGGCACCATTTATTTATTTATTTGAGATGGGGGTCTTGGTATTTTGCTCAGGCATGTCTCAAACTCCTAGGCTCAAATTTTCTTCCTGCTTCAGCCTCCTGGGTAGCTAGGACTATAGGGGTGTGCCACTGCATTGGCTACAATATAATTGGTAACTGGGGATTGGACCCAGGGGTGCTCTACCACTGAGCTACATCTCAATCCTATTTTATTATTGTTATTATCATTGTTGTCATTGTTATTATTTGTACTGGGAATTGACACCCCAATCCCCCTGCCCCCTTTTTGGAGACAGGATCTTGCTAAGTTGCTGAGGCTGGTCTTGAACTTATGATCCTCCTGCCTCAGCCTCCCTAGTTGTTGGGATCATAGGCAGGCACCACTGCACTTGCTACAATATAATTTTAAACCACACTCAATCCCTATCTCTTTCCACTCCACTTTGTATTCCTTTTCTTTTTTTCTTTCTTGGATGTTGATGGACCTTTATTTTATTCATTTATTTATACACAGTGCTAAGACCGAACCCAGTGTCTCCCACATGCTAGGCAAGCTCTCTACCACTGAGCCACAACCCCAGCCCTCCACTTTGTATTTCTTACCTTTATGACTGGTTAGTTTATTTGTTGCTAGCAAAGGTTTTGTTCTTTACATGTTCTTCTTTATTAAGGTCTGATAATGTTCCCTATTTATTGGACATAGGTTGTCTCTTTATCTTTGCTCAATTTGCATATAGTACCTTGGTAAATTTATCTTCAACTGAATAGAAAAGCAAGGACGCTGTTGAGTCTGCAATAGAGCTGAAAGGAGGCTGCGGATGGCACTTCCAGGAGTGGAAGGTCAGCCTGACCAATATAGTAAGACTCCCATCTCAAAGAGGGGGGTCTTCAGAGAAAGAGAAAGTAAATGGTGAGGGTGCAGAGAAACGGGACCTTGAGTGTCCTGTTGATGTGACTACAGATTGATAGAGCCACCATGGAGAAAGAGTATGGAAATTCCTCGAGATATTAAAAAGAGAGCTACCATGTGACTCAGCAATCATCTTCTGGATATATACCTGAAAGAGGTAAAATCACTTCCTTTATATCTACCTACTGGTTTATCTATAATGTGAAATAGTATTCAGCCTTTAAAAAGAAGATCCTGGACAGGAGATATAGCTCAATTGATAGTGTGCTTGCCTCATATGCACAAGGCTCCGGAGTTCCAATTCCCAGCAAAACACACACACACACACACACACACACATACACACACACACTAAATAAAGAAGATCTTGCCATTCACAACATCAATGAACTGGGAGGACATTATGTTAAGTGAAATAAGCCAGACACAGAAAGAAAATGACCATATGATCTCACAGATAAGTGAAATTTTAAAAAAGGAAAAAGCTCAAGCACACAGAGACAGAGAATGAAAGAGTGTTGCCACGTTCCGGGAGGGGTACTGCAGGAAGTGGACGACATATCTAAGAAGACAAAAGAGCAGACTGAAGAATGAACAAGTTCAGAGATCTGACATCCAACATGATGACTAAAGTTAATAAAATTGTGTCTGAGATCTTTGTTAAAGAAGTGGGTTTTAGCTGGGCATGGTGGTGCACTCCTGTAATCCCAGAGGCTTGGGAGGCTGAGACAGGAGGATGGCAAGTTCAAGTCTAGCCTCAGCAACTTAACAAGATCCTGTCTCAAAATTAAAAGGCTGGAGATGTGGCTCAGTGGTTAGGATCCTCTAAGTTTAATCCCCAGTAAATAAATAAAATTTTATTGGAATACAGCTCTCCCCACACACTAGTATTCTTTACCTAGGATTAGGTATCAGTAAGACCCACCTGCAAGGCTCATTCTTCATATTAAATGAGATGATTAATATAAAATTCAGAGCACACTCTGCCCACACTCCATACATTATTTATTTAAGTCTAATTTATAATTTAAATTCACATTACTGCAGACAGTCTCCTCACCATCCATCAGCCCCATCTCCTTCCTCCCCTGGATTCTACAGGATATCCAAGTTTATCATGAACACAATCCTTCTAGCTGAGACTGAGGCTGGCAGGGTCTCTCTGTGAAAAATAAATTGCCTGGGAGAAAAACCCACTGAAACTTTTCTAGCAGTTAGTGCGTCTGATCTAGTGGGGCTGGCAGGCTAATTGCAGGTTGTAGATAGAATGGAAAGAGAAGATGACAGCATTTCCAGGGGATAAATATCCTGGGAAGTCCAATCCATGAAAAAAGAGAGTGAATTCAGGTGCTAAATTAGGAGAAAGGCCAAAAACAATGGAGTAAAGATGCAAAAAAGAATGTACATCCGAGTACTCAAAAGTCCTGGTTATTACTACACCAATTTCTCTAAATCCATGTTTAGCAGTATCATCTTTGTATATCTCACTTTTCTACACTGTTTTCAGATGTTCTACCTCCCAAGTGTGTGCATGCACATAGAATACATGTATTTGCTTTATTTCATGGATGTTTTCTTATTTGTAGTTGTACTGTTCCATGAAAAACTTCTGTCATCTGTTTTATTTTTTGTACTAATTTCAAGTTCTTCACTTTGGTAATAGAATTTTTTAAATTACTTTATTTGTTTTTAAATTTCCTGGTGCCAGGGATGGAACCCAGGTCTTGCATGTGCTAGGTAAGTAGTGTGTTACACTCCCAGCCCAACTGGCTTTTGTAACCAGGGCTTCTGCCTTTTTGTTATGAGGCCCGTCTTTGCAGTCATCTGTACCACTTGGGCCTAGGAATATACAATTACAAGAATTTCCTCCCCAAGAAAGTTCTGACCAAGGGCCTCCCCCCAGGTTTGCGCATGGGAAGAAGAGGGCCAGGCCATGTGCAGCAGGGACTCAAAACAAATTGAAATGCACGAACAGGTTTGCATGGCTGGGCCACACAAAGCCCATGCAGCCACTCCTTTCACTTTGACCTTGGAAAACACACACACTAACCACCAGAAGCAACCTCTGCGTACCAGGAGAGAAGGAAAGAGGAGTTCGACTGTGCAAATCAGATATAAGGATTTTATGCTTCTCCAGCTCAACGTCTGGGGAGTCTTTCTAGGGTGCTTTCTACTGTTTGTATGACTAAGTATGTGGTTCAGAAGAGCTCCTAAGGTCTTTGAAAACGTCAGTCTGCTCTGACTTCTGGCAGGGCAGCTGCTCGAACACACTGCGTTTATAGACGTGCCAGGTCTCGATTCTTTTGAAGTGGTGGCGTTTGCAGCCCATTGTTAAATAAGGCTCTGCTTCCCGTCTGGCAGAGCAAGCCTCCTGTCTGTCTTCCTTGGGGACCCAACAGGAAACGCAGGCCTGTGGTCCCCAGAGGAAGCAGGCCCAGGATCTGAGCTCCAATTGTACAAAGCAGATGAGCCATTGAGGTGGGAGGGAAAAGAAGTGTTCTCGTCTAAATGAAGAGCCCCTGCAAACAAAAAGGACACTTTCGCGTTGGTTGATTGAAAAGAATTGAAACAGGGTGCCATCTTGCAGGCCTGTTATTTCAGTTACTTGGAAGTCGGAGGCAAGAGGTTGATAAACTGAGGTCAGCCTGAGCAACTTAGTAAGACCCTGACTCAAAATAAAATAAAGACACAGGGCGGGGGAGATGGCTGTTTTGGTCAGCCTTTTTTGCTGCTGAAAGACCCGACCAGAACAACTGTAGAATAGGATAGGTTTATTTAGGGGCTTACAGTTTCAGAGGTCTCAGTCCAAAAGTGGCTGGCTCCATTCCTTGGGGATCAAGTTGAGGCAGGACATCATGGTGAAAGAGTGTGGCAAAGGGTAGTCGCTCACATGATGATCAGAAAACAGAGAGAAACTCCACTCTCCAGATAGAAACTATATACCCTGTAGCCTTGCCCCCAGTGAACCACTTCCTCCAGCCACACCCCACCTGTCTCTAGTTACCACTCAGTTAATCCCATCAGGGAATAATTCACTGATTAGGTTAAGGATATAACCCAATAATTTCTCCTCCAAACCTTCTTGCACTGTCCGTACATGAGCTTTTGGGGGACACTACATCTAAACCGTACAGTGGCTAAGTGGTATATGACAGAGCTGGTGGCTTTTTCTTTCTTTCTTACATTCTTTCCTTCTCTTTTTCTGTGCTGGAATGGAACACCCAGGGCCTCACACTTGCTAGGCAAGTGTTTTACTGCCTTTTTTTTTTCTTAATAAAAGCCACAATCTAGAGGGGACTCTTTTGTACATCCTTAAATAATTTAAGAGGAAAACAGCTTTATTCTGTTTGCTATCATTAGTATGCTATAATTAAAAAAATTTTTTTTGGTTGTTGATAGACTTTCTAAATTTTTTAATTCATTTTTAAATGTTTATTTTTTAGTTGTAGTTGGACACAATACCTTTATTTTATTCATATATTTTTATGTGGTGCTGAGGTTTAAGGGAAGAGCTCTACCACTGAGCCACAACCTCAGCCTCCAAATTTTATTTATTTATATGCAGTGCTGAGAATCGAACCCAGTGCCTTGCACATGCCAAGCAAGTGAGCTACCGCTGAGCCCTAGCCCCAGCCCCATAGTATGCTATAATTTTAAAAACTAGTTTTCTCTTATTTTTTATTCAAAATTATTTTAACTGGCACATAAAATATAAACATTGTACATATTAATGGGATATCATGTAATGTTTTGATACATGTATATGCATTGCATTAATGTTTAAATCCAGTTAACCATGTCTATCACCTCAAATATTTATCATTTCTTTATAGTACAAACTTTCAAAATCCATTCTTCTTGCTTTTGAAATGTACAGGTCATCACTCTACTGTGCAATGGTACATCAGAACTTCTTGCTCCTATCTTCAATATAACTTAGGATCATTGGTCAGACTCTCCTCATCTGATCCTTACTATCCCTGGCCTCTGGTAATCACCATTCTGCTGTTTCTTAAAGAATTATCTTAATGAAATTCACCCCCACCCCCACCTCTGGCCCCCAATACACACACTGGGAACCCAGCCCAGTGGCACTCTATCACTGAACTGCATCCCCAGCTCTTTTTTATTTTGACAAGGTTTTGTTTAATTGCTGAGGCTAGCCTCAAACGAGATCCTCCTGCCTCAGCCTCCCAAGTAGCTGGAATTGCAGGAGTGCAACTCTGGGCTTGGCTTTCTGAATTTTAAATGAAAATTCTACCTCCGTGGGGTTGTTCCAATTGGGGAGAGTGACTATGCACAAAAGACTGTTTTAACCACATCGTTACTTGAGAGAGATGGTTTTATAGACATGAGCCACAGTTGATGCATACATGCGTGGGGCCTCAAAGACATCAATATCAGAATCTCAGAGTCCAAACAGCGGCTGTCTGTCTCCCGAGGCACAGTTTTCTAGCAAGACCAGCCAAGACGCCATGGTAGATTTGAGGCTGTAAATTCTGGAGAATTAAACCACGGGGAAGGGCTGGGGAAGGGGAAAAGCTGACGTCCCCTATCTCTGGTTCTTCTCCCCTGCCCCTCCTCCTGCAGATCAAGCCTCACCCTCGTGAGTCCTCGTGGTCTTTGCAGAGGGCGCACAGCCCCCACCAACCCTGGCGCCTTTTCTGCAAGCACCGGGGGCGGTTAGGTGGGGGAGAGGCCCAGGGCACATGATGTCCCCCTCCCTCAGCCAGCCCGGCACATGACCTAGGCCGGCCAGCGGGGTCCTGGCAGACCCGAGCCGCATCCCGGAGCCGGCCCATGGCCTCCCCGCGCTTGGGGACCTTCTGTTGTCCCACTCGGGACGCTGCCACGCAACTCGTGCTGAGCTTCCAGCCGCGGGCGTTCCATGCGGTGTGCCTGGGCAGCGGCGGGCTCCGCCTGGTGCTCGGCCTCCTGCAGATGCTGCCCCGGCGCCCACCCGCCGGGCCCGGGGCCCCTTCCACCTCCCCGCCTGCCTCGGCCCGCATCCTGAAGGCCGCTGCTGCTTGCGACGTCCTCGGCTGCCTAGGTAAGGGCGCGGCCCACCGCTGGGACACACTTAGTGCTGGGTGGAGGGTGCGCGGTGGCCCCGCGACGGAAATCTGCTCCGTGCCCGGCCGGTGCCAGGGCTCGCGCGTCTGAGCGCTTCTAGCACCAAGCCGGGAGCTGGAGGCCTTTTGATTCCAGGAACTACTCTGGACGACTAGGGGATTCTGCAAAGCAAGAGGGAAAAGTTCAGGTCTAAGGATCATTGCTTCAATTTTGAAAAGCGTTCACTGTGTTTGTTATTGCGATCTTATTAGAAAAACCTCGGACAGTGTTGTAAAGGAAAGTCTGGAAAATAAGGGTGCATCCAGCAGAGACCATGGGTGGGCGTGCGCACCTTGCTATTTTGTACCGACTTTATACCACATCTTCTTTTGTGCGTTATTTATTTTTTTACCTGAACCCTTCCTTTTGCAGTGCTGGGATGAACCAAGAGCCTCAGGCAGGCCCTACAACTGTGCAACACCCTTGGGCTGCCCCAGGTTTGATTTTTACCCAGGTGTGTCAAGTGCAGGCTGCAGAGCAAACCCCTTCTGCTGAGCGTTTTCTGTAACTCTTCCTCCCCCACCAAGGACCGGTTTTACATTTTAAAATGATTTTTTAAATCGAAGCAGATTTGCTGACATGTGAATATACATGAATTTAAATGTTAGTGTCCATAAATAAAGTTTTACAGAACACGGCTAGGCTCTGCATTTCACCTCATCTAGGACCAGATCTGCCCTACCAGAACACGGCGGAATATTGGGCAGAGAAAGTATCACCACAAAGCCAAATATGGTTACTATCAGCCCTCAAAGGAACAATTTTGCCAAATTTTGCTTTAAACATGACACATTTTATAGAATCTGCTTTAAACTATAGCATGATACATTTTATAGAACTCTAAAGTTGAGTTTTGCCATTTTGTTTAACTTTTTGTTGGAAAGTTCCCAACATACATCAATGTAGATATGACATATAAACAACCATCATGCATCCTCATGTACTCTCCACCAACTCCCTGTACTTGCCCTTCTCCCTTCTTACTGGCTTAATTTGAACCACATTTCAAACTTCATGTCATTTCATCCATTCAGATTTGAGTATAGAGCACTAAAACATAAGAACTCTATTTATTTGTTTATTTTTGTGGTCCTGGGGATTAAACTCAGGGCCTTGCACATGCTAAGCAAATGCTGTATTCCTGAGCTACATCCCTAGCCTTTCCCTCTCTACTTTTAAAACTTTTTTCAAGAAATACAAAGCAATTCTACTGGCAATTCCTTTATGGTCTTATTTAGTAACTTTTTCTTAGTTTTCACTTAAAAAGCTCTCTCTCTCTCTCTCTCTCTCTCTCTCTCTCTCTCTCTCTCTCTCTGTCTCTCTCTCATTTGGTTCACAAAAAGAGTCCTTTATTTCTGGGAGGTAATTTTGGGTCCCAGCATTCCTAGCATCATCTCCTCTCTAATCCACTGTCAAGGGAGGGCTACCAGAGTGTGGGTTTCAGCACAGCCCTGATTAGATGAGAAGCCGCAAGAGGAAAAATGCTGCTAGGGTTGGGCATAGTGACCCTTGCCTATAATCCCAGCAACCGGGGAGGCTGAAGCTGAATAACCACAAATTTGAGGCCAGCCTGAGCAATTAGTGAGAACTTGTCTCAAAATCAAAAGGACTGGGGATGTAGCTCAGTGGTAGGTTGCCCCTAAATTTAATCTTCAATCCTTAGTACCACCAAAAAACAAAACTAAATGCTGATTGGGGTTTTTAAAACAGGTTGCTGGTATAGCGGTGCATGCCTGGGAGATTGAGACAGGAGACTTGGAAATTTAAGGCCAGCCTGAACAGTTTAGCAAGGTCTGTCTCATACAAATAAACAAAATCCAGCCCTTTTTAAAAATGTTATTTGATATAGAGTCTCGATAAGTTGCCCAGGCTGACCTCAAATTTGTGATCCTTCTGCCTCAAACCCCTGAGTCACTGAGATTACTGGTGTGTACTACTGGGCTCAGCTAAACATAAGAATTTTAAGCATATTTAACCCTGGTGTTATTATCAATTTAAAATAATTAAAAGCAATTTCTTAATGTTGCCAGTGTTAGTTCAGTTGTCCCATAAATGTTATTTTATGGTGGGTTTGTTCAAGTAAACACTCAAATTCTGCCCACACTTTGTAATTACTTGATGGTGTTGACCTTGTTGGAACTTTTTTTTTTTTTTGCAATGTTTATCTTGAGGCAAAGCCTATGAAGCCTGTATTAACTGCCTGGTGTACCCTACTTTGAGCTGGTACCTGGACACAGGTGTTGTGTATCCCAGGACCCATTTCTGTTCTGTCCTTTTGCCCAGAGTGACAAAAACATGATTGAAGACTCTCCAAACCTTGATTTTAAATAAATATTATGTAACCTCAAGTCATTTTCTCAGACTTGAAGAATAAGACAGGAAAGGAATTTTTCTTATTAGGGATAACATCATTTTGGTGCAGGATTATTCAATGAAACATTTGTTTTCTTCCTGATTCCACTAAGTCATTTTTTAGGAAGAGATCTTAATAGTAGTTTATTTCTGTTACTTGAATATCTGGAAATAAAGATATAACCAAATATATTTTCAGAGTTGGTGGAAGAACACCGTGTCCTTTAAAGAGGGAGGTGGAAGATGTTGTAGGAAAATGAGCAGAAGTTAGGAGAAGGCCAGGTGACTGTGCTCCCTCTGAAAATGAGTAAAACGAATGCCTACCTCATAGGGCTTACACTGAGCTCAAAGCACTAAATTATAAAGCACTATACAGAAAAGGTGTTTTTTTGTTTGTTTGGTTTTTGTTGTTGTTAGCAGTGGCTAGATAGTGGGAAGGTGTAGGTTAAGCTTTCTAGTGTTCATAGATCTCCTTTAATAGCATAATAAATAGCACATGTATGCTTAGTTGTGTTACAAGTACCTATGTATTCAGTGGTGTACTAGTAGGCTTTTCATTGCTATGACCAAAAGACCTGACAAGAACAGCTTAAGAGGGCTGGGGATGTGGCTCAAGTGGTAGTGTGCTCGCCTGGCATGCGTGCGGCCCGGGTTCGATCCTCAGCACCACATACAAACAAAGATGTTGTGTCCGCCAAAAACTAAAAAGTAAATAAATATTAAAAAATTAAAAAAAAAAGAACAGCTTAAGAGGAGGAAAAGTTTATTTTGAGGCTCATGGTTTCAGAGGTCTTAGTCCATAGATGGCTGACCCCATTCTTTGGGGCCTGAGGTGAGACATCAGGAAGTGAGACATCATCATGGCAGAAGAGTATGGCAGAGGAAGGCTGCTCAGGACTTGGCACCAGGAAGGAGAAAGAGAGAGAGAGACTTCCTTCATCACAGACAAAATAGAAACCCCAAAGGCACACCCCAGTGATCCACCTCCTCCAGTCATACCCTACCTGCCTACAGTCACCACCCAGGTCATCCATATCAGGGGATTAATGCCCTGATTAGGTTATATTAGGTTATTTCACCTTTACATTTTCTTATACTCTCTCACACATGACTTTTGTGGGATACTTATACCTAAATCATAACAGGATACATTTAAACAAAGGGCATTGCATTACTTTGCAAAGAGCTGTAATGTACACCATAAGTGTGTGTGTGCTAATTGAAGAATGTTAAATATTTGAGCCTACCAGCAAGGAAAACTCACAGATAATAAATGTCCAAAGCAAAGTACTGAGATCTAATTTTTGAAAATTTTACATGTAGTTTTCAAAAGAATGAAGGAATTATACATTTAAGCTTCAGAATTGTGCTTTGTAAATAATTCTCTACGTAAGGAATAATTGACATGAACATTAAAAATATAGCTAAGAAATACAGATTGCTATTTACATAAACACTTTGTAATGCCAAGTCAACAAGCAAACAAAAAATTGGAGGACAAGCTTGTGGCTGATGTTGCTTTCAATTGAAATGGAAGTGCCTGCGATCGCTTTGCCAATATAAGATGGGTTTTCTGAATAACAGTTCTTCTTCCTTCCCCTTCCCATTCCTCCTCCTCCTCTTCCTCTTCATTTTCTCCTCCTCCTTCTCCTCCCTTTTTTCTGAACACGTGAACGTGTTTTTCCCTCTCCCTCCTTCCTTCCTTCTTTTCTCTCCCTTTCTTCCTTCTTTCCTTTCTTTCTCCTCCTTCTCTCCTTCCCTTCCTCTTTCCTACTCACTCTCTTGCTCTCTTCCTGTTTCTCTCATATGTGTTACTAGCTGTCATTTTTACAAAGTAACTAGTCAGCTTTAGATGTGAATTAGAGTCAGATGCCTTAGAGTCATCTACTTCTCTCTTTTTCTAATATTTATTTTTTAGTTGTAGTTGGACACAAGACCTTTATTTTATTTGTATATTTTCATGTGGTGCTGAGGATCGAACTCAGGGCCTCGCACGAGCTAGACGAGCGCTCTACCGCTAAGCCACAGCCCCTTATCTACTTCTCTATTAGGGATCATCCTTCGGTCGGCAGTGTGGCTGGGATTCCCAGATTTCGTTGAAAACATCTCTGATGGCAATGGAACAGACATCTGGCCTGCTGCTTTCTGTGTTGGGAGCGCGGTAAGTGCCCCCTCTCTGCGTGCTCTCCTCCCCACCTCTGTGCCTGTTGCGCTGTGGTCCCCAAAGTGAGCAGCAGCAACCTCTGGGAGCCTGTGAGGAATGCAGATTCTCAGGCTGTGCACCAATCTACAGATGAGGAAGCCTGGGGTGGGGCCTGGCCAGCGCTGTATTGTCACAAACTCTCCAGGGCTTATATCCATAAATCATTAAATAAATAAGTAGCCCCCCACACACACACACAAAACACACTATGCTTGGCGCACCTCATTTTATTGATGCTCACAAGAAGGGCTTAAATTAAGCAAATGTAGATATTGAATCACTGGGTCTGGAGCGGAATTCCCAGTTCCTTTTTTTTCTTTTCCTCCCTGCCTTCCAGGGCTTCCTAACTGCACCTCCGTGAGGCCTCCTCTCAGCCCACAGCAGGGAGGCGCAGACCTCCCTGCTGCAGTTAATACCTCCAGCCTCTTCCTCACCCCTTCTCCTCCAAGGGACTTTCCAAGTGCCACGTGCCCACAAAGAGCTTCTACTTCAAAGCCCCCATCGATCTTTCATGCCTACAAGCATACCAAATGCGAGGTCGGGTGGGGCTCCTTAGTCAGATCCTGCTAAGCAGAGCACAGATGCACAAGTCCTTCTTGGGCCACAGCCCACCCCTGTTCTAGAGACTGTCTACATGTGACCGTGAGCTCACGTGGGCTTCTCCTTGATGTCAGAAGAAGCCCACATCTGCCATCTCATTTCCCAGAGGGACTGGAGGCCTCGTGTGTTTCCAGAATCTTTGATGCTGGGTTCTTGCTGTTTACAGATGTGGATCCAGCTGTTGTACAGTGCCTGTTTCTGGTGGCTCTTCTGCTACGCGGTTGACGCCTATCTTGTGATAAGGAGATCGGCAGGACTGAGGTATTCACTGGGCACAGAGGTCTGCCTGGTTGTGTTTTTTTTTTTTTTTTAAAGAGAGAGTGAGAGAGGAGAGAGACAGAGAGAGAGAGAGAATTTTTTTTAATATTTATTTTTTAGTTCTTGGCGGACACAACATCTTTGTTGGTATGTGGTGCTGAGGATTGAACCCGGGCTGCACGCATACCAGGTGAGCCCGCTACCGCTTGAGCCACATCCCCAGCCCAACCTGGTTGTGTTTTATGAGCAATATTAGGAGATGCCATTGAGTATTCAAAGGTGGGTTGCAGACACTGTCTGTCAGTCTGGCAGCTGGCTCCCCCACCCAGAAGCATCTATGGCGGCTCATTCTCAGGCCAGAAGCCAATTCAAAATATTGAAGTTTTCAGGGCTGGGAACGTGGCTTAATGGTAGAGTGCTTGCCTAACATGTACTCATGGTTCAGTCCCCAGAAATGCAAAAAACAAACAAAAAACCACCTAAAACGCTGAGGTTTTTAAAATCTTGACAATAAGTAACTCAAGAAATTAAATATTTGAGGGATAGAGGAGGGGATGATTGATGGTAGATCACACTCTTGTGCAAGGCCCTGGGTTTAATCCCCAGCACCAAAAGAAAACAAAAACAAAAAAGAAATCAAATATTTGGAACTGGACGCATTAAAAATGAAGAGAAAGAAAAAAACTGGTATGACTATAAACAAGTTGTGTGTGGGGAGGTACTGGATAGTGAACCAGGGGATTTCTACTGAGCTATACCCTCAGCCTATTTATTTTGAGATAGGGTCTTGCTAAGTTTCTTAAAATTCCCAGGCTAGCCTTGAACTTGCCTTCCTCCTACCTCCCCAAGAGGCAGGGATTATAGGTGTGTGTCTCTGTGCCCTGCTGAATTTAGACAAATTTTTAAAATTTTCTTTTAATTTTGTTTTGGTACTGGGACTTAAACCCAGGAGTGCTTTACCACTGAACTATATGCCCAGCCATTTTTATATTTTGAGATAGGGTCTTGCTGAGTTATTTAGGACCTCATTAAGTTGCTTAGGGCCTAAATTACTGAAGCTGGCCTTGAACTTGTGATCTTCCTGCTTCATCCTCCCGAGTTGCTGGGATTACAGCAGTGTGCCACTGTGCCCAGGTATGACAATTTTTCACTATACATCAAAGACTGTATGAAGAACTACTTCTGTATATATTGACATCTTATATTAAAAGTGGAACAGATGAGGGCTGGGGCTGGAGGTGTTTGTCTGGCAAGGACTCACACAGAGGTTGGTGCCTTGGGCATAAGTAGGTTTGAGCTCCTGCTCAGGCACTCACTGTGTAACTGGTACCCACTGCATAAGATCACTGGAAAGCGTAACATCAATCACACATGTAAATGGATTAGAGTAGAGCCTGGCACATGGTGGGAGCTCAGTGGGTCTGAGCTGTTACTGTCATTGGGATGTTGACCATACAGCAACATCCAGAACCTAATTGACTAAGAGACATTGGACGTGGCCAAGCGGGGCAAGTGTCCAGGTCTCCTAGCTCTTAAGTCCAGGAGACATTTATTCCCTCCCCCGCCCAGTTCCTGGTCTGTTTCAATCAGAAAGTCCTTGCTTGCTTTTGCTTTTTGTCTTTTTTAAAAATGGGTTTATAAAGTTACATGTTTTTAAAAATATTTTTTAGTTGTCAATGGACCTTTATTTATTTGTTTGTTTATTTATTTATATGTGATGCTGAGAATAGAACCCAGTGCCTCACACATTCTAGGCAAGTGCTCTGCCACTGAACTACAACCCCAGCCCCTAAAGCCACGCATTTAACAGTAAAATCAAGTAGTTTCAGTATGTCGATAGATTTTTTTTTTTTTTTTAGTAATACTGGGGATTGAACCCAGAGGTGCTCTACCACTTAGCTATATACTCCAACCCTATTTTATTATTTTGAGACAGGGTCTCACCAAGTTGCTCAGGCTGGCATTAAACTTGTGAGTCCCCTGCCTCAGCTTCCAGAATAGCTGGGATCACAGTTGTATACCACTGGGCACCATTGATATCATCCACTTTACAACTTTGTAATCATCTCCCCCAATCCCTGTACCATTTATTAGTCATTCCCCAATCTCTCCCCACCTTCCTCCACCCTGGCAACCAAAATTTTTAGACTCTATGGATATGCCTGTTCTGGCCATTGTAGATCAATGAAATAATGCAATATAGGACATTTCCTATATGATCTCTTAAGTTCAGCATAACATATTGAAGGTTTATCTATGTTGTAGTATGTATTAGCACTTCATTCCTGTTGTGGTCTGAGTCTTATGTCCTCCCCATCCAACAAGTTTTATTTTGAAATTCTCATCCCTAGCTAATGGTGTTAGGAAGCAGAGCCATGGGAGGCAATGAGGTCATGAAGGTGGAGGCTCACGAATGGATTGAGTGTCCTTATAAGAGACCCCGAGAGCTCCCAGCCTCTTCCACCATGTGAGGACCCAGTGAGAAGGTGTCATCTCTGAACCAGGAAGCAGCCCTCAGTAGACTCTGTGTCTGCCACATGTAAACCTTGGGCTGCAGTCTCCAGAGCTATGAGCATTCAATGTCTGTTTTTTATAAGCCACCCAGCCTCTGGTATTCTATCATGACAGCCAGAAATGACTAAGATAATTCCTTTTCATAACTGAATAATATTCCAGTGTGTGTATATATACTACATTTTGTTGATCCATTTAGTGTGTTTTTAGTGCTGGGGATTGACCCCAACAAACTAAGTGTATCAATGAACAGAAGGGGCCTGTTTTCTCCCAAGCCAGCTTTAAAAGGAGTTTCACACAATGCCACTTGCATAGTATTAGCCAGAATTAGTTTCTTGGTTGTGCTTAGTTGCTAGAGGACATAGGAAATAGTCTGTTAGCCTACTATGCTGCTCCTCTGGCTAACTTCTGGGTTATGTTATAAGAAAAAGAGGGAGAATGGGTACCTATAGGCAACTAGCAGCAGGAGTAGGCCTAATCCCTAAAATTGGTACAATTGCTGTGTTCCTGTCTGAGAGCCTCTCTCATCAATTTTGGGGAGTCAGAGCTATGACACAACTGAAGGTCTCACTGACAGCCAGTAACAGAGATCAGAGGAGCCTGGGAGTTCTGGAAGGAAGCCGGGTGAAGAGCATGCCCTCCACTGTCATTAGAGGGTGCATTACTTCACCCCACCCCTGGTAGGGCAGGTGGGGGTCACAGGACTGGGTTAGAAGGAACAGTGTGAGAACTGTCTGGACTCTCAGGGCGGGTAATCAAGAAGCCCTCCTTGGCACAGGCATGTGTTTAGAAATTCATCTTGGAACTCAGTGTTCAAGAAGGCAGGACTCTGGATGCTGGTTAGGCTTCCAAGGACCCGTCCTACACAGAAGGTGAACATCCCAGAACATGAAACACTATGCCTTCCAAGGGCAAGAGCAAGGGCAGGTTTCCAGTCCTCAGATGACTGATGGTCGGGAGTGAAATGAGCTCCCTAATCAGTCAGGAGCAGGGCACACAACAGATAAGTAAGAGGTGCTCCGTAGCCCTTACACAAAGCCTCACCTGATGCCTGGTGGGAGATGGCCCAGGGGACTCTGCTAGATGGACTTCACCAGGGCTGAGGGTTTGGGTTCCAAAGCTTCGGTAGCTCCATTTTAAGAGCCAGCTTGTTTTCCAGGGCAGCAGGTAGAGTTGGTCCTGAAGATGGCTATTAGGAGACTGCAGCTGGTCGGCCGGGGGGTATCCTGATGAATTCCAGGGCAGGGGCCAAACTTTGCAGGTATGGCCCTTTGCCTTGGAGATCCTGTCTTATGTAGCTGTTTTCTTTGGCTGGGGAGTTCTTTTAATTCTAATCCTCAGAAACATCATTAAGACAGATTTCAAGTCAAAATTTAAGTGGCTAATTCTGGCTGCAGGTGTGCAACATACCAGTTTTAAATACTAACAGACAGTGTGGTACTTGCGATCTTGGAAATGGCCATGAACTGAAGTCTCTACTTGCTCTAAGAAAATAAAAGAGTGATATGAAAGAATGGCCAAGGAGGATTTACACTCGCCTGGACTTGGAACAATTCAGTGGTTGGATAAGAGAGCAAGGGTCTTCAGCTGTGACCCGGCTGCTCCTGGGCTCCCCTGGGTTGGGCACTCACACTCTGGGGTGTGTTTCAGTGGCATCAGCCATTAATGTGGGAGCCACCTGCACCTGCTGGCCAGACCTGACTGCTGTCTTGCAGGATGGGCAAGAGTCATTTACCAGTCTTCCATGTCCTCTGACCTTGGACTTCCTTAGTCTGACCAGAGACCCACTCCCCACTCTGAAGATGCCATCAGCACTGTCCAGCCAAGAAGAGGGTCTGGAATGAAGAAATTCTGCATCCACTAATCCAGCCCTTTCAGAGAGCTGCTGTCTCTATGGGCTCGCTAAATCTCCCGAGAGCCAGAGACAAAACCTGCACTGCTGAGATACACCCCCACATGCTCCCAGTGAGGCCAGGGGAGGGCGGCTGCAGGAACTGGTTACGATGTGGGAGGCAAACTATGAAGGAGTCATTTCCTTATGGCCTCCCAGACAGCTGGCTACAAAATGTTTTCTCTCTTCCCAGAGTTCATTCCCTTTGTGAGCCGCCTCTGTTTCCCTCCCTCCTCATCTCTTTGGAGAAGGGCATCATTTCCCATTCTGATCTCTGAGCACCACTCCCTTCGTCTACACAGCTGATCTTTAGAGTGAAAATTCCACTGAAATGGGGGATGCTATTTACCAGGCACCCAATAGCGTTAAGAGGGACTGCCAGTGTACCCGACTGATGGGTACGCTGCCCTCCCCATCCCCTCAGAGAGAAGACACAAACTGAAGCCTACCCCACAGCATCTGGATGGCCACAGCCTCAAATCCTCTGGGGGAACAGGGTGGGGTGAGTTGAAGTACAAAGGTGAATGATAGAGATTGTCCAAGAATGCTAACCATGCAGGGAATGGGGAGTGCAGAGGTGGGACAAGAAAGGGAGCCTCATGCTCGTGGAATATCTAATACCACCAATTGCTGGACACATACCCTTCCTGGTCTGGGCTGAGCATCAGCCTGTCTTCTTGGATATTAGGAATTCCTTCAAGAAGGGTGGGAAGAGAAGTCCTTGTTTATTGGACGAGGCATTGGTCTCACAATGTTGAGATAAGGGGGCCAGCCCAGCTGAGTGGGAGCCAAGGCATTCATGTCCATCATCTGGGGAACCACAGATTCAGGTCAGGCTTGCTCCAGATCCAGTTGGACTCAGTCACAGGTCTGAGATTCAGTAAAGAGAAACCAGACACAACCAAGAATAGTCCCTTGACCTCACTTTCTATCATCTCCCCCAGAAACTTTAGATCACAGGGATTGGATAATTTTTTTCCCAAAACTACCCTCCATTCTTTACTGAGTCTTGTTTTGTTTTCCATGTTCAACTTTTTTTCTTTTTTTTGGCAATGCTGGGAATGAAACTCTGTCTCATGCCTGCTACCACTGAGCAACATCTTGCCTCTAAGATTCCACTTTTAAAGTTTTATCTTGTAAGCAATACATATATTTTTAGAAAAAATGAAAAGAATCTTCTGGTGGATTCTTATCATACCTAGAATAAAACTGACACAGTCCTGTGGACACCCTCTGTCCATTCTCTCATTCACTGTCTCTGCTCCAGTCACTCTGGCCTCCCAGCTTCCTTAGTCTTTGGCCCCACTTCCTTAGCCTGTGGCCACTTCTGCCATCTTCAAAGCCAGTAATGGTGGGTAAGACTCTAAACTCCCATCTCTCTAGTTCTTTGCAGCTGGTAAAGATTATCTGCTTTTTTTTCTTCCTATGGTCCTGGGGATGGAACCCAAGGCCTCACACATGCTAGCAAGTACTCTACTGCTGAGCTGCATCCCTAGCCCAAGATTCTCTGCCTTTATGGATTCATGTGGTTATTTATCCAGGACGCCTAGATCTAGGATAATCTTCCCATCTCAAAAGTCCTTCATTTAATCACATCTGCAAAGTATCTTGCCATATATAGCAACACGATCATAGATGCTGGAGATTAGGATAGAGATATTTTTGAGGACCTCTGCCCCAGCTAACATAAGTGTTGGCACCTTAACTTATAAACATAGTTTTGTCTCTTGGGTCCAACCTTCATTTTATGTAAACTCTTCTGCATCCCAGCCTCTGTGCCTAGCTTCCCCGTCAGGGCTGTGGAGAAACTTTGTTTCATTCTTAGCATTTCTGTGCCTCTCTAGACACTCAGAGAACACTTAGCCAGTGAATGTTGAGTGAGACATCATCTTGATGAAACTCCAAGATACTCTTTTTTAAAAAATATTTTTTAGTTGTAGATGGACAAAATACCTTTATTTATTTTTATGTGGTGCTGAGGATCAAACCCAGTGCCTCTCACATGCTAGGCGAGCACTCTACACTGAGACACAAGCCCAATCTCCATGATACTCTTTTAATTGACATGTAATAGTCATACCAAAATAATCATCCTTTAAAAATGTGCAGGTCAGTGGCTTTTCTTTTTCTTTTTCTCTTTTTGTAGTTGCAGATAGACAGAATGCCTTTATTTTATTTATTTTTGTGTGATGCTGAGGATTGAACCCAGGACCTCATGCATGCAAGGCAAGCGCTCTGCCACTGAGCTACAGCCCCAGCCCCTAGGTCAGTGGCTTTTAAGACATTCACAAAATAATACATCAATCAGTACAACTACTAATTCCAGAAAATTTCTACCACCACCATAAGAAACTCTGTACCCATTATCCATCATTCCCCACATAAAGGGAATCAGGCACTGTGTGGCCTTTTTGTGTCTGGCTTATTTCACTTGATACAATGTCTGCAAAGTTCATTGATATTGTAGCAGATATCAGCACCTCATTCCTTTTAAGTGGACCTTCCCTTTGCACATACCTGATATTCATCATACAGCTTAAGAGTATATGAAGCTTATGCTATTACTGGCCATTCCTGTTCTCTAAAGAATATTCCATTGCAGAAGGCTGAGGCAGGAGGATTTTAAGTTCGAGGCTAGCCTGAACAACTTAGCAAGACCCTGTCTCAAAATAAACAATAAAAGGGACTGGGGTGTGGTTCAGTGGTTAAGTACCCCTGGGTTTAATCCCCAGTACCAAAAAAAAAGTTGCAGTCAAATGAAGATTCAAGAGTGGCTGTGTTTCTTGAGTTTCACTGTTAATAGGATGCTGTCAATTTCTGGGGTCTCCTTACTCTTAAACTTACTGTGCCCCTTATAGTGCCTCAAGACAGGTGGGCATGCAGGCCAAGGTCAGTCTGATGGGAAAAGTGGGTGGAGGAAAGGGATGGCCAGCCTGCCTTGGGCCATAGTGTAAGTGGCAGGGAACAACATGGCCTGAGGTCCACCTGGCCTTTACCACAGTGGCAAGGGCAGGCCACAGAGGGCTATATTGTTCACATGACCGGGAAAAGCGACCCAAGGCTCTGAGTAGTGGGTTTTGCTAAGGAAATGCTATTAGTAGTCACCTGGATGTTTGGATTCAGGGATGGGACAACCTCAGGGGACCTGTACAACCTCAGGTCTCTCCCTGGAGTCGGGGTACAGGGTGAATAAGAGGGGAGGTTGTTGGGGATGGAGGATTGGGGGGACAAGGCTTGTGTACCATGCCCCTGAGATGGTGGATGTTATAGCTTGGATCTTAATTGTCACCTAAAGGCCCAGGTGTCCCAAGGCTTGGCCCACAGCTTGGCGCTATTGGGAGGTGGTGGAAATTTAGAGGTGGGGCCTACTGGCAGGTCTTTAGGTCATTGGGGTCATGCCCTTGAAGGAGACAGTGGGATCCTACCACCTTCCTCTTTCTCTCTTTTGCTTCTTGACCAAGAAATAAGTGGCTTTACTCTACCCTGATCCTACCATGATATGCTCAAAGCAACAAGCACAACCAGTCACAGGCTGAAAACTCTAAAACGGTGAGCCAAAATAAAACCTCTCTCTAATTTCTTTGGTCCAGTACTGGGCATTGAACCCAGAGGTCCTCTACCACTGAGCCACATTCCTAGGCCTTTTTATTATTTTCACTTTTGAGACAGGGTCTGGCTAAGTCACCCAGGCTGGCCTCAAAACTGAGATATTCCTGCCTTCACCTCTTCAGTATCTAAGATTTCAGGCATAAGCCACCATGCCATGCAATCTTTCTTCTTTAAAAATTCATTATCTCAGATATTTGTTATAGTAATAGAAGGTTGGGCAATATAATGTCTCAATCTATGTGGGCTACCATAACAAAATGCCATAAATTGAGTGACTTATAAACAGTAGATGCATTTCTTAAGCCAGGTATGGTGGCACAGATCTATAACTCCAAGTGACTCAGGAGACTGAGGCAGGAGAATCATAAGTTTGAAGCCAACTTTGGCAATTTAAGATAAGACCCTGTCTCAAAAATAAAAAGGTCTGTGGATGTAGCTCAGAGATAGAGTGCCCCTGGGTTCAATCTCCAGTATTCCTACACACACACACACACACACACACACACCACACACACACACACACACAGAATATTTCTTATAGTCCTGGAGGCTGGAAGTCCAAGGTCAAGGTATGGCAGATTCAATGTTTGGTACGTGTTCTTCCTGGTCCATAGATGGCCACTTCTCACTGTCCTCACATGCTGGAGCGGGCAGGGAGCTCCTGGGCCTCCTTCATAAAAGGCATTAATCCTATCCATAAAGTCTCTACTCTTGTGACTTCATTAGTTCTCCAAAGACTCCACTTTATAATGCTACACCTTTGGGGTTAGGATTTCACACAGGAATTTTGTGGGGATCCAAATATTCAGACCAGAGCTCATGAGAACCGAACAGTACTGTCCCTGGAGGGTACTATAGATGGAATGAACCTATTCTACGGTTTTATGGAGAGTGGGGCCTACTTAGTCAAGTCTCAAAAATAGCAGCCATTCCCATGAGAATGGCAACAACCAAACTTGAAGCCAGGCAAGGTGATGTACATCTGTAGTTCCAGCTACTCAGGAGTCTGAGGCAGGAGAACTGTTTGAGCCCCAGAGTTTGGTGCCAGCTAGAGCAAATGGTGAGATCCTATTAAAAAAAAAAAGTGGAAAACAAAAACTGTTGACAAAGATGTGGAGACTCTGGTTTCTGATAAAATTAAGCAGAGAGAGGCTGGGCGTATAGCTCAATGGTAGAGCACGTGGCTGGCATGTGCAAGCCCTGGGATCCATCCCATGCACTGGGAAAGAAGGAAAGGGAAAAAAAAAGAAAAACATAAACACAAAAATACCACATAATTCAGCAATTCCTCTTCTAGGTATACAACCCCAGAGAATTGAAAATAGGAACTCAAATAGTTTTATGTGCATGTTCGTTTGGAGTAGCAGTATTCAATCAGAATGTCCACTGATGGATGAATGGATAAATAAAATGTGGTCTATTCATATTATTCAGTCATAAAAATAAATGAAGCTGTGACATGTCTACAACAGCCAGATTCATAAAAGCAAAGCAGATCGGTGACTGTCAGGGACTGTGGGCTGGAGAGAATGGGGAGTGACTGCTAATGGGTACGAGCTTCCCTTCTGGGGATGATAAAATGTTCTAGAACAATTGAACCACATTGTGAATTTCCTAAGTGTCCCTGGGTCGTTCTCTTTAAATAGTTGATGTTATATTAGGTCAATTTCACCTCAACTGAAAAATAAGCACACACATTGGTGCCCTTGGCAGCACTACACCTCTGTGGAGGGTGGTTTTGCTCCTACCTTTCCTGGTTCAGAAGCTGGCCTGGTGGCTAGTCTGGTAGTTTCTTTGCCAGGCCCCTTTGTCCTCCTCTGAGCAGTGCCACCCTGTTCTGCTTCTCTCCTAGCACCATCATGTTGTACCACATCATGGCCTGGGGCCTGGCCCTCCTGCTCTGTGCAGAGGGAGCTGTCATGCTGTACTACCCCTCTGTGTCCAGGTAAGCCTCAGTGGCCCAGTTCTTATAGAAAATGAACAGGTCTGACTCACACAGTGGGTGACTTGGCGCTCAGCCCATCCTCTTGGCCCAGAGAGGCCACACTCACAGACCCATCTAGCTGAGAGACGGTGTGCTCACTGCATCCTTGCTCCCCAGATCTTTTCCCTGGGTCTGTCTTTCTCATTTGGGTGGGTGGGTGCCTGAGCATACAGCGTGCATGCGCAGATTATACCCCCTCCTCGTAACTAGAAAGATGCAGGGACAGCCCCTTCCATCTTGCCATAGCTTCCTCACACCTTTTCTTTAACACTGAAAGATCAGGCAAGTTTAACATTCTGAGGATGAGTTAGAAGTGATGTGGCCGAGGCAAGGACAGCTCCTGGAAGCTGACTCTCTGCCTCTCCCATCCTATGCTCTTGGCTACCCTGAACACAGATGCAGAGGAATGTGGTTCTGGAATTGTCTCAGGCATTTCTTCATTTAAAATCCCATCAGTGCCATCATTTGCAAGGTCTCAAAGCCCAACCAAGGATGTAGGCTCTCACTTCCACTGGAAAACAGGTGGACAGTGTCTTTTTGTGATTTTAGGGTTGTGTAGGTCATACACAGATCATCATAGTATAGCCTTTAGGACAAAACTGGCCCTTGATCTGTTTTCATTTTATTATATTTTAATTTGGGGTACTGGGGATTGAATCCAATAGTGCATTATCCCTGGAACAACCTTCCCAGCCCTTTTTATTTTTTTTTTAAATTTTGGGACAGACTCTCATTAAATTGAGGAGGCTGGCTTCAAACTTGCCATCCTCCTGTCTCAGCCTCCTGGTTCACTGGGATTACAGGTTTGTGCAGTCACGTCTGGCTGGTTATTTGAAATGAAATTTTACTGGGACCCAGCCACACGCATTTATTTATGTTCCAACTGTTACTGCTTTTCGGATATAATCAGAATTGAGTAGTTGCAAGAGACCATGGTGTGCCCTATGAAACTGAAGAAAAAGAAATTTTTTTTTTTTCCTGTGGTACTGGGGATTGATTCCATGGGTACTCTACCACTGAGCTACATTTCCAGCCCTTTTTTGAGCCAGGGTCTTGCCACATTGCTGAGTGTAGCCTCAAACTTGCCAGCCTCAGCCTCCAAGTAGCTGGGATTATAGGCATGTGCCACCCCACCTAGCTTTATTATCTCTCTTTATATAAAAAATGTGTTGACTCATGGTGTTGGTCATTCCTCCCCAGTTTTTTTGACTTCTCACAGCTACTCAGACATCTCAAACTGGTGTTGCCTTGTCAACTGTGGATATTGACAGAGAGCTAGCTAGCTCTGTCCTGCTTCCCGACTCCCCTAGAGTCTGTCCAGAATGTGTGGAAGTCTGGTATGGTCACTTTTCATGGGGAACTTCAAAAGGACAGACACAGTGTCACAGCTGTTCTAACAGAAGGATCTTAATAGGAAAGGGAGTTTCTTTTACTTGCCTTCACCTGTGGGACCCTGGTGATTTCTAGAAAAATTATCTTGGAGCCTGAGGGCACCACTGCTGCAGGGCTGGCTCATAGGGAACCCTGAGGTGCTCCTATGGGCTCCAGGAGGCCACCTGATCTAAGTGTCTTAATCTGTAACTGGCTATCTCTCTCTTTTTTTTTTTTAGGGGGCTGCGGGGAGTACCCGGGATGGAACCCAGGAGTTCTTTATTACTGAGCTATACCCCCAGTCCTTTTCATTTTTTAAATTTTGAGGCAAGATCTTGCTATGTTGCTGAGGCTAGCCTTGAACTTGCAATCCTCCTGCCTCAGCCTCCCGAGTGGCTGGGATCACAGGTGTGTGACACCTTAATCATCATTAAGAGATCATCATCTCTTAGTCCTCACATCCTGCAGTGCAGACCTCTTGGCATTCTGGTAGCCACATCCTCACTCTCTCATTGGCCACTTGATTTCCATCTTTACAATGGAATCTGCCACTCCCACTCCTCTCCTGCTTCCCATACTTCCCTAGAGTCTGTCCAGACCATGTGGAGCCTGGTAAGGTGTTTGACCACCACACAAATATTAATGTTAAGTATTAAGAGCATTTTCATTTTTATGATGGTACCTTCCATGGCTCAGGGACACTTCTGCCTCTCTCTGATTGGGCCTCAGGCATCCTCTGTCCCCTTTCTTCATTTATCATTTCCTCTGTGCCATTTTTCTCTCATTGACTTTCTGTGTATCTTAGTTGATGGTCCCTATTGGTAACATGTCAATGGCTTTCACCACCTCCTCTTACCACCATGTCCTATGGTGACTCATGTTGCTTATGACTCATCAGTAGAAATCCTAGTCCTTTTCCCTGAAAAGAACCACTGAAGAGTTGGTTGTTACTCCTAATGTGAGAAGGAATTTCCTTTGACATATGAAGGTCATACATTTGAATAGATCAAGGACAAGGACTGGATTTTTTTCATGTTATTGGCTGAGATTATGTAGTAAGTACTCAAAACCTAACTAGCTAATTAGTGCTTTTGTCTCCAAATTGTGTGTTTTCCCTTTGAAGAGACCTAGTGCAAAGAATCATCTACCATCCCAGATTTCTTTTCCTTTCTTACCTCTTCCAGTAGGGTTTTTTGTTTGTTTGTTTGTTTGTTTGTTTTGTACTGAGTATCGAACCCAGGGGCACTTAACCATATCCCCACCCCTTTTTATTTTTTTGTTTTGAGACAGGGTCTCCATAAATTGCTTAGGTTCTCACAAAGCTTGCAATCCCTGAGCCCCAGCCTCTTGAGTTGCTGGGATTACAGGCATGAGTCACCATGCCTGGGCCAGTAGTGATCTTTAAAAGCTGCCCCCACTGGAAAGCTTCAGAGGCTCTCCTATTTATAGGACAGAAACATGAACAATCTCCCCGAGTCTCCAGAAATTTATTGCTTCTTCTTGGACATGAGAAATGAGTCTGATTTCTTTAGAGTCTGGGCAGATTTATGCATTTCTTTTTTTGTTCTTATCCTCTTATCTCAGCCTGCAGATAAGTGGGTATATTTCAGCCAAAGCTTTTATTTCAAGAAGAATGATTTGCTGTTCCTCCCTCAGGTGTGAGAGAGGCCTTGACCATGCCATCCCACACTATATCACCACGTACCTGCCACTACTGCTTGTTCTGGTAGCTAACCCTGTCTTGTTCCAAAAGACAGTGACAGCAGGTAAGTAGCAGGGAAGTTCTCTGGGTACAAGGCCATGGGGTATAGCTCCGTCTCTTGGGCTGAGATGATAACATGTTGTCCTTCTGGAATGATCCAGGACAATGGACCTCACTCATCATCCTCCAGAGACATAAGCAGAATCAGTTGGAGACAGTGAACAGGTTTAGTAAGTTAAACTGAGCAGAAAGCATACTTAGTTGAGCACTACATGTTTGCCAATGTTTGTTAGCTTAAGGCCAGGACTAGCTGATTTTTCACTTTTGTGTGTAGCTCACCCTGGGTCTGCCCTTGGCATGCTTGTAGGCTCTGAAGGTGACCTTGGAAAACTGCAGAGGTGAGACAGGAGCAGGAGACTAAAGTGGATGGGGAAGGGATGAGGCGTGGACTGAGAGGTCCAGACACTCCCATAATGCACTTGGCCTAGTCCAGACACTCCCATAATGCACTTGGCCTATGCCAGTTCTCAGACAGGCAGGAAACAGGAAGTGGAGCACAGGAAGTGAGTCATTTGGGATGGTAAAAACTAGATAAGCATAACGTAGTGAGTCAGCAGAGAGACTCTGGGCCAGGACTGGGAACCTGCATTCCAGCCCTGTCATCTCCTCAAGAAAGCGTGACCTGGAGAGAGTTCCCACCTACTCAGGCTGCCTTGGATCTCTCAAGGGCAGAGCTGGAGTGAGGGAGTCCACCTTAACGAAAGGGGGAAGCGCCTGATTATAGAACTTTTTAATAACATCTTTTATTCTTTGGAAGAGTCTTTTCCTATGTGCATTTAAATATAATGCATTAAATAAGAGAATTTAGTTTTTTCAAAATTGTATAATGACTTGCTTATATGGAACACAAAAAAAATGACTTAAAAAACATTGTAAAGAAATACACTGAGGGGGTTACAGGTGGAAGTCCAGTGGTAGAGTGCTTACCTAGGATGCATGAGACCCTGGGTTCAATTATCAGTCCTGCAAAACAAGAACAAAAACGAAATATACTGCAGTGGTAGCAGTGGTTGTCTTTGTGGGAGGGACCACTAACCATTCTTCCCCCCCCCCCCCACTGAACCCAGGGCCTAGCACATGCTAGGCAAGTATTCTACCCCTAAGCTAAACCTTCAGCCATTAATTAAAAATACACACACACACACACACACACTTTGCACTAGGGATTGAATCCAGAAGCATTTAGTCACTGAACTACATCCCCAGTCCTTTTTATTTTTATATTTTTTTGAGGCAGACTCTTACTAAATTGCTTAGTGTCTCAGTAAGTTGCTGAGCCTAGCCTCAAACTTGGAATCCTCGTGCCTCAGCCTCTTGAGTCTCTGGGATTTCAGGTCTGTGCCTCTGCACCCAGCACTATTTAATTATTCTCCAAACTTTTTTGTAGGTGTTCTAACCTGTTTCTAAGAAGAAATGTTAAATTTTCAACATTTTAAATTAATAAGTGCCTTATTTTATAAAAAAGAAAAAAAATACCTGAACTAGTAAAATCCAATAAAATTGGAAGTTTAGTTCCTAATGTATCAGGGTTATTTTCTTAGTTGTGACAAGTATCCTGTGTTGTGTTTGATGTTAACATCAGAGGAAGCTGACTAAAGGGAATGGGCATATAGTAAATCTCAAGTTATTTAAAATACATATTCCTTGGATCCTATAAGGACTTCACATAGGTAGCTGGGAGGGTGACGTCAATAACTTGCTTCGCTTTAGATCTCCTGGCCTTGCTTATGGGCTCACACCTGCTTTGATGCCCTTCTTTGTTATGAAATAAATAAGAATGATGAACTTAGTAAGTATGTCATTCCTCTGTGCTCTTCACAGTGGCCTCTTTACTGAAAGGAAGACAGGGCATTTACACAGAGAACGAGAGGCGAATGGGAGCTGTGATCAAGATCCGGTTTTTCAAAATAATGCTGGTTTTAATCGCTTGGTAACTATTTTTTTTTTTAATTGCCAGTGGGATGGGATTTGCAAACCACTTGACATTTTTCTTTTCCATGTGTGACCTGTGAGTTCTTAAGGGAAGCATCTGGAAGGGGCATCTCTGAGCAAGTCTGGAATTCTGAATTTGTGGCAAAAACTGAAAATATTTACTTGATTTAGGCATAAAGCCCCAAGAATAAGAGGTTCCGAGTTTAATTTTGAAACAACTATGCGTAACCCCTTGCTGGGATTCTGGGATTAACCAAAATGAGGGAGGTGGTCATGTTTGTTTGTTTGTGGTGCTAGGGATTTAACCCTGGGCCATGTGCGTGTGAGGCAAGCATTCTACCAGCTGAGCTATATCTCCAGCCCCATGCTTTTTAAATGCACCCATTGGCCTTGTTTTTGACACCAGAATTCCTGTGTGCGATACAGGGGTGAGGACACATCTCCAGTGTAAAGATTCAGCTCAGTCAAAGCTGGATAGAAAGGGTTAGCAAATTTCTTTTGCTGAGATTCTCCATGTCTGGTATCCTACCCAAATGTTTCAGATGGATGCTTTGAAAATAGACTTATAACCAATGCAAAAAAAAAAATTGGAGCTTTGCATGTACAAGGCCCTGGGTTCAATCCCCAGCACCACAAAAAAAAAAAAAAAAAAAAAATTGGAATGGTAACACCCTGTAATATGGTGAATAAGTTTCTCAGTCAGAGCAAGCCTTGTGGTGTTAATAATCTACCTGATATGAAGGGATTTGTTTGGACATGCTCCTAGGAGAGGCAGAAATTACCTCCCAGTAAAAATACACTTAGATCACTGTTTCAAACTTCATTGACCCCCAAGAGTAACATTTAAAAATTTCAGCGTGAAATGTCAAAGTAAATTCTTCATCTTAAAATCTTGAGGTTGCTCCTCAAACCAAGACTGAATTCTGGGTTATTTGATACCTTACATGTTGACGTGGTGTTGAGTGTTAACATGGGAAGGATTTGTGGATCTCTGTGTTAGACTGAGAGAAGGAATTACATTTCCTTAAATAAATTCTTGGTGCTCTGGTTCAGTTGCTTGCTGTGCAAGTGATCAGCTCTCTACCTAGAATTGGCACATACACAGTGTGGCAAAGATCAGTCCCTGATCTTTAGCATTTAAAATGAATTTTTGTGGCATGTTCTCTTCACCTGTGGGCCATTGTCTTTTTAACAGTTGGTTGTCCAATATAATCAATGAAAGCCTTTTATTCTACCTTGAAATGCAACCAGATATCAATGCAGGCTCTTTGAAACGTGTCAGAGATGCAGCCAAGACCACATGGTTTATTATGGTAAGCTAATCTAGATTTAAGTTTCTTCTTGAAAAAAAAATTGGAAGGAAAAAAAGAACATTGAGAAGTATGATGTTTATGTAAATATACAATGAGGCAAGTAGGTTCTTGGACTACCTACATTTGGCTTAGTGAACTTCTGAGAAAGTTTCATTCATCGTAGTGATTATCATTAAAAAGAGAGTCAGGGGTATAACTCAGTAGTAGAGCACTTTTATCATCTTTTTTGTTGTTGTTGTTAATCCTGGGGATCAATTACAGAGTGCATGCTAGGCAAGCACTGTACCACTGAGCCACATCCACAGTCTTTTCTGTTTTTCAAATTTTGAGACAGGGTCTTGCTAAGTTTTTCAGGCTGATTTCAAACTTGTGATCCTCCTGCCTCAGCCTCCCTAGTAGCTGGGATAATAGGCACATGTCACCATGCCTGGCCCAGCATTATATAAAATTCTAAAGCATTATTGGAAACCCAAATGTCAAAGTAAATTATGGTCTTTCTTATTTGGTTTTTTCTTTTTCCTTTTTAATTAAAATTGGGGTGCCAGGGATTAAACTCAGGGCCTGGTATCTGCTCAGTATACACTCTACCACCAAGCTATATCCCAACCCTTGGCTTTCGTCTTGTTGAATGTGACTCAGAAGTTAAAAACGATGATTATGAAGTCTCTGTATTAACTGGAAAATGTAGCCTATAAAATTGATATCAATTACTATTACATAAAAACATGTATAAAAATACTGTACACCCCCCCCCGTGTTTTCATCACATTTCATGTGTATTAGGAGCTGTTGGCAGAGAGGTATGCTCTGAGCCATGCAAAATTGTTATTTATGTTGTTCTGAATTTGGAAAAATGTCACTTGAGATGACTTTCATAAGCCCACACAAGCCCTCTTGATCTGTGTGTTTTGGCTGAGAGCTTCACATGGCTCCTCTGGCTAGCTCTATGGAGTAATGTTACCCCAAGAACCTTGACTGAATCAAATTCTGACCTGGCAGCACCCGGTGGAAAGCCACAGGGCAGCAGAGGTCCAAGATGGCTGGTTCTATCCCCTTCCTTGCTTGCATTTCCTGTCCCCCACTTTCCTTCCCCTTCTTCTCCTCTCCTCTCCTGCTGGTCCTCTTCATCCTCCCCTTCTCTTTCTCTGGCCCCCTCCCATCCTTTCTCTTCTCTCCCTCGCACTCTCCCCACTTCCTCTATTTTCAGGCAGCGCTTGGCGATACAGAACTTACGATGGCCAATCTTAGTCTTGCCCCAAACCAAACAACCCACTGGTTCCGAGTGAGGGCAGCCCAGTGGGCGCCTGAGTGGGGCTTGGCACTATGTGGCAACTGAAGGCTCTTCCTGTCCTGCTTCACCGACTGCTGCGTCTTTTTGCCTTTTCTCCCAGGGGATACTGAATCCCGCCCAGGGCTTCCTCTTGTCTCTGGCCTTCTATGGCTGGACAGGATGCTGCATGGGTCTCCAGTCTCCCAAGATGGTGATCCAGTGGGAATCCATGACGACTTCAGCAGCCGAGGTGGTGGGCTCTTGCGTGCGTCCTGAAAACCTCACTTGCAGGAAGGTGGCTCCAGTCGGGGGACACACTTCTGATGAGGCCCTCAGCATGCTGTCAGAAGGTAACGCTCCACAGGCCAGGGCAGGAGTGGTGTGGCACACCAGAACTCCATGGCCAATCCTTTATCCAACACTGAGGAGCAGAGGGCACGTTACAATAGCCCATGATGACTCTTCCATTTCGCCAGCCCCCCATCCTTTTAATATTCAAATGATGCCCTTCCTTTAATTATTAAGCCCTGTAGCCTGTGTTTATTATAACTTGTTCCCAATTGGGCTGAATGGCATTTTGAATAGTGATAAACTGTCACTTTAAACCCTTTGATACTTTTGCTGTGAGGTGATGAATGCTATGACATGAGCTCTTTAGATTACAGGTACACTTCTCTGTCCAGCTCACTGGGGGCATGTAGGGCAAAAAGCCAAAGAACCAGTACCAGCTTTTCCAATTTATCCTGTTCACATAGCACTGTGATTGTCAAACTGTGCTCTGTGGAACCCTGATGTGATGCTTCAGGCATCTAATAAATGATTCAAATTCCATTCCAAACCTCACAGTAGAATCTGTGATTAAACTGAATACTTCAAATGTGTTGACTAGCAAATACTAGCCTGCCCACATATTAACTTGAGTTAACCTAATAACTGAACTGATTTGAATGTGGAGCTCAGAATAACTTTCTCCTGTCATCTTTACCTTTCACCGTACAGTGATGGCACAAGAGAATTACTTAAAGGCTACTGCACGTCAGCTCTATGGCCATTGAAGTTAGATGTGACACCATCAAGTCAAAGCAAAGAAAGTGTTAATTGTTCAAGTTGGTACATGATGGTAACTTTCAGCTCAGATTTCAGTTTGAAAGTTTTGAATTAACTGAGGTGTCCTTATAATTCTAATTGATTTCAACGTTTATTTTTCATAAAATTCAAATTATGACTAAAGAAGTACATTTTTGCTAACATACACCTCTGTCTTAGGGTTTCCTTGTTAAGCTTTGTTTTAGTGGGAAAAAAAGACATTTGGGTTAAGGAAATAAGTTTGGAAATCACTACACTGAAAGCCATGGAGATTATTTATTTATTTAAGAGAGAGAGAGAGAATTTTTAATATTTATTTTTTAGTTTTTCAGCGGACACAACATCTTTGTTTGTATGTGGTGCTGAGGATCGAACCTGGGCCGCACGCATGCCAGGCGAGCGCGCTACCGCTTGAGCCACATCCCCAGCCCAAGCCATGGAGTTTTAATTAATGATTTGTAATGTCACACTTTTTGAAAGTGTGAATCTAAAACTTTCCTCTACCCAACATGAATCAGTGTGTGCACACAAACATACACGTACACACTCACACACAGGAGACCAAAGAGAAACAATACGCTGTCCAAGCTACTTTTTTATACCAAAGTATAATGTTGAATTTTGAAGTCAGAAAACTTTGAAGAAAGATATCTGGAAATGGCTACAAGAGCTCTGTTTTCTTTTCCATTCCTACTATTCAAATATTTTGAAGGAAGTTTCATTTTTAGGTGACAAGACGGGTTAAAGAAACATGGTGATGAATTGATGGATTGATTCCATGAGACAGAATTGGTCATAATTGGGATCCTTGAAGGGAAACAGAAATACTTCAGGCTATAGTTATGACAGATGTACTTTGTGTTTATAGACTGTTCTTTGTTTGTGGAGCTGAGCATGGAATCCAGGGCCGCATGGATGCTAGGCTAGGCAAGCCTTTATCCTGGAGCCACTCCCCCAACCTCTGGGTTTTCTATCTAGTAAACACAGTGCATTAAGGATGACAGACCCACCAGTTGGAATTGCTGTTAGCATACTATTACTCATACCACCTGAGTTATGAGCCCAAAATTGCCATCTGGAACTACTTGGCTTTGTTGGTTTTCCCTTTCTGGTGGATTAAGGTGGCTGAGTCAATCTTTGACAGTCAAATAAAACACTAAAAAGAAATAACAATAAAAACTATATCCCAGTCTGCCCCGGGCACTCCAATCACCATGGGCAAACAGCATCAATCATATTCATTCTTTTGAGAAAGCTGTTGCCTAGGTCTGTGTTCACAAGTTAGAAATTTTTATATGGAGGTTTTACACAACCCAAACGAACAGCCAATAGAAAAATAAACAGGGCAGTAATTCCTGGATTGCCTTACCTTCTCCTTTTATTTTAAAAAAAAATTATTTTTTTCCCTGGTGCTGGGGATGGAAGCCAGGGCCTGCCTGCTAGGCAAGCACTTTGTAACTGAGCTGCACCCCCAGCCCTTCTCCTCACTTTGACATTGTGTCATCCTTCACATTTCAAACTCTATTTGTTTCATCAGTTTATATCTTGAAAAACAAATAGAAGGAGACATCTAAAAAAAAAAAAACTTTGAGTTTGCATAGTGCTCCCACAGGAGAAGTTGGACATTTCACAATGGTATCTCCCTTCCACATGGAAAATTAGAGATCTCTTATCTTTTCATCTGTAAAGAAATGCTGATTTCCCCCTCTTCCTTTGCTTTTAAGAGAACTGAGATTTGGGCTGGGGATGTAGCTCAGTTGGTAGAGTGCTTGCCTTGCATGCACAAGGCCCTGGGTTCAGTCCCCAGCACATACACACACATATACACACACACATACACACACACACACACACACACACACACAGAACTGAGAAGATGCTAGGGGTAGGCTGCAGCTCATTGGGCAAGAGCTTCCCTAGCATGCCAGAGGACCTGGGTTCAAGTCCAGCATGATGCACACACAAAGTTGAGATATAACCTACATAACATAAAATTCATTCTTTTAAAGTGTACTCTTCAGTGGTTTCTGATATGTTTACATGATGGGTAACCACTGCCACTATCTAAATCTGGATTATTTTTTATAACCTCAAAAAGAAACCCCAAGGCCCTTAACAGTTAATTCCCATTCCCCTTTCCCAGCCATGGCAACCAGTAATCTTCTGTCCCTATGCATTTGCCTCTTCTGGACATTTCACATAGATCTGTCCTTTGTGTCTGATTTCTTCTAATTAGCAAAGTTTTCAAGGTTCATCCATGTGGCACACGTGTATCAGTATGTTGTTCTTTCTTTGGCTGAATAATATTCCATCCATCATATGGATGTACCCAGTCTCTGTGTTTTAAACAACTTGAGCTAACTGCCAAGGACTCCATCAGGCTCTGAATTAGGTGCCACAGGTTTTAGACTTTGCCCTTAATTCTCTCACAGTGCACTGGGTAAATTAAACAAGCTTTTAAAAATAATAATTCTATTCTAGTAACACAATAATCCATGTAAATACTTGTTTGAAAGAACTGGGTGGAAGAAGAAAGCAAGTAGGAAAAGCCTTTTGAAAAAGACAAAAGTACAATACTGATTGTATTTTTAATTTGGAAAGAATTTCTCTTAAAACGGCAGCTGTCAGGCTAGGGATGTAGCTCAATAGTAGACTGCTTGCCTACCACATAAGAGGCCAGGGTTGCATCCCCAGTCCTGCCCACCAGCACCCCCCAAAAAAGAGGCAATTGTCATTTTAAGACACCTCGGTGATGTATTGTTAGCTAATGCCTGTTAAGTCAGTTTTTGGAAACACAGAAGTTTGTAAAATCAACAACATCTCCTGCAGAAGTATGCAGTGGAGATGATATGAAGGTGCACTAAGGCTCTTAAGTGTACATTTAGTCACCCTTGAAATATTAAAGTTGTCCCTAAGAAAATCTATTTGATATTTATTTTAAATAGATTTTTAGTTATAGATGGACACAATATGTTTATTTATTTATTTTTATGTGGTGCTGAGGAGCAAACCCAGTGCTTCACAGACACAAAGTGAGCACTCTACCACTGAGCCACAACCCCAGCCCCCATTTGATGTTTAAAAAACCCAAATTGTCCCTAAGGCAGAGTCCCCACCATTTTGTGTGGTAACCCTACAGAAAATTTGCATATGTTGCTCAAAAACAAACAAAAACCTTCCAAAATAATTTTTTTCCCCTTTCAGAAATTAAATCATTTTAAAGTTTTGCTGTTTAGGACACTTAAGCACATTGGAATTGATTTCTGTGTGACTTTGGGCAGTCATCAGCCCATTGGGGACAATTTGTTTTTTGAATTTTTAATATTTATTTTTTAGTTTTCGGTGGACACAACATCTTTGTTTGTATGTGGTGCTGAGGATCGAACCCGGGCCACACGCATGCCAGGCGAGCGCGCTACCGCTTGAGCCACATCCCCAGCCCCATTGGGGACAATTTTAAGAGTTCAGTATGTCTCCCGTAGTTACTAGTCTGTCATCTGAGAATGTGCTTTACTTCCCTGTTGGTGGAGGAACTTCCAGTGTCATTCAAGTATATTTCCCAGGGACTATGCCGTCTCATGGGACTGTTTGGCATTTGCATCCATCTCAGCTTGTAACAATTCTGTCTTTCCATCATACCTCATATCTGACACAATTCATTGTTGCCCCCACATCCACGTCTTTCCCACAATCCTCTGTCCTGTCCCACAATTCCTTGCTTCTCCACAATCCCGTTATCTCCCCCAATTCTTAGTTTCTTCCATAATTCTGTTATACCCAAAGTGCCCATCTTTCCCACAATCCTTTGTTCTGTTCCACAATTCTTTGCTTCTGTCACAATCCTCTGATCTCTCCTAATTTCTCCCACAGTCTCTGCTCTAGTCCACAATCATCTGTTGTTTCTTTTCTCCAAGAATCTGCTTCCTCTGTGTGAGAAAGAAATTGAGCAATCATTTGCCCTGGACCACAGTACCTTCTCCCAGAATCCTGTGTGTCTTCGTTATCCCACGACCCCTCCCTTGTTTCTCCTGGAATTCTTTGTTCCCTTGATCTCCCACAAATCTGTTGTCACCTTCCTCCTAGAATCCTCTGCCCTGACTCACAAGTCCTTCTTTCTCCCAGAATCCTCTGTTCTGTTTCTCCTAGAACCCAATGCTTTTCTCATAATCCTGCACCTTCCTCCCAGAATCCTTTGCCATGAACCACTAGTCCTCCTTTCTCCCAGAATCCTCTGTAAACTAGATTTTCCCCAGAACCCTTTGCTTCTCCCACAATTTTGTTCTCACCTTCCTCCCAGAATCCTCTTGTAATAAACCACCAGTCCTCATTTCTCCCACAACACTTTGCTTCTCCCATAATCCTGTTCTCACCTTCCTCCCAGAATTCTCTGCTCTGACCTTCTTCTTCCCAGAATCCTGTTTTCTGTTTCTCCCACAACCTGTTACTTCTGCCAGAATCCTGTCCCTTTTATTCTCCCATATTCCTCTTCATACCTTCCAGAATCCTCTGTCCTGACCCTCAGTCCTCCTTGTTCCCACAATCTTTTTGCTTCTCCCACAGTCCTTTATTACTTTCCATCCAAGAATCTTCTGCCCTAACCCATAAGTGTCTTTTCCAGAATTCTCTGTTCTGTTATTTCTCCCACAGCTCCTTACTTAAACCAGTATCCTGTTCTCACCTTTCTCCCAGAATCTTATGTTATGACCCACAGGTAGTTCTTTCCCCCAGAATCCTATGTGTTTTTATTTGTCCCACAATCCTTTCCTTCTCCCAGAATCCACTGTTCCCTTAATTCTCCCGCAACTCTTTACTTTTCCCGTAAGCCTGTTCTCACCTTCCTCCCAGAATCCTCTGACCCGAAAGTCCTTCTTTCTCCCAGAATCCTCTGTACACTTGATTGTCCTAGATCCTTTTGCTTCTTCCACAATCTTGTTTTCACCTTCCTCCCAGAATTCTCTGCCACGAACCACCAGTACTCCTTTCTCCCACAATCCTCTGTTCTTATTTCTCCCACAATGCCTCTTCCCCCAGAATCCTCTGTTCTTTTATTTCTCCCACAATCCCTCACTTCTCTCACCATCCTATTCTCACCTTCTTCCCAGAATTCTCTATCATAAACCACCCATCCTTGTTTCTCCCAGAATCCTTTTTTTCTTGTTTTTCCCACAATCCCTTGCTTCTCCCACAATCCTGTACTCACCTTTCTCCCAGAATTCTCTGCTTTGACCTGCAAGACCTTCTTTCTCCCACAATCCCTGTTCTCTATTTCTCCACAACCTCTTGCTTTTCCCAGAATCCTGTTTTCCTCGTTCTCCCACAAGCCTGTTCTCACATTCCTTTCAGGATTCTCTGAAATGAAACACCAACCCTTCTTTCTCCCAGCATCTTCTGTTCTTATTTCTCTCACAACCCCTCTTCCTCAACAATGCTGTTCACTTGATTCTCCTACAGTCCCTTACTTCTCCCATCATCCTGTTCTCACCTTCCTCCCAGAATCCTCTACCCTGACCTTCAAGACCTTCTTTCTCAAACAACTTCTCTCTCCCACAATCCTTTCCTCACCTTCCTCCCAGAATCCTCTGCTCTAACCCATAAGTTGTTCTTACTCCCAGAATTCTCTGTTCTATAATTTCTCTCACAACTCCTTGCTTTGATAAGAACTGTTACCTTAAATCTCCCACAACCCTTTACTTCTCTCTCAATCCTATTCTTACCTTCCTCCCAGAATCCTCTAGGACCTGTGAGTCCTTCTTTCTCCTAGAATCCTCTGGTAGCTTGATTCTCCCACAATCCCATTCATACCTTCCTCCCAGAATCCTCTGTCCTGACCTACTAGTCCTTCTTTCTCCCAGAATCCTGTGTAAAATAGATTCTCCCATAATCCCTTGCATCTCCCAGAATCCTCTGCTCTGACCAGGAAGTGCTTCTTTCTTCCAGAATACTCTGTTCTCTCAAATTTCCCACAATCCTCTGCATCTCCAAGAATCCTGCTCTTGCCTTCCTCCCAGAATCCTCTGCTCTGACCCAGAGGTCCTTCTTTCTCCCAGAATCCTGTTCTCACCTTCCTCCCAGAATCCTCTGCTTTGACCCGGAAGTCCTTCTTTCTCCCAAAATCCTGTTCTCTTGAATCTCCCACAGTCCCTTGTGTCTCCCAGAATCCTGTTCTCCCCCTCCTCCCAGAATCCTCTGCTCTGACCCAGAAGTCCTTTTTTCTCCCAGAATTCTCTGTTCTTTAGAATCTCCCACAACCCCTTGCATCTCCCAGAATCCTGTTCAAATCCTGTTCTCCCCTTCCTCCCAGAATCCTCTGCCCAGAGCCGCAAGTCCTTCTTTCTCCCAGAATCCCCTGTCCTCTCAAATCTTTCACAATCCTTTGCGTCTCCCAGAATCCTGTTCAAATCCTGTTCTACCCTTCCTCCCAGAATCCTCTGCTCTGTCCCAGATGTCCTTCTTTCTCCCAGAATTCTCTGTTCTCTAGAATCTCCCACAATCCCTTGTGTCTCCCAGAATCCTGTTCAAATCCTGTTCTCCCCTTCCTCCCAGAATCCTCTGCCCAGAGCCGCAAGTCCTTCTTTCTCCCAGAATCCTCTGTTCTCTCAAACCTTCCACAACCCCTTGCGTCTCCCAGAATCCTGTTCAAATCCTGTTCTCCCCTTCCTCCCAGAATCCTCTGCCCAGAGCCGCAAGTCCTTCTTTCTCCCAGAATCCTCTGTTCTCTCAAGCCTCCCACAATGCTTTGCGTCTCCCAGAATCCTGTTCAAATCCTGTTCTCCCCTTCCTCCCAGAGTCCTCTGCCCAGAGCTGCAAGTCCTTCTTTCTCCCAGAATTCTCTGTTCTCTAGAATCTCCCACAATGCCTTGCGTCTCCCAGAATCCTGTTCAAATCCTGTTCTCCCCTTCCTCCCAGAATCCTCTGCCCAGAGCCGCAAGTCCTTCTTTCTCCCAGAATCCTGTTCTCTCAAACCTCCCACAATGCCTTGCGTCTCCCAGAATCCTGTTCAAATCCTGTCTTCCCTTCCTCCCAGAATCCTCTGCCGAGAGCCGCAAGTCCTTCTTTCTCCCAGAATCCTCTGTTCTCTCAAACCTCCCACAATGCCTTGCGTCTCCCAGAATCCTGTTCAAATCCTGTTCTCCCCTTCCTCCCAGAATCCTCTGCCCAGAGCTACAAGTCTTTCTCCCAGAATTCTCTGTTCTCTAGAATCTCCCACAATCCCTTGTGTCTCCCAGAATCCTGTTCCCCCCTTCCTCCCAAAATTCTCTGCTCAGAGCCGCAAGTCCTTCTTTCCCCCAGAATTCTCTGTTCTCTAGAATCTCCCACAATCCCTTGTGTCTCCCAGAATCCTGTTCAAATCCTGTTCTCACCTTCCTCCCAGAATCCTCTGCTCAGAGGCGCAGGTCCTTCTTTCTCCCAGAATCCTCTGTCCTCTCAAATCTCTCACAATCCTTTGTGTCTCCCAGGATCCTGTTCTCGCCTCCCTCCCAGAATCCTCTGCTCTGACCCGGAAGTCCTTCTTTCTTTCAGAATCCTCTGTTCTCTCAAATCTCCCACAATCCCTTGTGTCTCCCCGAATCTTGTTCACGCCTTCCTCCCAGAATTTTTTTTTAAACTTTTTTAGTTGTAGATGGACGTAACACAGTTTTTATTTGTATATGGTGCTGAGGCTCAAACCCAGTGCCTCACACATGCTAGGTGAATGCTCTACCACCACTGAGCTATAACCTCAGCGCCCCCTCCCAGAATCTTCTGCTCAGATCGGCAAGTCCTTCTTTCTCCCAGAATCTTCTGTTCAAAAGAGTCTCCCAGAATCCTTTGCATGTCTCAGAATCTTGTTCTCACCCTCCTCCCAGAATCCTCTGCTGGGACCAGCAAGTCCTTCTTTCTCCAAGAATCCTGTTTTTTTAATTAAGAAGTCTTTTATTTTTTGTAGTTGTACACTATCACTGTATTTTATTTTTATGTGGTGCTGAGAATCAAACCCAGGACCTTTCACATGTAAGGCGAGTGCTCTACCACTGAACCACATCCCCAGCCCCCCTCTGTTCTCTTGAATCTCCCACAATCCCTTATGTCTTCCAGAATCTAGTTCTCACCTTCTTCCCAGAATTCTCTGCTCTGACTGGCAAGTCACCCTTTCCCCCAGAATTCTGTTCTCTCAAACCTCCCACAATCCCTTGCGTCTCCCAGAATCCTGTTCAAATCCTGTTCACCCCTTCCTCCCAGAATCCTCTGCTCTGACTCAGATGTCCTTCTTTCTCCCAGAATTCTCTGTTCTCTAGAATCTCCCACAATCCCTTGTGTCTCCCAGAATCCTGTTCAAATCCTGTTCTCTCCTTCCTCCCAGAATCCTCTGCCCAGAGCCGCAAGTCCTTCTTTCTCCCAGAATCCTCTGTTCTCTCAAACCTCCCACAATGCCTTGCGTCTCCCAGAATCCTGTTCAAATCCTGTTCTCCCCTTCCTCCCAGAGTCCTCTGCCCAGAGCCGCAAGTCCTTCTTTCTCCCAGAATCCTCTGTTCTCTCAAACCTCCCACAATGCTTTGCGTCTCCCAGAATCCTGTTCAAATCCTGTTCTCCCCTTCCTCCCAGAATCCTCTGCCCAGAGCCGCAAGTCCTTCTTTCTCCCAGAATCCTCTGTTCTCTCAAACCTCCCACAATGCTTTGCGTCTCCCAGAATCCTGTTCAAATCCTGTTCTCCCCTTCCTCCCAGAATCCTCTGCCCAGAGCCGCAAGTCCTTCTTTCTCCCAGAATCCTCTGTTCTCTCAAACCTCCCACAATCCCTTGCGTCTCCCAGAATCCTGTTCAAATCCTGTTCTCCCCTTCCTCCCAGAGTCCTCTGCCCAGAGCCGCAAGTCCTTCTTTCTCCCAGAATCCTCTGTTCTCTCAAACCTCCCACAATGCTTTGCGTCTCCCAGAATCCTGTTCAAATCCTGTTCTCCCCTTCCTCCCAGAATCCTCTGCCCAGAGCCGCAAGTCCTTCTTTCTCCCAGAATCCTCTGTTCTCTCAAACCTCCCACAATGCCTTGCGTCTCCCAGAATCCTGTTCAAATCCTGTTCTCCCCTTCCTCCCAGAATCCTCTGCCCAGAGCCGCAAGTCCTTCTTTCTCCCAGAATCCTGTTCTCTCAAACCTCCCACAATCCCTTGCATCTCCCAGAATCCTTTTCAAATCCTGTTCTCCCCTTCCTCCCAGAATCCTCTACTCTGACCTGGATGTCCTTCTTTTCCCCAGAATTCTCTGTTCTCTAGAATCTCCCACAATCCCTTGCATCTCCCAGAATCCTGTTCAAATCCTGTTCTCACCTTCCTCCCAGAATCCTCTGCTCAGAGGCACAGGTCCTTCTTTCTCCCAGAATCCTCTGTCCTCTCAAATCTCTCACAATCCTTTGTGTCTCCCAGAATCCTGTTCTCGCCTCCCTCCCAGAATCCTCTGCTCTGACCCGGAAGTCCTTTCTCCCAGAATCTTGTTCATGCTTTCCTCCCAGAATTTTTTTTAAAACTTATTTTAGTTGTAGATGGACGTAACACATTTGTTTTTATTCGTTTGTATATGGTACTGAGGCTCAAACCCAGTGCCTCACACATGCTAGGTGAATGCTCTACCACCACTGAGCTATAACCTCAGTGCCCCCTCCCAGAATCTTCTGCTCAGGTCGGCAAGTCCTTCTTTCTCCAAAAATCTTAATTAAGAAGTCTTTTATTTTTTGTAGTTGTACACAATCACTGTATTTTATTTTTATGTGGTGCTGAGAATCGAACCCAGGACCTTGCACGTGTAAGGCGAGTGCTCTACAACTGAACCATATCCTCAGCCCCCCTCTGTTCTCTTGAATCTCCCACAATCTCTTATGTCTTCCAGAATCTAGTTCTCACCTTCTTCCCAGAATCCTCTACTCTGACTGGCAAGTCATCCTTTCCCCCCAGAATTCTGTTCTCTTGAATCAACCAAAATCCCTTGCGTCTCCCAATATCCTCTGCCATAACCCACCAGTCCTTCCTCCCAGACTACTCTGGTTGCTTGATTCTCCCATAATCCCACACTTCTCCCAGAATTGTCTGCTCATTTACTTCTCCTACAACTCTTTGCTTCTCCTACAATCTTATTCTCACTTTTCTCCCTGAATCCTCTGACCTGACTGCAAGTCCTTCTTTCTCCCAGAATCCTTTTTTTCTCCCACAAACCCTTGCTTGTTCCAGAAGCCTGTTTCCTTCATTCTCCCACAACCCTGTTTGCACTTCCTCCCAGAATCCTCTGGTATGACTGCCAGTCTTTCTCCCAGAATCCTCTGGTAGCTTGATTCTCCCATAATCCCATGCTTCTACAAGAAGCCTCTACCCCTTTCTCCCAGAATCCTGTTCTCACCTTCCTCCCAGAATCCTCCAGTGACTGCAAGTCCTTTCTCCCCAAACCCTGTTCACTTGGTCCTCCCACAAGTCAGCTCACCTTTCTCCCAGAGTCCTTTGCTCCCTCCTGATTCCTTGGTTTTCCCATAATCCTCTGTTCTCTCACCCAGTGCCTTGTTTCTCCTACAATCCCATAATTCTGTTTCTTGAAGTTTTTTTAAACAATATTTTGCCTCCCCCATTGTTTCTCCACAATTCCTCCCTTCAATTCCATTTTCTCAAATCTTTTCTCCTAAATTTGCATTTTTTCTTTTTAATATTTTAAGGTGTAACTGAACATTTTTTATTCATTTTTATTCATTCATAAAAATGTGGGGCCTCACATGTGCTAGGCAAGTGCGCTACCACTGAGCCACAATCCCAGTCCTCTCTGCCACAATTTCTATTTCCCTGAAATTCTCATTTTTTCATAACTCTTTCATTTTTTCTCATCCTCTTTTCTCTCCCTCACAATTTCCATCTTTCTCAACATAACCACCCCTCCATTTTCTCCCACAATTATTTTCCACTGTTTTGAGAAAACAAACCTGAGAGCCCAAATGGATGTCATTTAACCTTTTCTACGTGTGTATGTGGATTTTAAATAATGAATCACAACAAAGGCCTGCTGATATGTGGAATTTAAAAAAATTAAAAAGCTTTCCGAAACTAAATGAATATTCTCAGGCCACTACTTTCAAGAGAACACACACCAAAATCCCTCTCCTTTCCGCTTCCACGTCTTTGACTTTGACAGTATAAGAGGAGCCCACTGATTCATTCAAAGGACAATAGCAATAAGGGAGGGAGTGAGGTGCTTTTAGATTGGTTGAGGCTTGTTTCTGGCAACTCAGAAGGTTGTAGTGGTGAAGGTGGGTGTCTTGAGAGTGGTAGGAAAGCAGGGAGAACTTTGACCCCTTTCTAATACAAGGTGAGCAAAGCTTCCAGCAGGAGATGTTGGAGGACTCAGAGGTTGCCTTCAAGGCCCTTTCTTTTCACTGCTTCTGAAGAAACATCATGTCAGCATGGACTTTTCCCTTTTTCCTCGGCTACCTGCAAAATTTCTTCTCTCAAGCCACGGTAGGCCAATCGTCTCCCCCTTGTAGGCATCTTGTGAAGCACCCTGCAGTTTTCCAGCTGCCTATCCTCCAAGGAGTGCCTTAGAGTGCCCAAGAACTGGACATCGTGCTACTTCCCAGTGCAACCAGGGAAGCTTTCCTTGCATAGCCACCTGCCTTCCCTTCACTTCCCCCTGAGAGTAACATGGGGTGGTCCTTGGCTTGTGATCGCTAGGAGAGCATCGAAGAGAACCCACCCCAGAGCCTTGGGCTCTCTGGGGTAGGTCAGATCTAGCCTGACACCTTGAAGCATCTGGGCCCAGGTCTTGTAGGCTTTTCCAAGGCTCATCCAGTGTCCAGAGCTTCAATGCTTCTAAGGAATTCAAGACTCGAAGGCCTATGAAACATCCAGTGTACATCCAAATCTAAGTCTAGGTGGGGCTGGGAGGTTCCCAAGAAACTTTCTGGACTTGTAAAGCTCATTAAAGGGGCCATTTGCAGGGTGTTGGTCCTTTGGCATCTTGAGGCCACGATCACTTGTATTTCCTACAGGGGCTTGAGATGTTCACAGACTTTGCACCGATAGAGAATTCATCGACATCCTCACGTCACTAACTTCTCAGGGTATTCTCTCTTTGAGATCTTTAAACTAGAAGAGAATACCCATGGAAATTCAGATCTGCTTCAAAACCCACAGCTGCAAGCACCCACGGAACTCAGACAGGGCTGGGCTCGGGTGGCTCTGTGCCAGCAATATTTGCTTCAAGAAAGTTGTCATGAATAGATCTTCTTCCTCCATGAAGCCCCAGGGGAGGAATGAAAGACGAGGAAGACCTCAAAGCCATGTAAGCCACAGCGTGTCCCGGGTGTGAGGTCACCAGGGCTTATCCTTAGCTAGACCTTGATCACAAGTCACCATGTGACACGCAGCTGAGTCTTCCTGAAAAGGACCACAGCCATCCCACACAAGTTCTCAGAAGTCTGGGCTGTCCTCATAAAAAAAGTGGGCAACCCTGGTAAGAATCGACTCTCTGTCAAGTGCCACCAGTCCCTCCACCGGGAACACTCTTCTGGTACCACGTGTGTGTTTCAGAAGTCTTCCCAGCTGGTCCTTGGTGACTCAGTCCAACAGCAGGTCTACTCTCCTCATCTCTGGGGGCAAACCAAACTCTCCTTGGGGTTTGCCTGTAGCTGTAGCTCTGCCATGTCACTACTTTCACCCACCGTGTCAATTCCTTTGCCTTTGAGCTCATGCTGGGTCTGACTTTCTGTCACCTACATTCTGCTAAACTCATCTCCATCAAACCCTGGGAGGAAGATCTGAGTGCTGTTTCCTTCACAGTCCACAGTAGGCTTATGTGTTTATATTGGAGGAATGCTGAAAATCACACTTGCCTTTTTATTTTTTAATATATATATATATTTTTAGTACCTTTATTTATATGCGGTGCTGAGAATCAAATCCAGTGCCTCACACCTGCTAGGCAAGCACTCTTCCACTGAGCCACAACCCCCAGCCCACACTTGCCTTCCTTTAAAACTGCCTGATCCTGTTTTTCTTCAGAGTAGTCTTAACTAACCCTCCCATACATGAATGCTGTATCCAAGTGATGCTGAGGCACTTACTTGACTGTACTGATCCATTCAACCTGTTTACTGAGCACCTTCTGTGTGCCAGGTGTTAACACATTAGGGACATTGTGATAACTCAAATTTCCTGTCCAGAGACACTCCATTCTAGTGGCAAAGACAGAGTGAGAAAAATGCAAATAAGTATGCAATATTCCATCTAGGTTAGTGAGTTCTACGAAGAGAGACTTAGCAGGAAGAGGGTCAGAGAGTGGCTTCAGATAGGCTGAACCTGAAGTGGGTCTGAGGAAAAGGTAACATTTGAGCTGAGATTTGAACTTAGTGTAAACTAGAGATTTTCAGGCAGAGAGAGAGAGAGAGAGAGAGAGAGAGAGAGAGAGAGAGAGAGAGAGAGAGAGAGAGAGAGACAAGACACTGGGGCAGGGTCAAGCTGGGAGGGGGGTAGGAGGGAGAGAGGATTAATGAATGAATGCAGTGTGCCTGCATTCATTTGTGGGTGAGGAGAGAGAGACCCAAGAGGAGGCTGCAGAGATCAGCAAGGCCCATTGATGGGGGTCTGAAGGCTTTCATCAAGGGCACTCACTTGCCACATAGAATTGAAGAGGTCACACATTGCTTCTTCCACATCAGTATGGAAGCAGACACTCCTGGTGTATGTATGGGATGAAAGAGGAATTATGCCGTTTGTGGCAAAGGGTCCCCCCCACCACAAACGTGGAAGGTGTGCTAGTGGAATGATGAAACAGACCTTTAAATTGTTGGGGAGGGGAGGGGCAAAGATTCCACGTGGATTCAGTGACCAGCTCTCCTCCCTCAGCACCTCCCTCCACCAATGGGAAGCTTCCTTTCTTTTGATGGTGGGAACAGAAATAGCCATCAGGACCCAGTATGCAACAGTCCACGCCTGGTCAAACTTTGTTGGCTTAGGGCCTTGCTCTGGCTTAGGGCCTTGCTTTGGCTGAGGCTGGCTTTGAACTTGCGATCCTCCTGCCTCAGCCTCCCAAGCTGCTGGGATGACAGACGTGCACCACCACACCTGGGTACCAGAATTTTCTTAAGGTTGACTGTAGGCAGTTTCCTGTAGCACTCAGGTAGCAGTTAATTATCAACTGCACTAGATGATTCTGCAGGATTCGATCCATCATTGGGAATGATTTGATGATATGAAGATGAACCGTACCGTAGCTTTTTTTCCTTCCTCCTCCAGACCAAACACTAAGTCATTTATGCACTCTTGGTGTGTTGCCGAGTCCCAAGAGCATTTTCTGCAGCTGGAGGAAAAACCTTCAAGGATGCAGGTGCCATCAGAATCTTGTCTCTCTTCCTCTCCAGGTTCTGATGCCAGCACCGTTGAAATCCATACTGCAAGTGGGTCCCGCAAGGAAAATGACGTTGATATGGCTCACCCAACTCAAGGACACCTGTGAAGGGAGGGGACTTGGGTCTGGACTCTGTAGTCCTGAGGCTGTACACATCCCTTGTTCTGTAGAAGTGCGTCCTTGCTGTCCCCTCACTGCATGGTCAAAGCATGGCATCTCTGAAGTCCCACTCTTATTACTGTGTTAGAGCTTCCTCCAGAGAATCCTCTTCATGCCAGGAGACGCCATTCCACATGGATGGGCTTGGGAATGGAAGGATTCCTTCTACACCACTCTGCCTAGTTGGCATTACTAGTTCTGAGGCTGGCTGTAATGTGAAGTGCAAGATCCATGTCTTTGGGGAAGTAGTTACATAAAATAAAGTAATTGTGACTGAGCCCCCAGTCCGACTTGGGTTCTATCCAAACAATATACCCAACAGATGCTCTTCCTGCCAGTACGAGGGATGCCAAGGAGCAGCAGAGTAGAGACCATAGAGCTGCACGCCATAGCTTTGATCCCCAATTTCCCGTGTCATATTGAAAACTGAGATTGAGGAATCCATGGAACCTGACCTGTACTTACAGCACCGCCTACATCCCCACCTTTCCATCCGTTAAAATGTCATCCATCCATTATTTATCTAGAAAAGACACTACCTACATCCCCACCTTTCCATCCGTTAAAATGTCATCCATCCACTATTATCTAGAAAAGACACTATTTTCCAAAGATGCTGCAGACAGGTGTCCCATGGGACCTCCCTTTGTATCTAGGACTCCCTTTCATTCTAGAAGAGCTGTCCAGGTTTTGGAGTCACAAAGCTGCAGGGGAACTCAGAGTTCACTGCGACCTCAGGGACCTCAGGGCAATTTCTGTTGCATCTCCTAAGGGGAGAGGGGCCATGCACACCTTCACCAAAAGTCCGGAGGTGTAGAGGTGTGAAGGAGGTTCGTATTTCCTGGGGGCAACTGTGTGGTTATGTCAGTCGACTGTGTTTACCTCCATGGCATTGGCCCCACAGACTGATTTTGGCTGCCTCTCTCTGTGCAGCCCCCTGACCTGATGCTCCAGTTCTTAGAGCTGCCAAGTTTCCTTCTCATTCATTCCCGTTGGCACATTAGGTTCCGCAGCTTGCAAGTAAGCACCCCGCCTGGCCCGCTGACCCAGTTACAAGTCCTCCTCCTGGCTGGTGCGTCAGGCAGCCAGCTGACACTCCCAGCACGGTGGTTCTGATGAGCTCAGAGGAGGACAAGTGGAGACTTCCTCCCATCCTGGCTGCTTACCAGATGGGAGAAAGAACACTCGAGATACGACCTCAGGAAACACGGGAAATGCAGAGACAACAGCGGGCAGATAAACAACAGAGCGTTGGTTTCCAGCCCTTTCCCTATGAGGCTGGAGGCGTGTCCCTTTGCTGTTCTGTTGTTATTTAAGATGCCAGGGGCTGCAGTAGGGAGGCTAGGGGAAACGATCCAGGGAAACAGCCATGCTGGTGAGGATAGGAGACACACTTCCAGGAGGGAAGTTCTTGGGGTGAGAGGAAATTGGGACCTGGAACCCAGGGGCTGGGTGGTCTGTGAGGAGACCATGACAGAGGCAGAGCTGGGAGTGGAACTTGGGGGGGAAGATGAGGTGATACCCCTCAGATAGCGTCCACTGGATTTTAAGCGGGCCAGTTTATTAGCCCATTTATTTACTACCATGAAAAAAAATTGTAGTTAGGTTGGGTGCAGTGCTGCCCACCTGTCATTCCTGAGATAGGAGAATCACAAATTCCAGGCCAGCCTGGTTCCAGGCCAACCTTGCAAGACCCTGTCTCAAAATAAAGGGTAAAAGGGCTTGAGGAGCAGCCCCTGGGTTCAATCCCCAGTTAAAAACAAAACCATTAGCCGTCGGCCCCTTCCCCTAATTTCACAGAACGCATCAATATCAACGTCTACAGCTGTGTAGCTACAACACAGTCTAGATACCCTGCCATTTTCCTGAGCAGTCTCTGAGTGTCTGAGGGTAACTCTCTTCCTGACCAACCACCCATTCTCCAGAGAACCAACTTCAAATTTTAGCACCCGAGTTCTTCCATTTCCACCCTCCCTACACTCTAGTCTGCACTGGGCCCTCGTCCTGTTGACAGTAGGCTCCAGGCAGGCTGGTGTGCTCTGGGCTGGCTGACCCCAACTGTTGATGAGATGCTTCACAGAGCGAGCACCCAGACTAAGGGGAAAAAAAATAGTCCATTCAAATCTGGATTCTTACAGAGAAGGGCATAAGACTAGCTCCACTCTTTCTTCCCCCTTCTCCCACACTCCACAAAGTGACACCCAGCTACAGGAATCAAGATTCGGCATGCAAAGGTGCCCGGGACACTTTCTGTGATCACGAAGGCTGTCTGTAAATATCTTAACAATGGCACTGACATGGGGGGGGGGATTTTAGCCCAGATCACAGGGATCCACGTGGTCTTGCTGCCCACCAGCATCCCACTTCAGTCCCCGATCAGCTTCTCTGTGCAAGCCCAGCTCATCTGGCCTGTGTTTCCCTTGGGTCCATGGCAGCTCAGGGCTGGTCCTCAGACACCAGGTCTGGCCTGGTCCAGAACACTGCTACCTCCTGGCCTTCAGACACCCCCACCCCAGTTAAGGGGCAATCCTGGGAAGAGGCAGTTATTTCCATAAAAGACAGAATTCTGTATCCATTGATCAGTGTCAATGTGGGAGTTACCCAGACAGACGGAGAAACCACAGGCACCCAGATCTCTAATATCAAAATAGAGCAATTTATTCAAGACACTGAATATGATGTCGATTCTCTCTTGAAACAAATGAGCTATGTATGACACACAAGGTGATTTTTTTTTCTTTCCCAAGAGCGTGAGGAGTGAGTGGCGGGGAGTAGAGAAAATGGGGGACAGATATCGTTGAACAGAATCTGGAAAATGCTGACGGAGAACCACGTCTGGCTGTACGTCTGACACAGACAATAAAAACTGCAGAAGCCAGAATCTAAAACTTCAGTGAGTGGTGGAAGAAACATTTCTGCATTTGACAAGAAACACAATGAAGAAAAAAAGCAGGAACAAGAGGTTAAAAAAAGGAGAAAAAGTAACGAGGAAAAAAGCAGATCTTTACGTCGGACAAAGTGCACTTCACTTGGCTCCATGATCTATTTTTAGAAAGAACAAAAAGTCAAGTCCTACGGTGTGGAGTCAGAGCATCAAACCCTGCAACGTCCATCTGGCCCTTCCAGGCCCCCGTGGGGCAGCTCTCGCCTCCCAGGTAGATGCTGGACATGGCTCTTGGTCACTTTGAACCCCACCAAAGATTCCAAAGAGGATTACTGCATTATGTCTGCTTTCAAGGTTAGATTTGGTCACTAAGACTTAAGCATTCCTCACAATTATTAAGAGCTGTAAACAACGTAGAACAGTAATTGCAGGATACACGGGCCACCCCTGGACTACAAGGATGAATCTAATGGCGCTCTGGCAGGAGGGTGAACAATGGTCTGTAGACATGGAGGTTCCACAAACTGCTGTCGACCATGGTGTTCTGTGGCTGGGGGATGGACTTGAGGGCACAAGATGCATGCCCCCGTCTGGTCCCCTGGTGGCCCATGCTCACTCGAGTCCAGAGGCTAGTTGTGAAGCAGGAAGGTGGGCAGGCTGCTTTGTCCTTCTCGCGCTCCCTCCTGGGCAGGAACTTGTCAGGAGCCAGCAGCCCGTAGCTCCAACCTGACAATTCTGAGGAGGCTCAGATTGATCGAGGGGCTAATGAGACCCTGGCTACTGACATCCATGTGCAGATTGCCTAGCGAGTCCCCGACACAGCCCATGGCAGTAGAGGGCTTGTCCAAGGAGCCATATCCCAGGAATGGGCTAACTTTGGGCAGCTGGTGTTCTGTAGAGAGAAACATTTTTACTTGGGGAACAGTAAAGATAGTGTTTATCTGGATCCCCCAAATCTGCACCCCAAACCTAATGCATCTTCAGGGCAGGAGATTATCAACCTACTGGGGGACACCTGTTCAATGATGACCCATGCGACTTTGGCTTTCTTTGCTGAGTATTTAGGTACCACAGCTAGAACACAACACTCAATAACAGGAGCACCTCTTGGTCTTTTTGGGCTTGTGAAGTTCACATACCAAAGTGGAGGGGAATTCACGGTCTGAGAAGGATTAATGCACTCTGGTATCTGCCAATGGCCTCTGAGCATGCTCAATCGTATAGGTAGCCCCTGCTCTTCCACCACGGGTGACTTTTGGCTCCATGGAGAGATGCATCCGTCCGAGTTACACCCTGCTTCCACTCCAGGAACACACAGCTGACTGAAATCAGCCCCCCAGGCTTCTCCACAGCCTCACCAACACTTCCTGCCCTTCCCTATGCCCACAGGAAAATCAGAGAGGCCCCGTCTTTCCATCTGTTCCCCCATTGCCAATTTCAAATCAGTGTTCAGTTGTGATGAGGGTGCTACAGTCACCCGATCCCACGACAGCAAACCTTGCTAGGAACACAAAAACTGGTTTAATTCTTTAAAAAATAGTAAAGACCCATTTAAAAACAAAAGCAACAAAAAGTCCCCACCCTTTTTCTAGTCTCTTGTGAAAGAAAGGAGAAGCCGGTAGAAGTGGTTAGTATCGGTCTACCTAGGTAACGGTTCCCCTCCGGGAATGACAGTCCTTCTTCCGTGTTATTTTGTGTCTTCTCTCCACCGAGGTACGCTCTGGGGGGCCTTCAGGTCTACTTTGCAGGTACCTTCGCAGTGTGTGCTCTTGGCGAGGTGAACACTGGAAGCTATGTTCTGGGGAAAAGGCCTAGGTGACAGCAGAGGCCGGCTGTCGGTCTGGAAGCCTCCCTCACTTCTTCAGCTGCTGACTCGCAGGACCCTCCGTCCGTCTTCCACCCAAGGTCCTCCTCCTGATGCCTTCCACGCAGCTGACGGAAAGGGGCCAGACACCTCGGGCTGCCAGTGACGTCTGACTTTTTTTTTTTTTCCTTTTTAAATATGAATCACAAAGCTCTCTATGTCTGATGGCCATTTTAAGATTTTAAAATCGTTTAAACATAAAAATATTTTTTTTTTCCAAAAATACTCCAGGCTCTTTCTCTTATAAGTCATTTTTTTTTCTCCTGTAAAAAGTCCCCCTCCCTGCCTTCTTACATAAAGCACTTATTTATGCGCCAAAAGTGCCCTTGAGACCCAAGGTGTGGAGCAGCGATGGGAGAGCAGAGGGGAGCGGGGCAGTGGACGGGTGGGGAGAGCTGTCCATCCAGGCTTTCCCCATCGCGTCACCCTGTCCCTGGCCGCGCCTGTGTGTGTGTGTGTGTGGGGGGGGGGGCATGAAAAGGGAGAGGGGACCGAAGCGGAATGGCGCAGGGGGCAAGGACAGGACCAAGGGGGAAAGAAGCCACGAACCCCGGACAGTTTCCGTCTCACGTGGAAGGCCCTGGGCCACAGGACTCCAGTGGACAGAAAAGCCACCCAACAAACCAGGTTCTAGAAAACAGAGCCGGGAGGACAGTCGCGCGCTGCGTCGGTCCAAATGGTCTTGGAGCAGCCTCTGTGGGAGCCGCGTGTGTCCAAATCGACCGGGGGACCCTAAGGAGGCGGCCCCCACCTTTTGGTTGATCACAGCATTTTTTTTTTTTTTTTTGGCACAGCTTTTTACCATCCCCTTCCCACTAAGCCACGAGCCCACTCGGATGGAAACGGGCCTGCGCCGCCCCTGGCTCAGACGGCCTGGGCGCGACCTTCCCACGGGCTTGTGATTTCCAACTTCAGGATGAAGATGACGAGAAAGAGAGACTCCTGTGGCCAGGGACAAGTGGACTTCCAAGTACACGCTAACGCAAGTCAAGCTCCAACACGGGAGACAGCGGCGACCCCACGCATCCACTGCTGGTCCGCTAGGGTTTGTCCTTTCCCCTCTGACGTTTACTTCCGCAGATCCAACACACACACCTGGAAGGAAACAAAGCACCTGTTACCTTCAGAATCAACGTGCGTATGCCACCAGAATCCTACCACAAGCCCTTGCTTCCCCCGGTTCCTGGAGTAGCTTGATTCTCCCGCCATCTTTCGTATCTCCCACTCGCCTGAGTTCTCATTTCTCCCACAATCCCTTGCATCTTCCACAATCGTGTTCTCACCTTCCTTCCAGAATCCCCTGCACTAACCTCCAAGCCCTTCTTTAGCCCAGAATCCTGTTTTCTTGAATCTCCCACAATCCCTTGCTTCTCTCAATGCTGTTCTCACCTCCCTCCCAGAATCCTTTGCTCTGGCCCACAAGTCCTTTTCCCCAGAATCCTCTGTTCTCTTGAATCTCCCAAAATCCTTTGCTCCTTCCAGAACTCTGTTCTTGCCTTCCTCCCAGAATCCTTTGCTCTGACCTGTGAGTCCTTTTCTCCCAGAATCCGGTTCTCTCAAATCTCCCACAATCCCTTGCTTTTCCCTATAATTCTCTTCTCACCTTCTTCCCAGAAACCCCTGCTCTGGCCAGCTAGTTCTCCTTCCTCCCACAACCCCTTGCTTCTCCCAGAACCCTAAGGCTCTCAATTATACCACAATACTATTCATATTTTGCTCCCAGAATCAGCAGTGACACAAAGCCCTTCTTTCTCCCAGAATCCTCTGGTAGCTTAATTATCCCATAATCCCATGCCTCTCCCAGTATCCTCTGTTCCTTAATTCCAACAATCCCTTGCTTTTTCTAAATCCTTACCTTCCTCCCAGAACTCTTTGCTCTAACCAACAAGTCCTTCCTCCCAGAATCCTGTCCTTGCTCCTCCCACAATCCTTTGCTTTTTTCCTATAATTCTCTTACCTTCCTCCCAGAATCCTCTCCCTGCCCCACCAGTCCTTTCTCCCACAATCCTCTGGTAGCTGATTGTCCCATAATCCCATAACTCTTGCATAATTCCTTGCTTATTCTACAATCTTCTCACCACCTTCCCAGAAACCTCTGCCCTGACCCACTAGTCTTCTTTCACAATCCTCTTCTCCTATAATTCTTTATTTCAACCACAATCCTCTTCTTTACTCCCAAAATCCTGTCATGACCCACAAAACCTTTCTCCTGGAATTCTCTGGTCACTTGATTCTCCTGCAATCTCGTGTCTCTCCCAGAAACCAGATCACTTATTTCTCTCACAATCTTCTACTTCTCCCACAAGCCTGTTCAGACCATCCTCCCAGAATCCTCTGACCCGACCCCCAAGTCCTCCTTTCTCCCAGAATCCTATCCCTTAATTCTCCCACAATTCCTTGCTTTTCCTATAATTCTGTTCTCACCTTCCTCCCAGAATTCCCTGCTCTGACTGGCTAAGCCTCCTTACTCCCAGAATCCTGGTTCCCCTTCCTCCCACAACTCCTTGCTTCTCCCGGAACCCTCTGGCCCTCAATTATCCCTTAATCTTCTTCACACCTTCCTCCCAGAATCAGCAGTGACACACAAGCCCTTCTTTCTCCCTTGATTCTCCCATAATTCCATGCTTCTCCCAGAACCCTCTGGCAGCTTGATTCTTCCACAATTCCTTGCTTTCCCTACAGTCCTGTTCTTTTCTCGCCTAGAATCCTCTGCCCCGCACCCGCAAGTCCTCCTTCCTCCCAGAATCCTGTGTCCTGGGACGTGCAAGTCCTCCTTCCTCCCAGAATCCTGTCCCTTAGTTCTCCCACAATTCCTTGCTTTTCCTATAATTCTGTTCTTACTTCCTTCCCAGAATCCCCTGCTCTGACCAGTTAATCCTCCTTAATCCCAGAATCCTGTTCTCCTTCCTCCCACAACTCCTTGTTTCTCCCAGAACCCTATGGTTCTCAATTATCCCACAATCCTGCTCACATCTTCCTCTCAGAATCAGCCATGACACACAAGCCCTTTCTTTCTCCCAGAATCCTCTGGTAGCTTAATTCTTCCACAATCCCATGCCTCTCCCAGTATCCTCTGTTCCTTAATTCCAACAATCCCTTGCTTTTCCTAAATTCTTACCTTCCTCCCAGAACTCTGCTCTGACCAACTAGTCCTTCCTCCCAGAATCCTGTTCTTGCTCCTCTCACAATCCTCTGCTTTTCCCTATAATCCTTTTACCTTCCTCCCAGAATCCTCTCCCTGCCCCACCAGTCCTTTCTCCCACAATCCTCTGGTAGGTGATTGTCCCATAATCCCATGCTTCTCCCACAATCCTGTCCTTAATTCTCCCACAATTCCTTGCTTTTCCTATAATCTTCTCACCTTCTTCCCAGAATCCTCTGCTCTGACCCACTAGTCTTCCTCTATTACTCCCAGAATCCTGTCATGACCCACAAAACCTTTCTCCCAGAATTCTCTGGTCACTTGATTCTCCTACAATCTCGTGCCTCGCCCAGAAACCAGTTCACTTATTTCTCAATCTTACCCCTCCCACAAGACTGTTCAGACCTTCCTCCCAGAATCCTCTGGCCCAACCCCCAATTCCTCCTTCCTCCCAGAATCAGCCGTGACACACAAGCCCTTCATTCGCCCAGAATCCTCTGGTAGCTTGATTCTTCCACAATTCCTTGCTTTTCATACAATCCTGTCTCTCCTTTCACCCAGAATCCTCTGCCCCCGGAACCCACAAATCCTTTTGTCCAGAATCCTCTACCCCAGACCTGCAAGTCCTCTTTTCTCCCAGAATTCTTTGGCCCAACCCCCAAGTCCTCCTTTCTCCCAGGTTCCTGTCCCTTAATTATAGGAAAAGCAAGGAATTGTGGGAGAATTATGTTCTTACCTCCCAGAATTTCCTGCTCTGACCGGCTAATCCTCCTTACTCCCAGAATCCTGGTTCTCCTTCCTCCCACCACTCCTTGCTTCTCCCAAAACCTTCTGGCCCTCAATTATCCCTCATTCTTCACACCTTCCTCCCAGAATCAGCTGTGACACACAAGCCCTTCTCTCAGAATCCTCTGGTAGCTTGATTCTCCCACAATTCCTTGCTTTTCCTACAATCCTGTTCCCTCTTTTCGCCCAGAATCCTCTGCCCCTAACCCGCAAGTCGTCCTTCCTCCCAGAAGCCTCTGCCCTGGGACATTAAGTCCTCCTTCCTCCTAGAATCCTGTCCCTTAATTCTCCCACAATTCCTTGCTTTTCCTATAATTCTGTTCTCACCTTCCTCCCAGAATCCCCTGCTCTGACCAGCTATCATGACCCACAAAACCTTTCTCCCAGAATTCTCTGGTCACTCGTGCCTCTCCCAGAAACCAGTTCACTTATTTCTCTCTCAGTCTTCTACTTCTCCCACAAGCCTATTCAGACCTTCCTCCCAGAATCCTCTGGCCCGACCCCCAAGTCCTCCTTTCTCTCAGAATCCTCTGCCCCACCCCAAGTCTTCCTTCCTCCCAGAATCCTCTGCCCTGACCCCCAAGTCCTCCTTCCTCCCAGAATCAGCCGTGACACACAAGCCCTTCATTCTCCCAGAATCCTCTGGTAGCTTGATTTTCCCACAATTCCTTGCTTTTCCTACAATCCTCTCTCCTTTTGCCCAGAATCCTCTGCCCCCGGACCCACAAGTCCTCCTTTTGTCCAGAATCCTCTATCACAGACCTGCTAGTCCTCCTTTCTCCCAGAATCCTCTGCCGCCACCCGCAAGTCCTCCTTTTGTCCAGAATCCTCTACCCCAGACCTGTAAGTCCTCCTTTCTCCCAGAGTCCTCTGCCGAGACCCGCAAGTCCTTTTTTCTCCCAGAAGCCTGTCCCTTAATTCTCCCACAATTTCTTGCTTTTCCTATAATTCTGTTCTCACCTTCCTTCCAGAATCCCCTCCTCTGATCGGCTAATCCTCCTTCCTCCTACAACCCCCTGGCCTTCCATTATCCCACAATCCTGTTCACATCTTTCTCCCAGAATCACCCATGACACACAAGCCCTTCTTTCTCCCAGAATCCTCTGGTAGCTTGATTCTCCCACAATCCCTTGCTTTTCCTACAATGCTGTTTTCCACCTTTCGCCCAGAATCCTCTGCCGCAGGACCTGCAAGTCCTCCTTTCGCCCAGAATCCTCTGCCCCGGACCCGCAAGTCCTTCTTTCGCCCAAAATCCTGTCCCTTAATTCTCCCACAATTCCTTGCTTTTTCTAAAATCTTCTCACCACCTTCCCAGAATCCTCTGCCCTGACCCACTAGTCTTCTCTCACAATCCTCTTCTCCCCTAATTCTTTGTTTCAACCACAATCCTCTTTTTTACTCCCAGAATCCTGTCACGACCTACAAAACCGTCTTTCTCCCGGAATTCTCTGGTCACTTGATTCTCCTACAATCTCGTGCCTCTCCCAGAAACCAGTTCACTTATTTCTCTCACAATCTTCTTCTTCTCCCACAAGCCTGTTCAGACCTTCCTCCCAGAATCCTCTGACCCGACCCCCAAGTCCTCCTTCCACCGAGAATCCTGTCCCTTAATCCTCCCACAATTCCTTGCTTTTCCTACAATCTTGTTTTCACCTTTCGCCCAGTATCCTCTGCCCTGGACCGCAAGTCCTCCTTTCGCCCAGAATCCTGTCCCTTAATTCTCCCACAATTCCTTGCTTTTCGTACAATCCTGCTCTCACCTTCCTCCCAGAATCCGTTGCTCTGATCCATTAGTCCTTTCTCCCACAATTCTTCTCCCATGATCCTTTGTTTCACCAATTCCCTTCTTCCCTCCCTCCCAGAATCCTCTGTCAAGACCTACCTCCTCTGTCAAGACCTCCCTCTCAGACTTCTTTGGTCACTTGATTCTCCCACATTCCTTACCTCTCCCAGAATTATGTTCACTTATTTCTCACAATCCTTTACTTCTCCCACAGTCCATTTCTCCCCTTCCTTCCAGAATCCTGTATGCTGACCCCAAATACTTCCTTCACCCAGAATCCTGTTCTCTATTCCTCTTGGAACCCCTTGGTTCTCAGAATCCTCTGGCTCTTAATTGGCCCACAATCCTGTGCTCCGACCTGCAAGTCCTCCTCCTCCCAGTATCTCCTGTTCTTATTTCTCCCACTGACCCCTGGCTTCTCCCAGAATCCTGTTCCTGGATTCTCACAATCCAGTTCTCATTTCTCCCATAATCCCCTGCATCTTCCACAATCCTGTTCGCACCTTCCTCCCAGAACCCTCTGCTTACACCTGCAGTTATTTTTCTCTCCCCCAGAACACAAGTCTGTGTGGGGCTCTTGAGAATACTGGCCAGTCTAGTTTTTTGTTTTTTAATAAAAAAGTTTTTTCCTAGGCACGGTGGCCAACACCTGTAATCCCAGTGGCTGAGAAGGCTGCGGCAGGAGGATCCGGATTTGGAAGTCGGGAGAGCAACTTAAGCAAAGCCCTAAGCAACTTCAACCCTGGCTCAAATACTTTTTAAAAGGGCTGGGGTGTGCTCAGGGGTCAAGTCCCCTGGGTTCAATCCCTGTACCAATAAAAATCACCTTCTATCGGAACAGAATCCTGAAGGGACAGACAATCTGTAGTAACAGGCTGATTTCTGAGCAGCTCATCAAGTGAATAAGATCAATAGGGAAAGTTGGGTCAAAGACGACTTAGGAACCCACAGAGCAGCCACAGTGTGGGGGCACAGACCACACAACCCTGCCCTTGGGGAACATCTGGGGGACACGCCGACACTCAGCCAAGCAGGCAGACACTGCCCCTGCCTTAGCCGTCAGGGCAGCCTCAAGTCCTGGAGGGAATAAAAATGTGGACATGCCACAGAAATAGAACACGGACCCAGGGGACCTGCTGAATGGAAGGCCACCTCTTGCCACCCGCGGGGCCCAGGCTGAGGCAGGAATGCACAGCTGAGACTGAGCAAGTCTCGAACCCTGGCACTAGGGACATCTGGGTCGGCCACTTCTGTGCTGCAGGGATGTTCTGGGCATGGCAGGAGGGTTAACCGCACCTTGGTCTCCACCTACAAGACGCCAGTAGCGCCCTTCCTGAAATCAGCCCTGACCCCAAAGGCTCCCGTCTACCATCTCCCCTCAGAGACAGCAGTCACCCAGTTTGAGAACCAAACTCAAAAGGATGCCGACTACAGGACCAAGAGAAGGGCAGGCCCAGACGTGGTACCCACCCCAGTGGGAGATTCCTTCACGCAACAACAGGTGGAGCGCCTGCCGAGTGCCGGAGCTGCAGGACGGGGAGCCTGGAAGTTCCCTGGGTGCCCCCCACCCACTCCAGTCCCCAGCAACCTGAGGTGCCACTCACAGAGCCATCGGACGCACTGGCGCCCACTTTGTCTCCTCGAGCGTTCCAGCACACCTCGAAGATGCCACCCGTGCCCCGGTAGCTGTGGACGAGACTTCCACTCTGCAAAGGAAAGCAACCGTCACTTGCTAGGCGAGGAGCCCCGCCAACTGGCAGGGGTACAACGGTCACTCCTCCTCACCTGACCCCACTGTCCATCACAAAAATGCCCCACTGTGGAGCGCCGAAAAGGACTTCCCCTCGACACTGGTGGCTGTGGACATGTAACCCTCAGACCACCAACTCTCAAGGATGGGACTGCCCCTGACCCGCAGAGCACCGGCCATGGCTGTCCCCAGCCAGAGACTGGGGTGCGGGGAGCCTAGGTCAGCTGGGGCTGTGGGCCGCACACATGTGCCTCAGGGACTATCCACCGGCTCTTAAAAAAAGTTAAGAAATTCTTATTAAAGACCGATGTGATGTTTTATACCTTTTTTATTTATTTTTATGTGGTGCTGAGGACCAAACCCAGCGCCTTGCACATGCCAGGCGAGTGCTCTACCGCTGAGCCCCAGCCCCTAGTTTCCTCTTCTTAATGGCACTTGGGATGGGATCCAGGGCCTCCTCCCACGTGCCTGGCTAGTGCTCCAACACTCAGCTGTGACCTTGGCCCTTTCCTTGCTGACCCCCTTGCTGGGGGTCATACCAACCTCGTGGTCCGGGTTCTCCCTGTCCTCTACAGCTTTTTCCTTCCCAGTTCCCACCACAAGTGTGTCCCCCCCAACTCCTGTCCAGGTGTCTGGTCACTAGTCAAGGGGTACCACTTGGGTGCCTTCAGGTCTTCCAAGAATCAGGCAGCTATGTAATGACCATCAGTAAGTCTCTTCACAAACATGTCATGAAGTTATTCCCTGGACAAGTAGTTTGAAAGAACAAATGCATGCCCCTCTGGTCCCGGGGTGCTAGCTAAGACCACGGGCTATTAGCTTCTGGTGGGAACCGGACAGCGTTAACTTGACAAGCGCCAGAGAGGTGTGAAGCAGGTGCTGGGGAGACTCAAACCCTCAACACTGGACTGGTTACAGTGGGAGATGTCCCAAGGCTGGGCCAATGGGCTGTCATCAACCAGAGTCTTTAAAGGGTGGTATTACCCCAGGGCCCCCCGTATTTTGTTTTTGTTTCTTGCCCATATTGGTTTGGTCCTACACACATTTACTTATGCACACATAGACACGTGCATATATAGCATCATCAGCCTTCTTATCTGCAGTGCTAGGGACTGCACCCAGGGTCTCATGCATACCAGGTAAGCGCTCCACCACTGAGCCATATCCCAGCCCCTCGATCTCTATGAAATGGCAGCAGAATGTACTTGGAAGAAACCCAGATCCTTGGTTATTTCCAGTGGCTTCAATCACACCACCTTCTCTCCCATTGGAATGGGAATAGAGGGCTCTGGGGGCAGTTCAGGGTACAGCGCTGGCCCACAAGCCTGAAGCCCTGCACTGGATCCCCAGCACAACAAACATACAACGAGCCATCAAGATGAGAATCGAGAGCTCTCCCGATTCTTTTTAGTCCCCTGTGAAAGGACAGCCCAGTATTGACATGGTGCTACCACAGTGACACTGGCAGGGTCCGGGTTGGCTGGTGCCCCTGGGCTGCTGAGATGAAGGGACGCCTCCCACCACCCTCCACCAGGGGGCAGCCTTTCCAGCTTTCCCCAGAGCACTGAAGGTGGCAACTCCTTCTAGAAGGTCTTCCAAGATGACAGGCTCAGAGCTTGGCTCCAAGTCATCGGCCCAGAACTCTGGGGACATCAGAGACGCACACCTCCTGGAGGAAGGGACCTGCTCTAGGCTTCGGGGAGGGGAAGACCCCACACCCTTGGGAGCACAAGGCAGGCAGCACTGGCTGGGTCTGCCTGGGGAGTCCAGCCTTGCTCTCTGCTTTAGGTCGTCCTAACAAGTCACTGCTGCAAGCTCGGGGAAGGTTGGGGCCGCAGGGCCGCGAGATTACCTGAGTATTCCAGATATGGACACACTTGTCAAAGGAGCCACTGGCCAAGTATTTGCCATCAGGACTGAAGGCTACACTGTAGACAGGTTCCTGATGTTTGGTTAGTGTGTGGATACAAACGCCCCGCTCCACATCCCACAGTCGCACCGTAGAATCAAACGAAGCACTGGGAAGAGAAGCACAGAAAGCACAAGCAGGTCAGCAGGCCAGCTTTTCACAGATCTCTGCGACACCTCAGAAGCCTTTCCCTCCAGCCTCTGCCGTGAGCGAACAACAAACCATTTTCTCTTCTGGAATATAAACTCAAGACACTACAGGGAGCTTTATCTTTGGCGCTGTTATAAGGGAAACAAATGGATACTCATTTACTTCCTGTTTTTCTTTTGCATTGCTCAGAGTCAAATCCAGCTCCTGGCCAAGTTGCCCAGGTTGGCCTCCAACTTGCAATCCTCCTGCCTCAGCCTCCCAAATTGCTGGGATTACATGCATAAGTCACAGCAATGTTCTTCTAAGCATTAGGGCTGTGGGTGTAGTTCAGTGGCAGAGCACTTGGCTGGTGTGTAAAGGCCCTGGGTTCCATCCTCAGAACTACAAGAAAACAAACCAAGAGTGGACTGCCACATCCTTGGGGTACAGTGTGCATCAGGATGCAGCGATTCTGTGGCCTGAAGCTCTGCCTTTTGGGAAGGTCACCTTTGTTCCTGATGACCACGCTTTCCCAGTTCTGGTATCTTAGAAAATTCACTGTCAAATGTTGGGGCAGGCAGATCTGGCTGGAGCTGGGGAACCTCTGATCTCCACCCAAAATTCCTGCTGCTAGCAGCTCTGAGTGGGATGCAGCAAACCCAGGTCTAAGCTGAAGGCTTTCAGTTTTGTTATAGTAAAAAAATTTTTGCTAAAGCCAAATTACTGAGGCCTGATACAGACGTGATTCCTGCTACGGGTCTCACAGCTAAAGCAATCAGGCCTCATCTGATTGAGCTGGCCCTTCACATCTGCAAGGGGGTGCAACGGCAGATTCCATCAACCACAGATCAGAAACAACTAGGAAAAAGACTGCCGGTACTGAATACGCCACAGGCCCTCAACAATGCCGTCTAACAATGGCTCATGCACTTAGACAGCATCAGGTATCAAGTGAGCTACAGAGGATGTGAAGTTCTAGACGACGTGCACAGGTTATATGCCAACACATGAGGGATTGAGCACCACACCTGTGATTTCAGTATCCACAGCTCATCCAGGAACCAACCCCTATGGATATCCAGAGAAAACAGTATTATCTCGTTGGCACCTTCAAAATGCAATAGCCTTCTGTCTAGCTGGATGGGCTTCAAAACACTGGGGACACACCAGCAAAATTCTCTTTTTTTGCTCAAGAGTAAATTAAGCCGGGCACAGCGGTGCATGCCTGTAACCCCAGCCACTTAGGAGGCCAAGGCAGGAGGATCACAAGTTCAAAGCCAGCCTCAGCAAAAGCAAGGTGCTAAGCAACTCAGCGAGACCCTGTCTCTAAAGAAAATCGGGCTGGGGATGGGGTTCAGTGGTGGAGTATATCTGGGTTCCATCCCTGGTACCAAAAAAATCAAGAGTGAATTAAGGCTGCATTCCAGAGGGGAGACGGGAGCACGCGGGCTGGACCCTCTTACCTTGCTAACATGATGTTGGAGTTGGGGTTGCTGGTGGCTGGTCCCGTGGGACTCCACTTGATGGTGTAGATCTCTTTGCTGTGAGCCTGGAGATCATGGACGCACGTGTCTTGCTTCATACTCCAGATCTGGAGAGGGCGTGGCCAACGACATGAGCAACGCGTCCCCAACCTGGGGGGGGTCAGCACCTCTCATCCTGGGGGTGCTCCTCTGGCTGCTGGCCCGCGGGATCCCAGCAGGGTGGGGGAGTGGACAAGGACTCAGACAGGTGAAGACCCTCAGCAGAGCCCTTGGCTGACAAATGGGCATTCGCTGCCTTGGTGATGGGGGAAACTTACAGAGGAGGGATCCCCACAAAAACCAACAGAGGAGCGGAATGCGAGACCCTGGGGAACATGGGTCTTGTCCAGGATTGAACGGTCCATCCCGCGAGACGCTGGCCTCACCTTTAATGTCATGTCATCAGAGCAGGACGCTAGCAGCATTCCTGAAGGATCCCACTTGATGGCGTTGACCTCATTCTGCAAGAGGGGAAAGGATTTCAGAAAGAAACGGAAGCCTGTGTGTAGGAAGGGCAGTAAGGCGGCCCTCCACCAGGGGGCGGTGGTGCCCTGCCAGCCTTGCCCTGGCCTGGGGATTTACCCTGCAGGCCCAGGAGGTAAGAACCACTCAGCCTTCCCACGCACACTTCCTTCAGGAAAAAAGTCTCTACTAGGATGAAAGCCAAATGAGGAATTCACATTTAACAAGGAGGGCAGATAAAACCAATAAAACCACAGCTATTTCTGAAGCTGGACTTTGGACACCATTTTCCTATGCGCTTTAAATAGGCGCGGTGGTATGCACCGGCAATCCAGGAGGCTGAGGAAGGAGGATGGCAAATACCAGGACAGCCTTAGCAACTTAGACTAAAATAAAGGTGGGGGGGAGGCACTGGGCAGAGCAGCCTGGGCTCAGTCCCCAGTATCTCTCTCTCTCTCTCTGCCCGGCTAGACAGCAATGCAACCCCAAGGCACAAATCCACACCCACAGGCCACACAGAAGTGCAAGGGAAACGGACCCAGGCTGTCTTGGACAGGAAAACACACGCAGGAGGAACACAATCCTCCCTGGGGCAGCCTGGGCATCCGTCCCTGCTGCAGCTGTGGAGAGGAGCGAGCCCACAGGCAGATCTCTTAGGGCTGCTGAGCACCGACGTCCATCCCCAGCGGAACCCCCCTTCAGTCCTCCAGGGAGAAATGGATTCCTTCCCAGGAGTGGAACTTCCTCCCTCTGCCTCCCAAGTCACAATCCCTGGGAAGCGTCCAGAAGCAGCTCATTCACAGGTCTCGGGGAGGAGCGGTCTCCATCCGTCCGTTCAGCCAGAGCTCGGCTTAGAAGCAGCAATCAAGACCCACTTCTAGAGCCAAGCGGGGCGGCGGAGGCAGAGGCAGGGCCGCTAGAAATCAGACCCCGGGCAGCCCCTTAACAGTGGTGGGCAGAACAGGGCCAGAGAACAGCTCAGCCCAGAAAAACACGGCACAGCCCCAGGGAGACGCTGTCAGGACCGCCGATGCCCAGCTCGGGAAGCCCCTTCTGTGGGAGAGGTGGGTGCCGACCAGGGAAGTGAGCAAGGCTGGGGACGGTGGCACTCGTGTCTCGGGTTACAGCAGCAGCATGATGGCTTTGACCTCCTCCACTGCCCTCTGGGGATGGTGCAGCACTGAATGCCATTCTGGGCACCGGTGACAAAGACGGAGAAGCCTTGGCCCTGGCTTTGATTCTTCAAGTTCTGCAGGAGGTGGACACAGAAGCAAGCAATGCCAGCCACCCCGAGGCCAGGAGCAAGGCTGTGCCCTGGGCACCATGCCCAGCTAGTGCCATGACACTCCCAGTGGGGCCCGGGACTTGCGAGTGACGTCTTGGGAGATGGGAAGGGCTTGTGAGAGGCAGAGGGTCACCGTGGGATGCTCAGTCACAGGTTTTCCAGGAGGACCGGGGCACAGCTGCTTTGAGGACGTACTAGGTACCCCAAGGACAGACCCAGTAGAGCCCTCGAGGCCACGCTAAGGAATCTGGTAAGTCAGCTGTCCATTATCCACAGTTGTTCTCCCATCTTTCCCACCATCTTTGGTTGTCTTATGATTTCTCCACGTCATTTATCATCAATGTGGCACCTGAGGAGCCGTAAGTCCAGGGGTGCAGGTGTGGGCCTCTTGATGCTGGTTCTGCTTGGGGTTTGCCAAACCTTGTGAGTATTGATGTTTTCCATCACAGGAAAGCCCAGTGGGAGCAGCTTCAAGTCAATTTCCTGTTGTCTTTATCTGTTCTTTGGCCAATTTCTATGAGCTCCTTTCCAAGTCACTAACTTTACTCGTGTGACGTCCAATCTGCCATTCAACCCATCTACCAAGATTTCATTTCAAGATATTCATATTTCCTCAGTCCTCAGCAGCTTTGTTCATTCATTCATCTTTTTGCTTTATTGGGGACTCAACCCCTGAGCTACATTCCCAGCCCTTTTTAGTTTATTGAGACAGGGTCTGGCTAAGTTGTTGAGGCTGGCCTTGAACTTGCAATCCTCCTCTTGCCTTAGTCTCCAAAGTTGCTGGGATGAGTTGTGTATCACTGAGCCTGGTTCTCAATTATTTTTTAGTTTGTTCTACTTAGTTATACATGACAGTAGAATGCACGTTGACACACGATACACAAATGGAGTATAACTTCTCCTTCTGGTTGTACTATGATGTGCAATCACTAGCCGCGCACTCATGTGCACACAGGATAACAACATCTGGTTCTACTCCTTCCTACTCACACGCCCCTCCACTCTTCACTCCTCTTGGCCTAATCCAGAAAAACTATTCTTCGTACCCCTGCTCCCGCAAAAACACGGTTCTCCATTCTCAGTGAACACTTCCTGTCTATTCATTTATTATGAGCATCTTTTTCTTTATGCCTTTACATACTCTCCTATTGACTTAACGGCCTTCATTGCAAAATCTGACATCGGGTCACGCGAGGCAGTTTTCCTCCTTCCCTACCCACAACTGGGTTGTAGTGACCACAGCTCCAGTGCAAGGGGTTCTAGACCCACTGGTCTGCCGTGACATCGCCTCCTCCTAGGTGTGAGGCAACACTCCCACTTGGCATCCTGGTGAGCGGGGCTGACCCCGGGAACCCCCACTTACTGTGTGCCCTTGGAAGGTTTTGACTGGGCGGTCGCAGCCGAGCCTGCACACGTGGATGCACATGTCCGTGCTACAGGAGGCAAAGGTAGTGTTGTTCTGCCAGTCCACGTCCAGAGCGGGGGCTGCGGGAGGGAAGAGACGGGATGTGGGTATTAGCTGTGCACGTGGCTAGGGCAGGTTGGAAGAGCCAAAAGCACAGCAGCGACTTCACAAAACCATTCCCAGTGTGAACAGTGTCTTTCCTGCAAGGACCTTAAAGTCGTTCTCAATTTGCAGGGAGAAGGTTCCTCTGGAAAAGTCCCAAGACCCTGGCTGTGCCCGGGGCAGGCAGCGTCCCGGGCATGAGTGGAAGGGTACTTGCTATGGAAACTGCATCTCCTGGGCCTCCAACTTGCTGGCTTCCAGCAGGGCGACTGTGTGGGGCTACACTGATTTGTGTTCACACAGGGAGGAGATAAAGGACAGGAGAAAGCCTGCTATCCTGTCCTTTGTTCAAAGTGCTTCAATTAGAAAAGTGTGCGATGCATTCATCACGCCACTGATTGGTTTTTGGGGGGGGGGTCGGGGGGCAGGAGGGTACTGGGGATTGAACCCAGAGGCACTTAACTGCCGACCCACATCCTCAGCCCTTTTTAGTTTTTATTCTGTGACGGTCTTGCGAAGGGGCCTAGGGGCTCATCAAGCTGCCGAGGCTGGCCATGAGCTTGGGCCTCCTGCCTCAGCCTCCCAAGCCGTTGGGACTACAGGTGTGGACACTGCACCTGGCTTGACTGGCGCTTAACTGGAGCCAACAGCAGTCCCTTGGGACATGGACGAGGACTTGTGAAGAGCACCCTCCTTCACTCCTGGGTCCCTCGCACATGAAAGTGGCTCCGGCAGCAGCTCTGCTCTGCTGAGGGCTTAGAGGATGGCGACCGTCTTCACGGTACTTCCTCCTCGCCTCCGCCCGGGAGGCACAGCAAGACCAGGCAGGAACCAGGCTGCCAACATCCCAGCCAGCAGGCTCTGAACCCTGTTCTGCCCCCGACTGCCACGGCCCGGGTCTCAGATGCAACTGTGCACGTTAGTGCAGGGCCTCGGGTGAGCACGAACGAGGGGAGGCACCGAGTGACTGGCCAAGCCGGGAGGAGATGTGGATGGTACAGCACGGTCGTCAGCACCATCCCGTTTCCAAGGCAGTGTGGCTTTAATTCTCCCAAGTCCTTGGAGAGAGGTCTGGGTATGGCTCTCTCCCCGCCTCCCCTTGGGTACCCCTGGCTCAAGTGGTCACTCCTCACTCCAGGTGGCTGCTGGCCTCCTAGGTTCCTGCCTCCAGTGGAGGTACCAGCCCATCGGGGTACCTCCTAAGAGTCCTTCACACACCAGTGACAGGGATGGAGAAGTGGGGGAAAAATGGCCACGGGAGGAGCAGCAACGGACAAGGTAGCTCCTCATGGGATCTTCTCTACTACTGAGGGGCCTTAGCAAGCCGGGTGTGGTGGTGCACGCCTGTCATCCCAGCAGCTCGGGAGGCTGAGGCAGGAGGATCACGAGTTCAAAGCCAGCCTCAGTAACTTAGTGAGGCTCTCAGCAATTAAGTGAGACCCCGTCTCTAAATATAAAAAGGGCTGGGGATGGGGCTCAGCAGTCCAGTGCTTCTGTTCAGACCCTGCTACCAAAAAAAAAAAAAAGGCTTGGCCTTGACAGTTTTCCCGTTTCTCCTTTTTTTGGTACACGGTGCTGGGGATGGAACCCAGGGCCCTGCACAGGCTAGGCAGTCACTGCCACTCAGCCACATTCCCAGCCCTTCTGCCTTCTAGAGGGGTCACAAGGCCTGTCAGTAAGATGACCGCTAGGACCGTGTTCACAGCTCCTTACCCAAGGGGACTTCAGGGAGGTGAGCTGGGCCTGTCACACAGAACCCACAGACAGGGTCTCGTGCATCAATCCCCAAGTTCTCACTTCTTCCAGGGGGTCACCAGAAGTCACTAGGTGGCCCCCCCCCCAAACAATACCTGGGATGGAACCTGGGATGCTCCACCACTGAGCTCCATCCCAGCCTTTTTATTGTGAGACAGGGTCTTGCTAAGGGGCTGGGAGTCCAGGCGTGGCCCACAGCACCTGGCTTTATTTTTTATTCCATTGTAGCAGAGTTCTAGAGCTTCACTATGTTGTATTTCCAGCGGAAATTAGTTTTGGTGGAAAGACAGGAAGGAATGAAGGTTTTTTTTTTTAAAAAAAAGGACTTCAGATTAGCTCAGCTTCACTTAGGGACCAATGTGTGCTTTGGTGACATTTTGAAAGGTCGCTTATAGAAGAGAAGCAATTGTAAGAAGAGGTGAGCTTATTCCAGAGAGAGATGCCCAAGGCGGCACCAACAGACATTCTCCACTCTGAGAGCCTGGCCTGCTGGAGGCCACTTGGGTCACCGTCTTCTTACTTCAAGCCAGGCAGTCCTGTCCTCCACCCCCCTGGGGGACGGCTCCCTGCCAGGGGGAAGAGAGCCCACCTCCATGGAGTGGTGTGGGCAGGGAGGTGGGCAGGTGTGCTTGGTGGTCAGGAGGGCCCACCATGGAGCCACCAGGGGCCCCAGGATGCCCCTGCAGAGGGGGTGGGGCAGGGGCACTCTGCAAGGGCACCTGGAGCAGGCCCCGCCCACCTGCTTCCCTGAACACTTGGAAGTTTCGTGCTACAAAGCAGAGGCCCAACTTGAAGCCGGGCACGTGGAGGAAACAAGAGGGAGAGTCTGCTGGAGGCTCGCGGGCAGCCGTCACCCGTGTATCAAGGCGGCACCTCATCCTACGTGCACTGCTTGGGAGGAGAGTCCGGCTGCCTCTGGTGTGGACAGGCCCGTTCCTGCTCTTGTTTACAACATCACGAATTCCTGGGGCAGCCTCTGCATCCCCCCAGCATCAGGAACCAGCAAACCTACCCGAGTGGAAGGGGAACTGCTGCTTGGCTTCTCCCGTGTGGGCGTCCCAGATGATGGTTGTCTGTGCTCCGCAAACAAAGAAAAGAGTCAGTGACCAGCCTCCTCCCAACCATTTCTCTAGGAAAAGGGACCGGGTGAGAAAGCATAACCAGCCATGGTCCCTCTAAATCAGCAGTGTCCGATAGAGAAGGCGAGTTGCAAGGTTATCGTGACTCACCAGTAACATTACCAAAAGAAATTAGTGAAATGTTTTAATATGTGATCAGGAAAAAAAAAAAACACTAATGAGATATCCAGCATTCTGTTTTCCCATCCTAAGCCTGACACTGTGGGTGTTTTACACAACATCTTTGTATGTGGTGCTGAGGATTGAACCCGGGATGCACGCATGCCAGGCGAGCGCGCTACCGCTTGAGCCACATCCCCAGCCCAGCAATTTTCAACTTAATTTGAAAATTTAAAGACTTAGCTTTGAGAACTAGTTGTATCTTGTGTGCACTGTAAAGGGAAATCTCAGAACACTCAGTTTCTTTTTATTTTATTTCATTGGCACCAGGGATTGAACCCAGAGGTCTGAGCCACAATCCCCAGCCCTTTTTAATATTTTATGTAGAGACAGTGAGGCCCTGAGTAACCCAGTGAGATCCTAAGTTGCTGAGGCTGGCTTTAAACTCGCGTTCCTCCTGAGCCCCTAGACTGTAGGTGTGTGCCAGCGCGCCCGGCAACAGTAAGCTTCTTTATAACTTGTACTCCTTGGTTTGGGGTCAGCTTGACCAACTTGTGTGTGTGTGTACCTTTTTTTGTACTGAGAAGTGAACCGAGGGGCACTTAACCACTGCACCATACACCCCGCCCCCCTTTTTTATTTTGAGGCAGGTTCATCTTGCCGAGGCTGGCTTCAAATTTAAAATCCTCCTGTCTTGGCAGACCAAGCAGCTGGGATCATGAGCGTGTCCCACTGTGTTAATATTTGTGTATTTGTCTGTGTGTTGTGGTATAATTCCCTTTGATTTATCCATGTACAATCAAATCTGGCACTGCACAGAATATATAAACTCTTTCATCATTCTAGGATACAGTTTCACATGAGATATCATAACTGGATTGTTAATACTTACGTTTAATATATATTGGACAAAAGAAAACATCACCTACACAAGGATTTTTAAGTAAAAAAACATCGTAAGTTTTTCAAAATTTCTGAAATATAATTTAACTACTTTCTGTTAAGCACAAACTGAAGATCATTAATACCAGTAATACCACCCCCCTCGGTGGGTTTTATTGCCAAGAGCACCGATATCCTTATTCCTGCCACGGTTAACTAGGTCATCATGACAGATTACGGACCCAAAGACTAAACTAATTCCAACTATGCATTTCCAATGACTGTGTAGTTCATCACAAATATTTGGAATTCTAAGAAAGTCAAAGGGCAGTAGTTACTGGTGATCCAGGGCCTGGGTTCCCATGTCCCCTAGACCCCACAGCAGCTGTGCATACCTAGGATAATTCATGAACCTCTCTGGCCAGCTCCTGCTCTGTACAAGGGGGAGGACAGCACTAGTGTCTGCCTCCTATCTCGGGAGCCCTGGGTGGGCTAACACATGTAGTGTAACACGTCAGATAAATGGTTGTCATTTCCATGAATTACTTTAATAATCTGGCCAGCAATTCCCAGTGGAACCAAGCGTTCTGTGTGCAAATCACTTGACCACCTCTAACAAATGGGTGTGGTTGTGTACCCATAAAACTATTTATAGAACAGCCACAGGGCCCGATTGGGGTGTTGACTGCAGTTTGCCCAGCCCAGATACCATGTCTCCAAGAATGTGGTCATGTGTGGAGGTCGACTATTATATTGGCTACAGGTTCCTATGATGGCTTTGCAAGACTATGGATGGAAGATGCTAAGTCCTGCGTCTGGTATTTTATATGCAGTTTTAGAACTGGAATGAACACAGAGTAACATAGCAAAGCTTCCAAATTATCCTGCAATCATTACAGAAATCCAAGCCTGTGGGAGACCAAATGGCTACAGAATTCAAGAAAGGCCTCTACGCGTGTGTAAAACACCAGTGGATAGATTCCCCACCCACCCAACGCCCGTTTTTGGTATTTCTTTTCCAAAGCCATGATTTATACAATGCATCAGACTTTGGCAGCCAGGAAGCCTGTGTCCTATGCTCTTTTCCCTCAGAGATGGCTCCTAGGCACCTGAATCTAATGCCATCACCTCCCCGTCACAGTGCTGCCTCAGGGACACAGTACTGAATTCCAAACTGGCTCCAGGAGCCATGGGGGGGTCCCCCCACACGCTCGTGCTGGGTCTCGGGTTACCCTGTCGATCACTGGACGGCCCAGAGGGGAAAAGCTCTTAGCCAAAGGCCCCGGGAGCAGACGTGTTAGGAATTAACAGTCAGATCAAACCCACAAAAACAATCGGCACCTCTAAGTCCTTCAATAAGCCCAAGAACTCAAAAGCCACAAGATTAAAAATGAGTGTGCATCGTTGCTGGGTGCGGTGGCGCATGCCGATAATTCCAGTGGCTCAGGAGGCTGAGGCAGGAGGATCTCAAGTTCAAACCAGCCTCAGCAAAAGTGAGGTGCTGAGCAACTCAGTGGGACCCTGTCTCTAAACACAAAATAGGGCCGGAGATGGGGCTCGGTGGGCAAGTCCTCAAGTTCAATTCCTGGTACCAAAGAGAGCAAGTCTGCATTTCCAGGTGGAAGGGATGGAGGGCTTGGGGTTGGTACTCACTTTGTCCACACCAGCACTCAGAATATAGTTCCCCTTTTTGTTCCACTTCAAGGCAAAGATGGGGCCTTTGTGCTGCCCTAAGGTGCTGGCCAGGTTACCTGTCGGGTAGGAAAGACGAACACGATGACGTAAGGTCCCCATGGTCACACCGGGAAGCACCTTCCGCTGGCCCTGTCGCGAGGGACGCAGGACTCACCATCTTCCGTCCATATTCTTGCAAAGCCGTCATAGGAACCTGTAGCCAATAGTGTCCCATCGCTCTGGGGGCAGAAAGAGATCCACAAGAACACTTGGCATCTCCCCAGGGGACGTCCCCGGGCCCCTAGGCCTGCCTTCCCACCACAGGGCTCCTGGCCCACCCAGCTCGCTGCTGGCCCCACGCAGCCTCTTCACCAGCTCTGGGAAGGGAGGACCCTAGGCTAGCACCCAGGGGACCCCCAAGAGACTGCCCGCCTGTGTGCACAGGCTGCCCCGCGGCTGGCGGACGATGCTTACGTTCCAGTCCAGCGAGGTCACATCCTTGTTGCTTGGGACGTCGTGTCCCCCTTCCCGAATACAGTGCCTCAGCACCAACTGTGTGGAGCCCCCGTTGCTGTTCTCATTGAGGTTCCATATCCTGGCCGTCGAGTCTCCGGATCTGCAGGACAAAACCAAAACACAGGAGTGTTGGGCCCGTGGCTGGACGGGAGGGAGGCTCACGGGACCCACTCTCTGGCCGGGTCAGCCACACACGGCAGGTGGTCTTCTGCGTGCAGTTCTTCGTACCCCTCTCGGCTTCCCTCCTCACCATCTCTGCATGCACTGGTTTTAGATGTCTTTGTACGGCTTCCCACCCCACAGGTAAAAAGGGTCTGGCATGATGGCTACTCCACAGAACAAGACCCACACAGAGGCGGGGCCCAGAGAGGCCCATTGCTTGGTCTGCACACAGCAGGAAGATGTTCCAACCCTAAGGCAGGACACTGGAGATGAGCAATGACCTGGGACCTCTGTCCCGGAGCACCCTCATCCTGAAAGCCTTACCCAGAAGCTAGGAGATCGCTGACCGGATTCCAGGCACAAATGAACACCTCAGACTCATGGCCCCGAAGGACTGTGGCTTTGTTGGGTGGAATTTCAACATCCCCATCTATTTCCATTGGTTTCGAATGGTTATCTGCCAAGAAGCACAGAAAGACACGCGGCTTAGCAAGATACAAAAGAGGTGTGTTCTCAGAAACACTTTGCTTTTACATATTAAGGCAGTACCAATCTGAGGATTATCACTAACTTGTGGCTTTTACATGGCTTAAAAAGTATTTCACGTTTCTTTCTAGTTTGATGGTGCTGTGGTTCATGTGCTAGAAGCTTAGTGCCCAGGTGGGGAGATAAGCAATGGAGGAAACTCTAAGCACGCACCTCTGTCCGGCCATGTGATCTCTCCCCCTCACATGTGCATCCCACCACACCATCCACCGTGATGTGTTGGCACCACATTGTTTGGACAGTTAGCTTCTAATACTATGAGCTGAATACATGTCTTTTCTTCAATAAAGCATTCAGCCTCAGGTATTTTGTAATAGCAACAGAAAACAGTCTTCAAATTTGAACAAAGGATAAAGACAGCTATTTATAACTGAAGCCCTCAACCATGGCCCATGGGCCAAATCTAAGCCACTGCCACCAATTTTTATAAACAAAGTGTGACCAGAACAATCACATTCATGTTTGTGCACTGCCTGTGGCTACCCTTTCAAGCTGAATTCCCCTAAGAATTTACATGTTTAGGTCCTAACCTACAGTACCTTATGAGGTGATTATATTTATACATAGGGACTTCAAAAAGATGGTTACAAGACAACAACAGAGCAGTGTGATCATCAACCAACCAGCAATAGTTACAGCTGGCTGTACAATGGGGTCAAGAACTGAGCACCTTTTTGTAAAGGTATTTGGAAAACCCCAGAAATAAGAGGATTCCTTTCCTCTTCAGTGTTAGGTTAAACTAAGAGTGTACTGCTTCTATTTCAACATGTAAAAAGAAGAGAATGCCCGGCCTGCGCAGACCGAGACCCCTCATACAAAGTTCTCAAGTCCTGCTGGAGCAACACAGCGCTGTTAAGCGCCGACACTTCTTTTATGCTTCAGCAGACAAGGAAAACGTTTTCCACCTTTGGAGAGCATTTCCCCAGTCCCCACTCTTGATGGCAACAGGAGCGCTGGCGGCCTCGGCAGCCATGCAAGGCGGGGGGACTTGAAGCTCCCGGGAGGCGCGGAAGCCCGGCTTTGCACTTGGGAAAACACGCCCTTGGAAAGCCCCCACCTCAGCAGCCTGGTGTGGGGATTGTGGGTGAGGTGTGGGGTCTGGGAAGTGGACCGAGGTGGCGATGTTGTGGAATTCCAATCTGCACAATGAGCCAGACCCAGAGCGGCCAGCCAGGATGACTATGTGCAGACCTGGCCTATACAGAGCACAGAGCGCCTGCTCCTGGGCCCACAGTGGGCAGCCAGCCTCCAGAGGTGCAGGCCAGGGGTGGCAGACCAACCAGTCAGCAGCACACCTTGGGGCAGGTGGTCAGCAGAGCATCTTGTAGCTGGACACTGTCTCCACACACCAGGCTCTCACCATGGGTCCCAGGACAGGGGCCTGCCTCCTCTCTGGCCTAGTTTTAAATAACTTCAGACGCAGTGGTCAGTCATCTTGATGGTGATAATAAGCCAGGCTAATGCTGCTGCTAAAAGTCCCCGAGAGGCCCATTTGCTGAAGGCTTGTGGCACTATGGGAGGCGGGGGACAACCAGACTTGTGGTACCAAAGTTAGGTCACTGGAGATGTCACCCTGAAAGAACTGGCGGGCCCCCCCTGTCCCTGTTCCTCTGCCTCCTGGCTGGCGATATAAGTGGTTTGCTTTGCCACATGCTCCTGCCCTGGCCAGAGGCCTAAAGCAACGGAGCTGCCCGATCTTGAACTGGAACCACCAGCACTGTGAGCCAAAATAAACCCTTCCACTTTATGAGCTGCTCACCACAGGTATTTCATTATAGTAACAGAGCCCCGCAAGAGAACCGTGTCAGAAAGTGGCCGTTTCTCTCTCAAACTGCAGGACAGAGAATTTTGGGGGTCAGAGTCAAGTCTAACTTCAGATCGGCCCACAGTGTCCACTGCAGGGGTGGAGTGGAGGGGCTGCCTTACTGCGAGACAAGAGCTGGCTGTGGATGCCAGGGAGGGCACGGGACTCGGGGGACAGACAGACATACCCATGCCTTCCAGGCTTGGGAATAACACGGATACCACTTTATAGTTTCTAAAGATTTAAAAGAAACGGGTGCAGTTTAAACACTTGAAAAATTTCTTCCTTGGAAAACGATGATTTCCCAAAGTTTACTAACTATAAATGCTTTTCGGTGACATAAGATGACAAAAACAACTACATCTGTGGTTCCTGCTCCTGAAAACTTGAGGGTCCTCCCCCACTGCAGTGACAGCGACTCTTCTGTACAAGCCAGATATTTTCTCATTTGTCTCTGTTCCGCAATTTGGGGCCTTATGAACAGTGATCATGTAGGATGTGACTGGGGGGTCTTTATCTTGTGTTGGGCGATGGCCTTTGTGCCACCTGACTGTAACCTGTGGATGGTAAATAGCCACAGGGCATGGCCATGGGTTGAAGCCTCAGAGGCCATTAGGCAGCTCTCTGCTGCAATGGGACTATGGGATCAGACGCCAGTGTCACATTCTCCTTCACCCTCCAGCTGCATGAAGGAAACCGGTTTCTAACTAAGGAAGCACACACACACTACACACATACACAGGCACACGCTCAGCCACACCACATATGCACCTATACACACAAACATGCACATGCATGTGAACTCAGACCCCCAAGCAGAGCCTCTGGAGTTTACAACATCTCTGGTTTATCTGCTCAACATTCCTGAGCAATTGCCTAACACGACTAACCTCAAGGGGCAGACCCAATAAGATGACTCCCCACGCCTGGGCGGGGTGCCCGAGAAGTCACGGTGGGCTCAACTCTCATCCCACTGTTTGGCCTAAAGCCTGCACAGTGCGAGGCTCGAGCTGGACCAAAGGCCTCCGGGAACCAGCACCTTTGCTCTTGTTGGACGGGACTCATACTGGACGTGGCCTGGATAGGCTTGGGTTCTCAGAAGAGCAAGATCCCCTACAACTGAGGATCCTGCCGCCAAGATGAATCTGGATGAGAAAGGCGCAGGCCGACCTCCCAAGGCCCCGCGAGGCGGTCCTGGCGCAGGGGGCCCCACGTGCTGGGAGCCCGCTGCCCCACACTTACTTATGGCGTGCGCGCCGCCGTTCTCCTCCCCGTTCACCGTGGCCTCTCCGTTCTTTGGTGGGTTTTGCTGGGAAACGGCTGCGGGGGCTGGGGTGGCTGCGGTGGTGGTGGCGGTGGCTGCAGCCGTGGCCGTGGCCGTGGCGGCGGCTGCAGCGGCTGCAGCGGCGGCGTTGGCCTGCTGCTGCTGCGCGAGCTTCTCCCGGAACGCCTGCTGCCGCGTCTGCACCACGTCGGGCATCACGGCGTCGATCAGGGACAGGGACTCTATGGGGCGGCCGTCGAACACCGTGCCATCCTGCGGAAGCAAGCTGGTCAGCTCCCGCGCAGGAGGACGCAGGGTCCGGGGCGCAGCGGGCACCCGCGGGCGCGGGCTGCAGGGACTCTGTGCAGGGGCGGCCCGTCCTGGAGACCCAGCTGCAGTGCTCATCCCGAGTGGCAGCAGTGACATCCGTAAGCAGCGAGCCACATCTGGGCATTAAGGACACTGCCCAGAACCACTTGATCCCGTGACATTTTGCATCCTGGGGGACATTTCTCCACGTCTGGAGCCACCAGGTGAAGGGAGGGGGTGGGGTGGAGAGGTGTCGCACTGCCCTCGGGTGGGTGGAGGCAGGAACGCAGCCCCACGTCCTCTATAGCACACAGAGGGTTTTCCCAAGAGACCCCGGCCCCCAGCGCAGAATCTTGAGGCTGAGAATCCACCCCCGTGCTAAGGGCTGCTGGAAAGTCTGTGAATAACCAGCCACTTACGTGGGAGGGGGAGCTCTTTGGTAGCATTAAGCACAATTTAGAAATGAGTACTGCCATTCAGCATTTGATTACCGGTGCATTTGTCCACTTGATTTAATAAAAGAAGCACTTGGGGCTATTTGGGATGACTTTCTGGGTTCAAAGGACAGCCACGATGGAGCCATGATATAACCCACCACAAAAATGGCTTGGTTCTGAGTCACATTTTTTTCGATCGCTGTTTGATTCTCTGGTTTGTATCAACCATGAAAAATTTCTAAACACACTTCAAAATATGGGAGGAAGTTCATTCGGATATTTGAGTTGCATGAAATGCAACATGCCTCCACGCTGTGTCTGCCGAGTGCTGAACTTGAATGACCTCAGAAATGAGGAGGAATTGAGGCCTATCAGCCCACCGGATTTCTGATGACGACGCACTATTTGAAATCACAGAAACTACAGGAAACCATGTACACCGCCTCCCCAGCCCCCTGCCCCCTGGACTGTAGCCGTGGAAGCAATGGCCGAGGCCGAGCGGTCCTGATGCTCCCAGGTGACCTTCCTCCTTCATGCAGTCCCACCCCAAATGGCCGGCCAAGGTGCCAGATGATCACTGCCCGCAGTCATGAAAAACAGCTCCTCATCTACATTCTAAAGCACAGTGTCGCATTTTCTTAAATGACTGGAAACTGCTGCCAAGTGAGATCTTTCATCGACCTCTAGACACCCTGGCGTTGGGTGGCTGAGACACCACGGAGGGATTTTGGCCTTGAGAGCCACAGAAACGGGCAGGCAGAGGAAAATCAGATTGTACATCCCCCGATCTGAGAGCTCATGGGGGACCAGGGGGTCACGTGCTCATCTCCCCAGGATGGCTGGTTCTACAGACACAGACCAGGTGACCAGGTGGGGCCCGAAAGAGTCAGGCAGACCACTCCCATGCATGCAATGTTAAGGAAAGGAGGGGGACACTACCAAGGAAGGAGGAGCAAGAGACAGGCAGACTGGGAGGTTTCCAAGACACAGGCTGGTGGAAAATGGCCGACGAATTCATGAGACAGAAAAGAAGATACATTATTTTTGAAATAAAGTTGAATAAAATGCTCTGAATAAGAAAGGCATAAGGGTCAGACTAGTGTCAGAGAAAACGGGAGGGAGGGAGCCCTGGAAGGCTGGGTGTGCTGGGCAGGACAGAGCAGGGTAGGCTGTGGCCAGATCTCTGAGAAGGGTGGAGTTCAGTAAGGGTGGGATCCAGGTGAAGATGGCCAGAGGTTTCCACAGATGTCAGGAAGCCAAGAGAATCTTCTCTAGAGAATGTCGAGTACAGAGGCGGGCGCGGAAGCCCCTTAGAACCTGAACGACCACTCCTCCAATGTGCTCTAAAACTGGCACCAACTATCTCAATCTGAAAGGCTCCAGGGGACACAAGCGAATTGGTAGGATTCAGTTCACTGCTCCATCCTCAGCCTCCGAGTATGATCATAAAAATCATCCCGACACCCTCTCCCTGGAGGATCACCCTCTCTCCTCCTGACGCTCCTTCCGGTCATGCCTGCGATTCTGCATATTCACATGGAAAACACAGATCCCCCTAAAAGGGGCAGCGAGGGCTGCCTTAGCCCACCCCGAGACGGCCCAGGAAGCCCGGACTCCGTCCTGCATCCTGCTCATGCCCATCTAGATGCAGGGCTCTGCGGGCCAGCGGTGGGGCAGGCCCCGGGGTGTGCCTACCTCGTTGATGCTGATCTCGGCCTCCACATACTGCAGTCCCTTCTGCAGGATGGAGATGAGGGCAGCCGGCGGCACCAGGGTCCCGTTGATGTTGGACTGGCTGATGTGGCTCTCGATCCCGAACGTGAAGGCCGAGTGGGAAAAACCTGCCGAGGAGGAAGCCAAGCGGGTGGAGGTGAGAGGAGTGGGAGGGAGGGAGGGAGGGAGGGAGAGGTGCAGCCTCCGAGATGGGCATGACGCCTCACCTGCTGGGAGGGGGGAACATGAGGCCAAGGCCACCCCGCGTACGGGTGGGCGCGAGGTGGGAAATGCCCTCAGCAGTACAGCCTTCCCAGCCCACAGACGTGCCTTGACTAACGTGGGGCGACGCCCCGATTAACCCCTGGGAAGCTGGAAATGCACAGAGCAGCCCGGACCCGCTGGCACCAGAGCTTCGCCTGGCCAACCGAAAGGGCGTTCAGAACCTTCATCACCCGGCGGCTGGGCAGGACCATTAGGACAAAGCCTGCTCTACAACCAAGCGCTGAAGTCTCTCCCGGACCTGCACAGATGGTGCTGCAGTTTAGGCTGGGTGTCCTCCAAGGCCCCTGCGTTGAAGGCTTCATCCCTGCCCAGGGTGCTAACAGGTGGTAGTGGAACCTTTAACAGGTAGGGCCTCCTGGGAGGAAGTTGGCTTGCTGGGGGTGAGGCCTTGGAGGGGATATTGGGACCCCAGCCCTCTCCCGTCTGTCTCCTGGCTGCGGTGAGGTGAATGGTTCCTTCCTCCCTAGGCTCCCACCATAGGTCCAGAGGCACCAGGGCCAAGCAGCCATGGACCAAAAGCCTGAATCCATGAGTCAAAGCAAACCTTTCCTCCTTCTAAGCCAATTATCTCAGGCATTTTGTCACAGTAATGGGAAGCTAACACTGATGGGCATCTTGTACATTATGGGATCTAAAGACACAAAGCACAGTATCCAAGAAATGCTGACAATACAGCATACTGTGCGGAAATGGGCTTTCATCTCATGACCATGTGGGTGACAGGGAGCTACAGCTCTGCGGCTGCTATCTAGAGAGGGTGTGTGCCCTTCTATAGCTTGCCTGGGGAAAGACCCAAATTCAAAATCTCAAGTAAGGTTTCCACTGAATTCCTATTGCCTTTGCACCACTGTGAAGCTGAAAAACCCTAAGTTGAAACATCTGTAAGTTGCTACCAACTATATTAAGAGGCAGAACACAGCACGGTTTGCCTGAGTGCCCTGGCTGCATGTCTCTGTTACAGAAATTCAACCTCAGGCTTCCACTGACTCCTGGTTTGAACTGCTCTTTGCCATAGCTCAGTGCCAATCTGTGCCCCAGCTGCAGGGCACATGAGCCGTCCCTCGGCCCAAGCAGAGGGCAGCCGGTGCCTGGCTCAGAACACTCACAGGCAGGCGGGGACAGAGAACCACACAAACACCCCAGGGAAAGAGGCGCTCAGGCCAGCGGGTATGGCATCCAGCGGTTCTCCGGAAGCCGGGGATTCTCCCTTTTCTATTTTTGTTTTATTGGCGCATTGCAATTACGCATAACCTGGGACTCGTCCATGTACTTAACGGTTTGATCCGTCTCATTCCCCAGCACCTCAAACATGCCAGGCACGTGCTCTACCGCCGAGCGACACCAGCCCTTTCCCGATTTCCTCTCCTCGTCTCCAAACGCCAGCTGCCAATAAACAAAATGCTTGAAAAATTCCAGACGTTTTCAGATAAGCTTTGGGTTGCATGATGGTACTTGAAAGACGATGTTAGAAAACACAAAGGAAAGGGCTCTGCAGGGGGGAGGGCATGTGAGCCTGGGGGACTGAGGGGTCAGGAGCCTTCCACAGCCCTTTCTCAGGGACAGAGGGGTGTCAATCTACCGACAGATGCCTGTGGCAGGTGTGCTCACTCCTGCTTTCTTTGTAAAGTGACCTCTGTGGTTAGGAGCCAGCATTCCTAATTCCCCTGTTAGGAAGTTCTGCTCACCATGACGGCATCACTGGCCTGCAGGCCACAGGCCTCCCCATGCCAGAGGAGGGCCTCTCAGCCTTGCTCGGCCCTGGCCTCTTTCAGTCAGCCTTGGTCCCCGTGCCCCACAAGCCTGGACCCCTCTGCCTCTCCCCCTCCACACCTAGGCTGCCGTTGCAATAACACATCTGCCCACTAGGGGGGAATGTTCCTCCACCACGGAGGCTGCTGTGTGTTCTTCCCTCTCTCCCATTCTCGCCTCAACCCACATCGCCTGGTTACACACAGAACCCAGAGCTTATATTTATCTAATAAAGTCATATGGTGGTTGCTATTCATTTCAAAGTCAGGTGCAGAGTCTTGCATCTCTCTTTACACCACCACCACTACCTCATTAGGTTGCTGTTCAGAATCCCTCCCCACTGCTGTTTAGATAGAGGCTGAGCCTCTAGGAAGGAGGCAGTAAGAACTAGATGAGGCCAGGAGTGGAGCCCGCAAGACTGAATCCCGGTGGTTTACAAGAGAAAGAATCCAGAGACAAGGGTGTGCTGCCGGTCTCCTGTGGCGAGGTGAGTGGGCCCTCCTCCCTAAGCTCCCACCGTAGGTCCCCGTCTCCTGCCTCCTGCCATGTGATGCTCCACACCAACAAGGCCACTGACAGAAGGAGCCCCTCGACCTTGGACCTCCATACCACAGTTAAAACCAAACTCTCAGGCTCAGAGGCCAAGCACTGGCCCAGCCTGCACAAGGCCCCGGGTTCCATCCCCCAGCACTGCTAAATAAGTAAATATTGCTTTTTTCTTTATAAAGTAACCTCCCTCAGGTATTTCATTATAGCAAAACAGACTAGTACATCGGAGGACATAACAAAAGTCCCTTTTCTCCACCTTCATTTCCTATGACCTCCCCACCCCAGGCCTTGCATAACCAGTGACTGTATTATCCCAAGTTTTGGTCATTCACGTTTCTGGAGAGGTAGAGACTACAAAAACTCCAATGGACAGAGGGAGTGGGCCACGGTGGATTCTCGGCTCGACGCCCTGCTGCATGTTCAGGTGGAGGTGGCAGCTCTCTCCGAAGACTTCATGATTCTCGTGGTCACAGGAGCCATCGCCCTGGCTGTCTTCCCTTCTGTGTCCTGACTAGCTGACGGGACTGAGCACTGCAGGTCACAGGCCCTTTCTCCTCCTCCTGGTTTCACAAAAAGGCCCAGGGAAGGACTGGGCACACACGGGCCCCCGACAGGGCTGGCTCTCACGCTGCCCCTGCTCTATAACCTACAGGAAGCCAGGGGACCTCCTGCAGCCACTCTCTGCTGTACTTACCTGGGTACAGATCCGCTTCCCCAGAGCTTTTGCCCCCAAAGGATTTTTTCGGATCCATAAGCAATGGAAGGAACACTGCAGGGACAAACCCACGTCACTCAGCTTGTAGGAGTGGGGTCACAAGACAACACTGAGCCACCACAGACCAGCATGATCCGCTGCCTGCACCAGAAACCAGCATTAACTGCTATTTAGCAGGTGCCAAGGGGCTGGGTGAGGCCATCTTGGAAGACATGGCACCTCCAGATGCCTCTTCCAGGGCCAGCCTGTCCTCCACCGCCAGCACCCCACCCTCCCCAGACGGACTCCAAGGCTAATGAACACGTTTAAAGTGCCCTAGTGGAGACCTCTCCATCCGCACCCGTTAGCTCTCCCTCGGCAGTCGACACAGCTCTGCTGTCCAGTGAGTCATACGTAGAGAGTCCAAGATCAGAATGCAAGTGACAGCACCCTCGCGTGGGCCATGGTGGCAGGTCACAAGGGAGGAGAAGGAGGGCTTGGCAGCGTCGTGATGGAAGGTCGTGTGAGGGCCAGGGGCTGGCGACCCTGGTGCCAAGCTCTAGGCCAGCCTGAAGCCAGCAGGCTTGCCACTGACTTACAAGAGTGTCCCGTGAGCCCACTCGGGGGTTCCCGACACACCTTGGCCTTCATTCTTGGCTGTAGCGGAGGCTGCGTTCTGTGCACTGAAGGGTGCTCAGCAGCACCACCCTTGAGCTCTGCCCTCTAGATGCCAGTAGCATCCCTCCTCCCAGCCTGCCAATCAAACATGTCTCCAGACGTTGTCCAATCGACCCCGCCCTGGTAGAGAACCAGTGAGCTGGTTTTGATGCCCTCGAAAGGGGTGCCTCACGACCAGCAGCTCTACTCAACCCCCCTTCCTGCTCGATTCTGGACTGCGGCCAGGGAACACCAAGCCACCACCTATGTGGCCATTCCCCAGATAACCCGCAGTCCCGCCAGAGAACAGCTGGGTGAGCCAAAGTATCGCCAGGCAGAAAACCAAGGTACAACTGAGATGATCCAAGAAAGGCCTAAAACAAGGACCACATTTTAAAAAGGATGGCCAAGTCCTGTCTGTCTGGAACAGAAGGTCCTCCAGCCTCACAAGAGAAGAAACTTATGTGAATCTGTCTCACCTACCTGGGCAAGAAGAGTCGACTTAAAATACACCAAGAGCTTGTTTTGTTTCTTGCGATTGCCACACTGCTACAACACAGCCACGTCCACAAATGGCTTCCCAAACCGCTGGGAGTCAACACGGTGCACCATGACGCCCAAGCAATGCTGGCCCTTGGAAATCCTGCTTATTCAGCAGAGGCTTAACACTCAGGCAGCCGCGGGGGTGGGCTTTGCATCTCTGGCTCTAACCAACGCCGAGGGCACCCGTGTGCGGCATTAAGAGCAGAGTTCTCATCAAGCGGTTAGCAGATTTACCTACTTGGAATACTCAGACTCAAAACCAATGGGCACAGGAGGTTTATTTCTCAACAGTCCAGGTGAAAGGTTGGCAAACTGAGGCCCATAGGGACTCTGGCCCACTACTTGTGTTTTTAAATAAAGCTTTATTGGAACAAAGCCTCGTTCATGAGTTGCTAAATTGCCTATGGCCGATCTGAACCTTCCTTGTGTCTGTTGCAACTCTTCAGTCTAGTGCAGCCCACAAAGCTCAAGGGAAGCTGCTGGCCATCCTACCGTGCACACAGCAGCCCCCACCCCATGACCAAGAAGGATCTGGCCCCCAGTTTGAATAGTGCCAAGGTTAAGAAATCCCGTTTTCAGATCCCTATTCCCCGCCTGCCTAGTGTCCCTTCCTGATGGCAGCCTCTCTTGCCCTTCAACAGGAGTGGTCGCTGTCTTGTCCGAGCTCCATCAGCACGACTCCCTAGCCTTCTGTTGGCACGGTCACGTGGGGCGTTCCACCCATTCAGGAGCATCTGAGGGCAGGGAGCCCGTTCACTGTCTGGGGCACACAGTACCCCACCTCCAGCTGCAGCCGCTGGTGCTCAAGGTGCTGAACTTGAGGGACAGCTGAGAGAAACCAGCGCATCTGGTGTCAATGAACGGCAGTAAGAAAGAATCAAACCGCGTCTTCACCATTTCCAAACAGAAGACTTTAAAGGAGAAGGTCAAGAATTACAGATTTTGGCACAACAGAAAGGACAGTGAATTCTGAAACGAGCCACCTCCTGAGACAGGTGAGCAACTCTGGTCTGGCCCTGGGATTCACAGATACCCAACAGGCACTGGCTGACCCTTGTCCAACCCAGGCTGTCCAAGGGAATGGAGGAGGACAAAGGCATCATCAAGAAACCCAAGTGGTGGACGGTCCTTTTGTTTCCACAGAAACTAACATCCCTATTCACAGCACTGCGCGCTCCAAGGCCGACATTTCCTGGTCGAGGTTTCTCCTGTGCAACTGCAGCTGCCTGAAAGCCACCGGCTCCCTGCCAGGTGAGTCGAGGTGGTGGGGGGAGGAGGGTGCTGATAAAATCAAGAAGGGGGAGAGGCCAAGGGCGACCTCGCAGGAGCAGTGCAGACCAATCCCGGAGCACTCTCTCCCCGACTTAGCAACAGTCAACAGAAAGAGTGAGCGCTGGGTGTCGCCTCCTGCTCTCTGGGGCTCGCTTGCACCCGGTTCACTTCTCTTTCAACAGTGATGGACGAGTTTCCCCAGAGAATCACATTTTCTGCCCAACAAGCAATTCCGAACCTACGTAAACTTGTTTTATCTGTGGTGAAAGGCACACAAATATGCTGAGAATTCTTTTTGCTTTTGCCGTGGAAATCACAGAACGTGTCCACATCACCTTTACAACCACGACATGAATGTTTCAAAAAAGAATCCTACAAAACCCAGTGTGACGCCCATCCCAATTCTCCGGGAACAGAAGCAGGGAGAAATGTTCTTAAGGGCTGCAGATGGTTCTAGATGACCTGCCCACCGTAACGTGGAATTTAGCATAAAATGGAACTGCCTTGGCTGGCGGCCCCAAGAACATGCCAGAAGGATCTCGTTAGAATCGGGTTCCGCTTGTAACATCTGGCCAGACCCCAAGGCTGGCGGTTAAGTACGGTGTGGGCTCAGACGACGGCACACCGTGTGGCCCTGCCAACATCATTTTAATATCCTCTCAACCCGGGAAACATGAGCCCCGCTCAGGTTATAAACTAAAGGTCTCAGCATCGGCCGTCGACCTCACTTCCCGGCTTCAGCTAGGGAACTCGAGACTCGGCCAGTTTATGATGAACAGCACCCTTAGAAGCCAACAGAAATTTAACAAAGTTGCCCCAAGGTGGAGGAACTAACTTACATTATTATACCATCAGCACAATCCCTGTTCTCACGCTGCGGAGCTTCAGGTCTCTCTTGTCCGTGTGGATGGATTCCTAGGAGCAATCCTCGTGGTCACAGAACACTGGATTTCTGGTTGCTTTTTAAATAAATCTGACACAGTATGAACGTGTTCATCTGTGGCTGATTGGTCTTGGTAGCCACCACGGAGAAGACACGGGACTCCCTCCATCTCCGAGTTGAGTTTTCAAAACCAAACTAAAGGCTTCTGAGGAGAGGTTCCAAGGTTTTGGATGGTGATAATCTCTGCTGCCAGCCTCATTTTCCAGAATCTTCTCCAATCTGTCACGTTTTCTTTCCTTTCCCTTCTCTTAACCTCTTTCCTGTCCTCTCTTCTTCTAGGACTTAGTGAACTCAGGGGTGCTTTGCCACTGAGCTACACCCCTTTCTGTTTTGAGAGGGGGGGGGTCTTGCTAAATTGCTTAGGTCTCACCAAGTTGCCATCCTCCTGCCTCAGTCTCCTGAGCTGTTGGGATGACAGGCAGGTGCCTCTGCATCCAGCTGTTGCACACGTTTAATATCACACTTATCTGCCTCTGTGACAGTCAACTCTTCAAATACCTGTGATCCTCCCTGGGCAGGGAGGAGAGGTAAGATTTCTAGCTCTGTCTTCATCCTAGCAGGGAGCGCAGCGCCTCCACTTAACAACTTACCAAGAGACATTTGCAGAACTGGAAATTGTGATTAGTGCTACATCCCTGAACACCAACAACTCTCAGCTGGGCACATGAGACACACCTGTATCCCAGCTACCAGGCAGGCTGAGGCAGGAGGATTTCAAGTTGGAGGCCTACCTTGGAAACTGTCAAAATAAAAAGGGCCGAGACTGCAGCTCAGTGGCAGACAGACCGCATGGCAGGCACTCGGTCCCAGGTACCATGACTAGTACCAAGGGGGAAACCCCAGAACCTCAGACTCCCTGGGGGTACTCAAAGTGATTTTAAGTAGCACAGGGACAAATGCTTAAAATTTTACTTCACGTGTGCTATACCGACAGATGGAACTAATGTACCAGTATCTACCAGTATGCTCTGGAGGAATGGTTCAAATTAAGGAAAAATATCAGAGAATAGTAATATGCAAACATGGCAAAAGTTCAGATGATCGGTGAAGAGCAGACAGGCTGGGAGACGTACGTTCAGACAGTTGGGAGGATAGAGGTTTTCTGAGCAGGAGGAAGTGGAGAATGTGAGCGCACACCCATTGGCTCACGGGAGGGCGAGTCTCAAGCAGAAGTGGCTCAATGACAGTCCACAGGACCAAGTCTGGCCGTGGCCTGTTTTTGTAAATAGTCTTATTGGGACACAGCTCTTGCCATGTGCTTCCATGATTTCAGGGGCTGTTTCTGCACCACCAAGACAGACGAATGCCGTTACCTGCAAGCAGCCAGGCGGAGGAAGACAGCAATCGCTCCTGTGTGAAACCCAAACAGCAGGACAGCAGGGGCCGGGGCTGGGGCAAGGGCAGGGGGGACGCAGGTCAAAGCATGCAAAGTTCCAATTCGACGAGAGAAATAACTCCCAGAGACCCAGGGAATAGCACGGTTGCCACGGCGAAGAACAATGAACTGTATTTTGAAAATTGCTCTTCACGTGACCAAAAAATGCCAAGTATGTGAAGCAATGCACAGTTAAATAGCTCCAAACAGCCGTTCTGCACTGCATACATGCTCCCAAAACACTGTGCTGTGCACTATCCACACATAGCTGTACACAAGTGTGGATCTGCAGATCCACACGGCCTGTGCTGCAGCCTAGCTTTATGACCTCTGGGCACTCGGACCTCAGGACCTTGGCCCTCCGCGGTGGATGCACAGCGCTGTCTTCTTTCTTGGGGCTGGCGGGAATAAATGGCGGCTTCTGTCAGGTACTGAGCATCATGCCTGGCTGTATGCAGCAAGTGCTCCGTAAGTGTGTGTTACTGGGACCACAGGGACAGAGGCAACACTGACAGAGGTAGTGGAGGAGGGGGCGAGGGAGCTGGGGATGGCGGTGTGGCAGACACCATGGAAGAGAAAGGCCCGAGCAGCCTTGGAGTTTCTATAGTAAGCAGCGCTGTGGGCTGCACGCTGGGTGCCCACCTTCCTTCCAACGCCAGCCTGGAAGTGAGGGCGTTAAGGAGCGGAGCCTCTGAGGGGTGATGAGGGCAGACCTCTGGGGTACAGAATCGGGCTGCGTGGAAGACAGACAGTAGGGTGGGATGGGATTAAGGAAAGCCTGAGAAAATGTCATCCAAAATGTCACTCTGGTGGTCAGTGGAGAGACTGGGGATGGACACAGAGGGGGAAGGTCAGGACAGACATTAGGGATGGACACTCACATCTGCGGGTCGGGGGAGCGGTTGGAGAAGGGCCCCCAGAGCAGCTCGCTGACCACAGACACGTGGGGGAAAGAAAAGGGCAGCACTTGGGGGACCGATGTTGATAAGAATGGCCACAAAGGCAGCAGCAAAGGGACGTGCAGAGGCTTCAGGGAAAGGGGACCAAGTGCAGGTGACGCGTTTGCTATTTGGTCTGCAAAGAGGAACACAGGGAATTTGGTAGGAAATAAAATATGTATCAGTGAGGGACAGTTTGAAGGTCACATTAGCATTTCAGAGCAGGCCGGTCTTCGAGGTGACCGTGAACTTTGAAGAAGGCAGTGCTTGGCCAGCGCCTTTTCATCTTATCGCAAACGGGAAACCTGAGCCAGTCAGACTCTCCCAGCTCACCCCCAGCTTCTAAAGCAGGAGGGACTCTTCAAGTCTTCCACGTCTGTACCAGGGCCGTGTTCATGGCTAGGGGAAACAGCTGGTTATGCGCTAAACCAACCGTAATTCATGAAACACTCCACTGGCCTTCATTCTGGTTGTTTCCCACCCTCTAACCAAATACCCAGCAATGACAAGTCTCAATCCACAAGATTCAGCTACTTTTACTTGGGGGGGAAAAAAAAATTCTTTTTACGAGCTTGGTGCAAACCAGGCTCTGTCTCCTGACACAGGTGAAAGAATTCATTAAGACAGACGAGGAGGGAGCAAAGACGGAAACCAATTAGAAGGGTCAACTTGGAAAAGACCAGCAGCACACTGGAACCAGGCAGCCGGGGGCTGACGAACATCTGAAAGGTACGAAGCACCAACTCTGCATTCTGCTCCCGAAGGTGGTTATAACCCAACCAAAAGACGGGTTGAGGGAAACGGTCCTCACCAATGAAGGGGAGTTTGTGCGTGACGCACAGCGATGCCAGCAGCTTTACCCCTGAGACACTGGCATCCAGTACAGGTTCCACGTAAGTTCTGGACCTGGGCTGCCATCAGGCCGGGGCTCCGTGATCTGGCAAAGATGGTCTTCTGCCAAGGGACACGAGACGGCTGCTGCTGGGGGTGTGTGAATTATTGAGGCCACCAGCCAGCAGGACGATGCTTTCTTGCACATTTGCTCTCCCAAGACCCCACCGCAAGGCACTGCCTACGCCCACGGGAGGCCACCAGAAGACACGGGAGCGGGTTGCTTTCCACACAGTGCAGGCTACCTTCGCCCTGCAGCTCCGTGGCCCTTCTCTTGGGGTCTTACTGATCATTTGATGAAATGAGTGTTTCCCTTTATTACTGATGTCTACAGCTAAGGCCACCAGGACTCTAAGAAAGGCCTGACCTTCCCAGTGTCCTCAGGAACCTTTAATGAAACAGGGACACACATTAGCAATGCAAATGAGCCGCTGCAGTCAAACAATATTTTTAGAGCCTCGCTGAACAATAAGCCCTGAGCTAGTGTTTGGAGGAGGAGAGCCGAGCCATTAAAATGGCTCCCCAGATCCATGGGAACCTGCCACCGTGGGAGACATTCACAGCCTAGGAAACCCCGGGCCCCGGGGGGGGGGGGGGGGGTAATTTGTCAGCTCCTAGGATTACGGTGGGCAAAGCCGCTTAATCACTTCTGGAGACGCAATTATTAGCAAATATTACGAGGAACACCCTCTTCTTGGTTTCCTCACCCACTCACCAGGAGCCCGGTGGGGGGAAAAAATTCAGATCGAAAGTCTGCAGCTTGCAATTATTTTATTACCTGCCAGGGAAGGCTGTTGGCAGACCCTCCCTCTCCTCAAGGGGAAGAACGCTCTGGAAAATTAATCAAGACAGGCACTGCGGTTCTCACTGGGGAAGCCAGCATCTCAGTGATGCTTCTGAGGGCAGTGCAGGGAGGCCCGGGGGAAGGCGAAGACATGAGAATTCCATCCATCCTCCTCCAACAAAAACCAGGTGTTTGTGGTCATCACAGTGGAGGGGAAAAGCCTGCTGTTGGCACCCAGCAGGCCAAGGCCCGGGATGTGGCTCCACAGTCTACAAAGACAAGAACAGTCCCCCAGGACAGAGAACAATCCGCCACAAACTCACTAGTGTTGAGGCTGAGAAACCTGATGGGAAAGGGAGGCTGAAAACCTCTTATAAGTGCTTCAGCTGGTGCCCTCACCCCTGGGACAAGACCCTCAAACCTGCCCACTTCTGTCAGGCTCCAGGCAAACCAGGAGCTGGCCATAAGGGCCACACGAGAACATTTTGAGAGTCACTGAAAAGAACATAGAAGGACAGCCCCATATCCCACCTATCCTCAAACCTGACCCCCAGCAGACACCAATGTGGCATCTGCACCATCCCGAGACACGTGAGGAATGTTGTGTAAATGGAACTGTGCACAGTGGGATCTCCTGACACCAGTCCTAGGAAGACTCATCCATCTTTCTGCCTGGGTCAATATAGCTCATCCCTTTTCATGGCTGAATAGTACTCCACGGCGTGGATGTGCCAGTTGGGTTTAATGTATCACCCACCAAAGGTCGTGGCAACCTTTGTGGTGAGTGCTATTACAAGTAATATCATTTTCTGTTCTATGTTTAAGATACTCATAATGTCAGACACAGATCGAGCTTACAAACAACACCTGTGCATACCACGCACTTAAAAGAGTTCCTGTTAAACCCTTAATGCTCCTGTGGCATTGAGGTGAAGCCTTTCTCTTCCTTTCTAGGCAAGAATGGTGGAACACTTGCCTAGAAAGGAAGAGAAAGGCACACATCCACTCTTAAAATGAACAGCCTGGTTCCAAATAATGTGAAGATGGTGACGTCAACGTGGGCGATAAAGATGCACCATGAATGGCCTCTTCGCTGTGAATCACGACAGAGCTGAACACACACTCCAGCCTCGGAGGGACTTACCAGATATCTAAGACAGGAACTCCACGATCGTGGTGGCAAATTCAGTATCCAAAACGTTTAAATGACAGCTGTTGGGGCGTGTGAGTGGGCAACCCCTCTGCACCGGGCAGAGCCTCAGTGAGACTCCATTTCTCACTGGTGTCTTTTCACTGGCGTTGTCACCAGAACCCTCGCGGGGTTTACTACTGGGCGTTCCTAGTGGTGTGCTGGAATCCAGCCTGATGTCCTGGCTGATCCAAACAGCTGGGCCGGCTGCAGCCACCCCAGGCCTTGCACATGCTAGGCAAGCCCTCTACACTAAGCCACACCCCCGGCCCTTTTTGTTTTGAGGCAGGGTCTCACTAGGTTGCAGAGGCTGGCCTCAAGCTTGCAGTCCTCCTGCCTCAGCCTCCTGAGCAGCTGGGATTACAGGAGGGCGCCATCACGCCTGGCCAGTTTTTCTTTCATGCGGAGAGTTCAACTGGTGGCTGCTGTGGCAGCTAGGACCCCGATTCAGAATCCAAAGAGGAAGTACCAGACATCATCAATATCCTACAAATACGTGTGCTGGATAAAAGTCCTTTTACCTACTTTTCAGGGCGCCTCTCCAGTCCCTTCTATAAACCTCCGTGTTTAGAAAGCGTCTTGCTTCTGCCCGAGATGGAAAAACCACCCAGTGGCTTCTGATGAGGCTAAGGACTCAGCAATCCCACTCCTGGGCACTTCCTCAAGGTAAACAAAAACCTCTGTCCACACAAAAACCTTACATGCAAACGTTTCTAGTGGCTTCACTTTGCAATCACCGATACCTAGAAAGAACTCAATGTCTCTCAACAGGGGATGGACAAGCAGACTGCCATACAGCCTTCAAAAGGGAATATTACTTAGCCATAAAGAATCCACACACGGCTGATGCATGCAACCGCACGAACAAGCCTCAAGGGCCCTGCACTGAAGGAAGTCGACTATGACTATGTACCCTGTGACTCCATGTCCGCAGAATTGCCTCAGAAGCAAAACCTGGTGGACAGAAAACAATGGTGGCTGCCAGGGGCTGGCGTGGATGACTCAGGAACCTGGGAAAATTTGGGCAGAGCGACAGAATCTGTCTTGGTTGGTCATGTGACCCATCTACGTTTTGCAAAAACCTACAGACCTATACTCCAAAAAAACGGTACATTGGGTACATGTCACTCATGGCTGAATTGTTCAGGAATTAAAAAGGGAGGAAGCCATTACCACCACCAAGGAGAGGTCAGGTCTGTCTTCCCCGGGGCCTTCAACCAAGAGTGGCCAGTCAGTTCAATATGCTACTGTGGAAAATCTGGCTCCAAACTCCCAGGCCTTGTCTCCTCTGCAGAACGACCTGCTCCCCACGACATCATCTTCCGTCCACTGAGCACAGAGCTGGCCCTGTGTGCAGGACACCGCAGAAGCCCTGGCTTTTCTTTTCCCCAGGAGCAGCAAACCCATTCATCTAGCTGTGCTCAGAGCCTTGGCAAACCCCTTGCTTACGTGAAAACTGTCCTGGTGTCCACTGAGCCGAGAAGGCAGGCGTGACGCTCTGCACACTCCTGTCACCTGGCTGTCACCATCCTCCAGACTGCACCTTGTCCTTGAAGGACTCCCTTCAGACCTGCCTCCCTCACCCCTGCATCTAGGTCACCTGCGTACCCTGCAAGCAACGCCTTCCCAGCTCAGTGAGCTGCTCTGCGGCTGGGCCCACACAGCTCCGATCACTGTTGGTGTTGGTGCAAGTTACCTTGTGTCAGGAACATGGGTCAGGAGAACACATTTCCTGGAGGATTTGGATGCTGGATTGACACCAGCCCATGCTCACGGACAGACACACACTCACAAGCCTTGCTCCCTGGCTTCTCTCTTCCCAGGACGGTCAAGCACAGCCTCTCTGCTGCTGGAGCTGCTCATTCAAAAGCTGCTCCTATTTCATCTGAAGGTCTCGCTTCTTAAGCTCGTTCCCCTTTCAGACTGCTGGGAGGGTGCTGCGGGGAGGTGTTGCAAACCAAGACATGGACTGAGCACTCCGGAGAGGCAAGGCCCTCTGGAAAGAGAGCAGCCTTCAGTATCCCGCTTCCTGGCTGGGAAGTGTGTGCTCCATGACATGGAATCCTCTCTTCCTTGCAGCCTAAATCATCCCAAATGACACCATGGGTATTTGGGGAATGGGAAGGAAAGAGAAGATGGAGGAGAAGGGTGGTGGACAGAAATGGCACCTGGTTCACCCTGCAGAGGAGCAGGACCTGAGCAAGTTCAGTGGCTCTGGAGGAGCCAAGGACCATTCACTGGGAGGCGAGACCGACTTTTAACGCGTTTGGTGGTATGGAAGGCGAGCGTGCGCTCAGGTGTCTGAGGGTGAGCGGATCAAGGAAATGGTTTTCCTCTCACAGGTGGGGGAGAAGGTGCTCTTCAAATTGGTGGAGGATCATTAACCATGGGCTTAACTAAACCTTAGAATTTGAGATAAAGAGAAAACCAACCCAATAATGTACACTTATACAACAGCCATTTCCTCTCCCCCTTCTTCCTTGTGGAGCATTTAAAAAAATTCCAGCACACACACAAGGATTCCATCCAAGCCAGCTCTCCTTAAACACGGGCCACACCTACTGGAAAGTCACTTGGATGTTGGTGAGTAACTAGGAAAAGAATTCAACAGACATTATACACAAGTGACACTTGGGAAATTCTGGACACACTGCTCTGTCCCAGTCTCGGTTCCCTAGCTGCCTGGTCACAGAAGCTTGATAAAAATAAATAAGAGAAGTGTAAATGAATACCACACGAGGAGGCCAGCCTTCCTGCGGGAGGGAGGGAGATCTGTTTACGGGAAGATGGCGAGAAGCGCTCATGCCCTGGACATGGGGCCAACCACCAGCACAGCTGCTGGCCCCAGGTAACAGAGACTCTCTCTCCTGCCTGACATTCACAAACTCAGCTTGTTGACACACTCCCTGTCCCTACCATCAATATGGCCTTGCACAGAGATATTTCAAGTACCACGAGGGAAGCAGGACCCGCTACGTGGGGCTGCTCACCTGCAGGCAGCTCAGGGGGTCTCCGAGTTCTGCGACAGGAGAACAGCTGTCCTCCGGGTGGACAACTCCTGCAAGTTCTGAGGTTCGAGTGTGACCTCCCTGGTCCCACAGCTCAGGCAGTACACTCTGTTTCTACATCACTTTCTGATGTCATGCTCTGGCAACAGCCCAGCCAAATGCTCAAATTCGTACCAAGAACATGTATCCCCATGAACAGTGCTAGCTGGGATTCCAAGTAAAAAGTTCCAAGCTTGGATGAGAGGGATTTCATTTAAAACATGCTACATGTCCCACCAACTATCACTTTTGCCTGGAGAACCACTTTTCTAGGGGAAACCGAGGCTACGTCATTTGCTTAGGGTTTGAGCCATTTTCTTTGCATCGATGCCTGCCCATTCTCTTTCAGCCTGGATCCAGGTGCCGATCAGCTGGGTCCTCCTCAAACCTAGCACAGACGGTTCCGGGCTGACAATGGTCCGACTTATCTTTGGACTTTGACAACAGCACACGCGCCTTACACATTCCGTAGAAACTGTTTCAGATTTTGCCCTGGGATCTCGAGTTCTCGCTGCACTTGTGATTCTCAGATGCGGCACCTCCGGGCGGCCCCAGGATCGGTAGGTAAACATGCAAGGTCTGCAGCATGCAGCGCTCTGAGCTGGGGGCTTGCAGGCCACGTACAGTCCATGCGGTTTCAGGTCAGGATGTTTTCTACTTTTGATGAGTGGATGCGACCACCATATAATGTAAGCAAACAGGTTATAGCGTTCAGATTGGCTAGGCTATGATGTTCCGTAACCTAGGCTACAGGTATGAAGTGCATTTCCAACTAAGGGTGCATTGGAGAGGAGGGGACCACATTGTCAAGCAGAGGATCATGCTATCGTTTAGATCTAAGATGTCTCCAAAGGCCCCATACTAGGTAAGGTGGTGGGGTGTTGAAGAAATGAGATAGCCCCAGGACCTTCTCTCCTCCCCATTAACTCTCACAAAGAGCACCGTTCGCTCTCCTTGTTACCCTTCCACCCATGGCCAGCGTTCCACCCGCAGCACATTGAAGGCGAATTTCCTCCCGACAGAGAACCAAACCCCTTACCTGATTCCTGGAGGTACCGATACACCAGAAAGTTCACCTCGTCACTGGTAATGCTCATCTTAGCCTCACCTCGCGGCGATGAGGTCTTTACAAAGCGGGAGCCACCCTCTGCGGGGAGAAATGAAGCGATAAGCCATCAGTCAACACTCTCGGGACGCTGCCCGTGTTTCACGTCTGCATTCTTTTGGAGAGGACCGAAGAAAACCCATCCACGCTCTCAAACACGACGGCAGTTAACGTCTGGTGTCAGGTTTTATGATTACGTGATTATATAAAAACCCAGCAGGCAAACCAACCCAGACTAACCCCCAATGCTTATATTCCAACAAGTGCTGGCGAGAATGCGGAGAAAAGGGAACCCTTGCACACTGGCTGGGGGAAGGCGTAAACTGGTACAGCCATTGCGGAAACCAGCATGGAAGCTCCTCAAAAACTGAAAGATATCAGCAGCATTGGACATGTACCACCACCAGGAATGAAACCAGTATGTGAACGGGACACCCACACCCCTGTTTAGTGAAGCACTACTTCCAATAGCCAAAAGTCCAACGACCCAAATGTCCTTCCACTGGTGAATGGAAAGAGAAAATAAAATACTATTCAGCCATTAACAATGGAACCCTGCCATTTGCTTCAACATGGATTGAACTGAAGACCATCAGATTGAATGAAAATAACCCAGGCACAGGGAGTCAGGTGAGACCAACAGGTCTCACCGATAGGCGCATCTAAAAGTCGACTGCTTGGGACTCGAGAGTACAGCCGTGATGACCAGAGGCCAGGACAGCAGGGTGGGAAGGGCTGATTAACGGGTGTAATTTACACTGACAAGTTCTGAGGTGCTCACGCACAGCAGCGTGACTGCAGATAATAATGCAGTGTGTGTTTCAAAAAGCTACAAGAAAGCCTGTTGAAAGGTTTAACCTGCTTTAAACATTATGCAATAAACACATATCAAAACATTCCATGGGCTAGGCATGGTGGTGCACGCCTGTACTCCCAGTGACTCAGGAGGCTGAGGCAGGAGGACCCCGAGTTCAAAGCTAGCCTCAGCAAAGCGAGACTCTAAAGCAACCCAGTGAAACCCTGTCTCAAAATACAAAATAGGGTTGGGGATGTGGCTCAGTGGTCGAGTGCCCCTTAGTTCAATCCTTGGTACTCCACCCCCCCCCTCCAAAATTCATGGTACCTCATTAATATGGTTTGTTTTTATGTATCAGTTGCAAAATAGATAAAAAAGTGCTTATTGCCTTTGATTTCATTTGGTGACATTTCTGTACTTGTATACAGGGTGTAAAGAAAACTGTCAGTCAAAACACAAATGTGTCCCAATCTCTGCTTGATGTCTGCGGAGTTTACTCCGAAGACATCGCCTTAGGAAGCCAAGTAAAGACACTCAAAGAGAAGCTGTGAAATCAGAGTATACACCCCGATGAAGAAGTGAAATATTATTTCAGGGGAAGAAATTAAAGATCAAAAACAGAACATGGGAGCTCCGTACAGACTTTGGCAAGAGCGTCACACTGCTGAGGAGGAATTGGTGCAGAGGCAAACCTGATCCTTCAGGATTTTTATATCCTGCCCGGGTGCAGCCCTCTGGTTGGCGTATCATCAACTCCTAACGAGGAGACAACAGACAGGCAGGCGTCTCTCAGGCTTAGAAGGGCCTCAAGGATGAACGCGAGAAACAGCTTGCCACTACACATCCTGACGCAAATGTGTCACAGACATCTCCATCCGCCTCTGGGGTGCCACGCATTCAGAGATAGTGAACGAGGAATTTTTCAAGTTTCATTTGAAGACTATTATTCGAATATAGAAAGTAATCGTGTGCGACTGTCAGCTGATCTCTGCACCCCCTCTGCAACATCACGTGAGTCATCATGCAGACAAAAGTAAAATTTTTTTTATAAGTCGAACCTCTACAGAATTTCTGACCCTTCCCCCCAAATAAACAATAAGAGAAACAGAAATTACTGATTCCCAGCATGAACTGAAGTTTGGCCATTCCTTGTTCCACAACTGGAGCTTCTGTGGTGTCAGAGCCTTACCAGGCAGCGATGGAGACAGGAGTCGGATTCTGTGCTTTCGGCCTCTCCCTGCCCCGAGAACTTCTGGACAGGGCAGAGCCAGGTCAGCGGGCCTACCAGTCAGACTGCAGGCAACCCAGAGTCCCCGGAAGGTGACCGAGTCGGGAAAGAGAAACCGGCACCATGCAGGAGAGGGCAGATGTCACCTGCCTGCAAGGGTCAGAGCCGTTGGGAGGAACAGCCTTGGAGAGCATCTGGTCTCACTTTTCTGCAAGCTACAAGCGAGGGGGAGACCGAGGCACAGTCAGGATCTCACAGCAGAGAGAGACTGCATCCGGGGACCAACTCCGCATGCCTCCCTGTATTCCCAGGTGCCAGCGACCCACTGGTCTCTGGGGACGACTGTTCTACCTCCCCTAAGTCTGCCTTTTAATTTCTACCCTTAGGGCCAGGAACACAGAACAGCCCTGAGCAGCCAATGGTTTAACCTGAAGGAGGAGACCGCAGGCCGAGGCCACAGGACATGCTCCTGGGCCTGCCTCGTGTCCCCTGACTGAGGGGACACTTTTGCCGGTCAGCACTTTCTAAACCCCCCTGGCAAGGGGCCTGGAGATGAGGTCCCAGGGCTGGCATTCCCGACACGGCTCCGTCATGTTTCCACCCCCTATTTTAAGGGGGGCTGTTGCTACCATACTGCCTGGGCCAAAGGCCAACCCGCAGTCAACCAGGAAGTGAACCCCCAGCCCCCTCCCCACTTTTGATTTTTCTCCATCAAAGATCCAGATATTCAAGTGAGGGTCAATGGGACAGTGGTTGGCTTTGGTTTGAGGTGTCAGAGATGGCAAGTATTATAACGACTCTAAGCCCTCCTGTGAGCCTTATTTAAGTATCACCAATACTGCATGTCGTTTCAAACCAACTCCCTTAAACATATAATTTCTACGCAGAGAACGAGACGACTTTGGGAACCAGCTCTTCCCATCACATGAGCACCTGGGGAGTTTCCTACTTACTCACGCTGGATGAACGAGAAAAAAAAATTCTGCCCCACTTTTTCTGTGACTAAAAAAAATGAGATCCAAGGAGATAGAAAAATTACTGGGCACCTACTATAGTGAAGCCATGGTAATGGGCAACACTAAACGAAAACACTACAAATTCCAAGATTCTGTCTTTGGCCAGGCTCAGTGTCACACGCCTCTAATCCCAGAGGCTCGGGAGGCTGAGGCAGGAGGATTGCAAGTTCAAAGCCAGCCTCAGCAACAGTGAGGCGCTAAGCAACTCAGTGAGACCCTGTCTCTAATACAAAATAGGGCTGGGGATGTGGCTCAGTGGTGGAGTGTCCCTGCATTCAATTCCCAGTATAAAAAAAAAAAAAAAAAAGATTTTGTCTGTGACATACAGCTCATTAAGCTTAACAAGGTGCCTGTACAAGTCATGTAAAGTTCCCCACGTGTCCCCAAAGGTATCCCGAAGAAGTTAAGTGGCAGTCTTCCAAGAAAGCAAAGTTCATAGAAGAGCTAAATTCTTGACTGATGGGGACAAGACCTCTGAATTTGTAAGAAGCAAGGTTAGACAGAAAAAGTTCAGGAGTTTTTTTTTTTTTTTTTGTGTGTGTGTGTGTGTGTGTGCGCACGCGCGCACGCCCGCATACAAGGAAGGGTGTTTTATGAAAATAGCCTCTTTTTTTTGGTGGTGGTAGTGGTCCCAAGCATTGAACCTGGAGCGTCACACATGCGAGGCAGGCGTTTTATCACTGAGCTGCACAGCCAGTCCTTTTTAAAATTTCAAGACAGAGTCTCACTAAGTTGCCCAGGCTGACCTCAAACTTGAGATCGTCCTGCCTCAACCTCCTCAGTTGCTGAGATTACAGGTGTATGCCACCACACCTGGCTGATCTCACCTTTAATGACACGCCTTATGTCCCCTTGTCTCGGGGCAAGAGGACCGGCCTCTGTGATGGCATTCACGGTGAAGGATCAAGCGTGTTTGCAGAGAGGAGGCCACCTCCGTCTTCTCCGTCAAAGATGATTCTCTGTGCACAAGTGGCATGAGGCTAGAGATGCCCGTGCCATTGCAGTATGGATGAATTAGAGGTTCATCAGGCCGCGGGCTCCTACCTGTTCTGAACTCACTGGCTCCGTCAGGGTATTGGCTAGAGAGCAGGCAGACAATGTCCTGGTAGCCACAGAAGAGCCAGGGATGTGGGACTTGACTTGGGGGCCTGTGACCAGGAGCAGACAGCCTGATTCCTAACTGCAGCCCCTGCACCTTCAGCCTGGGATTGCAGGCTGTGAGGCGGCCAGTTTCCTCCCTGGTAGGAGGGCACGAGGATGCAGGCCTTTATGTGAACACCCAGAGCAGGGCCCACCGCATGGTAAATGCCCAGCCCAGGTCAGCTAGTAGGCTTATTTAGCCACCTCTGAAAACTGTCCCAGAGCCACCTGAAGGGGCCTTTGCATTGGACCAGGGCAGAACATGTCCCCACAGGTCCCCTCAGCCCTAGCAGTTAACCAAGGACAGTCAGCAGGCAAGGCCGCGCCTACACATTCTGTCAAAGAGGCCTGCGCCCGGGCATCCTTCTAGAATGTGCAGCCGGAAACCCAAGCCTCTCTAACTCTGAAGCAGCTTCCGGAAAGGCTTCCAGCCCTGCCCTTCTGAGAACTCGGGTGGATCTTTCCCAACCCCTCCCGGCGTCCAAACTGAAAGGGAGCTTCAGCACCGGTCACAGATCCGCCTCGCCCAGAGCAGGGCGAAGGCCAGGAGCGCTTCATGAGAGCCCCCGTGTTTATTTTCCTGCCTGACCCAGTTTTGGATGAGAGACACCTTCAATTATGTTGATTTGAGGGCTTTGGAACTGTGATTACGCAAAAAGGGGGGGGGGAAGAACCCCTTCTTCTTGCAGTTGAAGCCACAACACTCTCTCTGTGCTGCTGCCACAGCAAAAAGAAAAAAAAACTAGCACAGGCCAATGGCATTTTTGGAGATGCCTCAAGTCATACGCATCTCCTTCCCGTGGGCAGCCTGCTGGCCTTCAGTCTGGAAGCCTCCATTAGCGGGGGTAATTGTCTGGACGAGGGTTCAGGTCTGCACCCAGAGCCAGGCAGCTGGAATATGGGCTCCACGTGACCCCCCAATCCAGGGGCCCTTCTGAGCTTCTTTGTGGAAATGATCGGGTTCTCTGCTGCCTCGGTCACAGACCCCCTGGATGCTTCCTCTATAATGTCCGCCTCGAATTCCTTTTCATTTTGCCAATAGGAGCTGGTCTAAGATCCGACTTTTCATATTCGTGTGAATCCAGATGTACCGCTTACTCTCAAATCTTGCATAGGGACCAGCTCTCTTCTATGACCCTGCACATCTTTTCCTCCTATGTGATGAAGCTCTTTACCCGAAGACGACGTGGTTAAAAAACTGGTAAAAACATGGGAAATACCACGTAGCCATTAAAATGATTTTAAAAAGCAACAGGACACATGTACTCTATGCTTGCTAATTATGAAGCGTTAAGTGCTAAATGCTTTCTAGGACCTGTCACAATTCTGACATAAATATGGCTGTTACTCCCATTATTGCCATTTTACAAGTTAGCAAAATAACGGCTTTGAGTGGACCATGCACAGGGCTAAATTTTGCACACACAGACACACTTCAAAATGTGCTGACAGTTATCTCTAGGGGTGGAACTGTGTTGGACTTAATCTGTGTGTGTGCACTCGCACTGTCTGTATTTTCTACTATGAACCTAAATTGTTTTCATTTGTAGTAAATAAATAATTGAAACCTGTCGATATCTTTGCGTGAGACTCGGTGCAACATGAAACTACAGGGTTTGGAAAGCCCAACAAGTCTCCTGCTGGGAAGAACTCTGCTCTTTGGTGGATAACACCACCTCCCAAAGAGGCATTCGGAAACAGTCTTCTCTAGGCCCGACTGCCCTTGTGGGTTGATGAATGGCGGGCTGAGACTTCATGCAAACCCCTGTGCAATTCGCAGATGTTTCAGTGATGGAAAAGAACTTGGAGGCCAGCCCAGAGGCACACCTTCTTCAAAGTGCTCCATCTAGTAAAGGCAAACCTATTAGCTCGTTTCTGGGGCCAGGTGATGGACATGGCCAACAGTGTATGTTCCCTCTAGCACTCACCTCTCTACAGTGGGATGCAAGTTCTCGTATTCAGGATTCCAAGTGAATGCCTCTCAAGCAGGTCTGCTCAGGAAACACGGAGAGCTACTGCTACCACACACGAGTACTTTGTCCTGTTTTTCTAATGACTTGGGTATTTGTGGTAATATTTCCAATGTCCAGATCATCACAATGATTTTCTAGCCAGAAATCAGTTCGCAGAGACAGAGGAGAGAGATGAACAGAGAGTCCACATGATGTGCACCAGACCCTCGGATTTCAGGCACACACATGGGCTGGTTATGAAGCCTCTACAAACACCGATTTTCCACCTAAATATATAGGATCCATCTGGGCCACGGAAAGTCTTTCCAGTGTTAGCATCGTAAGTGGGGTCATCTACCCATGACATCTGGCCTGCAGAGGCGTAGTGGAAGGTGACAAGATCAGCCCCTTCGGTTTCCTGTCTTGCCATACGATCCCTCCTACGTGAACTTCCACCAGAGTGATGTCATGAGGTCGCAGAGCTAAGGGAGCCCTTGCTAGGGTTGGCCCGGCACTGCCTAGACATTCCCTCTCAAACTGTGAGCCATATAAACCCCGTTTCCCCCTAAGCAACCCGTCTCATATTTCCTTACAGTAACACCAACCACCACCCTAAGAACTAATAAAACTGATACCTGCTCTTCGTCTTTCCTGCATTTTCCCACATCTACATCAGAGAGCAATTATCTTGTCTTTTCCTGGTTTGAAATCCATCTTGACTGATAACGTAAACAGTGACACTCCGAAATGTGGACCTTCCTCATGAGCATACCCCGCACTTTAAAACTGACATCCAAGAAGCCACTATCACCAAAGCACGCTACAGATGACTGACAGGCGGGCGCGCGTGGGAACAGTGCCGTCAGAAGCCCTCACTTTCTGATGTGTTATTTGCAGATTATTCCCAGCCTTATGGAAGACCTACAGCTACTATAGTTCCCACTAAATGGAACAACACAGTCCCATTTCTGAGGATGATCACAGAGGGCCATCTACAAGTTGCCCACTATGGGAGAGTAGAAGAAATTCCAAGTCACTTACAAATGTCTTACAGTAGGAATCTGATCAACGCCTATTTAATTTATTGAATTGACACTTATGTTTCCTAAGCACCACATTAATACCCAATCAAAACAGCACCTCTCCCTGGTACCCACAGGTGTCAACATAACAACTTCACAGAACTTCTCTGGGTGTCAATTTTGATTGTGTGTGTGGCCTTCAACTCGACACCTGTACACATGTAACTGTTTTCTCTGCTACCTTGGAAAGCTTGGCATGTCAGCAGATTTATACATAGCGACCGACATGATTTTCTAATAAGTTTCAAGGTTAACCAGCAAGTCAATTTGCAGATAGACACAAATCATATTAAGAAACTAATAAAGCATAGAATCAAGGTACAGGAGCCAAGTAAAATCTATACTCAAGTGCCCAATTATAATTAATGCTTCAGCTTAATTATAATTCATAATGTTGACAAGAGAGATTGATTTTTGATGGTGTCTCCCTCTCATGGCAAGACTCGGGAAAGTTTATGATATAGCCAGTCCAGGATCCAAAATTCTTGGAAGGCAGCACAAGGCTAATTCCTCATGCAGAATTGACCACATAGTTATAAGCCTTTGATGATGTTCTTACTACCTTCAATTTCTGCAAAGAGGAATATCTGCAAGTTCTCTTTTTTGGGGAGGGGAAGATTACTTTAAAACAGGGGTTCGGCTTTGGTGAAATGCTTCTCAAACAGATCTCAGGCAGGACTAGCACCCAGGGCACATGCTTACCGTTACGGTGACGTCATGTGGAGGCCTTTGGACCAGTGGGCTGCCTGGCATCCGATAGTAGACTCCGCAGACCGTCTGCAGGCACGAGTCTGGGGAGAAACAAGATTGGAGAAGCGGACTTAAAGTGTGCTGGCTTCTCACCCCACCCCCAGGCCTTCAGGTTTGTCCTTCATGGAGTCCAAAGGTGTCTTAATCCCGAGCTCAGATGACAGGGTGCTGGATGCAAAGCAAAAAGCAAAACAATCCAAAAGAGAAATTACAATAGCCAGTGAGGCATGTAAACATGATGGCAGAAAAGGGCCTCAAATTAGATAAAACCACTTTTAGCTCAGATATTGCTACTGCTGGTTATTTTTTGGCAAATGACCGTCCATCAAAACGTCTTCGTTTTCGGACAATACCTTAGTGCAAACAATAAACTACGCACAACTCTCATTTTTCAGTTGCTACAAACAAATGGGCCATTTCCCCTTTGTCCGTAAGAAATTTCTTGTCCTGGGTTGTGAATGAACCTCGTTTCTTAGAGACTTGAAATCATCCAGAATCATCTAAAAACCAAGTAACCAAGACAATTAAATGACCGTCATTTTCTTTAAACTCTTACTCAACAGTTTTCAGTCAGAATCAAAAGGTACCAGGTTTAACAGGATTCAGATCCACACAAGGCTGCACGCTCAAGCTGTTTCTTATTAGTGAATTTATAAGGAACCCCGTAAATTGTTTTCAGGAAGTTCAAGCAAATTATTCCCACTGAGTTGTGTTTATAGTAATACTGTTTAAAGGAAGGAAATTAAAGAGATTCTACAGGCAGGTTCATGAGCCTCCAGGTTTCATTACAATGCGTTAAAAAAAAGAAAAAGAAAAGAAATCCTAAGGATATACAAGATGAAAGTAATACCAGGCAAGAAGAGTAATGAGATTTATACAGAATACATCCACAGCTCTAGAAATTAAAGGGCTTAGGAATGAAGCAGCAACAAAGGAATATTGATTTTGCCTATAAAGTTTTTTTAAAAACCCACTGATTTATGGAAAGAAAAATCCTTAGTGGAGATAAACACTGAAATACTTGTTAGAGTAAGCGGAAACAGAAAGCAAATTACTGTTTGCAGGATTGGGCTGTAAATTATGAGGGGTGGGGAGTGGGCAGGGAGTAAGGCTTATGATGAAATTACTAAATGTCATCAAGTATCAAAATACGAGCCGATTTCACCACAATAAGCTCCAAATTGCCTGTAAATTAAAACATTACAATCCATAATAATTCAATAAGTCATTAATATACAGACAGCTCTTATTACAAGCTGTTCAGGGAGAAAAAAAAAGCTTTAGAAATCAAATTCCTATTTTCTTTGGTCCACAACAGATGGTAACTCACAAATTAGAGTCTTGAAGTTGAAGATCATCTTTTATATATGTTGCAAAACTCTCTAAGTGTAATTAGCTTATCTCCTACGTGTGATCAACACAGAAAAAAACTGGGCATGGTGACTCTGGTTCATAACGTTCTGTGGTTACGCAACACATCAGAACTAATTAGCTCACTGACAGAAACAATACAGGAAAACGAGAAATCCAACCCCCGGATATCTGGTCCCGACCGACTTCCATTTTCAGTACAATCATTATTAGTAAACTGTACCAGCAAGAGATGTTAATGTAAGTGAAGAATGTGTGTAAAACACAAATGATGTTAATAACTGCAACATGTTCCTTTTCCCAAACGGCAAGACCTGACAGATACAAAAAGAAGTCTGTGTGTCCTGTTGCCCTGGGCTCCTGGTGTGGCCGACATACACCCTGGGCTCTCTGGGCAAGCAACTCAGAAAGCACCTGCCTTCCCACGAAAAGTAGGTCAGAACAGAGCTTGGGCTGATACAGTTCTGGAAACAATTAAGGCTGTAATCAAATATGACAAAATAATTGACGGACTCCTGATCCACCAGCCCTCCTTCCCTGGTGCATTCACCTTGACCTTTAAGTCACGCACGCACGTCTTACAGCTTGCTGTGAGGCCGGTGTGCAGCTCTAAGACCAGCTTCTGCAGACAGTGGACCAGCAGATTTGAGGAGCGACATGTACACCATGGGTTGTGCCTTTGCAACGCTATTCATTGCTCGGGAGAGGTATTGGCCCCAAGAATTGTTCTATTGTTTGCATATGAGAGTGTGTAACCACAAATCCCACCATTACATGTGAGTGTAATGCACCAATAACAGAATGTGTAAAGAAAAAAATATACCACTGGCCGTGAGATTTCTTCAGCATAGGCTGGTCATGGGGTGCATACACAAGGAATGCTAGGCGAATGAATGAATGATGTACCACATCAGGGATTGAACGCAGGGGGGTACTCGAGCCACCTCAGAAAGCCCATCCCCAGCCCTATTTTGTATTTTATTTAGAGACAGGGTCTCACTGAGTTGCTTAGCACCATGCTGTCTGTAGCTGAGGCTGGCTTTGAACTTGCAGTCCTCCTATCTCAGCCTCCCGAGCCACTGAGGTCACAGGCATGCACCACCATGCCCAGCTAAAACTAGCCATTTCAAAGTGCACAGTTCAGTGGCATTTATATGTGTTATGAGACTAGAACCTATAGCCATTTCCAAAACATTGTCACCACTCCAGAAGGTAATCCTCTACCTGGGAGGCTGTTCCCACTCCCTTCTCGGAGTTATAGCAATGAGCAGATGGACTGCCCAGACTTGCCCATGCAGGATGCGTCCTGTCAGTATAAACCACATCGCATGGTCTGAGACCTTCTGTGTCTGCCTTCATTCACGGAGCATGTTCACTTCCATCAGGTGCAGCACACATCATTCCTTTTAATGGCTGAATACTATTCCGCTACGTCAATGGATTGCATTTGGTCCAGCAGGTGATGAGCACCTGGCTCCTAGGAACGGTGCTGCTATGAATGTGCATGCATGAGTGTATGTTTGGGCATTTACTTTGCATTCCCCGGGAGTACCTACCGAACAGTGCCACTGTCCTACTCTGCTCTCTGGAGATCAGTTTACTCCTTCCTAAGAACCCAAGGGGAAAGCAGGAGAGGTGGACAGAAGCTGAGCTGTCCTGACCTGGGGGAGGGAAGAGGACGTGGCTACAGAAGCCAAGCAGCCAACAACGGCAGCAACCCCATAAGGAGGAGCTGGGGACCTGCCAGCCTAAGAGCCACTTGCCCTGTGGCCATGAATACCGGGCTATTTTTCTGTTTGGGGCAAACAAGACGACTTTCCCATTCAGACGCATGTGCTACTGGGTGCATAAGCACTTCCAAATAAAAGCACCAGATCATCAGGACTCTGCCTCCCTCCCACCCCTGCCCCAGGACAGCAGGCATCGGGAGACACTCCTCCATACCATGACTACAGGTGGAGCTCTCCTACGGGGGATACACAGCACCCACCCCCAACCAAGATTAATCCAGGCCAAAAAGTCAAGTACCGAGGCCAAGGAGCTCTCTTACAAGAAAATAAATCACAGAAGCACCGAGTTCATCTCTTTGTGGCTGCTGCCTGGATAATTTTATTTTGCAGGGGGTTTAAAAAAATACTAGAAGGTAGCCAGGCGCAGTGGAGCGTGCCTGTAATCCCAACAGTTCAGGAAACTGAGGCAGGAGGATCCCAAGTTGGAAGTCAGCCTCAGCAACTTAGTGAGGCCCTAAGCAAGTTAGCGAGACCCTGTCTCAAAATACAAAGGGCTGGGAATGTGGTTCAGTGGTTAAGCACCCTTGGGGGTTCAATCCATGGTCCCCCCCCCAAAAAAAGTAGAAGATAAATATAATACAGGTCTGAAGATTCAGAAAGGATTGCCTAAGGGTTATTTCCATGGGTTGTCAGAATGCTTCTTTCTGTGTGGTCCAAATTTATAAAATAAACAGCTGATGGATCGCGACAGGGTGTGTTCTGATCGATTGTAAATCAAAATGTTTAACAATGTGATTACCGATTCTCTTTCCAGATAAAATATAATCAAGTCTGTGCAAGAAAATTCCTTTAGTTGGCCATGGAGAGGCCAGTAAGGAACAGGTCTGGGGCCTCCTGCCAACAGCCCGGGGCCCCTTGCCAGCCATGGAACAGAGCCACCAGGGATGTGGATCCTCAAGGGCCCTATGGGGACTCCAGGTGACATCTTGCCTGCAACCTCAGGAGAGGACCCAAGCACAGCATTCACCCAGCCTGGTCACACCGACTCTGCTCACCTTCAGAGTCTAACCCACGGTCAAACCAGGTGGGGAATATGCCTGGGGCAGGGGGTCTTCTCAGCAAGTGCCTCATAAATCGGGGATAATGTTTGCAAGGCTGTTGCCTGGAAAATGCAACAACCAGTGAACTCGGAAGCCCATCAACTGGAGATTTTAAATAAGTAGAGAGTGTATGCCAAAGTATGTTCTTCGGAATGATTTTTTTTTTTTTTGGGATGGGGCCAGTACTGGGGATTGAACCCAGGGCCTTGTACATGTTAGCAAGCACCGTACATCCCCCACTTTTCATTTTTTAAATTTTGAGACAGGGTCTTGCAATGTTGTCTCGATGACCTCAAACTTGTGACCCGCCTGCCTCAGCCTCCCAAGTAGCTGGGATTACAGGCCTGCGTCAATGAGTTGCACATAGAATGAGGTTTTCCAGGTTACTTAGTAGGCGTTTGTTATGAAAAACAGTCCTCCAATCCAAAAGGGCCGGCATCGAGGGGTTAAACGGAGGTGGAAAGAGAAACAGCCGCACATGTTGCACGTGTTTGCCTGGCTTGCTCTGAAGTGCTTTGAACTCACTTAATCCTGATAATTTAAAATGCATAAAGTGCTTAGAATGCTATCTGCTCAGATGACCTGTATTCTGTCTTGCAGAAGCAACGGTTCCCATCCTCACGGGGCTATGGTCAGCTCAGGGACTTCCACAGTGCCCAGGAGCTGCTCGGGCACCTGACAACACCTTGTCCCTGTGCCTTGATGTGCTCACAGCTCGGAGCCGCAGGCAGCACATACTGTGACGTGCCTTCTTCCCCTAGCAATGCCTCTCCTGGGCTCCCTGTGCACCTAAGCACCGCCCAGACCATGCTCCACCTGAGCAACCGCCCAGACCATTCTCCAAGGTCCACTCGGTCTACGTCCAGTGCCTCCACAGAACACTCTGCACGTGTTGAAACGTTCAAGGCGGTTTTCTGATGCACGATGAATAGACCCTGCCACTAAACACCAAGATCAACGGGGCTCCCACTGCTAGAGGCTCACGAGTTTTCCAAGGGAAATACACAAAGCAAGGCGACTTAGGAAACAGACTCTGGAAGATGCAGAATGACAGTGGTCGGCCACAATGGATCAGTGTGCCAGGGGATAAGGACTTAGAAAAGCAAATGGTACTTTTAACATAATAATAGTGTCAAGAAGTGGGCCAGTTCCAGCACACCAGCCTCCGCCCACTGGGAATTAAAACCAGGACACCATCCCTGCCTCTTTTCAGTCACAACCCATCAATCATTTTCTCACATCGTTTCTGAGTCACATTTAGAAAACCCTTTGTGCAGATGGACCATTTTCTGCCCCTGTGGTCCATGTATGCCCATCTCTATCCAGAAAGGGGGACAACACACCTTCTTGGAAGTCACAAGTATGGCATACAAAAAGGGTTATGTGTTCTTCACTTAGTGACACTAGAGTTTATAATAATCCATTTGGATAAAGTTTACATATTCTTCCCACACTTACATATGTAGTTTACATAGTCTTTATATACACACGTGAAAAACATTTATTTCGAAATGCTAAAATCATTCACCTGTTACTTTTCTCAAAAGATCAGAATACTAGAAACATTTATCTTGGAGTGACCCCAAGTGGTGTGTTCTTTGTACGTTTTTAGGTCCCCCCCCCCAAGAGGGGTGTCCTATATTTGGGACAAAGGCACACAATAGGTTAGTGTTCTTTAAAAATAAGTCTAGGAAACCATCAACTAAACTCAAGACACTTCTGAAAAGATTTTCCTTTAAAAAAAATCTGTGTGGCCTGGCAGGACCACGCCTATAATCCCTGGCGCTCAGGAGGCTGAGGCAGGAGGATGAGAGTTCAGAGCCTCACAACTTAGCGAGGCCCCATCTGGAAGTAAAATATAAAAAAAAAGTGCTGGGGATGTGGCTCGGTGGTTCACTCTCCAAAGTCTGCGTGGGTAAGTGATAAAAATTGCTGTCCCATGTCTACAGAAAGAGGCGGAGGCTCAGCCCCACCCTGCTCCTTTCCAGGGCCAAGGGACACAGAGGTCATCTCCCCTGCACCCGAGGGCTGTGCGGGTCAGTTTTCTCCTGTCATCCTTTCCTGTGTGTGAAAAGCAAGGACACTGGCTTGTTCTCACATGACCCTGGTACAAAAAGGCAGTCTGTAGTGTAAGATCACTGGGATTTGTGTGTGTGGGGGCAGAGGTACTGGGAATTGAACCCAGGGGCACTGTACCACTGAGCCACATCTCCAGCCCTTTATTGTTTCTTTTGAAACAGGGTCTCACTAAATTGCTGAGCCTGGCCTCAAACTTGTGATCCTCCTCCCTCAGCCTCAACATCATTGGGAAAAGAAATAACCAAATATTTTGCTGGGAACAGTGAGTCCGTCATTTAATTTGAAACTACTTTTATCACGGAGAAGCACCGACAGACCACATGAGACGAGGAGTATTTAAGAGCTCTATCAATTATCCACATGGGTCACATCAAGAAAATGTCTCATAATAAAAACAACAGTTAGCACAGGGTTGAGCATTACATCTGTCAGAGAGATTCGGGTTTCCCACTGAAAGTGCTAGTGAATCTTGAAACAGGAGAAAACATGTTTAAAAAAAGTATTCTGTGAATCAAATATCTTCGCCAACGGGAATCCATTTCCACAATTCTCAGGGGTTACAATGGTCTCCTTTGACCGAATAGTTAGGGACCAGATGCTAAAGTCAAACCAAATACAGTGAATTTTTATGGATGGGGGGCGTGTATGTCACAGGATTACTGCGACTCAGGAGACAGGCTGCAGCTGTGGTCTCAGCTACTGGGGAGGCCGAGATGGGAGGATCACATGAGCCAGAAGTCTGAGCCCTGCCTGGGAAACACTGCCAAGAAGAAAGGGGTGTGTGTGTGTGTGTGTGTGTGTGTGTGTGTGTGTGTGTGTGTGTGTGTGTGTGTGTGTGTGTGTGTGTGTTGGGGGTAACAACTTAGCCACACAAGCAAAACGGAAGTGAATGAAGCGATCCTTGCAAATGGCGCTCGATCACATTGATCTGTGGCTTTCTTAGGTGGAAAGATGTTCACTGGTTCTCAACTGAACTTTGCAAAAAGAGCACACACACATGCCCACTTCCTATGCAATGAAACACTCCAACAAAGTAAGGTGTCATTTAAATGAAATCAGTTCACAGAGGGACACATGCTATTTTATGTTAACTTTCTACAAGTCACACTTGAGCGTCAAGAACGTCTCTTTGTAAAACAAGTCATCCTACAGTCCCAAATGTGGAATTGGCAGGGATATATATATCTCAGATTAAATATGGAGGTACATGCCTTTCAGTTAGCTATAAACCTTGTCCCCCAAAGTGTACGAACAGCAGGGTATGATGACTCCAAGACCAAAGCAGGAGGATCCCAAGTTTAAGGGCAGCCTGAGTAACTTAGACCCCGTCTCAAAAAAAAAAAAAGGTTGGGGACATAGCTCAGTGACAGAGCAGCCCTGGGTTCCATTTCCAGAGCTGGTGGGGGCGGGGGAAAGTACAGGAATAAAATAACTGAATTTTGAGACGTATGCCTCCCTTTGGTTCTTGGATAAAAGATGAAGCTCCTGATCACTGAGAATAATCAGTTCCTTCAAAGTCATGATAGGACGCCAAGTTTTGAAGTTATGAACAGAAAATGCAACGTAGCAGAAATGAGCAAGCCCTCAGACTTGGGTGGGGTCTTACACTGTGACGGAGGGAACCCCTGCCCCCACAGGGGGGCCGCGACCTTACACACATAGGATTGATGGTCACCTGTGAAGAAAGGGACAGAACTGGGGTTTGCACCTGTGTGGTGAATTGGGTGGACAGTCGGCTGTGGCCGAGTCTTGGAAAAGCCAAAGCAGATGGGTAGGTCATTTGGCAGATGAAGAAGTTGGCCAATTCTTCGAGGGCCATCACAGATGCACCCTGGGTCCTGCTACCACTCGGTCGTGATGCTGTGGATCACAGTCGCCACAGACAACCTATCAATGGGCACAGCTACGCTCCAGTGAGGTTTCAGTGATGACCAGTAGAATCCGAATTTCATAAATGTTAATGAATCAGGATGCATTATCCTTGTATGTTTTCCAACTATTTAAAAATGTAAAAGAAACAGCCATGGCATGGTGCATACCTGTGATCCCTGTGGTTCAGTAGGCTGAGGCGGGAGGATCACAAGTTCAAATCCAGCCTTAGCCAGTTAGTGAGATCGTGTCTCCAAAAATAAATATGGCTGCTGATGTGGCTCAGTGGTTAAGCAACCATGGGTTCAAAACCTGGTACACCACCCCCTCCTAAAAAAGGGGGAAAAATACTATTAACTGCACAGAGGAAGGTACAGACTGAATTTGACCTGCAGGCCATAATTTGCCAACTCCATGAGACAACGCATGTCACGTTGGATCCCTCTGCTACCATTCCTCATGAAGACCTCAAAAAATAATCCCACAGGAACACAGGATGATGCGTCCTCCAAAAGTTCCACACAGAATCCCCACATGAACTAGCAATTTCCTCGCAGGGGCATGCCAAGGACAATCGAAAGCCAGGATCACCACGTATCTACACCTCCTGGTGCACACCAGCATTACGCACAGTCGGGAAATGGAAAAGCCCATGTTCATCGACAGAGGCATGGATAAACAACGTCGTACACAGCAACCTACTCTTCTTCCTTTAAAAGGAATGAAATTCTGATACGTGCCACAACATGAGTGAACCTTGACGATGTTGAGTGTAATATGCAACATGCACAAGGGAAAATGTTGCACGATTCCACTGAAGTGTGGACTTAGGGTGGTCAGAGACGGGCACCGTGCACAGGGAGAAATAGACGGTTACTGTGTGCTGGGTACAGAGTTCCAATGTAGGCGATGAAGGAGTCCTGGAGATAGATGAAGAATGTACTTCACACCACTGAACCGTTTGAAAGCGGTAAATTCTGCATTATGCATATTTTACCACATTTTTAAAAACCTGCAATGCAGCATTGGTGCACAATGTCATTCTTCCAGAGAGCCTTCTGTTTTACAGGAAAATATTAAAAAAATTGTGCACAGTAAAAACAGAATCATTGCCCAGTTTGTTTTCAAACCAACTCATCCAGGGTATACGAGTACCTGCTTTCTCTTCACAAGCCAGATCCAAACCCTTAGCAGAAAAAAAAAAAAAAAATGCACTCAGTTATTTTCAAATTCACAGGCGACGTCTGACATGGTTCCCAGTAGAGGAGAGGCACGTCCTAGAAGTAGCCTTGGAATCTTGAAGGTTTCCGAAAGACCCGAATGTTTGTCAAACTGAGAAATTCTTGGGCTAGCTTTGTCCTTGGAGAATTCAGCTGTGCAGTGGCAGAATGGAATGCTTTTGTCAATTAAATTCATACTCATCCATTTTATTGGGAAATACGGATGGATGTTCTTGGTAAATCAAGGTTAATCAGTCATTCAAAAAAAAAAAAAGACAACCCGTTGTGCTGTTATAGAATGCTCAGGACGGTACTTGTAGCTGTGTGTCTTGATGGTGTGTGTGTGTGGAGGGGGGCGCTCCTAGAAATCTAAGGAAAACAACAAGCTATTTGGACCTAATTTAGTCCAAATCATTTCTCTACACCTCAGATAACAGCTGGAAAATCAGGGGGAAGAAAAGAGGTGGGGGAATTTAAGTCAAAGTCTGAGCCCTGTGCCCTGGTTAAAAATAAAAAGGAGTTAATGACAATGCAGCATCACATCATTTACATGAAAATCAAGTGTCAGGGTAAGTGCAAGTCATCTTCAAGGAATGTCATGAGGGTGGGCAAGATGACCCTGAGGATGGGCCTAGGCAGGCCCAAGTTGAGAGAGCATGAGGTTCCTGTGCAGATTTCTTATCTAGGAACGGAAACACAGAAACACAGTGAAGTACAACACATTGTTCGACTTTCTGTAACTGACAAAAGACATGGGGTCACAGAAAAAAGCATATTTTGGCTCCTAGTTTCAGAGATTCTAAACACTGGACTTAGAAGTGTTTATCTGCATCTCTTACAGAGTCCTGATAAAGCCCAAGGTTCAAGAGCTATCACTTGAAAGTGCCCAAGGAATGCATTAAAATCACTACAATACACCAGACACCCCCATCCTCTCAACCCCTTTACCAAATGCCAGCAGCTGAATTCTGCATTTACAACATGCATAAAGTAGGTAAACCAAGAATATTTTCACTACAACCAGCTTCTTCAACTAGGAACAAAAAATGAAATTTTGGAAATCACATGGCACTCCATTGACTATTAACTAGCTTATAGTAATTCATTTAAGTCTGACCCTAAATAATTCATTTCAGTGTGAGACTGATCTTCTGATGTCGCTCCCTGCCCTACCTCCTCCACCTCCAAGGACCAGTTTAAAATGTATCTCCTCCAGATCCCTCTAGTGTCTCCCTGGGTATCAGGAATGTGACGCTGTAGGAGGCCCGACCTGTTTTACTGTGTTTTGGTGCCTTCTGGGGGTGGGTGGGTAGGTGCTGTTGCCGTCTATGTGCAGGGCCAGACATCTCTCGGTGCACAGACAGCCCCACCTCCAAAGATCATCCGAGGTCCAAGTGACATTGAGAAAACACATTCCACTCCACGATGGCCAAGGGGACTTCTGTCTTGAAGTCAGTTTCACATTCTGTTCACGTGGAACGTTTTTCTTGCTCCCACGTCGTCCAGATGCCTGCGTGGTCCTGGTAGGCGCAGAGTTTTTCTATTTTTCCAACATTCTAGGAGTGTTACTGACGATCTTGGTTATTTACGGTCATGAGGGAAGCGTGACCTCACGGGCTGGCTATGTAGAGTCTTCATGTTTTCATCTTCTGACGCTTCTGTCCCACTAGAAATAACATTTGTGTCTGCACAAAGGGCCTCGCAGACGGATTTCCACGGAGAAACAAAGATACCCTGCCACATTTTAATAGGATGAATGGCGGCAGTTCTACCTCTGAGTTATGCAATTGACAGGTGAGAACACTGCTGTCAGCACAGGACTCCTACGGCAAAAAAACCCCACAGGGGAGCGTCCTGTTCATCGCGAGACCACCTGCATCTCAGACCTTCACGAACCCGACTTTGCAACCTACTCAGGGTTGAACGTGGGCCTGCAGAGCCCTGTCCCCGTCAACTCGTAGAGGATGCCATGGAGAGTTGGAGGCGAAGGCGAGGAAATAAAGACCCAAATGATCGGATACGCACCAGGGGCTCAGGGTTTAGAAGGCGTCAATGTCAACTGGAACCTCACACCCCTCCCCAGCACTGGGCACTGAACCCAGGGCCTCACACCTGCTGGGCCAGTGCCCTAGAACTGAGCCCCGTCCCCAGCCCAAGGCTGGACCACTACCTTCCTCACATTTTACCACATGAGAGAGTACCTACTGAAACTCACAATGACCCGCCGACCAAGCCAAGCGCTAACTGCTCAAACTGAAGACAGGGTATTGGCCATCCCACCTCCCTCACCATGCCACTCCTACCAGATTTTAACAGCTCTGAGTTAAAACGTCCTCACAGAGACGAGTCACATTCCAGTTCTTAATAGGTGCCAATATTATGTAAGGAAACACAGGCCTAGAAGATGAGGGCCTTTCCTATGCAAAAAGCTAGCAACATAAACAACACAAACGCCAAAAGAAATGCCCAGGGTCCCCCTAGAGAGGGCAGGGTCTGCCAGCCTATCACCACCCATTTTTCCCTTTAGGAGTAGGACATCTGAATTCTACATGGGTACATGACGTGACCACACACACCCTTCCCACAAGAAGGAATCCATGTGACTCAGTTCCACCAATGAGCTGTAAGTAGAGGTCAGAAATGCACCTTTGCAACAGTCCCCTTAAAGGCAATAAAGCTCCTCCCTATTCTTGAAGGAGTGGACAGTGGATGTGAAGGCAGGAGCTGCAGCAGCCGTGTTGGACCCAGGTAAGACAGTGTTGGGGACCCCATTATGAGGAAACCAGAGGTCCCCCTCTTCCCACCTCCAAGCTACAAAAGTTACACTTTAGGCCATTAGTTACCTGCCGAATTATTCATCTTTGACTTTCCATTTACCTTCTCAGGAAGGTTAAAAGCCACTAGCTAACATCATATAACTGAGATCCATCAATGGGAAAAGGAAAGCAAGCATTAAGTCTATGGTCAGAAACTGAACTCTTCCTGGTGCTTAGCAAGTCCACTGTGGAGAGGAACAAATATCACCACAAATATCAAACCTGAATTTGCTAAGGAGCCATATTAAAAGTGTAGGAAGCTAACTTGAACGATATGTTTGACCTAAGTCCCATGTATCTGAAGTAGTTACCATTTTCAACTTGTATCCCATAGAAAAAATTGACATCTTTTACATTTCTTCTCCCCAACCTCCCAAACTGACAAGGTACACTTTACAACTTAGTGATCTCAATTTGGACGATGAATGCTCACTGGAAATATGTGACTGGTATTATATAGCAGTTCATAAGATGAACACGTGACTATGCAGATTCACACGCCTGTGGTTCCCAGTGCACCTACAAAAGCCATTCAGGAACTGTAGGAGGTATCAAGGGGCTGACTGGTACAAGGCCTGCCTAGCATGCACAGGGCCCTGGGTTCCACCTTCAGCGCTGAATTTTTAAATTTAGGTTCATTTGAAAGTAACCTATTCCTCAGTGACATTAGGCTCACTTAGAGCACTCACTAGCTCCTAGGGACACAGAGAAGCCTGAAGAAACCAAAATTCTTCAATTATGGTCTGCAGGGAGGAGAGATGTGGTGCTGGGGATCGAACCCAGGGCCTTGCACGTGCCAGGCAAGCGCTCTACTGCTGAGCCATAAACCCAGCCCCCAAATTTCAGCTGTCGATGGACTTTTATTTATATGTGGTGCTGAGAATCCAACCAAGGGACTCACATGCCAGGCAAGCACTCTGCCAGAGACACAACCCAGCCCCACAGGGGACTTTTGGTTAAAATAGAACTGTTCTAATTTTAACACTATTGTTTCTAAAAATAACACTTTCTGCTTGAAAAATATTTTTTTTCTGTATTGTAAGTCCATTTTTTTTGTGGTTTCATGCAGACGCTAGCTTGGACTGTCCCAAACTGTACCAAATATATTGTACTTTGCAGATATCACATTAAATATCAATCAAAATAAATATCACACGAGTAATTTCTACAGGGTTCATTTGTGGAACTGATCCTATTTTGGCTATGCCGAGTTAAATAACAAATCATGGCATTATTACATATCAAGATACGGTTTACAACGTCAATTTAATATGTTAAGTATATACTACAAGATAATTTTTGCCCGTTTCTTCTGACCTTGATATACTGCATTTCTGGCTCCTGTTCTATTCCTGCCGGTGGAAGAAACCAAATGGCTTCTGTGGTGGTGAAGGCTCTGGAGTTTGTGGAATGCAGTTGGCAAGATGAAGAGACACATGCAGTTTTTTTTTTTTTTTTAAATTTTCATGACTCTTGATTCTGTGTACCTGCCAGTTTTTAATTCTATGCCCATACGCTCTTTTTCCCCCTTGACCATCGTGAAACAGATTAATAATGCACTGTTGTAGCTGAAGACAAAGCTCTAGAATTTTCTCTGCTTGAAGTTATTTTTAATAGAGTGACTTGTAAGTTTGGGTTCGACCCCTGATCTAAGCCCAGGCAAGAGCTGCGGATCTCCTAAAGACCAGCGATCGGCAGGCAGTGAGCGGAGAGACCAGCCTTGCACCCGGAGCCCCTGGGGAGCGGGCATCGTGGAGAGCTATAAATCCTCCCGGGGCAGCGACCCTGCCTGGTTGAGATGCGCTCACCTGCCCAGGAGAAGTGACAATGGCAATGCTCGTTAATACAAGCTGCACCTTCCTCACAGGGGCCACAGGAGGACAGAGGCGAGCACACTAACTGGCCATCACTGCTGCCAATGAGTCCGCATTCAAAGCCTCAGCTCGGAACCCAGTGTGGTGCCATGAAATACGGGTGGCCCCGAAGACATCTTGTTGCTGTGTGGTTATTGTTACCACCTTAAACCCCCTTTTAGATACGCTACCCCGTCCCTTACCTCCAGCAGTCATTTTAACACGGAGCTCAGTCCTGGCCCTCACAGGCACTGGGAAATCCATAAGCCTAGCATAACACATCCATGGGATCCAGGGGGACACAGCCGTCACTCGACAGCCCCTGTGTTAGCTGGAGGAGCATCACTGCCCCGTGAAGTCCTGCCAAGCACAGCCCTGGATTGTGGGGCAGACTATTGAGAGAAAGTGGGATCTCGAGCCACTCCTGGTGGACGAGCGCAATCTATTCAGTTTGGCAGGAAATGATTCACTGGAAGCCCGGCTTACGTATTCAGTGCACTTTGGAACAAAAACATACAAACATCATCAAGGATCTAAATCTGTTATGTTGCAAAACAGAGACTCTCTACCCCCAAATTATTGGCGCATTTGCTTTTAAGCACTCCAACAATCATCTCTGAGTCATCCCTTACCTCTTCTATCATCTGTTTCATTTCAAAGTTTGAGAAGCTTTCTTTAGAGAAAATACTTTTGCTTTGAACAGACCCAATCAAGGGAGAAACAGGAGTCGGTATTTGGCAACTTTCTGATGCTGTGATGTCACAAGATAATAAGAGAGACCCTGCTGACGGGATAGGCAGAGAAGCGTGAATAATGACGTCCAAGAAAGACAGAAAACCAAGGAGAGCATGCAGGACAGCTCCGAGCTGCAAAGACGGCACAGACGCGCCACTTCCCAGACACCTGAGGAATCCATCTGCAAGGTAAAGCACACGCACGCACACACAAGCACACACAAGCGCACTCCTAGGACACACTAGACCCTGGCTAATGACATGAAGGAACCCATCAGCAACCTTGCCAATGTACAATGACGTTTATAAAATCATCTTTTATTGACGAACACCATCTTCTGTTGAAGCATCTGTGCGTTTCCCACCATCATCACCGCGTGGAAACACTGTCACTGGGTACGCAGACACCTGCCAGCACCCACACCCCTCAGCCCCCGAGCCAGCCGTGCTCACCGCAGGACACCCGACCTTGCAGGGACAGGGCTGCGGTACCAACGGCAGTGCGTGTGGACCTCCAAGTCCATTCATTTCCCAACGGGCTCCTTCTGGCTTCAGCTTTTAACATGCGGATGCAGTCTGGCTCAGGTGCAGAGACTAAACGTGCCAGCCAACATTAGAGGGGATGCAGTCAGGGCTGGGGTGTAGCTCAGGGGCAGAGCTCTTGCCTAGCAGTACACGAGGCCCTGGGTTCTATCCCCAGCCACAGAAGAGACAAGAGTGTTGCATTTAGCTGAAACTGTGACATTACAATCCCGGGAAACAACCAGGATGAGGGAAACCCAAGCAGTTTAACGTGCAAAAGAACCTGCGATATACCTTTTACAAGTGGCTCCCGTGCACCCCGGGGAAAGGAAATGCTATTGGCTGCCCAATATAAAAGACTGGGGGCCGGACTGGACGCAAAGCCAAGGATGCCAAGCATTCCTGGCTCCCGGGTCACGTGAGCACTCTCCACCCACGTGTCCCTCCTCCCTGCTGGACAGCTGCTATGACCTTTCAGGAAAGCCACTGGTCATTGGTCTCAAGAGCCCTATTTCCAGCCACCTACACTAAAGCAAAAATTGGAAGCAATCTCCACCTCCAAACACATGTGTTAAATGAATTATGGAACATGCTCTTGGGAGGAAGAGACGCACGCAAACTCTAAGGTCACGTAGAAGGTGCACGCTGCCCAGCTGAGCAGACAGGTGGCCAAAGGCACCATGTGTAAACATTTGGAAGAAAACACAGGGAACTTCTGTGGGTGCCTTTAGGTGTCTTGTTTCACGCTCATATTTATTTACCTTTCAAAATGCTTGCAACACCTGGCTTTTAATATATATGTATAATAAACAGAAAAGAGGACAATCTGGCAAGCAGAGAACGGTTACTCTCGCTTCCTCTGGGGGGTGGGGTCTTCCTGGAGTAAATGGCGGCTGTTTACCTGTCGCTTCTCTTCCAGGAGCTTCGGGAAGGCCTTCCCCACAGGCCGCTCCCTTGGCCCCCTTCCATGCTAACGTCTCTAAACACAACATCAAATATTGATGGTTGATATTTGCCGCTTCTAAAAATACCTGGAGGAGAAAGGAACTCTCTTAAGGAGGCCTGCACTTGACCTTCTCGCCGAGCTAGCCGAGCCGCCCTCTTTGGAGACAGCTGCCCACAGCCTGGACGGCCGGTGCCCTTCCCTCTCAAAAGCCCAGTCCTTCTGCCCAAGCCGGTTCCCTGGGACCAAATTGAAGCCCTGGCTGTTGACCTACCCCACAAGTAAGTGAATATCACATAGTGGATGAACTGGGAGTAGGGAAAAAAACAAACGACTTCCCCTTCAACAAAAACCACTTTGAATGCTTTTACCAAGACAGGTCACCAAACTGAAATATGCCCTCCAACGGGGGGTGGTGTGGGCGGTGGTCCAAAGATCTGGGAACCAAAAGCAGCCTCCAGATGGATTCTACACCGAAATGCCTTCAATCTCTAAATCCTCCCTCCAACACGGACGGTGCCGAGGCCAACATGGTAGAGCACTCCAGGAAAACCCCTGCCTTCTGCGGAGAGATGGCAGAGATATTTTCATGTAAAACCCAACAGTAAAGTGTCACACTTCCCTCCAACCCCAAAGGTGGACTTGGAAGGGCTCCCTCCCATCCACAACCCCAGTCCAATCATGTGAAAAACACGCGGCCAACCCAGGCGAGGGCTTGTCCTGCCATGTCAAGGTTGGCAAGCACAACCGTGGGGCTGGAGGTGCAGCTTGGGGGTGGCAGAGGGCTTGCCCAGCATGCACGAGGCACTGGGCGGGATCTGATCAGGCATGGGTGGCACTGTGTGGTGACAAAGTCAGTGAAGACACGGGGCTGCCTGCTTTTCCTGCACGTAGACGACCCGTGGGACCACCCAGAACCAACCCCTGGCTGTCACCAAGGCACCACCACCAAAAAAATCCACCATGTTAAGGCTCATGAGCAGATGCACACCAACACTGGGCTGTCTATCATCTCCCAGCTGTCACTGACGGGCAGCCACTGCCTCCAAAATGCCACCTGCCTTCATGTTCCATCTCCGCTTCGGCATTATTATTACTGGTTGTTTTTTCCCCTGAGAAATTTTGGTGACCCACCTCAGACTGGAAAAGGAGGAAAGGTGAGAGTTCTTATTGTTTAAACATCGCCCTCAGGACCCTGTTCTGCTTACACAGATTTCCTCCAGCGTCCAAGAGGTGTCAACAAGTAACTGCTGAAGGAATGGATTTTGTTCTGCAAAGCACCAAGAAAATGCAGCCACCTCTTAAACCATGACTAAGACAAAATTCTGTGAACTGAGCACTTGGAGAGAAGTCTCATCATTAGTCAGCTCTTGTGAACTGAGCACTTGGAGAGAAGTCTCATCATTAGTCAGCTCTGCCCATTAACTCTAAAGGTTATTCAATTGTTTCATTAATTTGGAAATGAAAGGGCAATATTTCCTAAATGTCCTGGGACAGAAGAGGCATGTGGAAATGCGATACCAATTTTGGAATTAACTGGAAGATAAACGTGAATTCCGAGCAGCAAGGAGAGCTGAGGAAGCCCATCCAGCAGGGGGTTCAATAACCATTTTCATTCGATTAGGGGAAAAGCCATTTTTCCTATTGAAGAGCTCAAGTAAGAGCACAAAATTGGTGCATAACATTCACTCATAGTTGACTGTTGTGTAGGCAAGGGAGAGCATTTATATGTAGGCGCTCTCAGCTCCACAGGTGAGGGCAAAGATTTGGTTAAAGAAGCAAGGGTGGACTTGTAAATTACCTCCTAAATTACCAGTACCTGAGGTCAACTGTGGTTCAAAAATTATCAAAGGAAATTTCCAGAAATAAACAAGTTTCACATTGCATGCTGTTCTCAGTAGTGCAGTGAAAGTTATGCAGTCCGACTCCATACTGCCCTGCATTTGAACATCCTTTGTCCAGAGTATCCACACTGTATACACTACCCCCTCATTAGTCACTTGGCAGCATCTCAATTGTCAGATCAAGGGTTGCAGTTAACTCTAATGCTTGTGTTTAAGTAGCCCTTATTTTATATATTAATGGCCCCAAAGTGCAAGAGTAGTGAGGCTGGCAACTCTGATTTAACAAAGAGAAGCCGTCTAGTGTTTTCTTTTAGCAAAAAATACAAAACTTTATTATGGGTTAGGTAGGCACAGGGAACAACAGCACATATAGTATTTGGTACTATCCATGGTTTCAGGCACCTACTGAGGGTTTTGATAAGGATCCAATGTGGATAAGAAGGGATGACTAATTTTTCCACCATTTCTTATCATGATTACACATTCACAGAGTTATTCCTTAATCGGGATGCCAATTTGTGAGTTTAAAAAAACAAAGATATTGTAGGCGATTTTTTCAGTGGCCCCCAATGAGCCTTGCCTCCTGATACTTAAATTCTGGTACAGTCCGCCCACATTTACCACACTGTTGGTCTGAAATACAGTAGGAATTACTGTGCATTACTTCTGTGACCGAGTTAGAGAAAGCAGGGCTGCAGCCCCACATGGAAGGGCATGTAACTGAGCCTGCAGCCCAAACAGGTTTCCCAAGGTTTCACCCCACGCCGACACCTTGCCTACAACTTCTTCAGATCCAGCCAGCTGAGGCACCCACCCTGGGTGCCTCAGGTGTCAGGACTCATGAGAGACCATCAACCACCAGCTGGGCTTTGGGGTCATCTGCTACACAGTGAAGATAACAGGGGCGGAAGCTGGAAGTGTTAGCAGAAAGGAGGAAACGGGGCAGAGACAGCGCGACAATCCCACTCCCCTCCAGCCTCCGCACACCATCATCATCACGTAATTCTATTTGATCCCTTAAAGCACACGATGCAAAAGAACCCACAGAACCCGTGGCAAACAGGTACCACCATGCACGGGTACATTTTTGGTCCCTCCCGGGTCTCATAGGTTAGTCCTTTAACACCCAGATTTGGAAAGATCACCCTGTTGAATCCCACCCCCCAAATCCCCAGGGAATAACTTGCTCCCCCCGTGAAACATTTCCACATCCATTTTAAATGGGAGCAGAAGAAAAGTTCCCGCTTCAAGTTCTCGATGTGCTCGGAGGTCAATCCTAAGCGCATGTGATCTATTTTACCCAATTCTTGACACAAAGACATAAGAAACTTTCATCACCTTGCATCACCATCACAGAGGAGAGTCCCTTGAAAGAAAGTGTCCCTTTGTGGCTTTGAAGTACTTATGTGATCTCAGGGACAGGGCTGAGACCTCCTCCAAAGCACCATTACGGGCTCTGCGTGGTCAGCTTGGGTACGAGTCCCACGTCATCTCCAGAAAAAGCGGAAAGGCTGGACACACGTGCTCACGACTTGGGGCTCATATTAAGAAGCTCGCGCTGTTTGAGGGCTCTCATGATGATGAACACACATTCTCAGCATTGCTTCTGGAAGCCGATCCTCCAGGGCCCCGAGTGTCTCCAAGGGCTGAGCCCAGCAACAGGACACCCAGGTTACCTCCTGTTTACTGTGAGGCCACCACTACCAAGAGAGGAAACTCCAAGGTCAAGGTCTCACCTGCCCCCCTCCGGGACTTCCAAACACAGAACATTTCCCACTGGACATTTGTTTGTTTAACAGGGTTCCCTGGAAAGAGCCGAGAGTCCCGAACAAGGTCCAACTTGGCCCCCAAGCCTCCTCTGCAGGGTAACTTCTTCAGGAGAAAGCTGTAGGAGGCCCCATGCAAAGGGCTTTGGATCCCAGCTTCAAAACCACGAGGGCAAAATGGCTTCTCTCCTGTGATCCTGTCACTAGAACAGGGCGAGGGCTAAGCTCGACGTGGCCAGACTCGGGTGACCCTTTGGTGGCCGAGGGTCCGGCAGAGCTGGTGCTTCCTGGCTGAATCAGAGAGCCCCAGAGGAGAGGCAAGAGGGTACTCAGCCTGCATTTGTGGAATTCCCGCCGTCCAGCCACGCGGAACAGCCAGATCCCGCGAGGTGTGACCAAGAGCAGGCTCCTGGACCAAAATCCACCTGGGCATGCAACTGTGAAAACTGCAGACCAGCAAACTCTCCCCGTGAACCAGAGCACACAGGAAATCCCTCCTGAGGGGAAGGCCATCGATGGCCACACACACCCACTGGGCTTCACTTACTCCACATGGGCCCTTTCCAACTAGATCTGTGTGGGGCCTCCCTACCCCGGCAGGCCGCTGTGTGGCAGCGAACAGACCTTGGAGGGAAGGGCTGCACTTGCAGCTTTGTTTTATTTACATGTTAATTTTTATCAAAGTCAAGGAAGGTGCTGCTTGGATTTCTTTGGCCTCTCTACAAAAAAGTCTCTAAATGCATGCTCACGTAGCCACCACAGACCACAGCTCAGAATCTGCAAGGAGGGTGAATTGGTGGGACACGGCCGGTGTTATGGGTTTAACTGGGTCCCTCTAATCTGCAGACCCTCCAAACAGGTCCTAATTCTGCCACAGAATCCACGTAGGTGTCAACAGTTAAACTAAGGTGGGATCAAGTTAGATAGGGTGGGCCCTCATTTAACACGATGACACCCTCTTAAGGTATCCGTCAACACAGGGCTGGGGATGTGGCTCCATTGTGAGGCCCTGGGTCGAGAAAATAAGAGCTCTAGAAAGAGGCACCCAGCAGGGAGAAGGCCAGGTGACCAGCAGAGACAGAGGGGAGGTGTCTACAAGGTCAAGGCCAAGGACTGCCAGAGCCACCAGAAGCTAGAAGATGCAAGGAAGGGTCCCCCACCAAGGGGCTTTGAAGGGAGCAGACCCTGCTGCCACCTGGGTTCTGAACCTGTGGCCCACAGAACCAGGAGACAATCCATTTCTAAGCTGCCCAGTGGGTCCTGCTTTGTTCCAGCAGCCCAAGGAATCCCGAACTCCACCCACACTCGGCTTCAGCATCGGCGCTGTTGCAGAGAATCCACAGGCAGGCCAAGGTCACTCTGGTGAGCTCTGGTCCTGTGTGGAGGGAGAGTGGACGCAGAGGACGCACAAACCAAGATTATGGGTTAACTCTTTAGTGATTCCACCATGTTGTCCAGAAATGTACACACACAGAAGGTGAGCACATTTGTTCATGACACTGGCAGATATAAAAACAGTGCAAATGCGTGTGTACCGCTAGATAATTATTCTAAAAACAGGTGGTGAATGGATTTCAGATCAATAAGAGACACAAACACTATGGTTTGTGCTTGGCCCCAGGGACCATCACACCAAACCACAAACAGATCAGAGACTATCAGTAGGATGAGCTCCTCCATCCCCAGCAATTAGCCTTCTAGACGCTTTCATTAACAATTCCGAGGGGCTGGAGGTGGAGCTTAGCGGCAGAGCACTTGCCTAGCATATGCAAGGGCCTGGGTTGCTTCCCTAGCGCTGCAAATTCATAGTAATAACAGTAAATCTGAAGTTACCTCCCTCAAATCCACCTGCCTCTATGCCCACCTCTCACGACGCCAGAAAAGCCAACCAACACTCCCTCCACTCCCAGACTTCTCCCGTGGACTGTTCAAGGATTCAAACCCTGGGGCTGCTCATTCTCAGCTGGCTCAAGAACGGCAGCTCCATGTGGATTAAGACACATTTCAGTAATCATCAACAACCGAGTCCTGAGCTTGTTTTTAGATCTGGATTCTACAGCTCCATGTCCAAGTCAAACAGGACCAACTATTAGAAAATATAAGGTACTGAAAATCATTAAAACATTCCTGACATTTCCAAAAGGGAGAAAAGCCATTCCATCATCATTTATTAAATAACATGTTATGGTTTGAATTTTAAATGTCTCCTAAAGGCCATGTGTCACAAGGCTTGGCAACAGCCTGTGGTGCTACTGGGGGGTGGTGGGACCTTTAAGAGGCGGAGCCAGTGGAAAGAAGTGAGGTCAGTGGGGGGTGTGGCCTGGGGGGGTATTGGGACCCAGCTCCTTCCCTCAGCCTCCCTGAGGCTACAAAGGTGAGGCTCTCCAGCACCGATCATAACCATCAAATTCGCTCCACACACGCCAATTCATAACCTCCATGACAAGGCTTTCTGAGCCAGACTCTCAGAAACCTGGAGCTTTAACAGTAAGACTGAGCCACTGTCCCCAGCACGTGCAGCTGGAGCATCACTGCACTCACAGCCATGTCAGTCAATACGACAGCATGTACACGAAAGGAAAAGGGAAACCCAGTCACTCAGGTGGTAAGGATGCCCGGGACCTCCCAGAGACTCCGTGTTCTACCCAACACACACACAGGGACAGCCTGGACTGCAGTTCCAAGGGTCTTGCTCATTGGGATGGCCTGCTGCTGGCCTCCTGGCTCATCCTCCTGAGTGGTGAGGGATGGCAGAGAGCCCAGAGCATGCTACAGGGAAAGGGGGCCCACAAATCAGTCCCAAGTCACATTTCTAGGGACCATGGATGGTACAATTAAACCTGGAACAACGCAGGCACTTACCCATATATGAATTCTTGACCCCAGAAATAGCAACAGGAAGTGCTACAGAATTATTCTAGTGTTAACAGTTCATTTTCTGCAGTTTCAGTTTAATTCTGCATCTTTATGTTGGTTTACATTTCTTTCAACTGTGGACAACACCATGGAAGATTTTGATAAACTTAGCTTCCCCCCCCCCTCCCCGGAAGTGCTGGGGAAGGAATCATGGGCTTCTTGCATGCAAGGCGAGAGCTCTGAGCTACACCCCAGCCCTTTAGCTTTTCACAGATCTGTTTGTAACATACTATAATAAGTAATAAAATAGAATATTATCCACCTTTATCTCATGCATTCGGAACATGTCTAACTTTTCCTTACTCGTCACTCTTTAGAAACTAGACAGTTCATTGTGCGTTTTTCCCAAATCGTTGCGTATCTCCAGAAGAAGAATCTGGTTATACGAGTATCTGAGGTCAGCTGTGCGCATCCTGCCCTTGGGGAACATGTCCAGAGCTCAACACCTACCAGCATTCCTTTGCAATAAAAATCCAAGCCCAGGGGGCAAGCTTCCACCAGGAGAACCCAGCCCTCCCACCGCCCCTTCCTGAAGGCTGTCAGAGACACCATGTGTGGCCAGAGACTCCCTCCTTATATGACCCACCTGTTCTAGATGGTTCCACACAAGGACAGAGACCAGCTCCTGAAGAACAGTGGTGGTGGCAGCGGCCTGGGTGCCCCACCCCCCGTCTCTGCTGTGAGCTCTGATCAGCTCATCCCAGACTCACTGGGACCTCACGGCTACCCCACGCTATCACCTGAAACCACTCAACCAGACGCCTAGCAGTCCCCGGAGCGGAGCACATGCAATCAGCAATGCACGCCTGCGCCTGTTTTCCCCCTGTTCCAAGATGTCCCTTGGCCTTTTCCTCTGCATAAATCCACTCTTCCTCAAAGGGGAAGCTGTAAAGCTGATGCCGTCCTTAGGCATCCTTCATGCTCCGGGGCTTGTCTGTGTGCAGGCTGGTTCCTACCCAATCAGGCTATTTAAAAAAAAAAAAAGAAAGAAAGAAAGAAAACGCATTTCATTTATCATCGTACCTCTGCTGCTCCAGAAAAGACTCTGCCAGCGTTGGCTCAGTGACTTGAACTCAGATATATTATTAGAACGACACCCTATCAAACAGCATGGCTTTCCACAGGCCTAGACACACGGCAGCAGGCAGGCAGTGTTGGCCCGGTTTGATTTTAGGTTTGTTGACACATATTTCCTTTGATCCAACCGGGGTCAAAAGGGCTCAATGACATGACTGAGAATGAGCCCTTTTCTGTTATAAAGGTAAAATACCATTCCCTGCAGTACCTCTTCCAAGCTATCATGTTCACGCCATGCATCCCCCCCACATTTCTATGTGGAACCCTAACTTCTGAGGTGATGGGATTGGGATCTGAGGTCTCTGGGCTAGACCCCCGGGAGGTGAGGCCCTACAATGGGGATCAGTGCCTTTATGAAAGGATTCCTAGAGAGCTCCCTTAGTCCTCTCTCCCTTGAGGACACAGTGAGAAGGCACCGTCTACGAGAAAACAGGTCTTTGCTAGACGCTGAACCTGTTTGTGCCTTGATCGGAGAGTTCCAACCCTCGGAACCATAAACGAGTTTCTGTTGTTTATAAGCTACCAATTTGTTTTGTTATAGCAGCCCAAGCAAACTTAGCCATCCAGCTAAGCTATGATGCTTGGGAAAGTTAAAGTAGATTCAATGAATATTTTTTTTTTTTTTTTTTTTGGCCAGGGGTGCTTAATCCCCAAGTCACATCCCCAGCCTTTTTTGTATTTTATTCAGAGAGACTCTCCTTAGTTGCTTAGGGCCTTGCTGAGTTACTAAGGCTGGCTTTGAACCCAACCCATGATCCTCCTGCCTCAGCCTCCCGAGTTTCTGGGGTTATAGGTATGAGCCATTGAGCCAGGCTGATTCAATGAAGTTCTGACTTTACAAAATTTTGAGCTTACATTGAGCTTATTCAGATGTAGACCCATCGTAAATCAAAGAATTCTTCAAAGAAATACAGATAATCCACAAATATATGGTAAAAATGTTCAACCGCTCTAGCAGTTTTAGAAATATAAAAACTATACTGCGATTCCATCTCAGAATGGCAATTATCAAGAATACAAGCAACAATAAATGTTGCCGAGGATACGGGGAAAAGGTACACTCATACATTCTGGTGGGACTGCAAATTGGTACAATCACTCTGGAAAACTAGGAGATGGATCCACCATTTGACCCAGCTATCCCGCACCTCAGTTTATACCTAAAGGACTTAAAATCGGCACACTATAGTGACACAGTTACATCAATGTTTATAGCAGCTCAATTCACAACAGGTAAGATATGGAACCAACCTAGGTGCCCTTCAACAGATGAATGGATAAAGAAAACAGGGTATATATCACAATGGAATATTACTGAGCCTTAAAGAATGAAATGATGGCATTTGAAGGTAAATGGATGGAACTGGAGACGATCATGCTAAGTGAAATAAGCCAATCCCATAAAGCAAAGGCTAAATGTTCTCTATGATATGTGGATGCTAACACACCAGGTGGAGTGGGGTGGATAGACGTGCAATGGATTAGAGAAAGGGGAATGAAGCGAAGGGAGGGGGGATGGGAAAAGACAGTGGAATGAATTGGACACTTTCCTATGTTCATATATGAATACATGACCAGTGAAACCCCACATCGTGCACAAGAACGAAATCAAAGTTAGACCAAGATGTACTCCATGTTCATATAAATATGGCAAAACACTCTACTGTCATGTATAATTAAAAAGGATAAAGATCATTTTTTGTTGTAGTTGGACACGATCCCTATTTGTTTTAATACTTTATTTTATATGGTACTGAGGATTGAACCCAGGACCCCCCACATGCTAGGTGAGCACTCTACCGCTGAGCCACAACCCCAGCCCCAAATAAAGATCATTTAAAAAAAAGCATTAAGGGGGGGGCATCTTCAAGTAAGTGAATGAAAGGCAGGACGAGGGCTGCCCGCAGGTCCCTTCTTGGGCTTGCGCTTCAGTGGAGCGCCATCGCTGGGCTGCTCTACAGCTCCAGGCGGGCTGACCCCTCCGGCTTAGCTGCACTGCATGATCTAGACATTTCCCATACGCTCTGGGCATTTCACACATTTCTTTCTCTGAAAAGGCATTCTACCCGCGTCTGACTCTTGGCATTTGGCGTACATTCTGGCCGGTGGGAAGCTGGATATGTGTGTGGGATGGAAAACGGAGGAAGCTGGAGCTCACTGCTGCTCCAAATTAATATCTTTGGGAGGAAAAACACTCACAGAATTTCATAGAGGAAACGAAAGGCAATTCCACAGGGTCAGGAAGAACTTCAGTCTCAGAAGCACCCTGCTAGCCTCAGGTTCAAAAACAGCAGAGCAGCCCGGGTGGAGCTCAGTGGTACTGCCCTGGGTTTCATCCCTGCCACTGCAAAATAAATGGATAAAACAGAAAGAAGCATTTCTGGGCTTTCTACACTAGCAGGTCCTTCCGTTTCCCAACTTTACTCCTTACTGCTCAAATTGTTCCTCCACATCTGGTCTCTCCTTCCTCTTTGACACTCACGTAGATATGTTTAAAACCTGAATCTTTTAAAAGCCACCTGCTCGGCTGGGGGCAGTAGCACAGTCTTGTAAGTCCCAGCGGCTCAGGTGGCCAACGTAAGCTCAAAATATTGTAAAGTCAAAAGTGCATTGAATCAGCCAGGCACAAAGGCTCATACCTACAATCGGAGAAACTCAGGATGCTGAGGCAGGAGGATCACAGGTTCAAAGCCAGCCTCAGCCAAAGCAAAGCACTAAGTAACTCAGTGAGACCCTGTCTATAAACAGAAAACAGGGCTGGGGATGGGGCTCAGTGCTCGAGCGCCCCGAGTTCAATCCCCGATATCCAAAAAATAAAAAATAAAACCCATCTTTTTTCTAATTTGTTTTCCCCGAGTCTTCCTGACTGATCAGTCTCCTCTACAGCTTTCTCCTGCCTATGTGAGAAGCAATATCAAGCAGTGCGACCTCAGTGCCATTATTTATAACCAGATACTGCAGATGTGGCTAGTGTTATGGGTGACCGGGGGTGCCGAGCTGCAGAACCTTCCAGCTCATCCTCGGTCTTCCCCATGAAGGATGGTGGGCGTTACATGCACACACAGGGCATTTCTATCTGCTCCTTCTACTTGGGTTTGGAGACACACACCTCATCTTAAGTGAGAAAACATAACTACAGGATACCTGGAGACACATTACAGATAATGTTAACCCACGTAAATGGGGAAATGTCACCGAGTCTGAGCAAGGACAGATCCTCACGTTTACAGTTACTATCCGTTGGTTTCTAGGTCTCCTGGCCTTTAGATTGCCTTCATACAGACAGTAAGGAAGGAAAAAAAAAAAAAACTTACAGCAAACACTCAGAACTTCAGGAATGACATTTCCGCACTCACTGAATGACAGTGTGGCATTTAAATGTATCACAATATGATGGTCAATTTTATTCTGCCTATTTGGAACGCACGATGTTGTTGCCAAAAAATCTCAGCTATCAGGCACTCTTACTGTTTTGCTGCCGATGAGCTCTACTTAGGTCTGCTTAAAAAGAAATCCAGCTTTAATGTCTAACCTGCGCTAGTTACTTGGAGGGTCATTTGTTGAAGCCAAGGATCCCTTTTTCTACAACTGTGAAAAGTATTTAGTAGATAAACCCTCTACGTTAAAAGACTGAAACAAGGTTAATATTTAGGCAAAGAGGTATTTATACTTCAAACACACAATAATTAGTACCCTCCTATCAGCGGGGCAGTAGCCACTAATCCATTTCCAAATGCAATCAGCGTGTGACCTGCTGATTCAACCAGATTACCGCATAGCAAACATTCCCTATTTGAGTCCCTGGCCCACGTACCAGCTCTAGATGGCCTTGGGCAAGCAATGCAGACACATTTTTGACAGTATCTTCTTTCTCTGTCGGACAGGGCTTAGAATCACGAAGTCCCAGAAGACAGAGTCCACCATGCAGCCTTCTAGAGACCCGTCGCCAGGGGCAGTCCCACACTCCTTAGAAGGATCAGAAGCCCCCACCCCATCTCTCCAAGCAGCAGGGCCACACCAGCTCTGGAGAGGAGCTCTCGAAGGTGAGTTCTCCAAGAGGAAAGAGGTGTGTAAATATAAGGTGAAAAGGGACAAGAAAGGTGAAAGACGGCGACTGGAGGATTCACGGGTTTCCTTTACACATACACATCTTCAGGTCAAAACCCAGGAGCTTGAGACTAGTCTAGGGCATCTGACTTTACTGTAACTTTGAGACCCTGGTGCATCCCTATTGGTGGCTGATTAAGTGGGGAGATGGCAAAACCCCCAAGATCCACTACCTTCAGGGATACGCTATGAAGCCGATTATTGTTGTTCCTCTTGATCTGTGGGTTTCCCAGCTTTGACGGAAACCCACCAAGATCGACAATATCCAGGAAATAACTATCTCCACAGACTTTTGTCATTGTCCCCTAAATGATATATAACAAGTATCTACACAGAATTCACCTTTTCTTGGGCTGGGGTTGTGGCTCAGTGGTAAAAGTGCTCACCTAGGATGTGTGAGGCCCTGGGTTCTATCCTCAGCACCACATATAAATAAGTAAATGGTACTGTGTCTAACTACAACTAAAAATATAAATATTAAAAAAAAGAATTCACATTTTCTACCACATAATCACAATGCATCACACCTGATACCATGTAATACAACGTATCATACATCTAATGCAACATAATGCACCCAATAAGTCAGAAGATTTGAAGTGCATGGGAGGATTGCTGGAGTTGGATGAAAAGACACTGCCATTTTATATAAGGGACTTGAGCATTTTCAGGGGGTCCTGAAACCAATCCCCTGCTGACAGAGGGCTTGAATGTAAATTGTGGCACTTGCACTTGGAGGGAAGGAGGGAGGCAGGGGAGAGAAATCCAAAAAGGATTTGGGCATATGCTAATAATTACAAGAGAAACAAAACAAGGGCTTGGAGTGTAGCTCAGTGGTAGGGTGCTAGTTGAGCATGCATATGACCCTGGGTTCCAACTCAATCCTGCAAAAATAAAACAAGCCCATTCAAGGTACTACAACCTAGGGATTCCAAATAGAGAGATTTTCTAAATGGGAACAAGTAGAGATGAAAGTTGCTTAAAACCACAGTTCCACTTCTGGGCCCCCTATCTTCCCCAAACTGTATCTGATTCTAGAATTTCTCCCTAACCCTCAAGAACCTTTTATCTCACTCAAGATGAGGTAAGACTCCCCAGTGGCTAAAACTTGTTTCGTGGATTCTTTGAGAAATTGCTTAACAAAATGATTCTCGCCCTATCTGGGCAAGGAAGCCAGCAACAGAGATGGCCAGAGGATAAGTTCCTATAAATCATTCTTACAAAGCAACAGCATCAAACCAGGGATGGAGGAAGCAATGTCAATTTGGAAGTTTTTCATAAAAGCGATTTCTCCAAGATCAGCTACCACACCTACCAACCCTAGAAAATGACTGCCCATTTATTCTCACCAATTCCCGAGAACTAAAATGCTCCCTGCGGAAAAATGCGTCTACGTACAATGACTTCCCTTTTAAAATAAGGATATCCAGAACCGAGAAAGTTATTACAATATTATGCACTGACACAAACATTGTTGGAAATGTTTTCTCAGGCATCTCAAGTTAATTCACAGGGCACGGCTTGGGGTGCAGAGTTAGTAGGGAGGCAGTCAGACCCCAGCAAGACATGGAAAACTCCCTCCTGTCTCCATGGGTTTTGCTTTCTCCTTTTTTGCTCTATCCCATTTCATATTTATTCTCCAAGGAAACATGCCCAAGTGCTCTACAACAGAGACCGCAGAAAATGAGAGCCAACTCCTCGTGACCTCATGCTGCAGGCAGCCTAGGTTTCTGATATGCAGCACAATAAGGTACCTATAGGATCCCCCCACCTGCAAGGAATCAAACAAAATGCCCATCTGCCTCCCACAACATACACACTTTTTTTCCCCCCACTCGAGGAAAGAGGATCGGCATTGACTTCATTGCAATTATTCAATGGGAAAGCAGAGAATCAGGAAAATCCTGCTTAGGGGCCAGTTGCAAAAGGTGGCAAGGACTCACTCCTTCCTGGGACCCTAGATCCCTCTCACTTCCTATCGCACCTCACGTGATCTCTTACCTGTGCTCCTTCCACCATAAGCCCTCACCAGAGCAGAGCAGATGCTCACACCAGGCTCTGGATCTCCAGAATAACCTCCCTACTTTATAAAGTACCCAGCCCGAGAAATCTGTCACAGCAACAGGAAACAGATGAACAGACTCGGTCTGACCTAGCCAGATGGAAGCAACTCCATCAGCACAGCATGAAAGCACAAAGCCCCAAATCCCATCTCTTCAGAAGCTGGATGTGGAAATAAACAATGTCCAAGAAAATTCACTTGAGGAAACATCTTTTTCATGAAGCACATGGTGTGACACGTAAGATGGACAGACCCATGCATATGGTGGCCTCCCTTTGCTCAGTTTGGGCAACACAGGTACCATCATCCCACCCTGTGGGATATGGCAACCAGACTCATGCTTCGCATGGGTTCTTTTCAAGATTTCTGGATAATGGGAGGGAAAAGGGGGCTTCTCCCAGCGAGACCGAGAGGAAGTCTAAATATCAAATGAAATGGTGCACAGCATTGATTTAAAAAATTAAATTCAGAATGCTCTTGAATAGCTCAACTCCTAAGAAACACTTAAAAACTCCAATACATTACTGATTGGTTGACCGACTGCAGTGGCGGGAATCCAATCCAGGACTTTGCATACTAGGATAGCACCATACCATGAAACGACATCCCCAATTCCTCAAACGCACTTAAAAGATGTTGTACTTGGAACACACAGTTGACCCTCAGTATCTGCAGGAGACTGTTCCAGGTCTCCCATGGATATCATATTCCAAAGATTCTCAGAAGTCCTAACTTTTAAAACAGCCTAGAATTTGCATACAACCTACACACTTCCACCTATACGCTTTCAATCATCTCGAGGTTACTTAAGATACAATGTAAATGCTATGTAAGTAGTGGTTATATTGCAATTGTGGGGGGGATAATGCCCCCCAAAACAGTCTGTACATGTTCAGTGCAGAAACAATCCCCCGCCCGGAATATTTTGGATCTGCATTTGGTCGATTCCATAATGTGGAACCCACAGATGAGGAGCGTAACTGTACGAAGGCTTTCTTAAGGAGATGAAGGAAAATGGACTTCCTAAAAGCTTTTAAAATGTTCAGAATCCAAATGCCAAACCAGTCCTTCCTCCATGATATTCTATTCAAGTGAAATGAGGTCTCAGTCAATAGTTTGAAGATTGGCATCAGTGACGTTCTGCATTCTTTGTATAGAATGAAGAACCAACCAAAAAGTTAGGTGCTCATACAAAACCATAGAAACTACACAAAGCAATCCTTTCGTATTTTGTTTTGTGATAATTTTAAGGCTTGCAAAAAGTTGCAGAATTAGCACAGAGTTCTGTCAAACTGGCACCTGGAGTCCCCTTAGGTGAATGTTCTCCATAGACACAGCAATTAGCAAGATGAAGAAATCCACACTGGCGCAGGACGATTCAGTAAACCACCTTCAAACGTCACCAGTTTAGATCCAAGTCATACACTCCAGCAGGAAGTGCACCAGACACAGTGTCCTTCTCAGAGTACCACCCCAGGAGGTTGACAAGCCTTCTCTCATGATTTGACCTTCGACCACCTGGCCAACGTGGGCTCTGCTGGGTTTCTTCACCCTAAGTCACAACTCCCGTCCCTTCTGTAATGAAGGCACATCATGGAGGTGATACTCGGAGCCTAAGCTAACATTACGTAACCATTCTGAAATGTCAGGTACAAACATGAACATATTGCCACAGGGGATTATTTCTATGATGAGCTCTCTTCCTACCCTTTTCCCAAGGAGAAATCTTTTAAAATGCTACTTTAAGAAAAAAGCAACTCCTTCGTCACGGATGCAAAGTTAAATAAGAGCAAACACAATACTTACAATTTGTCAAGGGATTTATGTGTGAGAAGCCTCCAGCAAGCTCATTAGCAAAAGAACCAATTCCAATAAGCAGCCTTGGTCCAGGCAGCGATGCACCCAGAATGCAAAGGATGTTCGTAATCAACACTGGATTCTGCGGGGTTTTTATCCTGACTATAAGCAAAAGTCTATTTCAAAATGATACTGCACATATATGTTGATGGTGAGGTTCATTGCCAGGCAACAACTAAAAAGAAAAAGTGGTTCCTACAAACCCTAAACTACTCTAAAATAATAAAGCTCATTAATTTTTTGATGAGTTATTATGAGCATTGTTAAAATAAAAAATGACGAGAATTAATGAACACACACACACATCCTAAAACCAGCAGACAACGAGTTCCCATATCTCCAAAAATCAGTATCCAACAGGGAGAAAAACAGGGCCAATCTGAGAGGACACCCCCTGGGATGCTCTCAGTGGGTGCTAAAATGAGAAGGATCGCCCCGGGTGGCATACTCCAACCAGAAACTACCAGAAGGCATGGATCGTAAAGCTTAAAAATAGGGGCAAAACCCTAATAAAGCCACAGTGTATTTAAGAAAATAGTGGGCATTTTAACAATCAACAGAGATGGACAGACGTAAGGAAACCCAAACAGCTCCAGCCTACAGTCGCTGATCCCGAAGCACAGGCAAATCAACCTCCCCCGAACCTCAGCTGCAAAGCACAGCCAGCCTCTCTGGATTCCAACAGAGGCAGAAGGGGTTCATTCCCCATCTCGGCGCTCACAAGCTCCCTGACCCCAAGCAACCCGCACCCCCAGGGATGGATTTTAGCACTTCTCAAAGAACAGCAACCATCTGCGCAATTCAACAGCCCCGCTGCAGCAGAGATATTTCTGGACACCCATAAGTCATTGACTAATGATATAGCCAAGATCACGGCTCCCATACTGGGTGGCACTGTGACCCCCAGAAACCCATGTTCGACTCTTAACCCCTGGTATCTACGAATGCGACCATGTTCGGCAACAGGGCCTTTGTAGATGTAATGAAGCCAGACTCTAGTAGGGTGGACCCTAGTCCAATGACTGATGATGGCTTTGCTATTTGAAGAGAGTCACAGACAAGCAAGGTAGGAGGCCACATGAGGACACGGGCAGAGACTAGAGGGATGCAGCCACAAGCCAAGGGACACCCAGAGGTGGAAAGGGTTTCCAGTGGAGCCTGCACAAGCAGCCCATGTTGACCACACCTTAACTCTGGGCTCCAGAACTGAAAGAGAATACCTTTCTGGTGCTCTAAGGCACCCGGTTGGTGGGAGTTTGTTATAGCAATTCTGGGAAACGCACGCTACAAAGTCTGGTCACAGCACTGATGACACGCAGAGTCGTGTGAGTGTGCAGGCCTGCTGATCCAGACGTCCACGTTCAAATCTCACACGTGCCAATGTCACTCACCTTGGGGGCAAAACCCACAGGATGCCCACAATCTCAGCCATCAAATGCAACTACGCCATCAGGTAACATTTGAAACCGTCAAAAGGGATGCAAAAGGCCCCCAATGAGCAAGGGATGGAAATGTCAGTGATGGGACACGGGATCCCGAGGCAAAAGGACGGCTCAGAAACACCAGCCCCATGGCACCTGAAACTGACACTCTGTGGCTCATGGAACTTATTACAAGCATTTTCACCGTCTTAATATCACACTAAAATATTGTTTAGCCAAAAAATACAGATGCAACAACCTGAATGTGCTTCTGGATGATGAACAAAATCCAGTTACACCTACAGTGGAATCCTACGCAGCAATCAAAAGGGGTGTGGTCTGACACATGGTAGGACAGGAAGAAACCCCAACAGCAGGCCCAGTGACATGGCAGCCACAGAGGCAGAACCTGTATGACGCTGGCCTCTGAGCACACCAAACTCCACCAGGTAGTACGCTGTGTGGAATGTGAACTGGGTCTTAATCCAGCGGCTGAAACACACAGGTAATTTCCCTTGGTGCCTGAGGTCTATCACACCCGTCAACTCTGCTCATGAGGCAAGACCTCACTCCCTTCACCGTGGGCTGTCCACTCTAGGACGTCACACAGCGTCACTCAGAGCAGTCATCACTGGGCTGGTGACTCCTCCGTGCTCCCGACCAAGGCTGAGCCCTGAATGAGAACAGGCACCTCATCGCCTGGGAGGCCCCTTAAGCCGCCCTGCTCTTCCCCAGGACAGAAAGTGCCCAGCCAGGCTCCTGGCATCCTGCCCTCCAAAACTGCCTGCAGCGATTACACTGCAGGGCAAATCCACTTTGAACCACTCAGCATTCTGCCGGCAGCCCTGTGGTTCCAGAGCAAAGAGCACACTCTTCCAAGTCTGCCCGACTTCCCACCGGGTAACGCCTGTGGGTCAGGACACAGGACCAACAACACAGGACTCCACAAGCAGAAGCATCCGGTTCACAGCAGAGATGGCCAAAGTGAGGGGGAAAACCTACAGGCCGCCATCCTAAAGCGGAGCTTAAAACCAACCAAGACCAATGCCGTCTTTTCATAATAATAGCTGCCACATTTAACCAAGAGCCCTCTAATGCCATCGCCCACCCCAGTCCCTTTTCACGGATCCCTGGAGGACTGGAGAATCTGAAGAGCTAGCAAGTTTTCAAGACTGCTCCCTAGATGCTGGTCAAGGACGCAGCCACCGCCTCAGAAGGAAGACAGAGGGGAAGGAGAGGCCTGGACTTTGGCACCTCCTCTGGCCAATTCCTTTCCAAGGTTCCACTTATTTCACAACAGCCCTGCAAGGCAGGTACGATCTCATTAAACACTGACGCTGGTAATGAGCGGCCAGACAAAGCCCGTTGAGGGGAGAAGTGAAATGTGAGGGTGGGCTGGTCCCAGGACTCCCCCCCACTCCAGCGCAGAGTTCTTGAGCACTCGTGTCAGCATGTGCATCCACCCCGTTACAGTAGACCCAGCCAAGGGATACAAAAGTCAGCTCTCCGTTACCGTGACAAATCCCCGAGATAACCAACTTACAAAGACAAAAGGTTTGCTTTGGCTCCTAGTTTTGGAGGCCTCTGTCCATGACCAGGTGGCCCCATGACTTTGGGGGCAGTAGTGAGGCAGCACGTCCTGGCGGGTGGCTCTGGTGGAGCAAAGCCACTGACCTCACAGCCAGGGTGACAGGAAGAGGAAGGGGTGGAAACGCCAACGCCCCCATCAAGGGCTTTGATGAAGAACGTCCATAAACCTTAGGGCCTCAGAGTCCAGGGTTTGTGCTGGGAGCTGCTAACAATGGACCCAGATAGACCCAGACTTCTGACGGGCAGAAGGGAAGCGGGTACTCTGCAAACCCCAGAGTTTGGGCACAGGGAGCTGTTCTCATCTTTTCAGGAAGAAAGGGAACATCTCCAAATCCCAGTGCCCAGCTGCCAGGCTGCATCTCCAGCAGCCCCACCACCAAGCAAGGTCAACCCTGCATCCTTCCCTCCTTCGGCACCCAGGCCAACCCCCCCCCCCCCCCCCCGTTCTCTCTCTCCCTGTTTAACTTTCTATAAAAATACTCAACTGCATTGTAATTGCAAAGGCAGTCACGTGGGAAGAGAGATTTTCAAAATCATAGTCCACAGAGCCAGGCACAGTGGTGCACCCCTGTAATCCCAGTGCCATGGGAAGCCGAGGCAGGAGGATTGCCAAATTCAAGGCCAGCAGGGCAACTTGTTGAGACCGTCTAAAAAAACAAAAGGAGCTGGGAATACAGCTCAGTGGGAAAGCACCCCTGGGTTTCATCCTCATTAGAGAGAGACAGACAGAGACAGAGACAGACACACGCAGCCAACTAAAGGGGCCAGAACAGAAGCGTTAGGTACTGTCTGGTTGGCTGGGAGCCCAACTACCACACCCCACACCCTGGCCCTAATTGTACCAGCTAACCCTGTTAACAGTGTCTCTAAAATTTAGAAGAAAATACTGAGTCTGACTGGGCAGATGGAGCTAATTAGGTGTCCTCTTTGAGAGGATAAATTTTAAGCTAAGGATTTGAAGAAAGACAACGACGTACAGGGAAGAACTTAAGAGACAAATGGTAGGTGCGGTGGTGCCATCAGGACAGAGAATCACAAGGACAGGGGAAAGCCCACTCTGCAATACAAAGAGCAACGGACAGTGTACACTTTCCTTTAGAGTTCAGACAACACTCATCAGATCCATTAGACCAGGGTGAGCAAATTACGCCCGGGAGGCAAAATCTGCCCAGACTGGTCGCCTGCACACATCAAGCTGGAAAGAACAAAGCCCTGCCATTCTTTTATCTAGTATTTATGGCTGCCCTTCCCCTAAAACCACAGAGCTGAGCTACTGTGACAGAGACCTTAAGGTCTACAAAGCCAAAACACGACAGGGACTCTGCCTTCTACAGAAAGTCTGCTGCCTTCTGTGCCAGACAGCTTCATCACATGATTTAGAGGAAAACAAGAAAGCTTAGAGATTTCTCTAATTGCACACATACACAGAAGAGAGAGAGTGGGAGAGGAGGAGATAGAAAGGGAAGGGAGAAGAAGAACGAATTAGCTAATATAGGCAGAGAGAAAATGCAAACATACACTGAAAAGTGTGTCTCCTATGCTACCAACCTCCTCCTAAAAGGACTAGGGAGGTCCAAATCTTAGGATTTCCTTCCAGTCATGCTCTACCAACCTCAATCTGTACCATATGCCTCCTCCTGGTTCACATGCAACTTGTGATAATGTATTCTCCTATGGGAATACATGATGAGACTTGAATTGGAAGAAACCACAGAGTACTGAGCTCTACGCTTTTTACTTCAAAGACGCACACGGCACTTCTCTTTGGCATATTCAATTTGTCAGCATCACTCCTCTTAAATCTGGGGCCATTACAAATTACAAGAGGGGTCACCTGACACAAGCATTTGGATACCATATAATTGATATGATGAACAACAGGACTACCAGGAGGGTACCATATACAGTGTGGACACGTTAAAAAATGGATGACTCATCTCAGAAGAGAGATGGTGAGAGATTTCATCAAAATATTCAGAACATGCATTTTAATTCTTGTGTTCAATTTTATCTTTTCAGACTGTGGTGGACCATGTGTAATGACACTGCAGAAACAAAACCACAGATAATGGAGAACTACTGTATGAGGCATCTTGTTTTTATCCATGCAAGCATGTCATGTGGTGCTTCTTCCATATATAGAATCATTAATTTTTTTCCCTATCGTTCGGTAGATTTCATGCTTGTGTGTCCTCATTTAGTAAGTTCAGGATCGACACTTGGTATTCGCCAAAGCAGAAGAATGAAACCAAGTGAGGACTTCTTTGCATACATTTAAGATATCTCCACAAAGCAAATCTCAAAATGTAACAATTCTAGGTTAAAGGGTACAAGTGTCTCCTATTGGAGAACAGGTTGGCAAAGAATCTCCCAAAGAGGTTGTATTCCGTTTATCCTGCAGTGTCTTTGCACCAACAGAACAGGGACACACAAGCTTTCTGACTTCTCTGTAAGGGATTGAGGTAGAGTGGTTATCCGGTTTTTCATTTGCATCTCCAACCTAACAAGTGGGATCTTTCCACCAATTTTAGACCCATCTACTTTTCCTAAGACTATTCAAGATAACGAGAGCTGTGAGCTGGGGTGCAGCTCAGTGGTAGAGCGCTTGCCTCGTGTACACGAGACCTTGAGTTCAATCCTCAGCAGCCCCAAAGGTGGAGGGAGTGCGAGATCAGTAACCCCATCAGCCCATCCTGATTTGAATGGGTTAACTGGGTGGTGACTGCAGGCAGGTGGGGCCTAGCTGAAGGAGGTGGGTTACTTGGGGGGCGGGCCTTCCAAGGACGCATCTTCCCTGGGCCCCTTCCCCTCCTATTTCTCTGCTTCTTGGCTGTCAGGAGTGAGCAGCTTTCTTCTGCTGAGCCCTCTGCCAAGATGTGCTGCCCCATCTTAGGCCGAGAGCAATGGGGTTGGCCATCTATGGACCGAGCCCTCGGAAGTCATGAGATCCAGGTAATTTTTCCTGCTCCAGGTTGTTCTTGTGGGGAGTTTTAATCACAGCAATGAAAAAGCCAGCCAGGACAGAAATTGGTACCGAGAAGTGGGGCTGTCGCTCCGACTCACGTGAACCTGTGGTTTAGAAGTCTTTAAGTATGGTTGGCGGGAGAAATTTTGAAAGGTGTCGAGATGCCAACAGGAAAAGCCTCAGGATGCTGTAGGCGGAGGTTAAGGAGGGAACGTGGTGGGACCTCAGAAGACCAGAATGTCCACAAGAAAGCAGAGTGTGCTCAGAAGATCCGAGGGAAACGAGGACTCCATCGTGAACTGGACCAGAGGCCACGGTGTTATATTCTGGCACAGAACATGGCTACATTTCGCCCATGTCCCGAGACACAGAGGCTGAATTTAAAGGTGATCACCTGGCAGAGGACATTTCAAGGCAGCTCTGCATTCAGTCAGTAGCAGGGATATTACTGGAAGCTATTAGCCAGGTTCAATATGGTAAGAAAGCAGAGTTAAGATTTAAAAAAAAAAAACTTGCATTCTAGCTCTAAAAAAGTCTGTAAACCAGGGGACGAGGAAGTTGTACTGAAGGGATTATGTCTCCTAAAGAGATGCCAAGTCCTGTGCACACAGAAAATAGGAAGGATGGTTGAGGATCATACCCACTACAGGTTCGAGGATGTAGCAGGGGGATCCCTTTGAGATTTGGGAGCACCGGCTTGCCCAGGCGGGCCCAGGAAGTCGTTTCATCATGCTGAAACAACTTGGCGCTGACCATGTGAGCACGAAGAGGCCGCTGCCCACGACTCCAGGGGGCCAGCTAGCAGATGGCCTTGGTATCACCCGTGTCTGGTTCTGAAAAAACGCAGAATGGTCAGGTGAAGGGTCATGGAGGTTTCCACCAAGATTTTAAAGGAAGGCCGGGGGGGGGGGGGGCGGGCAGCCTAAGTATAGCATGGCCATGGCCCCTGGGAGCTGACCCGGAGAGCGATGTGCGAAGGGGAAGCAAAAGCCAGAATGAAGAGCTCAGGAACCAAGCGCTGCCAGTAACATGGACAGTCTGCCAAGAGCAGCTGTTGGCTGCAGAGAAAGCCAGGCTCCAGGAGAGCCCGCGGGCACTGCAGCCGGCAAGGCCAAGCGGGCAGGGCCGCCCAAGCCCTTTGGAGAACAAGGTTTTGGCAGCCAGGGTGGAAAGTTATGATTTGGATATGGGGTGTCCCCCGGTAGCCCCCGTCAATTCAGGAATATTAATACAGAGGGAAAAATGATAAAAGAGCTGTAACCTAAGTAGTCCATTCGGGCTTGAGCAAACACACTGGGTGGTGACTGCAGACAGGTGGGCATGGCTGGAGAAGGTCCCTAGGGCCATGCCCAGGAAGGGTGCATGTGCCCTGCAGCCCCTTCTCTGCTTCCTGAAGACGTCTATGGACCGAGATCTCCAGAACTGTGAGCCCCCAATGAACTTCCTCCTCCAAGTTGTTCTCGTCCAGTGTTTTGGTCACAGTGACAGGAGCGCCTATATGACAGGAATCAGGCCGTGGCAGTATGTGCCCTGGTGGTTTGGTATTTATGAGCACCTCTGAACCTCCAGATAAACCAGATGCAGCACATGCCAAATGCTTAGCACTGGTTAACACCATGTTCTATTTAATCCTTACAAGTTCCACGAGGCAGTTCATTGAGAGCCCCCAAGAAGAGACGTGAGGCTCCTGCATCATTTAATCAGTTTCCACAAGCACTGCTCTTCCCAACAGCCTCGCATTCTTTTCATATTTATCGTCACACTTTTCTTTATATGCCACAAGCTGTCTTTCTCAATAAATCATTAGCATCTTAAGAGAACCCCATGACCAAAAGATAACCATCTGCTTTCCCTTCCCTCACACACTCCCACACCCTAGGATGAGATTCACAGTCATTGATCCCCGGAAGCAGTGACTAGGCCTCATGTGGCAAGAGACAGAATAGGACCTCCCGGGAGACATTGGAAATGTGACTACGTGACTATTCTACATTATTCAGTGGGTCCTTAATCCAACAGCAGGGTCTTCCCGAGACAGGCGGGAGAGCTGGCAGGGTGGGGGGGAATGGGGAGACAGGGGCGGAAGATGGAGGGATTCAGCCCCAAGCCAAGGGATGCCCGAGTGCCCACAGATGGAGAGAGACACGGAAGAGACTGGCCCTTCTGAGCCTCCAGGACCCAGGCCTGCTGACACCCTGGAATTGAGGGCATCAGTGTCTGCTGTTATAAGCCACCGTTTGTGGCTATTGTCATGGTCACAGAGAACAGGATAACAGAATCAAACAATCCTTCTACATGATGCAAGCCTGTAGTTCCAGGGGAGCCTGAGGCAGAAGGATCCCAAGTTCAAAGGCAGCCTCAGCAACTGTGAGGCACTAAGCAACTCTGAGACCCTGTCTCTAAATACAAAAAAGGGCTGGGGGTGTGGCTCAAGTGGGTAAATGCCCCAGCTTAATCCCCAGGAGGCCCCCCACCAGATCCTTCTGTATTAGAGATGCTACCTGAAATGTTTGTGAAATGTAGTGCTATTTGAGATCGTTTTTTCCTCAAACAGAATAAAGGAAAACACACACACACACACACACACACACACACACACAGACACACACACACACACACACACACACACACCCACGAGGACAGCAATAGAAGATTTTGCTACTCTGCTTCAGCCACTATAGCCGTATGTGGAATAGACAGAAGTATTCTATATACTTTTGAGCCTTTTGACTATTTCCATATTAACCCAAGGGGAGTATGTCAGAAACCAGGAAATATCCCCCTTGAAGCCATGCAATTAACTTTAATCGTGGGAAACCTGCAACACTGAAGGCAATCGGGTGCCCTCCTCCGCCCCTGCTCTGCAAAACAGTCTTCTTCTTGCAAGGACTGATGTTTCTGGTTTCATTTCTTTAGTAAAAGTCTGGGCCCGATTTTCACAATTCCTTCCCAGGGACCATGCTGCTCCAGTGTCACCTAGATGGCACCAGAAAGAAGAGGAGCACCCTCCAGCTTGGCGGGGCCGAGCCAGGCTGGGCTGGGCAGGTCTCTTGGGAACCCACCACTCATCCCACACGCACGAGGCTTCTCTGACCCGACCCTCCCTTTTCCAGTGTACTCTCAGCACGTGAGTGGCTGCACATCAGGCCAGGGCAGGGTCCTGGCAAGCCAGAGGCTGACCTGTGGAGGCACTTGGGACCTGTGGAGTCCCTCACCATGTGGTGGGGCCTTGTCCTGTAGCATCCCAGAGACTCCGGGTGCTGGATGTCAGAAACGGTCCCCAGGGGTGACAATCAAAATGCACCTCTAGACATTGCCCCGTTCCCCCTGGGGAGCATGATCCCCACTTTGCAAGAATCAGTCCTAGAAATTCCTTCTGGGTGAGCCCAAGCACTGCCATGTTCTTATCTGGGATGAAGTGTGAGTTTGGCTCTGCTTTCTATTCAACAACTGTAAACCTAATCCACAGAGCCCCCAGAGGGGGGGGGGGAGTATAGATAGGCAGCATGCAAGTTTAATCGGGCTCACTCAGAAGGCCTTTGGGGAAGGTAAAATAAATGAATAATTATGGCATCGGGCCACCTGTGAAAGGGGCCTTCAAAGGCTTAGTTCAGTTGTGTGCAATTTCTAGAGACAGCAACAGAAGTTGCCATTGCTTTTTCATGGTCTTTGATTCTTCAACAGCAATGATGACCAACACCAATAGTAACAGAGGCTTACGGACAGATAGGATGAGCTGTGCTGTGGCAGGCTTTGATGTGTGCTAACCAAACACCATTAGAAGCACCCCTGAGCTGACCGTGTGTTTAACAGTTGCATTCCCAGACTGTCGCAAAGGCTGGAGATTATTCCAGATCTGCTTGCTGCATGTCTAAGTGCATGCAGAGTCGTAAATCAGCATGAACCTCCCCCCAAAAAAGAAAAACCCATTTGACCCATCTCCTTCCCTTCAACACCTGAGTGCTGCCACTCGCCACCTTGAACAAAGAATTTCCCCTCAGTAGATACCTGGGGCTTCCAGGAGAACCGGGAGAACCAGGAATCCCCCAGTGCAGAGGGTTAAAGCCCCTCATCCTACCAAATTTAAAATTGGGGCTTGAAATGATGCCTTTGAGGCAGCTCCAGCAGGGACCATGGGGACACGTGTCTCAGGTCATTGCACCTCCCTAAGGAAGCTGTTGGAGCTGTTACAAGCTGTTCTCTTCTGGAAAGGGATCTGCCCGACACCTCCCTTCTCCCACAGAGGGCACCCCATGATCCTCACAGTTGCAAACACAAGGGGGGAAATAAATTCCCTGCCACCCCAAGCAACATCCTAATGCCCAGCGGGTTTGTGCTTCAAGGAATTTCACATTCTACAAGATCCCAGTCCCCTGGGGGCTGCAGGTTTGCCGAAGAGCTTATTTTTGCACATTATTTCAGTTTAACTCTTGAATAACTGTCTCGTTTGTTCCCTTGCTGACACATCGATCCTCCTTCAACTCGTGTTATGGGCAAAACTGGGAAACCGACAGCCACGGACGAGAAGCGCCGTGGGTTTGTTAGTGGCCATCATCAGTATCACCCGTCTGGCCAGCCGCCCCAGCTTCTTTAAGATAATCGGTGCGACGATGACCTACAGCATCTAAGAAGGAGCGTTCAATGCCATCCTGCCAGGCATGGAGCCCTCCCTGCCAGAGGCAGCTGCGCGTCCTGCCAGAGGCGACCCATAAGAGCTCAGGCACAGGGAGCTGCTCATTGATCGTGCCATCAGCTCTGCCTGTCCCTGTGCCCTCTGCCTACTCGACTTGGCCCAGGCGTGCTGGGCTTCCAGAGACCACGCTGTGCACCCCGAGGGCAGCACTTCGGGAGTGGGGGTGTGGGGCAGGGGGAGAGGGGTCACTGGTGAGCATTCTGAAGAACTCCATCATCCCACTGTTTCCGTCTTGCCAGACCTGGAGAGACGCCAACTTCCAGAGGTCTTCCAAATAGCATGGAGTGCTGAATAAACACACTGGGAGCCGAGAAGGATACGGCCATGCTCAGCCTCCCCTGGCCCCAGCCGAGCTTCGTCAGCTGGGCACACAGTGTTGGCGAGAGGCCTCTGCAGGCAAGAGTCAGGGCACAGGGCTCCGCTCTCGCCTTAGCCATCACTCCATCAAACAGAAGCACGAGGGACGGGTGCTGGGTCACCGACTCGTACGGAGCACCAACGTCTAATACGAACAGCGAGGTCGATGGACAACACAGCCGAGTGGCCCCGTGGAGGGAGGGGCCCGGCTTCCTGCCCACACCTGGGTACTACCAGGCCCAGTGCCTGCTTGGAGTGTGGAGCCATGGACAGGTCCCCACCCCTCACTGACGGAACTGGGTCTGCAGCGTGTCACGGGATGCCTTAGGACCTGGCCAGTCCCGCCAACAGGAAGCAGAGCTCAAGTGGGATCACAGGGGGCATGTGCTTAAAGCAGAATTGGGGTCCTGGCCCCTCCTCTTAATCACGCGGCTTCCCAGTCACTATGAGATGGGCAGCTGGTTCCAATACAGGCTCCCTGTCATAAGATGCTGCCTATGGATTTGGACCAAGTGGCTATGGAATGAACATGAGTCAAAGTCAACCTTTTCTCTTAGTAAGTTGATTACCTCAGGTATTATGTTACAGTCAAAGAAGCATGGCTAATACATACTTCACCCATCACGCCATTCCAAACATCTCCAGACAGCGTCCCAAGCTTCCCTGGCACGTGAAAGGGATTCAAAAAGTACCCCTTCTGAGAACCACTCTCCTAAAGGCATTAGATACCACCCCCGGCACCCACAAAAATAAAGCGTCAGGTAAACCCAGCTCTTGTACCTGCTCAGAGTGGAGCTCACTGAGCCCATACGACAGACTGCAGATCCGTCTGCTCTTCCCCACGAGGAGAGCCAAGGGCCACATTGTAAGTTAATTAAAATTTGAAATTCATCCCATCATACTAGCCACATTTCAAAGGCTCCCGAGTCCCCACAGCTGCTAGAATGGATGGCATGGATACACAGCTGTTCGGGGCTCACAGGGAGCTCTTGGAGGTGTGGCACTGCGACACCAGGAAGCTGCTTCGTCTTCCACCATGGCTGCAAGCTTCTCTAGGACCTCAGGAAAAGACGGCTGGGGGCAAATCCAACTCAACACCATGATCACTTAGGGAAAAGGAGCAGGGCTTTTGTTTGCATGTGAGTTTTCCAAAGAACTGTTTTCTTCAAATTAACTCTTCAGTAGTGGACAAGTATATAATTTAAAGAGCCATATTTTAAAAAGAAAAAGGGATTTACCCCCAATTTATATGCAGTTAATGAAAAAGTATGAGCCTGGGAAATACCGAGATCCGTCTAAAATAACCACCCAAGCAGAGCAGTGGGACCTATGTAGACAACCTGCTTGATCTCATCATGTGACTCCAGCTCTCGGGGTGGATGAGATTCCGGCTGCTCTCCTGGAGTACCCAGGTCCACCCGGAAGCCTGTGCCCAGGTGTGGCTGCACTCGCAAAGCGCTGAACCAAAACATGGAGACGTGAGCCACGGCCCGACTCCCCCACGACACAGGCCATGGTCACATGCAGCTCCTCATTCCCACCCACCTCGTGACCTTCCAAAAGCAAAGAGTCTTCTGAACCAACTCGGGACCTGCTGAACACTAAGCCGCTCCAATGTCATGTTTACAGGTATACAAGGTGGAAGGGGAAAAGACCGGATCGTTGAAAAGTCTCATTATCTCAAGATCCTTGTCTTTAAAAACCACAAACAAAAAAACGCTATAAGAAATAGAGATGAACGCATACTTATTTTTATAGCCTGCTGTTCAGTCAGGTCCTTTGGCTGGAGCAGGGGGAAAGCTGACAAGAACAATTAGAGGAGGCAATGTTTCTTTGGGGCTCATGGTGTCCGAGGTTCAGTCCCTGGTGGGCCGACTCCCTGGCTCTGGCCCGAGGTGAGGTAGAACATCATGGCAGAAGGGCCTGGAGGAGGAGAGCAGCTCAGGACAGGGCACCAGGAAACAGAGTTCAGCTCACCTGGGACAAGATAAAAACCCCAAAGGCACAGCCCAGGGACCCCCTCCTCCAGCCACAGCCCACCTGCCTACAGTAACCGCCCAGTGAGTCCACCTCAGGGGATCAGTGCACTAACTAGGTGACAACTGTCATCACCCTTGCACCTCTCAAGCTTTCTTGTAATGCCTTCCACATGAGCTTTTGAGGGACACCTCCTACCTAAAGCATGATACCAACACTTCATTGCGTCCGACTAGAATCTAGACTTCACCTTGCCGTGCCCAACTACAACAGTGCACAGGCAACCTGCTCTCAACAACCAGTATTCCTGGGATGGAAGGTGGTCAGGAGTATGTTATCAGTTATGAAAAAACTCATGTTCAGCTGGTCATGGTGGCATCAGGGTGGAGTCCAGGCCGAGCAACAGGGTGCCACCGCCGGCCTCACCCAAACACTCACACCCAAACTCGGACTTGAGTGTTCACAGCGGCATTATTCACAACAGCCACAAGATAGAAACAACCCAAACATCCACCAATGGATGATGGTCTCTCATCAGATAAAACGTGGTCTACTTCACACAACGGGACAGTCGTTACCTGGGAAAAGGAACCAAGTACTGACACGTGCTGCCACCATTATCCTGAAAATGGTCCGGCACAGGTAACACGAAGTGTGTGGCTTTGTCAGTATGATAGGAAGTGTCCAGGATAAGCAAACTGATGAGCAGTAGAAGAGAGACTGGAGGTTGTGTGGGGATGGGACACGGAGGCAGTCCCTGGGGAGGGACTGCCCACCAGTATGGGGTCTCCTTCTGGGGTATTGAAGATGTTCTGAAATCAGATGGTGGGGACGGCTGCACTCCTCTGTGCACACACCGAAACCCTGAATGACACCCGAGTGAGCTTTTGGGGGAAAACAAGGCTCAGTGGGTGCATCTGGGGAAGGTGAATTTCATCCAATGAAGCCGTTGCTCCGACTATAATGGCTACCCCACATGGCCCTGGGCACCAAGGGCAAATGCTCCTTGCTGCTCTGTGGCACACAGTACAACAAGGTCGCCCCGGTGAGGAGAAGCGGGGTGGCGGGGGATGGCGCCAGGTGCCCTCCAGGCTCCCAGGAGGCTCAGAAGGCCACATCGGCACAGCTTCCTTCTTGCTGGCAAACTCCGGGCACGGTGGGTACTGGTGGATCACACGCTCACCCGTTTTCTGACACAGAACCTCCCCCAGCCAAGGCCCGAGACATAATCAACCACATGAGCCGGAGATTCTGTGGTCCCCTTGGGCATCCTGGGCAGACGACGGGGCACAAAATCCACACGGGTTCTCTTTAGGGGCTTCAAGTGCATCCATTTACCGCCATCTCCCAATCCCCCCATGGCCCACCACACCCCCCACCTTCTGCATGCAACCTGTTCCTTCCCGGGAAGGTACAGTGCCCATGTGGTCAGCTGCAGGCTGAGTTTACCAAGATGCCCGCAGGGTGGATGCCCCCCTTTCCTGGGCCTCCCCGGCCCCGGCTGCCACCAGGTTGGGAGTCTGGAGGCAAACGAGGCCCAGTCTGCAGAGACCAAACAGAACCCAGACCTCGCTCCCATCACCGGGCTTTCAAAGCCAGCATCGGAGACACGGACGGCCCCGCGCGCCGTTCCCACAGGTCCCTCAGATGCTCACGTGGGAGGAGGGCTCCCCTTTCCGCCAAGGGAGGCTGGGTGGATTCTGCTGCAGAACCAAACCAGAGCAAGCGCAGGGCGAGAAATCCACCCTTGGCACGCTGATGGACCCTGTGGCCAATTAGGTCACGGCAGCCCTCGCCAGCCGGGGCCCAGGATCTCTTTATTCATAGTGCAACAGCCCGCCGCAGCTGCAGGGCCGAGAGGTTTCCAGAGCTATAAATCCATCTCAACTGCATGCAAGATTAATATTCCGCCTTCTTCACTGACAACGACGGATAGCCACAGAGCGCGGGAGGACGCTGCTCCGTGTCAACAGACACCCAGCACAGGAGCCGGGCCCGGTGACCTGCAGCTCCAGTTGGGTGCTTGGAAGAAATAAGGATTTTTACAAACCAAACACTATGTGGTCTCATCAAAAAGGGAAAGAGAAGGCACACACACATACGCACACCCCTTAAAGTGGATGTAAAAATTCTGAAAGGTTAGTAAACACCAGGCCCTTCAACCCTGTCAAATGCAGAGCCTGTAAGAGGTTAGTCTTTAAGGGGGAAAACTCCAACAAAGCAGCCCATAGCACTATTAATTTTAAAAGAAACTGTACATTCAAATGGGAATCCTACTTAAAGGCTCATCAGCGATGTGAGTGAATGCCTCACAGGTGAAGACTTCCTCTCCGGCTCACCCGAGAAACCAGCAGCTATAGACAATACAGCTCCTGCAACTGGCTTCCAATTATCCCAGACAGCTCCATGCTTGGCCCATACACGTTTTCCAACCCCAACCAAGAACCAAATCCAATCTGTGCGAGGCCAGCCCTAGCCCAAGATCCAGTCCCCGCACCCGAAGGCAGGTATCAGCTGCCAAATGAACAGATGACCCGAGATTAATTCTGCTGTCCTACTTTGCACCAAAATAGCAAGGAAATCCATTTTGATTATCCCTTGTAAATAAAGTTATAAACCAATCTGAGCCGAAAGATCCCCATGGCCGGTAAACAGCAGCTCCTTTGGCACCGAGTGTTGTGAGAACACATTGGGAACCACGTCGGAGCCAAATATAGAGCGGTGATTTCTGCAGACGATGTTTAAGTGACAGACACCACATTCCAGAATCATCAAGAACCCTTTCATAGAAAGATAAAACTTCATCAGGCTGATTGCAGAGCGTCTCCAAAGTTTATACACACAGAGGGAAAGTTTATGCTTTTGCAGGAAAGTTACAAGAGATGGAAAAAAAGAAAGTCCTTTCCAGAATGGAGAGAGGGCAGGTGGGAGTGGGACTCTCATGTGTCCTCATTCTAGAGGTCCTGGGTTCTTGGAAACTTAGGATCTCTCTCAGGACAGCACTTTCTATGACAGAGAAAGTACATGAAAGAGTATAAGAAAAGCTCTGGAATTTTCTGTGTGGCGGGATGATTCGACTACCCACCGCCCGGAATCACTTTCTACATCTGAGGAGTAGTCACAGCACGGATCGACTTTGAAATAACCTGACTAAACAAAGTGGGCAGTCAATCCAAACAGACTTTCTCCAAAGACGACATAAAGACAGCCAACAAGCCCGTGAGAAAATGTTCAATAGCATCTGCTCATCAGGGGAGATGCACATCAAAACCACAGAGTGATATCACCTCACCTGAGTACGTCCGTCATCAAAAAGATTCAAGGTGACAAGCTTGCAGGGAGTGGAGAAAGGGGAACCTCTGCACACCGTTGCTGGACATGTACAGTAGCACAGGCCTCACAGTAACCAGGATGCAGTTTTTTAGTACCCAAAAAAAAACAAACCCCAAAAAACACAATGTAGATATACAGCTGGGGAAGCAGAGGCAGGAGGATTGCGAATTCCAAGACAGCCTCAGCAACTGTGAGGTGATGAGCAACTCGGTGAGACCCTACAAAATAGGACTGGGATGTGACTCAGTGGTCGAGTGCCCCAAGTTCAATCCCTGGTACTATTCCCCCCCAAAAAGTAACACTACCCATCTCCAAAATCTGGAAGAAGGATTTAAGTTTTCACCATGAAGAAATGATGTTTGAGAAAATACATACATCTAAGCCCGACTTGAACATTATTGTATACTTATATATATTACATGGCACCCATCAATATGCTTACACAGGAACAAAAATCATGTGCACTACCAGTTAAAAATAAATTTTAGAATCCTTGGTAAACAACTTAAGAACCCACTGACGAACAGACAGATGAATAAAATGTACTCTGTATACATAATCAAATACTTTTTAGTCTTAAGATGAAAATCCACGAGCACAGTGGTGCAAGCCTGTAACTCCAGCAAACTTGGGAGGTTGAAGCAGGAGGCCGGCCTCAGCAACTTGGTGAAACCCCGTCTCAAATTAAATGGGGCTGGAGTTGTGGCTCGGTGGTGAAGCTCCCCAGTTTAATCCCCAGTACCAAAAAAGAAAAAAGAAAATCCTATCAAATGCTACCATACAGACAGACCTTGAAGGTGTTATGCCAAGAGAGCTAACTGGTCAGAGAAGGGCACACGAATGGACTGCACTCTAGGAGCGCCCCACAGTAGTCAGAGGCACAGAGACAGAAGGTAGGAAGATGGGGGCGGGGTTTGGGCAGTGAGGAACGGGCAGTTGTGTTCAATGCAGACAGTTCCAGGGGGCTGGGGGTGTAGCTCGAAGCAATGAACTTAACACTAGGTAAGAAGGTGACTGTTATGTGAGGTGTGTTTCCTAAGATAATCTTCCCTTGCATATTGATTCTAACAAAGACTACAATCTTTCAGAGTCTCAGAACTATGTTCACATTTCCCATTTAAAAAAAAAAAAAAAAATCAATGCTGCGTGCGTACGGATGTGTTAAGGTGGGAAATCAGGAGGATTACATAATTATTCAAAGTCATTACATTCAGAATCAATACCCAGTATGAAAAAAGATCAAATTATGCAGATTATTTCTTTTTAACAGACTATGAATACTGTGGAGTTAAACTAAGTTGATATCTTGATATATGATCATATTAACAAAAACTTCTCAGGCTCAATGGTGCACACCTGCAATCCCAGCTACTCAGAAGGCCAAGGCAGGAGGATCGTGAGTTCAAAGCCAGCCTCAGCAACTTAGCAAGACCATAAGCAACACAGGGAGACCCCATCTCTAAATAAAATAGGGCTGGGGATGTGACTAAGTGGTTAAGCACCCCTGGGTTCAGTCTGATGGATGAATGGATGGATAGATCATAAATTCTGGGAACACAGATAAGTGGTAAGAGTGCTTGCCTAGCATGCACAAGGTCCAGGGTTCAATTCTGGTCTACACAAAACAAAAATCTCACCATGTTCTCTTTTTTGAAGTCTCAATTTGCAATCTTTTTAATTTTACTAATTAAAGAGCACAACCCTACAAACTCTGAAAAAACTTCAGTCAATAGCCTGTAGGACAGGGCAGATGAGGTCAGGAGAGAGGGCAAGATATGCAGCGGCCAGTGCCCTCAAGATACCTCCGACTGACCAGAGAAGTGACTAAGGTTAGTGCAGAGGGTATGCAACTTCAAAGACGGGTTTTTTGTTATTTTCCAAGTTTACAGTTTTACTGAACCCAAGAGTCCCTTTAGCAGGGCTGAAACTGTCCGATTTCTCACCATGATGCTTTGCTGCACTAGCAGGCAAGACGACAGGAGGCCACGCTTGGCCTATGCTACGCCCCCACCAACCAACTTCAATGCCTCTGCGGCCTGGGCGAGTCTGTGGTGGGGTGGGTACAGAAAGTTGGAGAGCATCCCTGGTCTCCACCCTCTCCACACCAGTGTCAAACACCCCAGTGTCACACCCCAGCTGTGACGTCAAAAATGTCTCCAGACATTCCCTAAGGGAGAGAAACTGCCCACGGTTTAGAGCCACTGCCCTGCACTTACAAAGAGCTATGCCCGTTATCTCAGCAGCTCAGGAGACGGAGGCAGGAGGATTGTAAGTTCAAGGCCAGCCTCAGCCACTTAGTGAAGCCCTAAGCAACTTCGTGAGACCCCGTCTCAAAAAATAAGAATAAATGGGGCTGGGGCTCAATGGTAGAGTGCTCACCTAGCATTGGCAAGGCACTGGGTTCAATCCCCGGCATCACATAAAAAATAAAACATTAAGAAAAATAACTAATAAATAAATAAATAAACAAGGCTGGGGCTGTAGCTCTGTGGCAAAGTGCCTCTGGGTTCAATTCCCAGTACACCCCCTTTCCAAAAAAGAGCTAGTGGGAACTGCTCATGTTTATGGAGAAAAATGAAAGGAAACACAAAGAAAAACAAGACTCTTGGATTTGGGCTAAGAGCCAGAACTAGTGGAAAAGGTCAGGCACGGAAGAGTCCGTCATTTTCGGGCCCTTCAAGGCCAGTTTACAATCGGAGTCTCTTGGAGTCCTTTTCAAGGATTCCATCCTGACCACAGATTAATGTCCGCTTGATGCCAATTCAAGCACAAAGCAGCTCCCTGGGAAGTGGGTACACGCTGCATTCCCGAGTTTGCAAGGGAGGCGGAGGCTTGTGTGGAGAAGAGGGTCTCCAGGTCAGGCAGCCCACCTGCAACCCAGGAAGACTAATGTTGTTTGAAGGAAAAGAATACCCAGTCAATCGGAACCACAGGTTGGGAGGAGGAAACAACAAAGGAAGGGTTTTGTCAAACAGCACTTTATCAGCTGGGGACCACAAAGGGCCATTCATTGTTCCACTGGCTTATCTCGTGAATTCACACCTCTGCATCAACAAGCTGGGGCCCAGAGGGTGCCTGGGAAACCTTATAGGCTTCCATAAGATGGATCAGCAACAACCCCCACCACCTACACGGTACAGAGGCCCTGGCACTTCCCAAGCAACCCCTCCACCAATCTGGTATGCAACGCCCCCATGCCCAAGCTGGGTGACCACGGGGTGCACAGAGACTGTCGTCCTCTCCACAACTTGCAGCTCCAGTTCATTTTAGAGGGAGCCTCTGTGGGAAACGCTTCTCCAGAGTCAAGGCCCCTCGCAAATTCAAGGGGGTCATCTGTGCCCTTCTTAGATTTTATGAAAAAGGAACTGGTTTGAGAAGTGCCCACCCATTTCTGTTACTAATCCCGGGGTTCCAGTTTGCATGTGGAATGTCCCACAGAGGCTCATGCATGGAAGCCTGGGTCCCCAACTCAGCCACGATTAGAGATGGAGCCTTTGGGAAGTGCTTAGATCCTAAGTGGATTAATCCACTGATGAATTCGTAATTTGATGGCGTCACATCACTGGGACGTGGGAGAACTTAGGAGGTGGGTCCTAGTTAAAAGAAGTGGATTCTGGGGATGTACCCTTGGGGACTCTATCTTGTCCCTCCCTCCTACTCACTGACATGAGCCGAGCAGCCTTCTCTGTCCCTTCCTTCCGCCATGGTGTTCTGCCTCACCTCAGGTCTAAAGCAGTGGAGCCAGCTGACCACGGAGTAAACTTGTCAAATGGTGAGCCAAGATGAATCTTCTTGCATCTCCACTGGTTACTCAAGTATTTATCACAGCAACACACATACACCAGGCCACACAAACACAGCTGCAAAGCAATGCCTCTTCTATCTGGGGCTCTTAAGAGACTCCAGTGAGCTCCTCCCATCGCATCCAGACGGGTCACAGGGAGTGGGAAGAGCCAAGAGGGAAACGGAGCACACACGCACCCCAAATGGACGCCCACACTTGGAAGGGGGTCTCCACCTTGCACACCCTTGCACAGTTGGACATTTTGCCAACTTCCCAGACGTTCCAGAGGGCACAGCTGAACCAAGCATATGGGAACGAACAGCTGTTGGGCTCCAAGTTGCTCTGGTTTCCGAGGGTCCACTCCAGGTCCACCGGCAATCTCCATCCTCCGTCCTACCATTGATAGCATCGGTGACGCCGATATACGTGGACCTGAAGCTCCCAGTGCTTCCCAAGGAGCTAAACCCCAAACAGAAAAGCTGAGTCCTCTACTGGCACTTCCTGGACACGGCGGGAATGGACAGCTGGCCCCTGGTGAGGGCAGCCAGCTGGCTGTCACAGCAAAGAAAGTGACAGCTACCTGATAGATCCCTGGGCTTGAGTCCTACCGTATGGCGTGGACCCCAAGGCTTCTAGCATCCCAGGGTGCAGCGTCTCTAAGCTGCCTCCTTAACGTGACTGCCTTCTCTCCATCCAAGGGGAAAGCAGGCCCAAGGGATGACCTGGAACAGCCCGGAGCAGGAAATGCCCATCAGCAAGCCAAGGCATCAGTGCACTGTGGCTCATCCACACCCCAGAATCCCTCATCTGCATTAGGGAAGGATGAGCTCTGGAAGGACAGCAAAAGTAGGGATGATCTCCAGGGCATCCGGCTGCACAGTCAGTCTACAAAAGCTGCATACTGCAGGACTCTATTCAGATAACACATGAAATGAAGAAACGATGGAGATGGAGAGGCAGAGCCCAAGGTGGACGAATCCTGCCCCTGGACTATGGTAGCAGCAACACTCTGCACACACCTGGGATCACATTTCACACAACCACGCAGGCAGAGCTCCCGTCACCAGACAGGGCATGCATTCACACCAAAAGCACCTTGCCAATGCCCATTTCCTACTTGGGTCAACTCGGCACAGTTCTGTTGAGAGACACGGTCACTGCGGGGAGGCGGTGGCGGGACATTGGAACTTGCCGAGTTCTGCAACTACTTGCGAGTCTGTCATGGTTTCAGAACAGAAGCCTTCAAGCCAGGTGGGTGGCACACCCCTGCAATGCCAGCTAGTCACCAGGCTGAGGCAAGAGGACCCCAAGTTTAAGGCCAGCTTGGGCAACATAGCCAGACCCAGTCTCAAAATGCAATTTAAAAAAAGGTAAAACGTAAGGGAGACTAAGACAGGATGATTGCAAGTTCAAGGTCAGCCGCAGCAATTTAGTGAGCCCTGAGCAAGTAAGCAAGCCTTCATCTCAAAAAATAAAAAGGGCTAGGGATATAGTTCATCATCACTGGGTTCAATCCCTAGGATCCCCTCATCCCCTCAAAAAAAGATAGAGTTCAGTGGTAGAAGGCTTGCCTAGCACGCACAAGGCCAGGTTCAATCCCCTGCACCACCGAGAGGAGAAATAATAGAAGGCTCTAAAAATAACAGTGTCTGATGGATGAATGAGTAAACAAAATGTGATCTATGCATATCACGGCTCAGCGTTTGGCTGTTCAAAGGAACAAAGTACTGACATACGATACCCACATGCTAAGTGGAAGACAGCAGACAGAAGGCCACTCGGCACAGGCTTCCATTATTTAAAGTACCCAGGAGAGGCCGACGCACATGGAGAGAAAGCGGATTAGTGGCAGCTACAGGGCGGGAATGGGGAGCGACTGCTAAGGGCTACGAGGTTCTTCTGGGAATGGTGAAATGCTCCAAAGTTGAGGAAGGTGACAGCTGCAGAACCCAATGTCTAAAAACACTGAACAGGGGCTGGGGATGCAGCTTAGTGGCCAGTCTGTCACATACAGGACCCTGGGCTCTGGTCCCAGTACTGTATGCAAAAAACCAACAGCACTGAACACTCGAAGGGGTGAATCGTCTGCTGTGTGAATCACATCTCCATAAAGCTGCTACCAAATTAGAACCATGTCTAGCACAGAGTTTTGCAAGTGCCCCTGCACTCACGATGGGTGGCACCTCAGTGAACCTCCCGGCACACCACATACAACCCTAAGCTGAACACACACCAAGGGCACCCGAGGGCAGCCCACCACTCGTGACGAGGGTGGGGAAAGTCCCAAATTCAACATCTGGGGTATGCTCATTCCCGAAGGAGACCAGCCGTGAAGTCAGAGGTTGTGGGCCTTGCCACCTTCAAGTGGGGATTGCAGGTCTGTGGATTTTGGTCATGATTTCTCTTCACCATAGGAGGCTCTGAGGATCAGCTTTGGTGCTCTTTCAAAGAGACAACCAGGGGCGGCGTGTCCCTTAGGTGTGCCCAGGTAGACCAAACACGGCGGCTCCCACACTAAAAGAATCCAGGAGGTTTCACTGAAAAGACAAACGCCTCTTACACCCCCGTGTTCTCCACAACAGCGCAGAAGTGACAGGCTCAGAGGACCGTCATCTGCAACAGAAGGGCTGTCGAAGTGTCTGCAAAAGGTGCTCTCGATGGTCCCCACGGTGAACCTACAGCAGGTAAGAGCAGCTCAGAAGAACTCGTACTACAGGAGTCGGTCTGTCCACACTGGAAACCAACAGACCCAAGACTGGAGGAACAGGCCTCCCGGGGGTCCACGCACGGTCCACGCCAGCTCAGGACGGGCCAAGCAAGGCTTCCGTGGAAAAATATGTCCTGCCCACATAGTGTCACAGCTGCCTGTCATTTCCAAATACATCGAGAGGGACACGTAAGACAGAGGAGCTTCCACCACATAAAAGCCAAATACTTTGATTTGTTTATATAAACCAAACTCCAGAGCAAAGACAAATACCTCACACGTAAACGGGGGGAAAGATCAGAAGCTATGGGTCACTCCAAGGCACACACATTTTGACGACCGTCTTTGTTTTTCTAAACTTCATGGAAACCTGAATTCCAGAAGCTAGATGTTTTAAATAGAGTCAGCAGGGCTGGGGACAAGTGCAGGCCAGCAGTAAGGCTCTTGCCCGAGTTCCATCCCCAGCACTGCAAGAAGAAAAAAAAAAAGAGTTTGAAGTGTGCTGACAGAGAGCTTCACATTTTTCCCCCCAGCAAAAATCACCTATTGCAAAGAATCTCCAATTTCCATTTCCAGCGCATACAAGAAAACAAACATGACCGCGTGGCTTTAAGCATAGAAAACACAGAGGTTGGCAGGTTGTTCCTAATAAAATCTTTCACAATTCTACTTACTCAGAAGTAAACGCAGGCCAATCCTTTCTTCTTTCCAGGGCTTATGTGGAGACCTCTCTTCTATCTTGTATTACCTGTTAATGAATAAGACTCCAAGTCAGTCCAACACGTAAGCCAACACATCCCGAGACGGTCTCACCCGCTCCTTCACCAAGCAGACGTCCGAGTGAGCACGTACAGTGTCCCCCCAGTCAAGGGTAGACCCCACGTAAGATGGGGGTCCCGTGAGATTTCATCCCCTGGGATAATGTGATCATCCGAGTTTGTACATTCCGTGATGCTCCAATAAGAAGGCTAGGGACGCGTTCACCCTGATGTCGTTGACCCGGCTGCAGTACTCCGGCACTAGGAGGCTGTATTAATAATAACTGTTAGGTGCTGGGCCTCCCTCACTGGTGGATTTAAGGCTCAAGCCTGTTGAATGCTGCGAGGCTGTTCACACAGACTGCTCAAAAAGCGTCACGATGCTCAGCACATCGCCAAAACCCCAAAACCCCACTCGACTCCAACAACTAGACAACGTGGTCTGCGATGCTAAAGCTCGCCGAGCCAAAACACAGGTATTTCAGAAGGCAAGTCCAATCTTCCACCGACAGGAGCTCCATGTTGAGCCCTGGGGAAGGGGGGAAGGCTGTGGAGCTTGGCAAGAGGGGAACAGGGACAGTTAGCTATGAACAAACGCACTAGGCAATTTCCGATGAGAAACAATGAACCATTAGTCTGGGACGAGGAACAGACCCTGAGCAGGAGGAGAGGGACTTTGCCTCCGAGAAGGGATCATTGAACAGGGGCAAGGTTGCAGGTGCCATGCACAAGTCCTTGCTAAGAAGGATCTTGGCACGAGGACTGGGGACAACAGTGGGGAGCCCTTCCACAGGACTTTCTCCGGCATCTTCCCAGCTCTGGACATCAGGAACCGCGGCACAGGGGCCCCTCATGGAGACACCCGACTGCCCTTCCTGCTCCCCAGGTGTTTGCTCTGAGCGACTCCAGGGCTGTGGGCCCCTGGCAGGGGGCGCCCACGATGCCGTGTGCAAATCCCGACAGCCCACTCGCCCGAGCGCTTCACTGCCCACGAAGCCACCTTGACCACGCCTCCCTCTGCCTTCGGAAAGGGAAGGGAAAAGGGGAAGAAGGGACTCTCTGCAGACGCCCCTCTTCCTTTTGCGGTGCTGGGGAGGCGAGCCCACCCCCATCTTCCTCCTAATTAATAAGAGACTCTCCAGACTCGAGTTTCCTCAGCTGTGAAAGAAGGGCATTAAAATATTTATGAGGTTTCCGCCACATCAAAAAATCTGCGGGACCGTTTTCCTATCGACTTCCTCTGGCAACTCTAGGGGGAAACACTCGCAGAGAACTTATCTAAGGACCCGGGGAAGAACTGCAGAGACGGGGAGGGCGGGCGGCCGTCTCACAGCCGACTGAGCGCTGCAATAGACCCACAGGGCGCAACGTTGAACCCGACTCGCCACAGCCATCAACACTGCGACTCCAGAGAAACCCAAGTTGTACCAACGCGAAAACCATGTGAAAAATCTGAAACACGTTTTCAGAAGCCACCAAGCATGAGAGGGAAGCTGCCATTTCCTCCCGATTCCTTTTCTCATTTTAGTGAGCCCTGCACTAACTGGGCCTGAAGCCAGACGCCAAGATGGGCTGGCGTGAGCAGCTGGGGTGCCGGGGTGCCAGAGGGTTCTTGCTATGGGTTCAAGTTCTGTGCCATGAAGCAGTTGCTGCTTCCTGTTTTACCAACAAAAGACGGCATTTTTTTTTTAATGTATTGAGATGGTTTATTCAATGACAGGTTTTTAAATCCTTTAAATCAGTAGTTCAAGGAGCAGTGAGGTTGCCCCCCGGAGCACTGGGCAATGTCTGCACACCTGTTTAGCCGTCAGGACCGGAGAGGAGTGCTCCCAAACACCCTTGCACACACTTTACGTTAAACTCTAATTTTTAGAGAGGGTAATACCCAAACCATTTTTATTCTTTTCAAAGTAACCCATCTTCAGCTTTTAAAAGCAAAAGCCAAGTGAGTCAAAAGACTCCTTTTTTCAAAATTGCGAGCCTTTCTGCACCACTGATCTACAGTTCCATTCCCAAAAGCAATCACTTTAATGCCTTGGAACTATTTTTGTTAATGTTCGTGTTCCTTGGTATTGACTTCCACGTTTCTAAATCATCTGCTTATAATACTTCTTCACTAAACCACATTTCAATGCAACTTGCTGATTTTCTCATAAACGCAGATTTGTTTCCTTAAATGCCAACCATCAATGCTGTGCCTACCCTTTCACATTTTCCCCATCACTTTTGATAACTTGTTTTCTGTTAAATCTATACTCTGCACATTATTTCGATGATGGAGTGGGTAATGCTGAGCAAGCAATAATATAGCAGCATTCAGATTCATTTCTTATTCAACTTTCCCATTTTCCTGGAATCCCTAATTGCCTTGGTTTTTATTTTCTTCTTTTTCTTTGTTCCCTTTGACAAAATTCTTCCAAGATCTGGCAACATTCTTTCCATTCAGTTTTCCACACGTTTAAAATGCTCAGATATTATGCTGGGGTTGTGGCTTAGTGGTTAGAGGACCTGCCTAGCCCACCTGAGGCACTGGGTTCAATCCTCACCACGTAAAAATGAAGGCAGTGTATCCGTGTCCAACTTAACAAAATTAAAAAACATTTAGATCGTCTGTCAGTTCCACGTGCTGCCACCTTCACAACACACGTACCAGAACGTCCTCTTCCAATTTCGTGGGTCCAGTCTGTGCTAGTCAGTGTTAGGCCTGCTGCAACCCGAATCCACCAAGGCCTCGAGAATTCCTTGTCTTTGTTGTCTATCTGGACATTCAGAGTCCCACGATGTCCCCTTGCTTGGTTACTGTCTCACCTTGGTGGGACAGGTTGACATCTCACTTCTCCAGAAGTGGACAAAGTGAAGTGTGGCTGATGTAATGAATGTGCACAAGCATCTTTAGTCCATCCTCCATACATTTGGAGGGGAGAAACTTCAAAATTCTGGCTGCAAATTGTTTTCAAACAATTCTGTAGTATGTCCGTTTTGTAACTTCCACTATTGCTGTTAAAAAAATCTGATGTCACTCATCTTTTACATACATAACTTTAAAATCCTAGAAAAGTGCTTCAATACTGCCTTTATCCCTACTGTTTTAAGTTATGCTTAGCTTTGATAAAAATGTTAACTTTTTTAAAATTTGTTTTATGAGTTTGTCAACGGACCTTTATTTCTATGTGCTGCTGAGAATCAAACCCAGTGCCTCACACATGCTAGGCAAGCGCTCTGCCACTGACCCACAGCTGCAGCACTTTTTTTATTTCAAGATAGGGCTTTACTTAATTGCTCAGGCTGGACTGCAATCCTCCCGCCTCAGTCTCCCAGGTAAATAGGATTACAGGCGTGTACCACCAACCCAACTGACAGGGTTCATTTTTGCTCTAGTTACTTGCTATGAAAACTTCTCTCCCCTTCACATTTGTCTTGCTCTTCCCTGAGGTTCCTATGAGGCTAATGTCTGTCCACAGCTGCTCTGTGCAGTTGAACTTATTGTCCCATGTCCCCCGTCTACGGAGGAACCCACTAGCCACATGCAGCTACTGAACACCACTCACATAGCCAGTACTGGGGATGAGCACCGGTTTAATTGTATGTAAATTAACTAAGTTCAAACAGTCTCAGGTACCAATGTAAAGACTATCAGGAAGGGAAAAACACTCATCAGGGGAAGCTCCAATTCTGAGACCACATTCAACTTAAATTGAGAAGGAAAAGTTGAATATACTTGGAAGCCCCCGCCCTTAGTGTTTCCAGCATGAAGTTCCATGATTTAGCTCAAGAACCTGCATGGGCGCTCCTCAAGGAGAAACATCCTTGTAAGTAAAGATGCAGCTCATTATCCCAAGTACAAGAAGGGAAAAGGAGATCCCTTGGGTGCCTCCTCGAGTCATCAGGGTGCCCCACAGAACAGTCACACGCGTGCTAATAGAAGGAAAGATGGAGGAAAAGGAACAAGGAACACACGGGTGACTTCTCTGTAGGTCAGGCAGAGGACTGCACATTTCCTCCTAAGTGCTTTGATTAAAAAATACAGGAACTAAAAAGGCATTAGTTGTAGTTGGACACAATACCTTTATGTTATTTTTATGGGGTGCCGAGGATCGAACCCAGTGCCTTGCACACGCTAGGCAAGCGCTCTAACGCAAGGCCGCAACCCCAGCCCCCCAGGGCATTTTCTAAGCACGCATCTTTGTCTTCATTTGATACATGTCACACATAAACCAAACTGTTGCTCAGGCCGTCTAATGATCTACATGGAAAAGAACAAAACCAAGCCACAGGTGAGCACGCCTGTGATCTCAGCAACTTGGGAGGCTGAGGCAAGAGATGGGAAGTTCAAAGGCAGCCTCAGCAACTCAGTGAGACCCTGTCTCAAAAAAAAAAAAAAAAAAAAGAAAGGCTGGGGATATGGCTCAGCACCCCTGGGTTAATCCCTAGAACACACCACACACACACACACACACACACACACACACACACACACACTCACACACACAGAGAAACCCCACAAAAGTTCTGAATACTCCCTGGGGTTGTGGCTCAATGGTAGAGCACTTGCCTAGCACACGTGAAGCCCTGGGTTCAATCCTTAGTACCACATAAAAAATAAATGAGTAAAATACAACTATAAAAAAGTTATTAAAAAAACTAACATGGAGCAGGATCAGAACCTTAAGTTACCGTTTAGTCAACAAACAAGATACATTTCCACAGGTATTTTCCCTTCTCTCAAGATATGTCATTTAATACCCATCAGTTCCTGGAAAATGTGAATCTGTTACTTGTAGGTTTTACAAGTTCAGTGTAAAAGTATAAACAATTCAAAGGAGGAGAAAGAGACGCTAAACCCACAAACTTGATTTCCTCTGTTATGTCTGATGAGGCTTAGTAACAAATCATGCTTGTCAAAGTGGCACAATCGATACTTGTACACAGCAAACAAGCCTACAGGAAATTATAATAAGCTATCAGCGGCACAATATTTCTTTCTAGGCATTTATTTAAATCACAGTGACAGATTAAATTTTATTTAGAGGCATGAAACTAATCTGGAGCCAAAGAAAAAGAATCAGGTTTAAAGATGATACATTAAAGTATTAGCATAATATGATCTTTTGTATTGTGTAAACTGCCAGTCAACAGTAATTGGAATCTCTCCACGCTGATATTATGCCAAACTTTATAAAGATAAGCCACACATGACACTAATCAGTTTTTTTTTTTATTTAGAGATGAGCTAGTGCATCACGAGGTGGAAGAGAATCCCAGTGCACGTCTTCCTCACGTCCCAAAGCACCGGCTCCACATTTTGCAATGAGCATGAAGCACAATTTTAAATGCGATTATCGAGCACAGTGTTTATCCTACACAGAACGTATGATAAAAGTTTCTGAACACCATATGGGCCTGCTGTTCATATTTCGGTTTCAATCATTTGCAAAACACAACCCAACTCCCTCTTTACCTGGAAAGGTCAATTGTTCCGGCTGCAATTTCATTTAACAGCACAGCAAGCAAATCCCTTTTGGAAAACAAATACACTCAGAAATCTCCCACTGTCAATCACCAGATTCAACCATTCCCTTCCATACATACTGCGAAACCAAGAACACCAAAACTAGAAAGAAGCAACGTTACCGGCTACCTCAAGAACTGGGTCCTGAGGCAAGTGCACACACGCACGTACCCACGTGTATTTCTACTCCCAAACTACACCTTTTCTCCAACCTCCACGATAAGGTCACAGAGCTCATTCTGGCATTCTGGATGGATAATTCTGCAGTGCTTCACTTTAACCTCAGACAACCATCTTCCCCTGCAGCCCCTCCCAACAACTTGATCCACTGGGAACACTTTCCCAATTCTCTCCTTCCTCTGGACTCCCCCTCACCACCTCCAAGAGGTGTGGGGGGGGGGACTCCTAGAAATGCACTTGACTTGCATTTTACTAAAGAAAGTTGAACCCAAATTATGCATTGGTCTGAGATTTTACCCTTTTGTAAATGGAACCTTTTGAAGTGGCTTTCAGTGCCTTTTGCACAAATGGAAAATAAAAATAGAGAGATGGAGGGTGCTTGTTATGATAGCAATGGGTCATTGGGAATCTGTTCCAGCGTCCACCCAAGGTCAGCCCCGTTCCCAAGCTTTAGGTGAGAAATTCAACTGGGGGCGACTTTGCCCCTACCAAGACATATTTGGCAATGTGTGGAAACAAAGGTTGCTATCACTGAAGATAGGGGTGTTCTTGGCATTGACTGGGAAGACCACGGTGCTGCTACACATCCTTCAACAGCTACTTCAGTAAGAATGACATATGATAGTTCCCCTTTATCAGAAGTTTTGCTTTGCACAGTTTTGCTTTTCAAGGTTTCCATTTCTGAGATTTGAAAACAGAAATTCCAGAACTCAACAATTCCTAAGTTTTAAACTACATGCTTTTCTGAGTGCCGTGATGAATTCTTGCACTGTCGAGCTCTGTCCTGTGCAGGACATAAGTCAACCATTTGTCCTACATATCCATACTATATACCTCCCATTCATCACTTAGAGGCACATGACTCACTAATGTGAATGATCACAGTATATCCTCGGTGTCAGGCATGTAACAAGGGCTGCAAAATTTATGCCCCACGGATAAGGGGGCTACCACTAGTTCCTTGGGAATTATGCTTCACGGTAGGCAGTGGATGGAGCCGAGAGGACCACAGGAGGGGGATGAACGCAGGCCATGTTTTACACCATCACCAAGCTTTTCACAAACTGGCTCCAGAATAACCCCATACCCATCTCCACCAGCTTCCTGAACACCAGCGTCTAGATCTCCTCCTGGGTTTTGCCAGGCCATGAGCAAAGTCTCCAGTTTCACACTCCCGAGCCCAGCACCCTTTGAGACCCCATGGGTCCAGCCCTGGGGACCCCAAGGCCGTGAACCACCCTCCCCCTCGAGAGCCCACCTCCCCCTCCTGCAAACTCCTGCCTGGAGCCCCAGCCAGCCTTCCCCCAGTTACGGTGCACCCTAGGGACGCCGTCATCAGTGAGGGCGCTCAGAGCCTGGCCCGTCTTTCCTGGTGGCAACGTGTGCAGCTTCTGTTGTTCTGTCTGGGAGCAGCACAGATGCGGAGCCAGGAGAGTTGAGAGCGATCCCCTTTAGAGTCTTGAGCAGGCATCTTCAGGGACATCCCTTCCTCACCTGGACATCTTCCCGAAACGTGACAACGTGGAGCCCTTCCTGGGCACGCAGGAAACATTGTAAGTATGCCCGATTGCTTTTGGCTCTGAGCTCCACGCATGACTGCAACAGCTTACAGTCTTGTCAATGAATAGACATGTCACCCCAGACGAACACGGGCGAGCCTCACCGTCCCCTCCCCCATGTTATGGGATGAAGGATACCCATGTGGCAGGACACTGGGAGGAACAGAGAGAGTACACTCACCTCCTGGCCTGCTAAGACCATCCGGCAGAAGTCATTACTGTCAGCCATGATTCTAAAAGAACCACCAGGAAAAGATGCAGGACCGATTTCAAACCTGCCCTGCCCACACATCTGGGAACCAAGAACTGCACTTTTTGCACGAACTCTTCACATTTGTTTCTGATACCTCCTCCTCTGCGTTTCCTGCTTCTCAGCCAACACTGTGATACAATCAGGCTGAGACTTCAGCAGCATCTAGAGCCAACATCCCCAAGTCGGGATAGAGAAGAACTTCCGCTCTACCCCAGGTACGTGCACGCCCACGAACCGTGTGCAAATCCCAGTGAAATTCAGCGACTCCGGGCCTCTGTTCATCACTAGGCCTCCATAGAAACCGATTTTAAACCACCTTCATTTTTGGGCATAAATGACCTGGAATGCTTTGCCTAGCGTTTGCCAGGTGACTGTCGGCGATACGGCACTCACTAAATTTAGAAATGCCCTCTGTCCCGAGGCACTTCCACAGGAAGAGACTCGATTAAAATAAGATGCTGCTCCCACAGCAGAATTCAAAAGCTGGTGAGACCCGTCTCGGCCCCCTTTGCTGCTCTCTCGTGGAAAGACTTGCAATTCCCCACCCACGGAAAGAAAAGGAGGGGGGACAGGCGACTTCGGCTTGCTCTCAAGAACACAACTGAAAGGCAAAAATAATCCATGAGGTAAACCGAGGCACGCAGAAGGAAAAGGTAGGGAAACCAAGATGCAGCCAAGACGGGAAGGTATTCGGTGACATTTGCCATGGAGTACAACTTTAGGTTAGCTGGAAGGGAAACACTAATCTGATTCCGAGTTTCCTTGACATTCAAAGAAATGAGCCAGGCACGGTGGTGCACGCCTGCAGCTCAGGAGGCCGAGGCCAGAGGATCACAAGTTGGAGGCCAGCCCCAGCAACTTAGGGAGACCTTGTCTCAAAAAATAAAAAGGACTGGGGATGTGGCTCAGGGGCTCAATCCCAGGTACCAAAAAAAAGGTAAAAAAAATGAAACTGAGATGCTCATTCCAAGTCATTTAAAAAATAAAGAAACGAGAACACAGCTTCCAAGCTTTTGAGATGTGTAAAGTTTCTCCCACGGGTACCAGAAAGAGAACCGTGGACAAGACTATTCAATAAACACACAGGAAGTTTCAAGGAGACACTTCTTTAAATAACCCTGGATGCTGGATAAGTGTGTGATAGCCAAGTACAGAGAAAATAAAATTTATGAGTGGAAACAACATGGCAATCACACACACACACACACACACACACCCACCCACCCCCCAGCAGCCTGGTTCACTGCATTTTAGAAGCACTTCCGAGTCCCAGCTGGGCTGCAGGTCTCCTGGGGTTGCAGATGCACACTGCAGTATCTCGTAAACACGTTTTGGTGCCAGTAATCCACCACCTCTATACTATGATTTTTAACGGTTGCCTAGGAACCCAGCACACGCCTAACTCACGCTTTACCAGCTACTCTCACCGTCGTCTTCCCCTCTGCCACCGTGAGCAGTGCCGCCAACAGCAGGAACCATTTCCTAAGTGTCGAAAAACTTCAGGGACCACCTGTATAAGTACAGCTTTCTTATGTAGTGTAAAAAAAAAAATCCCAATGGCAAGAATACATATGAACACAGCTGGGCAAGAATACATACGAACACAGCTGGGCACAGTGGCACATGGCTGTCACCCCAGTGGCTTGGGAGGCTGAGGCAGGAGGATCTCAAGTTCAAAGCCAGCCTCAGGAACAGTGGTGTCCTAAGCAACTTGGCGAGACCCTGTCTGTAAATAAAATACAAAGCAGGGCTGGGGACGGGGCTCAGTGGTCGAGGGCCCCTGACTTCAATCCCTGGTACTCAAATACATGGCAACAGTAAATTCAATGCTGCCTTTTAAGTAATTTGCAGATCTATTCATGACACCAAAAGGTCTACTTTCTCACAAGTGCACATCGAGAATTTCAGGAAAAAAGAACCTATGAGCTATTTATGACTTGTATCTCAGTAAAACCTAAGAAACAGAGGCACTGTGGTTCTACCCTGTTCCAGTGACTCGAGAGTCCCCCTGTCCCGTCTCAGCACCCCGTTTCCTCTGCCCGACTTCTCCATTTCAGCACCCTGTTTCCTCTGCCCGACTTCTCCCTCTCAGCACCCCGTTTCCTCTGCCCGACTTCTCCCTCTCAGCACCCCGTTTCCTCTGCCCGACTTCTCCCGTCTCCCGAGTTCCCCTTTAATGCCTGGTTACACCAGCAGAGAACCGAGGAGCTCAGCCCAGCAGCAACTGCTCCCTACAAACCACCACAGGAGTGGACCGCAGGCCACCTGTCCCTCAGCAGAGCTTCCGACCAGAGCCCCGCCCAGCCGCCTTGTGAGAGATGACAGAGCGGAGAAGCCAGCCAAGTTGGGATCCTTGACCCACAGGAGCCTTGACACAGATCCAAGATGGCGCCCTGGAGGAAGGATGCCTTCCTGGTCGCTCCACAGCTCGAGGTTCAAGCCGTGGAAGTCCTGCTTCACAGCAGGCGTGACCCTGTCATGGGTACACCTCATCCAGCCCCCAACAACCGCCACCATGGACTCTGGACTGCCCTGATGTGCGAGAGGCCCACAGTCCGTGGACTTTCCCGTTGGTCAGGGAGGTGCAGCCTCCCATGTCAGTGCCACCTGGCCTCCACAGGGCCCACTAGATAGACTCTCCGGAGAGTTCCTGATGGCCAACGCCCCTCATCAGCCCAAGGCAGCCAGACGGGCCATCACCCCTCTTCCCTAACGGCAGTCAGGGCACTTCTGGGGGGGAGAGGCGGCGGACATGACAGCAGATGGTTAGACTGGGTGAAGGGCCCCAGCACAGGGTGGACACTCCTCCTGCGTCCCTGCCAAGGACCTCAAATGGAGCCGACCAGTAACGGTACTGGAGGCTGAAGTAGGTGCCCACTTCCCGAGGCGAGGTGGCCCTGGATCAACACCTGGACTGCACTGGGGGCGTGGGAACACCAGGGTCCCCGGTGCGACTGGACTTCATGACCCACTTAACCTCCAAAAGAGGCTTTGGAAACCACAGGCTAATCCAACCACAGAGTGACAGACACCAAGAGGTGACCCTCCTTGGGCCCCTCCTGGGTGGGAGCTCTGCTTTCTATCGTTTTGAGTAAACCCCGTTACTTGGCTCTGAAAAGCCGATTCCCCTTAACATAACCAACATGAGCGCTCTACGCGGGTGCACTCACAGCGCAGCAAGAGACGGTGAACACACTTCCCGCGGTTCCCCTTTGGAGAATTCCATTGAATTAACTCATTTCTTTTTTGGCTTAGAAAATGCACATCTATTCTCTTCGAGCCCTGGAAGTAGGAATCCAAGGTCAGTTACTTCACTATTTTAACTTTAGAGCACGGTGACTGTCGCTCTTTCCCCCTGAGCGATGGTGTCCGATGGTCTGTGGGTCTCTATCGTCCCTCAAGAGTCTGGCACGGAGACAGGAGTCGGCCAGTGTGTGGGGACGTCTGAAATCTCAAGGAGCAAGTCTGGCTGATAAGGCACTTGGCACTCGACAGGCCGAGAGAATCGACGCCCCGAGATGGAAACCCTCTTCCCCTCACCCCGAGGGGAATTTGCCTCCGTGACCCCAAACAAGTCAGTTCTACGGAAAACTGATCAAACTGGAGAGACCGATCCAGAGGCGGCGGCACGAAGGCACTGGTACGGTCGTCACGGATGCCTCCCTGCTCCAGAGGAGGCTACTGCTCCCTGTGGTCCTGGGACCACGTCCACCATGCCACCCTTCTGTTGGCGTGGCCACCTGTGGGTGACAAAGAGTCCCACCACCTTAGGCTGTAGCCTTGCAGGGAAACTGGGAAGCCAGGGCCCGGTGTCGTGTCCTCGATCAGGAAGCCAGGAGTTCTCAACCGCCACGCTCCCAACACGGCCAAGTAGAGGAGATGACTGCAGGTTGGGACCATGAGGATCAAAGGAAACTTCTGGTACCACAGTCCTGAACCAGTAACCTCAACCAGGTCCGTAAGAGCCACGCTGCGCCTCACCCTTCCTTCTTCAAGGGCCAGCTGGCCCCAGAACCGTCCTCCCTCCAACCCTGGCTGACGGAGCAGCCACACTCACCACAGGGAAGGGACCTGGGGCCAAGGAGTGGGCCTCCCGACCCCATTGGCCATGGGGGTATCACCAGGCATCACCCAAGGGACCATTTCCAAAGCAGACTTGGTCTGCCCTGGATTCTCTTGGTCCTCTTGACTTGCCAACTGCTTTATTTTATTCCCAGATGTTCCTAGACTCCTTGCTTCCTGCCCACCGCCCACACTACCATGTTCCCTGCACAGATCTCAAGTCCCATCACTGCAACCCCACTGCACGCCCAACGCCGACTCTCTCCACACCACTGCCACGCCCGCTTGGCCTCTGCAAGATGACACTTTTCCTCTGCATGATCATTTCTCCTGCAAATCCACAGACCCCAGTGACCCTTCCAACAGCAGAGACCTGAACCTATGTCATCATTCCAGTGTATGATGGATCCCACCATCGTTGGTCCAGAAAGACCACACAGGCTACACTGCCTGCCTGCATACGTGGCCCCAATGGCCAGAGAGTAGGGGACAGGGTAACATGTCCAGGAATGACACATAACACATGGACCAGATGCCATCTGTGAAAGGCAGTGTCATACCCACCAGGTTGGCCACAGCCCTGTCCCCAGGTTGCATCACAGGGGGAATTCAGGTTTCAGGTGGAATTCAGGCTGCTCATCAGCTGATATGAAAAACAAATTACCCTGGATTGCAGGGGTGAACCAATGTCCCCTACAGAGTCCCTTAAACATGCAAGGGAGAGTGTAGGGGGAGCAGTGCTGGCTCAAATCTTGCTCCAAGTTGCCTGTGGCACACACACCACATCGGGTCATCCACTCTGGGCCCTCTTGCTCCCTCCAACCGGAAAACCTCCCCTTCACTCCGAAAGCCACACCCCAGCCTCCAGCCCAGCCTCCACCTTCAAAATCAGAGTCTTGTGGCCAGGGCTTTGGAAGCACTCCAGGCAGGAGGGCCCCCAGGAGCTCACGGAGAAAAAGTGACAGGTGTCAGGCCCACCCACGTGACACCTCCGGAGTACACAAGATCCAGGAGACACAAAATGAGTTAGTGGCTGCCAGGAGACCAGGGGAGGGAGGGCCTGCAGGACCATCTCTGGGGTGACAAGAAAGTCCTAAAAACCACAGTACATCAATGCCTAGCCAACTCCATAAGTTGACTAAAAAAAATCCCCGAGTCGTGCATCTATAAAGGGAGAACTCCAAGATGTAAATTAGAACTCAATAAGGTTGTTAAAAAAAAAAAAAAGTTGTGAGCTCTTTGAGGCCGAGATGATAGGTGCACAAGTGTTCAACACGGGACCACGCTTTATTTTCAGTCAAAGCACGGGGGACGACTTCCAAATTCCCCAAAAGCGAAAGCTCTTCATCCGCTGCAGAAGGAAAGGAGCTTTTAAATGTGTGCATTTCCTCTACTGTCAAAAGCACAAAAGCGTAATTTAAGTAAGAACCACCCAGAATGGCTTTCTAATTCAAATGACACCAACAATAAGTTTCGTTGAACCAAGTCATATTTGTACCCAACGTGGTTTTCAGCCGATGAAAAGTGAAATGCATAAAATGTGTTTTATTGGAGTCACAACAGGATCCCGAAGATGAAACCACTAGAATATCTGCTTATAAGCAGCTAAGAATTCTAAATACCCCAAGACCCAGCTTCCTAAGTGCATTTCAAATTCAATTTAAGTGGATTAAGAAATTCAATTTTCTGTCAACACATGACAAAACATGAGGAACAATGGCCAAACACTTTTAATATACATACACATGTATATACACGACCTTCAACTGCCCCACTGTACCACTTTGTCCACATCACCAGGACCAGCACTGCTAAGAAGATGCATGTAAACACACACCTTAATTTCAACTAATTTCTATGAATAGATGACGATGGCTCAGTCCAAAATAGAATAAACCTGCAACTTGGAAGGCCGATTCTTCAAAAGAACATGATCAAGTATGGTTGCTTACGCCTGAAGCATTAAACACAGGGAGGGAATCAGATCAATGACAATGACCACACAGGGTAATAAATCTCAGAGCCAGGCTGCCATTCCCTGGGGCAAGAAAGGAAGCTGGAGAAGCAGAGTCCAGGGCTCTGACCTTCTGCTCGTTACCAGCTGCACCTCCTCCTCCCACAGCACTGATGGCGATGAACATCCGCCTGGGTTCACACGGTATCAGCCTCCTTCGGCGGCTACAACAAGGACCTCAAGTTTAGGTGCCTCACATCCATAATCCTACAGTTCTTCTATTCTGGGCTTTCGGGAGCTTAGGAAAATTCACACCACGAACTCACCGTCCTTCTCTTAAACTTCATATCCAAGGCAAAAGGTGCAGACAAATCCTCTCTGCAAACACTTGGGGACACAAATGTCCCCAAAACAATGTTCCCTGCGCCCATGCACTGCCTACCTCGTGTGTGCAGAAGAGCCGTCTATGTTGACGTGTGTACACATGGGCATGTGCCCTGCACATTATTTTAAGTTAGAAGCTCCGTAAGGCGAGACTCTAGTAGCGTTTGGACCTGGAATGTTCCCCCAAGGCCTGTGTGCCGAGGGCTCGGTTCCAGGGAGCTGCACTTGGAACTGCCTCCAGGATGCCAGGAGGAGAGAGCTCCCTGTGCCACAGGTGTCCACCCCGAGGCACTGCCTTGCCAGAGGCCCCACGGCAGCAGAGCCCGCGGACCACGAGAGGACAAATAAACCTCTTGTGTTCAAGGGGATCATCTCAGGTGTTTTTGTCCACGTGATGGAGAGTTGATTGACACTTGCTCCAAGACGTCCTCCGACCTAGAATTCCTGGTGCCAGGCATCACCGAGGCTACATCATCCTTTGTGGCAAAGGTTGTTCTGTGCACTGGAGGGTGTCCAGCGGCAGCCTGGACCTTTGTCTACTAGACACGGCCATCACCTGCTTTCTGACAAGTGAACTATCTGCAGACACTGCCCACCGCCTGGGGCAGCTGAAAGTGAGCGGTGCGAGGCCAGTCTCCGTTCATTCCATCATGTCCATCTGGCACTGGAATGGTCCACCTCCCCAGATTGTGACAAATCCCAGTTGTAAGTATCTTCCTTGGGAGGTCTGAGAAATGCAAGTCTAGCCAGGCATGGTGGCACTCGCCTGTCATCCCAACAGGCTGGGAGGCTGGGGCAGGAGGATTGCAAATTCAAAGCCAGCCTCAGCAAAAGCCAGGCCCTAAGCAACTCAGTGAGGCTCCGTCTCTAAATACAAAGTAGGGCTGGGGACACGGCACAGTGGTTAAGTGCCCCTGAGTTAAATCCCCAGTACCTCCAAAAAACAAAAAAACCGCACTGGTCTCCCATCACACCTGTGTGTTTCTACACTGTACTGAAATGACCAGGATGTAACCCGTACACCAAGGGAGATGTGCAGACGTCATTTTTTTCACGCAAAGAAAAAACTCACACTTTTACTAAGAGGATCTGAAGAGTCTAGCCGATGTGGAAATCGCTTTCTGTCACTCGCTTTTCAACCCCGGGCAGCAATCAGGGAGAGAACAGGGAGACAGACCCGTCTGTCTTTTCCTTAAACAACTAAGGTTTTTTGTAGGTTCCATAAATATTCCTTCTGAATGGCCGATTATTTTCTTTTAGCTTGTGGACAGAGAATCAAACGGACTGTTGAAAACGGGGTCCGCATCAAAGCTCTCGTTTTATCCTGTTAACTACGACTCCAAGAGGGACTCTCAACCCCACCCAGCCTGGATGGTGGCTCGGAGCCGGGCTGCAGAATCGCACGAGGCTGTTCCTGGGATGCCAAGCGCCTTCTGAAGACGGCTCAGTTCAGACGTACAGGGGCTCTCAGAAATCAAACGGGTGTTCCCGGTGGGCACAAAGCATACCCTCCCCCGGGGCCCTGGTGTCCCAGACGCCCCTTGATCTGGGGCCACCCTCCCCGGCACCCCACCACCTCCGGCCTTCCTCTCTGGTTCAAGGGTGACTATTCTGAAAGGAGGTCCTGCGGGCTGCCTTTAGGATCTGCACAGAGGGGACCAAGTACTCAACACTGTTCCTTTTCCCCAAGTCTGAAAGCGAATGAACCGCTCCTGTTACTAAGCCCAGATGTGAACTGCTCAAGCCATGTGGGATCCCTACCCCCCTGACCCCACTGCGTGTCGAGTGGAGGCACCAAAAACATCCCATACAGCAAGAACAAGTAAATACCTCTCTTCTGCAAAGAGGAGAAGAACTTCCCCAGATTTCTACCGACAGCATTCAACACACTCCAAGTTGAATCGCCCATCATTTGTCATGGCACAGTCTTCCCCCATTATTAACAAGTATCAAAAGGATTCTTCCCTTGAAGCCCACCTAAAGGCAGGTAGGAGGCCTAGTTTGGCCCCGCAGCTCTGACTGCAGATCCCTGCGTGGGGGTGCACAGGCGGAAGGACCCACCCCCAGAAACAGAACCCACTAGCTCAGCTCTGAGACAGGACAGGATCCAGGCAGCAAAGATGACAAGGAAAGAATGGCAAACCCAGATCTGGACACGAGAGCTCCACTAGCCCAGTGCACTTCTTTTGGAGGCTGTTTGTGCTCAGAGGCTCAAGTCAGGGACAGCTGGTGTCTTCCAACATGAGAGGGTGTCATATGGAAAGGAGGCTGCTTCTACTTATTAGGCCCGACTTGTAGCTGGCAGGCATATGAGCCAAGACTCTTCCCAAATTCCAACTGCACCCAACGTAAAGGCAAATGTCAAGTGATCAAAAGGTTCCAGGTGCACCCCTTTCCACCACGCTCCTTGATAAACCAACTCCCAGAGGGGCCAAAACCCTACAGTCAAGCATCATAACGTTCCAAGTGGCAGCACCCGCGTGTTGGTCGCCGAGGCTAATGAGGTGGGGCATTATTCTGAACAGTCCTGTGGCTGACGCAAGGGTGCTTCTTGGGCAGTCCTCATGGTTTCTGGTCCATTCTCTCGATCACGGACCTGCACTGTTCCATCTCCCTGTGTTTCGACTCAAGTCACCATGAGGAAAACTCTCTGGAGAGCCTCAGTCGACTGGCACAGTTTTTATACTTCAGTAACGACTCGTGCCAGTGTGGTCATGTTATGACGCTCATCCGGAAGGTCCCCCCAAAGTCCCACGTGTTCCCCGGTGTGCCTTTGGGAGGTGACTGGCTCAAGACATCAAGGGATTAATCCACTGATGGTGAACGGATTATTGGGAGGTAATCGGGGGAAGCGGGCCGGTCACTGGGGGTGCACCCTTTTCCAAGTGACCTGCCTGCCACGCCCCGCTTTTCACACCCTTCCGCCATGTTATTCCGCCTCACCTTGGGCAGAGAGCTAGGGGGCCACCCAACTGTGAACTGAACCTCCGAAATCAGGAGCCCAGGTAAATCTTTCCTCCTCCAAGTTGTTTTTCTCGGGCAGTTTAGTCCCAAAAGCCGACTCAATAGGATGACCTTTTTGCTGGTACACACGTTTAGAATTGCCAACAGACCTCTGAGGGCGCTTTAAAAAACAGTTGAACGATGCAAAAAGAACACAGAAAAGCAGAAAAGGAATGAAGAGGAAGTGAAGAGATGAATGCCAATGAGGTAGGAGGGATCAAGACAGGCAGGCCACCTCACGACACCCGTTATTAGAGTGTGGGGACTTTGGCATTACAGAAACCTTTTCATATATACTCCAAACGGCACCTAATCCGGGAAAGAAAACACATATCTTACGTTTATCTTAAAATTCTGTATGAAAACAATCTGATCTATGTGTCTATCAGATCGATAGCACAGACCTCAGAATAAAAACAAGAGCGAGTACCTCTGGACATCAACCCTCACCAATGCAGGCATTTCCCAGGCAAGTTATTTTGCGTGTATTATGGGAGAGGACAACGTGTCACTACACTGCTGCTCTACGAAGTTCCTACTGCTGAAGGGAGATGCTGGATGGAAAAGAGGAAGGTACCGGAAGACCTTTGGAGCTACAGGACATGAAGTCACACCACTAAACAACTCCGTCTCCAGGTCTCTCCTCCGCATGGTCCTGGAGGCAATGCCACCTCCACATCAGTGAGCACACCCAGATTCCAGATTCTGGCTTCTAAACATCACCCTCTGGGGCTCTTCAGTCGATCCCAGGCGAGGCGCAGGGAATTCACACTGGACCCCTGGAACGTCCTCCTGCCCCAGAGAGAAAGCACATGCTTAAAGGAACCTGGACGAACATGGGGAACGAATTCAGGACCCAACCTGAAAGGGCTGGGTAAATTTAACGCAATGAATTCGTGTAAAAGAAAAGGCGTGGAGGTGCACACCTGTAATCCCAGCTACTCAGGAGGCTGAAGCAGGAGGATCCCAAGTTTGAGGCCAGCCTTGGCAACTTGAAGAGGCCCTAAGCCATGTAGTAAGACCTTGTCTTAAAAAAAAATAAATAAAAGGGTTGGGGATATAGCTCATTGGTAAAGTGCCACTAGGTTCAACCCCTAGTTGAAAAAAAAAAAAATTGACAGTGATGGATTGCAACATCTTGTTTAAAAAAAATGGCTTTTCCAAATAAGGAAAAACAAATTCTTTTAAAAATTACCCGCTAATAAAGGCAAAATGGGTAGAAGAATGAGAAACATCACTGTGTGGCCAAAGCTCTTGTGGTTCAGGAGTCGGCTGGCGGGTTAGGCACTTCTGGAGTCATGGGCCACCTGGTCTCTGTTAAAACGCCCCAACTGCCACTGAGGCGTGATGGCGGCCCTGGACTAGCCCTCAGTGGACAGACAGACGTGGTGAGGTTCAGCCCGAGGTGGTAACGGCAAGAGGGCGCCATCCCATAGATCCGCCCGCCTTTATCGAGAGATCAATAAAAACTCCCGAGTGACCCAAGAGGAATCGCCATCCACCTGTGGTCCACCTCAGGACGGATGCAAAAATTAGCACACCAGGGTCGAGAGCTAGAGGTCTTCTCTAGAGCCTAGAGGACCAAGATGACAAACACAGCTCATGATCCAAGAACCCGGATCCAACTGGGGACAATGTACATTTGGCTGCTGGTTCAACTCAACGATAAATAAGTGAGCAGCAACTCAATCAGCTGGATTGATCTTCCTGCGATGTACACATGGAGGGTCACCCACACACCAGGAGCATGCAAGACCACACGGCAAGGGGTGCTTTCCGGCAGCCCTCAGTCTGCTGTCAACCAACCACATGGGCTCAGATGTCCTGCCCAGTATGCAAGTCAGCAAGAGAAAACTCAAGAGGGAGAGGACAGAAAAAGGCCTCTGTTGAGTTCGACGTTACCCACCACTCTTGAAAGTGAGTCACACAGGGCTTTATTAAGGTCTTGGTGCCCGACTCCCAAAGTCCCATTCCCTCCTCTCATAACAGACGTGCACATCCAGAGTCAAAGTCAAGCCCAGGGATGCCATGAAGGCGACTAGCAGGCATGTTCAGCCAGAGTCTCAAGACAATTGGGATTCATCTCACGTCATTACTGACTGCACCCCTTGCAACTCTGGGGAAGGCCACAGGCTCACTCTGAGATGCACTCACCCACTGCCAAGAGGGATAACACCTGTCCTGCAGGGACGCTCACAGAGCAGGAGGAAGGCATTTGCAAACATTTGGTCCAATAGTGGCTCCCACCAGGAGGCTCCTTCCCTTCTGCAGTGGCGGGGCCTGAACATCAGGGCTTCCACCATGCTGGAGTAGGGACTGTCAGTAAGCAGCAGCTTCCCCGCTCATGAAATCCTCGAGACTCAGGGCCCTTCTAAGCAACAACTATTTGTTAAGGAAAAACCCCATCACAGTTCCAGCACAGTCTGACACAGCCTCAACCGGCCAACAGGTATCAGGTTTCCACCACCCAGGGCAATCTCCAACAGCATCCCGGTTCTTCCTGCAGATTCCCTTTCCTTTTCTGCCTTACCAAGAGCCGAGGACAGACAGAACGCACCCTGGTACAGCCCTCTGGCATCTAAGCAAAGCATCTACAAGCTCTTGATGACAGCAAGTGTACACGTCAAACCGGACACAGCCATCAGTTGTAACCCGTCTCCTGCAACCCTGAGTCGCCCGCTCCGACAGAAGAGGTTCCTCCTGGGTTAGTAGGCCGAATCTACACGGTCCCAAGTCTCCCCTCCTACAGTCCTGCTCTTGGAGCCTGCACTGCTACAGAAATGACTTCTAGGAGCACTTTGAAGACAAATGACCCCACATCGGGCCAGGAGGGGGACGTGTCAGACAGCATACGGTGGCACAACTGCCCAAGGGTGGGAAGAGAAACCCGGGCAGAGATGGTGAGCACCAGACACCGGTCCAAGGAAAATGCTCGTTTGGAATTCTGATCAAGTGACCCACCAACTTTCATCCTGAACCAAATAAAACCGCAATTTCCCAAAATTCAACAGGATGAACATTCACACACGGTGACCAGGAACAAGTCGGGACCACCAGTGTAACAACAATGACCAAACCAGGCTGGCGGGGACCTTAAACTACCAGTTCATGCACTGAAACATGAGGATCCTCAATAAAACATCAGAGTCTGTTATTCAGGCTGGCCTCAAACTCGCAATCCTCCTGTCTCAGCCTCCCGAGTAGCTGGGACTCCAGGGGTGCACCATTGCCACCGGCTCAGGTTTTTAGTTTTCAGAAAAGGAAGGAAAGTATAGGGAAGTATCAGACAATGAATCCATAAATATCATTTTCCCAGCCCGTGATGCTTGTGTCAGCTGTCAACTTCTTAAAGTTATGATTCTCACTATACTCTTTAATGGATTTTAAATAAAAATGAGCACATTCACCCAACAGGAGGACCCAACCCATGAGTTGTCACCCAGGAGAAGCGCTTCACCTCCATCTGAATCTGCTCCCGTGTCTTACGGCTTTCTCTTTGGTCCACACCTGTCAAATTCACTCCATCCACCCAGCAAGGCAGCCGCTGAGTCCCTTCCCTGGGGGCACAGAACTGAAGGGGCCCAAGCTAGTCCTGGCAGCAAGAACCCAAGGTCCCCACTCCCCACCTAAGCCTCTCAACATGTATCGAATTACAAACCCCCGCCAGCACATCGTGTGACCATTTGTTTCTGCAGTATTGAATTAGTGGAGTTAATTATAATTAGATTCCAAACAGCATTTGTACTTTTGTTTTGGTGGGTTCTGTTTCTGTCTCGTTTGATCCTCAGACTCCTCCTTTCCCCTGGTGACCGAAATTCTCCCTTTAGTTGTTTATTACTTAACACGCCTCGGACAGAAAGTACATTCTGCTTTTATTTTCCAATTAGAAACGAGACACAGAGTTAGAAACCAGAGAGAAATTAACGCTGCGTTCTTACTTCATGACACGGACAGAAAATGCATTTCACACCCTTTGAAAGACAATGAGAGGGGGATTCATAAACAATGCAGGATGTTGGAACAACTCACACCAAGATTCCCTGCTAAATTAGAGGGTTTTCCAAAGAACACCCAAAGCATTAGGGAGTACATAAGAATCTTATTTAAAAATATGGGAAAATATCCCGACTAAACCACTGAATTCAGACTTGTCTGTGATAAAAGACTTAGGCCTTTTGTCAAGTGTGAACAGAAAACATTTTGCTATCCCCAAACTGGCACACATTTGAGGGGAAGATGAGCTACCGCTGGGGTGTGCGTCTCTTCCTCAGCCGCTCCAGCCTTCTGCAAAGAAGCCTGAAGTTTCCCGTTTGACTTCCCCTTGTAAAATGGCTAACTTTACACACAGGAAAGAAAGCACGGGGGAGGGGGCCAGTCCATCTCCAACCAAGGAGCCCCTGTGGGAGGGGGGCGCTTCTAGGACAGTTTCTCCTGGGCTCACCTGCAGCCATGTTGGCCTTTCCAGGACAAAAAGCAAAGTCCAACACAGTCGAAGTCCTGGGAAAGCCCAGGCTGCCTGTCTGGCTCTGACTGTAACAACCTGGGCTCCTGCACACCTCCTTCCATGCAGCTAGCATACAGTTTCTGTGAACTTGCACACCACCACTGCTGCTTTGTCTTGGTAGCCCACCCAGTACACTAGACCTTTAGGACATGAATCCTGGCTGGCCAACAGTAAGTGCTCAGTAAGTGTTACCAATGGGAATGAGGTACTGAAGATTAGTTACTGTTACCGCCAGCGAGGGGGAGCAAAGTTCCCCTGACCTCATCTTAAACCATCTTCCTTATTGTGACAAACTCTTCCTACGCTGTAACTAACTACCACCCGTTGTGCACACAGGTCATTCTGTGTACGTTCTGGGTATCATCTAGATATTCTGCTTCATCTGCCACTAAGGACGTCTTCTAAGGCCCTCTCCAGAGCCAGATGTCCTCTGGCATATTTCTGAGCCCTCGGGGTCATTCTGCCTCCAAGCCTCAGCCTATGGTCTACGAAGACAGTGTGCAATTGATGAGGCATGACTTTCCTGGGATTGGACACGTTGGGTGGGAAGATTCAATAACCTGGTCTTTCCCTGTTCAACTGACGGCGATCTGAGCCAACTTTTAGAAAATAAGTAGAACTTGGCAGGGAGGAGAAAAGGTGACTAGGGACCATCACAGAATACCCCAAACTTACAATGGACACCAATCTTTCCAAGTTAGTATGCCAAGCACCAAGATCTCCAACTAGGCCATCTCAGAAGAGCCCACTTAACAACTATACCAAGTGGACATCGTCAACTCCATTCTGATTCCAAAACCAGGGCAGAAAGAAGGGAGCCTGCCCAGCTGCCACACCTATTCCAGGTGGAGGCGCAATCCACCCCAACCTTCGTCACTCCCAAACCAATGCCATGTCTGGCCTGCCCACGACCTTCGTGGAACCATGACATTGACATGAAGGTCACAAGAAAGTCTCTACACATAACCAATCAGATAATGTACCCAGATGTTCCTTGTCACCCCAGTGCATAGTCTACCACATTCCTCATCTCCGCCACCAGAGATTCGCACAGGAGGCAGAAATCCAAATTGTCGTCCTTCTCTGTCCCCCTAGCTCTCCACCTCCATCTGCCACTCCTCAGCCCTCTCTTTGCCGAGTACCACGATCTCAGCAGCTTCGCTGGCGGGGACCAGTCCTCCATCTGTTCCTCATCCCCTGCCCAGGGCTGGGGCAGCCGGCCAGCTTACCCCAGAAGGTGCTGTGGCCTTTGGCCACACGTCACGGCACCTCTCCCCAGCTGCCTTCACCTACCAAGGGCCAGACACCGCCTCTGGAGCACGTCAGACGGATACGCTGGGGCTCTGGACACGAGACACCCTGCAAACAATGAAAAATAAGATCACCCAGGAAGCTGAGATGGCTGGCACCTCCTGTGCCCTCCCAGGACAGCAGCTTCCAGGAGGAAGCACGAGAGGGGCCAGGCGGCTCGCAAAGAGGCCACCAGAGGAGAGGTAGGTCGAGTACCTTCCCTCCAGCCTTTGCAAAAGGAGGCCGGCTGGGTGGGCAGCCTTGATGTCCAAGGACGATCACAGGCATCCAACAAGCACAGGGGCATAAGAGAGTCCCCATAACCCAGTCCACCTTTGGTAAAGTGGCATCCAGAGTCAGCACTAGGAGGGTCAGGGTTACTCTCTGGACACTGCCAGAAGGGGTCATGTGTCAGCACAGGCCAGTGACCCCAGGCAAATGTGACCAGTGGTTCTTTAAGTTAGCCACAAACCAGGCCGAAATCATTACAGGGGGAAAAGAAGAGGGCTGGGGTCCTGGCTCAGCGGTAGAGCGCTCATCTAGCACATGCGAGGCCCTGGGTTCCATCCTCAGCACCACATAAAAATAAAGGCATTGTGTGTATCCAACTACACCCAAAAAATATTATTTTAAGAGGTGGAGGAGGGGAAGACCTGGGCCTCTGGGCAGGGTGGAGGTGGCGGAGACCCAAGCAGATGCCGTTTCATTTCCAGGCCCCAGAATGGCCCTTTAAAAATTCTTAGCTGAACCTCTAGGCAGAGGCACTGCTGGAGCCACACCCGAGATGGGACGCAGTGGCCAAAATCCTGGTCTTAGAAGCGCCCACCCGCTCCAGAAGGCCCTCCTTGGATCAACTGGCTCCAGGAGCCTTCGCCTCCAAAATCCTTCGGAGCCCCACCCGGCCACTGGCCTCTCCTTCGAGGGTCTCTGTCAGACCACCGTGGTTCACACCCAGGCCCCTGCTCCGGCCCGCGGAGCTCAGGACTGTTGGCGGTCCTGGCCGTCATGGACCAGCTCAGCAGGCTCTGTGAACTGGCCCTCGTCACGAGGGATTGCCCCCCCACACACATCCACAGCAGCAGCATCCGCTCCTAACAGCCAAGAGGTGTCCACAGAGTCGGGAACCGGGGGAAAGCTGGACAGGTGAACAAAACGTGCTCTCTATCAACACAGTACGACGTAAAGGGCCCTGGACAAATGCCGTCAGATCCCACTTGGATGAGATCTCCAGGAGAGTCTAGATCAAGAGATGGAAAGGAGAATGGCAGAGGTCAGGCGCTGGAGACTGGAACAGAGTCATGCTTCATGGAGCCCTTTGATAGGGATTGCCGAGAGGGATGGTGGCAGTGGATACTAGGTTACGAACTTACTTTACACCCAACAGCACTGGTGGAGCCGAGCCCAACACGCACCAAGCCCCAGGCAAGGGACGAGGAAATTGTCAAGATGGCAAATTAAACGGTAGGCATATTTGGCCACAGCATAACAAAAACAATAGCCTACCTGTAATAGCTAATTCTTCCATATGCCCAAACAAGAATTCCAAGGCACTGTCACCCCTAACATGCAGACTCTTTAAGACTGCAGTTGTCTCAAAGGTAAGGACCGAGACCCTTAGGCTCCCCACAGCATCCCCTAAGCGCCCCCACCCACCCTGTGCTTTGCTCAAAATAAGTACTCAGGAAAGCGGTACCAGGGCACCAAGTTGCAAACGACTGCCGATGATTACAGAGACTGGCCTTCAGTAACTGCTTCAAGACTGAAAAAGAAAGATCAGTAACGTACAGCCTCAAAACCCTTCTAAGAACAGGCAAATACGAGGAACTCTTTGGTCAAGAGACTTTCTACCTGCAGGTCTTGTCCTGCCACCAGAAGAGAAATTAAAGCCTCTGCCTTGATCCAGAAGAGGAAGACGTCATCTCGGTTCGCGAACATTCAATTAGCAGGCTTTGACCTCGGCAATTTCCCTCCAGCAGGCCTGGTCCCTTTCTGGTGAGGGTTGGACGCAGGCATGACGATGGCCTGCGGCAGCCCATTTCAAGGGTTTCCTGGGTCTCCGTCTTATTAGAATTAGCTCTGCTTCGATTTTATGGCTAAGGAGGCTGAACGCTCCCGGGCAATTATCACCTGTGTGCACAGAGCTCATTTTACACCAACACTGCATAATAAAAGGGCCCCATTCCGATGCTCGGCCAAACAAGAATTCTCCGACACACTTAAATTCGCTGGTTTATGGGATAGCCCTATAATGATTACTGAAATACAGTAGTTCTTAGGTACTTAAAACAAAGGATTTGTACTTCCATTACCACAGAATAGAAGACCACCTGTTACTGCTCGCTTCAAGAGGTCACAGTATATTAAAAAACAATAACTATGTCATCTTGGGAGGATCCACCTGCTAAAGCTAATGTGAGCCAGTCTGGGCTGAGCAATTTCCAATCTTTCTAATATAGAGTGAATCATTAGGAAATGCCAGGGGAACGTAGCACATGCTCTTAACTCATCCACCCCACACCCCCTAGTTTCACCAAGTCTCATCAAAACTCTTGCTCGTTTCTTAAATATGACATGTACTGTGGCACCAGGTAAGCCCAGACATTCCATGAAAAGACAGATTCCCTCTGCCTTCTTTCCACAGCCACCCAGGCAGCAGAGGTGCCAAGCTTTAAACACCAGGATGTTTACGTGCAAACAAGTCCACTACAAAGCACACCGCCCTTTAAGAATTCTGACAAGCAATCAAAGCTCGGTTCTGACCTTTGGGCATAATTAAAGAGTGCACGGGTATTTTCACAAAATCAGAAATAGTTCCCGGGTAGAGCGCATCATCCCGTCTTTGTGGGTTTGTGTGGTCTCCCACACCCGGGTGAGTGTTTATTCACACAGAAGGCCATAATTATCAGGTGTGCAGGGTTAGAGCAGGAGGGGGAATTAAGACTTCTTTCCAGTAAGAATTTCTGCAGGCAAAGATGCAAGTTACACACACCCCCTTCACCTCCACTTCCTTCCCTGTGGAAGCAGAGCTAGCTAGCTACATCTGTGCAGGATGGCTTCCTTTCCCAAGGGAGGAGTGGAAGGTTCTTTTCCATCTCCCGAAATAGCACGGCTCACACATGCACAGCTCACAGAACACGGCCATTTGCATTTGGTACCCGCCCCCCACCTTCAAGGCTCCTTCAAGGCAAGGAGGGTTTCCAGCTTTCCTTTGGAGGAAGGGAAGAGGGGGAGAATTGAAGTGGGACGGTTTCTGGAAGCCTGTGTTTACAGAAAGACCAAACTGAGTCGATGGAAGCTCGCCTGTCTGGCCTTTTAAGAAGGGAGCAGTGGGAACACTTGACCCAGGACCAGGTCCTTTAGCACCCACTTTAACCTGAAGCAGCTTTTGAAAAGCTTCTGCTTGCAGGAGGCAGAAAGCAGGAGCAAGGTGGCCAAGGGCTGGGGGAGGAGGCAACACGGAGGGCAGCTCAGTGGACACAGTTTCAGTCCTGCAGGATGAGGACGTTCTAGAAGTCTGCTGGACAACAATGCACACAGTGCATCATGCTGGACACCTGGACACGTGTGCAGAGGGCAGATCGTATGAGTGATTTTTAACACGATTTTTAAAAAATCTGCTCCAAGAAAGTGCTGTTAAGGGAAATACACAAGACACTAAAAACGGCTGCCTCTGTCCCAATGCTGTATCTACTGAAGGCAAAATGAAGACAAGGAGAAGACCCAGCCCTGGGCCCATTTTATAAAATATCGGGCTGGAGGCAGAGGTGTGAAACTCAGTGGCAGAGCCGGCACTTAGTAGGCACGAGGCCCTGGGGTCACCCCCAATCGCCCCTGCTCCAAATTAGGATATTAAAAACAATTGAATTAGGATATTAAAAATCAATAAATGCCAGGTGTGTGGATCACACCTGAATTAGTCATTTCTCAACAAAAAGTCCAGAATAGCCCTGAATGAGCGAATCCAGCATGCAAGCCACACAGAATATGATCTGGCTCTGAAACCATCTTATTTTATACATGGAAAGTACAGAAAGGCAGGACTCCACGGTGATACCATGTGGGCGAGTAAGAGGTGCATGTTGTTAAGATAAATAAATGATCAAAACAATTCAGATTATAGGAGCATCAACAAGCCAAATTTCCGTGAGACCGATTCTCATAATCCTTACTGTAGTCACGATGAGACACAGAAAGGGCCATCTCCCATTTGTCTCCCCCACATCTTTCTGGAGAGTCCTAGAGGGACGGATGGCCAAGCAGGGACACATGAACCTGCAGCACCCCAAGGCCGGCCAGCAGCCCCTCCTCACCTGCCTGTCCCTGAGCTGGCCAGACCCAGCAAACCACCCTGCTCCTCAGTGTCCCAGGGAAGCCAAAGAGCGCTTGGAAGGAGCCTTTTCTCAGCACCAAAGGGACGCGGGCCTTCCTCCCACCGGGGTGTCACCCAGGCGGAAACCCGGGAGGAAGTTTTCCAATCACCTCCCTACCAGCGGGAGATCCGGCTCCTGCGGAACAGAATCTTATCAGGACACAGCTAAGAACTAGCAGAAACTGTCACTCCCTCCCCTCCCTCCACCAGGGTGGCTGTCCCAAGTCTGGATGAGCACATGGAGATCCTGCCTATGCAACTCCCCGCTCTACCTCGCTCCCTCCCGTGTGCCTGTATCATTCCCTTTGGGGACCCCAGGGAGCGTCCTGCTTCCTTTCCAATATCCGCCTCCGCCATCGGTTTGAGGTTTACGACACTTACTGAGGTTGACAACAGCCTTATGTCACCTGCCATGGAGTCACCTCTTCCCACTCTTCAGGAATGCGCTTCTGGGTTTTGTGGGGTAGGGGGTATATTCTCAGAGTCCTATGGCCACTCTCATTCCAGAACATTTTCCAAAAACCCCCGGGCCCTCGGCAGTCACTCCACACTGCCCACCCCGGCAACTGCTCATCTCTCCGTCTCCTGGGATTTGCCTGTTGGCACCTCTCCTTTGTTGAGCGGCCTCCCCACAGAACCCACATGCTCAAGTCCAAAGCCTAGGAGTGAGGGGGGTGGGCGTGTGTGGAGATGGGTCTTCAGAGGCGACAGAGGTGCCACGAGGTCCCCACGGTGGCCTGTCCTCACAAGACTGGGGTCCTTGTCAAGAAGTGAGATAACAGAGGGACAACCCCGTGAAGACACAGGGAGAAGCCGGCTTCTGCAAGCCCGTGCCCACCCCTCCACCCCGGAGCTCCAGCCTCCACGCCTGGGAGATGCCAATTCAGATGTTCCAGCCCCTCAGCTTGGTGCTTTGTCATCACAGCCGTGGGAGACCCATACATGCTCCGTCACCCCGTCTGCGAGGCTACAGCGGAGGCACAGGAGGCGCAGAGAAACGTTTCTCTACTTCCTGGACAAGAAAGAGGTTCCAGACCCTTTGGCCCTTACAGTTTAAAAAAAAAATGGGGTCTGGGTTCCTAGCTTCATAGCACGAGGTCCTGAGTTCAATCTCCAACACCAAAAAACCAAAAGTATTTGTATGTAATTCCTTTGCAGTTCAATTCTCCATGTACAAGTCACGGAATTACAATGTTGCTCTCCTCCCAGTAATAGGGGGAAAAAAAAGTCACACCCAGGCACCTGCTCCGGCCCACAGAGCTCAGGACTGCTTGTCATCAAGCAGCAGGCTGGTACTACAAGCTGCACAGGCTCTGTGAACTTGTACTCTGAACTAGCAAGAAATGGAAAGTTTATAGGCATAACATCGACCAACCGAGTTTATCACCTATGGGGCAAAAACACCATCTCTCCCCCTCCCCCCCCAGGTTCTTATGAGTTCTAAAAGCCACCTAGAGGGCTGGGGAAGGGGCTCAGCAACACCTTGGGTTCCATCCCCAGCCCTGGGGGGCGGGGGATGTTCAAAGCACCCAGAAATAATGGGAAGTGTAAATTACTGTAAATCCATGGGTCAAAGGGGGCTCTGCAGTCCTCCCCTCCCCCACTTGCCCTGGATCCGCCTTGGGGACTGAAGCACCCCAGGCTCCCACTAACTGCACCTCCCCCTTACCCGACCACCCACCTGTGCACACAGCCATCTAGCGCTTGCCCTGCCCTCTCAGTCCAGCTACGGCCTCCATGCAGCCTCCGGAACCCTCCCACACTCCCACTGAGGCCAGAGTACTGCTAATAGGATGAAGCCCCAGCGGCCTAGCCAGGTTTCCTGCACATTGCAAGCACCTGATGAACACCCTAGTTCCCAAGACTGGGGGGGACTTCAGATGCAGGAAGCATCCCAGAGGCATGAAGCCAGATTCCCCACAAGGAGGAATTAAGCATCAGAAAAATCTCAAGCCTTCTGGGAGCTTGCTGGACAGAAGATGTGGCCCTGAGGTGGTCAGACCCAAAGCACTTAGGATTAGGTGCTGGCAGGGAGCACTAGGCAGGGAGCACTAGGTGTGAAGAATAAGGAGCAGGTGAGCCTGGGGGCTCCCAAGGTGAAGTGCTAGCTAGCCAATCCCAAGCTAAAAGCAGAACGTGACCCCTGCATATATACTCCGTCCTTCTTGGTAAAGCTCTCCCAGGTCGTTAGCAAATACTAAGAGCACAGAGAGAATGCACTGACAGGTCAGGCACAGTGCTACACACCTGTAAGACCAGCAGCACAGGAGGCCGAGGCAGGAGGATCGTGAATTCAAAGCCAGCCTCAGCAAAAGCGAGGCCCTAAGCAACTCAGTGAGACAGTGTCTCTAAATAAAATACAAAACGGGGCTGGGGTTGTGGCTCGGTAGTTGAGTGCCCCCGAGTTCAATCCTGGGTATCCCCCATCCCCAAAATGCACCGACAGTGAATGTGTTCTCTTTACCTCTGCTGTTTGTTCCAAATGTCTGGGGGAGGGGTGCCGGGATTGAACCCAGGGCCTTTGCACATGATAAACACGGGCTGTACCACTGAGCCCAAGACTGTTTATATTTGGTGGGGGAAGGAGACTACTTCTAGTTGAGTACATTTAAAAATGCAATGGGGGGGGGCAGTAGTAGGAATTAAGGTAAAAAATGGTAAATTGTGCCATTTAAAAATACATGTAGAGCCAGGCACGGTGGTGCATACCTGCAATCCCAGCTACTGAGAAGGCCGAGGCAGGAGGATGGCTTAAGCCCAGGCAACAGAGCAAGACCCCATCTCCAAAGAAGATGCATTTTAGGGGGGTGGGGAAATGCAGAACGTCTTCACCCTATTCCATTTGAAGACCGCACAGGTCGACACTAACCAGATAAACAATTGCCATGGAAGAACATAATTCCTTAAAAACTTGACAAGCCCATGCGGTTCCCTCACCTTAGTTTGAAAGAAAAATGTGAAAATTTGAGGAAAAAAAGATGTTTTTTTTGAGACCAATGCAGAACACTCTTTAAAGAGCACCTTTCTCTAGCTTTAAAGCTACCGATCACTTGTGGACATAAAAACGTGAGATGCGACCTGTTCATTAAAGTGCAAGTGTTGGGATAAACTGAATTTTACACTCTCATTCACCCAGACAATCATTTCAAGTTTAATGACCGAGTTTGCTTTAATTGCTTTAACGGTGCTGGCGAAGTTTACGGACGTTCTTCTTCCTGGCCATTTACAAGAAGCAGGCAGACGGGGACAGAGAAGGGGAAAAAAATCTCTGCCCTAAAAGTTTCCAGGACTTGGAGTCCTCACCAAGGTCCAGCAGACCCAGCGGTCTCCACCGTTTCAAAAGCAAAGGAGCCGGGCGCGGTGGCCCACGCCTGTCACCCCAGCACTTCTGGAGGCTGAGGCAGGAGGATCGCGAGTTCAAAGCCAGCCTCAGCCACAGCGAGTCGCTAAGCCCCTCAAGTGAGACCCCGTCTCTAAATACAGAACAGGGCTGGGGATGGGGTTCGTGGGTCAGAAACACGCGCTCATTTTTCAGAGTGCCACTCCTCGGCCTTCTCTATAGACAGCCCCCCGTCCCTCCACGTCCTGCAGAGCACCGAGGATGGAGGTGTCCTAGAAGGTCCCATCCAAGGCTCCCTCCCAAATGCCACCCCCAGGAAACGGGCCGCCCAGGTGACTCAGCCCCGGAGCCTCGCAGCCTCAGGCAGGCTGCACCGCCGCATCCTGCACCCTGCGCCTAAGGGGATGGGGTGCACCCCGCCAGGGGCCCTCCATCAACAGAACCAGAACCAGATCACCAGGCACGTGCCAGTGGAGGCCGTCACCCTCTCTGGATGTGCCTCCGGCTTCTGAAGGGGAACCACACAGACCCCAAGTGGCCGACTCTCTGAAGGTCCTCGTCACGAGCGTTTTCAACTTCACGGTCCACGCAGCCATGCAGTCTGCCCTGCAGCGAGTCACGGCATCAAAGTCGCCACAGGCCATGTGCAGACGACAGGCCTGGCTGTGTCCCCAGAACCCCCAGGGCCGACGTGCGGGTCACGGATGCTCCTCGCGTGCCCACACAGAGCGGTGACAGGGCTACCACAACCTTGCTCCAGGCGCTTCTGAGATTCCATCTTGTCAGGTCACGTGCCGATTTTGAAATCGTTTTCCAAGGGAAGCCGAGCAATGAGCCATCGGCAAGCCTTGCCCCTATTTTCCTGGGTTGGGGTCCCCAGAAAGAGCCAACACCCTGCCGAGCAGGGGGTGCTGCAGCTTGGACCCCCCCTAGGGTGTCTTCCCCGCCAGGTGGCAGGCACTGTGTCAGTCGATGCACGGCCCCTTGAATGGTCAACGGGGGCCGGGGCTGGGAAGGCCGCAGCCCTGGCCTTGCTCAGGTCAAGCCAGCCTCAAAGCCCTTGGGGTCAGCTAACCCTGCCACTTCCTCACAGCCTGCCCAGAGCCGCCTCCTCCACCCCAGGGTCTCCCTCCCCAGCCTCCTGCAGCAGGAGCCTCCTGCTCCCTCATGTCCACCTGCCGACAGACACCTCCACAGGGTCCCCCGGGTGGCCACCTGGCCCAGGAGAAGCAGGACTCGGCAGCCCTGGGCATCACGCCCGGCTCTCCGTCTGCACGTGACGGCAGACTTCCACTCCAGAGACACCTCCCCGAATTCAAGGCACCACTGCCCCCCAAAGTGACCCGGGGCCGCCAAAGGACACCCGATTCTTCAACTAGGAAGTGAAGTTGGGCCTGGGTCTGAGACTTTCTCCTGCCAGGACAATTCCCGGGGAATCACCGCGAGCCAAAAGCGACTCAGTATCAAAGGGCGTCCTGGGTGGTGCATAGCAGGCGAGGTGGGAGCCCCCGGTGCCCTGGAGTCTCGCGGGCACACAGCCACACCCGTGCATTTCCACACTGCCCACCGCAGCCGCTTTGACCACATGGCACCCAGCGACCACATGGCCCTGAAGACCCAAAACATTTATCATCTGCTCATTTACCCAGAAGATCTGCTGACCCTGGACAAAAAGGAAACCAAACTGCCCAGAAACTTTTGCAAAACACACATTTCTTTTCAGTGCCTAGATCTGACCCGAGGACAGTAGAGTCAAATCACGTGAGAGGAAAAGTCTCACCGCAAGCAAAGCAACTGCCAGGCACGGTGGCTCAGGCCTGTCATCCCAGCAGCTGGGGAGGCTGAGGCAGGAGGATGGCAATTTCAAAGCCAGCCTCATCAACTTAATGAGACCATTTTTAAATAAAATACAAAATAGGGCTGGGGGTGTGGGTCGAATGCCCCCAAGTTCAATCCCTGGTACCCCCCCCCCGCCCAAAAAAAACCAGAAACACACAATTAAAGCAATAGAGGCGAGATCTGAACAGCGACTTTCCTCAAAGGACTCTGAGCCATACCCAGGACTCCTGCCCTTTCCCCAGATAATCCCTCTCACCCACCAAAACAAAGTCCTGTGGCCGAGTAGAGACCGGCAGAGCAGAGGGCTGAAGGGACAGGCCCATCCCCCAGGACAGTCCTGGCTCCAGGGCAAACTTCCTCTGTCTCCCAGCCAAGATAAGCCTTGTCTGAACTTTCCAGGATGAAGGTGGCCGGCTGGCCCCATCAGGATCCCTGTTGAACATGACTTCCCTTTGGGGACCCCAGGGAGTGTCCCGCTTCCTTTTCAATATCCGCCTCCTCCGCCATCAGTCTGTCAACTCCCGGAGGGACTTTAAGGACCCTTACCCAAAATGTCTTAGACCAGACACGATGCAGACTTCTGTTTCACACACACCTTCCACACGCAGCCTGGAGGTCATTCTACACAGTATTTGTAGGGTGCCTGTGGCCCAGGACTTGAACCAGGGCCACTTTACCACTGACCTGCATCCCCAAGGCCTTCTGTATTTGGAGACCAGGTCTCTCAATGGCCCAGGTTGGCCTCAAGCTCGCCATCCTCCTGCCGCAGACTCCCAAGTCACTAGGATCATAGAAGGGCAGCTGAGCTTCAGAGTGCATGCATTTCAAACCTGTGCATGAGGTCAGGGGTGGAATTTTCCTATTTCTAATATTATGGCAGTGCTCAAAACGTTTTAAATTTTAGAGTATTCCAGATTTCAGGTTAGGGATGCACAAAATTTTAACAAATTCAGCACTTTTGAATAGGAACCGTGAGCCCAATGCACATCGACTCTGGACAATGCACAGTTGTGCTCATGACACAGATCACGGGTGAGCAAATATAGCTCTGGTCACAGCCAGCTCCCCCTCCCCCAGCCTGGTTTATGTGGTCCACGACTGAGAAAAAAAAAAAACCTAAAACTAAAAGCCCTTCTTAAGAGGCTAGTGGGAAAAAAGACCAAAGGAGAAATCTTTCACAAGACCTGAATATTATTTGAAGTTCAAATTTCAGTGTCCACAAGTACAGTTTCATGGGGACCCAACTACACTCAGGCATTTGAATCCATCTTATTTCTGAAGCCAAATTAAGACACTGATATTCTGAATATGAACGTCACTCCATCAACCTTCTTAGGCAAGGTCCGCTTGCAACAGAATCAGGGAAGGTAACACGGACCATCTCTGGGGGAAAAAAAACTGTTCTCTGTGCAGACACATAAGTGAAAAACTCCAAGACAATTTCAGCACTGGCCCAACTGGTTTCATGTGCCCTACGAGTTAACCACCATAGAAATGTGATGTGGCTGCCTAACAGGGCTCTCCCCTGTCCCCAACAGTGAAAGAACCAGAAGGTAAACATCACTCGGGAGACTGAAACTCCTTCCATTCACGTTTGGGTGATTCCTTTCTAAAAAGCAAATCTCTGCCACATAAATCCCAGCAAAGACATCTCTCCACCTGGATTCTCCAGGGAAGGCCTGGTGCCGTCTCATCACGGGAGCGTGGGGCTCACAACAGGCTGCAAGTCAGGGATGTTTTCCGTTCTCCCGATCTGTGCAACACCTAGACACGCCAGATCCAAGCTGCATGGGAGCTTGCACCCAATTCACACATTCAGTATATACATAAAGTGTCAGGCCGCTCTCTGCAGCCCCAGCCCGCCCCTGGTCCAACTAACCCTCCCTCTAGAACATTCCACTAGGCTCCAACGGCCGATTTCCCTGCTGAATCCCTCCAACTCATTCTCCATGAAGCACCTACACACACACACACACACACACACACACACACACACACACCTGAACCTCCGCTGCCCATCTCTCGGGTAGAAGCAAACTTCTAAACAGCCCAGATTTATGCAAATAGGAGCCATGTGAATCTCTTCCACTCCAGGTCAACCTCAGGCCCTTTGCACAAGCTATGGGACTGGGGATGAAGGCAAGGAAGAAGGAAGAGAACTCCAACTGCATTCGGGGCAAGTCAGTCCTCCCTCCTGGCTGGAATGTGCCTGAGCTACCGGGGTTATCAAATGTGGAGGGGTGCAGGGAGCAGCTCGATTTTCACTAACCCTTCATGGGATTCTATGGCCAATGCAGGCAGTCGACCTCCAGAATCTGCACACCCTTGACACTGGACAATACGAACGCAGACAACCTCTATCACTTTCCACGTATTTCAGCCACTTTCAGATATTGCCGACACTCAAGTAGGGGTGAGAAGTGCTGCTCTTTAAAATGGCCACGAAGCACACCAGGGAGAACTGGAAGCAGGACCTGGCAGAGGTACCTGAGCGCCCAAACTCTTGGCAGCCCGGTTCACAAGAGCCCAAGGCTGCAGGCAGCTCAGGTGTCCATCAGCAGATGAGGGGAGGCACACGATGCCGTCTGTCCATTCCACTATCACTCAGCCTCCAAAAGAAATCCCGACACCTGCTACTAACGGGGTGACCTCTGCTGCATGACATAAGCCAGTCACAAAGATAAATCATCCCGTGCGACTCCACCTTTACAAGATCCCTGCAGCGGGCCAGTCCAGACACAGAAGGGGCTGCCAGGCAAGGGGAGCAGGAACAGCTGCTCACCAAGGGCTGAGGGCTGGCGCTCCACGGCAGGAAGGCACCACTAACACCAAGAACAGGTCACTGAAAATAGCCGAGGTGGTAAATTTGACACTATCCGTTACCACAATGAGAAAAAGTGGGTGGGGGAAGAACACAGGACTACTCAAAACATGCATTCCGTTTTTCCCATTTCCTATGCGTACTTTTAACCCTTCTGAGATTTTGGTTTGGGGTTTTTTTCTGTGGGGGGTACTGGGGATTGAACTCGGGGGCACTCGGCCACTGAGCCCCATCCCCAGCCCTTTTTGTAATTTATTTAGAGACAGGGTCTTACCAAGTTGCTTAGCACCTCACTGTTGCCGAGGCTGGCTGTGAACCTGCAATCCTTCTGTCTCAGCCTCCCAAGCCACTGGGAGGACATGCACCATTGCACCAGACTTTCCTATTTTTAATGCGTGTAGAAATGTGATTCTGGGCAGGCTCAGTGGTGCACATGTATAATCCCAGCAGCGCAGGAGGCTGAGGCAGGAGGATCACAGTTCAAAGCCAGCCTCTGCAACTCAGTGGGGCCCTAATCAACTCAGTGAGGCCCTATCTCTAAAACCCAAACAGGGCTGGGGATGCGGTTCAGTAGTCAAGTGCTCCCAAGTTCAATTCCTGGTACTAAAAAAAAAAAAAAAAAAAAAAAAACACAAATACAAAAAACCAACATGATTCACCACTCAGGCTTTGTTATGCTGCTACAAGACGATCATGCACCAAACACAGCAAACCACAGCAGCCAAGAATGCGTGCAAGGACCCCAGTGTAAGGAAAGGGGGTGAGAAAGAATCTCGACTGTTCAGTCTTGGGCACACGGGGTCTACATTTATGGTCATGGTGCAGGGACAGCTGGTGTTCTGGGAGAGAACCCCGGCAGCCCACAGAAGACAGAGTCCCAGTGGAGAGACCCAGATGTTGCCCGGGGGATGGGCGCAGCTCTGCTTAGAGACGTGCACGCGGCCCTTCTCAGGCATGCAGGTCCCCCTACCATGACATCCTGACCAGAGCCACAGCCCAGACTCTTCTCCTCTGACCACCTAACAAGTCTCTCCCCGTGTGATGCTCCGCTGCTCTCTCCCTGGCTAGCCTGGCCCCACCCCGCACTGGCCACCGGCAGCTGCTGAAATCCACAGTAGAACCAACAGTTGTGTCGGGCACATGCAGAGGGCCTTGTACCCACACACACTGGACATCACTAACTGTGCCCATCCCTCCCGCAGTCCTCATTAGCCTGCCCTGGTTTATACTCCAGCGGCTGCTCCAAAGGTTGTTCTTTCCCCCCTTGTTCAAACTAGTTCAGAGGCCTCCCCACAGAGGCCTTATCTAGAGCCAATCAGGGCTACTCCCCCAGGGCAGTCTCCCCCAGGGCTCCCACCCATCTCTGGGGCTCCCTTTGAAGCAGAACCACTCATTCTCCCTTAGAGAAAAACCCAGACTTCACATGAGGTCATCTCCTGGTGGGACGTTTTGGAGGAAGCAATCATCTTGCTTCTTTGCAAAATTCCTACTTGCTGCCCCCCTCCTCCTCTCTCAAAGAGAGCACCCCGCCCTCCCCTTTGCTAACCAACACGGGCAAGATGCAAGATCCTGCTTCTGCAGAGGCGTCCCCTGCCCCGGCACCACCCCCGTCCCGGTCTCCTGAAGCCCCACTCTGAGAACACCCTCCCCCTGTCAGGGGTCTAGTCCCCTTCCCTGCAGGGCCACAGCCTCCAGCAAGGGCCTGTACCACCAACTCCACCTGCTCGTCCTCTGTACCCTGGGACCACCCTCGGACCTCTCAGCCTACATGGAAAACCAGGACACAGCTCCAAAACCATCCACGCCTCGGCCCTCCCAATCCAACAGCTCAGCCACCCTGCTGGGCTCTGCCCCATCCAGGCTCTTGAGGACCTTCAAAACCACCCCCCGTCCTGGGAGGGCTCCCTTCACCCCGGGTCTCCTCAGATATCTCCAAGTCCTACCCCAGAGCCCCTCTTACAGCTCCACCTTGAACAAGACCAACTTCCCCACTGCGCCTTCCACCCAGACCACGGCCCCTCTGCGGTGAAGACTGACTGGTTCTATGAATTCTAACACCGGGACCTTCAAGGAGGAGCCGCTAAGTCCAGGCCAGGGGTCCTTGGTGTGCAAGTGCGAGCGGTCTGACGGGGGTCGTCCATGCACGTGCTCCTGGCTGCACAGGAGGAGGGTGTGGGGCGAGGAATACTTGGAGCAGCTGGTAATGGAAACCCGATTACATAGTTCTTGGGTGAAGGAAGACCACAGCCCCAGCCCCACCCATCCACTTGCACGGCCAGGGAGCTCGCTCATTAAGAACTCGGCGTTCCTGTAAACTCGGCTCCTACAAAGACATACTCCCGGCCTGGAGATCCCACGGCCGCGTGCCCATCTGCACAGAGGTATTTTTAGTTCTTGTCCCAGTAGGGCAGGAGAAGCGGGAGGCTTCTCGCTCCACAATCCTTCTGGGAGCATTTGAAGTAGGTTAGCATGAAAAGTGACCAGGGCTGTCACGGCTGCTTTTGATTTCTCGTTTTTATTCCTTCTCCCACCCCATTTCCCTGCCACACCCCCACCCCAGGAGGTCTGCATTCAGCTCCAGCTAGATGCTCTGAGAGGCCAAGAAGAACAGGAGGCAGCAGAAAGCAACCTGCTCTCCTCCCCAGGTGCCCATCAGAAACTGACTAAGAGGGACCTCGACACCAGAGCCATCTCCAAACTGGCAAAGGCTCTGCTCTCAGAAATGACCCTTCTCCCAGGAGCAGCCTCGGGAAAATGCGCCAAGTTCCCAGCGAGGCTGCGAAGGCCCTTTGAAGCCCATGGCACGACGGCACTGTCGATCCGCCAAGAAAGAGGTGAGCGGCGGACCCTACGGGGGCAGGCGTACACGGCGGCTTTGCACGAGCATGTCCACCATGGCTGGCGTTTCCGAAGGCAGAGCACGGACAAGGTGGAAACCCAGGGGCACGCCCTCACCCGGCCTCTCCCCGGCTGGTTCAGGAGAGCACCCACCCAGAGCAATGAATACAGGACCCAGGGGTGGGCCGCCGCCTCTGTACGCGAGGCAGCACTGCACAGCAGGCAGGCAGGCACTGGAGAGGACGCCCCATCAAGTCCAGCCCTGCCTCCTCCTAGCCACGGCCCTGCCTGCACCTCTGCACCGACAGGTCTCCGCTACCACCCAGGTGGCTGTGGGGAGCCAACCCCACTGTGGCCTTGGCCCACCCACAGTCCCCAGCAACTGGGCGTCCAAGGGGAGGGTGCAGGAAAAGCAGGCGGTGAACAGCGGCCACCCTTTGGAGGGTCCAGCCTCCTCCCAGCCTGCCCAACAGGAGCTCACGTCACACAACCCTCGGGCATGGTCCTCTGGTCCCAGCTTTGCTCTGGCAAAGCCAGCAACAACCCCACCCAATCCTGAGGCACAAGGAACGGAGGAGGCTTCATGGACTCTCTCCACACTCCAAAGGGACGAGTCCCACTTCAGAAAAAGGACTCTAGTGGTAGGATACCAGGCTAGGGCAGGCAGGCAAGGTGGGGACGGGAAGAAATGGCCCTGGAGGATGGTCCTGCTCACGCCACAGAGTGGGCAAAGCCCCCGACGACCGCACGCTCGTTCTGCAGAGAACCAGAGGCGAGACGGTTCGGGCTTCCCTGGGCGGCAGGACTCCACTGCGTGGGTCTCGACGCGCTTTAACAAGCGGCAGCCACACAGGATGGGTGGGTGACGGGCAGAGCTGCTCCAATAAACTCTGCGTGGTGGACGCTGGCCTCGGAATTCCACCTGGCTTTCACCTGCCACCAGGTATTCTTCCTTCCATCATTTAAAACGGCAAAGCCATGTGCAGCTCACCTGCTGCAGAAAACCAGGTGGTGGCCAAACCAGAGCCCCGTCTTCAAGAAGCGTCTCCCCCGCTCTGCTGCAAGATGGCTTTGGTACTGGACGCTAATGTTTATTTCCCCCAGGGTCCCTAGGGACACTTACCCTCACGCTGCTGGCCCTCGGTCGCCTGGGGCTACTGGGGAATTCCAAGAACAAAGCTGCCATGGGTCAGGGGATAACCACCTGGAGTTTGGAGAAGCACCTCACCCTCAGCTTTGAGATCACGTGGGCCCTCCTGCAGCCCCTCGGCCCGCAACTGCACCGCTCAGAGGAGTGGGAGCTGGTCCCGTCACTGCCTGGCCTCAGAGTCCCCCCCTACAAGACGGGAGGCATTTCTCCAGTGATGCCAGCTCAAAAGGAGCTCCCAACGCTCCTAGACTAGTGTCCCACGGACAGCGGAGTCCCAGAGAGGGTCCTGGCGCAATCCTATGATCGTCCTCCTTTGCCCTCCTTTGTTCTACCGCTCTCCCACGCCCCGGAGTGCAGTTTCAGGAGTTGCAGTCTAGAATCTGACGGGGGCAGAGGGCGGAGCAGGCTCCAGGAGCAGAGAGGGTCACCGGGAGGGCAGGACACTCAGGTTTCCCCTGCTGGCAGGTAGACTAGGAGGGGACCGGTTCCACCAGGGCCGTCACTCCTGTGGCTTTCCTGAGCCTCTCAACTACCTCTGTCCTTATCCACGCTGGGGGGGGCTCCTCCAAGCAGGATTCCTCTTCTCTCCCTTGTGACAGTGACTGTGCAGCACGTACAGCTCACGGCATGACAAAGACGCCTCCCGACCCGTGCAACAGGCTGAGACAGGGGGCTGTTCCTCTAACGACCCTCGGGAGACTGGCTGCCAGGCTCGGCACTTGACGTGCCATCTCGGGAACTCCTTCCTGACTTCCAAACACCCGGGCCAATTCCACACAACTCGTGCAACAGCGAGTATCTGCAGTGACCCGAGGACCACCTGAACATCCTAAGCTTTTCCCTCCTCCCCTAAAAAGCAACACTTTGACCAGACGTGTGCTATCACGTCATGAAACCATGCACGCTTCCTGGAACGGAAGCCATGCCCTCGGTGTAAACCCATGTGCTGTGCAAGCAGGAGGTACCTACGAGAACCAAGACTCGCTGTCCACGTGCACCACGTGCACGGTGAAATCCCCCTGCATTCTCCCCAAATGCTCTGCAAGGAAGTCACCCGAGCCCTCCTCATCGGGGACAGAGGAGCCGAGGCGCAGTCAGACACACGCTCTTGTTCCTCTGTGTCAACCCCTATCTTCATGTTGGTCCTCGAGGCCGACTTTGCTCGTGTCCCTGTGTGCGTGTGCCCTGGCCTCCATCCTGGAGCATGCTCAGCGGGCCACTTGGTCCGCTGCCTTCGCTTGTTTTGTTCTCTGGGGGAAGGAAGAAGTCTGACACCAGGGAGAGGAGACACTGCCCCCGCTTCCTCCGATACCAGCCTCGCTCTGGCCGTTCCTGTGGACGCCTGGTCCCCGACTGCGGACGTGAGATAACACACTCCCTGGAACCCATCCATCTCAAACTGCCATCTCCACACGTCCCACCACGCGGCCTCTGCCTCTCACACGCGTTTCCAGAGGGTGTGCAAAAGCGGAGCCCGAGCTCTCTCCAGGCAGGTTTACTGTGGGGTGTAAACCCCACTGTGTGCCACTCAATGCCCTCACCTGGAGCTCCGGCCGCAGGGTCTCAGTGCCTCTAGAGCGCTCAGCAAGTACCATGAGCACAGCCATTTCAAAACCTGTCCATCCGCAGTCCCTGCCCCCAACCCCTGCACAACGCAACCCATCTGCTCTCTGTCCCCAGACAGACCCAACCTTTTATGGAACTTAGTTCCAGAGCCTCTGTAGATGTTTGACAGGCGACAACACTCACAAGCCACTTTCCCAGCCTCATCCCGTCTGCCTTGCGCAAGCCGGTCAGTGACCCTGGCTTTGGCCAGAAGTCTCGCTGGCCTCTGGGTACTTCCCTCACCTGCATTTCTCAATCCCTGCCCCAAAAGCAACTGTACTCCAAAAATCCTGGCTGGCGGACGCTGGACCATCTGGCTACAGGACGGAGATGGACACATGTCCGCCACCTCTGCCCCACACTGGGAATTACAAAACCCCGGGGTCATTAACCATTTCCGATCTCATTACTGTGACCACGGCAAGAGGCGTGAAAGAGCCTCATCGTGCCACACTTCCTGTGATGTGGGAGTGAAGCGGTCACCAGGAGTTTCCCACCCCAGTCTCCCAGGGACACAGAGGGACATGCAGATCAGAAGAAACCAACACCCAAGGGAGTCTACCGGGGCCAATTCCTACCAAACACGGGATGGCTATCAATCAAGGGGCAGGAAAAACACTTCATCCATCTGCAAATAACATATGAAGGTATTCGAGTAAGCGAATCCAGGGCAAAGGATTTCAGGTCACCATAAGCTGGGCTGCGAGTGTTCCTCTTATTACCTTGTCATTGTTCTTTCTTTCCTGGCCATCAGTCTGCCTGCAACTGATGGCTGTATCAAAGACAGAGCGTGGGCCCCACACACAGCCCGAGTGGCCATGCATCAAGTGCAGGTAACAACTCCCGTCTTCCTGAGGTCCCTCGTAGTCACCTGGGTCTCAAGGAACAGTCACAAGTGAATTCATGGAAGAACAGGTGAAGAGCCAGGTGCACGGGTGCATACCTGTCATCCCAGCAACTCGTGAGGCTGAGGCAGGAGGATCACAGGTTTGAGGCCAGCCCGGGCAGCTTAGGGAGCCCACATCTCAAAATTTAAGAAGGTCTTGGGATGGAGCTCAGAGGTAACACAGGTGAAGTCTAAGGAAGGTCTGCAGATTAGTTCGCTGGAAGGGTTTATTCCCTTCTGTTCCAAGGACTTAGGTGGAGGCCCACCCACATAACAGGATCCTCCGATTTACTGAGGGTTTCATTGTTAGTCAAAATACTTAACACCACGTAGGTACCATGATCCAGCCAGTTTGACACAGAGAACTATAATAATCACAGCAGCCACAGACAATCCATAAATAAATGGGTGCGGCCATGTGCCCAAGAACGTTGCAAAAACTGGCCGAAGACAGCACTTGGATGTGTCCCCACAGGCCGCAGTTGGCCGACTCTGCTGTAATCCACCCTGCACTGCGATGCCAGCTTCGACTCTAAAGCCCTGCCGATTTCCACCCACCTGCTCGGAGGCCGTCAATGGCTCTCAGGCCACTTCTTAGCTTGGCCAGGCCCCAAGGCCACCTACCAACAGGCTCACGACGAACTGCCAGCAGACCCCAGGAGCCCTCTGTGCGATTCTGCACCCCAGCCCCACCCCTCTGGGCGCCAGTCCAGGGCTTGTCCCCCATCTGTGGGGCCTGAGCTGTGCAACGCAGGACAGTCTCCTAGCCGCCTTCTACCCAGGACTGCACCGGCACCTTCCCTTCAGCTGGGACAACCCCAGCTCCAACCACTCCCCAACACACGACAGGAACGTTTCAGGGCACGCAAGTTACACCGCGATGAGGAAAAGCAACACTCCCAGCTCTGGCACCAAAGCAGAGGGTGTCCAGCGCTGCAAGACGCAGCTTCCAAACAATCAACCTAACAGGCCGCGGCAAGAACAGGTTCTTACCTGCTCCCCACAAACACAGTAGGATCAACACAGCCCGAGAGTCTGGGGGGGCATCGACAATACTCCAGGTGATGTGCACCACACAACGGGGTGGGGGGTGGAGGGGGGACAACAGTAAAAGCAATTCTGTAAATAAAATGGCACCACCCACCCCCAGGCCTACCCTCACTGTTGCTGAGGCTGGCTTTGAACTAGGGATCCTCCTGCTCCCTCCTCCCCTTTTTCCCCCCAGTACACAGAGAAAGAATCTGCCACAGAAGGTTTCCCACCAAGGCCGGGGGCAATCCAGAGAAGAACCCTCGCAATGGTCCCGGGCGTCCACTCCCTGTCCTGCAACAGCAGAGCCAGCAGCCCGGGGGTGCACACAGGTGAGCAGTCGAGGCTGCCAGAAAACCCCGCCACCTGGCCCAGGTGCACATCCACTCAACCACGGTAGCCCCCGCCACTGTCCAACTGCTCTGCACCACAGGATCCCCGTTATTGACGACTATCACCCATGCCCACGACACCACCTCTCGCAAGGCTCACTGCAAGCTGCCATGGGAACAGAGGCACTCACGGCCTCGTCCAACTCCCACGGCCCGTCAAGGACAGAGAGCACAATGCCCGCTGTGCAGATGAAGGAGCGGGACCTGGAGGTGCAGATGTTGCTCAGATTCAATTAGGATGGAGAGGAGCAGAGGGAGACCCAGGTGGGTCTGACTGCAGAGTCCACGTACTTAACCCTTACTTCATAGGGTGCCTGTGAGCATCACCCAGAAAGTTCAGTTATTCAGCTAAACATCTCTACGGTGTAAAAAGGACAAAGGCTACTTGGGCACCTGGGGGTTGTCATGGACTCGCAGGATTTCTTAACCTTGGCTTTTCATTTTGGGGGAGTACCAGGGATTGAACTTGGGGGCCCTCGACCACTGAACCCCATCCCCAGCCCTATTTTGTGTTTTGAGAGTCTCACTGAGTTGCTTAGGGCCTCACCATTGCTGAGGCTGGCTTTGAACTCATGATCCTCCTGCCTCAGCCTCCGGAGCCGCTGAGATTACAAGCATGTGCCACCGTGCCCGGCCAACCTCGGCACTTTGGACAGCCAGGGCTCATCACTGGGCTACTGGGGGAATGACATCTCCGGCTTCCGTGCACAAAATGACCAGCAGCACCTCTCACCTGGAGACATCCAACCTGTCCCCAGATGCGGCCAAGGGTCTCCTGGGGACACTTGGACACAGCATGGAGCTGCCACAGCAGACTGCACGTGCCCCGAGAACAGCACCCAGCTTCCCATCAGCACCCCTGAGACCAGTTGGCTGCAGAGTCTCCACTCTGCCACCAGCGGTCCTGTGGGACACCAGGAGGAAGCACCCACCAGAGGAAATTGGTGCTGGATCTTTTGGGGACAGGGGCTCCTAAACATCTTGACGTCGAAGGACACGGCACTGTTTTGAGATGAGCGTGCACAGCACTGTTGCGAGATGACCATGCAGATGTCTAAGGGTCTACATGACCGCCTTGGTCGACTCGTGGCCAGCACAGGAAGCCACACAGCCCTGCCCAGGACAGCAGAGCAGCCCGGCTCAGGCCTCAGCTCAGGGCGGTAGGTCTGCTGCCCACCACTCCCCAGCAGCTTCCCCTGGAGCATGGGAGAGCCCGGGGCCCGAGACAGCAGCAGCAGGCTGTGCTGAAGCACGCTGGGCCTAGACATGCCTCTTCTGCTCCCGTGTTCCCCTCAGTGAGGCACAGTCCTCTTCCCAACCAGAATTCCATCGGCATCCATCTCAGCATGCACTCAACATCCATCTCAAAACGTAACCCCAGTCCCACTTCCTCCTCCTCCTCCTCCTGCAAAGATCAGTCACAGATGAGCTTACAGGAAGCCCTAGCTTTGCTCTCACCATCGTTTGCCAAAGTCTCTGAAGGGGTACACATTACTGAAATGACTGAGTCATAGAAAAGAAATCCAACCATCACTCCAATAAAAAATGGAAAACAAATTCAATTTAATCAAGTTTCAAAAATCCCATCAGCTGGGAAGGAGAAGGGAGAGGAGGAAAGCAGGGGGCAGACGCCCAGAAACAGCCCTGGATTTGGAGTCAGGCCTGGCTCTTTCTTCCCATGGGCAGTGGACTTCCTGGGGAGACCAGCTGTGGAACCTCTGATGGTCTCTTCACCTGTCCAGATGCCCATTTTTTCAATAGTGGAACAAGGAGCATTCGATTTCTAAGGGTGATGGACGGACAGATTCGAGGACAGCAGAGCACAGAGGGTTTCTAAAGAACTGAGACTGAGATGCACACATTATTCAACTGTCCAAACCAGGAACACAGACACCAAGTGGGAGCCCCGATTTTAATGATGCCAGTGTACGGAGATTCACTAACACCCCACTCTGTTGAGGGCTGCTGTGCATACTGAGGGGCAGGGGGGATACAGGGAATCTCCACCTTTTGTTCATACTACTGGCCTGTGCAGCAGGTGCAAGGCCCTGGGTTCAATCCCCAGAACCAGAGAGTAAGAGAAAATTTAAAAAGATGGGGAGGATTGTGCTGATGTATAAGCAATGAACAGTAAGAAAATGAAATAAAACCATTCACGAGAACATTAAAAAGAATACATCTGCCAGGAAGAGGCAGGCGCACACCTGTAATCCCAACAGCTCAGGAGGCTGAGGCAGGAGGATCAAGTTTGAGGCCAGCCCCAGCAAAAGCAAGGAGCTAAGCAACTCAGTGAGACCCCAACTCTAAATAAAACACAAAAATAGGGCTGGGGATGGGGCTCAGTGGTCGAGGGCCCCCGAGTCCAATCCCTAGTACTCCAAAAATAAATACTACATGAAGGGCGAGGGTGTGGTCCAGTGGCAGGGCACGCATGAAGCCCTGGATTCAGTCCCCAGCACACAAAGAAAAAAAAGGAGTGCTTCCATGACAGTAAGCAGGAAGAACAGAAGCAGACAGGAGCACTGCTGGGGACAGGAACCTGGCTGGCCTTCACCACTGGGCTCTGCAGGTCTCCCCATGAACAAGAGCAGCCTCAGACCACCTTCAGACACAGCCCCAACCCCTGCAGCCCTCCCCAAATCACTGCAGCGCAGCTCCTCCCATCTATTTTATAAACCCACTGCTTCTGGACTTGACCTGCGTGAACCCTGAATGAGAATAGGGAAGCTTCTTTTCAGTTCTTAAAAATGGACTCCACCACCACGAGACACCGCCCACCATTCAGCAGCCGTCTGTTTTCAAGGACAAGAAGCGCAGCGGCTCAAGGTGACCTGGGCATGCGGGCCACGCTGGGAAGGGGGCTGCTTTACAGCAACGTGGGTCACACGTTCAACCAAATGTTCTTTTCAACAGTCCCATCGGCGGAAGAGATCAGTCATATGCCTGTCATCCCGCCTCCAGGCAGCGGTTTTGCAATCCTGAGGTTTTAAAATGCAGGACTTAAGTTTTCAGCACTTGTACAAACCACGCAGAAGTCATGCAAAAGTTCCTTCTCGCAGATTAAAATCGTCTCGCACACACCGCTGACGCTGCCGCCTCATCAGCTCATCCAGCTGTTTAAATACCTAGGCTCGCCTTCCCTCCCGCTGGGGTGGGGTGGGCATCCTACAACCCGATGCCCGTGACTGGCTTCCATCAAGGGTCAGGTCCTGTTTTGGATGAGGGACAGTGCATTCTTCAATAAGTCCATAAGTCGCAGCTTGTCATCCCCATTTCACACTGTCCCGAATGGAGCCCCACCACACTGCAGGACACACCAACTTTTGATCCAATCACAACAGCGGCTTCTGCAGGTGTGAAACATTGAAAACTGAAATCCAAAGGGAAGAACACAAAACTCCCCTCTCCTTTCAATAAAGGGTTTGCAAATCCAGCAAGGCTAACTCCACAGGGCTCCTCCTGAGCCTCCCCAGGCAGCCACCAGCCAAGGCCATCTCTCTCTAATGGGCAATTTCTGCCCAGCTGGCCAGCACTTTATCATCTACGCATCCCGAGGTCTTGAGGCCTACCCTATCCAATCCTGCCCGGCTTTTATCCTTCACACACCATCTCCCCATTAATACACCTGTAGCCCTAACTCCACCTTCACGTGTGATTTCCATAGACAAAGGACACACGTCTCTCAACCTCGACTTCTTTCAGGTTCTCAGGAGCTCTCAAGATACAAAGGTGCACGTGTGTCTACACACAGGATCAACGCACCACCTGTAGGTGAACAACAGGGCCACACGCGGTCTTCAGATTCCCTATTTGCCAATTTGCTAAAAGTTATTTGTAGCTCCAAAATCAATACCCCTGGCTCTTTCATTCAAGGACATTCACCGAGAAGCCAAAAGCATTCTGCAATTCAAGTGGTCCCAGCAGAGGTCAAGAGGAGGTACATCCTCTGCAAACCGGTGTCCCTGGCACAAGGCACCGAGTCCAAGTCCCAGCACAGGAGGGGAGGGGGAGATTCTTTGGGCACACACTGCGCACTGCCATGTTTTGTTTTAAATTTTTGTCCTTTCTTTGCTGGTCAAAATGGGCCCCCAGCTGGCACTGTTTGCTCCTTAGTGTAAGCACAAGACGGTTGGAGAAAACCCGTTTGCTAGATGGGATGTGCATCCCCACCATGTTGGGCAACCAACCAACAGAGGCACACACATTCTTACCCAGGCACACAGAGCAAGGCTGTGAACCCACTGGTTGACAAATTGTGACCAGACGTTGGAAGGAGCCCAATCCCGTGTCCCCCCCACAGGCAATGCTTCCTATAAAGTCACACACAGAGAATGTAACTGCCCTACAGCTATGTGACGCAAGCAGACTAACCCATCCTGCTGTATGCTCATCCTCTAGACATTCTTGGAGGACATGCCGCCATCCATCACCTGTCCCCTTACCTACCTTCCTTGCACTCTATTCCCTTTCATTCTTTCCTCCTAAACTATGGGCAACAGGTCAGAGGGACTGGCTCCCCTGCTCCCTGCCTGTAGCTCCGTCACACAGGCGGAGTGTGGCTGGAGTGATCAGGGGCAGCCATGAATGGAAAGAGCTGGAAAGAGCTGGAGCCACAGAGGAGCACATGACAGAGAATGGCTTTCTCTCTGTGGCTGATGTCTCTGGAGCCCATCTGCCATACCAGGTGTCCCCAGATTTCTATGACTCAGCTTCTCTCAGGACGAGCTTTGGTATTTGTCTCCCATCTTTTTAAGAGTTGGGTGGAAAGAAATGTAGAACGCAGGGCAAGAAGCAAACGTTGGTTACGAAACGCCACCGTCTGTTAACGCCTCCTTCCTGTTTTACAACTCCCGAGCCCAGATGTGGAAACATTTCCAAGAAAGCAAATGAGCAACAGGAAGACTCAAGGTAGACCTTCCTCCTGTGATGTGGGCGATCCTCACAGCACACCAAAGAGCTGAGCAGGGCTGCTCGCGGGGAGGGTTCATGGTTCCGGCCCAGCGGCCCAGCTTCTCAAAGGAACGGGAATACCAGGCGGAAAGGAATCCTTTACAGGACACCAGTACCTACTTGTATCGATTCGCAAGACTGCCAATTTCCAATGCGCATTCTCAAGCCAGACCTGCCTTTCTAATTTTTGGTGGTGCTGGGGATTGAACTCAGGGACTTAAAGACTGCATTCAAAAACGCCAGCTCCTCATTCCTCAAGACACAGAAGCTGGACAGCAGCTCGGGGCAGAGGACACTGCCCAGCAGGCACAAGGCTTGGGTTCCATCCCAGCACTGCTACTCGTGGTGGTAAAAACTGCATATGGTACAACCCAGCGGCTAAAGAGTTGTCTGGGATCATCATTAGGGAACACTATGGATATGCGCAGGCTTTGGGCTGGGGGTGTATCTCAGTGGTAGAGCTCTTTCCTAGCATGGGTGAGGTCCTGGATTTGATCCCCAGCAAGGGGGGAAGGGGGAGGTGGGGGAGCCAGAGTAAAACAGGTTGAAAAATAGCCTCCAGCACGCATAGAAATTTCTAGAAAGCATTTGGGAAAGTGGAGTACAGCACTGCGGTGGTTAGAGACGAGTCCATCTCAATTCACACCGAGTTCCACAAACCTGTTGTGATTACTTCCAGGGCAGATACCCAGCCCAACGCCCCAATCTGCACTTCTGTCCCCAAGTGGATGTTTCACACACTCCCTAAGCTTCAAATGGCTTCATTCTTCACACACACACACACACACACACACACACACACGCGCGCCACTCTCTCATGAACCTTCTATTCCTGGGACATGAATTAATGATCAAAACATCTCGATACAGCCAGGCAGGCAAAAGTTCCATCTCTTTCCAAGTGGCTCCCAGCTCACTGTGCACAAAGAACATTCCAGGCCCTGTTAAGTGACAAAGGTCACGCTGGCTCAGAGGGCTCCCTTTCCAGAACCCGAGTTGCTTTCCAACTGCTCAATCTTGGCGTTCAAGAGGCTGGCTCGTTTTCATGTAGGTTTCCTTCCCCACCGTACACATCTGGAGATGACCATATCATGAGGACATCTGAAATGGCTGGCCCTGTCCTTGGAAAAGTGGCAGCTTCACTGTGAACGATCTGGCTTTTTTTTTTTTTTTTTTTAAATGAAGGCAAGTCCTCCTTCCAATTTAGTTCACATACTTCTATTTTAATCTCCTCTTTCACTACGTGTGAATTTCTAGGTCACCTGCTTGACAGACACTCCAGCTTGGTGTCCTAATGACCAGGAAGACAAGGCAAGTTAACAGGTTTTGAAAGAGCTCGGGAAGGCCAGAGCCACCTCCCAAACCACCGTCTCCCCACCCACCTGGGAGAACAGGAGCCTTGCTCTACCACCACAAGCAATGACATCACTATTAACATCGCAGTACATTGCAATGAGTTGCTACTAAACCAAAGAAATTCGGTTTTTTATAACCAAGCTATTCTCTTACCTGCTGGTAGCCCCCAAAAGGCATTGCATGGCTCTCGACTATAGCAAATTGAGGAGACAAGAATCTTCTACAGTAAATGTTTCCCCAACAGCCTTCCTAAAAGGGGTACTGTATTTCCTTGCTATGTGCAACCGAGCTGAGCAGTGGAGGAGAGCAGCCCTATTCACTGCAGGGCTAGGGCTGGGGCTCGGGGGTAGACAGAGAGCATGCACAAGGCCCTGGGGCAGACCCCCAGCACTGTGTGTGTGTACATATATTTTCCCACTCTGCATTGTCCTGGGCTTCCCCCCCCCCCAATTCATGTTTTCATACTCAAATCTTTCAATCACCAAAATAAAAAAACTTGAATGCAGCAGCAAGCCACATAACCCACCAGACATCAAACACACCATTACTTTCTCAAGATAGAGAATGTAGAGCAAGGTGTAAAAAGTTGGTCCAAGCATGCCTGACAAATCTAACCAGAGCGTAACCTGCACTTGGCACCTTAGCCACTGGCTGGTAATTACCACTGTGCGTCCACTGGGCAGAGGCACAAATGAAATTTAAAGCACAATCACCAATACGGAGAACTTTCTATCTTAAAGCCTGTAATCCCAGCTACTCGGGAGACTGAGGCAGGAGGACCACACGTGTGAGGCCAGACTCGGCAACTTAAGGAGACCCGGTTTCAAAATGAAACATAAAATGGCTGGGGTTGTTGCTCAATGATAGTGCACTTCTATATGCAAGTCCTCCAGTCTGCAGAAGGCCCCTGGTTCCCCCCAGCACTACAAGAGAAAAATCAGGCTGTATTCTGCAACCCCACCCTGAACCAGAAACTGCGGTCACACATGGACAGGAGGGGGCTCAACCTGGAAAAGAACCTCAGCTGGGCACAGTGGCCTGTCATCCCAGAGGCTCGAGAAGCTGAGGCAGGAGATGATGAGTTCACAGCCAGCCTCAGCCACTTAGTGAGGCCCGAAGCAACTTGGCAAGACCCTGTCTCCAAATCAAACAGAAAATGGGCTGGGGATGTGGCTCAGTGGTTAAGTGCCTTGGATCCAAAAAAAAATTCTGTTAGCCCTCTCAGTCGAGGCTGGGGCTTCCGGAGACCCTGGCAGTGACCACCGGCAAGCTGCAGGGGAGTCCCACAACCTCAGACCTGGAAGAAAGGCCACACAACCCCCCACGCCCAGGGAAAGTCACGTGTCCCAAGTCTAGTTACCTACCTGCTGATACCCACCCCAAAACCTGTCCCTCAGGGAGAGATCAGCAGGAGCCCTGGACTTGACCTCACGTGGACCCTTAGTGCACAAGTTGGGAGGATGGGGAGAAAAATGACCGGTGGCATCAGGCTGGAAGCCAATGGCCCCCGAGTTTGTGAACAGGCTTCCCCTTTCCAATGCAGTCACGGGGAGGGCCGGCCTGCATCCCGGGTTGGCACGTTGCTCACGGCCACCGCACTCCTGGGGTCCCTTGACCCCCCCGTCCCACCTCTGCCCATAGGGGGACAAAATGCTCACGAGGAAGGAGCCACAACTCGATGAACGTCAAAGTTTTAAGGGAAAGAAGCCAGACAGAGAAGTCCATGGATGGGGTTGGGTTCAGCGGTAGAGCGCGAGAAGCTCCGGTTCGAGCCTCAGCACCACATCGAGATAAAAGTACTGTATCCATCTACCACAAGAAATTAAAAGGTCCATGGATCCCATGATTGGATTTCTTCAAATGGCACTGGGAGTGGGGGAGGGGAGGGGGCAGAGCAGCTGCCACGGGATGATGAAAGGGGTATTTTAAATTCTACCGTCCCATGGAGAACAGGCTCCAAAAGGGCCTTCGACCCTGCAAGTCTCCCGATCTCCCAAGCAGAGATGCTGACATGAGCAAGCCGAGGTCAGCCGCAAGTCGGCCTGGAGGTGGTGCAGGGGTGAGCTCAGGAGTCCCCTGGGAGAACCTGGGGTCCTGACCTGGCCTGCCCAAGAAACCAAAGGCACGGGAGGACCTTGCCCCCCCCCAGGTTCCAGGGAGCACCGTGCAGAGCTAGCACAGAGCCTGGCACCAGGCTGCCTCCCACTCCATGCCAAGTCCACCCTGCCACCAGCCGCGGGAGCTGTCAGGCAGACAGACCTGGGCCCAGCATCCCACACTTGCTGAATCAGAGATGCAGGGCCCGGACCGGCCCTCTGCCTCAGCAAGCTCTCTGGATGGTTGATACATGAAGTTTGAGAACCAGTGGACACGGACAGCAGCATTACCCATAAAAAAAAAAAAAAAAAAAAAAGTCCAACGATGGAATGGATCCCCAAGTTTCCCCGTCTCCAGACAACAGAGTCCTGCCCAGCAGTGAAGTGAGAATTAGTGGCATACAACACCCAGGAAGCCCCCAAAATCATTTTGCCAAGGGAAAAAAGCCAGGCAAAACCCAAACACAAAGCAAAAAAAAAAAAGAATTCCAGGAAAATGCACAGTAACTTAGAGCCCATGGATGGTTGCCTGGGGACAGGGATGTAGAGAGGCAGCGAGATTCCAAAGCAGAGAAGGAAACTTCAGGAAGCGATGGGATATTTGCAAGTTTGATTGTGGTGCAGGTTTCACAAACATGCATGTGTACTCACGTATATGTGGGGAGTTAAACTGCACTTTATGCCTACTTACGCCCATTTCAATTTTGCCTCAATAAAGAAAAATAAGGCAAGCAGATGGATCTTAATAAGCACCACGTGATTCCATGTGGCAAGAAACACTACATATTTGATGATGGACAGGCAAAATGGCTAGGAAATGATCTACACGCTGCTGTGTTCCTAGACTGGGTACCCGGATTTCTCAGCCAGAGGGGGAAGAAGAAGAGATCAACTGAAAGGCTGGGGCTCTTTGAAATTAGCATAGAGTCAGTTATTCCCTCTTGTAGGAGAAGGACTGGGAAAAGAAACCAAAGACCAGAGGGCAGATCCGAGGCACGAGTCCAGGAGGCCCAAGTGAAGGACAGACACTTTCAGGGGGAGGCCAGCTTTCCAGAGACCAAAGGGAGAGGAGGCGGCCGGTGCGGGAGAACCCAACCACCAGGGAGAGACAGATGCTCCCCAGATCCAAGCCCAGGTAAGCCACTGCTTCAACACTTCAAATGTCACTCTTCCCCCTCAAAAGGGAGCTCCAGCCAGAGCCTGTCATCCCAGCAGCTGCAGAGGCTGAGACAGGAGGATCAAAGCCAGCCTCAGCAACAGTGAGGCCCTAAGCAACTCGGCGAGACCCCCGTCTCTAAATACAAAAGAGGAGCTCCAAAGTCTCGTTTATCCCTTGCCTTAGGAAAATGGTCCACTCCCCTGGCAGGCCTGAAGACAGACGGAAAGTGCTGCTGTGGCTGTTCTCAGCTCTCCAGGGACAATGGCCCACCCTCCTTAAGCCAGCCCCACCCCTTAGCAATTCTCACCTGCCCCCTGGGGCTGGGACACACCATTCCCTGTCAGGTACCCCCAAGCGGACCAGGAGCTCCCTCCTGCCAGGTGCCAGGTGAGGAACTAATGATTCCCACGTGGTTTCACCTTGGAGCCTGCAACAAGCGCACCATTATCCTGACTTTCCAGATAGATGAAGAACTGGAGGCAGGGAGCCCACCCCACTGGCCTTCTGCTCCCCCTCCCTCCCTTTCTCCCCTGGGCAGTGGGAAGAGGGAGGCGAGATACGTCAATCCAGACTCACTTTCTAGAAAGCTCCACAACAAAGATACTCCTTCCTGGAGACTTATCTCTACAATATCCAGAAAGGGAAATCTAGAGATGAGCCCCCCCACCCCCCGATTGCCCATGGCTGAAGGAGTGGACAGGGGAGCAGAGACAAAGGGCAACTGGAGGACCACCTTATCGGGGAATTAAAATGATTTCCAGCTAGGTAATGGTAGGTCTCCACAACTTGGTAAATTTACTGTGCATTACTATTCACTCAAGATAGGTGACATGATGGCATCTCCTTTACACCAACACTGTTCAAGAAAAGTTCCAGGGGTAACGCAGTGACACAGCGCTTGCCTAGCATGCTCCAGGTCCCGAGTTCCATGCCCAGGACCAGAAAAAAGGAAAGATGGGGGGGGGGGGAGAGGGGGCGGCTCCTATCAAATGAAACATTCAGGGAGACTCTGCGCCCCAGAAGGCAAAGCACACATTCATGGCTAACCCAAATGAAACAAAGAAATACACAGCCTGCAAAGGAAATTGGTGCCCAGCCTGAATCTACAATGTATCCAGTTCCACTGTCAAGACAATTGTTAACAAATGCCCAACCCCAGCCCCCGAAGGGCGCACAGAAATTCCACTCTGATGAACATCTGTGCCACCAGAAACCCATCCAGAAAAATACATGTGTTGTCCAAATATAGAAGGTGGAATGGAAAAGCAAACACAACGGGAAATTGGAGAAGGGTGAACTTTACTTGTCGATAGAAACCATGAACAGAGCCCCAAGTTCCCTTAAAGGGAGCGCCACCCTGGAAAACCAGAGGCCGGCCTGCCTGTCTGCCGTCCAACAGGGCCACCTATCCTGCCATTTGTGCTTGCACCTGAATCTGTAAAAAAATGAAACAGTCTCCTATTTCACCCAACTTTCTTGGAAACTTGTACAGAATGTTCAAAACATTACAAAGTGCAACTAGGAGGCAGCTAACTGGGGGTGGGGGGAAGCAGGGTGTAGCTCGGGTCAGGCAATTGCCTTGCAAGTATTAGGCCCCAGGGTTCCACCTCCAGCAACTGCAAAAAGAACTCTTGCCCACTCCTGGGTGGCTAGGAGCTGTACTGACTGGGATAAAAAATGAAATGTTTCCATGAGCTAATCCCATTCTATATTTAGTTTGGGTACACTAATGTAATTAACTAGGGTTATATAATTTTGCTAGCTTCAGATTTCCAATTATAAAGCTTCACATACAATTATTGGAACTAAAATCGATTTGATTTTTATTTCCACGGAAAGACAAAGACAGCTCATTTTTATACCCCCAGCTTCTCCACAGGGAGTCAGCCGCCGGCTGGGTGTGCAGGATGGGAATGGCCCAAGAGTGCTCTGCCCACTGGGTTCTATATTCCCCGAGCTTGCTGTGCTCAGGTTTCATGTCCCTGTGGCTGGTCCCACTTGGTCTGACTTGTTCCATCCCTGCACTGTCCAGCCTCAACTCCCAGAAAGTGGAGGGAGACGCCGGCCCCGCCTACCACACCCCACGTCCACTCAAAATCAGTTCAGGTGTGGGCCTCCAAGGAGCGCGTGGGCCTGGCTGGCAAACAGATGCAGAATGAACTCTGCCGTCACTTAGCAAAGACAAAAGAGGATCCAGATCCAGGGTGTCCAGCCACCCGCCTGCAAGGTGAGGCTCACCAGGCGATTCCCCCTTCCTCCTCCAGGGGCTGGGCAGTGGGGGGCATGTGCAGCTTATTGGCGAATACTCTCTGCACCTGCCTTACACTTGGTTTTAACTGTCAGAGGAGCTTAAAGGATCTCTGGAGAGCCGGGACAGGGCACAGATGCAGGCTGTTTAAAAAACCCACTTTTCTCCTCTCTCCTTGCAGTGGGTGCCTTCTGAACATTACTTCAAAGAAAAGCAATGCTTCCTCCAGTAGAGATAAATAATCAAGGGGAAAATGAATGCGCAGATGCCAAGGTGCCTTCATGACGTCTGCGGAGTCCCCTCAGTGCGTGGAAGCCTGCAAGCACTCTTCCCTGTGGCCTCCCTGCATCCTTTTATATACAAAGTTACTCGGGGAATTCGGTCTCTGCAGAGGGGAGAGAGACCAACAGCCAAAACTACATCAGCCAGCACACACATACCAGAGCTAATTCAGCCATCCTTCCAGTTAAATCAACAAGAGAGCAGGCCTGGAAATCCCAGAGCAACTGGAGGTGGACAGTCAAGGGTTTCATGAAAACTGAACCTCCAGCCCTTCTCAGCAAAGGGGTCTGGCCAGCAGGCCCAGAGGTCCACCTCTCACCTCCACAGTCCACGGTGGGGTCCGACTTTGGAATTTAATCTTGATATGCATTCACTCTAACACCCGTGATTCAGCATCAATTAAAATGCTCTTTACCATCTAAATGAGACTAATGTGATAAATGCAAAAATAACTTTAATAGCAATCATGATGGATAAAACGCAGCCGGTGGGGGACAAAAACATCAAGCCAACAGCCAGACTTAGGGCACCCAATTCTGGCACTGTCTCCTCCCGTTTCCTTTTAAAGTTTGAGCCACTTCTTCCACACAATGCCCGACTCTCCAGAGCCCTGGAGGCATCCGTCAATAAAAGAAGCCGATTTATAAACACAAGGAGGTAATTAGGAAAACACTGCAGAATCAGAAAGGCTCCAAAAGCTCCACACTCTTGCAAGGTTTCCTCAGGCACCTGCAACCAGATACCTCATTGGCTTCTCAAATATTTTTCCAGCTTTAAAAACAAAGCAAAACCCACTCATCTAAATGTGCAGGGTACACCCTGTCATTGAATGTTTCCTTCCCTCAGGAAGATCCCTGCTCTACTCCTCCAGACCACTATCTAAACCTTAAATGGGGAGACTGCAAAGTCACTTGGCCCGTGTGCCTGCCACACACACACACACACACACACACACACACACACACACACACACACACACACACACACACACCGCCTGTGAATCTCTGCACAGAAATTTTGGCTTTGTCCCATATTCCCAGCTTCCGGGAGCCTAAATACGATTTCAGAGCACACACCTGTATCAGTTCAAGAAGTACAGCTCCCGTGCCCCCACCTCATGGTTTATGAGCTCCATAAATTGGCATAGAATCAGCAGCAACATCAGAAACAAAACCCAAGGTGGTAGTTTTTTCATAGTCAAATTATGAATTAAAGCCAGCTGTAATCCCCGCTACTTGGGGGGGAAAAGGATCCAAGTCGAAGATCAGCCTCCACGACTTACGGAAACCCCGTCTCAAACCTTAAAAAAGAAAGGTCTGGGGATGTAGCTCCTCCGATTTCAGTAGTACTGAAAAAGAAAATTAAGTTTTTAACTTGGGGTTCTTGAGTTTTTACCAAAATGGAATTGGCCTTAAAACTGCCTGGCATTAAAGTGTCTGATGAGAGGGGAGGGGGATGTTGTGGTTCAGCAATAGAGGACTTGCCTAGCATGCCCGAGGCCCAGGGTTCAATTCCCAGCACCACCCAATAAGGAAGTCTGATAAAATTCTGGGAGAAAGAATTGATGGCAAAGACCCAAGTTTAATCCATTCCCCACATAAACAAATGGTGGGACCATGAATTCCCTCCTTCCCTTGTTGGTTTTCAGAAGTACCATCTGTAACTACAGCACCACCTGGATTTTTATATGGCTTTGGTGACATCTACTCCACTCCACTTCCCATCTTCAAACGGACATCAAGATGGCACACTTCACAGAAGGCACCCAGAGGACCTGTCGGGACCCAGAATCACCCACAAGGCACTGGAATCGGAAGCCGTGGGCAGGTGTGCCTCGTTCCCTCCAGTTCTTAGGCGGATTTCAGATGGTCTCACTGCATAAAAGTATTTGTTATTAAGGAAATAAAACGGCAGCTCATACAGCGAGCTTCTGTTGGTCTAAACTTCCACCAGGAAATCAAACTAGAAGCGCTTGCACAATTAAAGCGTGCCCCACACCTGCAGATGCTAAAGCCCGAAACCAAGAGCAAACCTTCAGCAGTACCGAGACGGGTTGTTTGAAAGGGGACCAGGGCCCTTCTGTTCCTGCTCCTACGAGGATGATGTTAGCAATCCACTTCTCAACACACCTGGACCAAGTTTTCAACCTCCTGGAGAACTGGGAAAGCAATTTGGCTGGTGAGGGTCTCCCTCCTCCCTGCTTCTGTCCCCCTGCCAGAAGCTGGTGGCGAGGGTTCCAGAGAGGGAAGCAGTCAGTGCCAGCTATCGGGGGTCATGTGGCAGGTTCCCAGCTCCAGGAAAGCAAGCAATCGTTCCTGTTCTCTTCTAAGGCTTGCAGCTACATCGCGATTGGAAAAATAGGCAGACACCCTGGTCAAGAATCAACACCCTTGAATGGAGCCCCGGGCACCGTCTGCGCTTATTTTACGCCCTCTGGGAGACCAGAGACCTCCAATACTCAAGAATTACTCAGAAACATCCTAGAGCACAGAGTCAACCTTTTTTTAAAACCAAAATAAATAACTTACCAATGTTTACCAAAATAGTGCTGCTTTGAACCATGGGGGGAAAGTTAATCTAAGCACAGAACGTAAATAACTGTCCATCATCTCAACATCTCATTGTTTCAGTTTTTTCACTGCTGGGACTAAAAGACCCCACCAGAGCAAGTGTAGAGGAGGAAAAGTTTACGGGGGAGCTCACATTTTCAGGTCTCAGCCCACAGACGGCAGGCTCCATTCCTCGGGCTCAAGGTGAGGTGGGACATCACAGCGGCGCAGGAAAGCAGCTCACAGGACCATCAGAAGCAGACAGAAAGACTCCTTGCCAGACACAAATATATACCCCCAAGCCACGCCCCCAATGCCCACCTCCTCCAGCAACACCCCATCTGCCTCCAGTTACCACTCAGTCAACCTCTATCAGGTGATCAATTCACTGATTAGGTTAAGGCTCTCCAATCATTGCTCCTCTGAACCTTCTACTACAAGGAAGCTTTAGGGGAACACCTCACATGCAAACCATAACAATCATCCTTGGCCACAATCTTTTTTAAAAAAAAGGCGCACCTAACGTTGAAGTAGTGTCCATCAACCCTGGCAAAATCACCACACCTGAGCAGAGCTCGCCCAACCTCTCGCCTCTACGCGGGAAGACACGCCCAGATTACAGGACTTCATACAACCAGGCAGGACACCAAAGCGAGGCTTGAGTTTCCAAACTGTCAGGACAAGGATTCTTCCAGAAAATATGCCATCTCTCACAAGATCAAGGCGGCTCCCGCCAGGCTGAGGCAGGAGGATCCAGAGTCCAAAGCCAGCCTCAGCCATGGCGAGGTGCTAAGCAACTCAGGGAGACTGTGTCTCTAAGTAAAACACAAAATAGGGCTGGGGCTGGGGCTCAGTGGTCGAGTGCACCTGAGTTCAATCCCCAGTACAAAAAACAACAAAAAAAAACAACCCTGAGATTAGGGTTTCTCAAACACCGCAAGCGGCAGCCAGCTGTCCTCCACCTTGCTTTGGAGTACACCAAAGGAGGTTCACAACTAGCACCAAACACAAGGATCCATTTTATTTCTCTGACAAATGAACAACTCGGTGTCTTTGGTCTGGTTTATCTTCACAGGATTAACCTATGGGGAAAACTTCAAGGGCTCTTCAGTGTCTGTGCATCCTATGTTCAAAGCAAAAGCCATGACTTTGACCTTCTGATACCTTGTATATATGCACAGTCTCTGAGTCACAGTTTTTGGCAGTAGGTACAAAGATGTCCCAAGTCCATCAACCTGGAGGCAAGAATAAAGTCCAGCCAAAGAGGGGATCTTCATCAAACCCCCAGCTAAACGCCTGCAGCTGTTCCGCTCTGGGTTCTCGAACAAGCAGCAGCCAGCTGTCCGCAACCTTGCTTTGGAGCACACCCAGGGCTCACAGCTTGCCTTTCCAGGGAAAGTACTTTGGCCACAGAATGCTAAAGCAGAAAGCTTGCATGTCGTCAAGAGGAGAGTCACCACGGAAACTGCTGGAAGAGTGGGGGATTCCCCATGGGGCACGTCATAAAGGGCAGGTGTTCTGTAGAAAGGGTGACTGCGGAAGAAGGGATGCTGTCTTTGGGGTGCTGGGGTTTTCTCTATCCCCACGGCGGTGGCAGTCCTCAAAACCTTGCCTAGGCCAACACTCATAAAAATCATGAGCCCCAAAGGAAAGCTGTCGACTTTACCACACAGCAATTACCAAAGCTATTCACACAGACTGTCATTACATAGGTGGGATCCTACATGTACGTTTAAATATACTGCTAAATATATGACTAGCCCGGGAACTTAAGTGGGGGGGGGGGGAGATAAAGCAGCCAACAGGCACAGTGACCTACACCTGTAATTCCAGCAGCCCAGGAGGCTGAGGCTGAGGCACGAGGATCGCGAGTTCAAAGCCAGCCTCAGCAACTTAGCACATGTAGCTCAATGGTTAAGCACCCCTGGGTTCAATCAGTATGATTTTTTGGTACTGGGGAGCACCCCCTAAATAAATAAATAAATGGAATTGCTAGAGACCATCATTACCAATGAAGATAAAACTCAGATCCCGTTCCTGAATTTGGAAATAGAGGGAAATAGAAGCATTTTGAACTCCAAGCGTTATCCAACGATTCCATCGCCTTTAACCCAGAACCCTGAGTGAATTTCTCCCTCCCTCTGCCTCCCTTTCTCCCCCTGCGAAAACTAATGCTGGAGGAGTTCACCACTTTGCCTCCAGGTGCTGTCAGTAACCACATCTGACTGCAAAGCACGGGCCCTCGTGACACTGACCACCCGTCCAGCACAAGGGCAAAACCCCTTGATCAGGCTGGGTTGGGGGCTCACTAGGAGTTGGGGGCTGGCTCGCGATGAACGGCAGAGCCCCACTCTGGACACCCCTTCCCTACGCGCATTTATAAAACCCAGTCCACTCCCAGCTGTCCAAAACACCTGCTCACTCAACCACCCCACCAGCTGTCGCAGAGGACACGGGCCGAAGCAGCAACCCCCCGAGTCCAGCAAGCAGCGAAAACTTCCCACAACTGCTGCTGAGCTGCCCCTCTGAGGTTTCTCAGCCACCCTGTGCCGGGTCAGATCCCAAGGGGACCCTCCTTTCACCGAGTGCAGAGTGGGTCTGCATCAACACCAAAAGGCACAAGCAGACCAAAAGGAAGTCAAACCAAAAGGAAGACGCTGGCCACCGTGCCCTTGAACTTGTGTCCAGACAGAGCTGAAGGGACCAGCAGCCCCTTCCCCCTACACCCAGCGGCTTTCGCGGCTTTATTTCTAATCAATCATTCTTCAAAGCTCATCTCCAACCTCTTCTCCTTCCTTACTCCTGTGAGCACCTGAAACTGACTGTGTCAGCACCGACTGAGACGTGTTTCCTAATACGCTACCCGCCCCCAATACTTGTACACCTTGAGAACGACACAACTTGATAGATCCATTTCTCCTGTTGGCATCCTCCTCCCCCACAGAACCTTGACCAAAACAGATCTGCACAGTTGATTATATAACTCAAGGTTACCACTTCTTGCTACTATGAACACTGAAGGCTGAATCATCCTCTGTGATGGGGGCTGTCCTGTGCCCCCCACTGGAGAGTTAGCCCATTTTTCTGTTGCTATAACAAATAATACCTAAAGCTGGGTACTTTATAAAGATTTACTTAGCTCACAGTTCCGCAAGTCCCGGGTCAGGCTGCCAGCCCTCTGCTTGGCGGTGGTGAGGGCCTCGTGGCCACATCACAACATGACAGTGGACTAGGGCCGGCAGGATGGGAGGGTGTCCAGGAGGAAGAGATTCCACGGCCAGACAGGAAGTCGGGGAGATTCAGGGCCAGGCCTGCTCTTTCAGAAGAGCTTGCTCTCACTGCACCAGACGGACCAGCATGGATGCCTTCCAAAGGCGATGCCCTCTGACCTAATTACGTTGCACTAGGTCCCACCTGTTAAAGGTGCCACTTCTCAACACCACCTCACCAGGGACCAAGCTGCCAGTCCCTGAAACTCTGTGGGACACGGTTGTTTCCAAACCATAGTTCTCGGGTCCCGGCATCCACTGATCTCCAGGAACGCCTTGCCCACCGTGACAACACATCATGCTCCACATACCGGCAAAGCTGTGCCCTCGGCGGGGGGCACAATGGCCCCAACTGAGCACAAATCCCAGCCCTCGATGTTGAAGACACCATATCAACATTCTCCACGTTCATTTTTAAGATTTTTCCCTTTTTTTCCCCCTGAACACACGTCATACCCCACATCTTGATCTCTCCATTCTCAATGGCCAGGAACAAACTTAAGAAGGCAAAGGAAATGGCACCCAACTACCTTGGATTAAAAAAAAAAAACTCTTCCATTTTAATTTTAAATTCGGTCCAATTCTGTTGTTGTTGTTATTTTGTTTTTAATGGGTGCCAGAGATTGAACTCGGGGTGCCAGAGATTGAACTTGGGGTACTTGACCACGGTGCCCCATCCCCAGCCCTAGTTTGTATTTTATTTAGAGACAAGGTCTCACGGAGTTGCTTAGTCCTAGATGTGGCTGAGGCTGGCCTTCAACTTATCATCCTCCTACCTCAGCCTCCCAGGCTGCTGGGATTCCAGTTGTGTGTCATTGTGCCCGGCCCAACTCTGTTTCTTAATGGTTTCCAATTCACTCAGCAGGCAGGGCAGCTCCCTGAATATCTGAAAGCACTGACAACGGACCGAAGGGCCGTGCAGCAGGCTCGCCCGCCCAGCAGCAGCCTGGCTATGGACTCCTCCCCGGCTACATTGTCCCCTGAGACGGTCAACTCCTGTTCTCAGACACAGGCTCTCGCTGACCTTTGCACACACGTCAACCTTTTCCAGTCCCTTCCCACCTCCAGCTTTGATTCTGCTTCTCACTGTGCTGACCTGGCCAGATGGGTCCATCTGGGCAAGGCGGGCAGTGAGGGGTGGGAAGGAGGGAAGGGGTGAAGGAGGGAAGGGGTGAAGAAGGGCAGGGCGGAGGGGAAACTTCGCCTCCAGTCTCCGGCCTAAGAGGCCAGTTATTTCCTTCAGGCTAAAAATAGTTATGGAAAAAAAAAAGTTTATCTTTCCAGTGTTTAAAAAAAAAATGTGTTTACAGAATGACTCGAGTCGTGCTTCCTGATTGGAACTATTTTTTAAACATAATTGCTGGTGAAAGATTAACAATTTATTGCATGCAGCGTACTACACTTTTTTTTTCCTCCTTAATGGAGGGAAATGTCGGGAAACCAAAGTAGGATGGTCTTGCCTCACTCCTGTCAATGTCAAAGCCAGAGCCTACTGTGGGATCCTCACCCGATGGGACATGGGCAAGGGGGACCCTAGGGTTTGGTGAGCTGCTCTGCTACTGGCTCTGGGTACCTAGAGGAGCCCCAGGTACCCAGAGCCAGCGGAAACTTGGAAATGTCCAATGCAATTCAGCACTCGGTCCCCCTGCGCAGGACCCTCACCCACTGCAGCTGGAGAAGACCCTTCCAGCTGTACCATGTGGTGTGTTCACGGCAGTCCACTCAGGTGGGCCGTGTGGGGACTGGCGGGACCACTTTTCCAACAGAGAACCCCCTGCTGCCTGGCCCAAAGTTAAACACTCACTAGGGGTTTCATGATTCTAACTGGAAGCTGGCCTTGGGCACCCCAATCTAAAACTAACGCTATTAATTCCAGGTTAAGACAGGGCCTCTTTTTTTTGAGTTTATTTAAACTCGAGTGCCTCTCCCCTCCACCCAAGAAGTACACCCACCCCCTTTCTTTCCTTCACCTTCACTCACTTCATTAACTACGCAGCAGTACCTGCTTCAAAACTTTTGCACTACTGAACACAGTGGCCACTTTCCACACATCACTGAGTACATGAAATACACTTGGGACTTATTTTTAGTCAATTTAAGTCTAAACAGAAATGTCTGGCTTAGTGACTACCTTATCCAATGGCAGGGCTAGAGAAGAAAGTAATCACCGTCCGAGTGTATACCCACAGTCAGTGCAGATTCTCACACGTGTGTAATCTATAGATTTTTGCCTCCCGTTATGGAAATCCACACTAGACAGGAAGGCAAAGTAACACCAAGTTTCAGAGTTGGCCCAGGGCAACCACCCAATCTCCCCTCCCCGTCCGCTATGAGCGAGCACGTCATTTAATGGCTATAAGGGTTAGTGTCCTCAGCGGCAGAATGGAAACAATAATTGCTATCCATAGAGAGCCAAGTGCCTGCAAAACCCTCCGTTCAGGACAGTGGAGTTATGTAAGGACAATTGTTCTATTTGTGCAAGAACAATTAAAATTTGCAAGAGGCTTTATACTTTCAAAAACTTAACACAAGCATTCTCTTTGGGCCCTTGCCTTACCCAGACAGGACCACTCTGCTAGTAATCCTGTTCATTTTGACGCTTAGAAAATGATTCCCAGGAAAGGTGCAGAAGTTCAAGGTCAAACAACCCATCCGCATGGTGGGCCCGGTCAAGACTTCAGGCCAAGTGGAAATAATCGGCATGCTGACATCACCAGTCAGGATGAGGACAAACTCAGGGCTTCTATTCAGCATTCTGTGGCCACAGGGCTGGTAGAAACTTTCCTAACCCCCCAGGAAGGCAGAGTCATGATGCCATCAACAGACTTCAAACACTGAGGCTGTGCTAGATAAAGTAGGACTCAGTTCACCCCAGTGCCCCACCCCTCCACGTGGTATCCAGATTCAGTCCGTAACAACACTTCTAGTAGTGGTGTGACGGTCTGGGAGGATTGGGGATCCATGCATGAAAAGCAAAGGATGGAACTCATGGAACCCTCAATCCAAGAACAGTCAGAGCCAGCACCTGAGGATGCTGGTAGCACACACCCACTCCCATTCCCCGTGACCCCGATGGCAGCTTTGCCACGCCTTGGTATCCCCCCAGCAGCTAGTCAATACACTTTTGAATGAACACCTGTCCATCAACATAAAAAGAGAAAGTTATGTTCTTACTAAGAAGACCTAGAGTACAATCAGTGATATTGATACAACTGATAAAAAGAAAACCTCCAGATTTTGAAACTTTCACCTCTGAGTGCACACACAACAAACTGATGACTTGGTCTTTCCAAACAGTACTGGCAAACTGATCTCCTCTGAGCCCATCAAGGGCGGTGGGGCGCGGAGGGAGGCTGACCTCACTACACCCCAAATTCCCCATTTGGGTCCCACAGGAGTGTGCTTGACTAAAGAAAGGCTGGAGTTGCCTTTAGGAGCCATTTGAATATGTAGCCAAGTACCTGATGAACTTCAAGTTTTATTTTTTAATTAATCACCCGACTGGGTAGCTTCCCCCAAAAATATGCAGCACCTGAGACAAGAACACCCTTTAAAATAAAAGCGTCATACAAACGTTTTAATAGTTCCATACTAAACAGTCTCCTTTTCTTTTTTTTTTAATTGTGTCTTTTCTAAGAATGAGTTGTAACCTTTTTCTAAGAGCCATTTCCTACCCCCAAGCCACCGGAGCCAGGGACCTTACAGGGCGCTCCCCTCCTCCCCCTCCCCTCCTAGAGTCCCGCCCCCTTCTCTTCCAGCATAAACCGGGGATGCATTGGTGTCAAGAGAGGAAAACATACAGAAGTCATGTCAAGCCACACGACAAGGCAAAGCAGAACACTTGCACATGCATGTGAGGGGCGTTCTAGGTTTTGCTCCACGACACCACCAACTCAAAAAGAAACACGCCGGACCTTAACTTTGTGGAATTTCCAATGCAGTTGGCTTGGAGAACGCCAGGCCTTGCAAAGAGCCAGCCGGGCACCCCCACCCCGAGCCTGACCTCCCACTAGCAACGCATGTGAAATCCAGGCCCTATCCAGGCCCCATCCCCTCGCAGGCAGGCCTTGGGCGACCCAAAGTTTTGATAACGCGGTTATCACCAACTCCCTAAGGTGCACCCACACACTCACTCCGAGCTCCCGCACCTGCCTAAGGAAGGTGCCCCTGGGGAGCAGGGAAAGGCTGCCCACGAGAGGACACCACCCGCTCCCCCAGCCCGGGAGCAACAGGTCTACACCCTTCCCAGGCCGCGCTCTGCACACCCTCTGCCGTCCCAGGACGCTCCCTTCCACCCAGATCGCCGCCCAACGGGTCCCCGCGCTGGGACCTGGAGTGGGGGCGGGGAGGGGGCCCCCCGACTTCCTTGACAGTTCCTGCGCCTCCAAAACTGAGCAGACGCGGGGCCCGGGCCGCCTCGCCCGCCACTCACTCCTCTGCGCGCGGCCGCGCTTCCACCCGGTTCCGGGAGGGCCGGCAGCGCCCCGGGATGAATGGGGATCCCCTCCCCCACGGGGAATCCCGCCCCGGCCCCCGGCCCCCCGGCGGCACCGGGCTGCCCCGCCGTGGCCCAGGAGCCAAAGACAAAGGGGCCACGGGGCAGAGATCCTGCGCTTTCCCAAACTTGCTGGCCACCTCCCCCTCCCAAAACAAAGGCGCACCCCCAGCCTCCGCCCGCGCCCCACGCGCCCGCACTCCGGGGTCGGCCACACCGGGGTATTGTTCAGCCTCCGGGGAGGGCACCGCGCCCCCACCCGGGCCCGGGCACACTTGGGGACCTGCCCCCCGGGAGCCCCAGGCGCGGGGGGAGGGTGCGGACGCCCTGGCGGCGGGCCCCAGCCCCCGGCGGGCGATCGCCGCGCCCCTCGGCCCGAGAAGTTTGCGCCCCCGCCCCGGACCGCGCCGCCGCCGGCCCCGCGCACTCACCTCGCCGCCCGCAGCGCAACTTGTGGCCGCGCCGGGCCGCGCTGCGCCTCCCTCGGGCGGCCGTCGCCGAGCCCGGGCCGTGCCGCGGCCGACCAGGGCCCGGCGCCCCGGAGCAGCCGAGCGCCGCCCCCGGGCCGCCCCCGCCCGCCGCCGCCGAGTCCCCGAGAGGGCGCGGGCGCTGGAAAGTTTCGGTGCCGAATGGCGGCCGGAGGGCGCTGCGGCGGCGGCGGCGGCGGCGGGGCGGGGGCGCTGGCGGCTCCTAGCTCCCGAGCGCGGAGAGTGGGGGGGCTGGGGCGGGAGCGGCGGCGGCGGCGGCGGCGGCAGAGGGCGGGACGGCGGGAGGGACCGGCACGGGCAGTGACCTCCGGGGGGAGCGGCCGCGAGCGCGCCGACCCCGGCCGGGAGGACTGCCGCGGGTCGCCTCCGCTCGACCCTCCCCCACGGCCTGGGGGGGCGCACCCCCAGCCTTTCCCTCCCCCACCGGAGGGGGAGGGGAACCCGCGTCCCAGGCAGCCCCTCCCCTGCACCCTGGGGGGGGGGGGACGAGTCCCAAACCAGTAGCCCCTCCCCCACGGACGGTGGGGACTCCAGGCCTGCCCCTCCCCCCACGGCTCCCCAGGAGGATCTGCGCCCCCGCCTTATCGCTCGATGGGGTGGGGGGGACCTGCACCCCCACACAGTTTCTCTCCCCAAGCCTTACCACCCCGCGCCTAGGGTGGGGAAAACCCAGGCCTCTCTCTCCTTGCTCTGAGCCCTGTCCCTCACCCGTGGGGACGACAGCAGGACTGGGGGGAACCTAGGCCTAGACCCCACCCAGTGCGAACCGAGCCATTCTACTACTGTATTCAGAGGCTGGGCACCCGGGCCACCCCCACGGTTCCCAGTTTGGGGCACGGGGACCTGGGCCACGCTAGTGTTACCCTCCCCCACCTCCAAAAGAAGCCGCCCAGCTGCCCCAACAGAACCCCCTGCAACCTGCCGGAGGGTCCGTCTGTCTCAAAATGGTTTACTCCCCACGCCCAAAATTGGGTACTCAGAAGGAGCCAGGACCTTTGCAAAATACCTCCCTGGGAGAAAAGCCAGAAATACGTGAGGGAAGTCTCAAGACACCCCGGGTGGGTGCCAGAAGCTAAGGTGGAAGCGTGCGAGGAAGGAGTGATGGGGGTACCCGAGCCCTGGGATCTCCACGCCCACGCCCCCACCTCCAGGCCTCAGACCTCGGGCATTTGCAAAGTGGTTTCTGTTGCAAGGTTTACAGGGCCCAGCCCTGGTGCGCCAGACTCCCAGCGCTCCTTCCTCCTCTCCACGTTGGGGCCGACTCCCCACCACTCCCGGCCTCAAATCAATTAAAACAGAGATCCGCTCCCCCTCCCCAGCACCTTTGGTGTCTGCCTCTTTGGATATTTTTTAAGTAAGTTTGCCCCTCCCTTTGGTATATAATGAGCCTCGTGTTAAGAGCGCAGTACACTCAGCAGTTTAAGCTATAACCTCACTTGCTCCTTCCTTGAACACTAGACCATTTGTTGTTCTGGTTGTTGGGGGAGGGGGGGACCGGAGATGAGTTTTTAAGGGGCCGGTCCTCCATCAAAAAGGCGGACCTAAAAAATCACCCTGCAAAATACTGCTGTAAAGCGTCAATGATGTAAAACGACTGTTGCTACACCATTATCAGAGCACATCAATAAAAAAGACACACTTACACAGTCTCCATAATTGTGAATCAGCAGAATAGATTGTGTCTTATTATGTATCAGTTGCCATTGAAGACCCCCCAAAAGGACTTGGTGGGGCCTTCCCTGGAGCCTGCCCTTCGTTGCTCCCGGGCTCCCTGGGCTTGTGCAGACTGAGGCTGAGGTATTACATGCAATCGAAAAACGGAGGGTGCAAGAGACAAACCCGAGCGAGCTCATGATGCAACCCTGTCCCGGTTACACGTGCTTCCCTTCCCCCCACCGCCTGCTGGTGGGAGCGCTGCGTTTTTTCCGCCTGTAGGGTCACATTGTGGTTGATTGATTCTCCTTTCGCCTTGCTCAGTCATTCAGATTTGGAAAGTAAATAACAAGTTGACATCATTACAGCTCTCGGCTTTACGCGGACTCGGCCCTCGGTTACCGCACACTCCGGAGTAGCCGCGCACCACCAAACCACTCCCAGCCTCCCAGCCCTGCTTAGAAGAGCCAAGCCAAACTCCGGTTAAAGAGCCTCTTTGTGTGTTTCTGTGACTTGGCAGATGCCAATCATTTAAAGTTTGGGAAGGTTGGTGGAAATCCTCATCCTCCAACTAGGGCCAGGTCTTGCATTCAGTCTTTTGTAACTCACAGCGAGAGACAGTTCAGAATCCATCTTGCCTCTTTGGTACTATACAATAAACCCAAAGGTTATTGGATGTTAAAAGACAAGGGCAGGGCGGGGTGGCGGTGTCCTGCGGCCCTAGAGCATTTGCCTAGCCTGTCCGAGGCTCTGGGTTCGACCCTTGGCACCGGAGAATAAATTTTAAAAAGTCAAAGGCTTTTATCAAAGATGCATAGCACCCTCAAGGGACTTTGTAAGTCCTAAAAAAGGGAAAAGAGAACCCCTTACGTCCATCACAAAATCACCAAAATTTCCCTTTCTGAAGTGCTAAATGGATGGTCAGTTAGACCATTTGATTTGAGTGATGTTTTCAAGTGTGCGTGCACAAGGTGGGGAAAAGCAAGGAAATGAAGTAGATTGGGAAGGAGCAGGGTGCACTTGTGGAGAAGTGAGGAACAGGGATTTCCACATATGCCCACCGTGTGTGTGTGTGTGTGTGTGTGTGTGTGTGTGTGTGTGTGTTTTCTGAACTTTATTTGCAGCTGCTATCCTTGGAGGAAGGCAGAATACAAGAATTTGCTTGCAAGAAGTGCCATTAACATTCCCCCACCCCATCCCAAGCAGAACCCAAAAAATTTAATTACAAGGCAGTGAGAACCCACAGTAAACATATCCTTATTTCTTTGACAAAGGATCAAAGGCCACTTGACCTTTTAAACAAATGATGCTGGAACAACTGAACATCCATATAAAAACAAAAGAACTAGAAAGGAAGGAGGGAGGGACAGAGGGGATCTAGACACAGACCATATAATTTCATAAAAATCAACTCAAAATTGACCATAGACCTAATGCAGAAGGCAAAGGTGTAAATCTCCCAGAAGACAACATAGAAAAATCTAGATGACCTCAGATTCACAATGAGTCTCTAGATAACAACACCAAACGCTTGATCCATGAAGGAAGATAATTGAAAAATAAGTTGGATCCCATGGAAACTTTAAAAGTCTGCAAAAGGTATTAAGAGAATGAAGAAACCTCAACTGGGAGAGAATATTTGCAAAATCCATCTCTGACAAAGGGTTGTATTCAAAATATGCAAAGAACTCTTAAAGTTCCACAGTAAGAAAATAACCCAATTAATGTGCTACAGTTGGGGCTATCACACTGAAGAGATATGGCAAAGATGCTGAGCACCATGTATCATTAGAGAAACGATAAAATAACCAGATATCTACCTATCTCTCTCTCTCTCTCTCTCTCTCTCTCTCTCTCTCTCTCTCTCTCACACACACACACACACACACACACACACACACATACACACTTGGCTAAAATACAAAACCTAACGATTCCAAAAGCAGACAGTGAACAGAAAAATAGGAAGTTGTATCATTGCTAACGGAAATGCAAAATTGTATGACTACTTCAGAAGGCAGTTTGGGAGTTTCTGGCAAAGTTAAACAGTCTTGCCATACAATCAGGTTCCCTACTATTTATCCAACTAAGGTCAATACACATCCACCCAAAACCTGCACAGGAATATTTGTAACAGCTTTATGCATGGTTACCAAAGACTAAATGCATGTCAGATGCCCTTTAGCAAGTGAGCAGAGAAAGAAACTGTGGCTCTTCTGTACAATGGAATACTATTGTGTAATTAAAAAACAACATTATTAAGCCATGAAAAGCCATGGAGGTACCTCAGCCGTGTATTGCTAAGTGAAAGGAGACGGTCTCCTGCAATATGATTCCAAACACAGGGCATGACATTCTGTAACGCAACAAAAGTATACAAACAAGGCTGGGACTGTAGCTCCCTAGTAAAGAGCTGGCTGGCCTGTGTGAGGCTCTGAGTTCCATCACCAGCACTGTAAAAAGCAAAAACCAGGGGCTGGCCGTCGGGGCACACACCTGTAATCCCAGCAGCTCAGGAGGCTCAGGTGGGAGGATGGCAAATTCAAAGCCAGCCTCAGCAACTTAGTGAGACGCTGTCTCTAAATAAAATATAAAAAAGGGCTGAGAGTGTGGCTGAGTGATTAAGTGCTGCCTGTGTTCAATCCCTAGTACCCCCCACCCCCCACCCCCAAAAAAGGCAAAAACTACTAAAACAATGAGAAGATGAATGGCAGCCAGGTGTTTGGGGGCCAGGGGAATGACTAGGTCGAGCACAGAGGGTTTTAGGACAATTAACTCATTTCATAGGATATTTTAATGGTAGATACATGCCATTACCTATTTGTTAAAACTCACAGAATTGCCAGGTGATATGGCATGTACCTGCAGTCCAAGTACTCAGGAGGCTGAAATCAGAGAATCATTTCAGCCCAACAAGTTCAAGGCCCACCTGGGCAAAATATTAAGACCCCCATCTGGGGGCAGAGAAGAATAAATTTTAAAACCCCGTAGACTGTTCAACACAAAAACTAAACCCTACAATAAACTATGGACTGCAGTTAATAAGAATTTATCAATACTTGTTCAGTAATTGTAAAAAAAAGTCCCACCCTAACTTAATGTGAATAATACCAGAAGCTGAAGGTGGGATAATATCAGAACACCATATTCTCAGTTTCTCTGTAAATCTAAAACTGTTCTTAAAATTCCAGGTACAGTGGTGAACACCTATAGTCCAGCTATTTAAGAGGTGGGACAGGAAGTTTGCTTAAGCCCAGGAATAGAGTCAAGCTTGAGTGATATAGCCAGATCCTGTCTCAAATTTTTTTAAAAAGTTTTCAAAATGTAGTATGTCAATTTTTTTTTTTTTCAAAAGAAAGAGGTACTAAATGTTTGAACTAGGAATTGAACCCAGGGGCACTCAACCACTGAGTCACATCCCCAGACCTTTAATTTTTATTTTGAGAAAGGGTCTCACTAAGTTGCTTAGGGCCTCACTATGTTGTTGAGGCTGGCCTCAAACTTTCAATCCTCCTGTCTTAGCCTCTAAAGTTATTTCTTTAAAATGTGCCATCGTGCCTGGCTTAATGTCCTATTTTTGTTGAACATAATGTCTAATTCTTCCATGCTCGGCTGATTTTGAAAGACTCCTGACCCTTGGGCCAATATTTGCTTCTGTGACTGTCTTGTTCAGAAAGCCCTTCCAAGGATTGACCCCAAGCTTCGGGTATCTACCTGCCTCTGTATTAAACCACAACCTCAGTGCTTACCCCTTTTCTTTTCTATTTTACCAACTAGACATCAGGTGGATGCATGTCATCATTTTTAAAAGGAGAGAGAATCTTTCACCCGTGCACCCTGTGACATACCTGTTTTACCACTCCAAAGGGAGAACAGATAGTCCAAATAGGTCCTCAGGGGCAAATGGAAACATCAAAGCCAAGTCCAAAATTGTTTTAAAAGGTAATGTAATTCACTGCCTTTGAGTTTCAGGGAGGGCCCGAAATGCAGTCATCAAGATCCACAGTACCACGATTCCTTCCCAGTCCTGGCCATGACACCCAGGGAATCCACACGCCAGTCGAGCAGTGCGTCTCTGAGCTACACGCCAGCCCATATAGTGTCCTACCTTAAAAATAAAAGTGAAAGGAACACACTCCATTGTGAACAAAATATTGAAATGTTACCAAGACGGGGACTGATCCAGCTTTTCTCCCCTAGCCCAGTCCCAGGTCTGTTGGAGATACCTTCCAGGCTCTGTGAAGGACCAGTCCACCAAGAAAGCCTGGCGACCTGCCCTTAGGGAGCCTTTGTTTCAGGAGTCAGCAAGCATTTACCCAGATCCCCTGAAAGCAAGGCCCCAGGGATACCAGGGCGCGACTAAACACTTACTTTCTGGCCTGATACAGAAAAAGTTTGCTGCTGAGCACATTGGCTCGTGCCTGTGATCCCAGCTGCTCAGGAGGCTGAGGCAGGAGCATCTCAAGACTTTTAAATTTTTTTTATTATTACATTTATTTTGGGGGAGGTACCAGGGATTGAACTCAGGGGCACTCGCCCACTGAGCCCCATCCCCAGCCCTGTTTTTGTGTTTTATTTAGAGACAGGGTCTCACTGAGTTGCTCAGGGCCTCACTGTTGCTGAGGCTGGCTTTGAACTTGTCATCCTCCTGCCTCAGCCTCCTGAGCCTCTGGGATGACAGGTGTGCTCCACTGCACCTGGCTTCTTCCTGCATCTTCAAAGCCAGCAATGAGGGGCCCACCCCTCTTCCAGTGCATCATTCTCACTCCCTCCTTCTCAGCTCCTGTCTTCTACCTTTAAAGATCCTATGTAACTCAGGATATATAAGCTGTATGCTGAAGACACACACACGCACACACACACACACACACACACACACACAAATACACTCCCACCATGATCTGTCACTGCCAAAGGGAACCTACAGAGATATGCTGTTTGGACTCCCGGCCTGCAGAACTAGGAGCTCTATAAACCTTCTTTCTTGATAAAGTAGTCTGCCTCAGGAATAGCATTATAGTCATGAAAACTGACCAATATATTGTATAATGCAGGATCATTTATTGCCAACTTCTTCCTTTTAGCTACATCTGCAAAGTCCCTTTTACCATGGGAAGTAAAAGAAGTGACATCTTTGGAGGCTTCAAGGGAATAGGGCACAGATCTGTTTAGGGGATTATATTCTGCCTTCCACAGTGGCCTTGCAGAATGACTCACTAAATGTGAGCAGAAGGGACACAAGTCTGGCTCTTCTGATTCCAAAACCCATGATAGGCAACACCTACCGCGTTGTGGGTGTTGCCTCTTAAAAGCTCCAGGACCCATCTCTCACCATGAAACAAACCTAAAACCCAGAAAAACCAAAAAGTTCTCTGTGTTTACTCAACACGCACAAGACAGGCAAGAGCTCCAGGGTTTCCCCCCTAAATACACCTGGCTGTTTCCTACGGAGACACAGGGGTGAGAAGTTTCAAAAGGCCCTTCTCCGCCTGCCTTTCCCAATTTCGGATAAGGAGTTAGGGCTGGCTTCCCTTTGTTTCCACTCTGCAGCTCCTATTTAACTCTGTGGAGAGATGAGCTCGGGAGAAAGAATGACTTTATAAATAGTTCCTGCCCCAAATCATCTCCCACACAGGCAGCCGACACCACGCCGACAAAGAGAATCCTTCAAGAGGCACGGGAGACTTACCTGGGAGCCGAAGGCTGTGTGAGGACGTCAACAGCCATTTGACAAGATCAGACGCCCAGGTCCTGTGCACAGGGACCCCACAAGCTCACGGCTACCCAGGCCCCGGGGGCGACAGGGAACCCAGCTTCTCACCACAACCTGCACCCCGCTCCTCGCTGCACCTGTCTCTATTTACAAAGTGCTTTGCTTCGCTTTTGTTGGTGCTAAGGACTGAACCCAGGGCCTCAGGCATGCCAAGCACCCCCCTTTACCCCTGCTCTGCACCCCCAGACTGTACGCCTCCTTGAACAGGCAAAGGGACTGGGGCAGAGAGCAGATCTTGACCGCGGGCCTCAGGGTGGTTGGGAATGCGGGGTCTGGGGGTGCTTTGCCGACTGAGACCTTGGGGTGTTTTGCTGTTGTCACAGCAGTGCTGGGGGTCCCACGGGGCGCCACCCACCCGCCCGCTGGCCAAGCGCTCTGCCTGCCGCCAAGCTGCACTCCGCCCCGCCCCCCAGGTGTATTTTGATGGTGGTTCTGGCTCAAGGCCACAGATTTGTTGAAATTCATAGACTGAGCTTCAGTGAGAACTGAATTACACCTGCAGGAACTTGAATGTGAAAAAAGAAAGGGAGGAAGGGGGGAGAGAAGGAAGGAAGGGAGAGAGGGAGGGAGAGGAGAGTAGGGAAGAGGGGAGAAAAAACCGAGAAGTTTCGAGAAAAGCACAATGAAGCTAGAGGCACTTGGAACAGGGCTTTCCTCCAGCGTCTGTCAGGAAGGCTGCATATATCGCTTGCTATTGTTTTCCCTACATCACAAGCATTGAATAAGATCAGACACACGTCATGTTCAATTCTTAAAATGCCCCTGGGCTGTGGGGAGACAGGGGGGAGAAAGAACCCGTTAGTGTGCTTTGGAGATAATAATGAGAATAGGTCACCTTTCCAAAAATAACTTTTTTTTTTTTTTTTTTTGGTACTGAGGATGGAACCCAGAGGGGCTTTACCACCGAGCCACATCCTCAGTCCTTTTTTGTATTTTATTTTGAGACAGGGTCTCACTGAGTTGCTTACGGTCTTGCTAAATTGCTGAGACTGGTCTCGAACTTGCAATCCTCCTGCCTCGGCCTCCTGAGCTGCAGGATTGCGGGCGTGCACCACGGCGCCTACCCAGAGATAACTATTTAAAACAAAACTCACCTCATCCATAAAACCTTGTGGTTGCACGCAGTTGTCCTGCATGACAGACCACTTGACTTCAGAAAAACAGGGACACTGGAAAGAAGGAGCTCCCCCGTGGTCAGGACAGAGAAGTGGAGAGTGCTTCTGGAAACAGGAAGTAGGCCGCTACAGCAAGAGGGGCATTCCTTCTCCTAGACACCCGTGGAGAACCAAATGACTTCATCCCATGACAGTGTAATTCCAAGCTGGCTTGAGTTTGGAATATCAAAGCTACTCCAAGAGTGGAGAAGGTTTAAAGTGGCAGCTTTTCACGGTCAGCTAGGCCTACGAAGCAGCGGTTGCTTCTTCCCCAGCTCTCTGCATTTTAATATAATGGGGAGAGATGTAAACACTAGCACTAAATATACGATTCTGTTCTTAAGATAGATTAATATCTGCTGGACATGAGTGGCTCTCGCCTGTAATCCTAGAGACTTGGGAGGCCGAGGCAGGAAGATCTCAAGTTCAAGGCCAGCCTTGGCAATTTAGCAAGACCTTGTCTCAAAATAAAAATATTATTATGGTATTATTTTCTCTACATCACAACCACTGGATAAGATCAGGCCATGAAAACTACATCCCCAGCCTTTTTAAATTTTTTTTTTTATGTTGAGACAGCATCTTGCTAAATTGGTGAGGCTGGCCTCCAACTACTTGCAATCTTCCTGCCTCAGCCTCCCAAGTCTCTGAGATTCCATATAGACACTACTGCTCCAGACTGCAATTGGTTTTTAAGAAATCAAAACAACTTGATAAAAGTAGTCTGGAGAACGAGGAGAGAGGGGAAATTTTTGTAGAAAAATTCAGAGGCTCTATACAGACACGCGTTGCCTTTATGTTTAAAGGCAAACTAACCTTCACAAGTGGTGGGGGCCCTGTTCTCCATCATCTATTATCTCTCCCTTATCCCCCATCCATCATTCATCCATCTCTCCATCTATCCACACATTCTATCATCTGTGTGTCTCTGCATCCATCTCTCTATCTATCTATCTCTCTACCTACCTATCCACCCATCCATCCTTCCATCCATCTATGTTCTCCATCATCTATTACCTCTCCCTTATCCCCCATCCATCATTCATCCATCTTCCATCTACCCACACATTCTATCATCTGTGTGTCTCTGCATCCATCTCTCTCTACCTACCTACCTACCTATCCACCCATGCATCCATCTGTCTATCTTGATCTCTCCCTACTTTCTCTTATAAGCACACCAGGAACAGGGTGCAGGGTCCACCCTGATCCAACATGACCCCTGTTTCACTCGACCGCATCTGCAACGTGGCTCTTTCCAAATCCAGTCCTAGTCACAAGTCCCAGGAGTCAGCACCTGCCCTTATCTCCTTTTCGGGAGACACAGATTCAATGCGCTGCAAACACGAATGTAGGTGTGGCTTGAAGGTTTTGCAGATGTACTAAGGCCCATAGTCCCTTGGCTCTGATATGAGAACGTGACGTCATCCCGTAAAATGGGGTGGGCTGACGTTTCCCCGAAGAAGTTCTTTCTGGGGACAGTTGGCATTCAAAAAAGTCCCAATCTGTGTTCCCCTCCTGTCTGCCCTAGAAATCTGAGGCTTGCCTAACTCGTCTCCCACCCAGACAGCACATGCTCATTCCCTGCAATAATCTCTTAACATATATCTTCCTCTGCTTCTGTTTCTCTGCTCGAAAGCCCAGCTGAAATATCAAGATCGGATAATCACCTTGAATTTAATACATACGCACGCACGCACACACACACCATCACAGAGCAGAATTTCTTTCTAATTTTTAAATTAAATGGCTTGAACGTGCTTACAATGTGCCTTGAATCTAATCCAAAACACTGTGGATGAAATACCAAGTCAAGTATAAAGAGGAATTCAAACACACACACACACACACACACACACACACATTCTCACATTTGAAAATGAAGAGCATTCCCAAATGCCATAAATCACGTCGCTGGCTGCTCTGTTTGGGTCACTGAATCTCTCCCATTTTAAAGCAAGTTAGCGTTTGGGTTCTGGCTTGGCTCCGTGTCGTTATTCCAGGTTTTTAAAAGCTGTCCCAGTATGGGAATGGCTCCTGGGATGGGTTGGCAATTATGGCCAGAAACTAGAGTTTTTCCAAAGAAAAAAGTTGACGAGATTTTGAGAGATGGATTACAGGGGCAGAAGACGGGGGACCAGGGGCGGGGAGTGTGGATGTCAGAGTGCAGGGAGGACCCGTGGCCAGAAGCCACCCCCCCCCAGGGATTCCATTAGCACAGCCCGTGAGCACTCAGGTTTGTCTGTTGAATGACCCCCAAGTCCACGTGTCAAGGGTTTAGTCCCCAGGATGGTGCTACTGGGAGGTCATGGGTCATTGAGATGGACACCCACGAGGGATGATGGGACCCCAGACTCTTGCTCTTCCCTCTCTGGTGGTCAGCAGTCTGGGCAGGGTGACCGGGGTTTGCTCTGGGTCTCCTGGGCTGTGGGGGACGGGTGGGCCAGGCTGCGTCCTCATCTGCCAGCTCAAATGGGGGAAATGCTCCTCCAGGATCCTGTGGGTTCCTGCAGAATCTGATTCCTTCTGGAACTTTGCAGCAGCTGCATGTTGAAAGCCACCCATGGAGACAGAATGTCACCTGGGGAAGGGCTCCACTTCTCTTTTGAAGCCGTTCATCTGACTCCGGGAGGTCCACCAAGGAACATCGGCCGCGGATCAACGCAGAAGCCACCAATTAGGGACTTTCATGACGTCTGCAAAATCCCCCCACCATGACCACACGGCACAACCTGATCAAGGACGTCCATCAGTACGTGCGGCGTCCATCACGACGTGCATCGTCCACTGGTTCCAAGCAAGTCACGTGCCCCACCTGCCACCAGGGCATGGGGGTCACCTTGGGGTACGTTCATCACGTTCACCTGGAGAGTTGGCGGCACTGGCTTCTTCTAGCAAGCTCAGGAAGTCGGCCATTGCTTGAGGGACGTGGATCCTGTCCTTGGAGCCACGCCTGCTGGAGACAGATGGTCAGGGCCATGGCCGACAGGCATTCCAAAGCCGCTCGCACGCTGCTTAACTGTGAGTTGAACAGCATGCTCGCCAACCTAAAGCTGCACGTCAGCTGGCCGAGGGTCCCAGAGGCTGCTCCTGTCCCTGACCATGGCCAGGTGTCCCCTGTAAAAGGTCAGGTTCCAGGAGGCTGGGCTGGAGGCCTGGCGGGCCCCGGCTCCTGTGGGCTGAGTGGTCCTGCGCTGGGTCTGGTTGACTCGGAGAGCCCAGTTAATGATGCACAGGGAGGAGATCAGGAGCGTGCTGCTCAGGGTGACCGCTTACACCTTCTCTCTCCTTGATGGACGGGGGACAATCAAGGAGGGTGAGTCCTGCGAGGCCCCTACCAGAGGGAGGGGCTGCCAGGAGGGGACAGGGCTCGGCCCCCTCCAGGGCTGGGTCAAGGAGCCCAGAGCCCACTGAGCATGCGTCTGACCCCCACCCCTGGAAAACATGAACGGAGGTCCTGGCTGAGAAGTTGGGGTTAAGACGCACCCAGAAGGTGACACGTGGAAAGAGCATTGCATGAAACCCCTAAGGGTGAGGCCGACTTTACTCCGCCTCTGGTCGGCCCAGGACAGAAGGACAGATCTGATGAACCCTCGGCTGCCTGCCGTTTCAGCTCCAAAGTGTCCACTTCACCCCCAGCCACGTAACTGGTTCTAGAAAGACAGTCATCCTCCAAGCCCGTTTGTGGGCAGGGCCTGGGAATCTGGTTCCCTGGAGAACCAGAGCAAGACTTCTCTGCCCCCAGGCCATGCTGCGTCTTCCTGTGTGGGTTCCAAAGGCTGCTTTTATGCTGAGTTGTCATGAAGTCTTTTTTTGACTTACCACGGAAGCTCCAGGTTCGAGACTGTACTATTCCACGGGGAAGATGAGATGCAGGGACTGGCTTTGCCCCGGGTGGCCACGTGAGCAGGTAAATCACACAGCACAGCCCCTCTGCGTTCAAGAGTTTCTGTTTGTAAACAGGGAAGGTGCTTTGATGTGGATCAATGTCCCCTGGTAGGAGGGAGGCTGGGCCTCAGCTCATGATGCTATGGGCATGTGTTGGAACCTTCAAGAGGTGGGGCATAGAGGGAGGCAGCTAAGTCACTGGGGACATTCTCTTGACAGGGATATCAGGACCTGGCTGCTTCCCTCTCCCCTTTGCTTCCTGGGCACCACGAAGTAAGAAGCTAGCTCTACCGTGCACCCGCCGCCATGATGAGCTGCATCACCTCAGGCTTGAAAGCAGTGAGCGAGGCCAACTGGTCACAGACTGAAACATCTGAAATCCTGAGCCAAAAGAAACCTTTCATCTTGTTAAGTTTAATACGTCAAGTACTTTGTTATAGTAACCGAGAGCTAACACAGGATAGCAATAATAATGCTTTGCTACTTTCATAACAAAATTGCATTAGATGTTATGTGTAAAATTAATTCAGCTAAAATACATTCATGTGGTAACTTATGCATATTCCCTTACATTATGTATTTGCGAAGGAAATTATACATGAGAAACATGAGAACAAGGTAAAGTTTCTTTTTTTTTTTTTCCCTCCAGGAGATTCTTCTGCCACAACCTCAAAAAACATTCACGTCTTCAAAATTTTTTAGATTCTTTTCAACACCAGCTTAGCTGGCATGAAAAAAAACTGTTCCAGAACCTATGTGCCAATTTCAGAAGTTACATCAAAATGATAGGAATGACATTTCAAGCTTAAGTTTGTATATTTCATTAGCCACATAACACCATCGGGTGGATGAATTAAAAAGCCAGCGTGAGGCTGGGGTGGAACTCAGTGGGACAGGATGTATTTAGCTGGGTTCCGTCCCCAGCACCTCACATACGAAGATGGCGTAAAAACTCCTTACACGGCACTCTGAAAACTGAAGCTCGTAGGAAACACATGACCCGCCCCCCCTTTTCAAATTGCATTAGTTATAATTTCCTGATGGTCTTGAGGAGTTATTCTTGGACTAGCCGGGCGGCAGATTCGCGAGCGAAACAAGCTCAAAGCAAAAACCCTTTTAGTAATGTCAATTGAATTCTATTCCAACATTTATTGAGTGCACTTCATGGATCTGAGGGGTGGGGGAGCAAGACAATAAGACACAGCCCTACCTTCTAGAAACACGGACGGTCTCAGGAGACAGACTGTTAACGCTAATGAAAGTTGGGAGTGAAAAATGGAAGGGACGACTCTGTGTGGGGTGGGTTAGGGTACTGTCTCGTAGACACTAATCTGTTTTCCTTAGTTTGTATTTTACCTAGTGGACATTTTAAAATCTTGCTGTTCTGCATTCCTATTTTGTTTGGAATTCCCCTATTTATTATTTCATTCAGTGAAATGTAGAGATACTCGTTTTTTTAAAATCCACCTGAGCCGGGTGCGGTGGCACACGCCTATAATCCCAGTGGCTCGGGAGGCTGAGGCAGGAGGATCTCGAGTTCAAAGCCAGCCTCAGCAAAAGCGAGGCCCTAAGCAACTCAGGGAGATCCTGTCTCTAAATAAAATACAAAATAGGGCTGGGATGTGGCTCAGTGGTTGAGTGCCCCCGAGTTCAATCCCTGGTACCAAAAAAAAAAAAAATCCACCTGATTGCTGAACGCGTGTCCCATGTGACTTTAGGACGTGCCACCTTTGTGGGTAATTGAAGAAACCGTGTTTGCCCAAATGGTAAGGCTGCCCAAGCACCTGAATCCCAGGGTCAGCCGGAAAGGAATCAGAGTAGCCCAGATTTGTTAGGGGACGTGGAATCTCTGACTCCATCGCTTCTGTTCTGTCCTGAGAGACCCGTGCATGGCAGCACTCATATTTGGACCCCACTGCCATGCTGCAGGGGACATCTCGGGATGCTGATGTCCCTGCTAAGAAGCCCAGCAGGGGCTGACCATGAGAAGGGGGACACATCTCCAGCCTTCCGAGTGGTCGGGTTGGAGCTGTTGCGACTTTTGGTCTGTTCATAGAAACAGGTGCTTTCGGGGTGTGTTGGAGGGCACACCCAAAGAGCTAAACCACAAAGGACCAGCTGTCCTGCTTCCTGCACAGCGGCAAGCCAGGATTCCTCTGTACCTCGCAGCCGTCTTCTTTCCTGGAACCAAAGGAGGGTGACTCTGCCTTCAGTGCGTGGGGCTGTATCTGCCACCTCCCAATAACTGGAGCCAGCACCCAGCGTGGAAACGCCGTCCTCATTTCGGGATTTCCAGTTTTCGAGAGATTGTCGTTTTCCTGGGGAACCTGGCTTGATCCTTGAAACCCGCCTGGTCCTCCTCCCCAGCGACCTCCAACAGTGAAACCCCTGCACCAGCTTCTTATGCCTCTGCCACCCTGCCGCCCCCTGCCCCTTCCTTCCAGCACTCCCTGCCCCAAGCAGGGACTTCATTTCCCACAGCTCCACCTTTTCAAGCGTCTCCATCGCCCCAGCAGGAGGACCGCGAGTTCAAAGCCAGCCTCAGCTGCTCAGCAAGGCCCTAAGTAACTTGGAGAGACCCTGTCTCAAAAAAAAAAAAATATATAAAAAGGGCTGGGGATGTGGCTCAGTGGTTAGGCACGCCGGGGTTCAATGCTCGGTACCAATAAATAAATGAGCAAATAAATGTGAGGAATTACTAACCACATGCTGCAATGGAGATGAGACTCAGGAACGTTGTGCTCGGTGGAGAGAAGACGCCGACAGGAAGGTCCCATCTTGCATTCATGTTTACATTGTGTTCATGGATTCCATTTATACATGACATGTCCAGAGAAGGCCAGTCCCGGAGACAGACGTCAGTGCGGTGGTTTCCGGGGCAGGACGGAGGGCCGGGGAGTGGAGCTGGTTTGAATGGGGACGGGTTTCGCCCTGGGGCGGCTGGAGATGCTTGCACCAGGGAATCTGCTCAAGGCTTCCGAATCCTCGGCTTTAAAGTGATGGGTTTGATGTCATGGGAACTTCATCAGAGCTAAAGCAAAAGGCACAGGGAGATGACCTTCAAGCTACAACAACAGAAAACTTTCCATGTTTAAAGTGAGATTAGCTTAATGTTTGAAAAGGGACCCGTGGGCTTTCCAGACAGACCCCTGGCCACCGACTCGGAGATTCCAACGCTGATCCTTTGGGCTTGTTAGGGCAAAACGTCACCTTCTCTGTTCACAGCAGCAGTCCATGATGGCCGTTCAACTAACAGGAGAAACAGTCGCCGGTGGCAGATTTTGGTTTTGTAACACACTGAAACCTCCCTGGACCCGTGGGCTTCACCATCTGTGGGAATTGGGGTTGGTGGTCACTGGTGACAGGTACCTGGGAGGCAAAACCCAGGTACAGAGGCGGGCGGTGTGGCTCAGTGGCAGAGACTCGCCTGGCATGTTCAGGGCCCTGTGTTTGATTCCCAGCCAGCAAGCAAGCCAGCCACAGACTAAAAACACAGGCCTGGCCACACTTCCAGAAGAACCCTCCTCTCCTGTGGCGTGGATCCTCAGGTGTTTTGCTACAGTCAGGGAAATCTGCCTGTCACACCCTCTCCGTCCAGTCTCCCACCCAAGTCGCCTGGCACCTCCGATCTCTCTGGCCGTCATGAGCTTGGCCTGTTACAGTTCTGATTTCAACGAGGCCCTTTGGTTCCAATGAGGACATTGCCCCCAAGGTGCCATGTCTTGTCCTCTAGAGTTTTAGGGAGTCATTGGGCTCTTGTAAACATGCCTTTTTAATGTAAACCACTGAAAAGTGTGAGCTCAGTGATCGTAAAGTAAATAGACCTCAATCCCCCGCCCCCCCAAAAAATCCACCCCCACCACACCCCAAAGATAGAAGGTAGAAAAAAATAATCAGAACCTTCCAGCACATTTCCTCTTTGCTGAATTCCCTGACACCCTCCCCGCCCCAGGCCCCGCTCCCACAGCTCCAGATAAACGGGGGAAATCCAGTTGCTGCAGACCTGAAGAGGGAAGTTCCTCTCCTCTCTTGCCAAACATTCTCTTGTTATGTGAAAACCCCAGCCAGGAAGAGCATAATGCATTCATTTCCACCAAAAATAGTGCATTGGAGTTGATGCATGTTTGGGAACTTCGCGCCATGGAAAAACCGAGCCCCATAAAAAGAGACGTAGGATAAGCAGCTCTGGATTTAGCATGGTTTATGAAAACCCCAGTGTGACCAGGCGTCTGTGGGGCCAGGCACTCTGACCTTGCCTAACTTCCTTCTGAGAGCCCAGATAGAGACAAGAGCTCTCTCGACAGCAGAAAACAGCTGGAAACGGCCACGGGGCATCTTGTGACGGTCTAAATGGCTTTAATAGGACTTCAGAAGACGTCGAGTGTTTTAAACAGAAAGGTGGTTAGAAATAGCAAGCACAGGTCCCTGGGAACAGTCCCCCCTCCCTTGTATTCTGGGGCTGCAAATGGCAGGTGGGGGAAGACGTGCGAATGGTACTTGGACCCAGTATTTCTCTTGATCTCGTTTCTTAGAAAAGCTGAGCAGGGGACGCAGATGGCTGAGCTCAAACTCCTGACCCGTGGAGAGGGTGAAATGCTGAGTGTGTGCTGTGTAAACCACTAAGGGTGTGCTCAGTGGTCACTCAACCACAGGTAGCTGTTAGGGCTGAACTCCATCCCTGCCACGGATCAACAGCTTGAAGTCCTAACCCCGGTAGGGTGACGTGCCACCCAAGGACGATAGGTAATCGCACGCTGCGTACTGGACAGTGGTCCCATAGCATTCCCTCAACCCGTGACGTCATCGCTGGCTCAGTTCATGGAAGCGCACTGCGCGGTGACCGCACTGTGACAAGAGGGGTTCACACTACCTTTCCCAGAAGGTGTCACTGTAGCGAATGGACTTGGAGACAGGTCTTCAGAGAGAGGATGGGGGCGCAGTGAGGTCCCAGGGTGGCCCTGACCCGGCAGGACTGGGGTCCTTGTAGAGGAGGACATGAGGACACAGGTGCACACAGAGGGACGGCCCCGGGAGGACACAGGGAGAAGACAGCCCAGGGGAGAGGCCTTGGGAGGAGCCGGTCTTGTCCAGCCTGGACCTCGCACCTCCAGCCTCTAGGGTTCTCAGGAAATAAACGTCTGTTGTTTGGGCCCCGCCGTCTGTGGTCATCTGTTACGGCAGCCCTCGTCCACGAATACGCAAAGCCTGGTGTTTCATTTCCTCTCCACCTGAGCTTACTGTCCACCACCCAAGTCTACTGTGGCTCTTCAGCCCCCTCCCACCCACGACCCCTGGCCACCCATCTATTCTGAAAATAAGATGAGGACCAAATAGACAAACACTCGTCTCTTCTATAGGCGGATCCTGAAAAGTTAAGAAGGTCAACCGTGATTGCCCCAGAGGACCGCACGGTGGGTGAGGGCAAGGACTCTTCAGTGTGTGGGTCAGGTTTCTGTTACTATAACAAAATGCACGAGACCAACTTAAAACCAACGTAAAAAGGGAAGGGTTTATTTTGGCTCACAACGTTTTAAGCCCCCAAAGGACTCGCAGTCTGGTTGAATTCCTCGTAAGCTTGCAGAACAAACCTTCTGCTGGTCAACAGTGCAGCAGGCAGGAGGCCTCTGAGGCTCTCCCTACCTTGGCCGTGGCTCTTGGCGTTAGCTCCGTCCAGCTGCTTTGGGTTGTAAGCTGCTGCTGCTGCTGAAACTTGGCACTGTCCTAAGGCGACGTCCCTGGTTCCGGGACTTTTTTGGGTCTGAGGTTTCAAGCACCAGTTTGGAGAGAGACACCCTGACAACTAATTTTTTTTTTTTTTTTTTCTGTCACAGGGCCTCACCCTATTGCCCAGTTGGCTTTGAGCTCTGCATTTGGCTTTGACTTGCTGGTTCTGTGGGACCAGCTCTGGGAACATGTACAAGTGACTTAAAATTCTTCCTCCGAAAGGTGGGCCAACACGGCCCCTTGTCTAGGGCAAATGAGAGGTAGGATAATGCGGTTGCCAGCACTTTGCTCAGCACAGAGTATCTGCTCAACAAACTGAACTTCTTGTGATTCCACTGAAACGTGCATTGCAATTACCATCAACGGGAGCAGATGCAATATGAATAAAAAGACTTTTCAGACTTCAAAATAAAACAACAACAACAACAAAAACTGAGGAAAAGAGATCTGGGCATGATCAAGGGGCTGATTGCCTCAATATATAAAACGTGGATTTAGGGCAATGACTCTTCCATGTGTTAGTCAGCTTCCTGGTACTGTAACAAAATACCAGAGACAATTCACTTGAAAAAGGAAGGGTTTATTCTGTGCATGGTTGCTTGGCCCCTTTGTCTGGGCCTGTGGCAAGGCAGTGTGGGCAGCATGGGGAGGCCCAATATCCCCTTCCAAAGATACGCCCCCAAGTGGCCTCGCTTCCTTCCACTAGGTCCCTCTTCTTAAGGGTTCCAGCCCCTCTCAGCAGCACTACAGGCTGGTGAGGAAGCCTTCAACAGGTTGGCCTTTGGGGACATCTGAGATCCGTGGAGCAGGAGAAGCCCGTGCACCTCCTACATCTCAGAGAGTGGAGGGACCTGCTGGGAGTCAGGGTTGGGGTTCAGATAAGGGCTGCGCTTAGTGAACTCGGTCCCCTTGGACTAGAGCAGCCCTGAAATCGTGTCACGGGTGGGCTTCCTCCAGGACACTGTCAGGATCGCTTTGTCCAAGCCCCTTCACTGAAGTCGTGCAGAGAATCCACATTTCGTCTTTCCACCCCGCCACCAGAACACACTCTATGTAGATGGATAAAAATGGGGACACGTTGGGAATGTCCTTCCTTTGGTAGACGATTATCAAATGGCCCCGGCACACAGGATCCCCCCAAGTCCCCCCTGGGGTGGGCTTCTACGTGTGAGCCCCTGTGTGGGGTGCCTGCCGGGTATCTGCCATGGGATCACTTTCCTCACGGCTCTGGAATGTGCTTCTGTGACCATCATGGCCGGAGGCAAATTCCAGCATTAGCATGAAGCTGTCTCTGCTGGGGGCTCCTCCTTCCCTTCCCCTTGGTCAGCTTCTGCTGTTGCCCTCGCTTAGCCACCCTGCATCTCTGCATCTCCCTCTGTCCCCACCTCTGTCCTTCCCCGCCCTGCTGCGCAGTGGAGACTGGCGCTGGCGGGCTGTGCCCTGTGACGCGGCTGGTGCCCCAGCTCTGGTTCCGCAACTTCCACACTGGGCTGCATGCACCTCCCCACTTGGAGCCAGATCCTCTCTGGCACCTGCTCTGCTCCAGGACAAGAGCTCACCGACCAGAGGACTGGAAACTTGTGCTTAACGGTGACACGGAGCACATCCATTTCTGCCAGAGCAAGTCACACAGGAGACTCCAGAGCCAAGAGCTGCCTACAGGAGCATCAGGTGCCGACCCAGGGGATCGATGGCACCACCAGCAAAGCCCTGCTCCCGGCCAGTGACCTGGGGGCCAGCTTCTTCTTGGGGTCCCTTAACGTCACCCACACTTCTCTGTAAACAGCTCTGGCATTGACCTCTCTCCACTTTGTCCTTCTGTGTACTCCACCTGTCTCCTGCCTGGCCCCTGGCTGAATGCCACCTGAATGCATGTCCCCGGCTCCTTGGCTCTTGACTCAAAGCTGCAGCAGCCACCTACCTCAGATGGCCTCCACGTCACCCTGACGAAGCAGCTCATGGTGAGCAAGGGCACACACAGAAATCAATTCTGCCACCCGGAGAGCTCTTGTGGACCTTACGAGCACACTCAGGCTCGTGGTGTTGTTGACAGTCTTCGATTCCAGCTAGAACCTTCGTGACAATCTCCAGTCCATTTCTGGTGCGATTTGAAAACTTAGTTATTTAAAAAATACCAAAAAAGAGAAACGGCCGATGGCTATTTATACTATTAAGTCAGACCGATTGATTATCGATAATCCGAGGTCGCAGCACACTGAGCCAACTTAACGATAGCCTTCGGGGTACAAGTTGTGGAGCCTACGGACTTGACTGAGTTATGTGGGTATGAACGCACCGTGTTCACAGTCAGATGGATGTGGTGTGGGCGATCAACCTCAGGAGCCAGTACATGGGGCGCAATGAAAAAGGAACCACAGGGAGACGTACTTTGTAAGAAGTGTGTTGACAAACAGCTTTGTTGAGACCTCCACTGACATAGGATCAACCCCACAGGTGGACAATCACCATTTGGTAAGTCTGGGTGTGCGTGCACACTGTGAAATCACCACCGCGTGTGTACTCATGGGTAGCGCGTACGAGTTCCTTGTGGCTGCTGTAACAAAGGGCCACAAACTCAGTGTGGAAAACAACAGTTCTGTCCCCTTATGGTTCTGGAGGTCAGGCGTCTGGAATGGACCTCGGAGGGTCAAAGCCAAGGGCTGTCGTCTCTTCTGGAAGCTCTAGGGAGGATCCATTCCCTTTCCCTTCCCCGCTCCGACAGGCCTCCTGCATTCCTTGGTTTAGGCCCCTTCCTCCATCTGCGAGGCCAACACAGGTGGGGCTCTCTGACTGTTCTCTGTTGGCCCCTCTCTCTCTGACACTGAGCTCTGTGTCCCCGCTTCTACGCCGCCGCGACAGCCTGCCCAGTAGCTGGATCTTAATTGCTCTCCAAAGGCCCCTCTGCTGGAGGCTTGGTCACCAGCCCATGGCGCTATTGGAGGGTAGAAGGTTTGGGAGCCGCAGCCTGGGGCAAAGGACTTGAGTCATTGTAAGCATGGCCTTAAGGGGACACAGGGACCCTGGCACCCTCCCATCTTTGCTTCCTAGCTGCCATGACATGAGTGGCCTCCTCTTCTGCGCCCTCGTGCCACGATGCATCGTGATCCCACAGGTCCAAACAATGTGCCACCACGGTTGAAACCTCTGAAACTTCCAGCCAGACTGAACCTTCCCTCCTTGAACTTGTTGACCTTAGGGTACTTCGTCACAGCAACGGAAAGCTGACTAACACAGGAACAAGTTACAGGTGCTGGGGATGAACCCAGGGGCATTAGGTGGGGTGTTATTCTGTCTACTACTCTAGTCACCACCCCCAAAACTTTCCTCACACCCCTTCTAATTCTTCCCTCCCATCCCACCCCATTGTCTTATTCCCAAATACTCACTGGTTTGCTCCTGTCACATTTTCTTGAGCTCATAAAAATTAAGCCATATGGTCTATATCTTTCATATACTTTCTTTTACTCCATGCTGAATTATGTATCAATTATTCATTCCTTTTCCTTGCTGAGTAATATTCCATTGTAGTTTGCACCACAGTTTATTAATTAATCTACAGATGGACATTGGGTGATTTATAGTTATATAGTGTTTGGGCATTACAAATAAAAAAGATTCTTTGTGCATTTGTTTACAAGTTTTTACATGGGCTTATGTTTTTATTTCTCTTGAATAAATACCTAGAACTGAAACTGCTGGATCCTACCTACTGTCGGTGTATATTTAAAGTTTTAAGAAACAGACTCTGTCAAACAATAAAATGGCACAACAAAGTGGTGTACCCTTTTACACCCCCACCAGCCACCTTGGGAAGTTCCGGTTCCTCCACATCCTCACCGATCCTTACTGTGTTTGCTTGTTTCAATTTTAACCACTCGGGACACCTTTTAAAGATCACTGGTACTTACCAACGGTGGGATTTGAGACGAGTCCATTAGCCATTTTGAAATCTCCCTGGATTCGCTGTGAGAGGGAGATAATGAGATTTTCCTTTCCCTACAAAATCAGATTGATTGCCTGAGGATCACAGAGCAAGCCAAAGCGCGCGCTCTTCACTATCCACAGACGACGTGTCGATTCCAGGCACTTTTATGGGCTCTGTTTTTATTTCTGTTTATGTTCACCTCATCGTTCCTGGCTCACTGTAGATGATTCCATTTCTAAGCCAACGCAGAGCTTTGCCAGCACCCTCTATACCCCGAAAAGGGAACTGTCCACTGTGGAGTGTCCATCACGCCTCTGGGGGGACTCAGCCTGACCCAAACGCTGGGGACAATGGCTGCTGTCTATCTCATCATGTGTTGGACCACCGGCCTCTCGCTTCTCCTGTGTCCTTGACATTGGGCCTCCAAGTTCCCTGGAAGGACTTTTAGATCCCACCTGTTTTAGCTTCCTGTCCCCACTGCAAAATCCGGCCGCGGTGTCAGAGAGAGCGCATGTTGGAGACTCCAGAACGTCGCTAGAATCTGGCCCTAAAGAAGACACGGTGCACCCTGAAGTTCCATGACCCCAAACCTCAGGGACCAGCATTCTTCTGGTTGTGACCCGAGGACAAGGTTCGGGTGGGAGGCTTGGAGATGTTGTCTGTGACAGAGGTTCATTCTGTCATTCAAGTGATCTATATATTTTTTTTTCTTTTTTGGCATCCAGAGATTGAACCCAGGGCTGCCTGACCACTGAGCCACACTCCCAGCCCTTTTTATGTTTCATTTCTGAGACAAGGTCTCGCTGAATTGCTGAGGCTGGCCTCCCACGTGCAGTCTTCCTGCCTCAGCCTCCCAAACTGCTGGATTACAGGCACGTGCCACCGTGCCTGGCCTGTCACTCAGGTTTTAAGACAGTGATGTAGCGAGGCAGCGTGTGAGATACTGACAGTACAAAGTCAGAGGTCTGACAGGAGGATGGGCACATCTTCCAAGTAGTGCTGGGCGCCGTGTCCTCTCTGGTCTGGTCCACGCGGCGGTTGCTCTTGGTCCTCTCCTCCTGGTCTCCTCTCCTGGTCGTGAGTGGCCCTGCCTAGGGACAGAAGCAAGATATGTTTGTGACTTTCCCGGTTCACTGCGAGCCTTTCTGGGCATGGCTGGACGTGGAGGATGTCTCCAGAAGTATCTCCTGCTTATGGGGGTACAAAATTCGCCCTTCAGTCAGTTTTCCATCTCTATGACAAAACGCCTGAGAAAATCACTTAGAAGGAGGAAAAATTTATTTTGGCTCGTGATTTTCAGAGATTTCGATCCATAGCAACTTGACCCTGTTGCCTTTGGAAAGCACATAGCAGAGGAAGCAGCTCACCTCCTACAGCTAGGAAGCAGAGAGAGAGGGGGGAAGGAGCTGGGGCCCCAATATCCCCTTCTACTGCTTCCCCCGAATGACCTGACTTCCTTCCACTTGGACCCACTTCCTGCAGATGTTACCCCCCCCCCCCAATTACGAGCAAGTCAGGGCCGTTAACATTTCCACCTCTTCAACTGAAAAAGAAAAGCCCCTTTTTATTAACACACAATAATCGTACATATTTATGGGGTACAGCGTGCTATTTCAGTTTTAATTCCCACGTCTGCTGTAGGCACTGGTCAAATCTGCATAATTACCATGTCCATCTCACTATTATTTTGTGTGTGGAGAGTTTGAGCTTGTCTCTTCTAGTTCTTTGTAAAATACATAATAGGTGATTGAGAACGGTAGTGTCCCCCAGTTCTGTAGGTCACAAGGACTCATTGGGTTGGGTACCCTGTACCTGCACGCCCCCTGCCTCTCCCCAGCCTCTCGTACCCACCATTACACATTCTCACCTTTGAGAGAGACCATGCGGGAGTGCTTGTCTCCTAGGTGGGAACGTGGAAGTCTGGGGGACTTGAGTGCAGTGGGAGTTGTACGTCTTGCTGCCCATTATCCTGTCTCTATGAGTTTTGTCTCACCCCAAGTTAAATCCTGTTGCTTTTCAAAAAAGCTTCTCTGCTATTAAGAGCAACACCTCTGTCCATCAAAAGACACCATTAGCAGACGTAAATGGCTTCATGGCGTGAGAGAAGGCGTTTTCAATACAGGTATGTATTGGCCAAGAATGCACCAAGTGCTCTTCAACAGCGCTAAGAAGCCAGGCGCAGTGGCGCACGCCTGTTGTCCCAGCGGCTCGGGAGGCTGAGGCCGGAGGATCGCGAGTTCAAAGCCAGCCTCAGCCAAAGCGAGGCCCTGAGCAAATCAGTGAGACCCTGCCTTTAAATAAAATATAAAACAGGGCTGGGGACGGGGCTCCGTGGTTAAGCGCCCCTGGTTTCAATCCCTAATACAAAAATAAAATAGAGGAAGAGGAAGGGAGTGGGGTTCCACAATCCCCTTTGAGGGCATACCCCTCACACGGCCTAAGGACCTCCGAAAGAGACCACCTCTCAAAGATTCCACCACCTCCCAATAGCACCAAGCTTTTGACCTGGGGGGCACATTCAAGGTCCAAGTTAGAGCACACGTCTCTATGTTAAAGGCACATGGACAGTCTGTCAACCGTTCTCTGTACTCTCGGTTGGTTTTGTAGCCCCAGAGGGCAACCGTGATGATCCAGCAACCCCACTTTGAAATGGAAGCCGTGTCTCTTATTCTTTTGTCTTTGGTGCCGGGATGGAATGGAGAGACCTGCACAGGCTAGGCAGGTGCTCGACCCCTGCGCTACACCCCCCGGCCCACAAAATCGGGTCCTGAACAGGTGTTTGCACACCCATGTTAACAGCAGTGCCATTCAGAGTAGCCAAGAGGGGAACCCAGGGCCTTAGCACGTGCTAGAGGTGAGAGCAAGCCCAGCGCCCACTGCCTGAAGGGTGGATGAAGAATGGGGACTGTTTGTATTATAGAATATTAGTCAGAATTAAAAACTAGTCCGTCGTGTTCTGTGCAACAAAACGAACGGGGACATCATGGCTACATGAAATAAGCCAGTTACAAAAGCACAGGTTCTACCTCATTCCACTGACCTGAGGCACGTACAGGAGTCAAACAGAAACCGAAAGGTTAAAGGGGCAGGAAGGGGCAGCTGGAGTTGTTTAATGGGTGCACGGTTTCAGGGTTTTTGTGGTTGTCGTTTTCCGGTATTGGGGATTGAACCCAGGAACACTCTACCACTGGGCTACATCCCCAACCCTGATTTTTTATTTTGAGAAAATGTTGCCCAGAAACCACCTTTGTTTGAACGATACCAGAGAACCACACTACGGAAGGAAGGCGGTGAGGAGCAGATCCAACACGCAGGTGCAGGACAGGGAGCGTGGGTGCAGGACAGGGAGCGCAGGAGCAGGACAGAGAGCGCAGGAGCAGGACAGGGAGCGCAGGAGCAGGACAGGGAGCACAGGAGCAGGACAGGGAGCACAGGAGCAGGACAGGGAGCACAGGAGCAGGACAGGGAGCACAGGAGCAGGACAGGGAGCGCAGGAGCAGGACAGAGAGCGCAGGAGCAGGACAGGGAGCGTGGGTGCAGGACAGGGAGCACAGGAGCAGGACAGGGAGCACAGGAGCAGGACAGGGAGCACAGGAGCAGGACAGGGAGCACAGGAGCAGGACAGGGAGCGCAGGAGCAGGACAGAGAGCGCAGGAGCAGGACAGGGAGCGTGGGTGCAGGACAGGGAGCACAGGAGCAGGACAGGGAGCACAGGAGCAGGACAGGGAGCACAGGAGCAGGACAGGGAGCACAGGAGCAGGACAGGGAGCACAGGAGCAGGACAGGGAGCACAGGAGCAGGACAGGGAGCACAGGAGCAGGACAGGGAGCGCAGGAGCAGGACAGGGAGCATAGGTACGTCCATGCAGCCGACCTTGATGGACAGGCTTGTCCCAGGAGCTGGGCTGCTCGGGGATCCAGGGCTGATTGAGTGGCATCCCAACCCCCAGGGTCTTACCCTTCAGGAAGGGATAAGGGGACAGACCTCCTGCCACCGCTGGCTCCCTGCCTCTCTCCAAGCTTCAGCCGGGTGCCAGGTGCCAAAGGGTGGTCTGTCACAGCTGTCCAGGTGGGGTGACGTCAGCCACCAGAAATTAGAGTTTGCCTCTCTTCCAGGAAGTCATCCACTCTGCACTGTGTGGCTGCAGACAGGACGGCTCCTGCCTGTCTAGACTCATTTCCAAAGGACGGGTCAGGGAAAAAAATGTACAACGGCCCCATGTCAGATTAGTGGGGCCGTCGCTGCGAATCCACATAAAAACTTTGAGTTTAAAATACTTTGAGGGGCTGGGGATGTGGCTCAGGCGGTAGCGCGCTCGCCTGGCATGCGTGCGGCCCGGGTTCGATCCCCAGCACCACATACCAACAAAGATGTTGTGTCCGCTGAGAACTAAAAAATAAAATATTAAAATTTCTCTCTCTCTCTCTCTCCCCTCTCTCACTCTCTCTTTAAAAAAAAATAAATAAATAAAATAAAATAAAATACTTTGAGACTATTATATTTTTATCATAGCTCAAAGCATATAACAACTTGGTTTAGGTTACTCAATTGTCATCTTTAGGATGTCCTTTGAGAGTTGGCCTTAATGAACACACGAGAATAATTCAGAATTAGCGTAGCACTTTTTTTTTTTTTTTTTGGATGGGGGAGAGAGCTTGGGAGGAAAAGAGTCCTGTGAAATTCGGCATCCATTATAGTGCTAGAATCCCTGAGAACACTGGGGTATCCATTGCCACCCTTCTGCATGTATGTTGAAAATATCAGCACAACCAAGAGGGGAGAACACATTTTCTAGTATTTTACACACACACACACACACACACACACACATGTGTATTTTTGGTACTAGGGATTGAACTCAGCAATACTCGACTACTGACACTCCCCAACCCTGTTTTGTATTTTATTTAGAGAAAGGGTCTCGCTGAGTTGCTTAGGGCCTCGCTAAATGGCTGAGGCTGGCTTTGAACTTGTGATCCTCCTGCCTCAGCCTCCTGAGCTGCAGGGGTGACAGGCGTGTGCCACTGCACCCGGCCTGGTTATTTAATATTCGTTCAGTGCATGAAAAAAAAAATTGACTAGTTTTGTGAAAGGAAACTCAGGAACTTTTGCTGATTGATTTTTCAGAGTGACTCTTTACTTGACTTTAGAAACACTTACCCTAGGGCTGGGGATAGCTCGGTTGGTAGAGTGCTTGCTTGCGTGCACAAGACCCTGGGTCAATCCGTAGTACCACACACATACACAAAAATCCTGAATGAGTTATTTGTAGGTGGCTTTTAAAAATATCACCCTGAACCTCAGAAGCTGTGTTCCTTTGTTCATTCATTTCCTGACAATGTGGAGGGAATTGCGGTCCCCCCTCCCCACATGGAGATGCCTCAGAGATCCTATTTAGATGAGCAATTTCCTATTCTTGGACTAGAGTGTCCATCTCTGCTCCTGCCCCTCTCTAGAGGGGAGAATGTGTGTCAGATGTCTCTGTCTCTTCATGGGGAATATTTCTTTATCCTGTGCAAGCCATCTTTACCAAACTCACAGGAGGTCCTGCCCTTTCATTCCAAAAAATCCCTTCTGTCCTCCAGCAGGGCCTCCACCGACAGTTGGTTGGGAGGAAACGGACCTAATATTGCACCAGCCATCACCAGAAATATATACTGACCCAGGTCCCTGCCTTGGACACACCATCTGAACGATGAGCAAGCGCTTTCTCTGTTCAGCCCAGCCTCGCGCTGGCCAGCCTCTGTCACACCCATCACGTCATGCAGACCACTAGAGTCCAAATCCATTAGGTCTGGTTAATCATGAGCTTGCTGGCTCCTAGCGAGAGACGCACTCGGGGCTGGGAATTCTTGAGCTTGCTGTCCACCCAGAACGCTGCCCGGGCTGGAGAAGGCACACGGGGAATTCCAACGTGTGTGCAAAGGTGTCCTTGGAATAGAACGAAGTGTGAGTTCCATAGTCAGAGGTGTCACTGGGTGGGTAGACGTGCCCTGGGGTCTCTGGCTGGGTTTCCCTTGGGGTCCTGGAAGGGGCAGTAAATGAGGACATCTAGGCCCAGGGTGATACCGGAGCAGGTGTCTCCTACAGGGTAGAAGCTGGAGGGACCGCTTGAGACTCTGGGGACCAAATTGGCCTTGCTATGGATTCAAATCCACTCTGCAAAATTCAGTTCGATGTCCACTTGCTTTCTTTCTCCTTGTTTGGTACTGGGGGTTGGGTTTAGGGGTGCTAAACCACTGAGCCACATCCCCAGCCCTATTTTACATTTTATTTAGAGACAGGGTCTCCCTGAGTTGCTTCGCGCCTCCATGTTGCTGAGGCTGGCCTTGAACTAGAGATCCTCCTGCCTCAGCCTCCTGAGTGGCTGGGATGACAGGCGTGCACCACCGCACCTGGCTCCACCAGCTTTCTTTCCCTTTTCTTTTTTGTGGTGCCGGGACGGAACCCAGGGCATGTTAGGCAGATGCTCCACCCCTGACCTGCACCCCCAGCCCTCTGCTGACAGCGAACAATTCCGAAGGTTGGAAGCTGCCCGTCCTTAAACGCTTCCTGTCCACGACTCTCTTATAGCTCGAGGTGCAACGGCGGGTACAGGAACTTGAGATGCCCGGGGCACTAGGAAACCAGGGGCAGGGCCGGGAGGACCTGTGGTCCCAGAGAACCCCTGGTACTGCAGGCCTAGGATGCATGGTTCTGGAACATTCTGGAGGACGCAGAGAATGGAATAAGGACATTAAGGAGGACCGTGTGGGGCACCCAGAACACAGGAGATGAGTCTGACCATCCTCTCCCAGAGCAGCTTCATGTGGCCATGGAGCATGGGGCCTGGGGTGGCCCCATGACTCCTGTCCTTTCTTGTTACCTTTTACCTTGTGGCCGTTATAAAATCCAAGTGGACTTTGGCAGTGCCGGGCTAAGGGGTCCTATCTGGGAAGAACTCAGCAGGTTCCTGGGCAGCGTGTGTGTGGGTGTGTGTGTGTGTGTGTGTGTGTGTGTGTGTGTGTGTGAGATTGCTCCCTTCCTGCTTTGCACTGAACCCTGTGTGTGTGTGTGTGTGAGATTGCTCCCTTCCTGCTTTGCACTGAACCCTGTGTGTGTGTGTGTGTGTGAGATTGCTCCCTTCCTGCTTTGCACTGAACCTTGGGCTCTGCCACGGGGACGTATCTTGGAAAGGGTGTTTCTTTGTCTCCCCTCTCCCTGTCCTCCCTGAACTCCCCGCTCTCTGATCCTGGGGAAACAGGATGGCCTTTCTTCCCCATCCTGGGCACAGCTATCTGGCCTTGGGCACACCCCCCCACGGGAACAAAGTCATCCAGACTGGGCACCAAAAAGTCTCAGAAATGACCTACTCCCAGCGTCTTCAGGGAAGAAGGTACTTCAGTGAGACAAAGTGGTGAACCAGGAAGGCAGAGAGGACCAGGAGACAGCAGCCAGTCTTGCTGAGCACCGTGGGGGGGGGGGGGTATCTCAGGACAGGAGCGTTGCAGGATTTGAGGCTCAAACCAGCATGTCCTAGGGCAGGGGGCCCCTGAGCTCCCAGGAGGTGGGCTCTGGGGTGGGGAGAGGGGAGTCAGGAGCCTCTGGGGAGGGCATCAGTGGGCCCTAGAAGGCATCCACAAACATCTGTGTGTCCGGCCATGACACGGGCAGTACGAACCCCAGGACCAGGCAGAGCTGCACCCACAGGGAAACTCACCAGCCCCTGGCACCAACAGCAAACCCCTCAAGGCAGAATAATAAGACTCTGCAAAAAAAAATCACAGCCAAGGGGCTGGGGAAGGGAGCCGGAGTCGTTTGGGGCAGAAGCCCCTCCAGCCTTATAACACACACACACAAAAATGGCCACTACAAGACACGGAGAAATCATCACACACAGACATGATTTGGGAATAGGGAGGAGGATTCTACCAGAAACGGGACTGAGCGGGCATCGTTGCCCTGGGGGTGCGGGGAGAAGGGTTTAATTCTCCACGTGCTTTAGCTTGATAGAACAGTGATTCATTTTGCCAGCACCTGGCGGTCCCTCTCCAGGTGAGCTTCCTGGGGTTCAATGGCACTTCCCCAGAACTTGGGGCTTTATCCAATGCTTTTCCTCAAACAAGATAAAGATGCAAGTTTTACAGACCGACCAGCCCTGCCAACTGGCACCCTGGGCCAGGGCAGGGGGCGTCACCCGCCACGCACCTTGGTGGCCCCGCTCTGCCCTCTCGGCGGCTTGGAGGCTCCTGTGGTGGCCACTCCTTACCAAGGGGTCACCCGCCTCCACGCACCTCCTCCCGCCCTTCTGCCGTCCTCCAGCGATGGGGGTCACCTGAGTGGAGAAGACAAGACACTAATGAATGCGTGGGGTAGCATGGGTTAAAGATGGAATTTCAGCCTGCGTCGCCTTTCAACGGGAGTCCATCAAGGTCTGCAGATGAACAGAGCTGGGGTCCTCCCTCCCCTCCTAGGATTTCATCAACTCTTCTCCAAGCAGCTGTTTCCCAACCTGCATCATTTTCCCACCCCTGCAGCCACACGTTCGCAGGGCGGTCACCTATCCTGTATTTCACAGCTGACAGTGTTTGCCGTGAATTCCTCCTTGCGGGTGGGGGTCAGGGGAGAAACATCCCGCCTTGTCTATGTAGACGGGAACCCGGGAACCCGGGTAAAAAGCCCCATTCTGACAGTCTAGTGGTTTGAGAATCACCATTTTCATGGCTGGAATGAAAGACGCCTCCCTCCCCACCTCCTTCTCCCCCTCCCTCCCCACCTCCTTCTCCCCCTCCCTCCCTCCCCCTCCTCTGGGCATTTGCAAGCTCGAGTTACCTTGGACAATTCCGTCCTCACCCCGGAGACACCACAACACCAGATTGCACCCAAGGAAACGGATGATAGGAAAACCTGGAACACAGTGTCCAGATACACAAAGGGAATCCTGAGTGCTCTTTTGAACAAGTGGCACGTTGGGTGGCGGGTGCCGTGGGAGGACGAAGCAATTGTTTGATCAACCGAGAGGCCACCGCAATGAAACCCAACCTTGTCCCGCAAACATCCCTCTTGCAGGAAGCACGGATTGCACTCAGGCGAAAATGTGCTAGAAACTCGCCCGGCAAGGAAGGGGCTTGGAACTGGCCACCTTTACTGCAGAAGTGTCATTGTGAAAGGGGACCTTCTTGTCCCGTCCCTTTGCTGATTATTCCTCTTTATCAAGAGCCGCCTCGCACTTCTGATTTTAGGCACAACTCATTTTCATCCCATAGCTGTTTTCTGTCCATCAGAACAAGTTTGCCTTGTGCTCAGTGCACGTAAACCTGCTTCATATTCTAGAATGGCAGCCTGCTCGGGCTCAGCTCACCCAGACCCGTGCTGGCGGGCTTGACTTTTGTTCCTTGGCTTTGGTTTCTCAAACACGGCTGTAATGAACCTCCCTGCACATGCATTATTTACACATTGGGAGGGCTGTCTGTTGGAACATTCTGGAAGAGAGACCATGGAATCAGAGGAGGAACTGCACGCGAGAGAACCCCGCTAGCCCTCCGGCCCTGCGTGTGACGGGCCCTTCTCCGTGCCCTCCACTTGGGACCTACATCTGTTATTGGTTTTAGAAACACTGATTGGCAATGACTGTGGGCAGAGAATGTGTCATTTTGTGCCAGGGAGTTCTGCATGGCTTAGGATGGGTTGGTGTGCAGGGGAAGGTACACGGGGTGCAAACGGAATCCCCCAAGTCAGAGGTTGACGGCGTTTGGAGGTGGCACCTCTGAGGTGTACCTGGAGTCAGAGGAGGTGGAGAGTGTGGGGTTTAGTGAGGGCATCGTAAGACCCCAGCTAGCACGCTTGCCCTGTCTGACCACGCGATGTCCTCTGCCACGTTAGGAGGCACCAAGGAGGTCCTGGCCAGATGCCAGCTGCGTGTTCTTGGTCCTCTGGCCTCCAGTACTGCGAGCTGAATAAGCCTCTATTCTGTGTAAAGGACCCAGTGTCTGGTACTCCGTTACAGCAACGGACAACAACTAAGACTTGCCGTAGGTGAAGTCTGGCAGCTCTGCTCCTGTAAGCCTGGAGGAAGGTGCTTCCAATCACCGCCCAAGCGTCAGCCAAGGGCCCAGACTCTTTCCATCTCTCCCTTCTGCCTCCTCCCAGCCTTGGTCCTTCTCTGCTGGCTGGATCCTGGTACGGCACCAGATGTCTGAAGCGACTCTGGGTACCACATGCAGACATCGAGAAGTCGTGAGACAGAAGAGTTCTGTCCCCAGAACCGCTTTGCCACCGGGCACAGTAAATGATGAGGTGCTACCTGAGCAGTGAGTCCACTGGGTCGCTGTCAGATGACTGCAGGGTGCGTGACACCAGCATTTCTCCAGCACCTGCAATTTCACAGAGTCTCTAGCCCATGTAGAGGGAAGCAGGGATGAACCACAATCGTGGCTCTCTGTGTGTGAGGAGGCACCTGCTTGGCTCCGGGACTTTATTACCTGGTGCCAGGTGGGGGAGAAGGCGCGGAGCGCGGCTGCTGTGCCCTGTGCCTGGTGCACTGTGGCAGTCACACTGGAGGGCCCGATTCCTAAGGACCTCGGCCTGGATCTCTGAGGGTCTGGGGGAAAAGCACTGACCATGTGACCCTATCTGGGCATGCATCACGAAGACATGAAAACCTAGGCTCACCCAAACGCCTGCCCACGAAGATCCTCGGAAGGAGACTTTGCAGTGGCCAAAACTGCCTTCAGCAATGACGTCTCTCGCTGGGTGAACGGTGATCCGTGGAATGTGACTCGGCAATTGGAAGGGACGCGTACCCATCCCTACACACAGCAGCGTGGGTGAAACTCCAGGGAATTACCTTCAAGACGAGAGCACAGATTCAACCTCAAAAAGACACTCGTTGTACATTTCACTTACAGAATGTCCTTGAAATAAAATGATGAAGAGGGAGAACAGATCATTGGTTGCCTCTGGGTGGGGAAGGAGAAAGAGAGACATAGGGAGTTTGGGCATTGTTCTGTGGCTCGATAGTGGTACGGTGACACAAATCTACACAAGCATGTTATTGGTTTGGACCTTAAAATGTCCCCCCGAGGCACAGAGGGTAAAAGGTTTGGTCCCTACTCTGTGGCACCATTCAATGATTATGGCAGCTCAATTCAGAAAGCCAAACTGTGGAGCCAACCTAGGTGCCCTTCAACAGATGAATGGATAAAGAAAATGTGGTACATCTACACAATGGAATATTACTCATTCATGAAGAAGAAGAATGAGATGATGGCATTTGCTGGTAAATGGATGGATCTGGAGTATATCATGCTAAGGGAAATAAGTGAATCCCAAAGAACAAAAGGCTAAATGTTTTTTCTGATATGCTAATTCACAATAAATGTGGGGGTGCTAGGGAAGAACAGAGGTACTTTGAATTAGACAGAGGGGAGTGAGGGAGGGGAGGGGTATGGGGTAGGAAAGACAGCAGAATGAATCAGACATTATTATCCTATGTGCTTGCTGGCCACTGTGAGGTAAACATCTCCTTCCACCCCATGTTCCCGCCATGATGTTCTGCCTCTCCACAAAACTAACGGAGCCAGCTGACCACAGAGAGAAGCCTTGGAAATCAGGAGCCAAAACCATTTCATAGACTCAGACACAAGGACACACCCCTTCCATAAGTGCATGACAAACGGGAAATCTGCGTGGGTCTGTAGACCAGCAAACTGCACTAGGCCCAGGTTGGCTGGCAGGTGGCGGTGTGCCCTGTGTAAGGCACCACCGCGAGGGGACGTTGCGTGAGGGACAGAGGCTTCTCTGTACCATCTTTGCAACTTCCCATGGGTCCATGATCATTTATAAATCCAAAAATTTTTTAAAAAGGTGAACATATTTTGATTCCTAAGGAAATCATTAGAGACATCCATTGAATAAATTTGTTCACATGCCCAGCCACCATCTCCCCAGCCGGCCCCTTCCAGATTCTTGTCACCAGGAAAAGGTTCAGCAGGCAATGGTGGGGGCAGCAAGTGCCTAAAGTCACCTTGTCTAAAGTTCCAGTTTCCCTCCCTCATCACAGAGCGACGCATACAGCGAAGGACGGAGCCCCAGGCTCCCTCTGCTTGTGCAAGGGGTGTTACAACCCCAGAGTGCAAGAATTTTCCGCCTGCCCCCTTTCTGTGGAAGCACGCCGTCCCCATTAGAAAGTCGCCCAGGCTCCCGACCCGGGCCCCTGCTAGCCTCATCCTCTCCTGCGTTCCAAGGTCGCACCTGGGTCACCCCAGCTCTGTGACTGCCTGAGACGCTTCCCGAGAACTTCCATTGAATAATTAATTTTCCGTTTTAAATAATTCACCCGTCCTGGCCTGTGTAACTGCGGGGGAGCAGAGCATTACCTTGCTCAGAGGTCTCTTCTCTCTTCTCTGCCTGGAGGGAGGGAGGGCTGGGCTTTGTGGAACGGAACAGAGCTGAGTGGCCTCCAACCCGATGATCCCCCGGGGACATGGGATCCGTTCATGGTGACGGATGGCGATGGTCATGATCTTGCTGTGGGCATAGAACAGAGATTGTGGTTTTATCTTATGTAGAGACAGGGTTTCAATGAGTTGCTTAGCACCTTGCTTTCACTGAGGCTGGCCTTGAATTTGCAATCCTCCTGCCTCAGCCTCCCAAATTGCTGGGATAATAGGCGTGTGCCACTGTGCCTGGCCCACAGCCTGTTTTTTTTTTTTTATAAATAAAACCATCAGCACCCACTTGAATCTCCTTGTGCAACACACGATGGCAGTTTGAACTGCAAGGACAGAGACTGTAGGGACAGCCAACTTAATCCCTGACGTTCGCAGAGAGAATCCCTGGTGGAAGTAGCAAAGGAGGCCACCAGTCTTCAGTTTGAATTGGCTTTGCTACCAGGTCCGTACTGTGGGTGCTGCAGAGGGACAGGGCCACTTCTCTCCTTTTGTGCTCACCCTAGGGAGGGCCGGGAGAGCTGAGGGGTCAGAGCGAGAGGCAAAAGCTAAGCCATTCCTGGCTGGGCTCAGGCCTCCGCCTATGCAACTATTCAGGGGTCTCACCTGTCTCCTACCCAATAGAGCTAGGAGGGGACAAAAGCAAGCTCGACAGTCACCTGGGGCTCCTATTGGCTGCCGGGTGCCTGGAACCCCTCTTTTTTTGTGCTGGTAAAAGGCAATCTCTCTTGCTTCTCTGCTGGGTTCTTGGAGGGCCATATGCGCTCACTGACACTCAGCTATTTTATCTTTTAATTTTTTTGCAGCGCAGGGTGCTGAAACCCACAGCCTCCGTGCATTCTAGGCAAGCGCCTGGGGCTGAGAGCGACACCCCCAGCTGTGCCAATTAATGTAAAGCACTTATGGAGGCGCCCAGTGCCTAGTGAGCAGTAGGACATTTGGCTAGATGTTATCAGGAGAATGATTATTTCCCCCAAGATGAGTCGGTTCTTTCAGGGATGGGATTGGCAGATAAACTGCAGCTTTCACCTTGTCCATAGTTTGAACCAGAACATTGCAACCCAAACACGGAGAAGCTCAGTTTGCATTCACATGACCCCGAGGAAACACAAGGAAGAGCCCCATGCCATGTTTGATGCCTGCTTTTGCACGAGGCTGAGCTCCTGGCTGGTCAGAGGAAGCCCGAGTGCTTTGGGATAAAATGGAAATCTCTACTACAGCATAGTGAGCCAGGCCCTTGGAGTTTAAAGAGGGAGAAGAGACAGGCAATTGGAGGAAAATTGCTTCTGAAATGCTTTTGGCTTCTGAGGACCTTAGGGCTGCAAACAGGAATCTCCGCTTCTCCCAGGACTTCTCTCCCCCTCTTCCTGGTCTTTATAGATATTCTGTCACTGAGCCCCTAAGTCCCAGGTGGAACTTCCGTCTACGAACTTCTTTCTGTCAATCATTTTTCTCTTAAGTAAGTGACCTCCTCTGCACAATCTGATTCTAAGTCTGGTTGGCTCCAACCCACACCAGGACAGCGGTCTGCCTAACACTTGAATCCCACGGTGCATTGATCTCTTTTTCAGAAAATGATGTTAAAACCCCATAATATAAAATTGGCTGTCAGGGCTAGGGGGTAGCTCAGTGTAGAGCCCCTGCCTCGCATGCCCAACAGCCTGGCACTGCAAGGAAACCCCATGCCCACTAAGCTGCCTCTGCCTAGTTCCCCCAGCTTCTTCCAATCACAGCAAACACCAGTCTACTCTCTGCCTCTGGAATTTTGGACTCTACTTCCCATAAACAGAATTACACAATATGTTTCTGTGCCTGGCTTCTTTTATATAGCATAGGGTTTCCCCCCCTCCAGTATTGGGGATTGAACCCAGGGGTTCTTAACTACTGAGCCACATCCCCAGCCCTTTTTTACATTAGAGACAGGGTCTCACTGAGCTGCTTCCTGCCTCACTTTTGCTGAGGCTGGCTTTGAACTCGCGATCCCACTGCGTCAGCCTCTGGAGCCGCTGGGATTATAGGTGTGTGCCACCATGCCCAGCTTACTTTTTTATTTTGATGTAGGATCTGCCTAAATGTTTTATAACCTCACTAAGTTGCAGAGGCTTGCTTTGAACTTGCAATCCTCCTGCCTCAGTGTCCTGCGTCACGGGGATCACAGGCGTGTGCCACTGTGCCTATAGTATTTTTTACAAACATTTTTTTTAGTGGTAGATGGACACAGTACATATATTTTATTTATTTATTTTTATGCCATACTGAGGACATGCCATGTATTTTTGAAGTTCAACCACATTGTAACAGGTATCAACACTTTCTTCCTTTTTATGCCAGAAGAAGGTTCCATTATAATACTCCATTTTGTTCATCCATTTCACCTTTTGCTAGACACGGGTCATTTCCATTTCCGGGCTGTTGTAAATGATGCTGCTGGGAGCCGACTGTGTACATGCATTGGTTTGAAGACCTGTGTTCATTTCATTAAGGTAGATCCCCTGGAGTGGAATTGCCAGGTCCCGTGGAGTTTCAACACTGAACTGATGGAACTGCTTTTCTGGTTTCACCCACTCGATGGTGACGTCCACAAGGGCAGGAACAGTATCTGATTTGTTGGCCACCTCATGCCTGATTCTCAGCACAAAGTAGGGCAGATGTTTGAATGGATTAAATTGTGGGGCGGGGCAGGCATCACCCCACACCAACTGAAGACAGTTGGAGACGATTAAGAGGCTCAGCCCACAATTCACCCTAGACGTTAGCTTCCTACTTCCTGGTCTTTCCCGCCTCCCTGACATTCCCATATCTGTGACTTCATTGTTTAGAAATGTTTATCTGTAAATGTTTATTTATTGAAAGAAATAATGCCATGCTGCAATAAGACAAGGTGCGCCGTGTGGGCACAGAAGTATGTTTAAATATCAGATGGGTTCTTGTGGTAAGTCGATTCCTATCTCTTGCCTTACGCTTTTCCAAAGTGTCCAAGTGGCCACCTCCATCATGGGAGTTGCTTACCAAAAATCGTAACTAATGGTTGTCGTTCAACCCTCGCAGGTGAAGGAGATCTTTAAGAAGGCATTTGAAAAACCACAGTGAAATGCTCCTACACTGCTCTGGTGTGAGTTCCAAAGGCTGCTCACCACACTGGAGAACCCTCTGGCCGTATGTGACGGCGTTTAGCCCACAGGAATCCTATGCTCACTCTTACTAATGACTTATTAAGAATTAAAATACATGGCTGCAGGAGCCTGGTGCAGGTTCCGTAAGCAGAGGCATGGCCATTGAAGGGCGATAAACAGGAATTACCTATTCCTCCCTATAACAGCATACAACGGTGAATTTCCAAAGCATACTCCTTGGTGAAGAGCCAGTTACAAAGAGCACACACTGTGTGATTGCAAGACAGGATTAACTTTTTTTTAAAAAATTATAAAAATGATGCTTCTTTTGAGGTCCTTGGGTAATAAGTTTCAGATCGCCACTTCTGGATACTCATTAGGGAAAATTAGACTCTATTTTAAAGTATTTGGATCGGTTTCCTTTTGCTGTCTTGACGGATGGTTCCAGAACTGTATGGCTTAAAGCCACCTCCATACATTGAGTTTATGGTTCAGTAGGTCAGCAAATTGGGCTGGGCTCAGCCAGGTGATTCTTCTGGTCTGGGTTGGGCTCTGGCACGTATCGTCAGTTCACTTTCTTCCTTGGCTGGCAGACTGCAGGTTCCACTAGCACATTATTGCTGTCACACCCTGTAAAAGGACAAGGCTGGGAATCATTTTTCATTTTCGAGAAGGATGCAGACTGCATTATGATCCTGAATGAGTGGGACTAAAACGCAGAGATGGAGAAGTCCTCCCTAGCCTGATACTTTCTGTCTTAAAAAGGGGTTCCTTTTTGTGCCAGTCAGCTTTATGTTACTGTGACAAAATACCTGAGGGAACTGACCTATAAGGAACAAATGTCTACACTGGCTTGTGGCTTCAGAGTTTTGATTCCACGATAGGTTGGTGTGTTGCTGTGGGGACTGTGGTTAGATAGCATATCCTGGTGGGGAGCACATGGTGGAGGAAAGCAGCTCACCTCCTGGTGGCCAGGAAGGCAGAGGAAGAGGAGGGGCCAGGGTCCCAGTGTCCTCTCCAGGGTGGGGCCCCCTATGACCTCACTTCCTTCCACTAGGCTCCACCTCTTAAAGGCTCCCCTCCAGGGGCTGGGTCCAAACCGTCAACATGTGGGCCTTTGGAGAACGTTACAGATCTAAACTCTACCATTTTCTATTTGGCTTCTGCTAGGAAATGTGATTGGAAACTCTCCTGACAATACAAGCGGAGGCTTTGTCCTTCTCAGTGCTTGGGATCAGCAGAAAAACAAGCTTGATCTATTTCTGCAACCACACAGCCGTCTCCCTGTGGAAGTTGGAGCCAGGAGCTGACGTTGCAGGAGGCAATCGGAGATGACGGAAGCATGGCCTTCACTTCCACCTGCTCGTGCTTTGTAAGAAGAGGGGCTGCAAGTGGACAGTCACCAACAAAAAGCAAGAGACCACTTCCCAGGACCAAAATGGGCCTCCCCCTCCCTATTTCCTGCTTGAAGAAGCCACAGCACGTGGTGGAAAGGCTTCCTTATTAATACGGGGGAGCATTTCTGAACTCTCAGAAGGCAGCAACACCAGAAGCAGACTTTTGAAGCACCTTTTAAAATCTAGCTGATTTTGTTTTTATCGTTTATCTTTTATCTAGGATACTGGCTTCCCCATCTGTTACAATAAGAAGCAAATCATGTTTAGCAAAGAAAAAAAAAAAAAAATCCACCCGAGACGGAGAGGTAGCAGCAACAGAGTCATTCCATCTCTGAGCCCGTGCCTTAAATTTTAATGCTAACAGCTAATAATTCTGACATTCAGATTTCATTTGCGCTCGTATAAAGATAGATTTTCCCTGTAGGGGGGCCATCATCGTTTTTTTCTGCAGTGACAATGACAGCGAGTGTTCTCTGTAAGATGGCTTTTCCAAAAATCGTGTATTCTGTCACAAATGTGCAGGGGGGAGGGGAAAAGTCGCCCCAAAGTAGGGGAGAGAAATGCAGGTGCAAAGAAAGGGAAGGAGAAATAGACGGTTCTCTCCCTGCCCCCAGCTGAGGATCAATATTTAATCTTTTCTGCCTGAGAACTCTGATCCCGTTAGTCAAGGCGCTGAGACAGGAATGTATGGCGTGGTGCCGATTCCGTCCTCTTGTGATGCTTTCTTCCACAAAGATATTATTTCTTAAAGGATCAGATTTCTGTTTTGGAGAACAATTGATTTCACATTCACATGCTACACTGATGAAGCAAGTAGAAAAAATAGTAGACCTAATTATCTGTAATTCGGTATCTTTTTACCAACCAGTGCTTCTCTGTGTTTGTCCACGGCAGACAGATGTCTATTAACTTCTGCAGCAATGAGCAAAAAAATCATCACTCTGTCTTGACAAATCGCCGTTATTTAAAAATATTAACGGATCAAAGTTTTTTTTTTCGTGACTGAGCCGGGCTCCAAGATAACAATCTAGACTTGGGTTTTCCCCAAAGCAGACCTGAGACAGGGTTGGAGCACAAGTAGTTTCTGTGTGATCCAATCCCTGGGGACACCCAGAGGGTACTGGGAAAGTGAGACAGAGAATGGAGGCAGAGACGAAGGCTCATTTCCAAGCAACCTCTGGGAGACCGTGGAGGCCACGCCCCAAAGCTATTTCTCCTGCTGGTTCAAGAGGGGTGCGCTGACACATGCACCCTCCAGGCTCCGCTGTCGAGCAGTTGCTAGGAGCCCTAATGCTTCAGTTCTGTGGCTTGTGTCACATACAAGATCAGTGTGTGGGACAGTCAGCTTTTTGCAGTGTACCCAGGGGCGATGTCACTGTGCTGGTCCGTGAGGTTGGCCCTGTTTATGTTGGATCCACTGCCAACACTTATGCTGGGGATTGAACCCAAGACCTTGTGCATGTGAGGCGAGCTCTCTGCCAACTGAGCTGTACCCCCGGCCCCTAGGACTGTGGAAGGTTTTTATGGTATTGAGCAGAGGTCGGCACACTTGTGTCAAGGCCCAGCGGTAAATACATCAGGGCTGGGATGCTGGCAGATTTAGGATGACGATGATGGTGAGGGTCATGCCAAGTATCCAGCCCAGGGCCTTGCACACGTTAGGTAAGCACCCTCCCACGGAGCTGCGCCCCCAGCCTGGTGTTGGTGATTAAGTAACTCACTAGTTGATAATGAGGAGTGGCCCTCTGCTCGTCAGCTTTGTCCTACTATAAGGAATACCGGGGCTCAGGGGAGGGCATCGACTTATAAAGAGAAGAGGTTTGTCTTGGCTCAACGTTTTGGAGATTCCAGTTCATAATCAGGCAGACCCACTGCTCTTGGGTGTCAGAGGACAAGAGCAGGATCGCAGAACCCAGCAACACCACTCACCTCAGGAGCAAGAGAGAGGCAGAGGAAGGGCGGGGCCCAAGAGTCTCCTCGGAGGGCACCCGTCAATGACCCCAATACCTCCCATTAGCTCTTAAAGGTGCTGTGGCTTCCCTGGGCTGGCAAACGATCCTCTAACACGGGGCCTTAAAATCCAAATTATTGCAGCCCCGAGATCCAGGTAGCTGAATTGCTCTTCGGTGAAGCAGTGAGTTGGGCTGCGGATGCTCTGCGGTTCTGTGCTGGTCACTCCCCTGCTGCCCGAAGCCAGCTGCGCATGGACGTCATTATTGCAACCTTCCTTGGTGATCTTTCTCTTGTCACGAAAGCCTTGTGTCCCCCCAGTTATGCACTCCTGCACTGTACAGGGGGAAAAGTCTGCTTTGGAGACTAACTGAGGCCATTTTTCATGGCTATAATGAAATACCTGAGGCAGACTCGTTTCCTAAGGAAAAGTGGTTTCTTTAGCTCTGTGGGCTCAGGGGAGGGCATCAACATTAGCGAGGTGCTTGTGGGTGACTGGAGGGAAAGTTCACAGGAAGATGCTGCGAGGATCGACCACTCAGGGTCACTCCAGGAGAACTGGGCTGGCACGCATTAATGACACGCAGACAGAGAACTACCTTTTTCTTTGGATTCTGTGATGGCCCCTCTGACCCAGCTCCTACCAAGGAGGCAAGGCAGGCAAGAATGAGAGGGAGCACGCCTCGAACCTGGGTTTTATTAATAGGGGAGCTCATCCATGGAACATTCTATCCAAAAAAGGGCAGAAGGGTAGGGTTACAACCAACAGGTGGGTGTAATTCAACCTCATCGGTGACACCCACTCCAGAGCTGCACTTTCTTATCTGGGCGGAGGTCAAGTCCGGTTGCATTGCAGGGTGCCGTACCAGTCCAGCACCCCTTGACTCGGGACTTAACGGGGTGTGTATTCCTCCTAAATAGGGCGCCCCCCAACAGGAAGGCAGAGATGACCGGGCTCTTACCCCATCTCGTTACGGCCCCTCTGCCTCTCTATGTGGCCACACTAAGGACCAAGCTTCCAGTGCATGGATGCTAGGTGGGCCAACCACACCACAGCACAGCACAGCACACCACAGCACAGCACAGCACACCACACCACAGCACAGCACACCACACCACACCACCCCACACCACACCACACCACACCACAGCACAGCACAGCACAGCACACCACAGCAGAGACCTGTGCAAACCTGAGGCTGTCCGGAGGCTTGACATTTGCTGGGGTCCAGTTCTACCACCCGAGCGGAACGCTGTCTCTAGAGCACCCCACCCTTTCCCTGGCTCCAGGTGCTACCTCTTTCTCTTTGCCTGCTCCTAAGTGGACTCCTTAGGCCCGGAGAGGGACTTTGGATTCCCTCAAACTCATGGGATTTAATTAATTTCTGCAGTAAGACGCAGAAGTCCCCGATAACCGTTGCACGAACCAGGCAGAAGCTCATTTTCTGTTCACGTATTCAAGCTGGAGGGACCCGCGGTGGAGATGGGTGGTCCAGGCCTGGGCCAACACGGGAAGCAGGGGCTCGGGGCCAGCCCTGATAGGTGCTTTGTCAAGAAGCCCGGAGCCAGACTCTGCAGATCTAGGGACTCAGCCACCCTCCATCCACTTGCTTCCAACTTGTGGTCTAAAAAGGCTCTTCCACGTCCATCCTAATGGAGTGACCAGAGGAGACGGGGGAAAGGTGGGGTGTGGTAGATTGCATGTAGGTGCTGTCCCCAAATTCAGAGGTTGAAACTCTGACCCCCCCAATGAGACGCCATTGGGGGGTGGAAATTTCAGGAAGTGATTAGGTCACGAGGTGGCTCCTCATGATGGGATCAGGACGTTCATAAGAAGAGACGGGAGGGGTCTTGCTTCTCTGGCTGCTCTCTGTCATGAGGCAGCTCAGCCCCCACCTCATTTCCGTCCATATCCCCAAAGTGAGAGCTTCGTCACATGGACACACGTCACTGCTAAGGAGGCCGGAGAATGTGACCCTTGTTCTGGGAGGCCTAGGACAGCCAAAAATCACAGGTTTTATTACGACAGGGCACTACTGACTTCTTTGTTTGGTTTGGTACCAAGGATTGTCCACAGGGTGCTTTACCACCGAGCCACATCTCCAGTCCTTTGTGGTTATTTTATTTTTTTAGATTTTGAAACAGGGTCTCACTCAACTTGCTCAGGACCTCGCTAAGTTGCTGAGGCTGGTTTCCACTTGCTCCTGCCTCAGCCTCCTGAGCCGCTGGGATGAGAGGCGCACTACTGACATTTTGAAGAGGAGGTCCTTCTTACGGGATGTAATCTTGTGCCTTGTAGGATACATGGCAGCATCCCTGGTCTCCGGCCAATAGGTACCAGAAACACTCTCTGCCATTTCTGACAAGCCACAATGCGTCCAGATAGATGTCCACTGCGGGTAAAATCGCCCAGGCTTAGAAGCAGGGCTGGGGCGGGGATGGGTAGTGAGACGCACCCCAACACTCTCCCTTGCCTGGAAAGTGGATTCTCCCCACGCCCGCCCGTGTCTGGGCAGCCTCTCCTCTCTCATTCAAGGTCAGCTGTGGTGGTCTCCTGGTTGGTGGGCAGTCTGGCCTCTGGGGGAGCTGTTCTGTGACATGTTTCGGCCACTCCTGACCCAGTCGCCCCTGCGTCTGGTGCGCCCTCTTCGAGATCCTGGGAACTGGTCAGGAATCCTGCTACGCTCATCCTCTGTGGAGACTCGCTGAAGGTAAGTCCTATCGTGACAGCAAAGACTCCAGGCTGATTCATCAGGCCCTGCTTTGAAGGCCTTGGTCTTTGGTTCCTCCAGTTAAGGAGCAAGGCAAAAATTCTCGGAAGAGCTCACAAGAGCAGATTCCCATGCTTGGGACCCGTGGGACGATGCTCCTGTCCACAGGAGTTTGTGGGTCTCAATTCTGTCTCTGTCATCTTTCGCCTCGCTTGAGGACCAGCTGGGAAAGGGTGTGAGCCTCAGAATTCCAAAAGGCTCTCCTGCGTCTGCCTTCAACTCTAATCCCTGCATAATCCTCTTCACTCATCTCTCCCTCCCTCTGTCGCCTCCTTTTCCTTCTGGTCTGACCTCTTCCCCACTTAGTTTTTTCTCTCTCTCTCTCTCTTTTCCCTCCTCGCCACTGGCTTAAAAACTTTGGTCCCCATGTGTTCTTATTTCCTAGTTGGAAAGTGTTCTGTCAAACTTGCACCGGGAGCCATCTCACGAATCCTGGAACAAGTTGGAAAGCAGGAGAGAAGGAGAGAGAGGCACACTGGCCACAGTTGGGAGTCCGTCCACCCCGCAGGAGGCTAGCTGGGGGTAGGACTGGTGGGCAGTACTCCAGCAGGGGACTGAATTGAGACAGCCTCCAGGGAAGCCCAGCAGAACCACGGGCCACGAGAAGGACAGTGAGGTGCGTCCATTCAAGGAACTAGGTGTGCCAGGGGTGCATCAGCCCCAGGTCTGGGAAAGGCTGGGTAGGGTGCAGGATTGAGCTCTGCCTGGGCTCAGGGCTGACACGAGCAGAGCCTGCCACCACTGACGGAGCCAAAGAACAACCTGCCCAGGCCCAGTTCAAAGACTGGAGCCTGCACAGAGTCTCGAGATCCCTGGACTCCACCCTGGCGTGTCTGATCAGCCCGGGGTGGGGCCCCGGAATTGGCATTTCTCACAGGTTCCTGGGAGAGGCTGCAGTCTGGCTGGTGGCCAGGCTTGGAGAACTAGTGGCCTCTGCATTCTGAAACACTCTGGCTGCCTGTCAGAACCGTGTGCAGATGAAAGGACTGTGATTTCTGCTTCTGCTGAGGGGCCGGCCATTGCTTCCAAAGCAACAACTAGGACACGATGATACAAAATCATTAGGGGTGTCAGAGGGGTGTGCAAAGAGGTCAAGCGGACACCGGATGCTAGAGGAATCTTAGGCGAGACAAGCCACTTGACTATTGGACTATAACCATGTGACATTTTTGTTTATTATTTATGACCCTTATTTTTGCCCCCCCCGCCCAGTGCTGGGGATTGAAACCAGGGGCCCTTAACCACCGAGCCATTGGATGTACAGACACAGTCTCACTCAGTTGCTCAGGGACTTGCTAAGTTGCTGAGGCTGGCTTTGAACTTGTGATTCCCCCTGCCTCAGCCTCCCAAGCCGCTGGGACTATAGTCATGTCCCACCACACCCGGCTTATTTAGGGTCTTCCTCATCCCTGTACCCCCAGATTCCGGCACAGGGTGTGTAGCCATCAATGGGTGCCCACTGAATGTTTGCTGACTGAATACCAACGGTCTCAGTTCAGACTCTAGCTTAATGGCTCTTGGCGGCAGGTGACCTTGCAGCCCTCAGGGGTGTTCAGCTGTATTTGTAGTCATTGTTGATTGTCACAACTTTGGGGGGCTGGGGAGGTGCTCCTGGCACCTCCAGGGTACAGCCCAGGGAGGCTCAGCTTACATTGCACAGAGCAGACCCTGGGCAAAGACCGATTCTGCCCCACAGGCCTGCAGGGCCAGAGGTGCCAAATCCTGCGCCCTCCGTCCCTGCGGAATGGCCCCATCTCTGCTGCCTCCTCCGGCTTGAGGTTGGGGGCAGCTTGGGTCAGGCCAGCACAATCCCTTGACCCTCTGCCAAGGGCTTTCCTGCTGCTTCCTGGTTTCAGCTGGTGTTTCCTTCAAGGGCCACCTGCACACACAGGTAGTGACGGGGTTGTCCCTGAGCCCAGGTGGAGCCCAGCAAGGGACACGCATGAGACCTGTGTGACCTTTTCAAGAGACTCTTCTCTGTTTTCCAAGAGCCCTTCTCTGCCTCCAGCCTGCAGCCACCTGCCCACCCCCTTGTTCCTCTCCACCGTGACTCACTTCTCCTGGGGGAGATAGAAGAAGCCCCGGACTCCAATAAAGGCTTAAAACAAACAAACAAAAAGAGCAAGTCACTCCTTCCCAGGAAGGGAGGCAGGAGAGGAGGTGGAGGTGACATTTCTCACTATTGTACTGGCCCAGATGAATTAGTCAGCCAACAGGAGTAGGAAGGTGGGGAGGATAAAGCCCAGTAAAGACAGGGAAGGCTGGACACAGAGTGTGGACCAGGGGAACTAGGTCTGCAGGGGCTGGAGGGTCAACCCTCTAGTCTGGGAGATAGGTCCAAGGCTCTGTAAGCAAATTCCAGCACAGAAGTGCTTTAAAAGCACTCTACATCTATGATCCCATGCCACCTTCACAACCAATGAAATGGGTTCTATCACTATCATCTGAATCAATCAGCTAGTGATTGAATAATGCTGTGTAACAAGCATCCCTAAAGAATCTGAACTAGTCAGCTAGTGCCTCAATATTGCTCTATAACAAGCTTCCTTAAACAATCTGTACCAATAAGCTAGTGTTTCAATAATGCTATATAACAAACATCCCCACACAATCTGTATCGATCAGCTAGTGTCTCAGCAATGCTATGTAACAAGCATTCCCACACATTTTCCATGTCTTAACATACCCATAATTTAATCTCCATAATGTGTCTACCAGCTCAGTTGAGAGTCAGCAGATCTCATCTGGGTTTATATGGCCTTAGTTCCAAACTGCATGTTGGGTTCAGGTTTGCTTCCGTTATCTCTTTCCTTGAATCAGCAGGCTAACTGGAGCATGATCCCTGCACCACCACCCCACGCCAATGGTTGATGGGAGACCAGCAAAAGGGCAAGCAAATCTATGCAAACTCATTCCAAGCTTCTGCTTGTGCCACATCTTCTCACATTTGCCAAAGGAATGCCCACTTTTGATTCTCAAATTGAGAGAGCAGGAATTCAATTTGTGAGTTCAAAGCAAGTTATCCCATCAAGCCCAACACTGATGAAGGCCGGGAAGAAGTGGTGTTGGGAATAGACACATCACATGCCGCTTGATTTCACTTTCCAAAGTTCCAGTTACCTGCGTTCAACCTCAGACGGGACTGCTTGAGCATCCTCACCATATGGCAAAGGCTTTTCCCACAGGGAATGATCTAAGAAACCAAAGAGTAAATATCAAATGGAAATTTCCAGATATGAACAACTCAAACTTCTAAATTGTACACCACTGAGTACTTTGATAAGATCTCTTGCTTCCTCCCAGCCCCATCCTGCTTGGGACATGACTAATTCCTTTCTCCAGTGTATCCATGCTGTATATGATACTTGCCCATTAATAACCCAGTAGCCGCCTCTGTTATCAGATTGACTATCACGGTATTGCAGTGCCCTTATTTTACACATTACTGTGTACAGAGTGCTCGATACTCTCTGTGACGTTTTGGGTTTCCACTGGAGATCTTGAGATACGTCCCCTATGGATAAGGGGGGACTGTTGTATTTATCAAACAATAATAAAACTTTCCACATTGTAGATACACAGAAACTGAGACACAAAAGGATTGAGCCATCTGCTTTAGGCCCAGAGGAATGACTGGCTGGAACGTGAACCCAGATAACAGGCATGGTTTGAAGGCCCATGTAACAAAACAACACTCTATACTGAATCCGTGCACCAGGCCGCCAGGCCCCACTCTCTACCAGGTCTTGCTGTCTGAGGTAGACGTTCTCCAACAGGAAGTCTGCAAGGACCCCACCTTGTGTATCCATGCCTACTGTGAGGTGAAAGTGTGTGCCTCCCTTGTCAGACTTATATGTGGAGCCTCTAGTCCACACTGTGGTAGTATTTGGAGACAGGATACTTAGGAAATCATCTCAGTTTGCATTCTGAAGGTTTAGAGGGGGTCGTGAGGGTAGAGACTATTTTGGAACTGGTGCCCTGTAAGAAGACCATCTGTCATCTGCCTCTGCCATGTGAGAACACTGTAGGAAGGCGGCTGTCTGTAAATCAGGAGCAGACTCCTCACCAGGAGACAATGGCCAACTCGTGATCACGGACTCCAAGAATGGTGAGATATGAAGATCTGTTTGATGCTCTTTCATGATGGCTGGAGCCCAGGCAGAAGGTACACTAAGGCAACCCTCGTTCATAGCCTACTCCCACATTGGATATGGTGACCGCTAGGACCAATAAAATGCTAAGAATGGAATGTGACTTCCTAAGGGCCGTTTCAGGTTCCTCTGTGTGGGTTGGATCACTCACTCTGGGGGAACCTGCCACCATGTTGTGAGGATGCTCAAGCAGTCCTGTGGAGAAGGCCATGGGTAGGGGAGTCTACTTCCAACAGCCAAGGTCAATGTGACAGCCATGACTGGGTCCCCTGGGAAGTGGAGCCTTCAGCCCCCAGGAAGTCTTGAGACACTTTGTGTCCCTAGCTGTTAAGTCTTCCAGCTGATACCCCAGGAATCACGAGTCAAGGACCAGCCCTTTCTTCTGTGCCCTGTCTACAATCCGGACCCAAACAAACTGTGAGACATGGAACATGGGAGCCCGAGCGTGTCATGCCCCTAAATTCTGGAACAATTTATGATGTGGAAATTGATTGTGAATACACAGCCTGCCATAGTTTGGAGGTTGAATGTTCCTTAAAAGCTCATATGTTAAAGGCTTGGTCCCCAGTGTATGGCACTATTGGAAGATGGGGAGACCTTTAGGAGGTACAGTCTCCAACTCACCATGCACTGAACCCTCTGAAACCATGAGCCAAAATAAACCTCTCCTCCTTATGGGTTAATTATCTCAGGCATTTGGTCACAGTGTTGGAAACTGGACTAACACACAGTCTTTCTTCAGTCCTAGAAACGTCACCCCATAGTAAATACTAGCACTGTGGCTTGAACTCTAGTACTCCCGTCCAGTCCAGTGGTTTCTCTACCACCCTTCCACAGCAACGAGAACAAGGACTCGGGAGATAGCAGAAACAACTGAATCTGGGCAATGGTGCATGGGAGATCTGAACTATCCAGGGAATCTTAAAAGGTTGTCCGCAGCTTGAGGTAAATGAAGATTTAAAAGCAAGGTTAGTGGTAGGATTGCAACAGCACTACAAAGAAGTCTCGGGGTGAGGGGAACAGAGTGATCTGCACCTAGAACCCTTCCTTCCACAGACACCCTCTCTAGCCAATGAGGGATGTGGCAAATTGCTTGGGTCTGCAGAGCATAGTTCCCAGACTTAGAATTTGTCCTGATGCCATTATTTGGTGTTGCCTTCAAATAGGGTTTTCCGGTCCCATCTCTCCTTTTAATCTGGTCTTTGCTTTATTGAGGTAAATGTGTCTCTTGTTAGCTCTTGGGGATTTTGGTAGCCAGCTTTTTGTCACTGTGAACAAAATACCTGACAAGAACAGCTCAGAGGAGGAAGGATTTATTTTGGCTCTTGGTTTCAGATGTGTAGTCCGTGGCTGGCTGGCTCCAGGGCAGAAACAATATGGAGGAAGGGCATGGTGGGGAGAGGTTTTCAACTCATGACAGCTAGGAAGCAGAGAAAGAGGGGAGGGACAGAGAATGATAAACCCTTCCAGGGTCCCACTTGCTCCAACTGAGTCCCACTTCCCGGTCGTCCATTCAGTCATCAATGGATTAATCCACCAAGTGGATTAACCGATGAAGTTACAGCCCTCGTGATCCAATCATGGCCTGAAAACCCTGCCTCTGAACCTTGTTGCAATGGGGGCCGTGCTTTCCACAAAGGAGCTCCTTGTGGGGCATTTCAGATCTACACCGTCACAGGCATGTCTGCAATCTCCTCTTACAAGACAGCTCTTGTCACGACAATCAATAACACATAATATGGAGACAAGCCTGTCCCTCCCCCCACTTCACACACACACACTCCAGAGAGAAAGATAAGAAAACCCCATCTGCTTTTTATAATTTTTAAGATAGGCAACCAGGGCCTGACCACAATAAATGTGGCAACCTCACAGCCTTGGCAAGCACTCTGGCAGATGGGGAGGCAGATGACGCCACATAGACTTTCATCTGAAGAGCATCAGTCACTGGAGTTGACTTCTCCCCGGTCACCTCCGTCTCCCTGGGTGCGTTCTGACATGCCGGGCCAGGCACAGCTCGCTAGTGTCCACGGGGGATGGAGGTGACTCCCCCAGAGCGTCATGTGGCAGTTGGAATTGCTAAGTGGCCCTAGGGCAGGGTGAAAGGTGACCTCCTGAATTTAAAATCGTGGGCTGGGCAAGATGACTTGGCCACGCCACTCGGACTTGACTGTTTCTGAAACAGAAACCAGCGGCTTCTCCTGCCTGTGATTTCCTTGACCTCAGACCCCGTGGAGGGGCCAGGATTTGTCTGAGTACGTCATGTGATTCTGTGTCTCCCAAACACGCAGGAAACATGATCTGCACATGTTGAGTCCTTGGTTGGCTGGCTCCAAGGCAGAAACAATATGGCGGAAGGGCATGGTACAGAGAGAGAGAGAGATGAGCACACCAATGTGCACACACGCCCCACACACGTATACTCAGAATGCTCTCTGCTGTGACTGTGCGGTGCCGTGATAAACGTTGAACATGTTGGGATTTAGTAGAAGACGCTACAAAGCCCTAAATTAAATTCAGGAGATCTCCAGGGCTTTGCAGGTGAGAAAACCAACTTGAAGACATTCAGATCTGAGATTTTAAAAAACAAACACACAAGCATGAAGAAACCACTTGGGGTGTTACCTTAACAATCATTTTAACACTGAACAAATGCTGTCACTATACAATAAAATCACGAGTTTAGACTTACAGACACCATGGACAAAGAGTGTCACATTCTTGACTCCCTTGGGCCTCAGAAATACCAGAGAATTCAGATATTGCCATATGACACAAGTATCAGCATGTGTCCTCAGTACGTAACTTGCCCAGTGCCACCTGCCCAATGCATCCCCACACCAATGCATCCCCAACGACTCTCCATTTCCAAAGCCCCAATTCTTCTGCGTGGCTAGGCACTGTCGCTTTTGTACAAATTTTGTTTCATGCCTTAAAATGCATTGCAATACGTGTGTTTGAACTTGATAGTGCAATGAGTCATTGGAAAATTCTTGCCCTTCGTTTATTTACTTTTTGAGATTTATTTCCAATGCATCTATTCTTCAAAGTTTAGCTCAAATACCATTGCCTGTGAGAAGCTATCATCAAATACCAACCTGGCAAGCCCGGCTCTGCTTTTTTATTTTTTTTGGGGGGGGTGCAAGGATTGAACCCAAGGGTGCTTAACCACTGAGCCATATCCCCAGCCCTTTTTATTTAGAGACAGAGTCTCACTGAGTTACTGAGGCTGGCCTCTGACTTGGAACCCTCCTGCCTCTGCCTCCCGAGCCGCTGGGATTACAGGTGTGTGCCATCATGCCAGGCCCCTTGGGTGGATTTTGACAGTTACTCCCTGGGCCCCCACGGTCTCAGTCAAAGGTAGAATAATTCCATCACCTCTTCTGCCTCTTTGCAGTTAATGACCTTCAGGTAACCGCCAATCTGAACCTCCACCTGCACGTTGCGATGACGTGTCCCCGGGCATGGCTCCTGTGGGCTCTGGGTCTGTCCTCCCTGCTCCTCCATGCGCCCTGCACGCCGCCCTGCTCAGGTTGTAACATCCAAAGCCTCTTATTTTGCAGCCCTTCCCCCACCCTCAGTGGGCAGTTACTCATGGAGCAAACTTCCTGAAGCCGGGGAGCCCTGCCAGGGACCGAGTCATCCCCCAAAGCCAGCTCAGGCCACCTTCTCAGCAGCTCTTGCACTCCTTGTTAGCCTCGCTGCCGCCTCAGGTCACCTCCTCAGAAACTGTGGCTGATCCTGGCAGATCTGGGTCTGATCTCGGGCCTCCTCCTCTTCCCATCAACCCAGGGCTCCTGCTTCTGTCACCCACCTCCCTGGGCCTCCCCAGGTGATACAAAACACACAGAACAATGTCCCGCCTCCTCCGTGGGGCTTCAGGAGAGTGTACAGAGAGCCTCTCCCACTCACCTCCCCGGACCTGCTTCTGTGAGAACCAGAAGACTCACCTGCTTCAGAAGAGACTCTGTTTCCTCCTAATGCTACGTCTTCGTCCATGCTGTTCCTTCTTCTTGAGATGCCTTTCCTTCTCCCTCTTTGGGAATGAGACTCACCTTCAGGGCCCTGGGTTCAAAGATGCAAAGCTCCTTTGCAAAGATGTCACTGTCTCTCTGCGCGTGCTCCCTGAGCCTTGGTCACAGGGACTTTGTCTCCCTGGCTCTGTTCTGGCTACACCGTGAGCTCCACGCTCTGTGGAAGCCCATGTCAGCAAACCAAGGGACAGAATGCTCTTTCAGAAAGACCACCAGGGTTTGGTCTTGTGTTTCCCCTTCTAATTTTCTCAACACCTATATTTCTTCACCTGTTTTTGTCTTCTAGATGGGTTTGAATACTGCTTCTGCCTATAGTAGGTGTCAATCATTTGTCTGAAGAGACAGTTCATTGATTTCATTGGAACGCATTAGGGAAAAAAAAAGAAACAGTTTTTTCCCAAATACGCCTTTGATTCATCTTTATGTCCCATTCCCAGAGCCTAGCATGGGTCTTGGTGTACAATAGGTGCTCAATAAATGTTGAGTCAATGAATTGAAAAAATAGAGGGGGCCATGTGAGTGCTCAAAACCATCTGTAAAAGGTTATGCTAAGTTTGCTTTTATTATAGGGCTATTATGAAATCACAGGCATTGCCCAAACATTTAGGAAAAAGTAAAGGGACTTGTTCTGGACTTTGGGAAGTGTTCCTTCACTCAGAGCTTTGTGAGGCTGAGCAAAAGCCTTCCAGAGCAGGGCTTGTGGCCCCAGGCACTGGAGCCGGCAAACAGGAATGAGCGAGCATCTCGGGAGCCCCCGCGCTTCTGGGGCTCTGTTGAAAGACTGGTGGCTTCTGTCACAACAGAAAGCAGAGACAAGAGGAAATGAACGACTCTTTATCTGCCTCTCTCTATGCTTACATCCACCCCATTGCGAGGCAGCTTAAGAATCATGCATTCACAAACAATGCAGGTAGCAAGCAGAATATAAAGACTGATAAAGGGGATTTTTTTTCCTACCATGAATGTTTTTCTTGATTACAGCAGTGGCTTATATTTTCGGTTTCTCCAAAAAGCAGTAGAGACCCCAGCCATCATCTCCAGGTGAGTCTCTCTGACTCCATGTCTCTGCGGTCTCCCTGCATCTTGCTGTCGGGTACCACCTGGTGTTACTCAGATGCAGAGGCCCACATGTGCACACCCCCTCTTCTGACTCCACAGGAAATGATTTCGTGGGTTCAGGCAGAGAGGACCCCCTGCCCTCCATTCACTTGATTGCACCCCCACCACACTACCACCAGCTGCTGGAACAGCTGGTTAGAGGATTGTCCCCTCAGCTCAAGGTGATGGGCAAAAGCCAAGGCAAGAGAATTCTAGAAAACGAATCCCAGCTATTCCATTCACCCTCCCTGAGCCTGGTGGGTGTGTCTCGGATCTCTGAAGCCACTTGGAGAAGTAGACAGGTTTAGGTCAGGGCCTCCTACAATGGCAGAATCCCCCATGCGTCTACAAGCAGTTGTTCAAGTCTCTCGTGGATGACATCTCTCTTCCCTACCGCAGAAGGGAAAGCCACTGGCGTCTGCTTTGGGGCCAATTCCAGGACCTAAATTCACGCACCCTAATGAAATCAGAGAAGAAACGTGTAAAGCCTTAGACTTATTCAGCTTCACCCACTCTTAGTTTATTGCTTTAAAAAACACCAAATTTAGAGGTACAGGTAACACATCTGATTGTGCGTCATAATGGTACAGGAGACGAGAGTTGATCTCACATGCCCAGACCCTGGAGCACTGTCTAACCCCCAATCCCCTTCCCCTGCGCACTGCCTACCCTCCAATCCCCTTCCCCTGCACACTGCCTACCCCCAATCCCCTTCCCCTGAGCACTGCCTAACCCCCAATCCCCTTCCCCTGCGCACTGCCTAACCCCCAATCCCCATCCCCTGCGCATGGCCTAACCCCCAATCCCCTTCCCCTACGCACTGCCTACCCTCCAATCCCCTTCCCCTGCGCACTGCCTACCCTCCAATCCCCTTCCCCTGAGCACTGCCTACCCTCCAATCCCCTTCCCCTGTGCACTGCCTTCCCTCCAATCCCCTTCCCCTGCGCACGGCCTACCCTCCAATCCCCTTCCCCTGAGCACTGCCTACCCTCCAATTTCCTTCCCCTGCACACTGCCTAACCCCCAATCCCCTTCCCCTGCGCACTGCCTACCCTCCAATCCCCTTCCCCTGCGCACTGCCTAACCCCCAATCCCCTTCCCCTGCGCACTGCCTACCCTCCAATCCCCTTCCCCTGCGCAAGGCCTATCCTCCAATCCCCTTCCCCTGCGCACTGCCTTCCCTCCAATTTCCTTCCCCTGCGCACTGCCTACCCTCCAATCCCCTTCCCCTGCGCACTGCCTACCCTCCAATCCCCTTCCCCTGAGCACTTCCTACCCTCCAATTTCCTTCCCCTGCGCACTGCCTAACCCCCAATCCCCTTCCCCTGCGCACTGCCTACCCTCCAATCCCCTTCCCCTGCGCACTGCCTAACCCCCAATCCCCTTCCCCTGCGCACTGCCTACCCTCCAATCCCCTTCCCCTGCGCACTGCCTACCCTCCAATCCCCTTCCCCTGCGCACGGCCTATCCTCCAAACCCCTTCCCCTGCGCACTGCCTTCCCTCCAATCCCCTTCCCTTGAGCACTGCCTAACCCCCAATCCCCTTCCCCTGCGCACTGCCTACCGTCTGTTCCCGTTTCCCCATGCCTCAGCCCTTTCCTATCTCCAAACTCTTCTTGGGAATCTGAGCCTCGCTGTCCGTTCTCCATGTTTGGCTGCTTGGAGAATGAAAATTTTCTTTTCCAAAACTCTTGGTTTCTGTGGCTGGCGTAAGGCAGTAATGAGCAAAGGAGCGCCGTTCTCCACACACCTTTCCCTCCCTTAAGCGCAAACCAACCACTTAGGTGCTCAGGGACTTGCGCAGTGCGCGGAGGCCACCGCCCCAGGAGAGTCACCAAGACTCGTCTCACCGCGGGGCCACAGTACCCGGGGATCCAAACTGATCCTGCAGCTTTCTGTGGCTACTATTTTCACTTACAGTTTACTCTGCGGACAGTGAAATAAGATCAATCTCGTGTGGTTTGTATTTCAGTGATCTTTTAAATCTGAGAAACAAAGTGTGTGTGTGTGTGTTTGTGTGTTGTTTTTCTTCTTCCCTTTCTCTTTTCATAGAGAAAAAAAAAAAAAAAAGCCCTTTGCCCAGAACACAGCCAGCCACCTGCCCCCAGAAGCTGATGTGCTGGCTTCCCGTGGCTTGCTCTCTGAGCCTTTGGTCCTCAGCCCTTGGCCAGCCATGGCTGTCAGTCACAGGTTCTCGACCTTAGCGCTCACGCCTTTCTGGGCTGCATAATTCTTTGGTAATGGAGGCTGTGTGTCTGTGGGAGGGCTAGCAGTCCTTGTCCTCAATCCACTGGATGCTACCAGCATCCCTCCTCCCCTAGGTGAGACCATCAAAAATGTCCCCCAGGGAGCAGAATTCCAGCCAGGGGAGAACCCGGCTCCTTTCTGCTCAAATCTTTACACAAAAGCCTGACTATATCTGCCTCTCTTGCAAGGTCTGTTCCACTCTGTTTTCTGTTGCTAACACACAATACCAGAGTCTAGATAAATTGTAAAGAACAAAAGGTTTATTTGGGCTGGGATGGTGGTGCTGCCTCAGATCCTGGTCAGTCACTCTGGAGGCTGAGGCAGGAGACTTGCAAGTTGGAGGCCAGCCTTGGCAACTTAGCGAGACCCCCATCAGAGGAAAAAATTTAAAAAAGGTTAGAAGGGCTGAGGGTCTAGGTTAGTGATGGAGTGCTTGCCTAGCACGTGTGAGGCCCTTAGTTCCATCCCAATGTTGGAAAAAAAGAGCTTATTTGGTTCACAGTTCTGGCCCAAAATTGGGGAGCTGGCCCTGGTCTCACTCTGTCTCCCTGTCAGATTCCTGAGGCACTAGAGAGCGTCACATGGTAAGAGGGGGTGTGGGAGCCATCTAACCCAACTGGCTTCATAGCAGACCCATTCCGTAGATAACCCATTAACCCATGAACCCACTAATCCATTAATCACAGGAAAAGATTAATCCACTTACAAGGCCAGAGCTCTAATCAGCTCCCACCTGGTCCCCCTCTGAATCTCTTACGATGGGGAGTCAGTTTCATCTGAGTGACCCGCAAAGCGGAGGAGCCCTGTTCTAACCATTAGGCTACCAGATGAGATCGGCACAGGACAGGTTTCTGCAAGAGGGGGCCCTCATTTAACACTCTGCAGGAGGGGCCCTCGTGTAGCACGCAGACTTCTGTTTATGGATCCCGAGAGAACTTTCCCCAGACCTGAGCCTCCAGAGGGGAGCAGGGAGGAGCCGAGAGAAGACAAGGATAGCGACAGCTTACCCATTTCCGCTCCCCCCATGGAGTCTGAGAACGCCAGTGGGTCCCATGTCCGTGGATCCCTTGTGGCCACCTGAAGTGACCTGTTCCTAGAAAGCCACATTAGAAATAAACCAGACTGACGGAGCACGGTGGCGCACGCCTGTCATCCATCGGCTCAGGAGGCTGAGGCAGGAGGATCGTGAGTTCAAAGCCAGCCTCAGCAACTTAGCGAGGCTCTCAGTGAGAGTGTTTTCATAGTCTCCTCTGGACAAAAGGCCCTTCCACTTGTCCAGAGGAGGCTATGAAAACATCAGACAGTCACACCAGCCACTCTCAGGTGGGAGGCTGGCCACGTCTCTAAAGCACCTGGTTCCAGGGATCCATTAGTGTGAACATGAGCTCTGTGGTCTGCTGCTGAATCACACTGTTTTCAACTCTGAACTGGTTTTGCTATTGCTACATCAGAAGTTACCACAAACAGATTGCCTCAAAACCCCTCCCAGGAATCAGGTCAGAAGTCTGGTAGCGGGGCCTCCCCAGGCTGCAGTCCAGCTGGGGCTGGGGCCAGGCTGCGGCTCTTATCTGGGGTGACAGTCCTTTTCCCAGCTCAGGTGGTTGTGGGAGGACTCAGACGCTTTTAGCTTCTAGAAGCCACCTGTGTTCCTTGTCACATGACCATCCTCAGAGCCACTAACAGGGAATTCTGATCCAGCTTCAAATCTCTTTCCAGGGAGAATCCTGGAGTCCCCTAAGGACCCACTAGTTAGCCCAGACACAGAGAGTGATCTCCCTTTCTTAAAGTCATCCCATTTGGGATTTCATTACATCTGCAAACTCCGAGGTCAGGGTTGGATGGATAAGTTGGAGAAGGTGCATGTGTAGCAGGGGTCAGGAGTGCTGGGGGCTCACTTAGATTTCTGTTTCCTGCAACTTCTAATAGGACCACGGTGGCCTCAGGACACTGGAGACCCACCACTTCACCCGGGAAGAGACTGACTCCCCGCTCCTTCTGCCTCAACTTCAGTGCACTTGATTAATATCGATGGATTTAATGTTTTGGGAAAGTAATCGAACTCATTCAATAAATATTTACTGACTATCAATTACGTTTCAGGTACTCCTCCAGGTGGAAATGACATAAGATACACTATCAGACAAGGTACCTGGCTGAAGGGGTCTTCAGTTCCAATGGGTGTCTGAACCAACAAGTCTACATGAAGATCTTTTGAATACCCACTCTACGCGACTGATTATTTTGCAGGAAAACTACATTCCCTTTGATTTTTCTCCACAGAACGGATCATCTTTTCCTCGCGTGGAGAACAGTTCTCTGCCTCCCTACTTTCTTTCTTTCTTTTTTAAAAATATTTTTTATTTATTCATTTATTTTTTTAGTTCTTGGCGGACACAGCATCTTTGTTGGTATGTGGTGCTGAGGATGGAACCCGGGCCGCACGCATGCCAGGCGAGCGCGCTACCGCTTGAGCCACGTCCCCAGCCCTGCCTCCCTACTTTCTTCTCTGGCTGTGTATATTTGCCAAATTCACTTTTTGTGAAGCAATATACTAAACTGGAAGCTTTGGCCTGAGAACTTTGAAAACGTTCAAATGAACGTACTGAGGTGGAGCAGACCTGCTGGAGTTGGAACGTCCCCCAGAGGCTCATGGGGTGCTCCCCAGTGAAGCAGTGTTGGAGGTGGGTCTTTGGGAAGTGGTTGGATGACGAGGGGTCTGACCTCATCAGTGGTTAACCCGTGGAGTGGGCTGTTGGGAGGGGGTAGAAGGTAATGGAAGGGCGTGCCCTGGAAGGGTGTGTCTTGTCCTCCTGGACTCCTTCCACTGTTTCCTGGCTGCCGTGAGGTGAGCAGGTTCCCTGCCTCTGCTAAATTCTGTCCCATCTCAGGCCCAAAGCCATGGAGTCAGCTGTCCATGGGCTGGAACCTGTAAACCCTCCTGTCAGTCGTTTTCTTGGGCATTTGTCCCAGCCACAAAAAGCTGACCCAATCCCTTACGTGATGAGCTTAGGGCCAAAGTGTTTCAGATTTCAGATTCTTTGCTGGAATATTTTCACATACATAATCCTGGGGATGGGACCCTAGTCCAAACACAAAATTCATGTTTTATGTTTCCTATACACCTTGCACACGTAGCCTGATGGTAAATTCATGAGATATATTTATCAGAGTTTTGTGCATGGAACAAAGTTTCTCTATTGCAGCTGAAGGGGCTAGGATGGTGTTTTTTCTCTTGCAGATGCTGAATGTAAGTGTGTCATATACTTGATTGTTTGGGGGATATTGGGGTTTGAATCCAGGGGTGTTTTACTTCTAAGATACAACCTCAGTCCTCTTTATTCCTTTATTTATTTATTTAAAAAAATTTTTTTTGAGACAAAGTCTCACTTAGTTGCTGAGGCTGGCCTCAAACTTGCAGTCCTCCTGTTTCTGCCTCCTGAATCGCTGCATACATTTGAGTTTTTTTTTTTTAGTTCTTTTTATTTTGGGGTACTAAGGACTCAACTCAGGGGCACCCAACTACTGAGCCCCGTCCCCAGCCCTATTCTGTATTTTATTTAGAGACAGGATCTCACTGAGTTGCTTAGAGCTTCACCTTTGCTGGGGCTGGCTTTGAACTCCTTATTCTCCTGTCTCAGCCTCCTGAGGGGCTAGGATTACAGGCGTGCACCACACCCAGCTGCACTTGAGTTTTGATTGCAATTTGTCACATGAGGTTGGGGTGGGAATTCCACTTGCAATGTCATGTTGGCGTTCGAAAGGTTTCAAAAGGAGCATAGTTGAATTCATCAATTTAGAATTAGGGAGGCTCAGCCTGTTCAATGATTCGGGACATGCATTGGAGAGCCTTTGGACTGTACTGCACCAGTCCTCTGTTCCATCAGACCTGCCTTGGTGATCACACAGGATTGCCGAGAAAGATTCAGTAGGATGCTCCACTTCCTCCGTGAAGTCATCGTCGTGACTGATGGATTCTCTGGTGACTCTAATGCCACCAACAACCCAAGTGAACAGGTAGGTGTCATAAAGTGTGGATCATTTCCAGATCCAGGAGATCCCATGCTCTTGAGAAGACCTGGATCTAATCCGGAGGAGGCATAAGATAAAGCCTTTGGGAGGGAAATGGGCGTCAGGGCTGGGCATGTCACTAACTGATCACCCTTCAGTACCTAGGACAAGCTCTAGCAACAAAGACCCCTCTGGCCCCGAATATCAGTAGAGCTGAGGTTAGGGAGCTCTGCACTAACCAGGTCCAGGCCCTGGGGTGGACCCCGGACCACGCCATCAATGATTTATGGGCTGTTACTTCCAGCGAATCACATTGGGGATTGGTATCTTTTCAGAGCTCAGCAATCAGCCAGTTTCAAGGCCACAACGACAAGCCAGATATTCATTTGTCCCATTCGTAGTTGTGCAAGGGGAAATTATGGGAGTGTGTCGGTTCCTGTCCTTGTTATGTCAAATCCCTTGGCGTATTTGATTTGTATTTTTTTCCTGCTGGGATTGTTTTTCTTCAGATGCACGCTTACCAGAGAGAAGGCACTCTTTCAGGTTTTGAAAGCACAGTTAAACCTTGGGGAGGGGGTGGAGGGTCAGAAATGAACAAACAAACAAACAAACAAGCCATTCCTGCCTTCCTGCCCCTGGAAGGAGTCTGGCATGTGGAGCCGGAGTCATCTGTGCCTGTGACTGGCTCTCGGGTGGCTGATGAGCCCTCCTGGTACTATCAGGGTCACTTTCTATAAAACAGTCCCAAGATAAACTACGCAAGTTGCGTATCCACTTAAGACCTGGAGATCTTCCTCTTCTTCCTCATTTACTTCTTTTTAAAAAATCGGTCCTGGTAAACATCATTTGGATTGAGGCAGGCTCTGGCTCATTGACAGCATCTTAAATGCTTTTGAGTTTAGAACAAATGCTGTCTTTTCCTTGGTGAGGTCATCAAAATCAACTACAGATCTCCAAATGGCCCAAGAAGGTGTCAGGGAGATTCGCAAACCTTCAGATCTAAAGAGCTGAAATAATTTCGCTTTCTCAACTTCCTCCTGGGCTGGAGACCTGGAGGCTGTTTCTCTATGAACTTTCATGGTGGGGACAGGTAAATATTTGGGGTCTCAAAGGTAATTTTTCCCAATCCTGAATCAAAGGGTTGCAGGTAATCAGTCTTCATTTCCTTCTTCTTGTCTTGCTTTCATCTTTGGTCTGTGTGGCAGCTACCTAAATTACGAGACTTGACAGTCTCTTCTATTTAATAACCTTGCTTTGAAACTCAAGAAGTCCCCAGGGTGCAGCCCTGTCAACAGGGAATCCTTAACGCCCAGCAGACAAAAGGAACAGGCTTAATTGTTTTTATTGAAATCAGCGCCCCCTTCTTTCCCTCCTTTCCTCCCTCTCTTCCTTCCTTCCTTCACTTGGGGACAATGACAATCATAGCCTTGCTTCCAGATTCTTGATTCTGAGATGGAAGACTCAGATGGAAGACCAGATAAAAGTAAAAAGGTCTGGGGATGTAGCTCAGTGGCAGAGCGCACATGGGCTCATCCCTAGTACGCAAAAAATTAAAAAAGAAAGGCAGGAGGAAGCCGGTGTACACACAGTGAGGTCCACCACCATTAGTCAGCAGCCCCCTGGGTAATCACCAACCAGCCTTCCCTGGATTGGCCCCGGTGAAGTCCTTTGGGATCTGCCTTCAACCTGTATTTATAGCCCTTCTGTCCACAATTTTGCCTTGAACTCTTTATCATTGAGTCCAGTGGAAATATCCAGTGACTGCATAGTATAAAAAACGATGGCAACTGAAATAGCTGAATTGCTTTGTATATTTCACATGCCTCCGGCGCTTGGCCAAGGCTCTTGGACGATATATTTTAATCTTCTTAACAACCTTAGGAGATAGGGCTATTCTCAACCCCACTCCACTGGGAACTGAGTAACTTCCTGGAGGTCACACACCCCAGAGGTTGCAGAATGACCACTGAGCCTCCCAGGGTCGACCTTGGGGCTTGCTCTTCGGGAGCCAAGTGCCACCATGTCCCAAGTGGACGATCTTAGGTGTAACCCACCTTTTTATATCCACCTCTGAGCTGCTCGCAAAGCCCCGCCCCCACACCCCCCTCTCCAGGGCACACTTCCCGTTGCCCTTGGCTGGATGTTGTCTGGGAACCCACGGAGCATTTTACTCCTTCTTTCCGTGACACGCATCCTTTAATGCACTCATTTAACAAATATGCATTCTCACTACTCAGAGTAGTGGTGCCCTATCAAGTGTCCATGCATACGGAAGGAGCACGTGCTGACACTTTTTTCCCAGGGTCAACAGGCAGCCTCTTGCAACGACGTTTGGCCAACCCATCAGTACGGGACTTTGTTTTACGCGTGTTCCTGTTGGAAGACCCTTATTTAATATATACTGTTGATTGACAGGTTGAACTCCCGGCGGAGGGCACCATACCACACTTGAACCAAGAGGATCCACTGGGTCCTTTTTCCATAAAGCACTTGCTAAGCCTACTTGTGCTTAATCTCCAATATGCAAAATGCAAAAAGCATGACGCAGGCTCCAGAACATTTCTTTATTGCACCTGGCTTTTCTTTGTGTGTCATTTTTGTTTTTGAAGTTTCTTTGTTTTGCACTGCTGGGGATTGAACCCTGCCCGGGCAGTGTTCTGTAGACTGAGCAACAACCCCGGCCCCTGGTTTGCCCTTAGATGTTCTTAGTCTACCCAATGGGCTGTGACTTCAAGATCCGTTCAGAAATATGTGATTACCCTTTCCCTGAGACACATTTCTTCTTACTTTAAGATGTTGTGGGTAAAGGCATAGGTTATTATTTTTCCTTTAATCTCTTGGAAGTGTGCTCCAAATATGAGCAGCCAGGTAATGAAGTAATTTGGTGCTTCTCATCCAGCCCACGGCTCGTGTGGGCAGTGGGTGGACGATTCGGTGACACAGGTGACTTCAAGGAGTGCACCTGAGCCATTTCTGGTTGGGGCGGGAGCACCAGGTCCCCCAGAGCAGAAGCCATTGATTTTCTTTGTCATTATTCTTGGTTGATGTCCCCTGCTCATGAATAAGATATTAGTGACTCTCTCCTGCTGCTTTTTTTTCCTCTTTATCCATTTAAATAAAGGTGTCTCACCCTTTTTCTTCTAATGCGCTTTGTAATGGAATACAAAATAACGAGGTTATTCTGTTCAACATCAATGAGCTTTAGCTACAGAGAAACTTACATTGCACTAATATTTTTCCCTGTTTCTGCAACAGACTGATCTCATCAAGGATTGTAGGCGATTCCACTGCTGTGGGAAATGGTAATTATTTTACCAAGGAACAAGAGATGCTGCTCTGAGAGCACCTTAAGAGCCTGTTATTCAGCAGGGCAATGTGGTACATGCCTGCAATCCCAGCAACTAGGCCAGGAGAATTGCAAGTTCGAGGCCAGCCTTTGCAACTTAGCAAGACCCTAAGCAACTTAGTGAGACCCTGTTTCAAAAACAAAAAATAGCCTGGGGATGTGGCTCTGTGGTAGAGCATCCCTGGGTTCAGTCCCCAGTATCAGACAAAGAAAAAAAGGTCTGATGTATCAAGGTGATATATTTCAAAGCCATATATTTAGGGGGATGTTTCAAAATTTAAACACCAAGCACACAATCCTATATCTGGGCTTAAATCAAATCAGAATCCAGTGGAGCTTTTTAGTTCCCAACTGCTGGGTTGAATTTTTAAAACAACAACATAGAATGTGATTACGAAAATGCAAATAAGTACTACAGTGGATTGCAAAACTGGCCACGAATCTTGACCCCTACTTACGCGCATGCCCCTTTGTGGTAAGTTTCCAACTGACACGGAAGAAAGGAACCTTTGACTCAGACACAGTAGAAATGAAATCAAGTCAAGTGAAAGCAAATAGACAGGCAGGGCTTCTAACCAGGAGTTGAGCTGAAGGGAGACAGCACTGACCTAGGAGCAAGCCTAGCTTTTCTTGATTTGCTGGCATAGGTGGAGTCTTATAATATTCCACTGGCCAGGGGCCCCTTTCCAAAAGATGTTTCTTCTTGAGTGGCCCCGGTCAACTTGTCCTGGGTAATGTTGAGTTGTCTTACAACTGTCTCATCCTCCTGGACGAACAAGCTGGACACGTGGCTTGATTTGCCACTGGGCTGAAGGACTTTGGGTGCTTGGGCACAAGAAAACACACACCAGCTTCAACGGGAAAGCAGCCTGTCTACATGCAGAGCTGAGCAGGACGTGAAATCCACTAATAGGAGAAATCTACTTTTCCTCCCGGTGCATCCGTCTGCTCTTGTCCCTTGCTTTGGCTAACAGAAGGTGAAGCAGAGACATTGTGTACGTTCTAGCTCCAGATGCCAGGAGGCCTTTCTCTTGGAATCCTGCGAAGCCTGCCGGGGGCTGAGGCAGCCCACCTACAGCTCCCCTGAAGCGACACCACGTACTCACAGCTGGCCCCATCCGAGAAGAACCACGGAGCTGAGCCCAGCCCAAATTCCTGATCCACAGACTCCCAGGCTACACCAAGGGTGACTGTCGAAATCATTAAAACAAGGACTCACTCTCATTGGCCGTCATGACCTGTTTGGTGGACTTAAGCCATTCAGTTGGGGGAATGTGTGTTTTGCAGAAAATTCTGACTAGTACAAAGATTTTAAAGGTTCTCCAGTTTTAAAATAGAGTGCATGCAATAGTAGTGACTCAAAAACACGTTTTGGTTACTCCAAAGCAGCAGTATTTTCAGTAATTTTTAAGAGTTTTTTAACCCCCTCCCTCACTTTTTTTTTTTGGGGGGGCAATTCTAATGGTTTATTTGGTGGAATAACTGGAATTGTTCACCTGTGCCCTATGACAAGGAAAGTCTTCTTTGCTGTTTGGTAACTGAATTGGAAACTCTGAGGAGGAGGGGAGTTATGTCTGGCTAGAGCTTTAAACATCAAGAAATACTTCATAAAGAAACAGCACTTCTCCCTAAACGACTGTGCTCTCGCCTAGGGTAAGTATTCTGTGAGTGCGTGGGGAAGAAACAAGTGCAGGCTCTACTTCCCTTCACTAGGACCTGTGAACCTTCCGCAAGACCTTCTCTCCAGCGATCACCTGCTTGGAAACATGGAGTGAAACATGTCCAGCCTTCCTAATGAACAGACGTGATCGCAAGAGCCCTTGAACCCGGAAAAGAGGAACAACTCAGAATCATTTTATATCACAGGATCCATTAATCTCGTTCTGAGATGCGTTACTAATGCATGGCGGTAAAGATCCACGTGGGGGTCCCCATGACTCTGGAGGTGATCAAGAGCTGCGACTTATGATTCCAGTGAAAGCTCACTCCCCTTAACCCACTCTGAGGTGCTGGGCCGCTGGTGCCCTTGGAAGTCAGGAGCCTGGTCCTGGGTGATGCAAACGTCTCACCTGTGGAAACATTGGTCTGTTTGGCCACCTGTGCTTCCATTCCTTTCCCGGAGCCTGAAAACAAATGGCATCAGTTTGCAATAGGCACGCCTGCTGTGGGTGTAAAGTGCCAACCCCGAGCCCTTACATCTCTAATTCTCACCCCCGCTTTCACGCTTGGGTTTGTGTGTATCCTAGGTTTTTTTTGTTTTTTTTTTGGTTAAGGGGGAAGGGTCAATGACAACCCTGGGAGAACACACCACCTTCATCAAACCTTGTTACTGTTTCTTTTTTCTTTGGGCATGAAGCTACTTTACATGGCAGCATCCCTCACGGCTGTGTGGGGACTTGGGACGGAGTCTTGGCCAGTGGAAGGTTGGGGAGGGTGTTGGTGTGGACTCCTCTAGTTATTCCTGACTCCTGGGACTCCCCGATGTCCCCCACCCTCTCTTGTCCTCTTCCCTATTTATTCGCTTTCAGAACGCGGATCCCAGTGGATGGAGGAGCTCAAGAGTGCAGAGATCTGGGGTCCGCAGATGGCAGTCTAGAGCAGAATTCTCCACCTGCAGTGACGCTGGTTGACCTGTTTGCTGCGTGGCCCTGATGGGGTTGGTTTGCTAGGCTAGTCAGCTAACCCTAGTGAGTCTCCAGTGGAGGTGATGTTGCGCCTCTGCAGAGAGCATTTGGCAGCGTCTGGAGACATTTGTGATGGGTGCTCAGGAGACTGCTCTACAAGGGGCATCTAGCCGGGATGCTACTACAGGTGGTACAGTGCACGGACAGCCCCCCACAGCAAGACTCCCGGGCCCCAAACATCACTAGTGACAGTTGAGGACTCTCACCTTACCCTGATTTGTCCCTTGACTGTCCCTTAAATGGTAGCATATTCTACCATTGCTCTTGCTTTCCCCCAACAGTAACTTCTTGAGCGAAACATTCAGCTTTCATCATTCTTTTTCATGACCCCTCTCAAGGCTCCCTTACCCTTCTTCTGAAACTTAGGACAGGTAGGTAAGCAAGGAAACACAGCTGAGAGGCATGGATGGGCACCTTAGGAAAGTCACAAGTGGCAATGACAATGACGATGTCTTTGCGGTCACAATCTGATATGTGATCTGCACACATCAGATCCCAGTGTGACTGTTTGACCTTGGGTTAGACGGTTTCTAAGAACAGGAGAAGATCTAAGCTGGACCTTTCCTGCTACCCCAACCTAACAAACAATGGCAAATCTATTGAAACTAATAGGAATGAATGGTGGCTATTACCAGGCAGAACTGGGTGTCTGTCACTCTGGTGTGATACTCACGTGCCCACAATGTGATCCTTCAAGTCAATTGTTGAAGAGAGATAAATTTGCTCACTTCAAGACACCTAAGAAGTAGCTTTTTGGGGACAGAATAGGGGGTCACTTGGGTGCAAGAAGGTAGGCAGGGATTGAGGCTCACCTTCTCTCTCTCTGCATTTTAATCTGCCCACAAGAGTTGTGTTGAGTTTCTAAAATGTGCCTTGCTGAGGGTGACTTGTTACAACTGACTGAGATGTAGCTGCCTCTCTTCACATTCCTTAAAGTCTTATTGTTGAAGAAGGGGATCAGGGGGATGGAGGAAGGGTGGGAAAGGGCAAGTCCTGGGGGCTGTATTGGAGGAAACTCTATTAAGTGCATTTGTGAATATGTCAGAATGAACTCCACTATGAACTATAACTGTGCGGCAGTAATAAAAACATAGGAAAAAATCCTATTGTTGAGCTGCGTTTGGTGGTGAACGCCTTTAGCCCCTGCTACTTGGGAGGTGAGACAGGAGATCAGCTGAGCCCAGGAGTTCGGGGCCAGCCAGAGAAACATAGAAAATCTTAACCATGGGACCATTTCTTGTCACTGAATCCTGTCGACCAGATGCTATGCGGTTGGCATTTGGACTGTGCTTAGGATGTTTAGCCATCAGCTTATTATGTCAAAGTTGAGAGTCGGGTGGGGGTGGTGTGAAGATGACAAACAGCTAGCTTGGCTCTTTGGCTCCCTCAAGGTGTCAAGTACCACCCCATTTACAGGACAGTCCAGAACTCGGGTTTTCCCATCGATTCCTTCTCCTTCTTCCTTCCCACCTTCAAGATGTCCCTGGCCCTCATTCACTCATCAAGCATCCAGTTGAGCATTCGCCTGTGACCGACAGTTCAGAAGCTTAGGATGTACCACCGAACACAGCCGAGACCCGTGTCCCTCTGAAGTCTGCACTACTGCAAGAAAATCAGAAAATGACGTAGCATCTTAGGAGGGGTAAAACCATGTAGAGCAAAAACCAAAGTTGGGCAGGGTGGAAAACGTCGTGGAGTATCAGGACGGAGGGACGCACGGGAGTTGGAATACCATGGTCAGAGTCAGCCTTGTTGAGGAGACGGCATTTGGGCAAAGGCTCCAAGGTGCGAAGGTTGCCTCTCCGCAGAGCAGGCAGCCAGGTGCAGAGATTTTAAGGCTGGGCTGAACACACGTCTCCATTTGCCCGGGGACATCTTGGTTTATTGTAATTATTAGCAGTCCTGCCACTTGGTCACCAAAGTCCCCTGTTTTAGTCAGTTTTTTTTTTTTTTTTTTTTTTTTTTTTGCCACTCTGGCCCAAAAGACCTGACAAAAACAGTTTTAAGGAGGTAAGTCACCACAAAGAATACGAAACCAGTTGCAGTGGCGCACACCGGTCATCCCAGCAACCCAGGAGGCTAAGGCAGGAGGATCTTGAGTTCAAAGCCAGCCTCAGCAACTGAGTGAGGCCCTAAGCAATTTAGCAAGACCCTGTCTCCAAACAAAACATGGAAAAGGGCTGGGGATGTGGCTCAGTGGCGAGCTTTCCTGGGTTTGGTGCACAGTACCTCCACCCCAGAATACGAATCCAGGTAGCATTGATCATGCAGGATGATGATAAGGGTTCAATGGTAGTTGCACCTATACCTGGACCCGCTTCTTCCCACAGAACAGTTTTAAGTCATCTGTGACCATCAGGCAGCACTGATTGACTCAGTTGCTTAATAAAAGTGCTTAGTGTGTGCGGGGTGGGGTGTCTCAACTGAGACGTCCCCTCTGGAAAGCCATGCACCACAGTTCAGGAACACAGTCCACCTGTGTTGGACACCTGCCCATCTTTACCTGTCCTCTCGCTGTCTATCTTCCGGGTAAATTCTGACATACTGCAGGGCTGACCTCTTGGGGATTCCTGGGGAGCTCTGTGCATGTCTTAATAGGATGAAGTTTCAAAGGAATCTCCTTGAACCTTAACCAACTCCAGATTTTAAGGGACTTCAAGTTCCGGAGGTCTTACCTATTCAAAAACTTGAGAGTCACCCTTTGCCCCAGGGTTATGCCTTTGCATTCACAGTGCAGCAACTGTTGGCAAATCTCTTTTGCTAATTACAGGGCCTTCCACTGCAGGTTCCCCTTCTCCCTTCCTTCCAGGTTGGCACAGCAGTGGGGCCCGCAAGTGGTTGTCCAATTGCATAAGATCTAAAGGCGTCGATGGGCCACGCAATGATGTGGAAAGCGCTTGCTTTGTTCTCATCACAGTTGTGCCAGAGACGCCCTGTTCTGTCTGCGGGGCTCTGTCATTTCCTGAGAACAGTCTTGTTGCTTTTGGAGGAGGGCAAGATAAGAATAATGAATCGCATACGGGATCCTACTGTGAACTGGATCCTTGGCCTCCATCCATCCGTGGAGCCTGTGGGTAGTGTGGCAACTGAGATTCCCCAAACCCTGGAAGAGGGGAGCCGCTCCCTAGCCCTCTCCCCTCCCCCAGAGACAGCAGGGCTGGGAACGCAGGCAGCATCCAAGCCTAGAGTGGCACAGACATTTTTAGTTGCACGTGGTACCCCAGGCAGCCGATGATATGTTTTCCAACAGGCACGTGTGTGCTCTGCAACCAGGAGCGGCCCGCTGTTTGGCATAAACCATGTGACTGGGGTCCTTTTATGCGGATCTTGCGATTTCTCTGTAGCTGACCTTGTCTGATGGGCCCCTGCACCTTGGGATCCTGCAAGCCAGTGACTGCGTCCTGAGGCTGGGCTGCAAATCCAAGCCAAACCCAACCTCAGCCGCTGGCCTTGAGTGTCTCTTATCTGGAGCGTCTCGGAGGAGGACTCCTCCACTCCACGGGCGCCTGCTCAGCTCAAAGACTTCTAAATGGCAACAACTGGCCAAATGTTGCCTTTGGTCTCTGCACCCTATCACGCCTGCTCCTCTGCAGTCCCTTCACATTTCCTCTTTGTTGACTCAGAGAATGGAGGAGAAGGGGGGGGGGGGCGGCTGGAAGAGATGCAGAGGAAGCCAAGCTGCCCAGACGCTCTGGGGAAGGAGCCAAGTTCCTCTTGCCTGCACCTCTTTTTGTCTCAGAGAAGGCCACCCCGGCACAGCTGCAGAGGCTCCCCGGCTGGAGGACGCGCAGAGGTCAGCCATCTCCATGGAGGACACAGGATTCCAAGCCGCTCTCAGGGTCCTGAAAGGCATTCGCAGGACCCCTGAGGACCCCAGCAAATCCCGCTTCCTGTTCATTTCTCCGAAAAACCTGCCAGCTCCTGAGGAATTACCACGGCCTTGCAGAATCTCTCGGCGCTCCCAAGCACCCCGCTTCTCTTCTCCCTCCCTGTTTGGTCTTAACAGAATTTCTTCTGCCTCTCGGGTTCCTGGTGCTCTTATATTTTAAAATGTGTTCATGGTTTAAATCATGGAACCGGCACATCCCCTGGGGCAGAATCACACGTTTCAGAGAAGGCACACATTCCGCCAGATGGGAGCCTTCAAAAAAAAAAAAAATGTTGCCACATAAATATGTGGTTATTATTTGTCGATTAAAAACATTTTCTAAAGCTTTTTACTTTTTGATCTTTTTGTTTGTTCTTCTTAGGTGTAGATGACAGTAGAGTGTATTTTGACATATTATACCTACACGGAGTATAACTTATGCTAGTTAGGATCCCATTCACTGAGATTCCATCTCCCTCCAGTCAAAATGGCAATTGATCAAGAATACAAGGGGGCTCTGGGCCTGGTGGCACAGGCCTGTCATCCCAGCAGCTTGGGAGGCTGAGGCAGGAGGATCGCGAGTTCAAAGCCAGCCTCCCCAAAAGAGACGTGCTAAGCAACTCAGTGAGACCTTGTCCCTAAATAAAATACAAAATAGGCTGGGGACGTGGTTTAGTGGTTGAGTGCCCCTGAGTTTTCAATACCCAGTATCCCCCCCCCAAAAAAAAGAATTCAAAGGGGCCTGGGGACATAGCTCAGTTGGTAGAGTGCTTGCCTTGCATGCACAAGGCCCTGGGTTTAAACTCCAGCACCACACACACACACCAAAAAAAAAAAAAAAAAAAAAAAAACCCACAAGCAACAATAAGTGTAGATGAGGATGTGAGGAAAAAGGTACACTCATACTTTGCTGATGGGACTGCAAATTGGTATAACCACTATGGAAAGCAGAATATAGATTCCTCAGAAAACTTGGAATGGATCCACCATTTGACCTAGCTATCCCACTCCCTCGTCTATACCCAAGGAACTTAAAATCAGCACACTAGCGGGACACAGCCACATTCATGTTTACAGCAGCTCAGTTCACAATAGCTAAACTATGAAACCAACCAAGGTGCCCTTCAACAGATGAATGGATATAGAAAGTGTGCTACCTATACACAAGGGGATATGACTCAGCCAGATGGAAGAAGGAAATTATGGCATTTGCAGGTAAATGAATGCAACTGGAGACTATCATGCTAAGTGAAATAGGTCAATTAAAAATTTAAAAAGTAAGCCTGACATGGTGATTCATGCCTGTGATCCCAGCAGCTGAGGAGGCTGAGACAGGAGGACTGTGAGTTCAAAGTCAGCCTCTGAAACTTAGCGAGGACCTAGACAACTCAGCGAGACCCTGTCTCTAAATAAAATATAAAAAGGGTTGGGGATGTGGCTCAGTGGTTAAGCACCCCTGGGTTCCATCCTTGGCACCAAAAAATAAATACATTTGTTTTTTTAAGGTAGTGGGTGCTGTGACTCACACCTGTAGTTCAGCTACCTGGAAGGCTGAGTGGGGAAGATGGCTTGAGCCCAGGTGTGTGACCAGCCAGGCCACAAAAAATAATAAGAAGAAATTAAAATACCGATAAGTAAATGAATACCCTGGGCAAATGTGCAGGGGCAGCAAGGATGAGTTCCCTATTCTGAGTCTCGATGATGATGAATCACTGGATGTACATGGCTTGACAAGCACGAGTAGCAGAAAGATGGCTCTGTAGCCACTCCGTGAAGCACGGGTGCCGAACTAATATCCCCCAGGAAAGATAGGTATCCCCACAGTGACCGCCTGTGCTTGCCGAGTCGGGAGGCTGAGCCAGGAGCATCGCAAGTTCAAGGTCAGCCTCAGCAACTTAGTGAGGCCCTGATACAGCATGAAAAGCAGAAAGGGCTGGCATGGGGCTCAGTGGTAGAGCACCCCTGGGTTCAATCCCTGGTACCAAATAATAATAAAAAAAAAATCGCTAAGGAATGTGACTTCGGAGCTGAAACAATTTGCATTTTTAATTTTTGCTCCTATCTTGCAAGTGGGATCTGTGCTGAGGCAGCTAAACAGAGAACAAACAGACTGTGTTTTTCAGAGCATGGAGAAGCTGGGAAGAAGGGAGGTGTGGTGGCGTCCTGCATGTGTGCCGGGTACCCAAGGTGGCCGGAGGTGGGGAGGGCCCACAGGGGATGGGCACCCACACCCATAGAACGTCACTGGGTGCCCGCACCCTCTGTCAGGGCCTTTAGACTAGGAGCGTGTGTGGCTTCCTAGCATTTCAGCCAAGATGCGCAAGCCTACGCCAAAAGCAGGGTGGGGTTCATAGTGTTTCTGGGAGGAGCTAGAGTTGGTCACAACTGGAGGGGACATTGTTTAGACACGGGACACTGGGCCTGAAATGGGGGTGTCCCCAGCACCTCACCCTGCAGTTTGATCTTTGGAGCTGAGAAGTGACAAATGCTTTACATCTAGGTACGGGTGGTTCCAAGTCCTGACACCGAGAAACAGTGGGTGATATCCAGTGACAAGTTCAGGTGACATTCGCTTTCTCTCTCATCTTGCCGTTGTCCCCCACACAGTGCTGCTCCACGTTCAAACCCACCAGCAATGGTTTCCATTTTACTTTTCAAGGAAGGGGCAAAAATACATCTGTGGAATGCCTAATTTTTTTTTGGCCACACATAAATTATAATTGCTGGATTATTTTTGACTGTTTTTACAAAGCAGTCAAGGAATGTATGGTAGAAAGAACAGAAAAAGGAAGGCCTATTATTATTTTTTTTTTAAAAGCATACTTCATGTTTTCATTATGCACAGACTGACAACGTAAGCAAAAACGGGAAATGTTAGCAAATGTGAAGACCAAAAGTGCTCAATATGTGAATTCTCATTTTGAGAGAAGCCAGGTGCGGTGGTACACCTGGAGTCTGAGCCGCTCGAGAGGCTGAGAAAAGAGTATCATTGGAGCCCAGGGGTTCAGGGCCAGCCTGGCAACATAGCCAGACCCTGACTTGTAAAAAATAAAACAAAACAAATCTGCAAGAATGAGTTACTTGGGCAACTGGTTATAGCATTAGCCTTCTGATTTGGAAAATCATCCACTGCACCCTTTACATAATTGTAGAGGCTCCCCTCCATCTCTGAGGATTCTACATCCCCAATTTCAACTCACTGCCGTCGGAAAATCTTTGAAAGACTTGCATCTGAACTGCATGTGCACAGACATTTTTATTTCCTACTCCCTAAATACACAGAGTAACAACTATTTACGCAGCATTCTCATTGTGTTAGGGATCACACGCGTCATTGAGACAGGAGTTGACGTGGACTGCAGGATGTTTTATGCAAGACGTGTGATGCAATTTCATAGGAGGGGCTTGAGTGTTTATGGATTTGGGTGTCTGAGGGGTTCTGGACCAACTGTCCCTGCATAATGGGGACGACCGTGTAGGAAATAAGCTGGTCCTGGAGCTCAGTGGCAGACCTTGGCTGGCATGTGTGAGGCCTGGGTTCAACCCCAGCAAAACCCCCCCCCCAAATTAGCTGTTACTTTAAGTGCAAGCAGTGCCAGTTCCTTGGCTGTGTGACAGCTGATCACATCCATGTGACCCATGCTCGGGCAGGGTTCACGGTCTGCAACCTCCGTAAGAAAACTCTTCACCGCTTTGAGTGTGACTTGGAAGTGATGTCTGAGGGGGAGAGTGGAGCGTGAGCCTGCGGCTTGGTGGTCCCATCCGGCTGAGTGTCGCCTCCTCTTGTGACCTTTCTGTACCCCACTTGCCTGCCCTCATCCGTGACTGCAGCTTCCTTCGTCCCCATCCGGCACAGAAGGGAACAGGTCACCAGGCCTGTGCCCCACTCGAGGGTCAAGGGCAAGACCCTGGGTACCTGTGAGGGTGCACATTGGTTCCGAGAGGCATTAAAAACACCATCGAGAGACTGGGGGGTACCAGGACGGGGGATTCTCACTTGCAAACAACAGGCCCTGATTTGCATTTTGCACCATGTCATGCAAATCAGGCGTGGTCCTGTGTATACATCACTAAAAACCATGTCCCTGCACTACAGCAGGCTGGATGAAGGTCTGAGAAAGGACCGACGGGAGAATGACTCACCTTTCCACAAACAATTAAAGGGGTGAGCATCCAGAGAACCAATGTCCCTTCTCAATTCCAAACAAATGCTGCAAAGCCTGTTTTCAAACCCATGGACGCTCTGCTTACAGTTTTAAACAGCTACTCCTGGCCGGGCCCCGTGTGGGAGCAGTAGTGAATGGCATCCTGCCTGGTGTCGGCAGAAGTGACACACACTGTCCCCAAGCAGGTGCCAGCCATGCCGCACAGTTGGGCCACTCTGCTGTGTCTTTCTCCAGGTACATATTCTTCCCGCAGGTTTTCTAAAGCTCTTTTTGTACCCAGGAGAATAGGCCTGATGCTTTCTCCCACCAGCATTATGTAACTGGTTTGACTGGTTTGGAGAATATTTTTCTTCTTTGATACTGGGGTTGAACCACTGAGTCACATCCCCGGCTCTTTTTATTTTCCATTTTGAGGCTGGGTCTTGATAAATTGCTGAGGCTGACCTCCAACTTTTGATCCTCCTACCTCAGCCACCAGAGTGGCCGGGATTGCAGACATGCACCACCATGCCCAGCTGGAAAATATATTGGGAAAGAAAGTCTTTTTAAAAAATTTCACGTGGTTAAAAAAATCAGCAAGCTGAAACACATTTCTGCATGTATTTCAAGGCAGTGGTTCTCAACGGAGGGCAATTTCACTCCCTCGGGGGTTATTGGGCATTGTCTGAAGACAATGATGGTTGTGACAATTGGGGGAACTATTGGCATCTAGTGGGCAAGGATCTTCGACGCTGTCAAATACCCTACCATGTACTGGTAGCGCCCCACAGCCAAGAACTGTGCCATCCCAAATGCCAACAGTGTGAGGCTTGACTTAAACACAATTTTGCACACACACACACACACACACACACACACACTCGACAAACCTCATTGAGCCCCTCAGACCGAGTACAAATATGGAACGCCCATAAATTTACATGTCATCCTTGTGCAAGGGCCAGCCTCTTCTCTGGTTCCAATTTCACTGTATGTGCTGCCAAAGTAAGCATTTAAAAAAAAAAAATCTTAAAAAACATGACTCAGTTCCATCCCTCAGCAAATAATCTATCACTGCTTCCCTCAAAGACGGAGGAGATCTGCTTCATCGGGATTCAGAATATTAATTTATCCAAGACTACTTCCCCGGGGGCAATGATGGGTTAGTCTCCACTACGCAATTAAAAGGAAGGGGGAGTGGTCGGCCTGCTTAGGCTGAAGAGCAGAGAAGCCTACAGCCCTGCCCCGGGAATGTCCTGGGGGGCTTCACCCATCTCCACGCTGCCTGCAGTAGAATCCCTAGGAGTTAAAAACAAAACAAAAACCACCATCCAGGCCCTGGAGACCCAGCTGTCTTTTCCAAGCCCCTGGCGTGATGGCTCAGCAGGCCCGAGCTGCAGAATCATGGGGACATAGGACTGAGAGGTGGGGTGAGCAGGATGGGTTGGTCAGGGTGTCAGAAAAAGAGCCCAGAGGCAGCACCTTCCAGAAGGAGTCAGGCAGGACCCCAAGAAGAGGAACTTTCTAGAAGAAAACACTGGGTGGATGTGAGGGGGTGGTGCAGGCAGGAACTGGGACATGGCCCGTGGCTGGGGAGGACGCACGCTGTAGCCAAGGTGCCTTGGGGGAGCCAGGCCTGTGTCCTGTTCAGGCTGGGACAAGAGGCAACAGGAGCCCTCCAAGGAGTTGGCCTTGATCTTAGAACAGTTTTAGCCTCAAGGGGCCACCTGAGGCCACCTCAGCACCCACACGAAAGGCCAGACTGGGCTGAGGGCTGTGGTTCAACTATGAGTGGTGGTCACGGGAGCAGCGATTTAGGAAAAGGATACGTTCTCCCTGAGCCAAGCTGGCGGGCAGTCCCCTGCTCTGAGCTATTGTCATCTGGGAACCCAAACTATGGGAGTGGAATGAACGCAGCTCTGAGCATCTCACCCCAAGCTCGGGAATCCCAGATGCTCCCCAATCTCACTTCTTGAGCTCTGATACGAGGCTGCAAGTGGAAAATGTCACAGTTTTCTGCACCAAACCACTAGAAATAGCGCATAAAATTACCTTTATGCCAGGTGTGTAAGGTGTGCATGAAGCATAAATGGATTTCATGTTCAGACCTGGGTCCTAATCCCAAGATATCTCATTAGGAGAGTGCAAATATTCCAAAGTCCAAAAATACCTGAATGCAAAACGCCTGTGGTCCCACGCGGTTGAGGTGAGGGCTACTCAGCCGGCAATACTGAAGTCAACGCTACCAGGGACGCTGGGCCAGCGGGTACAGGCAGGCCATCCCAGTGGCTCAGTGCCGGGAGGCTGACGCAGGATGGTCGTGAGTTCAAAGCCAGCCTCAGCAACTTCGGAAAGCCCTAAGCAGCTTAGTAAGACCCTGTCTCAAAATAAAATATCAAAAAGGCTGGGGATGTGGTCAGTGGTTAAGTACCCCTGGATTCATTGCCCAGTGCCAAACAAACAACAATAACAACAAAAGGCTACCAAGGAGAGTTGGGAAGAAAAAGGAGAGACAGAGTCTTTTCTTAATGCCAAGACTTCTCCTTCCACATTATTTTAGGGTTTCATGAGACCAGAAACTTCTAGAATGGAGAACAGAGTTTCTCAAGATCAGCAAATATGGACACTTGCAGCCAGAGCCTTCTCCACCGTGGGGGCTGTCCTCTGCACTACGGGACACTCAGCAGTATCCCTGGCAGCTGCCCACTACATACCAGAGGCACCGCACCCCGGCCCCAGCCCTGTGTGGGACAACCAGAAATGCCTGCAGACATTGCCTAATATCCTCTGTGGGGCACAATGACCACTGGCTGAGGGCCATTGGTCTAGACCAAACTGGGGAGGGGGAGGAGCCTGTCTCAAAGATTAGTTGGCAGTAAAACCAGATGTGTGAGTGGTATCTAGCACTTAAAAAGAAGAAGAGGAGGAGGAGGAGGAGGAGGAGGAGGAGGAGGAGGAGGAGGAGGAGGAGGAGAAAAACCATACAAAAGTGGATAAATAAGAAAATTCCAGAGCTTTTCACACATGGCCAGAGCAAGGATTATTTCATGAACCCGGATCACAATTCAGTGCCCTTGGGGGTCCTGTGCTTCTATGGGGGGTCGACTTCTCCTCGTGGACGAGCAGTTCTCTGCAAAAAAGGAATCTCACAAGAGCTCAGAGCAATAGAGGAGAAACAGCCGCCAGAGGAATGGAGGGTGACCCAGGCCCACCACCAGGGAGATCAAGTTAGGCTGCAGCCCACCAATAGGAGACACGCACCAGGGCAACGACCCTGTGCCCCAGAGCATCTTGGGAACATGCAGGACACCCAGGCAAGAAGGAGCAGGAGGATGGAGACCAAGTGCTCCCAAGTGCTGCAGGTGTGCCCCTGGGTGGGAAGCAGAGAAATGCTGTCACAGAAGAAAACCCTTTACTCTACCCTGTGCTCGTCTTAGGGTGGCCTATTTTGAAGTTTTGTCTTTTCCCTTTAGCTTTAGTGGGTCTGTGTTAAGAGCCCCTTTCCACCTAGAGTCGGTGCCTGCAAAAGTGTTACAATATAGCATGAAGAAAAGTTTGGCTAAGGATGTAGCTCAGTTGGTAGAGTGCTTGCCCTGCATGCACAAGGCCCTGGGTTCAATTCCCAGCACCACCACAAGAAAAAAAAAAAAAAAAGAAGAAGGTTTGGCTAAGACATATTTTATACATCATAAAATGCCCCCTTGCAACTGGGCAACTCCTTGTTCTATAGAGTCAGGCAATCCTGATCCTAATCTGGCCTTAGAACCATTCCACCCTCCCCACCCCCGGAAAGAGCCTGGAGCCCACTGTAGTCAGTCCCCACCTGACCCCTTTCTTAGGGACCACCATTAATCCTCTTCTTATTTCTTCATCTTATCTGGACATTGCACACAAATGGGATCATATACCATGTACCCTTTGGTGTCTCTGTATGTTTTCTAGGTTCGACCCTGTGTAGCATCATGTCAGTGGTTCACTCCTCTTTATGGCTGAATGGTGGTCCATTCGTCGTACGACGAGACCATATTTTTAAATCAGTGTTATCCGCTGATGGACATTCGGGTCGTTTTCACGTTACAACTCTAGTGCCTGATACTTTGCTATGAGCACTCATGTAAGAGGCGATAGATGTGTTTTCGTTTCTCTTAGCCAAGTATCTATGATTGATCGCATTTTAATACTGAAATGATCAATTAAAAACCCTACTTTCTGAGCAATACCAGGGGATTCAGAAAATGTTCTGAGTTGCTTCCTTCTAAGAAATAGAAGTTGAGGGCTTGGTGGTAGATTGCTTTCGTGGTTCAATCTCCTGCATCGGGCAGTGTTTAGCAGGAGGGGGACTCCAAGTTCCAGGTCAGCCTGAGCAATATGGCCAGACCCTGACTCAAAAGAGCTAACTAAAAAGGGCCAGGGGTGATGCTCAGTGGTAAAGCACCTTGGGTGCCAATCCTAGGACCAAGTAAATAAGTAAACAAACCCCCAGGACCACAAAAACTGAGCAAGCAAACAACAAAAAACAGTTGCAGGTGATGCTTTAGGGAGGGTGACGGTGCACTTGCAAATCTCTTCTTTTCATATTCAATATTGAAACAGAAGCAAGGGGAAGGAAGTACCTTGGGAGGCAATTTCCTCATGCCAGTTTGTGTGACAGACACAAAAGCAGGGGGTGATTCCCGTCACTTAGAGGACGCTTCACAGCTCTGGCGTGAGCTTCTTAGGACCGCCAAGTTCGGCATTAATGGGAGCAGTGGATTATTCTGTATCCCGGGGATGCCTGTCTTCTCCCACCATATGGAGACTTGTGTCTTTCCTTTACAATCACTCAATAGATATGTAATCAGTGATATCCACCATTCTGCTTAAGTGTGCATAAGAATATAAATATAAAATGCTATATTTAGAGAGAAAGTGAGGAAAAGAAAATTTCCACTCATTACCATAAACACTGAGGCTTTGTGGTATCAGAAAGAGGCTGCTGCTGCTGCGGAGTGTTTGCCATGCTCTGGAGCAGGCCCTGCCACCCCTGGATCCACCCTCTCCTGAGCTTTGAAGTCTCCAAGAACAGCAATCAGCACTTGGCTTGGAGGCTTGACTAATGTTTTCTTCCTTTAACTCTAGAAAGTTACAAACAGGAATTCCAAACAAGCCCAAAGCAGGCCAGGATCCACACTTACCCATAGCAAGGAGGAAACTGTATCCACTTGTTGCATTGAGGGTTATGGAGAAAAAGGTTACTAAAGTAATTTACACAAGTGGGGCTAATTTAGGACACAGTGTTTCTTCTTGGGAATGCGTGTGGCATGGGGGATCAAACCCAGGACCTCATGAATGCCGGGCAAGCGCTCTCCCACTGAGCTACACCCTGGCCCCTGCCCGACCCTCTGCATTGCATTTCCTAAATGTTAAAGGCAGGAACGTTCTGCCACAGGGAATGGCTGATACATCCCGGCATGTAAAATTCCACACAGCCACACAGCGGAATTTTAAGCCTTCATTCCAAGTATGACTTCGAAAAACATTTAGTGACCTAGAAAAATATTTTTAAGGGTAGGTAACTAAATCAGAACGCCAAACTATTCACAGCTTGAGCCCAATTTTATTAGTCACCTCCCCGCCACCCTCAACTCCCATTTTGGGATAGAAATTATTTTCTGCGCAGAGAAAAATGACAGGCCTGTTATGCTTGCAAATGTTAACATGTTTTCCTCTGGGAATTCATCTTTTTTTTTGGACAGAAAAGGGAGTCCGCTCTATTACATAAAAGGTGTTAACTATCCTTTAACATCTAATTATTTAAGTGACACAAGATTTCTTCAGAAAGAACTCTGGACTGGCTCGGTGGCTCAGGGTGTAATCCCAGCGACTGGGGAGGCTGAGGGAGGCTGAGGCAGGAGGATCCCAAGTTCTTGAGACTGGCCTCAAAAAGGGACGGGGATGTGGCTCAGTGGTTAAGCAACTCTGGCTTCAAGCCCTAGCAGCAAAAAACACCACCAAATCAAAACGCCCCACACGAAGGCAGGCATTTAAACAACTCGCTCGCTCCTGCCACCATCCCAAGTACCAGCTCTCAGAGGTGACCCCGGCGGGTATCTGATGGGCGCCTCACAGGGCCCGGCTGCAGGGCGTTCTTCGTGGATTTGAGGTTGCCTTGCAGGGCGCGGTGGCCAGCAGCAGTTCTGTCCCCCACCCTCTAGGACATGGAGCCGAAACTTGGAGCCGCCCCACGGTGTCCACCGACTGGCCCAACAGCCCTGGAGGTCAGGGCCTGACCTTCCCGTCCCAGGCCTTCCTTTAGGGTCGCCCACCTCCCCAGCCCTGCCCTGCCCCTCCCCCGGCGGTCCCCCCCGTCTGCAGGCCGGGAGCGGGCAGCGCACCCCGCGGTCCTGCGCAGCCGGCGGTGGGGGCGGGGCGCGTGCGCTGCTCTTCCAAGGTCCTCGGTAGCTCCGGGCCGCGGCCGGGCGCGGGCGGTGACCTCTTAACAAAGAACAGGTTCTGCCGTCGCCCCTCCCCCGCCCGGGAGGCGGAGGGGCCACGTGACCTTTGCAGGCTTCGCCCACTGAGAGCTGGCAGCCGGGGCGGACCACAGGGGAGGGGACCAAGGGTAAGGGAGGGAGGCCGGCAGCAGGCCAAGGGGGGAGGGGGAGGAGGAGGAGGGGAGGGAGGGGGTTAGAGAGGAGCGAGGAGGGGGATGGGAGTTGCAGAGGAAGGAGGGGGATGGGTGGCGGAGCAGGAAGGAAGGGGATGGAAAGTGGAGGGGGAGGGGGAGGGGAGTTGCAGAGGAAGGAGGGGGGGATGGGCGACGAAGCAGGAAGGAGGGGTGGAAAGTGGAGGGGGAGGGGGATGGGCAGCGCGGAAGGAAGGAGGGGAGGAAAGTGGAGGGGAGGGGGTGGGGGATGGGAGTTGCAGGGGAAGGCGGGGTGGAAAGTGGAGGGGGATGGGCGATGAGGAAAGAGGGAGGGGTGGAAAGGGGAGGGGGAGGGGGAGGGGCGGCGAGGAAGGAGGGAGGGGTGGAAAGTGGAGGGGCCAGGGAGGGACCCGCCCAGCCTCATTCCAGAGACTGATTAAGATGCAATTGCCAATTTTTTTTTTTTAAAACCAGACTGTATAAATTTACAGTTTCCTTTTCAGCTGAAGCAGACAATGCTACAACACATTGGGGTTTTCCGTCTCAGAATGCAAATTAAACCTAGGCAAGCTCTTGGAAGGCTTAATGAAGGGCTTAAGAAAATAGGAGATGGGGAACCTTGACGCTGGGCTGGGCTAAGAAGCTGTCCCCGGCCCCGGAGCAACGTGGTCTTGGTGTGTGTGTGGTTTTTTTTTTTTTTTCCCCGTTTCTTTAAAAAGAAAATTGCTTCATAATGAAACGGCTGCGAGTCTCCCTTGAACATAACAGGAAGTATTGCTTTAAAAAAAATTTTTTTTAAATCAGCCTGATTTGTCGGTGGGCTGGGAGCGGTGGGCTGGCCCTAGGCGGCTGCCCAGTGCTCACACCCGGCTCCTGGTCGCTTGCTCACCCTGCCCCCCTCCATCGCCAAAGGGTAGCTCTAGGAGCGTCCGAGCCTGGCTCCTGTAGTGACCCTGCTAATATTTGCCTGCAGACGGCTCCTTTCGGTTCCCTGCCCCCCCCCTTCCACCCCAGCAGAAGCCCCTCCCCCGCCGGGCTCAAACCAGTGGGGGCTCTTTCTGTTCTCTTGTCCCCGGGAGAGATTCGAGGCCTCTCTGTGCCATTCCGTGCACACTGGGCACAACTTAAAACCCGTCTGGCGTGGGGGGCCGCTGGCAAGTGTGCAGGTCACTATCAGTGACCCTCTAGTGAAGCCAGACTTGGGAGTCGTCTTCTGGGCGGGTGGTGCGGCTTCTTCCCAGGGGAGTGGAGGGAGAAGGGCGCCCTTGAGGGGAGAATCCGCAGCTGGGTGTTACCTGCGGGTCTGCCTGGGCAGTCGGGTTAGCAGTGCAAAGAGCCAGACAGCCATAGCTGTCACTGGGTGGCTTTAAAAAGTGGGAGGGGGCGTGGTGAGGGATTCTGCAGGACCTGGATCCTCCAGGTGCCCTGGGCTGGGGACAGTGCGCCAGGACTGCTGTGTCCACATACTACATGTTGGTCTGGGGGCTGACATTCATGGTCCCATAGCCCTGGGGCCTGGACGTTCAAGATCAGGGTGTCTGCAAGGGCCTGTCTTGTGGACCACCATCTTCTCCCTGGGTCCCCCCAGGGTGGTGCCTCTGTGTGGGTCTGTGTCCTCATCTCTTCTGATAAAGACCTGGGACCTGTTGGATCAGGACCACCCTCCAGAACTCATCGCCTGTTTAGAGACCCTGCTTTCAAATACAGACACGGTGCTGCAGTGCCCTTGTGGCTTGAATTTGGGGGAGAACATCGCTGAAGGTAGTAAGGGAAGGGGAAACCGTACCCTTTGTGTACCCTGCCTGGGCACCCCTCAGTGCTGGGGAGGGGGAGTGTGTCTCCTTGGCAGGGGATGTGGCTGGCTAGTATCTGTCTTTCTGGTTCTCAGCAGAGTGCTGGGCACCGGAAGGGAGCCCTGGGTAGTCTTGGAATAAAGGAAGACGAGAAGAAGGTCTTCTATGTGTTTTCAAGATGTTAATTTAATCTTCATTGATGGTACGAGACAGAAACTGAAAGCTTGCTTATCAAAAAGAGCCTTCTGAGCTACTAAGGATCAAACCCAGGAGCCCTCCATTCCTGAACTACTCCCAGCCCATTTTATTTTATTATTATTATTTTTTATTTGTTTTGAGACAGGCTCTTCTGTTGCCCAGGCTGGACTTGTCCTTGTGATCCTCCTGCAGGTGTGAGCCATTGGGTCCTGCTAAAAGCAGTCTTTCTTGTGGTCAAATGATTATTGATGATTTTCAGAAACAGACTTGGTTGCTGTACTGTTTAGAAATGCAAGCCGCGTGGTATAGGCCTGTAATCCCAGTGGCTCAGGAGGCTGAGGCAGGAGGATCACAAGTTCAAAGCCAGCCTCAGCGACTTAGCAAGGCCCTGAGTAACTGAGTGAGACCCTGTCTCAAAATAAAACATAAAAAAGGCAGGGGGAAGGCGGAGGCTGGGGCTCGGTGGTTAAGTGCCTCTGGGTTCAGTCCCTGCTATCCCTTTCCCCCAAGAACAAACCCACAAATGTGGGGATCCGTATCAAGGCTGTGGCTGTTCTGACATGGAGAGTTTTCTCAGCAAGGCTAAAATCTGCTGGACTTTGTGCTTGGATGGCTTTTGTTAAGGTTCGATGCCAATGACCTGTGGCTCAAGACAGCTGCAGATTCCAGGGTGCTTTGGACTGTGCACAGGTCAGCCCATCAGTCCAGCCTTGGTGGGTCTCAACAGAGGCCTAAGGGGTTCCGTGACAGACAGGATGAGGAGGCTCTCTTGGTTGTGGTGATCTTGCGGGAGCCCTGGGACCCTGGCATGCTTGCTCCGCAGAACACAGCTCGCCTTCCCTGGGTGCTGGATGGTTCCTGGGCATTCATGCCATCTGCCCTCATTCACTGGAAGGAGCTGGTTGAGTACCCCTGAGGCTCTGCGGGGACAGAAATTGTGGGTCACTAGGCAAAGCTGGAGGGCTTGGGCCAATCTGGTCTCTTGATGTTCTTCCAGGTAGAAGGTCATGTTCTGCTAAACTGTGCCAGCAGGCGTCTATAATCTGGGGACTGCTAGGAATGACATACCTAAGCTTTTGCAGGAACTTCTATGAGGTGATTAGCAGCCACAGGGAGGAGACGGAAGCCTGGGTCATTGTGGTGTGTGTTCTGTTGGTTGCATGTATGTGTGGGAAAGGAAAGGAGATTGCTGACTTGGGGCTCAGGCTGGCCGAAAAACAGCATCTCACATCCCTCCGTCAGGGAGAGTTGTTAGGGAAGGATCTGTGGTCCATCATGATCTGGAGACAGATGGATTAGGGCTTGTGATAGAGTTGGTGATAGAGAGTTTTGATTTGTGCTGGGCTTGCTAAGTGGGTAGCAGGTCAACCTAGTGAAGATAAACCCACCTCTTCGGTATCACTCTTTGAAGCTGAAGACAGCATGAAGACTCGGAGGAGTATTGAGAAATCCTCATGAGGTGGCGTCTGAGCCCCTGGGTATAGCCTAGCCTGCAGATCTCGAATGAAGTTTCCAGTTACATTAACCAATGTGTTTCTTTCTTCTTTCCTTCTCTTACTCTTCCTGTCTCCCTCCTCCTTCATCTCCTCCTCTTCTTCCCTTTCTAATGGATTTGGGTTTTTTAAAATTTTGTCTTTTATTTTGCAGTGTTGGGGGATGGATCCCAGGGATGCTCTACCATTGAGCTGTGTCCCAAGCCCTTTTTAATTTTATTTGGAGACAGGGTCATACTAAGTTGCCAAAGATGGCCTCACACTCGCGATCCTCCTTCCTTAGGCTGCTGAGCTGTGTGTGTGGGGTGTGTCCTGCCACCCTGGCATCTGGCTCAATTTGGATTTCCAATGCTTGTCGTTGAAAGTTGAATGCTGGTCTAGCCAGGGAATAGTCCTTCTGTTCTTTCACTTTTTTATTGTGACGCATGACCTATGGACACAGAAGTGCATTTCAGAGACGTACATTGTCATTCTGCAGCAGTCACCCAACCCAGGAGCTGGATGTGGCCTCTGCTCAGCGGCCAGAGCACCCCACCCCCACTCTCCCTTAACACTATTTTGACTTGGCGGAAAATCATCTCCAGCACCGCTGCTGCCATGTTCAGCTTGTGGCTGCAAGACGGTGGATCAGAGTATTTTTTTTTGTATCCAGTGTTTACTGCACAGGATCTATTGAAGCCCATCCGTCCAACGAGCTCCTGTTGGAAACAAACTGTGCACAAGCCCCATCTTCCACCAGCCCAGCCATCTGCCTTCCTTGGTCCACATCCAACTCCCCACGGTGCTGGAGAAAAATTGCACGGGTGAGCAAATTCGTGTTACTACAGAATCTTGATCTTCAACCCCAGCTGGGCCCTCGTGGGAGCAAGCGGTGCTATGTGCTCTATCACCCGTCCTCAGTGCCAAGGACATCAGGCTGTTCCTGTTGTCCCCGGCCCCTGCCCTGAACACTCTGCTGTGGACCCTGCCTCCTCCCAGCCATCCCCGGGTCCTTGTGTGTCTCAACTTGGCTGTGATGAACCTCGTCTATATCCATCACCGTGGGTTTAGGGCCCACCCTAAAGATCGCATTTCTTGAAGCTCACCTTAATTACAAGACCTTGTTCCAAATAAGGACGCATTCTAAGGCTCTGACAGTTATGATTTGGGTATTTTATTTTATTCTACTTTTTATTTTGAGATAGGGTCTCACTGAGTTGCTTAGGGCCTCCCTAAGTGGCTGAGGCTGGCCTCCAACTTGCAATCCTCCTGCCTCAGCCTCCCAAACCACTGGGATTACAGGTGCGCACCACCATGCCTGGCTCATTTTTAATTGGTTTTCTCATTGTGGTAATATAGAGATAACCCAAAGGTTACCATTTAAACCACTTTTAAGCCTACTGTCGATGGCACCAAGTACATTCACAATGATTTTATTTCATCTTATGGAGGAATTCTAGCATGAACATGGGATAGCTTCAGGCTAGCTTGAAAGTGTAGACGATGTTTGGTAATTTTTTTCCAGTTGCAAATGGACACAATATCTTTATTTTTACTTATTTTTATATGGTGCTAAGGATCGAACCCAGTGCCTCACAAGTGACAGGCGAGTACTCTACCACTGAGCCACAACCATCCCCCCTTTCTTTTTAAACCTGTGAGAAAAAGAGACCTTCTCATCCACTAACAAAGTTGGGAATTTGATAGAGTGTGTTCTTCTAGTTCAGAAAAAAGAAAAACCCAACTCAGGTAGGAGCCCAGGGCCTGACTCAGGCTATGGTGTTTTGCAGTGAAATCTTGTTTCCTGTCTTGGAGGAAGCTTTCTGGTTTGCAGGATAAAAGGATCACAAGATGGAGTGGGCGTGCTGTCAGGAAAATCAGACTAAAACTTGACTGCTCCAAATGCCACAGGCCCCAGGGACCTGGACCGGTGCCCCTGCAGTTCTGGGCAGTAGACAAGGTCTACCTCATTGGTGACTGAGGCGATAAGCTGAAACGGCAAGAGGAAACGCTAGAAAAGAGCAACGCTGGTGGATTCACAGGGGACGGGATAATCTTATTCTCTTGGGTTCTGAAGTTCACCTCATCTCATTAGTGTGCACACAGGTTTTTGATTTTTTTGCGATATTGGGGGTTGAACTCGGGTGCTCAAGCGCTGAGCCACATCCCAAGCCATTTTTATTATTTTATTTTGAAACTGGGTCTTTCCAAGCTGCTGAGGCTGGCCTCAAACTTGTAATCCTCCTGCCTCAGCCTCTCAAGTAGCTGGGGTTACGGGCATGAGTTGACGGTGGTGAGCTTGGGGTGCAGTTTTTTGTTGTTGTTGTTCGGACTGAAAGCTAACCCTCATTCTGCAGGAAACACCTCTTGAGCCATCATTAGCTAATGGATCCATGGTGGAGGGCCCCGAAACCTGATCTCTGTAAACTGGAAAAGCATGACGTCAGGAAAGGCTCTCTGTTCTTTTGGGGAGAAAGTTTCTCCCCCCGTGATTTTTTTCAAGATGAGTAAAAGGAAAAGTGCTCGATTGTGGCTGTCACAAGGTCATTTTCTCCTTTGCTCTTTGGGCCTCTTCTTAGTTGTCTTGTGGAATTTGCATGGTGTGAATTCTTTCTTTGTAAGGAGTGCCTAGGCTCCTGGTGACACAAAACGTTTCTTTTCTCTGTTTACGGTCTGCTTGGAGGAGATGGCCATGTTTCCTGGAGCACACTGCACAGACCCAGGGCTGATATTTTGCAGAGTCCCCCTCCGGGATGCAGCCTGGTGTATCTGAGTGACACCCGGCAGCCCTGGGGCTGGACCAGGTCAGCGTTCATGGATTTATCAGCTGGCAGGCGTGCTTGCCCAGGTGACTTTCAGAATCAACTAAAGGTGGCCTGGGGCACACAGAGTGCAGGCTCCCGCAGTTTCTTTGGGGGTGCTCAGGCTGGGGGAGGAATCCCTCCAAACCCGTCTTTCGGTCGCGTTGGATAGGATGTGGTCACAAGTGGGGCTCGAACAGCAGCCAGTCTGAATTTATACACATGCCATGTGCAGGGCACACGGGGCTTCCGTGCCTTTGGAAAAACCATGGAAATGTTCTCAGCCGTCACTTTTTAACCTTCTCATGTTGAAGTGATGCTATTTTGCCTACGTGGTCATGAGCCACCCAACTATGTCTTGGTCACCAAGGAACCTCATGTACAGTGGTGGTCCTGTCCAATGACATCACTAGGAGATGTCTGTAAACGCGCTGGGATATTTGCACAATCATGAAATAGCCCAACAAAATGCTTCTCAGAGTGTATCGCCGTGCGTTACTGTACTGGGCTAAATTATATCATTAAAATGAACTTAAAGACAAGAAAAAAAAATGGATGAGGCTGCTAGCCTGGGTCCATGACTTGTGTCAAAGCTTCCTGGATCCCACTATAGGTCGCGGTCATCTGCCAGGAAGAAGCGAAGGAAACCCAAGAGAGTTGTTATTGTCCTGAGTCCTATAAAAGTGCACAGGGGCACTCGTAATATACACTCCCTTTGGAAAAGGGTAACACCACCCACCAGACGCTGAAAGAGAAGGAACCTCCGCAGTGGGGGGCTTGGATCACCCGCAGAGTCAAAGGAGGTTTTACAAAGAAGGGTGGAAGTGGTAAATCTCTTTCCTCGCCCAATTAAAGCGTTTTATCTGCTGAGAACACCCAGGCTGTACCCGGGAAGAACTCACTTTGTGGGATTGGAAAACATCCTATCCTGTAAAAGCTACTGGGGATAACTTTCAACAGAACAGACCACAAAGCAAAACGTGGCACTCATGAACTTCTGGGTCTGACCACCAGCGTGGGCTGGGGCGGGGCGAAAGAGAGAAAATCACAACAGGCAGGTATATTTTTGTGAGATGGGCGCGTGAACTGATGCACACTGGCACCATTGATGCATTGATGCGTATCTGGTTTTCTTTGTGGGGGGCAGGACAGGGAGTTAGCAGTCTATCGGGATCAGAAGCGAAAAAACCTACCAGGAAATTTCTGAAAATAAAATTTGATTTATTGCCTTCTCTTGCCAGTGTCCAGGGCAACTGGAAAGGATTTGTATGTTGCCCGTGAATCATGCCTGAGTATCCAGTGCCTAAGTTGAATTTCGATTCATTGTTGCACATTTCAAACCAAGAGTTTCCAGCTTTGGGGGAAGACCGTGGGCCAGGGACAGCTCTTCCCTGTCTCTTGGTCTGGAGTTTGTCTAAAGCCCAGGTGTTGTGGCCGAGAAGGACTAAGGTACACAGTGTGTACTTCCAGTGTGACGGGGACACTGCTCAGCACTTGACCTATTTTTTTTCCCCCCTCATCTTCCAAATTACCCTTTGAACAGTACTGAGACACAAAATCCTTAGTGAGATAAATGTGTGACTGACTCCATTTAGTTCTCTAAATTCTCTATCACTGAAATGGCTTTTCCAAGGGATATAAATCGAGACACCAATTACCAGCGTGATCCTTTTCAAATGTTAGTCTAAGACTTCCTAAATTATTTCAGAGATCCTCAGTGGGCATTCCCCCCCCCCCCACACACACACCCTCCATCCTTCCTTCCCTTCTCTCTCTCTGTAGCTTCTACGAGCAAAGCAATGTCAGGAGGGACAGAGGCCACTCAGTGTTTAAGGCCTCCTGGACTTCTTCACTCTCTGCACCCCAGCCCCAGGGCACATCTGGATTGACCTGGACACTGCATCTCAGCCTTGCCCAAACCTCACCAGCAATGCCGCTTGCCCCAAACCTGCCCCCAAACCCATCCAAGGCAGGAATTCTCAGAGCAACAGGTGGCTGTCACATGGCTTGGACATCTGTGACCACTTGGTCGTTGCCAGGGCCTTTGGATTCAAGAAAAAATATCTATCGTCTTTATAAAAAAAAAAATTGCCATTAAACTCTGGTTAAGAATCGTGCACACCACATGTAGCTAGGACTCTGTAATTTTCTCCAGCTGTGACAGTTGGTCATTGTCCTTTAGAGTTTTTGCATGGCTCTGATGGCTTTGGAAAAGTCTGGGTCAGTGGTCCTCTTTAATATCCAATAATCTGTATTTGTATAATTGCTTTTTTTTAAATTTTGCTTCAATTCAGGTTGGACATGTTTGGCAAGAATCCTTCAGACACTTTTGCGAGGACTTGGCCTCCTGGGCTGCAGAGTTGGTGCTATGTCCCTTTCATGAAGGTGCATGAGGGCATTCTGAGTCAGGTTGGCCTGGCCTTGTCTTGGCTGGGTGCGGTGAGCTGGTCAGGCATGTGTGCACCACATTGGGCATGTGCGTCTGTCCTGTGCGCTGAGTGAGTAATTTGGGGAAGTATTCTGAGCCTATGAATATCTGTTCACAGCCATGCACCGTCTTTTCCTTTTGTACCAAGGCACAGACTGGTGAATTCCTGACACTTTCATTTCTGCTGCAAGTACGTAGATGAAGTCCCCCTAGGGAGCAGAGATTTTACTTCCCTGTCCTTTAGTTTTGAGCAACATTATTGACTTGTGGTTTCATTTTTGTTATATGTCTTGTCATCAATTACTGTCATGATTCTTTTTGAGGCTCAGCTTGTCCCCAGATGGTCCCATGAGAGCTCTTTGCCTACCATCATGCTTAAAAGGTAGCGATTTCCCCTCTGAAACTTCTATATGCAACATAGTTAAAAAAAAAAAAAAAAACCGACATGTGAATTTGATGTCTTTTTCTTACTGTGTTTCACCCAATCTCTTGCTTTAGCCAGAAGGTGCACTGCAGTTAGTGTTGGCATTGAATGGTATCAATGGGCTAGATGCTTGCCTGGGACCAAAGGGAAATTGTATTTTCTTCTTCTTTCTTTCTTTCCTGGGAATTAAACCCAGCAGTGCTCTGTGATGGAGCTACATCCCCAGCCGTTTTGATTATTTCTTTTGAGATAGGGTCTTCGTAACTCACCCAGGCTGGCTTTGAGCTTGCAATCCTCCTGCCTCAGCCTCCCAGGATGCTGGGATTACAGGCATGAGCCACTGTGCCTGGGCTTTCTTCCTTTTTATTTTTTTTTGGTACTTGGGAGTGAATCCAGGGGCGCTCAACCACTGAGCCACATCCCCAGCCCTTTCTAAGATTTTATTTAAAGTCATGGTCTCACTAAGTTGCTTAGGGCCTAGCTAAATTGCTGAGTCTGGCTTTGAACTCATGATCCTTCAGCCTCAGCCTCCGCCTCCCGAGCCACTGAGATTACCGGCACGTGCCACCATGCCCGGTGGGAAGCTGTAGTTTCCTAAAACATTGTGGTTTACCTTGTTGAGTCACGAGTCAAATTTGGCAAACATTTTATGACAGTTGGAATTCACTGACCAACTAAGGGAGTTTTTTTTTAAGAGCTTTTTTAAAAAATATTTTTCTAGGCGTCAGTGAATCTTGTATGTATGTATATATGTATGTGGTTTGAGAAGAAAGACCTTTTCTTTTCTTTTTTTTCTTTTGGAAAAGTCATAATAATAGATAAATTTCACTCGCTTTTTACAGTGCTGGGGGTGAAACCCAGGGTCTCAAGCACGCTAGGCACGCGCCCTACCACTGAGCTATACCCCAAACTCCTAGGGATTTGGTGCATGTGTGTGCTGTGGTTGATATGAATGCCTGTGTCTGTGTGCACATGTGCACTGCTCTGTGGTAGAGGGCACGTGCTGTTTGTGTGAGTGCTCATGCATGAGTTGACCCGTCGTAGATAAGTGTGTGCCTGTGTGTGTGTATATGCACTGATCCACGGTAGAGGGCACCTACTGTTGGTGTGTACGTGCATGGATTCCTGCACCATAGATGGTGTATGTGCTGAGTGGGTGTGATGTGCTCCATGGGAAGGTTCTAGAGCTCATGAGAGGCTGTTTAGTCCCTTTGGGTTGCTCTAACCAAATGCTATAAACTCAGTGGTTTTCACAAGCCAGAAACCTTTCTTGCAGTCCTGGAGGCTGCAAGTCCACAGGAAGAGGATGCTGGTGTATTCTGTGAATCTGTCGGGGCAGCTTCCCGGTTCATAGGTGGAACCTTCTTGCTGCGTCTTCACATGGTGGAAGGGCAGGGGGCTCTCTGGGTCTGCTTTATAAGGACTCTCATCCCACTCATGGCTGCACCTGATTAGCTCAGCCCCTCCCAGAGCCCCCCCCCCCCCCCCCCCCCCCGCCAACACCATCGTCTTCTAAGTCAGGAGTTTTGCATTGGACACAGACATTCAGACCACGGTGCTGTTTGACGTCTGAATCACAGCAATCTACCTTTGAAAGGCAATTCCCCTTTTCCCTGGTGGAGTGTCTCTCGGAGCAGATCATGCAATACAGACTGCGGCCTCCTTTGTGCTTTTTGAAAGCGGTTGCAGGGTTCATGGGTGGTTTGAGTTCTGCCAAACCTCCCGAGGCAGCCCGGGTTTTCCCTTTTCTTGCTTGTTAATGAGGCTCAGAGAGCACTGACACCTTTTGCTAAGTTAGTAAAATATCAGGAAGAATGATTGCAGAGGGCAAAACAGCAGGAAGCAAGGAGGGAGGTCAGAGGGTGAAGATGTGTGCAGTACACCCAGTGCCAGTGCCTTTTCCTCCCAGAAGGTCCTGGGTGGTGGTTTCTCCCGGATTCCCTTGTACTGGTGACGATGGGCTTTGTCCCCGGGGCAGAAGCACACACTGAAATGTTCCCGGCACCATGAAGTCGTCCTTGACTCCCGGGTCATTTCTCTCTGTGAGTGATCAAACACTTGGAAAATCTTTGAAACTGTCTCTAGATCTTTTTTTTTTTTGGAGGGGGGCAAGGGGTACTGGGGATTGAACTCAGGGGCATTTGCCCACTGAGCCCCATCCCAGCCCTATTTTCTATTTTATTCCGAGGCAGGGTCTCACTGGGTTGCTTAGAGTCTCTCTGTTGCTGAGGCTGGCTCTCAATTCGTGATCCTCCTGCCTCAGCCTCCTGAGCCACTGGGATGACAGGTGTGAGTCACCGTGCCTGACTCTAGATCTTCAATGTCGCACACTTATGCATTTTTCTAAGGAAAAAGACAATGGGGAAAAAATCCAACTAATTTTTTAAATCTGTCAAAGTCATCGATTCATATTGATGAAGATTTAGAACCCACAGACTGTGCCTTCCTACTGTGCCTTCAAGCTCTGGTCTCCTGTTGGCCCCATGGATCCTTCTTCCTGGGAGGCAGGGCCGGAGCAGGCCAGAGAGGACTCCCAGGTGGCCGGAAGCCCTGGGAGAGTTCTTCTTCCCCAAGGGTGGAAATGATGACCCTGGCAAGCCCCAGAGACCAGCTGGGTGGCTGAGGCAGGGACCAAGGGAGAGGGCAAGTGTGTCTGGGTTCTCACTTTACTCCTAAGAACTGAGATGATAAGTTGGACCATTCTGGAAATTCCCTTCATCCAAGCATATGTTACAAAGAATGAGGAAACTGTTATCAAGTGAAAGGCTTGGGGACAGGCGGACAAAGGATGCTTCAAATGGCTTTAGCTGCGGTCAGTTCCTGGACTTCAGGGACTCTGTGCCCAGGTACCAAGCGTGCAGAACGCCATGATGGTGGACAAAAGTCTCTTAAAGGAAGATTCTTGCTCACTGTTCTGTTCTGCTTTCCCTCTGGTGTTAATAAATAGGTGAGACCACTCCGTGCCCCATGGAGCCTAACTGGCCCCATTAAACTCTAGTCCTCCTTGGTATCCATGGGAGATTGGTTCCAAAAACCTCCAGATACCCAAGTCATGGAGGTCCAAGTCCCTCATATGAAATTATGCACTATTTGCAGAAATCATCCTCCCATCTATTTATTTTGGTACTGGGGAATGAACCCAGCGGTGCTTAACCACCAAACCACACCACCATCCCTTTTTATGTTTTGAGACAGGGTCTGGTTAAGTTGCTTAGTGCCTGCTTTTTGCTGAGGCTGGCCTTGAACTTGTGATCCTCCTGCCTCAGCCTCCCGAACTGCTGAGATTACAGGCATGCACCTGTAATGTGCCTGGCTTTTATGAATTTCAAATTCTTGATCTAGCATGCTGTCACCGTCTGCATGCTTTTTGGTCACATTTTTGGGAGTCTGTTCTTCTCCTGATCATTTCTGATGCCTTTGCCCTACACCGAAACCATAAAGCAATGCAGTGCTCTTCCTCATGGGGGACAGTGGGTGACATTGACATCACTAGTGCTGGATAGCAACAGCTGTGTGCATGGAAAATTCCGGAGTCTTTTCTATTGCGACGGTTTTCATTTTTATATGCACCAAGAAAAATGTGTTTAACTGGATTCAGCTGTTTGAAAATTCACAGAACGTATGAGATAATATTTATCTTTGCCGTTTAAGCGACTTTAATAGCAGAAGAGATGTGGTTTGGTCAAAGAGAGTTGAAATACACGGTATCTTTCAGCAATACTGTGCTAAACACCAAGGGAGGTTTAAAAACCCATTAGGTTCAAATCCTGGAGAATACAGTAAGACCTATGCACGTGAACAGTTTTGCTTTTTTCATGGAAAGAAAATGAAAGATTGCTCTTTGACGCTTTCACAGTTCATGGAAGGGGTGAGTTTTGAGCTGTACTTTTTTTTATGTTGTTTTTTTTTTTTTTTTTTTAGTTGTAGATGGACACAATACCTTTATTTTATTTATTTATTTTTACACAGTGCTGAGGATCGAACCCAGCACCTCGCACATGCTAGGTGAGCGCTCTACTGCTGAGCCACAACCCCAGCCCCTTAAGTGTACTTTTTGGGGTGGACAAAGCTTCCTTTTAAGAGCTGTTGAGCCAGGTGCGGTGGTGCGCGCCTGTCATCCCAGAGGCTCGGGAAGCTGAGGAGGAGAATCATGAGTTCAAAGCCAGCCTCAGCAACAGCGAGACTGTAAGCAACTCAGTGAGACCCTGTCTCTCATAAAGTACAAAATAGGGCTGGGGCTGGGGCTCCGTGGTCAAGTGCCCCTGAGTTCAATCCCTGGTACCCTTCAAAAATAAAAAGAGCTGTTGAAGTCAGGCACACTGGGGCACATCAATAGTCCCAGCAACTCGGGAGCTGGAGAATTGCACGTTCAAAGCCAACTTGGCAATCTGGCCAGCTCCTCAGCACCTAATGAGACCTTGTCTTACTGAAAACAAGAATTGAAGAATATGTATGGAAGATGTTTGTGTGTTGTAAGTGGTCAGTTTCCCTACACATGCACACCTGTGCTACAGTTTAACTTGTAAATTAGGTACAGTAAGAGATGGACAAGAGTAAAGAACAGTTAGAACTGTGTCTGTTGACATAAAAGGTCTGTGAATATGATCTCTCCTTTTTTAAGAATATCTTACTATACTTTCACCATTTCACTTACGGGAAGCATTTCTATTTGCCATATTCAAATTGCCAGCATGACCATTCTTGTACTTCAGGGCCACTATTAAGTAAAACAAGGTGACTTGAACACAAGCGCTGTGATACTGTGACAGTCCTTCTGATAACCAAGATGGCTACTAAATGACTAATGGGTGGGTAGCATATACAGCACAGATACAGTGGTCAAAGGGATAATTCACATTCTGGGTGAGACATTCTAGGACAGTGAGAGATTTCATTATGCTACTTGGTGTGGCAAAAAAATTAAAGCTTTACAAATTGTTTGCTTCTGGAATTTTCCATTTTAATATTTTGGGACCATATTTGACCTCAGCTCACTGCAGCCACGGAAAGGGAAACCTTAGATAATGTTGAATCCTATGGGCCTGGATGCTTTTACTCAATACCATGTTGAGAGATGTAACACTGCCGTTATGTGCCTCAGACATGGAACTGTCTCCCAGTAGGCTCCACCTCTTAAAAACCCCACCACTTCCTGGTAGTGCCACAGGCTGACCCTTAACACATGGGCCTTTGGGGGGACACTTAGCCAAATCACAGCAATCATGTGCCCAGGAATTGGGGTGGGCCATTTCAGTAGAAACCTGTACTAGTGTCCCCTAGTGATCATATAAGCTGATGCTCCTGCCCAGCCGGGGGTGAGTTTCCACTTGTTCCCCTGCCTAGCCACAGAAGGACCTAGAAAGCCATACTGGGGGGCTGGGGATGTGGCTCAAGCAGTAGCGCACTCGCCTGGCATGCGTGCGGCCCGGGTTCCATCCTCAGCACCACATACCAACAATGATGTTGTGTCCGCCGAGAACTAAAAAATAAATATTAAAAACTCTCTCTCTCTCTCTCTCTCTCTCTCTCTCTCTCTCTCTTAAAAAAAAAATTAAATTAAAGCCACACTGGGCCATACTGGTCCTCCCAGGGCTTTCCTGTATCCCATTTGGGCTTCCTTTGTGAACAGAACTTGGTTTCTAATCCAGGCAGCTTCACTTTGTGCCCCATTGAACCCCAAAGGTATCCATCAGTGGCCCCCTCTTGCAGAACAGGCTGAATCGTCCTTCCATGATTGGACAGGAACCTGACTGAAGACACTGGGTGGACTTCCTTCTTCACTCTTTCTTGTCTTGCTTCTTAGATTAGATCCTAAAGCGACTCCAGACAATAGCTAATCAAGAGGGCGTCCTTGAAATTTTGAAATATGGTTTGAAGTTTTAGAGTTTTGAGTCCTCTTATATCCATTTCTGGGAAAATAATTTATAAGTTTTAAATTGAGCATCATTCTGGAGAGAAAGATGAAAGAAATCTCATGACATTCCACTCTGGGAGGTGAATCATCACTTTGTCCAGTGTATCCACAGTGTATATGCTACCCTCCTTTTGATAATTTGAGGCATTCTGGTTACCAGATTGACTGTCACAATATCACAGTGCTTTTGTTAAGTATGGGTCATGTTTAAGTCACATATTTTATTTCAAATGGCTCCAAGAGTAGTCATGTTGGCCGTATTATGTTATATTATTGACATTGTTCAGTTTTATTATTAGTTGTTGTCGTCAACGTCTTACTATATCTAATTAATTAATTTAGTACAGGGATTGAACCCAAGGACACTTAACCACTGAGCTACAACCCAGCCCTTTTAAAAAAATTTTTTTTTAATCTTTTTTAGTACTAGGGATTTAACCCAGGGGCACCTAATCACTGTGCCATACCCCCAGCCCTTTTTTTGTGTTTTATTTAGAGACAGGGTCTCATTAAGTTGCTTAGGGCCTCGTTACATTGCTGAGGCTGACTTTAAACTTGCCATCTATCCTGCCTCAGCCTCTGGAGCCACTGAGATTACAGGTGTGCCCCACGGTGCCCGGCTTATTTTTTATTTTGAGACAGGGTCTCTGTGACTTGCTCAGGGCTTAAGTTGCTGAGGTTGGTCTTGAACTTGCAATCCTCCTGCCTCCCAATTAACATAGGTGTGTGCCGGTGCACACAGCTACTGTGTCTCATTTATAGTTAAACTTTCTCGCATGCACAGTATATATTTGTTTTGGTGCGATGCAATTTCATATACCCACTGGGGGTCTTGCAATGTACCCCCTAAGGATAAGGGGGAGCCCTGTAATTCTCAGATTGTGTTTGGTCGCAGTTACTTGAGAGTGCCCCCAATTCTCTGGGGAATTGTTCTGAAGCACCTGGCGCTTCCTGGTGCCATATCTTCTAACCACAGGTGACTATTTGTATCTAAGTGAAGTACATGGGTAACTAGTTAGTCGTGGCTTAGTCACTAGCTAAAATCCAACCTACTAATAGTTGGCTTCTCCATCATCCTTCCCACATCTCAGGGGCTCCATGGCTACGGGTGGCCTCCGCGTGTGACAGCGGCGTTTGTACACGTGACGCTGACTTCTGTTTCAGTGGTCACCCTAAAAGAGTGTGGTCTTGCACCTGATCACCCTGGCAACGTCTGCAGGTCCCCGGTTTCCTATTTCCGGTCGGAGCTTTGCGGACTTTGTTTCCTTCACACATTCCTCTTTTCTCCCCACCCTCATCCTCACTGTGACGTAAAATCTGGGTGATGAGGCACTTCCCACGTTGCAAATCCATTGCAACTGGGTGTCGAGGGTTGGTTTACTGTGCGTGTGCAAACTACCCACTAGCCCGGGCGCAGGCTGTTTTAAAGAAGGCTTGGCTCCCCTCTGTGGCCAGGGGTTGAGTGAGGTCAGCGCCAGGCTGGGCCACTCCTGTCCGGGCACCTGCTGCCCCAGATCTCCAGGCAGCTGGAAACGGGGGAGCCTAAGAACGCACGGAGGACCCAACAACAGACTCAGGCTTAGGACGGTATTTTTTATTTTTGCCTGTTTTGGAAAACATTCGGACACCTTGTGCCTCAAAATGATTTTCTGGATTCACAAAAAATCCCAACTCCGATGGTTTTCCTTCTTCCTTCTCAGAGGTGGAATTTGTTCCCGTTTGGGTCAGCAAGAAGTGAGAGCAAAGTCCCCGGGGGCGTCTCCTGGTGTCACACAGATTTGGATGGTGGTTCCCTCTTCGTCCCAAAATACGCGTTGGGGGTTTACCACTTGATCAGCGCTGAATATGCTCCTGGGGTTTAGGGCACGACTTGTCTAGCACCGGTCCTCGTGGCTGTTATGATCTAGACAGCAAGGCTAGTGTTGTAAGCGTCAGGAACTGTGAACAGGCCAAGTGCACGCCTGTCATCCCAGCAGCTCGGGAGGCTGAGGCAGGAGGATCGCGAGTTCAAAGCCAGCCTCAGCCAAAGTGGGGCGCTGAGCAACTCAGACCCTGTCTCTCAATAAAATACAAAACTGGGCTGGGGATGGGTCTCCGTGTTCGAGGGCTCCCGAGTTCAATCCCCAGTACCCCTCCTCCCCCGCAAAAGAACCATGAATAGGTACAAAAATGTGATGTAATTGGCCAAGACTGCGCGGGCTGTTAGGGGAAACCGCACACTGAGGAGGCCGAAACGCTCAGATTTTGCCCAAAAGGCCACAGAGAAAGGAGCGCGGTGAAAGCAAAGGTCGCGGGCTTTGGGGTCGGGACCTCTGGGTTCAAATTCCTGGTGCATTGCTTATGTGCGGCCGCAGAACAAACCGTCAGCTCTCAGTTTAAAACAATCAACAGCATTATCAACGTTTCTGGGCGTAAGAATTTAGCTGGGGGTTTCTGATCCAGGACTTCTTGTGGGACTGCAGAGAGAAGCTTTAGCTGGGGTGGGTGGATCTGCTTTCAAGATGAGTCACCAGGGTGGCTTTGGGTGGAAACCCTCCTTTTTGGTCATTTGGTCATTTAATCTTTTTCTTTGCCTTTGTTCCCAAAGGTCAGTGTCAAGAAGGTGGAGAAAAGTTGGCTGGGGAAAGAAATGTGATTGCAACAGAGACCGTTTCTTGGTTCCTCTGAGCAATCTCAATCAAGCCAGCGCTCACATCTCCATAACTGACGGCTCTGCCACAGGCTTCAAGTTGGAAGAAAATGAGGTCCAGCACTGCCTTTTCCAGAATGCATTCATTGTTGGGTGTTTCTGGAATTATTGAGCGGGCCCGGGGCTGTCAGAATCATTTAGGTGGCTGGTTCATGTTGCACAACTGTGTGAATGAACAATGAGCAACTGAAATCCACGTGGGTCTGTCGGTTTGAAATGACTGCCATGATGATCTTTTTCTTTTTTTTGTTGGTGCTGGGGATTGAACCCAGGGCCTTGTGCATTGAGGCAAGCACTCTGCCAACTGAGCTACGTCCTCAGGCCTGAAATGACTGGCTGAATGCTCTTTATTGATGCTTTAGCTTTAATGTTTCAAACGATGCTACATTACAGTTTTGTACGTTGGACAAGATATCTCAAAAACAAACCAAACCCAACAATAAATGGAGGTCATCATCTACCATAATCCCGTGTCGTAGTTAAACGTTATCCAGTGATGACTCCCCAGTCAATAATATTTCAAGGAAACGGCATTTACTCAGGATGATGTTTTCAGTACTATCACGAATGGGATTGCTGTTATTCTCCTAAGGAGCTTGATCTTGGCAAGCATTTACAGGATTCATTATAATGAATCATAAAAAATACTTTTTAAAAAATAAATCTTCCTAATAACGAATTATCCAGTCCTTAGCACAAAGGAAACTGAATTTATTGTTTGCACGTTCAGAGTTTCATGTATTTCCAGCAGACAGATCACAGGGGCAGGCTGAATTCATTTTTCGATGTACGAATTGCTACCTTTTCTCCAGTTCTGTAGTTTCCTATAAGGTCCATAGATCAGTGATGCTTTAGAAGCTGGTTCTGAGTTTGAATTGGCCTCTCTGTTGCCTCTTGTCTTAAAACTGATCAAGAACATGGACAGTTTAATGCATGTTCTAATACACACCAGTTCAGAGCCATAGTGAAATCTGTTCTCATGGGCTACTTGACATCAATCCATCCATCTCCATGCTTGACGGAACATTTCCTAAGAGGTACTCTGACTTTGCAATTCTCTTACAGCAGGTGAATTGCACAACAGAACTGGTTTATCCATAGCAGTCTTATAAACCAGGAAAAGCCCTCTGTAGTGAATTTCTTTATACTTCAGTAACATGTATACTGTTGGCATCACGGCCCTGTTTGTCAGGTGGCTGGGATTTCCGACACAGCAGGCATGAAATCCCTCTACGTGGGACTCCCAGGCTTTGGGAGATTCCGCTCTCTTGTGCTCTTTGGGGGTAGATCAAAAGATAACTGGTTGGAGAGGCATTGAGATTTATTAATGAAAGCAATCAAGACGTAGAGCCAGAGTCTTTGGTGACCGACGTTGCCAGTTCAAATCCTTGGGGCTGGGGATAGAGCTCAGTGATAGCACCCTTGCCGAGCATGCACAAGGCCCTGGGTTCAGTCCCTGGCACTGGAAAAAAACGAAAAAGAAATCCTTAACTCGTCTCCTACCAGTTGTACCAATTGGGCAGAATTTCTCCCTCTCTCTGGACCCTCAGCTTCCTTCCTGTGGAAAGGGGGTTATCAATTGTACTCAGCCCAAAGGTCATTGAGGAATTAAATGAGTTGGACAGTTTTATGTCTAGACAACTGTCTGGTCATAGAAAGTGCTCAAAAACAAATTTTAAAAGCACACCCCAAAAGCCAATTAGTATCGTGTTTCTTTTCCCTGGAGACAAAGAATAAAAAAAAAAAAAATATGATCCAGAAACCCAAGATGACAGGCTGGTTTTTGACGAAATGGTCTTCTTTTATTTTTACAGGCTATGGATTTGGAAGGTCGGCTTTGGACAGGGGTGGCGGCGCTGTGGTTGGAGAACATTCAGGCTGAATAAAGGACCATTAAACTGACCTTTTATATTTTGGGTAATTACCCAGAATACAGAGGCAGTTTTCCGCGCTTGAGAAACTTCCTGCTATGGTGGGAGCATCGTCTTGATTTTTGTTTTAAAATTTATTGTGCCCGACAGGCTGAGTTCTCTTGGGAGGCCTTCGGAACACCGGGTTTGCTTCCTGAGCTGAGGTTTTCTACCTCTCTGTGAGCTCCCCTTCATCTGACTCTCTGAAGATAACTTGATACATCCAAGATCTTCTTGTTCACGTGTAGCTTTTAATATTTAGCCCATTACATGCAGAGGATAATGAAAAAGTCTTGTGTTAATCTGTTTCCAAGACAAATATTTGATGGAACAGGTGGGATTTTATTTCAATATTTCCCTCAAACTCGATTAAACTATTAAGCTTTGTTTTGTAGGGGGAAAAATGAGCTTATGTTCTACCCTGTCTCAGTCTGATTCTTAGTTTTTGTCAATTAAACAATATGTCACAATTTCGTAATTCGCACGGGTTGTCGGCAATCACATCTAGACAGTGATTGGAAATTCAGAAAGGCAGAGGAAATATCTTTACTCCCTTTATCAGAATTTTCAGCCAGGAAAAGGAACTTTACAGAAGGAGATACATTGTCTCTGAGAAGCAAAATTTAATTGATATGTGAAAAACACTCATGTCCAAAAAACAAAAAAAAATATGGTTGGCTGCTTTAAAGACTTGAGTTAAAAAAAATTGTGTCTGATCTACTGAATCATCTGATTGAAGGGGTGAAACCTTGGCAAACTTTTTTCCTGATCAAAGTGAGTCTTTTGGGGGTAATCCATTTTGGTGTGTGTGGGGGGGTGGGTGAGAGAGAGAGAGACAGACAGACAGTATGGCTGCGTAACAAGTCATCCCCAAACGGAGCAGCTTCAAACAGAACAAAGATAATCACTTCTTATCTCTCAGGGCTGGTCTGGGTTGGGAATTTGGGCATGGTTCCTGCTCCGGGCCTCATGAGGTTGTAGAAAGCCTTCCGTCTGGGCTGCCTTAGGGGGCTGGGATGTAGCTCAGTTGGTAGAGTGTTTGCCTCATATGCACAAGGCCCTGGGTTCAATCCCCAGCACCACGGGGGGGAAGGAAGTAATTTAGGGATTTTTTAACAATGAGTTCAAGAACAGCCAATTCAAAAACTAGAAATGTGATCTGCTTTTGAACAAAAGGGTGGCTTTAAAGATATGTTGTTTAATAGATAAAGATTTAAAAACATATATATATATTTTTTCATTCTTTTTATTTATTTATTTTTTTTTTGAGATAGGGTCTTGCCATTTTGCCCAGGCTGGTCTCAAACTCTTAGGTTCAAGTGATCCTCCTGCCTCAGCCTCCCCATCAGCTGGCACATCAGGGACATGCCACATGCCCAGCGCATTCTTGCACTTGGAAGGAGACGTTGCCCCCCATGTCTGACCACAGGTTGTGCATGCTTACGGACCTGGGCACCCGTGAGGGCAATGCACACGACCTCAACATTAAGTACAAGAGGCCATGTTTCTGCCGTGGTTCGGTAATGAGCCTACTCCCAGGAAAGACGATCTGCACATTCCGATTTGGCAAGCTTGTTACAAGACAAGCTTGTTGATTTTCCTTCCTTACCTGAAACTGGCTCTCCTCAGCCGTCGGATTTAAAACCCTGAGCGATGGGTTTGCTTTCCACCTTGAAGATTTTGTTGGGAAAAAACAACTTTAGGAAACAAAAGGAAAAAAAAAAAAAAGAAATCCAAGAAAGAAACCGTCACAAAAACCCAAACAGACACAACAACCCGCTTTAACACAGTCATAAAACCTACCACGAGATAAGGTGGGGACACTTCTTTAAAAAGAAGGACCTAATAGTGATTTGTTTTTAAGGAGTGCCAACGAGATGTGTAAGGGAGATGGTACATTTTTACACTGGGCTCTTGTGAGTCCTGGGCACTGGACTTATATTTTTGGCCAGGGCTTATTTTTGTCTTGGTTCTCCCCTTTTCTAAATCTGGTGGAATTGTTTTCTCGGGACCTCAGATTGTTGGCTTGAGTTGCAACCAGACAGACTGGAGCATTTTTTTTTTTTTCCAGTATCCTTTTCTTCTTGTTTCTCATCTTTTATTTCTCAAAATACATGTGCTTTTTATAGCTATGGGAGCGATTTTCAAATCAGGCTGCCTGAAAATAGTTTGAATTAGAATATATTAGGGGGGAAATCACCATCTACCACCCAGCACACCATGTTGCGTTTTATTAAAAGCAGTCTTTTGGAGGCTGCAGACAGGGGAGAAAAGAAGTGGAAAATGTTCCCTCTCAGCTTTGATCGAAGCCACGGTTTTTGTTTATAGGAATCATCTTGACTGTCCGATGGACCCGTTGATTGGAAATGTCTTGAACCACGTCTGGTTTCTCTTCTGCTCTCTCTGTTCACATTTCTCTGCACACCTCTTCCCGAGGGCTGTAGATGTTCCCATGTTCCCAGCCCGGGGCATTAGCTTTGTAAGGTCCCCAACAGCTGGTCCCTGTGGGTGCCCTTCTCCTGCCCTCACCCACTGACCCTTCCTGGCCTGCCACTCTTTATGTTTTTAATCTGTGCTTACGGTGCCACGTTAGACTCCTCGTTTGTAAGAGCGTCTCCTTATTTCCATGAGATCATTCCTTAGAGTAACACCCTGCTTGTATCTTATTACCCCAAAGTTTATCCTTTTCCATTTCAATTAGAGCACACACCCCTCTAAGTTGGTGCTGATGATTCTTCAAACACTTGGCACCTTAGAACACGCGCTGTGCATGTTCACAGTGCCCTACAATTGCTCCCCTGCACATTTGTCCCAAGGAAATGGAATTCATGTCCGCAGAAAGACACACCATGTGAATGACCTTCACAGATTGACTCACCAGAGTCCCAAACTGGAAACAGTTCCTGGTGTCCTCCTAGACGAACTATAGTAGATTCAAACTGTGGAATATTATTTGGTAATGAAAAGGAACTAAGGATTGTTACAGGCAATAACTTGGATGTCTCTCAAGGAAAGGTGCTGAGTGAAAAAGCTGATCAATCATCAACCGAGGGCCACTCCCAAGACAGAATCATCCCCCTGCACTGACCGCTGGTTGCTTGAAAGAGCAGAGCAGAAGCTGGTCTCTATAAAACCCCTGAGTTGTGGGTGCCTGCAATCAGAAGGTACAGAGTGGCCCAAGTGCACATTTACACACCAAGGGATATGGACGAATGTACCCTGGACTAACCGCCTGAGGTCCACTTGAAGAAACCTACGTAGAACAAAGAGAAAAAGAGAAAGGATACAGAAAAAGAGGAGATTAGCAGACCAATTCTGGGGGTCCCATGGCTAAATAAGAGAGATTCCAGAAGGAGACAAGAGTAAAAAATAAAAATGATGAGTAAACAGTTTTTTAAAAATTGAGGTTGCCATTGCTGGTTCTGCTGGGATGGTGGTGGCAGCTCAGCGCTGAGCGGTCTCCTGGCAGGAGATATGCAGAAAAAACACATTGCCAGGGGCCCTGGGGGCAGAAAATGCACAACCCCCAAACTGAAAGCCCAGCTGCTGACGTTGGAACCGTACAGGGGAAGCCTGGGCCGGAAGCTGCAGCAGTTCTACCTAATAAGAATCCAGGCTCGCAGCTAGAAGGCCTTGGGGAATGTCACCGGGGTTGGTCTGTGTAGAGGCGGTGTTTGATGTCACTGGGAAGATAATTTTACCAAAAAGAGAAAAGGTTGCTCCGTATGGTGGGGCACACCTCTGTAAGCCCAGCACCTTGGGATCTGAGGCAGGAGGATTGCATGTTTGAGGCAAGCCTGCTCAGCTTAGTGAGATGCTGTATTAAAAAAAAAAAAAATTTAAAAGGGTTGGGAATGTAGCTCAATAGAAGAGCACCCCTGGGTTCAGTCCTCAAGAGATGGCGAAGGACAGAGAGGCTCTGGGCGTGTCCAGCAGGTGTGTCCAGGAGTGACTGGCCTGGGGCATAGCCAGCTAAAGTGCACAGCCTCCCTAAGTGTGGGCAGCAGTGCCCAGTAGGTTGCGACTGGCCCATTCCCAGTGCTAATGGCTTCTTGTGGCCGGCGGCTTCCTAATGGGGCGACAGCTGGTTATGATGCTAATGTTGCAGTATGACTCACGGTTCCTTCCTCCACCCCAGTTCCTCTCTCAACCCCGGCTGCAAAGAAGCAGCATGTGGGTTGCTATACACACACACACACACATACACACACACTCTTGGGGAAGCCAACTCTCAAACATGGAGCAACAAGCATGAGGATCAAGGTTAATGGCGTGTGCCTGATCCCAACGACTTTCTTGCTCATTTCTCTCCACTGTCTGGGCCTTTCATGGAGCTAGGATGAGTCCTGGGACCTTGCTTTGGGCAACTAGACATAGATGAAAGTCTGCCAGGGGCCTCTGCTAGATGATACTTGCGGACACTCATCACCTCCCTCCTATTCTGCCTCGTACACTGCCACCACCCCTGGAGGGACAGGGGCTAGTTTCCAGACATGAGCACAAGTAACAGAGGATAGCAGAAGCACCTGCTGCGGGACCAAGGCAGGCCACTGCCGTCCGTCTCCAGATTCTTGTCACGTAAGCAACGATGACTCTCTATCAGTTCAGGGCGCACACCCCCCCACTGATCCTGGGATGTCCTTAAGGACCCTCGTATCAGCCCATACCTTTCTCAACTCCTCTCAGGTGTTATGTGGCTTTGACTGGCGGCTTGGTCTAAAAGGTATCCAGAGCCAGAAGCTGAGACCCATCAAGGCAGGGGCTTTGGAACGTGTGCTGGCCTCCTGGCCAACACTGGGGAAGGGACAAGGGCATCTTGGCGCTGTTCTAGTTAGCACTGAGCTCCCACTCCTGTCTTTCCCCTGACTAGCCCACGTGTGCCCTCGACATGCACTGACCTTCCTTCATCCACAGCCAACTCCCCTCTCTGTGGGTGGGTTGGACACTCTCCTCAGCTACTGCCTGGAATCTCGCTCCACACTGAGTGGACCATTTGGAACCACAACACCACGATCTATTCCAAGCCTTTCTCTGGCTCCAAAATTTTTGCTGCTTCATCCATGCACAGGAGTGGACCATCTTTGATCTTTAAAGGCTCCATTATATTAGATGAACTCTGGACTTGCCATGCATTTTTGGATGGTGACATTTGAATGGGTGGCCTTCTGGTACAAGATTGGCCAGTCGGTCTGCAAGCCCTCAACCTGGTCTTGGTCTTTCCCGTTTTGGCAATTCCCATCATCCTCTGGGAAACTATGGAGCAGCCAGTTTCCAATATGGCGCCCAATAAATTCTCCCTTGTGAGATGTGTCGTGTCCTTCCACGTTGACGAAGACTAACCGGTGGAATATCACCACCAATAGAATATGGTGGTAAGATGGGGCGTTATTTTAGAGGCTAGAGCATGGAACACGTCGCCATTTCAGTCTTTTTCTTCCTTGGTCATCATCAGTCGGGGTGGCCAGGTGTTTTAACATGGTGAGTACCAAGACGCCCGTGGAGAGCTCTTTCTGACAGTGCCCAGTCCCCAGTCCCCAGCCATGTTCACAAGTCATCTTGGGAGTTGACCAGCCCTGGTCAAGCCATCCGACAATGGCAGTCCCCGTGGAGAGCTGAACTGCAACCTTTCGGGACACCCTGAGTCCGACTGTCCATCGAGGCAGCACCCAAATCGTGACCCCCAGAGCTTTTGGGTACTTATTAATTTGGAAAAATAAGAAATTATATGAGAATTAAAAAAGAGAAAGGCCAAATGCTATTTTAAAATACGACAGGTCTAAAAAATGTAGTTGAAGTTTAAAAATTGAGATTCTCAAGGGATGCTCGAGGAGTCAGACCCTCCCTTGCTGAGATCCTCTGAGGCTCTGAATGGTACAGTCTGCTGCCCGTTCTGGGGCAGCCTCGGAAGCTGCTAGAAACGGGTACGACGTCTCCTTTGTTTTGTACGGACTTTAAGTACTGGGACGTCTTTGTTTTATACTTGGGAAGAGAAGGTGCCAGAACCCTGCCCAGGAGCCCAAATGGAGACCGACACCCAGGTGAGGTGAGAATTGGTATTTTCATCTGCAGACAGCTCAGGTGAGGTGGGCCGATGAGTACCAGGACACTAGCCCACCTGTGTGCAGGCTGGCTTGGCGGGACGGGCATCATTCCGTTCTGCTTTTGTTTTCTTGGTTCAGGGGATTGTTAAGGGAACTTACCACTGAGCCACATCCCCAGCCCGCCATTTTTTTTTGAATTTTATTTATTTATTTATGGTGCTGGGGATTGAACCCAGGGCTTTGTGCATGCGAGGAGGCTGCCAACGGAGCCACACCCCCAGCCCTGTATTTTATTTAGAGACAGGGTCTCACTGAGTTGCTTAGGGCCTTATGAAGCTGCTGAGGCTGGCTTTGAACTTGCTATCCTCTTGCCTCAGCCTCCCGAGCTGCTGGCATGCCAGGCGTGCGCTATGGTGCCTGTCCTGTGGACGCGATTATGACGGCGATTGAGTCGCACTGTACTCCGCACACAGGAGAATCCCTAAGGGACAGACAGACAACACTTGGCGACCCACATAGAGAAGGCTCTGACTGGCTTAGCCTAATCCCATCACCAGGACTGAGCCTCAGTCTTCCCTTAATATGATTAAAACAAAAAATTGGGTCATGCGACGCACCGATCCACTCTACGCTTCTGCCTTGGACCATCAACCACCAAGTATGGTTCCTTGGAATTCAATGGGGATAGCTAAAAGATGATCACTCGGGCTGGGAGTGTTCTGGAGCTGGGGCCTGCCAGGAATTACCCTTATCTCCCAGCGTTTTGGGATCTGGTCTCTGAAAAGGGTCGTAAAAGTCTCCCCCTTCCGGGTAACTTGGTTCCTCTTATCAACCTTACTTGGGGTCTGCATTTCTCCTGCACGTAGCAGGTGCTTGGCTGAGGAATGTGGCATAGCCTGTCCACTGGATCCAGGCAGGACTGCAGGTCAGTTGCTTTTGGAAAGAGAAAGCAGGATGCCCGGCACTGGAAAACGAAATCCACCTTGTTCTCGCTGCAGATGGGGCTTGGGACACACCCATCTCTCCTGTCTTCCCTGAGATGAACCAGTGTGAGTTTGTTCCCCATTTCACCCCCTTTCTATGTTGGACATCTTCGACATTCAATGTTCACGCCAAATAAATATCTCCCTCTTTCATCTGTTTTAAAGAGGTGGAGCAGAAAGGGGGCCTTATCATGGGCTGGAAACGCATCATGGAGGATGGAAGTCGGGCAGCAGGACTGGGTATCACTGGGTATCACGATTGTTCAAACCAGACTGACCCATAGCTGTTGCTCCGTTTTCAACATCTGCCTCTGGAGCTGAGGTTTCAGGCACAGGCCGGTGTTTCCTGATTATGTAAAGTCGCCCTGGGGGGATGGGGCGGGTGGCTTCCAGGGCCCCAGCTTAGCTGTCCCGGGTGACCGCCTCAGCTGCTAATCTCCTTCAGTTTGGACGCTGCAGAGCCGGGCTTCCTGCCTTTGAATAGGGATGTTAAAACCTTCGCCAAGCACCCAGACAGCCGGAGCAGTGTCGTTTTGGCTGAAAACACAGTGTGTGTGTGTGTGTGTGTGTGTGTGTGTGTGTGTGTGTGTGGTATTTGGCATCTGTTTACATAAGAGCAAAGACCCTGAGAGAGGAAAGGCTATGCACGTTTGGGCTGACTAGGGAAAGCCTCTGTTTGATCATCATCTTGCTCCTGCCCTGTGACCAAGTGCAGCTGCCCAGACCAGGGCACATACTGTGTTTCGCCTCTCCCAAGTCACCCCACCCAGGCACCTGCTACCCGCCGTGAGGACCTGTTTTCTGGGGTGGACAGCTGTCAGGTGGAGGACAGCATGGCTCTCTGATTTGGCCTCCCTTTATTTTCCTGGTTCTGCTTATTTGCCTGCTTTTCTAACTCAATTCTGGAGAGCAGGACCGATACCTTTGTCAGGGAGTGAGCCGTGCAGTGCATGAGTGGGGGCTTATTGCTTTATTCTGATCTGCCTGTTGATGGCAGAATAGGGGAAGTACAGTGGCCTTGTGCTTTTTCTTTGCATTTGGACACAGCAGTGGGACTCTTGTGACATACTCGTACATGCACGTAAGAGTTGGCTCCCTTTCGTTTACCCGGATGTTTCTTTCTCTCTCCTCCTCCCTCCTCTTGGTCACCTTCCACCACACTACCTCTCTCCCTTCTGTTTGCTTTCCTTGGGCATAACTGGAGTTGGAAGTGGCCAGGAGGGACCGAGGGCAGGGCCAGGGCCAACACAGCAGGGTCCTGAGGGCCCCAGGCGGTCTGTTCCAGTGACCAGAGGAGAAAGGTCCCTGAACCGCGTATTGCAAGATGAAAACTGGCTGCAGCATCCTGGAGGTCCCCATTCAGAGTCTCGGTCTGAAGGACGGGGTGGCCTCAACCTGATTTTCCATCATCTTTCCTTTGCAGCAAGGCCTTACAAAGGTCTCCGGTTCATTCACTCTCTCAGCTGCCAACAGAGAACTCATCACATCAATACGTGTGGGTGTGTGTATCTGGTGAGCGTATCCGTTTATGCGTCAGCGTGTGCATGTGCGTGTGGGTGTGTCATGGGTACGTGGGCACTTGTGTATAGCTCTAGGTGTGTGCACAAGTGCCCTCAGGTATAGGTGTGTGTTTTTACCTGTTTACGTGCCTGTGTATGCATTTACGGACTCCTGTGCACACACGTGAACGGGTTGGCACATGCCTGTCCGCCGGGTGAAGGCTGTGCCTGTTGCCGCGTAGCCATGCGTACCCCTGTTTGTGCGTTCGTTTGGTTATTGTCTATAACCTGCGGCAACTTGGGCTGCACTCCGGTGGCTGTTTGTTTCCCCACGGTGGCTGATCACTTTGGTGTTTGTATGCAATCAGACGTGATTTCGAGGCCCCCAATACTAGACTGCACCCTCGATGAATTAATGGGTCAGGAGGAGCACGCTGATTACAAACTAGAGAGGTTATTTAGACAGAACTCCATAGCAATCAGGAGGGTAGGAAGGAGCTGGAGAGCCTGTGGGCGGGCGGGCGGGTGGGTGGGCATCCTGGGAGCAGGTGTCTCTGGGGCCTAGATGGGCGTGGGGGAAGGGCCTGTTGCCTGGAGACTGGGAGCTTAGCGCTCAGGTGACAGAAGACGTCCCAGGCTATTCAGAAGGGCAGCAGCTGCTTGGGGACTGAGACTGGGGTGGCAGTAAGCCCTGGTGTATGCATACTGTTTACAGAACTGTTTAGACTGGGCAGCGACATGGACTGGGTGCCGTTAAAACGCCACCACCCCACGGCACCACAGCAGCACGTGCTCTGCTGACTCCTCTCAAGAAAATCCAAAGGGTCGCATAAATCCCTCTTCCGCCTGGCAACCCTTACAGCCATCCCAGGAAAAATTGGCGGAGCCTTTACCTAGACAGATCCCCACCTTTCCCCTACTGACCTCATGTTTATTCTTTCAGCTCTTCTTATGTGTATTCCCACAAGATCCCCCTCCGGCCCCATCCGACTTTAACCGTCTTCTTAGATGTAAAAGCTTCACATCACCTGTGCCAAACAGATGCCCAGCTGCCTATCTGGCCAAAGTCACCAGCACATAGTAGAGGTGCTTGCAGACGCTGTGGGGCGTGGTCACCCACTGCCACCATTTATTAAAGGGGCATGTTCTGTCATTCCCAAAACAGGCTGGTGAAGAGGCAGATTCTAACTAACCAGGGGGCTGGAGTTTCTGATTCTAGAGTACAGACGCTGATCTTTAGATTTGATGAGAAACTGCAGGGAGTTTCACTTTTCCCTGGCTCTTGGTCGGATACTGAGGTGCTAAGGCCAGGGGGCAGGGCTCCTGTGTTCCCGTGTCTCCCCACACGAGGAGGCTGGCTTTCCTTCCCGTGAGTCAGCGTGGGGGCAGAGGTGGGCATCCTGAGTCATCTTCCAAAATGACCCAGAGCTGCTGGGTGACTTTGTGACTTCTCTTATTAGGCTCCTTTACCGTCTAGTAGATGTCACAACTAATTTCATTCTGCAAAGCATCCTTGAGATCATGGGACTCGGGGACCACAGTGTTTTCCTTGCTGCAATTCCGTATGATAATATTAGCAAATACGTCTTCTGTAAGCCCCGTCTCCACGCCTTTTGAATCGCATTATCTCCTCTCTGTATTGTTGACTTTCTCACCGAGAGCATTTGGCTCTGCAAAGCAGGGGAAATGATTTCACACTTGCTTGGATCAGAAATCTGTTGAGGTGGTTAAACTGCTCAGTCTATTCAAATGCAGTTATCTTTGCCGAGGGAAGAAAAAAAAAAAACCCCCGCTCAGATTGTTAGCATAAATCAGGATGCCCGAGGGCTGTCTCGAATATATTCAGATGGATTTGAAAAGTCGTTTAAATTCAAAAAGTTTGAGGATGTCATGAATTTGAAGCAAACCCATTACGAACCAATTCCAGCAATAGGTCACAGCCTGCGTATTTGTGTGAGTGTTTGACGTCTAGATTAGGTTGAGTCAAAATGAAGTCACCTTCTCCACTGTATACACTATGAATCTACCCTCCCGGGTTAACCAGGAGTGAGCTCTTGGTGAATTACGAAATGCTTGCATTTGTTCTTGCCAAAGACAATGTGGGTCGTCTGCATGTCTTCTAGATTGGGAGAGCTGATATCACCCTCTCTTATCTTCCTCCCCAGGAAAAGTGGTCATTTTATAACAGCATTTGTAACTTTACGCAACTAAAATTTGGCTCAAGACTTTGCCAAGGGCCATGCGTTGCTTAATAATAAATACATACATTGTTTTGAAATATCTGGAAGCTTTGCGAGTTCATTGAGTGACCAGGCAACTCCGTGGCCTACTACCGTGTGGAAGTGAAAGATTGTGTGACACAAGGCCAAAGGGAAATCGGGTGTGCAGGAGTGAAAAGGACTCCAAGTGCATCAAAAGGGAGTGGTGTCATACTGTAGATGGTCACAAAGGAGGACAAAGGTTGCCCAAGGCGTAGCTACAGAAAGAGTTGGGTGTCGGAGGTGAGTTGCCAGAGGAGCTTAGGAAGATGTGGGGCCTGAACTCCAAGAAATCTGTCCAACACGCAGGGCTTTTGAAAGGCTGTATTGAGAGAGAGAGAGAGAGAGAGAGACAGAGAGAGAGAGAGAGAGAGAGAGAGAGAGAGAGAGAGAGAATCAGCCCCTGAATCTCCACATCCTGCTGTCTTCAGAGATGCAGCCACCCACAGGTGGAAAAATACTTTTTAAAAACTTGAACATGTGCAGGTTTTTGTTTCTTCTTGTCACTATTCTCTCTCTACAGCATCTCAACTATTTACACAGCCTTCGCATCATACTAGGCAGTATAGAGGATCTAGAGATGACTTGAAGTAAATGAGATGCTCAGCACACCGCGCAGGGCCTGGGTTCAGTGCCCAGCGCCAGAAGATGGCAACAGCAAGCCTGGGGTAGGCAATGAATGTAAGCTGGGTCAAGATCAAGGAACAACTAGGTCCACCTGGGACAAGTGCATGCTGCCTTGGGTCTCCTGGAGCATGCAGGCTGGGAGGTGCAGAGCTTTAAATTTGGGAGTTCGAAACAGTTTATGATTCGGTAATTTTAAAAGGCTACTGTGCATAGTAGTAAGATATATTAGTGGTTATAACACGAAGGTGGGTATTATATAATGTACATGTATGATTATCTATTATGTAAAATCTAATCACGTATTAACAGAATGCATGCAGTCATGTGTCACAGAATGCCGGTGGGATACATCATTATTGGGCAATTTCATCTTTATGTGATCATTGCAGAGAGTAGATTGATTGTCTGTGTGTGACCAGAATTTCTGCTGCAGGGTTGGTTTGCAGACTATGGAGGCTGATTTTCCTCTTGCAGAGCTGGGAACGAAACCAGGGTCCTCCTACATGCTAGGCAAGCACTGCTCCTGAGCTACACTGCCAGCCCTTTTTATTTTATTTTTTTATTTTGAGACACGCTCTCACTTAGCTGCTGAGGCTGGCTTTGAACTTGCAATCTTCCTGTCTAAGCCTCCTGAGTCACTGAGACTACAGGTGTGCACCACCACATCCAGTCTCTTGATGCAACAAGGGACAGGTAAAGATGAGGTGTAAGAGGCTGCTGCCGGCACAACACCGTAAACTGTTTCACAGTAACCTTTTTAAAAGACAAAATGATAGGAGGACACTCTAAGCTGGTGATTCATAGTGCAGTGAATACAGCAACCAGCAACATACTTGCCTATGGTCATTATCAAGTATTATGTGTGGCACATGATTGTGCTACACTTACAGGACTGGCAGCACAGTTGTGTTCGTTTACACCAGCTTTGCTGCAGACTTGTGAATGATGTGCCTAACAGTTATGGCACTAGGTGACAGGATCGTCTCAGCTCCAACGTCATCTTACAGGACCCTCCTTGTGCGGTCAGTCTATCTTTGACTGAAACACCATTGTCTGTGCACAGGTGTAACTCCCTGATATATTAACTTGACAATAGATGCATGCTGTACATTGCAAATGTGTAATGTGCACTTTAATTACAAATGTTATTACACAGTATAAGCATCAGGTACTTCTACAGCATATAATACCTAATTATGTTGTCTTTTCCTATTGCTACAGATGTGGACTCATGCACATAACGACTTCTGGCACCTATTACGCGAAAACAGAAGCTGAGTTTGGTTGCTTTGTTTTGTTTTCGCTTCCTGAAATAAGAAGCAGAAGATGACGTCATCTTCTCAAGTGTCAAATCGGGTGACTGATTACAGAGGGGCTGAGCGGGTCGGTCACCATTCAGCATAATGCATCCTGCAATCAGTCCCCAGAGCCGCCCAGAGGGTCTGTGTTCTAGTGTGGTCTCCAGTGGCATCCCTTTATCCCGTGGGCATGATGCTGACCGCTGCTCATTTGCTGATGAAGACGGAGCCTGCTGTGAGCCAGGTGCATGTAGCTGGTTCCTGGAGGCCCAGCTCTTAGGAGGCATTCACCTGTCTCATTGCAACATGTTTACCGGCACCTAGAAGTTTTTCTTGCTCCCTATGAGACTTGCCCTCTGCATCTCAGGGATGGGATCCTCTCAGGATAGCTCAGGCCACCAGCCTCAGAGCCTTCCTGGGGCCCTTTGCCCAGCTCACTCCCCTCCACGTGGAGATGGACGGGAGCAAAGGCACAGTGGAGGGAGAGGGAGGGAGCGGTCTTGGCGGTTGGTAAAGACACGGTTAAAAAGTTCTGTGTGCGTCCCTGGGTTGGAGCACTGCCTGACCAAGTCTCTGTCCCTGGAGGCCTCCAGGAAGAGGACAGGAGAGCACTCCTGGTGCCTTGGAGGGTGGCCGGACCTTGGTACAGGGCATCTAGAGGCTTGGTGGGGACCTTCTGTGGAAAGCAGGGTACACAGCTTCAGGGCTGCTGGGGGACCCCCGTACCATGTCGCTTCCAACTCAAGTCTTTCTGGTTTGCCCAGAGACCTGCGTTTTTAAGGAGCTCCCAGATGACACCTCCCTCCCTCCCTCCCTCCCTCCCTCCCTTCCCTCCCTCCCTTCCTCCCTCCCTCCCTCCCTCCCTCCCTTCCTTCCTTCCTCCCTCCCTCCCTCCCTTCCTTCCTTCCTTCCTTCCTTCTTTTTAGAACCCCTCATTCCTAGAGTCCTCTAGGAGGTATTTTAAAAAGTGACAGTAATATTTCAGAGGCGCTGGGGGGTGACCGAGGGCACGGTCCGATTGCGTGTCAAGTGCTCTGCCACCGAGCGGCACCCCCGCCGTCATAGGAGATTCTATAAAGGTCTTACACAGTTTCTTCAAAAAAATGAAAGGAAACCTAAACCTCCTGGAACAAAGACCCTGCAGTTTACTTAGCAAAATATATTTCATGTTTTAAATCATGCATTTAAAGAAACTGAGGTGAGGGCTGGGGGGATAGCTCGGTTGGTAGAGTGCTCGCCTCCTCCCATGCTCAAGGCCCTGGGCACAACCCAGCACCACCAAAAACACCAAGCCAAAACCAAACCAGCCAACCCCAAAAAACCAAAACAAAATACTGAGGTGAAACTCACATGGCATAAAATTGACCATTTTAAAGTGAACGGGTCAGTGGTTTTTAATACACCTGCAGAGTCACGCAGCCATAATCTCCATCTAGTTTCTAAACATGTTCATCACCTCAAAACAAAGCCATACCCACCAGGAATTACTCCCCAGTCTCTCCTTCCCCAGCCCCTGGCAAACTGCAGTCAGCTTTCTGTCTCTGTGGATCCATCTATTCTGAATACTTCATATAAACGGAATCTGATTATACTCTCTCTTTTGCATTTGATTTTTTTTTTCTTTTTTGGTACCAGGAATTGAACTCAGGGGCACTCAACCACTGAGCCACATCCCCAGCCCTTTTTTATATTTTATTTTGCTTAGGACTTTGCCAAGTTGCTGAGGCTGGCTTTGAACTTGCAATCCTCCTACCTCAGCTTCCTGAGCCACTCAAATTACAGGCGTGGACCCTGTCACCCGGCTGCGTGGCTACCCCCTTTAATTCCAAGGTGGCCGGATGGATGGATGGACGGATGGATGGATGGATGGATGGATGGATGGATGGAGCCACTGGGGTATGGGCGTGTGGGCATGGCTCCTCCCTGGCTGCAGGGGGAACAGGATCTGACGGAACAGGAGCACAGAGACACTCCAAGTATCACAACAAAATCAAACAAACTCAGTGCTCGGTAGAGTTGCAGGGGTGAGAGGTTCAATTACACCAAGCCTCAGTGTAATTTCCCTGAACTTTAGTAATTATACTGCAACAATAAAAAGTGATCTGAAATAAATAATAAGAATAGCAAAGAGTCACCATCAAGTCATTTATTTGTGCATACATGTTTGGTTTTTCCTTTCCTTTTTTTGGTACCAGGGATGGAACTCAGGGACACTCAACCACTGAGACACATCCCCAGCCCTTTTTTAATATTTTATTTAAAGACAGGGTCTCACTGAGTTGCTTAGCACTTCACTTTTTGCTGAGGCTGGCTTTCAACTTCCAATCCTCCTGCCTCAGCCTCCAGAGCAGCTGGGATTACAGGCGTGCACATGTGCCAGTATATAATCCATGTCTGTTTGCATATATGTAACCTTTTGTATATTCAAATGGATAGACAATGTAACCAATATTTACACACATTCCACTACAGTGGAATGCTTGACATACTCCCATTCTAATTAATTTACTGAAAATACCACTACTCTTCTTGACTATAATTCAAAAAAGTATGAATCCACTCAGCTCAGCTTGTACAGTAATAACTGCATGTCCAAAATGAAAATAGGAAATCAAAGGCACTTTGTGATTGCAAACCTTTCCTTTGCTTTCGTGGCAAATTCCAGTCTGGTTGCTTAACCGTGTTCTGCTGTTTTTTTCCCTCTGTGCTCTTGACCTTGAAGAGCCCGCTGGGCTAGGCACGGGGAGATGGCTCTGCTGCCTCCCATCCACAGTTTAATTTACTCAGCACTTCTTTAAGCACCTGGGGGCGGGGAAGGTGATTGAGCTGTGTTCAATGCTTTTGAGCTTCCACCTTTCACTTGCAGCAGAAGTTGGAAGCATTTCAGAGAAAGGACAGTTGAAAAGACCCATGGTGAAGACTCCAAAGAGACCACACCAATCATAACAAGGGACTCCTTATCTCCAAGGAACTTCTAACCTCGTAGGACCACTCCAGACAGCAAGAGGCAACAAAGATAATGGAAGATTGCCGACAGTGCACTAGGGGCCAGCTCTTCAGTGCTGGGAAGGAGCTTGGGCCAGGGCGCATGGGACTGCAGGTTGCATGCCTTGGGAAAAAGAGCTCCAGTTGGAAGCGCTGCAGATGTTGCTAGGTACGGAAGAATAGCTAAATCAGTTTCAAAGACTGAGGGTATTTATAAGCTCCAAGAACTTGCTAAAACCTCTTAGTATCAGAAGAATTTTGGAAAGGTCCTGACACCCTCAGATTGTGGGTCAATGAGGGGAAGCAGAATTGCAGATGAGCAATTGCAGAAGGTGCCTCTCAGAAGTCAGTCTGTGGAAATGATTCTGGAGGATTTGTCTAGAGGAAGCTAAATGCCAAGTGCAAGGCTTGGACCAAGGCTCAGCGTGGTGGCAGTGCCGGCAGATTTGGGGTGCAGCGAGCGAGCTCTGTGGGAACTCCAGAATGAGGACCCACACAGCCAACAGAAGGAGCTGAATTGGGAAGCCAGAATTTACGAAAACTTGGTCCAAGTTGGGACAGGTCTCTGCGTGGAGGTTGAGCCTCCTCCTTGTGACCCACCTGGAGCATGGCGGGTCCAGGCTGGGCTGGCGGGGAAGTGCTTTGCTCAGCCCCGGGGCCAGCAGAGACATCCTTCTGCACGAGCCCAGACAGAGATCCATCTCTGCCTGGTTCTCGCAGTTCCAGCTAATTACCTCCGCGCCTGTGGATGTGAGCGTTGGAAACGGCCTCCTGTACATCTGCCTTATTAGAATGCAGCCCGGCTGCCTCCAGACAAAACATCCTCTAAATGAGATTTGCTCTCAAGTATCTGGTGTGTGGGAGGAGGCCGCAAACCAAGCGGTGGAGCTTTCAAATGCATCACGGAAAAATGCATAAGGGTATCCAGCGAGCTCCTGCACTCCACGCGTCTTGTTATAATCAGCAGTGTGAAGGAGTCAGCATTTCTGTCCTGAACTCTCAGAGGTGGGATGAGCCGTGGAGATGTTCATAACAGTGACTTGTTTACTTTGTCATTTCCCCTCCTGACCCTCTCCTCTCCCTAGCTCTCCAAAAGACAGGCAATTTGGCTTATTGCTGGCCTATTTGAACTCGTGCAATTCAAACATGGTATTTTTTTTTTTTGGTTTTGTTTTTTCAAAACACAGTTTGTCACCCATCCAGCCTCATTTGGCAGGAGCCTTTGCTACACAGAATCCTACCGAGATTCCAATACTCGCGTCTGAAGAGGAGTATCTCTCTACAGGCTGTCAAGATTTTATCTTCCCGTACTCTGAATCCAGCTCTCTAGAAAGCTGGTTAGTATGTTGGCTTAAACCTCTGGGGAAGCCTCCCCTCCCCTCCCCAGGCAATGATGGAAAGAAGAGGGTCCATCTTTCCTCCAAACTTCTCTGGTCCACACTCCAAAATTCTACGGATGCTTCAGTTGGTATATCGCACATGCACTGCCTTCCCGGAGCCATCGCATGCCCCCTGGAGCCGTGGATTTCATCAAAACCTTCGCTCACAGCTGGGTGTGGTGGTGCAAGCCCGTAATCACAGCAGCAGCTTGGGAGGCTGAGGTAGGAGGATCGCGAGTTCAAAGCCAGCCTCAGCAACTTAGCAAGGTCCTTAGCAACTTAGCGAGACCCTATCTCTAAATAAAATATAAAAAAGCGCTGGGGGTGTGGCTCAGTGGTTAATAAGCACCCTGGGTTCAATTCCTGGTACCAAAAAAAAAAAAAAGTCTCACTCCCTACTAAACTAGGGGCTAGTACTTTTCACTGTTTTCCATAAAGGTTGCCTTGGAAGAGGTGTAGAAGTACACACGATGATTATCATTCCCTACGTGCACCAAGCTATCTTCTAGTCCATTCCAAGGACTATCTTATCCTGATATTATTCTGATACCTTCTGGCTATGCTTTTGGTAGGTGTAGGAGTCTAGCTGTCCTTCCCACCCCGCCCCAAGCAGAATAAAGGTCCACATCAAAGGTCAGTAGATAAAGGACCAGAGAGCGCACGCACGTATTCTCTGCTTTGTGGGTCGCCCTTTGTAATCACGACTGACTTAGACAGACACAAAAAAGCACAGAGGAATTTACAGCCCTGGCTCTGTTTCCGTGAGGCCTTATCTACAAAGTGTGCCTCGGTGGGAGGTGGCCTAGAGGCTCCTCATCTAACCAGTGGGCCCCAACCCCCCAGGAACGTGTTACCGTGAAGTTTGCAGCTCACTGGGTGAGGGGTGCCTGCTGGTGCACATTCTGTATTTTCTGCCCCCAAACCTTACGTGACAAGAGTCAGAATCACCCCAGAGACGCTCACCATGTCTTCAACAGCCCTTGAAGGACCATGAAAGGTTTCCACTAAGTCTTCCCACACGGGCGGCCAGCGTGTGGCCGGGGCGAGATGGCACGGGGCTGCATCCCCGATGTGACAACACGGTTCTTGTCCCCGCCTCCCCTCTTTCCCTCCCCGTAACCCTTTCCATATGGAAACGGGAAGCTGCCAAGTCCCAGAGACCCCCTCCCTGGGCAGAATCCCTGGAATCCACTGCACATGTGTGACGTCTCTGGAAGTTTGCTCGACACGTGGTCCAGGGGTCTGGAACTGTTTTAAGTTTCAGGTTTTAAAGATAACAGGCCACCTCGACCCCTCTTGGAGGACTTGCTACTTATTGGACGCTCTCCTGGGACAGTCAGGTGGGGATCGCGTTTTCCTGCCTGTCATTCCAGACTCTCCTCCTAAGGAAAAAGGCTTCCTGTCGGTGGCTGTTTGCATGACACATTTGTTTGGGCTGAAATCTCGTAGGCGGTGTCCACAGCACGTCAGGCATCGGGCATCGCTGCAAGAAGCCGCGTGGGTTAGGACATCCTAGCTGCGATGTCTTGTAAGTGCGCGGCTCCTGGGAGGAAGCGTGGCCTCAGGGTGAGTCCCACAAAGGGTCTCACTGCAGACTCATGGCTTCCTCGGTTTCTGATCTGCTTGCCCCTCCGTGTGTCCAGTTTTTTACGTTTTGCAAAACATGTGAGACATTCCGTGGTACCAGGGTATGTTGGAGAGAAACATGGCTGTACATTGTTGCAACGGTGGTGCATCTTGCATGGATCTTCCTCTCCATGGCTGGCCGTCTTAGCAAGGGCATTGTGGCCGTGGCTACTTACAGTTGCCGGTGGACGTGGGAGGTCCAGGAGTCTTGCACATTTGCGTGAGTGTTGAAGGTTTCTGAAGAACCGAGAGGTTCCAGATGCTTTAGGAGGGCACAGGAGAAGGACCCTGGAACCAGGAGGAGGAGGGCTCCTGAGGACCATAGCCCTTGCGGCTGGCAGGGATATGTCAACAGGTGTGGGTACACACCCCGTCAGTTCACTTCCAAACCTTGTAGGGTCGCGCACTGGAGCTTTTTGGGGGAAACTTCCTACCTAAACCATAACAGGGAGGTAGGAAGGATTTGAAACTCAGACGCAGAGGCTAACGTCTGGGGAATGTTCCAGAAAGCCAAGCAGGCTGTTCTCTGCAAACCCACGGAAAAAACGTGGAGGACTGGACTCCGCAGTGTCCGTCGGCAGAGACATTGCAAGTCCTCCCACCGTCCCTTGAGACCCCGCCTGCTTCTGTCACCCCGTCACCTGTGGTCATGTCACATTAGGGAGGATAATACGTCACCTGGATCTTATAGGCAGCTCCTTTATTTCTCTTATTTCTGTTTTTACAGTCTTAGCTGTCAATCCCCACCCCCATGGGTACGCAGAGATTTCCTGATGATAAGCAGCACCGCTCCAAACGCACCACCTGAACACGGAAATTCTCAGTGGGACTTCACACGTCAATCCGGCACGTGTTTAGGGAGCACCTTGGGCCAGGAACTCCCAGGCGCTTCTTGAAGGCAGGAGGGGGAGTAGATGTATCAGGGAATATAAAACACACAGAACCCCGGCAGGAGCTGCCTGCTGGGAGGGAGACAGAGGATCCATGATCGCAACAGGTAAGTGAATGCCGCCGTCCGTTACAAGTCCGCAAGCCCCGTGTGCAAACACTCTTTATAGCCAGGTGCAGTGGCGTACCCCTGTAATCCCAGTAACCCAGGAGGCCGAGGCAGGAGGATCGCAGATGAGATCAGCCTCAGCAGCTTAGTGAGGTCCTAAGCAATTTCGAGAGACTCTGTCTCTAAATAAAAAATAAAAAGGGCTGGGGATGTGGCTCAGTGGTTAAGGACCCCTGGGTACAAAAAAATATATGTTTATCCTATTGTCTTTCCCTTCCTTGTAAGAAAACATGCCTTGCTGTTCTGTCAGGGACTGACTCCCTCGGTCCAGTTGCTGCTTGGTTTTTGGATATTTTAGAAGATGGATAGATGATAGAGATTGAGCTCATTGGATAAAGCATGCATTATGACTGAGGTTGGGAAAAAAAGAGTTTTTTACCCCAGACCCAAACATTAGTTTCCAGATTGTAAGCCGGGCTCTGTTGGCTGATCTGATCTTCATCTGACACATGCAACACGTTGACAGAATATTTTTTTCCCCACGGGGGAGACGGAGCCTTGTCATGCCCAAGCCGTCAGACACGTCTCGCTGCCAGAGCGCGGCTTACAACTCTTCTCGGAGACAGCGATTTCACTCTGGGGAAGATCTTCTGCACATAACAGGCGTCCCTCTTCTTTGCAGCGCTGGGGAGGAGGGAATTGGGCCTGTGGTTGATTAGCTGGGGCCCCCGTAGGGTCAGATGCAATTCTCCCCCTCCTCATTTTATCCTGGGCACTGGGCTGGAAGGGTACGTTACGTTCATCATTCAGGTGTACCCAGAGGACGAATGATACATGGAGTGTGAAGTGTGTGTTCTGAGAAGTGTAAAACTTATTGGAAAGACACCCAAACAGGACCCAGATTAAATGGAAATGCATCCCACGTTCATGGATGGACGGAAAGACACATCAAGATGGCGGTGCCTCCCAAACGGACTGACACATTCAACCTCACCCCCCGCCGAAATCCCAGCTCGCTTCTCTTCACAAACGGACCACACAGAACCACAATTCACCGGCAAGTGGCAGGGAGCCAAGATGACCTTGAGGATGAAGGTCAAAGGAGGACTTGTTCTTCCTGATTACAAAACTCACTGGAAAACTTTCAGGCAAAACTGCCCACAGTAATGGAGATGGTGAGGCTCGTACTGACTGACTGATGGATGTACCAATGAGCGGAGCAGAAATGACCTGTCGCGCTGCGGTCAGTTGATTTCCCACGGAGAAGTCAAGACAATTCAGGGGCAAAAAGGACTCTTTCTATTTTTAAAATTGGTTCTTGTTAAATTATACATGATATTAGAATCTGTTTGGATACGATTATGCAAGCATGGACTATATTTTCTTCTAATTAGGACCCCATTCTTGTGGGGCTATATGATGGTGGGATTCACTCTGGTGTCTTCACGTGTGAACATAGTAAAATTGTGACAGAGATTCATTCCACTGTCTTTCCTTTTCTTATCCCTCCCTCCTTTTCCTCCATCGCTCTTTGTCTAATATTCTTCCCCTTCCCCTCTTTATGGTGGGTTAGCTTCCACAGTCAGAGAAAATATTTGACCTTTGGTATGTTGGGATTGGCTTCTTTCACTTAACATGATGGTCTCCAGATCCATCCATTTACTGGCAAACGTCATAAAGTCATCCTTTTTTATGGCTAAGTAGTATTCCATTGTGTTTATATACCATGTTTTCTTTATCCATTCATCTGTTGAAGGGCACCTAGGCTGGTTACATAGTTTAGCTCTTGTGAATTGGATTGCTATAAACATTGATGTGGCCACATCACTGTAGTATGCTGACTTTAAATCCTTGGGGTATAGACCAAGGAGTCAGATAGCTGGATCAAATGGTGGTTCCATTCCTGTTTTTGTGCGGATTCTCCATCCTGCTTTCCAGAGTGGTTGCACCAATTTGCAGTCCCACCAACAATGTGAGGGTGACTCTTCTCAAACCTGGTGCTGTGATAATTGGATGTCCATGTGCCCAAGACAGTTCCATGTCTATTTCAGGATCTTGTTCGTCACACAGTGAGGTGCTTCAGCATTGAGTGGATTGAGTCTGTTAATTTTTTCTGAATAACTTCATGTGGTCAGACCCCTTGAGCCAGGCCAATGATCCTAAAGATCAGGGATCAGGATTTTTTTTTTCCATAAAAGGGCTAGACAATAAATAAATACACTCGGGGCTTTGCTGGCCATACGGTCTGTGTTGTAGCTATTTGACTCTGCCGCCCAAGCTCAGAGCAGCCATGGGGCGACGCAAATAAAACGGCATGGCTGGGTTCCCATCAATGTTTATGCAAAACAAAATGAGACAAATGAACAAAAAAGAGGCGTTTTCCAAGTCTTTGGGAAAATGATGGTGAAAAATATAAAACATCAGTTAGAAGCCAGAGGTTTGGGCGTCAGACATGTCTGGCTTTGTATTCTCATTTCCACTGTGTGAGCTCAGGCAGCGAATCACCCTCTCTGTGTCTTATCTTGTAAGATAAGGACAGTCAAACTGACTTCACCAGATTTTATAAGGATTAGGAGCTATAATACATGTAACACATTTATCCTGGTGTCTGGCACATGGTACATGATGATAAATGGCAGGGAACAATTATGCTCAATTATTTAAAGCATTAACATTTAGATATGAAATATGAAATCCCACTTCCTTAATTTCCAGGCTTAACCAGTTCTTGGAATTGTCTTTGGCTCCTCAGGCAGACAGACAGACAGACAGACGGGCAAAGAAAGAATGCGAACTGCCCCAGACCATCACAGCAAGTGACGGATACCGAAAGGCAGTTGCTCGCGTCAGGAACAAAGCGTTTGGGCTTCACTCTGAACACAGTGCCACTTTAGGAAAAAAGTCCTTGCTTGTCAAGAAAAATATTTTCAAACAATTCTCTGAGTCTCTTGCACCTTTGACAGTGTATTGTGTGCCCCACGGAGCAGAAGGCAAGAGTTGGATACGTTTCCCTCCGGGATTTGATGTAAGACAATCACATAGCCAGGGGCACAAAATAAGAACAACTCAAGTTTCTAAATTATGTCTCATGTTTTTAAGGATCAGAAAAAAAAAATCAGCAGTTACGGGGGGAAAAAAAAGCAACCCTAAATCAAGAAAACATAAAGTTGAACAGTGATTAAAGTCTACAGCTGAATCTATGTCTTTGCTTCCAAAAGTAACCCAGGATGAAGATTTGCCAAATTTTCTCAGGTTCATATTGGGATAGTGATGTTGATGTTGGATACAGCAACCAACTTCAGTTCTTATGTGTGCAGAAAGGATGATGTCAACAATTTTCAAACTTTTCATATAACTGGGGTTGCTCTTTCATTGGCATGCAGACACTTTTACTTGCATTTTAAGAAAAGCAATTTATTTCAAAGATGTGGCTCACAACAGGAAGAACATAATATCAATAAGGTAAAGATTTAAGCATATAATGCAACATAATATCAGTGGGGTAAAGATTTAAAGTTTACCATCCTATAGAAACTGGGTTCTAATGTTGGCTAGAAATTGCTTCATCTCTTACAGAATAATTTGCTGGACTTTACCTCACAAGGCTTATTCGACTTGATAATGGCCAGAAAGCAATCTTGTATTATAATCTGCAGAGATACATTTTTAAAAAAATATTGGGGATTGAAGCCATGGGTCCGTAACCACTGAGCCATAACCTCAGTCCTTTTTATATTTTATTTAGAGGCAGGGTATCACTAAGTTGCTCAGGGCCTTGCTAAATTGCTGAGGCTGGCCTCCAAATTGCAGTCCTCCTCCCCCAGCCTCCCAAGCCACAGGGATTACAGGGATGCACCACCACACCTGGCCTGGAGACACATTTTTTAATTTTCTAAGGGTTAGTGAAGAATTGTGCTTTAAAGATGTGCCTGCTTTCCTTCACCTCCTCTGCCCACAGTCCCCTCCAACTGGGAAGATGACCAGAGACTCTGTCTTCTTCTGTCATTGCTGGAAAAGCCCAGAGAACATTCTCTCCCCATCTCTGCCCTGGAGTTGTGGTCGCCATCGCAGTCCAAGGAGACGTCCAAATCCTGCTCCTGGGTCAAGCCCTGGGAAGCCTTCCTGGTGTTCCCACTCACGCCAAGTTTGTTTGGGGGAGGGGAAGCCCACCTTGCTTCTCATCCAGGACCTGCACCGGCTGCCTCCGTTGTGGTCCTTGGAAGAAAAGGGCTGTGCTCTCTGTGTCTGGAATAAGACAGGAAGGTGGTGCATTTCTAAAGGCATGAAGCAAACAAGCTGGATCATTATCTTTTCTCCACGGAAATTCTTTCATCATACACGGGGACAGAGCTAACGGGCAATCAGACTCTGAACACGTGTGTACATGTGAGCTATTGCACGTACACATCGCGCACACAGGTATCTCCAAAGAGTTTTTGCAAGAGAGCCAACCCGACTCTCTACTACCACTTCAGTGAAAGCAACAGTCTTGCAAAACAGCAAGCCCCAGGAAGCAGCCATTTATGGAATTACATACAGACGACTTATTTTTAGAAAGAACACCTTTCAGTTTCAATAGGGGCGGGAAAAAAAAGTGTGTGTTTGAGACGTGAGATAAAATGAACGTGCGGATGGAGGGAAAGCGAGAGAGAGTGTGGGTTGGGATTTATTTTCTTTTGATTCTTAGAGTCACTGCCACCACACTCAAAATGGGCCCTCTTTGAGAGAAAACAAGATCTCCCGCCAGCCATGTTTTATTATTCTGCTTTATGCTATTTGTTTTGGCTGGCTGACAGCAGCTCCCTGCGACAAAGACGCATCTACGTGAAGTCTGTCAATTCCCGAGCCTGCCTGGTTTGCAAAAAAAAAAAACATCATGCCCGGCCGTCTTCATTGGGGTTTGGAATGGGTTCAGGGTAATGTCCTTGGCTGTAAATAAGGTTTGCACTCTGGGGAGGGCTGGTCTTGGCTGCCATCCCTGTGCCCTTTGCTACTGCTAGGTAACCAGGCAGACCTTCAGACACCGATGACCTCCAAGGCCGAAGCTCATAAATGCACAGAGAACACCACTGCTTCCCGGGCGCCTGGGCCCTGACGCCTTTACACCCCCAGAGATGCCTGGCCTGCAGGTAACCTCACAGAGTCGAACGTCAGAAGCCGCATGAACAGAGCAAGCCCCCCAAATCCCAGAGCAAACCTGCGCCTTGCCCCACACAGAGTCTCACTCAACGGGAACCGTTTCTGTGTGCCAAGGTTTGCTCTGCTCAGCGCTGGACGCCCCTGGCCTCTCTGGCTCTGAGCCTCTCTCTGTTCCCATCACATGGGGTTTTCTTTATATCAGGCATCCGGACCTGCCACGGTGATTCTCTGTTGTACTTCTTTCTTTCTTTTTGCTGCATTCCATTTCTACCTAACAGAGAGATTCACCACGCCATACTCCTACGTGCGTGTGGCAAAATTGGATCGTCTCAATCCCGGTACCTTCCCCTTTAAGTTCTTTGTTTAAACCTCTCTCTTCTCCACTGAAAGTCTTCTTGGGAGAAAGGGGTTTGCCTTCTTCCTTGTTTTTGACTAAGCGCCTAGCATCTATGAACACTCTGACTACTTAAATAAATGCACGTTGCACAGACGAATGCCTAGACCTGTTCCTAAGTGTGGCATATTGTACTTAGGTAATTGGGACATCATGCCACGTAGGAATTTATTCTGAATCTTCCAATGACGATATGCACATACACCAAATGACGATCAATTGATAGCGGTATGTAGGTATTATTTGTTTGTATCAATGATCTACCTACCTAATGATAATCCGTTATGTATCTATTGATATATACTTATTGATATATCTATCATGTATATATTAAAATCTATCATCTATTTACCATCTATTTACATGGTTTTATCTACCAATCGATTGATCAGACTATCATATATCTATCAATATTCATCATTTGTCTATATCTGTTATCTATCTATAGCTATCTACCTACTGATAAAACTATCATATATCAATATCTATCATCTACGTTCTATCTATATATATTATCTACCTCTTGGTCAAATTGTCATGTATCAATATGTATTAATCCATCAATCTATTATCTATATACTACCTATCTGCTGATCAAACTATTGTACATCAGTATGTCTCTATCATTCGTCTGTGTACTACTTATGTCTATCCATGTCTGTCTATTCATCCATCCATTTCCGTCTATCATCTATGTCTCTATCCACCCATCTATATCCATCTATCATCTATCTATATATATCTATCTATCCATCTATCCACCCATCCACCTCTTATTCCAACCATCCAATTGCGTATTGAATCTATCAATCTATCCATCCATCTATATCCATCTATCGTCTATCTCTATCTATCCATTTATCTATTATCTATCTACCCATCTGGTCTTCCATCCATCCATCTCATTTGTCATCTATCTATCTATCATCCATCCATCTATCCGTCCGTGCATTCATCCATCCTACCTAGGTTCCAGATAGAAGCTCTAATCCCAGCAGGGTGACCATGTCTTCCAAAAAAAGCATTAGACAAAAATGGGGGTGATCCTGGAGGGGGATGAACTTGTCATCAGGATCAATTGCTGTAATCGGTTAGTAATGAAGATAGTGATTAAACACCACGTGGAATTAAAATTCTGACATTAGCCATTGCCCTGGTAATGGTATGAGTGTGAACCAACACCCTTTAAAAATCCCAGCTCCAAAAGAAAAAAGATGCTGGGCTAGAGTCCGTCCTGAGGGTCTGTTTTGGTTGGAAGGCTTCTTTGTGGTGCTGAACACGGAGTCCCAGTCTCGCTAAGGGGCAGTCCTTCCCTTTACTGATCCTTCCTTCTGTCTGGCCTTCCCTCCCTCCTCCGTCTGTCTTCTGTCCCTCTCCTTCCCACTCGATGCAGCCTGGGTTTTCTCCTTGGCCTCCTTGTAGGGTGAGGAAGTTGTTAATAAAAATCAATGTGGGGCTGGGGTTGGGGCTCAGTGGTGGAGCGCTAGCCTGGCATGTGTGAGGCACTGGGTTTGATTCTCAGCACCACATAGAAATAAAGGCCCATCATCCACTAGTAAAATATTTAAAAAGAAACAACGTAAGTGGTACCTTATGCTTGGAAGAGATGAGCTTTTTTTAAAATAATAATGGGTGAAGTAATGTTGGCCAAATTATGTTGTCCTATTGTGTGCGTGTATAAATATGCAACAGCAAATCCCTCCATTATATAAAACTATAATGCACCAACAAAAATACAGATAGAGTTAATACGGGATTTCAGTGATGACACTCGGGATTGTCTACGTAGTAATAATCACATCGTAGGCCAGGTGTGGGTGCCTTACTCTCATAGACCAGGTGTGGTCTTGAGTTCCTAACTGTGAAGTGAGGATCCTGTAGTACTGGGTTCGCTGAAGTTTTAAATCAGAGGGTGGATGGCTGTCACTCTCCCAAAGTCACAGGGTTGGGTAAATATCAGGATGTGACCTAGAGGGTGATATACTCCCTGTCGCTCTGTCCACTCTGCACAAAAGAAAAGCAGACTTTTCTCTTCTCATTTGGAAATAATCTGGGACTTACAAGCATGCTCTAAACTTAGTACAAAAAATCCCCACAAACCCTTCCGCCAGCCTTGAAAGACGCCAACGTGGTGCATGGCCGCGGTACGACGCTTAGAACCAGGACCTCATCCAACACCCCACCTGGCACTTGGCTGCCGAGTCTCCTTGGTGCCTTGCAATCTGAGCCTCTTGATCTTTTGTGATCTTGACATGGAAGAAGAGTGGAGGCCCGTCTCCGGGTGGAATGCCCCTGGGTGTGAGTTTTCCTGGTGTCTCCTCATGGTTAGTTTATGCCTCTGTGGCAGGAATGTCTCAGAAATGACAAGGTCCTTCTCAGGGCACAGAATTCGGGGTCACCTTGTGTCACTGTGGTTCAGTTCAGTGATATTAACCTTGGTACCGGACTCCCCTGTCCCGTTTTTCTTTTTTTGGCAAGGGGTGGGGTACGAGGGATTAACTTAGAGGCACTCGAATGCTGAGTTTTTGTATTTTGTATTTTATTTAGAGACAAGGTCTTAGGGAGCTGCTTAGGGCCTTGCTAAGTTGCTGAGGCTGGTTCTGAACTTGCAATCCTCCCGCCTCAGCCTCCTGAGTCGCTGGGATTTGAGGCGTGTGCCACCGCGCCCTGCTCCCCTGTCCTTTTGATATCCCATCATGATTTTTTGGAGCACCTTCTTGATTTTTTTTATTAGTTTCTCAAGACAATAACCTTCTTAATTTTTGACACCATATGGTATAGAAGAAACATTTTGTGTTTTCCTTGCCTCAGTCTTGGTTCCTTCTATTGGAAAATGGATTGAGAAACCACGATCTGGGAGCCTGGAGTGCTCATTGCTATTGGAGTGCGGTGGCCTCTTCACCCTCTCAGAGCGATGTACTAGTATGCGTGTGAATACACACACAGACACATATTCCCCTCTCTCTGGCTCATGTGACTGTGTATATATTAAAGACCAAGAGTTTACAGAAGAATTACACCAGATCCCAGTGAAATGCCTGGTGTAGCTCCTGGGATTCAGAAATGGAAAGGGGCTTGTTTCATTGATAACGCTAAGGCTAGCCTAACGGGTACAGGTTGAGCAGAGGTATGAATGATAGCTCATGTCCTGAATTCAAAAAATGTATCATCACGGCCATTATTAAGATCACCTTTTATCTTTCTATTTTTTTTTTTAATTCATTGATGCTGTTGCTCGAATAAGGAAATACTTGAGATGGTTTCTGTGGGTCCTGGACTTCTTTTATTAATCAATATTGGGATAATAGCTGGTATGTTTATTCTAGTTGTACTCAGGTCAGCAATCAGTAGGAGCTAAACAGGGCAACGGTTGTACCTGAGAATAAAAGACGTAGGTGGAAGACGATAGCGGGCTAATTGGTAAGGAAATGGTAGAAAACAACATTTCCCGAGAGCCTTTTTAGCTGACCTTACTAATCCAACAGAGTGCACTATGTAGCTCAAAGAGTTTTGAATTCTTGGGGTTTGGTTCAAGTCCTACAGTTCTACAAACAAGAGGGCTTAAACCTCTGTTATTCACTCTATCCAAATAACTCTTTAGTCAAACACATTTCCTTTATTTTTAGGGGGATTGCTTGACAGGATAATGGGTATGAAGGTCACATGCATAAAGCTGATGTTAAAGGTAAAAATGTTTTTTCATAATAAATGCATTAGTCGATCACATGGGAATCACGAATAAGATGCTCAAATTCATGAGAATGAGGCCGTTAAAACAAGGGCTTTAGAAATAAAATTAAATGTGAAGATTTCAGGGATTAATGGATTATGAAGTGCTCCCAGGAAAAGAATTATAGTTGGGGCATTTATGGTCATGATATTGGCTTACGCTGCTGTAAAAGAAGGGCAGACTGTCTGCAGCATATTCCATGTTAAGGCCCCCAAATGTTCTGGTTCACCTTGGGTTAAGTCCAGACTGTTCAGTTTCTTTCCACTAAGGTTGAGATAAATCCCATTATCACCGGAGGTCATGATTATAGGAAGAGTCATGCATATTCTTGGGAGTAAGTAAAGTGAAAGGCACATTTATTAGTCAAATTGAAAGGAGAATAATACTAGTCGTGACTTTGCATGAAATGGTGCTACAGCTAGTTTGATGTTTATTCTCATGATAGGATAGCATAAACAGCAAGGCTTGATGTAGCTAGAATGAATAATACTCTTATTTTACATATACTGGGAGTAGAATTATATAGTAAGTGCTAGTGTCAGGGCTAGGGTAAAGACAATAGTAAATAAGAGAATAAATGTGCAGGACCAAAGGGGTTCATTAATGATCAATTTTATTGCATAAGCAATTGGCTGAAGGATGCCATTGGAATCCACAATATCTGGTCCTTTGCAAAGATATATATATATATCTCCTATTATTTTTCATTTGATTAAAGCTAGAAATGCTAGGGCAGGTAAAACTGGACTCATCCATGAAAAAAGATTAATTGTGCACATGCTGTGAAGAAGAGAAATGAAGTTTGAAGTAATATTTGCCCAGATCTTTCACACACCCTCCTGTGTACTTTAAATCTTATCCAGGTGACTTATGAGACCGAATACAGTGCAAGTCCTATGCAAATATATCTATTAAACTGTTTAGGACATAATGAAAAGAAAAAAAGCTGGGTACACATTCAGAACTGACCTAATTTTTTTTTTCCTGAATATTTTCAATTTGCAATGGATGAAATCCAGGGAGATGGAGCCCAAAGACACAGAGGCACATCTCTATATGGCCACAGTTATTTTTCTCTTTCAAGCCTTTTAATATACAGTTCAGAACACTGTTTTCCAAGGTTATTCGTCAGTTCTTCCTTCAGTATGGCTCTGCCAGTCATTCACAATAGAGTTGGGCATTTTTGTTTCTGTTTAAATTCCATTTTGGGTCCCCATCAACCTACTTCTGCTACCGTCCTTGGGGATTTTAATTATTTATTCATTTTTTTGGAGTAAGTGAAATGTTGATATAATTCTAAAAAGTCCATAGCGCACTAAAAAGCATTGATGTGGCATTTTTTTTTTTTTGGATTCTGTACCCCACTGAGCAAGCAAGCGGAAACCTGAGACTCTGCTCTATTTTAAACTCCTCTCCCTTCACCTGCTGAAGGAAATTCCGTAGCTCAGTGGTGATGATCTCTTACAGGCAGCTTCAACCAATTAGAGGGAAAATGTCTTAATTTACAAGGGAAAAGACAGTTGTGTTGAGAATAATTAGTCTCTGCTATGAAAAATGCACATATTAGTATGGTCACCTTCAAGAATTAATCACCCCGTCGTTGGCGATTTATCTTTTCTGGAATCCTGCTTACTTCAAAATGTGATTAAAATATTTAGCACATCACAAATTGAAAATGGTTGCTCTGTGTGTCAGAGCCAGCGTGCGAGGAGAGAAGCCGTGGTTGTGAGCGTGCCGTGTACTTCCTCTGGGCAGGGATGTGGGACATTTCCTAATGATATCATTTCCTAATGATATCTAGGGATTTGAGATTGCATTAATGCTGTGGTTAGATAAAGAGATAATAACGGATCCCCTCTCTGCATGTGGCTGATTGAATCTTGTGATGAGTAGGCACTTGGATAACTTTGGATGGTAGTTACATTGTATCTTCTTCTGGTCACATTGTATCCCCCTCCTCCCCCCAGTTACTGGGGATTAAATCCAGGGTCTCATTGGTACTAGGCAACTGTGCTACCACTGAGCTCCACTCTCAACCCCTGTGTTTCTTTCGATGGCTTCACGTTGTCTCTAAGTGCTTGTGTCTTAGAAGTGCAACAGTAGGTATTGCGTATGATCACCCTGTGAGCCGTCATGGTGGAATCCATAGACAGTTTTCTGGTCCCACACGGAGTCTACTTCCTCTCTCCTTGAATCTGAGTGGGGTACTTTGATCACCTCAAAAAGTAGACTGTGTTGTAAGTGATCCCCAAGGCTAAGCCATAAGATTCAACATAGCACCCATCCCCTCCCTAAACATTGACCTTGGGACTCAGTCGCCATGTTGTAAGGGAGACCACACCACATGGAGAGGTCGGGTATCAGGTATTCGGTCAACAGCCCCAGCTGAGATCTCAGACCGCAGTGAGCCAACATCGGCTGCCTGAATCAGTCTTCGGTGGATTCTAATCCCCAGCCTTTGAGCTTCCCCAACTAACAGCCACAAAAAGGAACAAGTCCTGTCCAACTTTTATATTCGGGGGGAAAAAATTTTCAGATAATTTCTTCTGCTACCACCTTAAATGGAACATAAGATAAACATACCTACTGGGGGAAAAAAAATAGCTTTTATAGGAAGGTTCATTTCTAGTGGTTTGGAGAAAACGTTTGGTGGGATAAATAGCAGTGACAGAATTCATAATTGAGACTGGCCTTTTCACTGGATGCAAGTGAGTTTAAATGACACACACACACACACACACACACACGCACGCACAAACATCTGCACCCCTGCAAGTATACATATGCACACAGATACCTCATAGTATCACCAGCTTTTCCAAGTCTCCTCTGCCTTAACAATATTCTGTCTGAATCCACCAGGAAACGCCCTGGCAATGCTTTGCCCCTTGGCCTTCTTGGGCAATCAGACTCCCCAGGAGCCTAACAGCTTTGCACCTGCCCACCTCACAGGTGTGTGCGGTGGATAATGCCAGAGCCTGCAGACGATGCTTTGTGACGCGGAGGGGACAAGCCCAGGAGAGAGAGAGCTCCTGACAAGAGCACATTGTGCTGATGCACCATCAGGACCCACGGCAGGAACGGCTGCATCCGTGGCAGCACCGGCCAAGTACACCCACCTGACGAAATAGCACTTCTCTCTCCTCCAGAAACAAAAATGGCCCTGGGAATCGTGCTGAAGCCATCGGCGGCAGGGTTTTCTGTCCGGATGGCCTCCGGCGTTGGCACTAATGGAGACTCATATTTTTTTTGCCATCGCCGGCGGCTTCTGTCACTGACAAAAATGTATGTTCCTCTGCAGAATCGCCCTGTGGCTTTGAGCAGGAAGTCGGCCCTGCCAATTTTCATATAGACCCTCTTATTTCTTGGTCAATATCACCGGGGCCTCTTCAAAGCTCTGGGATGGATCTGTTTTCCCCGAGGGCTGGCGGCTGCTTGGAGAGGAGAACACAGTTTCTTTTTATTTCAAAACTTCATGCTGCTTGCAAGAGCCCCGGAGCGGGGTGCTGTCTGTGGGCATTCTATAGAGAAGGAGGCTGCCAGTGAACTGGTGCACAGGGCCACTTTCGGAGAAGGGAATAGGAAACTTGATAGCTGGATCCATCCAGGCCATGACACGGGAACTCAGAGGCCAACAGGATTCGTGAAGATTCTCCTTCTACGCGCCGCAGAGGGGTAGAGCACCTGCCTCGTGTTCGCAAGGCCTGGCTTCCATCTCGGGACGGAAAAAAATTTTGTATTGACTTCACTTTCTTTCTCAGCAAATGACACACCAAGACCTTCCCGGGCGGGCACCAGTGTCGCACCCAGAGTTCAAATGCAAGCAGAGCTCGGAATATTGGGATGCACTGGGAGATGTCAGGCTGAGGCTTATTGGAGGATCCTGGGGAGCAGGTGGCTCTCGTTCAGCCCATTGGCTAAGACTTAGCAGGGTGAGAGGTAGCCACTGCCATTGGGCTAGTAGGTTCTTCCTTGGATCGGACCCTGCTCTGTTTCTAGCAGTTTCTGAGAGCAGCTGACCAGGTGGCTCAGGCAACTCTGCAAGTAGGAAAACCGGGAATGTCGGAGCCTCTTGGAAATAGGTGAGTCCATGGATGAACTATTTTATTTCTTTCTCAGATTTCCAAGACCGAGATGAGCAAGCCAAACAGGAAGAGCTGTGAAACTCGTAAGGTCCAGTGCAAAATGAAAACGTGGAGAGCCTGCAATCAGATATTAAGAATTTATAAAGGGCCGCACAAGGATGAAGCCGAAGGTGGCATCTGTCTGCACCTACTAGGGCTCTTTTGTTAATGTCCCGTAAGTAGAAGAACATAGTTGGTCCTCTGTATGGACAGGTTCTGCACGGGGCACTCAACCGACTTTGAGTACAAAAAAGTAGAAAACAGAGAGGGAAACTGCGTTTGTATGAAATGCGCAGACTCTCTTCTTGCCGTTACTCCCTAAGCTGTGGGGCACAATAGCTCCTTACGTAGCAATTGCACTGTTTTTGTACCTCATGTCGCCTGGAGATGGGATCAGCCGACGCATGTCCGTTACATGCAGATACGACGTCATCTTGTATCTTGGGATGCATGGGGGTCCCGGAACCAATCCGCAGGAAGCCTCTCAGTCTGCTTTCTTTGACTTAGCGTGATGTGCTTCAGTCCAATGCCTCTGATTCCTTCCCTTTCACTCCTAAGGAGAAACTGATTGGATGGAGGCGCCGCCCACTTTTGTTTCTTTATTTATCTGCTAAATGGCACTAGATTATTTCCAGGTCTCAGTGACTGTGATTAAAGCCACTGTGTACCTCCCTATTCAGCAGCTGCTGTGGACATGTCTTCTACTTTCTTGAAGTAAATGCACAGGAGCAGAATTTTGGGGTCTTACCATCAGTGTGTAAATTTTTTTTGTTTGTTTTTTATGAATGACCTTTTTCTTAAAATTTTTATTATTGGTTATTCACAACATTACAGACCTCTTGACATATCATATTTCATACATTAGATTCAAGTGGGTTATGAACTCCCATTTTTACCCCAAATACAGATTGCAGAATCACATCGGTTACACATCCACATTTTTACATAATGCCCCATTAGTAACTGTTGTATTCTGCTTCCTTTCCTATCCCCTACTATCCCCCCTCCCCTCCCCTCCCATCTTCTCTCTGTACCCCATCTACTGTAATTCATTTCTCTCCTTGTTTTTTTCCCCTTTCCCCTCACTTCCTCTTATATGTAATTTTGTATAACCCTGAGGGTCTCCCTTCATTTCCATGCAATTTCTCTTCTCTCTCCCTTTCCCTCCCGCCTCTGTCCCTGTTTAATGTTAATCTTTTCCTCATGCTCTTCCTCCCTGCTCTGTTCTTAGTTGCTCTCCTTATATCAAAGAAGACATTTGGCATTTGTTTTTTAGCGATTGGCTAGCTTCACTAAGCATAATCTGCTCTAGTGCCATCCATTTCCCTGCAAATGCCATGATTTCATCATTTTTTAGTGCAGAGTAATACTCCATTGTGTATAAATGCCACATTGTTTTTATCCATTCATCTATTTTGTTGTTGTTTTTTGTTTGTTTGTTTTTTGGTACCAAACATTGAACTTTCAGTGCTTAACCACTGAGCCACACACTTAGCCCTTTTTATCTTTTATTTACACAGGGTCTTGCTGAGTTGCTCAGAGCCTCTCTAAGTTGCTGAGTCTTGCCTCCAACTTGCAATCCTCCTGCCTCAGCCTCCCAAGTCACTGGGATTATAGGTGTGCACCACCACACAGAGTCAGTGCATGCCTTTATAAGAAGCATTTTGTTGGGCTGGGGATGTGGCTGAAGCGGTAGTGTGCTTGCTTGGCATGTGTGGGGCACTGGGTTCAATCCTCAGCACCACATAAAAATAAAATAAAGATATTGTGTCCACCGAAAAACTAACTAACTAACTAAATAAATAAAAATTCTCTCTCTTAAAAAAAAAAAAAAGAAGCATTCATTTCGCATCCTTGCCAACAGTGTATGAATATCCCGTTGCCCTGTGTTTCCATCGATGCTTGCTCTTGGCAATCTTTTTGACTTTGGCAGTTCTAGATGTGTAAGCCTTCAACCTCTGGTTCGTTTGAAAAGGTCCGGTTGTGTATCCTCTCTTTACAGAGTGCGAGAGTTCTGTAATACAAGCTTCTGTCAGATACATTTTACAAGATTTTCCCATCTGCGGACTTTCCTTTCCCCTTTTCCTAATTGTGTCTTTAAGAGAACAGCTGCTTTTCATCCTGATGCTGTCTACTTTTATCATTTTCAAAAATACTTGTACCGCATGTGTCCCGAGTTAGCAAGCCTCAGTTTTCCAGACTGTTCTCCTGGGTTCACGCTGAGAAATGTGTTGGTTAGAGCTCTTTTTGTACAGGGTGCATTTTGAGTCAACTTGGAGGTTTGGTATAAAGTCACGACTCATTTTTTTTTTTTTTATCTCTGTCAATATCCAGTTGTCCCAGGACCCCCTGATGCTCAAAGTTGGGGTTTTCCCTTGGAAAAATTCTCAGTGGGTACCATTTTGTCACTTGTGGGGTCATATGACACTTGGTAAGCTCTGCTTTTAATCTTTTTTCAATTTGCATCAGTCGGAGGCCCGGAGTAGCCTCGGGTTTGCCAAATTGGACTCTAGGAAACGCAATGCGTGCTTGTCATGGACAAAGGGTTGCTATGTACTGATTTAAAAGATGCACGAGAGCAAATCCATTGCTTGGGAGCCATTTTTCCCCTTGTCCCAAGAGCACAGTGACAACCAGTTAGCTGGCCACCCCATCCATGGGGTCTTCTTCCTGGGGACTCCACCCTACAACTTCCCTTGCTGGTGGCTATCACCACGTGACAAGGTTCCAGCCGTTGGAAGGTGAGTGCAGGTCAAGTGCTGGGGAACCTGTTCTGCACGGTCTTCCCAGCCCCCTCCCCCGGGATCTGCCCACCTGGTGGGACCCAAATGAGGTTGGCAACTGCAGGAGCCAGGCCATGAACCTCAGTGGAGGGAACTCAATCCCTGAGTCACCACCTGGAGAGAGGCTGCCTTTGGGACAGTGCCCGAGTGAGTGAGCCGCTGTTTTTGTTAAATAGCTGAGATCAGGGTTTACCAGCTCTGCAAGTAACAGCTGCATCCACAGGAGTGACTGCTTCAGTAAATACGGCACTTGAGCGTGGTTCACCAGCCTCCAAACTGTGCAGTGTTCTGGAACATGGCCCCGGCTCAGAGCCGGGGGGTACTTGATGCCACAGCACCCCCAGGACCTCCTTTCATCTTTATCAGCCCTGTGTTCCCTGATGCCGCATGAGGTGGCCTTAGCAGGAAAGGACCCCAGGCAGAGCATCTCTTATTTTACCCTCTGTGTCTGTGGGCAAGACACCTTGAGAGGTTTTGGTCAGCAGCCTTCTGGTCTGAGACATGGACATTTTTGTGTGTGTGGCATTGTGTAGACAAAGTAATGGTCCCCAAGGTCATCCATTTCTAATTCCTGAGACTTGTGACTGTGGAATGGTGCCGTGGATGTGCAGGATTTTGAGATGGGGTGAGTGCAATGCAATCACAAAAGTCCTGATCAGAAAGAGGCTGAGGGTCCGATTTGGATAAGGAGGTTTGCAAAAGAGATCAGAGATAGATAGAGAGAGAGAGAGAGCGATAAACAGATGGACAAAGACTTCTGACCTCCAAAAGTGTCGGCTAATACACCTTTACGGTTGTTAGAAAATCAATAGGAAACCCACATGGTGTTATCTTAGATCAATGTTGTGATTTCCGTGTATTTACAGATAGATGCATTTCCTTTACCCTCATCCACTCCTACCCAAACCTGAGAAATCAATACAGCCAACTGGAGATAATCCAGGAGAGGACAGAAGGAAGGCTGGCAATATTGTATCTAAAGACGAACCAAGAAAAGTAGGAGAGAAGTTACCTGCCGCATCCCAACTCCTCCACCGTGGGCTGGCTGCGGAGCATCGAGGAGGGAGGTGCTGCAGAATCTGTGCCCTTGCCACAAGGAGTCGCACCTTCCAATCTGGTAGGAAGAGTGGTTAATGGTGACAATACCCAAGGTTCACAGTGATTTTGTTGTTACTGTTTTTATTCAGCTACATGAGAAATTAGAATCCCTCCCATCTAAAGTCAGGGATGTTAGGCACCTGTCACCTCAGTCCCTCCTCCCCTCCCTCCCCCTCCCCTTCCTTTCACCTCCCCTCCCCCTTTCCCCAGGTAACTTAGCATTCCTAAAATATTTGAGTATTTTCTGTTGGGAACAAAAGTGCAGCCATGCTTCAATCATGCAACGACACTGTAGTCTTTCTGTGAAAATCATGTGCCATTATTCCCTTACACCTGTATCAAGCACAAGTCATTCATGAATGAAGGATCGTGCTTGCTACAGGAACCAAGGTGGCTCCTGTGTTTCCTGGCAGGTTCTCTGTTCCTGTCGGATGAAGATCACTCAGGTTTCGACAAGTAAAAATCGTTGGCAGGGAACACGATCTCTCTTTGGGGATATTTTCTCTCACATTTGTTCACAGTTTTTAAAAAAATTGGATTCTGTGTATCGCTATGGGAGTCAGGAGTACCAGGCTAGCAGACTGAAATCTCCCAAACTTGCTCCCAGCCCTAACCTGCTCAGGTAACTTGTTGCCGCCTGCACATCTGCTCCGTACCCGGGTGACTGCTAAGGGGGGAGAAAACCCAGGAGTGTGAGCTTCAGATTTCCACTGCAGAGGATGGAACTCTGCAAAACTTCTTGTCTGCATTGACTTGTTGGTCTTGAGGTGTGGACCTGACAACCGATTTCCCTGCACTTGGAGGTATACTGCATCTCAAAGTGAAAGGCAGACAGGTGCATGGAGATAGAAGACACCAAGGATTAAACATTACCAAATCCCCCAGGGCCACGCACACTGTCCCGACCCAAGGAACGGGGTTCGTCCCTTGCGCAAGAGCGTCCCACCTGTCAGCGTCTCCTGAGACAGCCCAGAAAGTGTTCCCGTTTCCCTTAGAATCAGGAGGAAGAGAACAACTTCCATGCCACATAGGTCATGTTCGGCTTTCTGCACCGGGTCCCAAGAATACATCCGAATTCATAAAAATGAAGGTGTGTCTTAGACATGGATTTATAGGTTAGTATATGAATTAATATACTTTTATACAGTGTACGTATAATTATATATAAGTAACCTATGCTGGGTTCATAATAATTATATGGTGATGTAACATGTGATATTCATCACATAGATCATGTATTGATGTAATTACATCATTATCACGTGACACAAATTCATATACTGTAATTAATTACATGAATAATCATATAGTTGTGTTATATTGGATGATATAATATCATCTATATCATACCATTTATGGTTTGTGTAGTTATTTATTATAAGTAATAATTATAAATAATTATAAAGTGAACATTGTGGATTTATACTAATCTATAGGTTTATAAAAATTTTACATATCAACCAACATGTGTACGTGTATATACGTGTATATAGAATATATATTTCTTGCATGAAATATTTATATTTTCCTGCAAGAAATATATATTTCTGCAAGTTCAAGTGCATTTCAGGATCACCACCTTCTACCCACACAGAAGCTGTGGGCAGTGTATTCCTGGGTCTTCCTCTTGGGACTGAGAAGGACAGTCCCCCCGCCCCCCATGGGCTTCCTCTCACAAGAAGCACGTGCTCATGAGCAGACCAACCTGCCAGGATGAGCCTGAGAAGGCTGGCACGGTGGCACACGCCTGTGATCCCAGAGGCTCGGGAGGCTGAGGCAGGAGGATCTTGAGTTCAAAGTCAGTTTCAGCGAAAGCAAGGCGCTAAGCAACTCAGTGAGACCCTGTCTCTAAATAAAATACAAAATAGGGCTGGGGACGGGGCTCAGTGGTCGAGTGCCCCTGAGTTCAGTCCCCAGTATTAAAGAAAAGCCCTGGAGGAATTGGAACCATGGGGGCACTTTGCCTAGCGGGGCTGTGCTTTGCTAGCGGATGACGGGCCATTGGATTCTCCACTGGATCCTCTGCAGATGGCTGGATTGTGTACCTTTCCTCCCTTCTCCCTCCCTCTCCTTCTCTCTGCAGTGCTCAGCCAATCTCCAAGCGTTTATTTCATCTCTCACAGACGAGGGTCGTGGTTTGCAGTCCTACTATGGATCCTCCAAACATTTCTATCCCTCATCTATTTCTTTTGGAATCTGTTTATCCAGGAACCTTAAAGTGCCTTTGGTGACAGCAGAGCCCTATCCATTTTGATCTTGTCTCTAGAAATTGAAACCTGCAGTTCTTATCCCTGAGTGTGCGTTGAAGAACTCGCGTGGGGTCTTGTTAAACGTGCATATTCTCTGGCTCGGAACCAAGAATCCGAGTCAGCAGGTTTGGGCTGGCATCCAGGAATTCACATGCATCACAAACTCCCCCAGTGGGGCCCAGTATGGTCCTTGTCACCCCGACCTTTAAAGACACAGTCCTAACGGCTTAATGGTTGGCTCTCTCTGCCACCTTGTCCAGGAAATCTAGGACAATCTGCCTTTAGTTCCTTTTCTTTTGGGTACCAGGGATTGAACTCAGAGGCTACGGAGCCCCATCCCCAGCCCTATTTTGTATTTTATTTAGAGACAGGGTCTCCCTGAGCTGCTTTGGACCTCACTAAGTTGCAATCCTCCTGCCTCGGCCTCCCAAGCTGCTGGGATGACAGGCGTGCACCATGCGCCTGTGAATTTTAAATGTGTCTGTCGCCACAGGGGCAGCCCCGAGTTAGCACCCAAAATTATAGTCCTGGTGCCACGTCTTTGAAGTTCACAGCTACCACACTGACTACCAAGCCGAGTTTACACTAGAAAAAAGACATTGAAGAAAGGAGGAGAGTTGTCTTTAGCAGTTTCAGGAATTACTGAGGTTTGCTTTCGTTAAATCCCTGCATATGGCCAATAAGTTTTTACCCAGCAGGGAGAGATGGGAATACAGTTTTGCTGTCTGTGTGCAGAACACGGGGGAGCTCTCTATGCTACGTGGTCCCGTCTGTACTGTGCATTCTTGCTCCCATTTTGCAGATAAGGAAACCGAGGCTTAGAGGAGTGATTTGTTGTGGAGCTGGTAAATGACACAAATGGGCTTTCCAAATAGGCTGCCCAACCCCAAATCCCCAACTTCTTTACCCTTTAGCATGCAGCCTTCATGGAAGAAAGAAAGGCAAATAGAAGAGGATGCTTTGAAAAGCATTCTCCGTGGATGCCTTTAACCTCTCAGTTAGTATCTGAAGCTCCAGGAAAATTGACATCCTCACGTTTGGTGTCCCAGCTTGACGTCATGATTCCTCCCCTGTGTGCGAGACTTGCTTCCATTTATTTGCTAGGATAGATTATTTTTTCTCTCCTTTAAAACAAGGCTCGAGACACAGCCTTTACTTCTTCTTCCCCTGCATAAACCCCATTGGACCCTGAACCCAGCCGGATCTCTACCACTCTTGCCAGTTTGGAGAAGGTCAGAGGCCACATGGGAAATCCAGTGCAGAAGCAATATGGCGGCCAGCGCTTGGAGGACCAGAAGGGAATGAATCACAGCAACTGATGCAGGACAGGTTTGCTACGCAGCTTTCTCGGCGTGTGCACCGAGAACTGCGTTCAAATGAACGCCAAGCCCCAGATAATCCTCTTCAGCTCAGTGGTCCTGGCACAGGGCCGACTCGGCTAGTTTCTGAGTAGGACACCCTGTGCCCAGTGCCTCTCTCTCCGCCCAGGTGCACCTGAAGTCGCTCTTCCAACTCCGCATGTCGTCGTTGTATCTACAAAAAGGTTTCATCTCAGCCTGACCTTCCAGCACCCCGGGGAGAGGCATGAAATTCATCCTCCTCTGCATCCCCAGCTGGTTGCTTCTCAGCTCCACGGAGATCAGTGGTATTTTAAGAAGTCAAACCGCCGCACTCCCCGAAAAGCAGCACAGTGTCTCCTTGGCTTTTGCAGAAGTTGCCACAGCAACGCAGGTTGGAGTACTTCCCCCCGCTCCCCAGCCTCCCCGGAAAACCTGTTTCAACAAATTGTCTTCCAAAAAGGCCGAGCTGGGGAATGGTGTCTTGCGCTCGCTCTGAGAATGTCATTATCTTTGATCAGTGTAAGTGCAGCCCCCAAATGAGATGCAAAACGTACGGCTTTTAAGAAATCGGGCCGTGGGAAGAATGAAAGCTATCCAAGTGGCGTTCTCATGCAGAATTCTGAGACCCAAAAGCACCTCCCTTCCTTAGGTGCAGAGCCGTCGTGACATTGTATCCTGGTCGACCCTAAAGGTCATTGTTCCCAAACGGGTGGAATGCCATCCTTATTTCTTAGCGTTCTGGCTGCCCGTTTCTGGGTGGACCCAAGCTGATTTGCCGTCTGGTTTGATTTTCACGGCCATCTGATAGTCCCCTGGACTCTGCCTTTACTTTAAAGTGGTTCTTTGGGGACTCCTTTGCCTTCTGCCATTTTTAGCCCGCCACATGCCACCCAGCTCCAGCCCCCTGGCTGGGTCTTCAAATTATACGACTTTGGGGGATACATTGGGGACATGGTGGTGCCTCCTGCTCTTGGGACATTTAGCCATGTCTGGTGACGTTTCTGATGGTCAACTGTGGGGGTTGCTCCTGGCATCTAGAGACCAGGGATGCTGCTAAACACCCCACAGAGCGAAGGACGGTCCCACCACAAAATAGGTGGCCCTAAAGATCAGTGGGACCAAGACTGAGAAACGTGTTTTCCACGAAGAGACCAAGGTCAAGAAATGGCCCGTTAATTATCTCGCTGAAGCTTATGGCCACAGGACCAAGGGTCACCTCTGAGCCACATGCTAACCCCTTTCCATCACTTTATTTGGAGATAGGGTCTGTCTGAGTTGCTGAGGCTGGCCTCAAACTTGAGGTCCTCCTGCCTCAGCCTCCTGAGAAGCTGGGTTTACAGGTGAGGGCCCTGGCGCCCCGCGGTAGTTGACTCTTCCATTGAGACTGAGTTATGGAATCCAATCAAACCGGCTTATGCCTCTAATCCCAGAGGCTGTGGAGGCTGAGGCAGGAGGATCACAAGTTCAAAGCCCCAAGCAACTCAGCAGGACCCTGTCTAAATAAAATATAAAAAAAAGGGCTGGGGATGTGGCTCAGTGGTGAAGCACCCCAGAGCTCAATCCATGGTCCAAAACAAACAAACAAAAAACCAAACAAACAAAAAACCATAAACATTATCACTGCTCAAACACTAAAAGCCACCTTCAGGTGACGCCCGTGATCAGCTGAATAGTCACTGGTTCTACATCCACAGCAACAGTCAGAACAGGGTCCTCCCGCTCATTTCCCCAGTCACAAAAACCAGTGCCTGCTTTGTGGTGGTTTTGATGGTCACAGGTTTCCGGCAACGCATTGCATCCATTTGGTCTTTGCACGTGAAGATGCTAGCAAATAGGATTCCTATTCCATGACAAAGGAGATCTTAGCTTTGCTCAGTCCTGCGGGCTGTGGGCAGTGCGTCAGCCCTCCCTAACCCCACGCTGCAGTCTCACTAAGCCGTGAGCATCCTGAGCTGCCCGCAATTGCCTCCCGCGCGCGGGTGGGTGCGTGCGTGCGCTGAGAATCTGTGCTTTGCAGCGGGCTGTCCCAGAAAGACCTCTGGTGGAGCCATTCCCAGTGGATCAATGCGGGGAAGCCCGGCCAACTCAGTCACAGAATCGGGCCAGTTCTCCTTCCACATTTTGTAGACCCCACCACGACTCCCCAGGCAGAAGGGTGGGAAGAAAAGTCCATTCCACGTTGAAGACTCGATTGGGTGCCAGACACCACAGGCTGAGACGGGTTTTTTTGCTCAAGAAGAGGCGGCGGCGGACGCTTTTGGTTTTCAGAACATCTTCAGATGAGACGCTGGAAAAGAAAATTTTTTTTTTTGGTGTCACCAAAGAATCTAGGAGTTAAAAAAAAAAAACAAAAACGGTGGGGACGCTCTGACTTTCTCAGCTGATGTGTCAGGGTGACAGTCTGAGGACCGAGTGGCATCTGAAGTGACTTTGGAAGCTCAGCAGCCCTGACTCTCTCCCTCCCAGGGTCCGGGATGTGCTCTTGGTGCGTTATTTAGCCCCAGGCTACATGCGGACTTCTGTGACACTGGGGGGTGTCTTCCTGTCTCCCGTGGCCTGCATTCTCCAGCGATGAGCACCTTCTGGGGATACTTTAGGTCACCAGAGCTGAGAAGTCCTGATGCAGAGAGCAGGCGGGATCAGTCACATCCTGACGTGGGCACAGGGGACAGAGACCTGAGCCTTGTTTTAAAGAGTGTCCTTTTAGGTCCTCTGAGCAGCAGATGCCAGGGCAGGCTCAGGCGTGCAGGACGCCATCTGGGGACATGGCTGTTTCCAGACCTGCCGTGACAAGGTACAGGAACCAGGGCACTTAAACCACAGAAATGCATTAATCTCTCACCGTCTCGGAGACGAGGAATCTGAAACCACAGTGTCCACCGCCTCGTGCTACCTCCAGAGGCCCCAGGGAAAACCTGTCCCTGTCTTTTCTGGGTCTTGATGACTCCAGAGGCGTCCCTTGGCTTGTGCCTACGTCCATCCAGTCCCTGCTGCCTCTCCGCATGGCTCTCCTTCCACATCTGTGGGTCCTCTCTTCTTTCTTACAAAAACAAGTGTCCCTGGGTTTCCAGTCCACCCTACATTCACCCTCAATCCAAGATGACCATCAAGACCTCCTGTCCAGGTCCTTACTTGAACTTCAATACCCTCAAGACCCTTATATGCAAAGATTCCTTTTCCATGCTCCTGGCACTGAGTGGGTGGGGCTCAGGGGTCCCACAGCTCCCAGGACAGACCCCAGCACCCGGAGTTCACCAGCCCCACAGGTCAGCGGTGCGGAGGGGCGTCTCCTGCACGGCTGCCACGCTCTGTCATCGACTGGGAGCAGGCGGGAGGCTGGGGCTGGGCAGGAGCACCCAAGACGAATCAAGGTGTAGCATCCGCACCTCCATCTGCAGCAAGCAGATGGAAGGGAGACTCAGGCCCGTCTGATGTAACTTTCAGAGATGACAGGAGCTGCGTGCAGAAGCTTAACAGGTGGGAACGTGCGGGGTTTGTCCATAATGGCAGGATGGAGCTTTTCTGGGATGCAGTTTCAACAGCTCTCTATATGAATATGGTGGGCTTTCAATTAATGGGTGGAGAGGGGAGGAAAAATAAGACTCACACCCTCGCCCTGCCCCGAGCACTCGTCCGTCTGCACTTTGTGTTGATGATCTTTGGCTGTTTATTATTTTATTTTATTGTTATTATTTTTTGGTACTGAGGATTGAACCCAGGGGTGCTTAACCACGGAGCCACATCTCCAGCCCTTTTTTACTTTTTATTTGGAGACAGGGTCTTGTTCAGTTGCTTGCAGCCTCTCTACATTGCTGAGGCTGCCTTTGAACTTGAGATCCTGTCACCTCAGCCTCCCAAGCCCCTGGGATTATAGGCGTCTGGCTGTGTGTAAATTCGACAGGAAGCAGGTTGGCCAGGCACTTGGCTCTGAATCAGGTGTTTGGAGATGGACAGCTGAATAAGTCAGATCAAAGCCTACCTCTCTTTCCAGTTGGACCTCTTTGAGCAGTACTTGGGACAAAAATAGAGACTGTCGTGTGATTTTTTTGTGGTACCAGGGATTAAACCCAGGGGCACTCGACCACCGATTCACATCCCCAGCTCTATTTTTGTGTTTTATTTAGAGACAGAGGTTCACGGAGTTGCTTAGGGCCTCCCTAAGTTGCTGAGGCTGGCTTTGAACTCACGATCCTCCTGCCTCAGCCTCCTGAGCCACTGGGATGACAGACGTGCACCACCGTGCCTATCTATTCCTTGCATTAAAATGATACACCCTCGTTATGAAGATCAGGCAAAACAGAAACACAAGCTATGAAATAAGAAGCAACCCAGAATCCCCACCCATGAAGAGTAAAGACCATGCCAAGTGACCGTCATAGCAAACACCTCTCAAACCCCGTAGCTAGAAGGAAAGGCTGCAAGTCAAGGTAGACAGGCTCAGGAAAGTGTTTTTACTTTGGTAATGCGTTCTGCATCCGATCACGTGTCATACTTAATTTTACGTAGCTTCTCATGAAGAAATGAAACTGATTTGAAATAGACTTCAAATAGACTAAGCTTCAAATAGATGTTATTATTATTTTTTCCCCTACAAGACGTATTTTAGATGTTGCTTTCTATTGCCAAGCTCTGGGGCGATTTGTTACACAGCACTAGCTGACAGATGTCTCTGACTTTAGTTTCATTCCGACTCTTTGATCTCATGGGTGTTTTCTTGAGCCTCTCTGGGAATGTGGTACGGATACGTAAACAAACAAGAAGTGGATCCCAGATCTTGCATTCAGACTCAGAACCACCTGCCATCTATGTCCGTGCTGGTTTTGTGGAGGGTACTTGAAGGAATCAAGACAGACTCCTGCAATCACGTCTTTGCCACCTGGGGACACGGTGGCTGCCCTCTGAGAAACACTTGGGAGGGGACACCTATGGGTTAAATCTGCCTGCTTTTTAGGGCTGGGGTTGTGGCTCAGCGGTAGAGCGCTCACCTGGCACGTGCCAGGCCCTGGGTTCGATCCTCAGCACCACATAAAAATAAATAAACAAAATAAAGGTACTGTGTCCAACTAAAAGATACATATCAAAAAATATTTGCCTGCTTTCACTAGAAGCTGCATTTTCAAAATCTCCTCAGACTGAGTGTGCCCCATCCAGACATTTTATTGACTCATGGAAAAAATTTGTCTGGGATGCCTGACACCGAGGCTGAAGCAGATAAAATGATTTAAAGAGTGGTTTTTCATTGTGCGCATACTCTCTGCTGGCGATACTCAATATCCATTTTGCTTCTCACTGTTTTTTTGTGATGCCAACAGAGCAAACGCTACAAATATTATGGGAAATTGGAGTCACAAGCAGCAGGTGTGTATCATAAGAGCTTTTTTCCCTCCTCCCCTCACAAATTTCTCTTGGGGCATAAGATGAAGAGTGTTTTGCGTCTGGTGAAATCAAGCAGACACTGGGCAGAAGTCTCCTATCATGACATTTTCCTCTCGGGGATCTCAGGATTTCCCTGAGTACTTTAAATGACGACTCTCCTTGTTTCTGTTCTGCATGCACAGGCGTTTTTTTTTTTTTTGAAATTCTTGGATGAGAAATAAAAAGCTATTACCGGGCTGGTCAAGTAAACATCTCTATGAAGAAAGATCCCTTTGCATTCCAGGCAGAGAGTTATTCTACAAAGACAGCGCGTCTTTCTGCAACGCATGGTTTATCTTTTCAAAGACTCCATCGATCCCAAACTGAACAGCTCCTCTTGGCTTTCCAAGAGGTGGTGTCTTGCAGACAGGTGGCCGCTTGTGCCCTGAACGGAAGCCCCTCTGTGAGGATTTCTTCGCGGCTCAGCTGATGAGCTCCAAAGATGCCTGCCAGGTCTCTTCAGGGGACGGAGCTCAGGGCTGCCTCTCACGGGCTGACGGGCAAAGATTTCCGAGCTGAGAGGGCAGACGAGCTGTGCCCCACCAAACAGAGACCGTGGGTGAGTCGGCCAAGCAATCCTGGTCCTTTCTTCTCTATCAGGAGGCTCCGGGAATGCCTCACGGTCCTCAGGGTGAGGAGGATGGTGCATGTGTGGGTTGGGGGTGCTACAACTTCCCACAGAGTGGCCAAGAGGGAGTGGGGCCCCGCACAGGTCTGCTGGCTGGTCTGGGTCATCAGTACTGGCATCGCGCCAGGCACAGTGGCAGACACCTGTAATCTGAGCCGCTCAGGAGGCCGGGGCCAGCCTCAGCAACTTAGCAAGACCCCAGGTAACTCAGCGAGACTCTGATTTAAAATAAAAATGCAAAATGGGCTGGGGATGTGGCTCCGGGGCAAAGCCCCTGTGGGTTCAATCCCCAGCACCACCCGCTCCGCAAAATACTGGCACCAACAAGTGTCTGTGGGTTGCTGGGTGCCCCCGGTAGGTCCAGCAACCAGTCCTCACTCCAGGGGAAAATGAGACAGAGCAGAGACTCCCAGAAAGCACTGCAAAAGCTTTGCAATTTCTGCCCCGTTAATTTTGAATTCACGATCATGCTTCAAGTCTAGTGGAAACCTAACTTGTCAAGAGCATCAGCATGACCGACTGACTCCAGACAGTGCCGAATCGCCCAGGAAATGGACCCAGCTTGGCCGGGGGATTGATTTCTCCACTCCACAGCGTTACCTGATGGTGCACCCTCTGGGGGCCGTTCTGTTCTCCCGGCCCTGGACGGAGCTTGCCGGAGGCGTGCCTCATGGACGCTTGGAACCCCCAAGTGCCATCAGAGGGGTTTAAACACCACGCTGTGAGCAGGTTTGGTGATGCACTGTGCAGCCCAGCCAACCTGAGCTTTCCTGGGTACTTTTTGCTAACTGCTTTTACCCTGGCTAGAACACTCCATGTGTTCCTTTGAAAACCAACAAATCCAATTAAATCAAGTCTGTTTCCGCTCAGGAGGTGATTCTCCGAGTTTACATGCAAAATCTCATTGTTGTAGATCATTTCAGACATGTGATACGTATAGAACCAATACATGCACTCAACACATCTGCACAAATGAAATGATCCGTAAAAGAAAAACAGAATCTACAAATAAAATGCATGATATGTATATGCATGCACAAGGGTACATACAATTGCGTTTACATGTCATCTGGCTATGTCTATATAACTAAGTAACATATCTGCTGCATATCTGCTTATCACGGGGTGACATATATGCAGTATGCAAATTGCATATATTTAATACCAAAATATCATACCTTTATTATGTACAATTGTGCAATTATAATAATATATCATTATAATCATATGCAATATCATATATAAGTATGCGACACATACACATGTTATACATACATCTATAATATATCTACACATGTACTTATATTTTATGTAATCATAATTATTGGATTACTCGTTCGTAGTATAAATATGTATTTTTATATCTATGGTACATGTATGAAAGTGACAAGTAAATAGTTATATCATGGTTATTAAAAATATATATGTAACATATAAATATATACTAAATACACGTCTTTATTCACAAGGAGTGGAACAAATATATTGTAAAAGTCTGTATTTATGCACAATCTATTGCCAGCTTATTTAGAAGAGATTTTTTTTTTTTTTTAAAGCCGAGTTGAAAACTGGATTTAATTTATTTCTGGGAAGCAGATGATGTCATCTGGAGAAAAAATAAACAAACCCATTCCCATCGGGTCCGAAATGCAATCTGTAATGTAAATTTGGGGGGAGAACGCTTATTTTTCTTTTCTTAGGAAACTAAACAATTTTGAGAAGGTGTCTCTTCGCCCTGAGAAGGGAATGGGGAGGACGCAGCCTCAAAGAAAGCTCGGGCCTCCAGGGAGGCCCTTGGGGAGGTGGAAACACTCAGGAGCTGGTGGAGGGCACGATGCCCTGTCCCCTCGGGGACGCTCCTCCAGGCCTTTTGCAACCCACAAGGACAGAATGCCCTTGGAAATCTCTGCTCCCAAACATAAAGAGGGGTAACAGCCTGGTCATTGGATGAGGCCTCTTCTCTTTTCCCTAAGGAAGCACCGCCCGTGCGTGATACTGTCCCCTGCAGTTAACATTTCCAGGAGAATTCTGGGTGTGGGCACAGCGGGCCCCGCCCCACCCCAGGCTTCAGTGCCCAGGAACCACCGACCCAGGGTCAACCAGCTCTTTCCCGTTGGGTCCTCCCTGCACTTGTTTCACGACCCCCCACATTTCTCTGTGGTCATCGGGGGGAGCCTGGGTCCCTGTCCGGGCCTGCCTGGAGATGACCATGCTGTGGATGGAGGTGTGGCCCTGGCACGGGATGTTTGCAAGCCCTTAGCACGGCCCTAGCGCCCTGGCGTGCTCGCTTGCAGGAGAGTGACTTATGGATCAAGCTGTGGGGAGCCCAGGCAACTGCACCCCACCATGGGGATTCTCACCCCGCTGGCGGGCTGAAAGGAGGGACCCCCTTCCCTGGGCCCACAGAGCACTCAGGGCCTGCCCTCACTGAGCAGGCATTGGTTTGGATGGTGCTTTCTACTGAGCCCAAGATTAGTCAAGGACAAGGCGTGTGTGTGCGCGATGCGAACGGTGAGGGGAACAGACAAGTGACCAGCACAGGGAGGTGAGGTGGGAATTGCACTCACTGCGTCCTTCCCTTGCGATTCCAGGTTAAGAGCGGAAGAAACCAAGGAGTCGGGCTGGTTCGGGAGACGGCTTGCATCCTCCAGGATCTGGATTTAGTTAGGTGTACTGGGGATTTACTGGCTCACCTCCTCCTCATCCCAGTTGCTGAGCAGCAAGAGGAAGTTTGCATTAGCAAGAAGGGAGGCCGGGAGGCTGCTTGGGTACAGAGTTCTCAAAGCTTGGAGGCCCCAGGCAGGACTCGGCCTCAGCTCATTGGTGCAGGTGCTGGTGTGAGCAGGCACATCTTTTCAGCAGCATGACCTCTCTAGGGGCATAGGTGAGAGGCGTTCCAAGAACAGGGGACATAGGCAGAAGGGGGTGGAATTTCTTGTGCGATTTTAGAAAGTCCGTGAGATAGCGCTTGTCTGAAGTGAGTTGTTCTCTTTCACCAGTTTCTGGTTTTTGTCGGAATCTGACGAGAATGATTTCCTCTTGGAATCAGTAACTTTCGCAGGGAACATAGTAACTGCTCCGTAAGTACAGGTTACACACACATACATTACTGTTTTGATACAACCCTATTTCTTTCAGGTGGTGACAAAGCAGTTTTTAGAATCCAGCTCTTTTTATTTTCCAAAAGAAGAAAGTAAAGTAAAAAGAGAAATGTCTTTAAAAGTATATGTGAAGTGCTTGCCTAGCATGCCCAAAGACCTGGGTTCAAGCTGCAGTATCTACAAAAAAAAAAATATATATATATATGTAATTATTCATATATACATACGTCATATACAAATTATAGGAGTTAATCAGAGCAAGGAAAATCACATTGAGTGCCAGTAAAGGGACCCGTGTCACCCTTGGTCCACATACGGTCATTAAAGGAGGCTGACACGGTGGAGCCCGAGAATCAGGATGGTATTATCAGCCTGGCTCTCACCTGCACCGGCCCCTTCATCTTTTCTGTCTCCCCAGAAGTCAGCATGAGGCTGAAGTCTGAGTCTCTTGGTCCCCCACGTGGGCTGTCCCCCTCTTTCTATCATTATAGCAGACGTCGACTGCTGCCGTTTTAGTGACTCTCCTCCCAGCCCTTTCCTTTGTCATTCGCATCCTAGGGACGTGATCACCCTGAGTGTATAATTCTGTATTCTGCACTTCAGCTCCATATTGTGCGGCATGTCTCCGTGTTTTTTCCATCTTCCTTTCAAGCTGCACAGGTAACGGCAGCATGACTTCTTAAATCATGTCTTCTACCTTTCTCCTTCCTATTTGCTTCTTGCCTGAGTCCGCTTTGAGGATTCACTAAATTAGGGGCTGTGGAGCGCGTGCAGATTAAACAGGGTCTTGGCTGAGAGGGTCTGGGAGGATGGACGGGAGAATGGAAGGAGGAGGGACGTGTGTCTGGTGGGTGTACCTAGTAACTGAAGAGTGAGCTGCTGACACACGACGACATTGTGAGACATACAGATCACCCAACTGGGCTTGTCAACGCTTTCGTTATTGGGGGGGGATACACCAGGGATTGAACTCAGGGGCACTTGACCCCTGAGCCCCGTCCCCAGCCCCCTTTTATACTTCATTTAGAGACAGGGTCTCCCTGAGTGGCTTAGCATCCCGCCATGGCTGAGGCTGGCTTTGAACCTGCCATCCTCCCGTCTCCGCCTCCCGAGCCGCTGGGATCACGGGCGCGCGCCACCACACCCCGGCTTCACTGTGTGCAAAGTTTCTCTGCTTCGGCGACCGCGTCGGGGAGGCTGTTAAAGGATGCCGTGAAGCAGAGGGTTGGGATGATGCAGGTAAGCCCAGGTTCCCATTCACTCCGCGTCGATAGAAGGAGCATACATCTCCAAGGGCTGCGGCTCCGCAGTTTGCAAAACCGCAGCCTGGGAACTCTTTCCAAAGACGGGAGTTTTCCAAATATCCAGGCTCTCTATCAATGATCCCAACGGGATGCTGGCAAAGACGCGGCATCTGGGGAACACAGGAGAAGAGAAAGCAATGGGTCGAAAGGTGAGCTACAGAGGAGCAGGCTGTCCATGCCGAGGTCTATTCCTGCCAGCGATGTGTCTCTTGACCTTGGAAGCAAAGTCACCTTGAAGATGTGTCAGAGGCATCCAAGAAGGCAGGGTAGCCTGGAGTCTCAGCCAGGGGAGGGTGGACACAGGACAGTCTCTGCCGACGGGCCAGGAATGGGAAGACTCATTGTCCCTTGTAAATTATTAAAAAAACGATGTGCCGCTTGTGTTTCTGCAGAACGTGTTTCTTGGGCGGTTCTTTGGTGACGGTCACCTAGATTCATACTCGGCTGAGGCGTGGGCAGAGGTGCCTGGGCAAACTGTTTTAAACGAAGCCGGAGTGAAAAAGAAGGGTCAGTTTTTTAGAATTTTGGAAATGGAATTTGGAATCGTCCTTGAGGACGCAGAGGCTGTCCACTGGGTGGTAGGTATCTCGTTTCCTAAGGCGCGCAGATTCCCTTTCTTTTGGACACCCGTGAGAAATAATGCAGCGAAGCCCACGCGTGAGCTTATTCCAGAAAAACGACAGAGGAGATAACAGAATATGGAACATTTATAATGACGCTTGGATCAAGAGTGTCACCTAAAACGAGCTCGTACCCGTGGTCTTCCACGAGCCACAGAAATCCAGGTCAGAAGCCATCGGGAAAGAATCAAGTTTGTGCTAAGTTGTGTGAGTTGGTTTCTGTGTCTCTCTCAACGTGACTTTCACTCTGTTTTAGGGTAGACTACAAATAGTGATTCACAATCCAGCGGGTGCCGGGGGTCGCGTGTTGTCACGTAGACTCTAGGTCACGGGAAGTCATGTCACTCTGGGACACGTTTGAGCCTGCATGATTTTCCCACTTTGTGCTTGTTTTTGGTACTGAGGATTGAACCACGGGTGCCTAGCCACTGAGCCACATCCACAGCCCTTTTTATGTTTTATGTTGAGGCAGGGTCTCGCTAAGTAGCTCGGGGTCTCGCTGAGTTGCTGAGGCTGGATTCCGAGTTGCGATCCTCCTGCCTCAGCCTCCTGAGTTGCTGGGATTACAGGCACGCTCTCCCAAGCCCAGGTCTCCCACTCGTTTTTACACCATGTGCTCGTGACTTTGGAGCTGCATTCACCTCCCTCCTGATTGTCCCATCGGCTACCATTTCCTGGGCTGAAGGACTAGTGGCCTCCGTGGAGGACGCAGAAAATAACGGGAGGAATTCTTCCTGGCTTTGATTTCCAGGAGCCTTAGATTCAAGGGCAAAAATGAAGCACTTTTTTTTTTTTCTACACAGAAAACCTGAGAAAGTTTGGGGGGTTGTGGAGAGAGAGCTCTCCCAAGAAACCCGACAACGTTGAATGGAAATTCTCAGGTGTGGCGAGCTGGGGGCCTGGTGACCTTGTGGGTGGCCCTGGAGCGTCCTGCTTGGCCTCTCCGTGAAACACGGATGACCAAGTCGGGGGACACAGCGGGGGACGGTTGTTGAGGACTCTGTAGAGATGTTGGTGGCGACCTCTCACCGGGTCCCTGTTGCGGTTAGACTATTTGGCCACCCGCTTCCAAAATCCCACCCTGGACATGTGCTCTCTGGGAGCGCGGCTCTCCAGAATGGGTCACGCGAGTGGCTTCCAGGTCAACACATGGCTCACCTCCCGAGGGACAGGCAAGGACAAGAGAACCCGAGGCCATGCACGAGGCTTGTCATCTGAATCGAGAAGGGGAAAGGGAACATGTTCTAGAACCAGGTCAAGCAATGTCCATCTTGGGTCTCAGACGTCCCCGTTGGCCCTGCATCGCTGGCTTGGGACTTGGCGGAGGACGGGGACTCTAACCTCCTCAACCGGACAAGCTCAATAAGACCACCGGACTCCCTGAGCTGGCCTCTGAAGTTAGTCCTTTATCCTCCGCTTTGCTTCAGACCTTCAGGCGTCCTGTTGGATCCTTCCCTCCGCACCATCGCCCCGATTCTTTGACGGTTCCAGGAATTGTTATTTTTACAGCCTCTTCTACTCATCTTTTCACTGCAGCATGGAACATCTAGAAAAGGCAGGGTAGAAACAGGATTCTTACACTTTATTTAAGGTTTTGGATCGATTTTCCTGGACTCCTCAAAAAGTGACCAATTTTCAAGAAAGTTTAGTCATGAACTTTTGGTTTTAAATTCTTAAGGTTTACTCCATTAGGGTTCTTATTACTGGGGTTCGGTTTTCTCCATTGCAAGGGTTTCTTATATGGGTTCTTGGGTCCTTTGGACACCGAGAAGTCATCCTTGCTTTCCGGACTCATTGTCTGGTACAATAGTCTTTCCTTATCCATGGTTTTGCTTTCCAAGATTTCAGCAGCCACGTCTAAAACTATTAAATGAAGAAATCTCAGAAACCAACAACGCATAATTACGAGTCATTCCGAGTAGCAGGATGAAATCTTGTGCCGTCCTGCTCCATGCCACCTGCAATGTGAATCGTCCCCTTGTTTAGCGTATCTACACAGTATGTGCTGCCCACCCGTTTGTTACTTAATAGCCCCTTGTTTAGCGTATCCACACAGTATGTGCTACCCACCCATTTGTTACTTAATAGCCCCTTGTTTAGCGTATCCACACAGTATGTGCTACCCACCCGTTTGTTACTTAATAGCCCCTTGTTTAGCGTATCCACACAGTATGTGCTACCCACCCGTTTGTTACTTAATAGCCCCTTGTTTAGCGTATCCACACAGTATGTGCTACCCACCCGTTTGTTACTTATTCTGTTTATTTTCACTGGAATAAAGCCTTGTCATTCAATTGTGATAACAGTATAGTTTTATTTATGTCGTACGTCACATCCTCTTTTTAATGTGTAAACGATTAGAATTCTTTTCATTTAAAGTTCAGGAATTTCACTAGATAACATCTTCCTGTGGGTTTTCTGGTTCAGTGTTCTCAGGGGTGTTACTTTTTCCTTTGGTATGTCATTTCAAATCTGTAACTTAATGGTTTTCTTGAATTGGGATTTTTTTAGCGTTTGTTGGGGTGTTGTCTGGGGGTGTTTCTAGCAGTGTCAATGCAACAGGTTGGGTCTCCTTTGCTCATTTAAATACTTTTTCTATATTTAACTTTTTTTAAATTGAAAATTTTCTTCCCTTTTCACCTTTGATTTCTCCAAAGTTATTTTTAATTCATCGTCTCCTATAATTTTCTACTTTTTCTCTGAAATCACTTTTCCTTCTTTCAACGGGTCTTGTCAGAGGATTTCTGAGTTTTTCAGTTTCTGAATCACGTTGTGCCTTCACGTTACGTGTCATTTTTTATGAGTGTATTTTCGTTCTCTTTGAAACAGAAAATTACAGTCTTCAAGTGATCTATGAGGATGTATTCTTTTTTTTTTTTTTTTTGCCTTTGGGAGGTTGCTCTACTCTTTATTCTTTTTTTTCTCTCAAAATAAATTTGAGTCAGATTTCACTCTGATCCCTTCTTATTGTTCACGTTCACATGAAGTCCATTGCCTTGCTCTCTCAGGAGCGGTTCTATTTCTGAACACCGTGCTACCTCCACAGAGCTACCCGCTAGCTGTTTTTGCACAGATTAACACAACAGCTTTGCTGAACTTCTCCTCATCTATCTTGTCCCCGTGAAGCTTAATTTGAATTCCACTTGCAGGGGGGGGTGGGAAGGGCTGTGTGCTGAAGGGAACTTGGGGGTCAGATCCAGGAGCGTGCTGTAGAGTTGAACTGGGCCCTTCGGAGCCTCAGCTCTTTCTCTAAGTCCAGTGCAGACCAATGGGTGATGTCGGGGATCTTGTGTTTCTAAGTCTTGCGGGATTCCTGACACTCCCCTCTGCTTCCTCCCTCACAGACCCCGATCCTGTAAGCCTTGTAGTTTGGGATTCATGCATATATCGTGCTTTTTGATTTTACTGTGAAGAAGCTGTGTTTATCTTGGGGGCTTACTAACTGGCTGATCTGTCCATTTTTAAAACTTTTTATTTTTTAATTTGTTCTAATTAGTGGCACATGGCAGCAGAGTGCATTTTGACACGTGGTACGCATTGTACCCAAATGGAGCACAACTTCTCATTCCTGTGGCTGCACATGGTGCAGAGTCACACCATAGTACAGTGGTGTAATAGAGGGCAACGTTCCTTCATTCTTCCCGTCCGCCACTCTGGATCAGCATCTGCTTATCAGAGAAAACGTTCAGCCTCTGGTTTCTCCATATTGGCTTACTCCACTTCGAATGATGTTCTCCAGTTCCATCCGTTTACCTGCAAATGCCATCATTTCATTCATCTTTAAGGCTGAGTAATATTCCATTGTGTCTATGTACCCCATTTTCTTTATCCATCCATCTGTGGAAGGGTACCCACAGTTTAGCTGTCGTGAACTGAGCTGCTGTAAACATGGATGTGGCTATGTCCCCGTAGCGGGCTGATTTTAAGTTTTTGGGGTACAAACCAAGGAGTGGGATGGCTGGGTCAAACAGTGGTTCCCTTCCAAGGTTTCTGAGAATTCTCCATAGTGCTTTCCAGAGCGGTTGCACCAATTTTCAGTCCCACCAGCAGTGGACGAGTGTGCCTGTTCCCCCACATCCTCAGAAACACTTCTTGTGGCTTGTATTCTTGACAGCTGCCATTCTGACTGGAGCCAGATGAAACCTTGGAGGAGTTTTGATTTGCGTTTCTCTAATTGCTAGAGATGCTGAACACTTTTTCATATGTTTGTTGATCGATTGCAGATCCTCTTCTGAGAAGTGTCTGTTCAGGTCCTTGGCCCATTGACTGGGCTGGGTTATTATGATTGTTATTATTGGGTGGTAAGGGTTTTGAGCTCTTTATAGACCCTGGGGATTAGTGCTCTATCTGATGGGTATAGATTTTCTCCCACTCTGTGGGCTCTCTCTTCCTGTTATTGGTTATTTCCTTTGCTGAGAAGAAGCTTTTTAGTTTGAATCCATCCCATTGGTTGATTATGGATTTTGCTTCTCACACTTTACGCGTCTTGTTAAGCAAGTCAGATCCCAGGCTGACATGGGGAAGACTTGGCCCTACTTTTTCTTCTATTAGGCGCAGGGTCTCTGGTCTAGTGAGTAAGTAGTTGATCCACTTTGAGTTTTGTGCAGAATGAGAGAGAGAGTTAATTTCATTTTGTTCCGTATGGATTTCCGGCTTTCCCAGCACCATTTGTTGAATAGGCGATCTTTACTCCAGTGTGTGTTTTTGGTGCCTTTGTCTAGGATGAGAGAACCATATTGCTGTGGGTGAGTCTCTGTGCCCTCTATTCGGCACCATTGGTTTACGGGTCTGTGCCAGTACCATGCTGTTTTTGTTACTGTCGCTCTGCAGTATAGTTTAAGGTCTGGTATGGTGATGTCTCCTGCTTCACTCTTCCTGCTAAGGACGGCTTTGGCTATTCTGGGCCTCTTATTTTTCCAAAACGAATTTCACGATTGCTTTTTCTAATTCTATGAGGAGTGTCATTGGGATTTGACTAGGAATTGTGTCGAATCTGTGTTGAAGTCTGGGTAGCATGGCCATTTTGACCACGCTGATTCCGCCCGTCCGGGAGCACGGGAGAAGTCGCCCAAGTCTTCTAAGGTCTTCAATTTCTTTCTTTTTCTGCCCATTTCTACAGGGAGACTTTGGGGACATTTGGGGACTGCTGTGGCTGCTTCCTCCCCAGATCTGATTGGGACACAAACACACAGTGATCGTGGTGGGCGAAGCCGTCACTGGGTCTTACCCAAACGCGTTCCGACTCAGCCTGGCCCAGGGATGGCGATCCACTTTCATCATTTGGTGCAACGAAACCGCGTACGTGGCGATTGTACTGCTGGGTAACCACAGCCGAAGGGAGTACTCAGGTTTACACCGTCCTGTGCTGTCCGCCTAAAGGCAGAGTGGAAAGTGGGGTCAATCGTAAGCATGAGGCAAACGAACTACTGAAACGGGGGGTTCAAATGACCCCAACTATGCCCTAAAACCTTTGGGTAAAAACTTAATAAAGCTCTTGGTGAAGCTAGCTGTATTTTCCACGCTTCCCTTTGTCTCTTGAAAGATTCAGGATTGAAAACACTGTTGCCTGCCTGGGTTCCCAGCCACTTGGGAGGCTGAGGCAGGAGGATTGAAAGTTGGAGGCCAGCCTCAGCAACTTAGTGAGACCCTATTTAAAAAAAAAGAAAAAAGGACTGAGGATGTGGCTCAGTGGTTCAGCACCCCGGGTTCCATCCTCTGTGTCAAAAACAAACAAAAAAAGAAAAAAGAAAAAAACCATTCAGAATGGAAGGGATTCATGGCCCAGAAATGGATCATTTTTATTTCTAGAAATTCCAAAGCTTTGTGAAGGGAAGGACCCAGACACTGTGGTCAGTAACCCTGCCCCGACAAGGGGCTTCTCCTCTCCTCATAGGGTTAGACGCCACTGGTTCAGAAAATTACATGTGCTGTGTGTGTGCGTCTTACGTGTGTGTCAGTTATGTGTGTGTGTGCGTTTTGTGTATGTCTTATGTGTGTGTGTATGTTATGTGTTGGGTGTGTATGTTATGTGTATGAGTTATGTGTGTTGTGTGTGTATGTGTTATGTGTGTGTTTTGCATATGTGTGTTGTGTGTGTATGTTATGTGTGCGTGTTGTGTGTGTTTTGTGTGTATGTTATATGTGTGTGTTGTGTGTGTTTTGTGTTTGTGTTATGTGTGTGTTTTGTATGTGCATGTTGTGTGTGTTGTGTATGTGTGTGTTGTGTATGTGTGTGTTGTGTGTGCATGTGTGTATGTTGTGTGTTGTATGTTGTGTTATGTGTGTGCGTGTTGTGTGTTTTGAGAGTTGAATGTTGTGTGTTGTGTGTGTTATGTGTGTTTTGTGCATGTTATCTCTGTGTTTTGTGTGTGTTGTGTGCATGTTGTGTGTTGTGTGTGTTTTGTGTATGTGTGTTTTGTGTGTGCATGTTGTATGTGTTGTGTGTGCGTGCTGTGTGCATGTTGTAAGTTATGTGTTGTGTGTGTGATGGGTGTTTTTTTGTGTGTTATCTGTGCATGTTGTGTGTGTTATGTGTGTGTTGTGTGTATGTGTTGTCTGTGTTGTAGGCATGTTGTGTGGTGTGTGTTATGTGTGTGTTTTGTGTATGTGATATCTGTGTTGTGTGCATGTTGTGCATGTTGTGTGTTGTGTGTGTTTTGTGTATGTGTGTTTTGTGTGTGCATGTTGCATGTGTTGTGTGTGCGTGTTGTGTGCATGTTGTAAGTTATGTGTTGTATGTTGTGTGTGTGTTATGTGTGTGTTCTGTGTATGTGTTTTCTGTGTTGTAGGCATGTTGTGTGTGTGTTATGTATGTGTGTTATCTGTGCATGTTGTGTGTGTTGTGTGTGTGTTTTGTGTATGTGTCATCTGTGTTGGGTGCATGTTGTGTGCATGTTGTGTGTGTGTGTGTGTGTGTGTGTGTGTGCGCTCTGTGTGTGCTTGGGTTCTGCAGAGGGGCCTTGGTGGCACAGCTGGGTCACTGAGCACAGGCAGATTGGGAGACGGCGTGCCCTGGCGCTCTGCGGCACCGACGGGGACGTGGGTGGCCTGGGTGGCCTTCCTGCTGTGCCTGCTGCAGAGGGGCAGGGTGAACTGTGGCCTGGCGGGGGGCGTGGGCGCTGGGAGCTCCTCTTGTTTGCCGAGCCGCAGCCTGGAGAAGGGGATGCTGGGGGGGGACTCTCGCGGTGGCCGGAGAGCGTTCCCTTGGGGCAGTTTTGGGGGTCCCCTCCCAGGCTGGGGAAGAGTGCGTCGCGTTCAGCCTGTCCCTCTCTGCCCCTGGGTGTCCCTGTGGAGGGACACAGACCCTGTGGCCCTGGGCAGAAGAGGGCCAGGGAAGAGGCCCTTTGGCCGGTGACAGAGGACCCCACGTGAGAAGGGGCCGTGGCAGCTGTCCTGCGAGTGTGGGAGCTGGGGGTCCGCCAGGCGGTGCACGTCCCAGAAACGGCAGAGTGTGCCTTGCCCCGTGGACGCACAGGGGTGCCCCCCGCCCGTGGCCCTCTGGGCAGATGGGCACATTCCACTCAGGGCCGTTCCCATCAGAGCCCACGGATGCAGGTGGTGGCCCTGGACGGAGCCGCAGGCCTGCGGTGACACAGCAGCCACCGCATGCCAACGTCCCCCAGCCCTGTGGCTTGTCCTGTGAGCTGGGCCGTGCGCTGCCCGGTGCCAGGGGCTTATCAGGTGCGTCCCAGAAGCGGGCTCCCGCGGGGCTCTTTCCTGGGGGCTGGACCTCTCTGCCCTGGGCTCTGGCGGCCTCTGTGCCTCTGTCTGTGTGACCTGGCGGTGCCACACACAGCCGCGACCTGCCGTCGATCGGCTGGAATCAGTTCTGAGAAGATCGGCCCCGACTTCTCTTTTCCTTTTTTTCTTTCCAGCTTCCGCCTCTGAGAGAAATCATCCTGCCCCTGACCTCCCGAGTCCGACGGATTCCATTTGCCAGCAGACGCCATAGTTCCGCTCTTTTTCCTGGCTGAGTAGTGCTCCTTTGTGTACATTTTCCTGACGCCCTTGTCCACCAGTACGCTGTCACCCCAGGTCTTTCCTGGCGTTGCCAACAAAGCTCAGAGCCACCAAGGTCAACCCGACGGTCATTCATTTATTTTTCCTTTTCCGCATGGATGGCTGCCTTCGATAGTTGCCCTTTGGACATAACCGCGTGAGACTGTAAGAAAGCTGAGGAACGTAGCGCGACATGGGGGACAGCCTTAAGGAGGAGCCCGTCTGTGACAGCCACAGAGACTCGAGTGCGTGCAACCGCCTAAGGAATTGGCCGGGAACTTGCTGCGGCTTGGAATGGGTTCATGGTGGGTTCCCCAAAGCCTCGTGTGTCACCAGTGTGCTTCTCTGGGCAGCCGTGTGACGAGGCACTGGGACTTTGAAGGGGTGGGGCCTGATGGGATTTCTGAAGTCCACTGAGGGCGGCCTTTGGAAAGGACCATAGATCCGCGGCTTCTCTTGACGTGTTTCCTCTTGCACTCGCTCCGGCCATCGGCCACAGGGCCTTTGCCCAAGCTGCTGCCAGGCTATTTGGATCTCCCGTCTCCAAAACAGTGCACTCAATCTACGTCTTTTCTTTATAAAGTAAGGGTGCCTCGGGTATTTCATCATAGTCACATAAGACAGACGGATGCAGAACACTTTCACACCACGAGTTAAACCTAGGTCATCAGAACCAGTTTTTGAGTGAAGCAGAAAAAATGGAGACGGGTCGGCCACAGGCACGATTTAGGCTGCCTTCAGATCACAGTGGAGGCTGATCACGTCACGGGGGGAGCTGAGTGGAAGCTTTCTTCCTGGCACCCAGGAAGCTCTTGGTGGCTGCAATGGGGTGAGCTGGCCTCTCTGCACCCAGCACCCAGTGTGCACAGTCACAGCACCCAAGAGGCCAGGGAAGGACCGTCATTGAAGCCTGAGGAGAAGGACTTACCCCCTGGGAACGGGACAGTCTGTCCCTCGGGGACGGTGCTGGCAGCAGGACGCGTCTTTCCTGAGGTGGGGGCGTCTCCCACTCCCAGAGAACCCCGCCCTGACGTGTTTCTCCCCCTTTAATGGAGCTCAGAGATGAGACTGAGCGTCAATCACCCTTTACGTTTCCGATTTCTTAAGACAGTCCCTCTGCGGGGCTCACCCCCGTTCCGCTAAACGCACTCTCCATTTTCCCCCGCAGGTTCCATGTCCGCGGCGCCCCCTTTCTCTGAGACTTTCCCACGGCCAGGGCCCCTCCCTTCTCCCCACAGCCTCATCCTTTCGTGATGCGACCAGGTAGACCCCACGCGGCGGCTCCCGATTGCTGGCTGACGACTGGTTTCCCTGAATCCTGCGGGGGCCGAGTCCCGCATGGACGCCTGCTGGCTCTCCGTCTTGCAGACCAGCTCCAGTCCAGGTGTGGCAGAGAGGCGAGGCCAGGACTGGGCCCCCGTGAGGAGCAGGTGTTTGGTTGCCTTGGGGATATTTAGTGCTGTGTGTCCTCCTGGACTGCTCTGGGCTGTCACCAAAGGGCCCCCATCCTGACTCCCTCCCAGGACCACGCTTCTCCTCCCGGCTCAGCAGGGGCCTCGGCCCAGCATGAATACAACCTGGCAGCCCACATCGTGGCCCGAGAGACCCTCTCTCTGTGCCCGTGGACACTCTGGAAGAAAGGAGTGAACGCCGCCCGCCATCCTGGCACCGAGGTCTCAGGTTGTACGTCAGGAGGTGGGCGGGGCAGGAGCCGCGGGATGCAAGAGGCGATGACCGGTGTGACCTGTCCCCATAGCACGCAAGTGCCCTGAGCAGCCGTCCACAGCCTCTCGGGTCACAGCCCATGCAACGTCCTGTTCCTGGGAGCCCATGTCCAAGCCACCCCCGGACCCTCAGCGACATCTCAGCCCTGTGCGGGGGCCTTGGGGGTCTCTTCACGGCTGGTGTCTTTTCTGCTTTCCCGCATTGACTCAGTCGGTTTCCAGCCTCAGTCTAGTGCCGGTGTGTCACTGCGATACCATGAGCACTTTATCCATGAGAATCACGGGATCATGTCCCAATGTCCGTGACACGATCGTCCTTATTAATGGGTGTGACCGTGGTTCTGTCGTAAAGATATGTGGCCAAAGGGTGTTCCGTAACTCCACAGTGCAGGTCCCAGACCATCATTTGTCGACACCCTTTTTGGTTTGTATTCCTTGGGAAAAATATCTCAAGATACACATTTAATTCAAATAAATTACTGGGCCCTAAAGACCTAAAAAGAGCAGACTACAGGGATACTGCCACATCAATGTTCATAGCAGCACAATTCACAATAGCTAGACTGTGGAACCAACCCAGATGCCCTTCAATAGATGAATGGATAAAAAAAATATGGCATTTATACACCATGGAGTACTACGCAGCACTAAAAAATGACAAAATCACGGAATTTGCAGGGAAATGGATGGCACTAGAGCAGATTATGCTTAGTGAAGCTAGCCAATCCCTAAAAAACAAATGCCAAATGTCTTCTTTGATATAAGGAGGGCAACTAAGAACAGAGCAGGGAGGAAGAGCAGGAGGAAAAGATTAACATTAAACACGGATGAGAGGTGGGAGGGAAAGGGAGAGAAAAGGGAAATTGCATGGAAATGGAGGGAGACCCTCATTGTTAGACAAAATTATATATAAGAGGAAGTGAAGGGAATGGGAAAATAAACAAGGAGAGAAATACAGTAGATGGGGTAGAGAGAGAAGATGGGAGGGAAGGGGAGGGGGATAGTAGGGGATAGGAAAGGCAGCAGAATACAACAGTTACTAATAGGGCATCATGTAAAATTGTGGATGTGTAACCGACGTGATTCTGCAATCCGTATTTGGGGTAAAAATGGGAGTTCATAACCCACTTGAATCTAATGTATGAAATATGATATGTTAAGAGCTTTGTAATGTTGTGAACAACCAATAAAAAAAAATTAAAAAAGGAATGTCAAATACACAAAATTCAGGGGTTGGGACGTGGCTCAGACCCCCAGCTCGGCACATGCCAGCTGCTGATCCCATCCCCGAAACAAAGGCGCACTTGAAGTCTAACCCAGCAGAGCGGTCCCAAGGGGGAACGATGATACTTGTCTTCAGAATCATCCGGGAGCCAAGCAGCGGTGTGCTCAGTTCAGGCAGCATTTTTATAGATCATCTTCTTCTTATGGTTCCTCAAAGAAACTTGGAGATTGTCTGAAAGCATCTGCCTTGAGACACGTCTGACCTCTAATCATGATTTTCCACGGTTTGGCTGCCAAGGCACGCTCCCCCAGTGAGGCCTCTGACTCTCCCTGCCCTCCTCTGCCCCCTCACTGGGGGGGAGATGGACCTTGGCCAGCAGCACGGGCCACTGGATGCTCTGGGCAGCGAGGCAGTCCCGGTGCTCCTGTTGCACACCCCGGCCGCGACACGTGGTGCAGCACGACTTTCTTGTTTCCTGTCTTGAGTGCTGTGGGTTGTGGGGATGTCTCACTGATTTTGGCAGGATCTGGGCAGCCTCTTTGAAGTAATGAGACATCGAGTCTCCATCATAGAGCCATTTGACAAGGTTGCACCCTCTCCTCTTTCTGTCTCCATTACACGGCTTTATCCAACAGCTTATTAACAGACGCGCATTTGTACATTTTGGGCATCAAATGATACAATACGTCCCAGAAGTTGTTTTCTAGAGTTTCGTGGCTCTTAGGGCTTTGAACGCTTACTGGGTGTATGTAGCCATGGATGTTCCTACCGTGACCATCACGCATGCAGATTTACTTGGGGCAATGTCCACGGCGTCTCCTCTCAGGGTCGGTCCCCGTGAGGCTCAGAAGTGCCGGCCGTTCGTAGTGCAGGATTGCAGATGGCCATGGTGGACGCCGACCCGATGGGATGGACACGCGGCTGGGAGGTGAGCAAGCCCCCTCCTGGTGCGTGGAGGAGGGCCTTCCCAGAGACACCTGCACGTGAGACAGGAGGAGGCCCACCCCGAATGGGGGGCACTGTCCAGGAGGTGGGTGGGGGCACGGTGGGAGGAGCCCACAGCTCCCTGGTTCCTGAGCGCCAGTCCACCTGCACAGCCGACTCGCGCTCTGCAGCCTTTCACTGGGCTCCCCCCAGAGGCTGTCCTGGCAGCTCCCGGGCCTTTGCTCCTGCACGCGGGCTGCATCCTTGGTCCCTCCAGTTGTGGGGCTCCGGCCTCTTGCGCTGAGCAGCCCCCCGTTGCTCCAGCTCTGAGCCTGCACACGGCCACTGGGGACCGTGCAGCCTCTGGTGGTGACAGCCAAACTGCTCTGTCCACACCTCGTGTGCACAGCTAGGCACACGCTCATCTCATGTTCCTCGTCCATCCAAATTACCCAAGGCATCCACCCAATCGAACGTCCTTCATGTGAGCACGTCCCTATCGTCTGCCCAACCCCGAGAATTCTCTCCCTCCTTCCTTATCCATCTGTGTCTCTGCCACCTGCCTTATCTACCCGTTTATCCAACCCCACGTGTGCGCTCTCTAGATCTACCTACCCATCAACTTAACTATGTGCATTATTTATATCCATCTATCTTTCATCTAATCCACCCATCCATCCATCCACCCACCCATCCATCCATCCATCCATCCATCCATCCATCCATCATGTCTATCTACTTACCTATTGATCAGTCATCTCTACCATCCAATCATCCATCATGGCTGTCTATCTATCTATCATCTATCTAATCCATCCATCATCCATCATGTCTATCTATTTATCTATTGATCAATCATCTGTACCATCCATTCATCCAACCATCCATTCATCCATCCATCCATCATCCATCATATCTATCAATCATCTATCTAATCCATCTGTCCACCCATCCATCCATGCATCCATCCATCCATCCATCCATCATCCATCATGTCTGTCTATCTATCTATCAATCATCTAACTAATTCATCCATCCATCCCATCCTTCCATCCATCCATCCATCCATCCATCATGTCTATCTACTTATCTATTGATCAATCATCTGTACCATCCATTCATCCAACCATTCATCCACCCATCCATCATCCATCATATCTATCTCATCCATCATCCATCATATCTATCAATCATCTATCTAATCCATCTATCCATCCATCCATCCATCATCCATCATATCTATCATCTATCTATCGTCTATCCCATCCATCCATCCATCTATCCATCCATCACCCATAATCCATCATGTCTATCTACCTATCAATCAATTAATCATCTATCTCATCCATCCATCCATCCATCCATCATCCATCATGTCTATCTATCTATTGATCAATCATCTGTACCATCCATTCATCTAACCATTCATCCACCCATCCATCATCCATCATATCTATCAATCATCTATCTCATCCATCTGTCCACCCATCATCCATCATGTCTATCTATTTATCTATTGATCAATCACCTGTACCATCTTTCCATGTATCCACCATGTCTGTCTGTCTGTCTATCTATCTATCTATCTATCATCTATCTCATCCATCCATCCGTCCATCCATCCATCCATCACCCATCATCCACCATGTCTGTCTGTCTGTCTGTCTATCGTCTATCTTCTATTCTCTTCCTCTGAGAAGGACTAACGGAAGGTAGAACCCCGACCGTACGTTGATACAGCCCCCTCCTCCTCTTCCTCCCGGGCTCTGAAGCCTGCGCAGGTCTGAGCAGGAACAACAGAGCGAAGGAGTTGGAGGTGCGTCCCCCTCACCTTGCAGCCTGGACAGAGGAGACAGGGGTTCTCAGGGGGTCTCCCCGGCATCCCCTGGGGGACACACAGTTCCCTTCCATGTCCCCTGGGTGCTTGTACCCAGTGCGGGTTCCTCAGGTGAACAGTGAGGCAGTTTCAGCTGTCTGTTTATGGCAGCTCAAGTCATGATAGCTGAGCCATGGGACCAACCTAGGTGCCTTCAATGGGTGACAGGATAAAGAAAATGTGGTATGCACAATGGAATACTACTCAGCCTTAAAGAAGAATAAAATGATGGCGTTTGCCAGTCAATGGATGGAACTGGAGAATGTCACGCTGAGTGAAATGAGCCAATCCCAAGGAACCAAAGGCAGAATGCTCTCTGTGATTTGTGGGTGCTAATCTACAATGAGAGAGGGGACGATTGGGAGTTCATTGGACTAGACAGAGGGGAATGAAGGGAAGTCGAGGGGGATGGGAATAGGTGAACAGTGCGGTGAATTGGACATATCTTTCCACCCTTATACGTGAGTGCACGACCCGTGCAACTCCACATGACGTGCAGTCACAGTAATGAGGTCCTCGTCAGAAGACGTTGCACTGAGTCTGTGTAGGTAAAATACGTCAGAATACACTCTGCGGTCATGTCTCTCTAGAAAGAATAAATAAATAGATAAGAATGCTGTGCAGACTAGGAGAAACACGAGCTGCTGATCTGTGCTCAGTTGCCGAGTCAGTGTTTGGCTACATCTTTGCAGGAAGAAGAAGACCTTGAGCTGTTACGACGTGGGCAGAGAAGCCCGCCATCAGTTGCCAATGGCCTTGGCCGGCCGTCAGGTGCCCTGCCCGCCGCGGCTCAACTTCTGAGTGTTTTCTCCCGCGATTCCTTCTCCTGTTATGATCAGAGGCAAGGAAGCGGGGTACAGATGGCCTGGAAAACCCAACACAAAGGGTCACCTCTGAAAGGTTTTGCAGATGTCCTTTTCCGAAAGCCAAATGGGATCCGGCCAAGACTGGAAGATGGAGAAGGCCAAAGAGGCCCGTCTGAAGTGTATCAGCTACCTATGGCCGTGTGACAGACATCCCCTCTTCAGCAGGGGCTTGATCTCAGATTTCTGTGTGGCACGAATCCAGGGGCGACTTAGCTTGGCCCTCTGCTCACATTGCATCCGTTCAGGTCGCTGGACAAGGCTGTGGTCCTCTGCAGGCGCGAGTCGGGAAGGAGTCGCCGCACCCAAGCTCATGGGTGTGGGTGGGGATGGTGAGATCCACGTTGTGCTCGGCCGATCGGACCCAGCACCTCGGCTGCCTGCCATCCGGGAGCCGAAAATACACCCCAAACTGTGCCCGGATGAGTGCGAACATCCTCCCGAGTTTGGGTACGAAAGGTGGACAGGCCGTCCGCGGGGAAAATGTTAGCCGGGAAGCCATCTGCCGTGCGCGCCTGCAGGGTGCGGGCCGTCAGGCTGGCTGCGGGGAGAGGCAGCCCGCTCCATCTGCAGCCCGCGCCCCCGCGGAGGAGAGAGAAAGGGCAGGTTCAGGCTTTTCCCCAAGAACCCATCTCCGTGCCCACGGTGGGGGGGATGATGGAGGAACACACAGCAGCAGGCCCGGGGAGCCGTGAGTCACGAGAAGATAAGGGCACAGAAGCAAATCTCGGAGAAGAGGAGCTGCCGAGCCAGGAGGCCCCCATCATCATGCACGAGCTCTCGGAGACCCACTGAGGCTCCGCAGGGAGGATGCTCAGGGGCTTGCAGACACCTGGGACCTGCCGCACATGGTCTCCCAGCTGAGCATCCTGGCTGAGGGGCGGCAGCGGCCCGTGCCCAGCCGGGAGTCGGCAGCCTCCATCCAGGACTGACCAGAGTCTGGCAGAACCAGAAGCCCCCCAGAGGACACTCTGTTTTCACTGGGCCCGGTTTCTTTTTTTCCCTATGCCGTGCAAGGCTGCGATTCCCCTTACTTTTTCCACACCGTATCGCTCGGACCTGTCCTGGTTCGGGCTCCATAGGTCGACCTTAACCATGTTTTGAATAAATGCCTGGAGGAGATTTGATCGTGTGCATCGTGGTTTTTAAAACGTACGTAGTCCTCTTTCCTTTCTCCTTCTCTGCCTCCTCCCTTCCTTCTATTTTAATGGAACAAGAGACAGTCCCCCCTTTAGGATTCAGCCTTTCATGACACACCTCTGAAACCCCGGCAGCTCTGGAGGCTGAGGCAGGAGGATCGCGAGTTCAAAGCCAGCCTCCGTAAGAGAGGCCCTAAGCAACTCAGGGAGACCCTGTCTCTAAATAAATTACAAAATAGGGCTGGGGACGGGGCTCAGGGGTTGAGCGCCCCCGAGTTCAATACAAAAAAGAAAGAGGGTCTACCAAAGCCTCCACCCCCACCAAATCCCTCTCTCCTGAGTCACATGGATGCAGATGGCAGAACCGGAAGCAATCTGTGACACGTCGCGTGGGACTTTGAATTTCTGCCCAGGAAATTAAAGGGCACGAACCCAGACCTCTCTGTTTTCCATTTGGATATGGTGGGTGACGAAGCAAAAGGAAATGTGGTGGACAGAAGTATCCGTGGTCCCAGAGACTCCCACCCCGTGATATGGAGACCCCGCGTGATCGCTGCCCTTGAGCTGGTGCACAGCCTTGGTGGGCTAGTCCTCCCCTGAGCAGGAGGCTCATCATTTGGTTCAGACAAAAACAAAAGGGAAATCATCGGGGGAGTCTGCTCCAGTCAGGTGAACTGTCAAGAGGTCTTAATTCCTTCCTGAAGGTTATGAGAGCCTTGACCGAATCAGTGGATTAATCCACTTGGATGGACTCACTGGGTGGTGACTGCAGCAGGTGGGGTGTGGCTGGAGGAGGGGGTCCCTGGGCTGTGCCTTTGGGGTCTCTGTCCTGTTCCTGGTGGGCAGAGCTCTCTGTACTCCCTGGTGTAGACTAATAGTGGATTAATCCACTTGGATGGACTCACTGGGTGTAGACTCATAGTGGATTAATCCATTTAAATGGACTCACTGGGTGGTGGCTGCAGCAGGTGGGGTGTGGCTGGAGGAGGGGGTCCCTGGGCTGTGCCTTTGGGGTCTCTGTCCTGTCCCTGGTGGGCAGAGCTCTCTCTGCTCCCTGGTGCCCTGTCCTGAGCGGCTCTCCTCCTCCAGGCTCCACTGCCATATTGTGAAATGATTGGGTTGTAAGAGGTGTAGACTCATAGTGGATTAATCCACTTGGATGGACTCACTGGGTGTAGACTCATAGTGGATTAATCCACTTATGTGGATTAACTGGGTGGTGACTGCAGCAGGTGGGGTGTGGCTGGAGGAGGGGGTCCCTGGGCTGTGCCTTTGGGGTCTCTGTCCTGTCCCTGGTGAGCAGAGCTCTCTCTGCTCCCTGGTGCCCTGTCCTGAGCGGCTCTCCTCCTCCAGGCCCCGCTGCCATATTGTGAAATGATTGGGTTGTAAGAGGTGTAGACTCATAGTGGATTAATCCACTTGGATGGACTCACTGGGTGTAGACTCATAGTGGATTAATCCACTTATGTGAATTAACTGGGTGGTGACTGCAGCAGGTGGGGTGTGGCTGGAGGAGGGGGTCCCTGGGCTGTGCCTTTGGGGTCTCTGTCCTGTCCCTGGTGAGCAGAGCTCTCTCTGCTCCCTGGTGCCCTGTCCTGAGCTGCTCTCCTCCTCCAGGCCCTGCCGCCATCTTGTTCTGCTCCCCTTGGGCCAGAGCCATGGAGTCGGCCACCAGGGACTGGACCTGGGACACCATGAACCAAAATCAACTTTTCCTCCTCTAATTGTTCTTGTCTGGTCACCTGGTCACGGTGAGGAAAAAGCAGACTCAACACTAATTAAAGCCAACGTATGGACAAGTGGCCGGCTGGTAAGTGGCCCCAGTCCAGGACCTGCCAAGGGAGCGAGACAAGGTACTGGTCAGCTTGCACACACCCCCGTCCCGTCTCGACTGCCTGGGAACTCCTTTTATTTGGCATATGCTCCCCAAATTTCCGTATAAAAATGAGAAATATGGATACGGTATTCTTTTTTCCTTCTACTTCATTCATTAAAACGAATTTTGAAAAAAAAAATAGCTCTCCCGTGACCTAGCGGTCCTACAACTGGGTCTTTATGAGAAACCAGCAAAATGAGGGTGTGGAAAAGATATCTGCACCCCCCCCCCGCCCCCCGGTCACCGCAGTGCTATCTGCAACAGCGAAGACATGAGATCAGCGTCCACTGACAGATGAATGCGTGAAAATCGTGGGCGTGCATTGTGTATTCGCACACACACACACACACACATATCCGTAAACATATGTATGTATTTGCTACGAGTCTGTATGCATACACATATGTAAAAATATCGACGTCTTTGCTAAGAGCCTATATACACACACACACACATATACACGTATGTCTATAATATCATGTCAGTCACTTTTCTGTTACTGTGCCAAAACGCCTGAGGTAATGCACGTAAAAAGAGGAAAGGTTTGTTTGGGCTCAGAGCTGCAGAGGAGTTTTCAGTCCAATACCCTGCTCAAGGGCCCATCCCCAATGACCGAATGTTCTTTCATTTGGGGGTCTTTGCATGAGCAGGGGTGCCTGCATGGTCATCTGCTCAGTGACCATGAGCTCACACCACGGAGAGCTTTCTTAGCTTTGTATCTGCTTCCTGACCCCTGACCCCAGCCCCCCTGCCCCTTTACTAGGGACTGAATCCTCTGAGCTACATCCCAAGCCCTTTTTAGACTTATTTTGAGACAGCCTCCTCAGTTTCCCAGGCTGGCCTCCACGTTGCGATCCTCCTGCTTGAGCCTCCCAAGGGGCTGGGATCACAGGCTTCTGCTGCTGCACCCGGATTCTAAGTTCTCATGTGAACCAAGAAACCCTCATTGTTGAGGCTATTACTTCCCTATCGCTGTGTCACCTCATCCAAATACAAAGGTACCTGAGGTTGCAAAAGACCCGCACAGGACTGAGACCCCCGGTCCTCCGTGTACTTCAGCACTGGGATCTGGTTTGTGCTGAGGCCTCCCGCGAGCTGTGGTGCTGGGTGAAAGCAAGTTGCTTCCACTTGTATCTTTATGTACGTAACGTTAGGACGGCTTGGGAAGGTACCGTCTGTGACGGAATTCCATCCTGTGCAAGTGCTATCTGATTAACCACGAGAATTCCTGTCAAGAGGATCACAGGTGAGTACATAAAGCTGTCCATGGTCTCAAGCTCCACGGATCATGCCGCCATATCAGTGGAGAGAGGCCCTGAGCCCCCGGATAGGATGCGTGTGTCCACAGATGCACGCATGCATGAAGACCCACATACCGATAGGACCACGTACGTGCGCACACAGGAGTAACAAGTGCATGTAGACGCGCACACGTTCTACGTGCCATTTCACACTGATGAGCAAGACGAACTCCGCCCCCACACACCAGCTTCAGAAGGTCTCGCGGATGTTGCCGTTCATTGCAGGAGAAAGACCAGGTCTCTGCTCCAAGGCAGGAGGCCTGCCCACACGGGGGGTGAGCAGAGCAGGATCCGCTGTGTCTACTGATTTAAATGCTCATCTCACCCAGAACCACCCTCGCAGACGCCTACCCACGGCGATCTTTGAAGAAATATCTGGGCACCACAGGGCCCAATCAAGATGACACACATTAGCTGTCATCCTGCCCATGTCGATCCTTGAACAAATATCTGGGCAGCACAGGGCCCAATCAAGATGACACACATTAGCTGTCATCCTGCCCATGTCGATCCTTGAACAAATATCTGGGCAGCACAGGGCCCAATCAAGATGACACATTATCCTCCTCTTCTATTTGAGACACTCAACAACCTTTCAAACAAGCCTTTACAACCTTCAAGGCTAAGTGAGAATACTCACTCACCAAAGCTGACACTCAGGTTTAGTTTTTTCCCAGGTTCAATGTTCTCTTCTCTCCAATATTGCTTTTTCTCCTGCCACTCAAAGGTGTACTTAATATATCGAATCAGAAGCCAAGGCTGCTATTAGCAATACACTGTAGAAAAGGGGGAGGTAAACTATGGCGTCCAGCTTGCTCTAGTGGGTAAAATTTTATTGGAACAGCTACACCCATTTCTTTCTTTTTAATATCTATTTTTTTTAGTTGTAGTTGGACACAATAACTTTATTTTATTTATTTATTTTTATGTGGTGCTGAGGATCGAACCCAGGGCCTTGCACTTGCTAGGCGAGTGCTCTACAGCTGAGCCACAACCCCAGCCCTACACCCATCTCTTTATGTTTTGTATTTGCCCTCCATCTCAAATCTATTTTTCCGTGAGTAAAACACCAGTCATTGTTTGTAGTGTCGCTGGGCTGCAGGTACCTTCTGTCCTGTTGCCTCTGATGGCCACTGAGCAAACAGACCCACACGTGCCAATTAGTGTCCTTGCCTCTGTCTGACGCGGAGACCCAGCTGCTGCTGTCTCAGTGATTCACATCCCCGTGAGACTTGGTTCCAGGTGCCGCAGGCCGGCTCTGACATGGTGCATGGTATGACTGAGGGGGTACATAGGTGACCCCCTTGCTCCGCACAGACAAGAACATCCCTAAGATATTCACACACAGCACGCATTTCCACACGACAGCCATCCACGGGTTCTGTGTACCAATACAGCTGGCTGTAATTGTTCCTGTCTCCTTTCATCTTTAAAAAAAAAGTACTTATTTTGACAAATAAAAAATCGTATATGTTTATGGTGCAGAGCATAATGTTTTGAAATATGTCTGTGTCCTGGAATCGCTAAATCAAGTTAATGAATGCACCCCTGACCTCACCCTGACATTCAAAATTCACTCTCTCAGTGATTTTCAAGCGTACGCTATTGCCTTATTAACTGTAGTTAATTTATTAGTATATAGTCACTCTCTTGTGCAGTAGATCTCCTGAACTCGTTCCTCCTGATTGAAATTTTCTATCCATTGAGCAAATCCTACCTCCAGCCCAATTCCTGGTGACCATTTCACTCAAAAATTTCTTTTTTTTTAAGTTATACATCACAGTGGAGTCTATTTTGACATATTTATACAAACACGCAGGATTCCATTCCTGTGGTTGTAGATGACATGGAATTTTACTGATTGTATATTCATATATGAACATTCTAATCCAATGAACTTCGGCTCTTCTTCCTTTCCCCTTATTGAAGTCAGCATCCACATGTCAGAAGGAACATTCTTCCTTTGTTTTTGGGGAATTGGCTAATTTCACTTAGCACGAGAGTCTCCAATTCTATCCATCTGTCAGCAAATGCCGTCTTTTCATTCTTCTTTATGGCTGAGTAATATTCCATTGTGTCTCTGTACCACATTTTCTTTATCCATTCCTCTGTTCCAGGGCACCTAGGTTGGTTCCATAGCTTAGCTATTGTGACTTGAGCTGCTATAAACATGGATGTGACTGTGTCACTATAGTATGCTGATTGTAAGTCCATTGGGTGTAGACCAAGGAGTGGGATACCTGGGTCAAATGGTGGTTCCATTCCAAATTTTCTGAGGAATGTCCATTGTGCTTTCCAGAGTGGTTGTATCAATTTGCAGTCCCACCAGCAATGGACGCGTGAGCCTTCTGCCCGCATCCTCACCAACACTTATCGTTGCGTGTGTTCTTGATAATTACCAGCACATAAAGTCAGGAGCGATGGGTGCACGTCCCAAGTTCATCTTCAGGGAATCCCAGATTGTTGGTGGGGGCTCGGAGTTAGAGACCCGTCTGCGGACACTGTGGCTGCGTTTTGCATTCATCTTTGAGGCTGGTCAGTGCTTTGGTTAGTGGGCTGTGAGTGCAAACCTGGATGGTGGCCTTCAGGGAGAGGATCCTGGCTCTTCCGTTGGCGTTAGAGCGGTGGGGTTCCCCCGGAAGTCCTGCTCCTGAGGTGCCATATGCTTCCATCTAATTCTCTGTTCACATCGACTTTTAGAAAGTACATTTTCAAAACAGTGATAGGTTCATGGCAGGTTGTGAAAAATAAATCTAGAGAGAGATTGAGTAGGATGCTTTTCCCGTAGACCCTCATGGTTGCCGTCAGGGTTTTTCTCCTTGTTTGTGTGTGCCTAGGTGTTTGGCCTTTCTTTCCTACCGTCTGATTTTGGCCAGTACTTTTTTTCCTATTGGTGGCTCCTGGTCTTTCCCCTGTCTCAAAGGCATCGACCTCTGGGCATGAATTTGTGCTCTACTCAGTGGTCAAGTTGTCTCCTATCCCTTTGCAGGTATCTGGTCGGTTTTCCTGGTGGGCACTCATCCTCTTCAAACAAGCCGTGACTGACCTTCCTTCCTCAATTTCCTCTCTGGTCTGTCTTTCCTTTTCTCCTGTCATCAATTTGGCCAGTTGGCGCCTCCTGGAAAACTCTGGAGTGCTGCCGGCCGTGGTGCAGGTTGTCCTTCTCCACTTGGACCAGGTTGTGGTGTTCCGTCCACCTGCAGGCGCTCCTTCCATTTCTAGACTTTTCCGTTCTTACAAAGGAAGGTGTTGGAAATCTTGACTCTGCCCTTTTCAGTGTGCGGAACAACGGTCACTTAAGTTTTCTACGCAGATTGACAGCATGAGGAGAGAGATCCCCGAAATGAAGCGAGTGTGTGACTATCGTTTTGTCTCGTTGTGATAGAAAATGGGATTGAAACGAACCTATTGATGGATTCCGGTGCTGATATTGAGTGCGGTATATTTATAAACAAGGTAATTAGTCTTCTCTGCCGGATTTTGGTATTAATATCATATTTATTTCGTCAAAAGAATTCTGAAATTTTCCTTGTTTTTATTGTTTTTGCCCAGGATTGATTTATTTTAATGTACCTTTGCTTTTAAGTGACGAAAGGGATGTTCATTTGTGGTGCATTTGTCTTTCCTTGAAAGGTTTGGCAGCATTTGTCTATTTATTTACTTTAGTAAATAGTTCTTACTATATTTTTTTATATCACTTCCGCTTAGGTCACCTGATTTTCTACCTTGGTTAATCTAACACGCATATCGTGCAGGAAATCACCTATGGTATCCGGGTTTTCAAACTCACGAAAGTTTAAGAAATACTTGATGCATATGTTTCCTTCCATTCTCTCTGAATATACGATCATCCGCATTATTATTTTAAACACTTATGTATTCTTCTCTTCAAACGAGTAGTTTCTCTTTTTAAATATTTTTATAAAATTTAATTTTGAATCTCTTGGTTTTTGTAGGCATCTCATTTTCTTCTTGCTTTTGTGGCTACTACTTTCCTTTGACGTCTTTATTTATCCTCTTTCCGAGTGTTTTAACAGGACATTTAAACGATGTGTTTTCATTCTTTCTGAAGGATAAATATTTAAAAAGAATAAATATTCAAGACTACAAGCTTTCTTCTAACATCCCTTTGACATATCCCACAGGGCCTGGGGGAAAAAAAAAGTGGTTTTCTTATCATTTTTTTTCCCTAGAATTTCTGCATTTTTCATTTTGAATTTCCTTTGTGACCCAAAAGTTAAAAGTCGTTTTAAAATTCTTACCTCCTAGACCCCATTTTGATTTGGCTATTCCGATCTTATTCATAGACTGTTTTCTGTACTGATTTGATGTTGAAAACCTAAACTGAGGTTTATTTAACAATACCAGGCAGGTAGTATATACAGTGTGGAAACTCTGGACGGCAGGAGCATCCACATTCTGAGCAGGAGGGAGCAGGACAGCAAGAGATTTTTATCGTGCTACTCGGAGGGACTCAAATTTAAAACTTGGGGATGGTTTATTTCTGGAATTTTCCACTTAGTATTTTTCCACTGAGGTTGACGGTTGTATGTGTGAAATGACAGATGAGGAGGGGCAACTGCATCCTGAGACGGACATATTGTGAGGAACCTCAAGCTAAGCACGTGAAGGTGCTGCTTGGAGACGGAGGTGAAAAATTAATAAGCCCTCAGCTTAGGGATGTCTGTTACGCAGCGGCAGATTACCCAAACCGTGCCCTGGTCACAGGACTTGGTTTTAAGCACGTGCTTAGGAAGTGGGGACTCCATTCTCATGTGTTCAGGAGTATTGGTTCATATTTTCTCACATTGTTCTATCTTTTCTATTTCACGAGTTTTTAAAGAGTCTTTTTCTATGTGGTCTTTCAATCTTAGAATCAGAATATTTTTGTTTTAATGATTGTCTTATAGAAATGCACGTGATCCCTTATTTCTATATACACCATTGGCTGGTTTTTCTACTCTAATTTAAAAAAAAAAATAGAGACGTTCTCATCCTTCCTCTTTTCTGCCACCTGGTTTTAGCTGGTGCTGTGCTCTTGCATTGATTTCCCGTGTTAACTTTTCTAAATGATTGATGCGTGTGCTTCCCGCCCGACAGTGGCACAGAGTTTTTGCACGGCGACACTCTGAAAGCTTGATAGTCGCGGCACTGCCTAGAGTCGGAGTTCTCCTTCACGCAGGGTGATCAAAAAGACTGAGATGCGCGTTGGAGCTGTCCTTGGGAGCAACGTGCCCGCCCGGCTTGCTGACGCTCCTATTTCCGTGTACTGAACCATGAATGTCAAACGCCACTCACGGCTCTAATGACGGCACCTTCGGGGGTCCGTTGCAATAACAATCTTTGAAATGCCCGGGAGCCACCTTGGCAGAATGAAATCCTAATTATGCAAAGCCACCACCTCTGGCGTCTGGGGGAAATTGGACTAGGACCCTCGCACCTGTGCCTCACGCTGCTTTACACCAAGCTACCTTTAAAGGCAATTTCCCCATCTTGACCTTCTGTAGCGTTCGTTTCTTAAGATCATTCGCACGGATTTTTACAACCCAAAGAAACCTCAGAGGTAGCCCAGTCAGTCGGTAATTTAAGTTTTCAAGACAAGGAAAGAAGAGCAAAAGTGTATCCTACTTATTAGAGACCTTTGAAATTGCCACTTTTGTATGTGAAAACAAGTCCAGTACTGGGAGTCTGGGGTATAGTTCAACCAAATGTTCGCTGATTGAACCAGGAGCAGTAGGTCACATAGAACATATGACCCATTCTGTCACCTCTAGACAGCGTTCTCAGTCTAGAGTATTTGCATTCACACCATCAGAACATTAATACTTGCCAATGGATTAACTGACGATTCAGAAACCTCCTGAGTGTTACTAGTGAAGTATTAGTTCACTTTCTGCTGCTATGACAAAATTCCCGAGGCTGGATGCTTCATATATATATATATATGAGGTTTCACTGGCTCAAAGTCTTGGAACTGGAAAGTCTAAGGTTGGACTGCTTCATCTATTTTTTTTTTTAAACATGAAATAGAAACCGCAGCAAAAGAACAGGGCACTAAGAGACAAGAGCGAGATGACTGGCACATAAATTTAGAAAAATTCTAGAAATGGGAAAATAAATATAGTGATTGGGAACCTGTGAATGTAAGGGAGATACAAGGGGGAACCTGACTGAAGTGGGTAAAGGTGGTCCTGTCTTTGGCCCAGCTGGTTTTCTTCACAATCTCGTAGGACGAACCTGAGATCCTCCAGTGTGGGGTGAAGAGCTAGGAAACCAGGAGATGAAGCCTGCTCTTTCCAGTCGTCCCTAAATCCCAAGTCCTCTGGGTTCTGCCCAAGGTCATGTTCTCCCTAAGGCTTCCTTGATACTCTAGGAGACCGGAACCTGCATCCAGAACCTGCCAAGCCTTTCAGGATCAGAGAGGGATGCAGAAGTCTGGCTCCTGGGGTTTGTGCAGCACTTAGGAGCCTAGTTTCACTCATCCATGAAGAGAGCCAACAGAAATGCTACCAATGCAGAGCTGGTTAGGGGCCATGCACTGGCCCATTCCTGATTTGTCCTCATTAGGATTTATGTTTATTTTACAGCATAAAAATCAAACAGTTGCATGGACCCTATACACAATAAAATGATGATAGACATAATTGAAGGGACGCAATAGCATAAAAGGCACCGCGAAAAAGACCAAAGCGAAGCAGGCACCGGAATATTCATTGAAAATATTTTATGAGCATGGGGGTGTACTCTCCTCAAACTAGAACGCCATTAGCGAACAAGATCTGGGTACGTCGCTAGTGATCAAGTGAAACCTTGTCTCCACACGAATAAGTTTTAACTAGAAGCGTGAGTGAACTTTTTCCCCACTGTGACCAAAAGACCTGACAAAGAACAATTTTAGAAGAGGAAAAACAGATTTGGGGCTCAGGGTGTCTGAGGTCCAGTCCATGGTGGCCAACTCCATGGCTCTGGCCCAAGGGGAGCAGAACAAGATGGCGGCAGGGCCTGGAGGAGGAGAGCAGCTCAGGACAGGGCACCAGGGAGCAGACAGAGCTGTGCTCACCAGGGACAGGACAGAGACCCCAAAGGCACAGCCCAGGGACCCCCTCCTCCAGCCACACCCCACCTGCTGCAGTCTCCACCCAGTGGATCCATCCAAGTGGATTAATCCACTATTAGGTTACACCAGGGAGCAGAGAGAGCTCTGCTCACCAGGGACAGGACAGAGACCCCAAAGGCACAGCCCAGGGACCCCCTCCTCCAGCCACACCCACCTGCTGCAGTGACCACCCAGTGAGTCCATCCAAGTGGATTAATCCACTATGAGTCTACACCCAGTGAGTCCATTCAAGTAGATTAATGCACTGACTATGTTCATCTCCCATTTCCACTCTTCAACTCAACGGCCACACAACTTCCTGAGACTGGACCCTGGAGATGCTCGGGGTGTCGCGGGTAGAAGTGACCCTGTCCCCAGTTGTATCTTTATCCTGTTTGATTTCAAGCTTAGCACAAAGAGCTGGAGAGAGTGGGTGTGTCGTTCTGGAGCTAGCAGCACAGCTGAAGTATTTTCCCGTAGGAACCTTGTACATTTCTGCTAAGAACCCGGAGACTTGGCTTTTCCTATTTCCCCGGTTCAAGTGCTGGGAAAACGAGAGACCGTATTCTAACAGCAGAAATCCGCCCATCTGTAAAATCAGCCAAAACACACAAAAAATATGCTGCACAGTGGGGGTTACCCACGTGAGATGACACCGCATCTTCCAGCTACATCCCCCACCTGCTACTTCATCTCGGGCGGGACAGTATTTTAGGTCAAAACCAAGGACCCATGCACAGAGAGAAGGGACACTCTCCGCATGTCCCCCTACCTGGCACTGCTTATGACAAAACACACATATCTAGGCTCCCGCTTTGCTCCAATGGTCAGAACATGGCTTGGCTTAACACTGGATATTCATAAATATTTTTCCCAGTGGATTCCACCGTGAGAGGCATCCCTAGCAACAGGATTCCCAGGTCACTTATTAGTTCTTTCCTTTGCACCAGGATCACGCCAAAGTCTCAGGACCGCTCCTTCTCAGCGGGACCGCGTGCATTCCGTAATCGGTCATTGTCAGCTGCTCAATATGTGGGTCAAGTTGATTTCCAAGTGTCATCTGGTTTATATGGCTGCATACTGCATCACGTTTCAGTCAACGAATGGTCCCATGAGATGATGCTTTCAAATAAGAACAGAAAACACACCCCACCATGAACAGAACCACACCTCAGGCAGTTCCTTTGAAGAGCAATTTTTATTCACCAGCAAGGTGCTTTCTGACTCTGTGTTTGCTTCTCTCTCCCCCCTGCAGTCTATTTTAGCTAAGAAATATTTGATTTAAACACAGCTTGCACCCACGTGCCGTACATTCCACCGCGATCACTCCTGCTTCACAATGGGGCCTTGCGTGAGATGATGCTACAGTTTTATTATTTGCGTTACTTAGTAGCTCCGTGTTTCCACCAACTGGCTTCCTGTTCCATCTCTCTGAGTTAGTTTCTGCTGGGGAAATTCACTTTTGCTTCATTCTGCAGGATCCAGACCAGCGAAAACTGCAGAATCTTGATGCATCTCGTTGGCAGCAGAAAGATACCCCCACTGCACGGCCCAGCTCCTGCCTGGTTGACCAGACGTCCTGCGGGAAGGTTTCATCCAGTCCCTGGTTTAAACCCAGGCTTTGTTCTTACTGGGGGCCGCAGGACCACAGAGTGAGGAGCTCCCGTGCACACACCTGGACCATGCCAGAGCGAAGGTCGCTCCCATACCTAGGAGCTGCTTCTGGAGCAAGAGCTGCATTTCTGCAGGGAGCTGCTTATGAAGTCTCGCTTCTCCACGAAGCTGCATTGAGCAGGAATATCTTGCTTCACTCCTGGTACGGGCTCAGATTTGCAAACAGGCCAGTGTGCATGATCCATGAGTGTTGGAAGTGAACCCTCGACTGTGACCCCCCTAGAATCATTTTATTATCTTCACATTTCACTTTGGAGAGATTCAGTGGAGAACTGGGCTCCGGGACAACCAAGATACCACTTGCATTTGGGACTTTAATTAGCTTCAGTGTGATCTATGAGGATGCACTAAAGAGTTTACCCGTTGAATTCTCTTTGAATCTCCCCGTGGTGCCTGGTTTCCTTGCAGGTTGAATGACTTTTTTTTGTTTGTTTGTTTGTGAAATGTGATTTTCCTTGGAAATTTATATTTAGGTTTCTGTGAGGCTTAAGAGGCTGGCGAGTTCCACAGAGAGAAATCCGGTGTGCGCTGTCAGATGCACAGGGCCACGTGTTGCTGCACAAAATGCCCATGACCTTCTGCAGTAAGTGTGGAGATCAAGAGTGACGTCCGGAAGTGTTTATGGTGACTCACAGCAGCTTCAGTCTGAAATGTTTACGCCTTTTCCCCTCTCTATCATGATTTGACTCATTCATTGGATCTCATTTTACCAGGGTTGGAGAGTGTCTATGAATTCAAAATGAGACCGACAGCCCAGCTCTTCATACAGACAACCGTCGAGGTCGTTTGCTGAGCTAAACGATAGCTTCACAGGCTTTAGAATTTCCAGGCGCCGTGAATTTGGGCTGTAAGTCCATGAGTCTCAGTTTTCAGTTCCTTCATTGCTTGTCTCTGGGCCCTTAGAAAATGTCCCTATATTTGCTTTATTGTGCAGGTTTGACGAGAGTTCATCTTTCTTCAGACTTCTGCGGAGGGTGTTGTTCCTTGATGCTGCAGATTGGAAGGAAAGTTTCCAGTCTCCTTGAGTTTCCCAGTCTGGGGTGACCTCTGGGGCTTGTGGTCTACCTCCTGCAACCATGACCTGATATTTGGGCATGATGTACAATCATACGTACCCACGTTGAAGAAAAACGTTAAAATGAAACAAGTCGACAAGAAAGCAATCCTTTTTTTTTTTTAAATTTTTTTTTAGTTGTACCTTTATTTTATTTATTTATCTTTATGGGGTGCTGAGGATCGAACCCAGTGCCTCACACGTGCCAGGTAAGTGCTCCACCACCGAGCCACAAGCCCAGCACCCGCCAAAGCAATTCTTGAAGGGAGCAGAAAAGTGCTGTCGTGCCTGGGCCTTGGGTGTGGGGAGAAAGAAGGAGAAAGAAGCTGTCTCCCGTCTCATGGCCTCTGGGTGGTGGGATGCAGCTGGGCTGTCTAGGGATTCTCCTCTGGAACTTGGACAAGGTTCCTTCTTCTTTTCCACTCCCGATCCGCTCCTGGTCAGGGCACAAGAAACCTCAGATATGCCTGGTCATTCCCCGCGGGAGGCCCTGGAGCCCTGTGTAATATCACTATGAGCCACAGGTAGAGCACAGATTTACAAACCCATTGCAAAGGATCAAGGCGCTACTTCATGCACTCAATAAGCACATATTGAGTGCCAACTGTTTGCTTCTAGCTAATTGGTCCAGCTGGATCCAGGATTAGGGTAACTAGAGTAAGGCACTTACTTTGGGTTATCTCCTTAAATTTTGCGCCCTGAGCACTTTCCTCAGTAGCGGGGTGACCCTGTAAGGTCCTGAAAATTGAAGTTTTTTGTTTTTCCTCGGAGACGACTGGGTTACCCATTATTTGGGAGAAGTGATGTCGCCCGTTTTTTAGGAACACCGTTTTCTCCTCTTTAGCATTTTCCATCCTCCTGCGCCCAGACTGACCATTTATTTTATGCTATCTCCTTCTTTTATCATAGGAAGGTAAGTTTTACAACTGAGCATTACGTTCCAGAAACAACCACAGATTTCTCTATGTGCGTCTGGGAACAAGTTCGTGTTATCTCCGACCGGCCAACAGCGAGCTCTCCTTATTGAACCACATCACAGGCAATCGAGAGCTCTGAGCCTATCTTCCCATGATGGGCACTGTGGGTTTGCTCTACTAAAAAAAAAAAAAAAAATCACAATTTTTTTTTCTGCTCCCCTAAATAAATAAATGATTAAGAAGCTACCATAAGACCCGTGTGGTCAAAAGACTTCACATACTAGAACCAACTAAAGGTCTCAACATTCCTCTGTCTAAATATGTAAAGTGCCACTTTGAAACCTCATCCCGTTTTTTATTTGGGTTTTTGGGGTGTGATCCTCAACCACTGTTGTACGTACAGCCTAAGCACAGAAGCTGAGGATTCCTCCAAAAGTTGGCAGGAGTTAGTTTACCCGTAGACCCTACAAGAAGGTGCCCGGCAATGGAGGCGATTGAGAAAGCTGTCACTCACAAGGCATCGGAAAACAGAACCGGATGGGAAATTCACTGGTTTCCGGGAGAAAATGGATCGGGCCGATGTTATTTGTTCAGTGGATCTAACTTTCTGGAGAGATCGGGCGAATTAATAATGAAGAAACTAAGGCAAACAGGTAGATAGATACAAAGGGAACAAAAAAAAAAAAAGAGGACTAAAGAAGAGATCTGTAAAGATCCAGGCAGACTCACGATGGATCGGCGATCGCCTGGGTGTGCAGGGTGAACCATATCCATGGACATCGACGTTTTGATCCCAGTGATTGTTAGCCCATGTGTCAACAGTCAGAGAGTCACTTTGCCATCTGGCTACACTGAAATCACGCTGTCTCCCTATTCCAAGTTGGATAGACAGACTCTTATTTGTTTGCTTTTCCGGTTCCTCTGTGTGGCTCCTTTGAACGCGGCAGACATCCAGGGATCATCAACGGCCAGTTTACCTTTTGAACCACAGACCCTGAAATCATGGTTAAGCTCGAGGGCAGGCAGATTCTGGCTTCTGGTCATCTGCACGAGTCTTAAGTATTGATCGGCATTTGTGGAGAGTGCGGTGTGAACTGTAATTATCTCCCCATTAGGACGGCACGTGAGGCAGGACCTCCTTGGAAACCTGAGTCATCTTTTGCTAATGCACGAGTAATTGATTCTTCTCCAACCGTGGAGGCTGCACACCACGGAGGCTGTGGTGTTGGCCGGCAGGGGATCTGGCTTGGGAGCCAGAAATCTTCTGGGTTTGGACTTGTAACTTTGCCCATTATGATCATGGCCAGATTGCTTGGTCCCGCAGAAGATAAAAATGCAACATCTTAAAAAAAATGGAAATGACTATTCCTGTGTTTTGCAATAGCTGTGAAACTGAGAAATGATGATAGGTTTTTTAAAAAAATGATAGTTATGAGATTAGAAATCTGTGTAATGGGAAGATTGGGTGCTCTGGACCTCAGAGGTCATCCCTTAGCTCCAATGTTCTATGATTCCAGAATAATATTCAGTTTTTATTTTCCCTCTTGTTGTGACCAAAAACACCTGACAAGATCTACTCAGAGGAGAAGTTACTGGGCTCACAGTTTCAGAGGTTCAGTCCATGGTTGGCCAACTCCATTACTCTGGGCCCAAGGTGAGGCAGAGGACATCATGACGGAAGGTCACAGAGGAGGAGAGCGGCTCAGGATATGGTGACCAGGAAGGAGACAGAGAGAGAGGGAGGGAGAGGGTGCATTATGCTCACGAGGGACAAATTATAAACCTGAAAGACACATATCTCCAGTGACCTACCTTCTCTAGTCACACCATACCTGCCTCTAGTTTCCACTCAGTTAATACATATCAGTGGATTAATCCATATCAGTGGATTAATCCATATCAGTGGATTAATCCATATCAGTGGATTAATCCATATCAGTGGATTAATCCATTTCAGTGGATTAATCCATATCATATTCTAATCACTTTACCTATGAAAATTCTGGCATTGTCTCACATGTGAGCTTTGGAGAAACACCTACATGAACCATCAAGCATAGCTAGAATCAGAAGGGTGGGGTCTTTTCCCACAAATACCCATTTCAATGACCCACGTCGAATTTAACGTGTGGCTCTCCATGACCAGGGAACTGGTTTGTTCTTTCTTCTCTCTTTCTTAGCATCTGTTTCAGTGCTGGTAGCATAGACGGGTGCTTAATAATAAGGACAAGGTATGGAAGGGACCAACGTGTGTAATTCGGCACTGACTAGAAGGGAAGCTATTGAAGTCGTTTCCTGGGCATTGGGAGTCCACCCTCTTGCATGCAAAGACGCCTTGCTGCATTGGAGGCAGAATGAATTTCGGTCACCCGTGTGCTGACCGCTGTACCAACAGCCCTGCCCCGAGACGGCACATTCCGAGAGTGACTCCACTCTGTGGCCCTTGGCCAATCGGCACTTGCATCCATGATCTCACGCTTGGAAGGAGATTTGTTTGACTTTTATTCCTTCCATGGAAGATTTTTGAAAAGGCTAACATAGGACAGCCCGTCTTCTTATCAGCCCGCCTCTTTTCCAGCCAAGACCCTGAAGCCATGTCCTTTGTGTACACCCTGTGACGTCAGGTCCTGCTTTCCCTGGGCTCAGTGCTCCAGGGGGATTCAGAAAATCATTTGTCAGTTCCTTTTCAAAAATTCCCACCACTTTGTAAAATACCAAAGCCAGCCACCATCATGAAGCTGAATTCAAGAGTCCAATTCCACCCAGGCACCTGCTGTCTACACTGCTAAATAATAATTAGGAAAACACAGCTGGATGTGGGGGTGCTCATCTGTTATCCCAGAGGCTCAGGAGGCTGAGGCAGGAGGATCGTGAGTTCAAAGCCGGCCTCAGCAATTTAGCGAGACCCTGTCTTGAAATAAAATATATTTAAAAAGGGCTGAGGATGTGGCTTAGTGATTAAATGCCCCTGGGTTCAATCCCTGATTTAAAAAAATAAAAATTAAGAAAATAAAGCAACCTCTGAAGTGTACTGAAACCTCTTTTGCAGTGGAAAGTAATTGGTCATGGGAGATTAGCATCAGTCAGCTCTCAGCTTTCAGACGCATAACCTTGGCAGAAAAGTTTGGAAACAGTTAGCAAAATGCTATCACCTACTTTTTACAAAAGCTGCCCGGGAGACGCTGGGGAGCGCAGGCACATTCATCTCCTAGAATATCTGACCTATTTAGCAGCTTATCTCCCTGCTGCTATGGCTCCGGAGAGCTGCCATCGTTCAGTCAACAGGTAGGCACTGCATCATTTTTTTAAAATTAAATCCATGATAGGATTAATTTCCCCGATCACGTGAGATGGTTGAAAATACTGTTGGCCAGGGTCCTTCGTGAAATAATTGATTAGCATTTAGATGGGTCATTCCCTCATTGCTAGTTTGCCTTTTCTCTTATTTCCCAGAGAAAACAAAGCGTTCCCTCTGTCCCGTCCTCTCCCCTCCCCACCTTCTTTAAGACCTCTGCTCTGGCAGCTGCCGGATCCATAGGGCAGCAGCTTCTGACCCCTGCAGCTGCCCGCTGTGAACTTCATCCAAGAGCTTTGTGGTCTCCATAGCAACTCGGGGCAGCCTTGTGTGTATTGTCACTGTGGCAGCCACAGGCCCTGGCATATCCCCTTGGAAAGTGACATTGCAGACACACGTATTCTTTAACAGGTATGCGTTGCTGGAACCTGTCAGTCCAGATTCCTGGGGAGTCCCGTGGAAATTCAGCGCCTGCGGAGCCCTTGGATTTGAGAGAGTCTTGAGGAAGAAACCCGCAAGACATCCATGTCTCCGTCCTCCCTACCATTTCTCTATGGTACAAGCTTATACGAAAGATGAGCAAAGTCCACCTGCAGAAATTGTGCCTTATTCTGCTCTGCTAACTCCCTGCTTATTGAAGTCGGATCTTATAGGTGTGGGGGGAAAAGACTCCACCAGCTACGTCTCTGGGATGACTGTGAATGACCGGTGGCTACCAAAGGCCTCAGCTCTATCAAGGTTCGTGCTTCTTTTACATCTCCGTGGTCCGTGCCTGGTATGCAAGTTTCCATGCTTTCCTACTTCTGGAATGGTAGTGAAGAGTTGGGATAATGAGTCTCATGTTAATTTTTCAGTTAAGTTGGCATCAACTTGATTTTGCCGTATTCAATGTGCCTAACTGGAGCGGAGGTTCTCGGGCTGTGTCCAGCTGGGTTAGCCCTGTGCCGTGGCCAGGGACCTGATTTGGTCATGCCAACACTTTCTGGATACCTGCTATGTCCTGAGCTGCCCAAGGGCTGCTACTCTGAAATCCTCCAACTCCATCAACCCTGGAAACCGATGTCCCATGCATGTGGCCGTCTGCAGCACATGGGTTGCCATACGCCCTTCATGATGGGACCAGTGCCATGATGGTTAACTATGTTGAATGTGGTACCAGGAAAGAGGGTGTTATGGTTTGGATATGAATTATCCCCCCAAAGCTCATGTGGGAGAAAATGAAGATCGTTCAGAGACAAAATGATTAGATTATGAGAGTTGTAACCTCATCGGTGGATTAATCCACTTGAATGGACTCACTGGGTGGTGACTGCAGCAGGTGGGGTGTGGTTGGAGGAGGGGGGGTCCCTGGGCTGTGCCTTTGGGGTCTCTGTCCTGTCCCTGGTGGGCAGAGCTCTCTCTGCTCCCTGGGGCCCTGTCCTGAGCTGCTCTCCTCCTCCAGGCCCTGCCGCCATCTTGTGAAATGATTGGGTTGTAAGAGGTGTAGACTCATAGTAGATTAATCCACTTGGATGGACTCACTGGGTGGTGACTGCAGCAGGTGGGGTGTGGCTGGAGGAGGGGTCCCTGGGCTGTGCCTTTGGGGTCTCTGTCCTGTCCCTGGTGAGCAGAGCTCTCTCTGCTCCCTGTTGTAGACTAATAGTGGATTAATCCACTTGGATGGACCCACTGGGTGGTGACTGCAGCAGGTGGGGTGTGGCTGGAGGAGGGGTCCCTGGGCTGTGCCTTTGGGGTCTCTGTCCTGTCCCTGGTGAGCAGAGCTCTCTCTGCTCCCTGGTGTAGACTAATAGTGGATTAATCCACTTGGATGGACTCACTGGGTGGTGACTGCAGCAGGTGGGGTGTGGCTGGAGGAGGGGGTCCCTGGGCTGTGCCTTGGGGGTCTCTGTCCTGTCCCTGGTGGGCAGAGCTCTCCCTGCTCCCTGGTGCCCTGTCCTGAGCTGCTCTCCTCCTCCAGGCCCTGCCGCCATCTTGTTCTGCTCCCCTTGGGCCAGAGCCATGGAGTCGGCCATCTAATGCTCAGAAATTGTGAGATAAACTTTTCCTCCAAAATAAACTTTTCCTTCTCCAAAATTGTTCCGATCGGGTCTTTTAGTCACAAGGGTGAAAAGGCTAACTAAAATGGAGGAAGTATCAGCCCTCTTTCGTGGAATCTCAAGAAAATTCCAAATCCAACAGGAAATGGCTCTTTACAAAAGTTTCCTTTTCACAATCAGCTAAACTGGTTCCGATGCATCCTTTGGATTCAGCTAATGGTGGTACGCTTGGAAGGCCACCCTGCATAAAGACCTTGCGTGCCTGCCTGTCTTTCTCCTCCTTTCTCTTCATTCATTGTTGCGTGGTTGCATTTAGAAGCGATTTAAGAAGATGTGGGATAACGCAGCCCGGTAAGTCCGTGCTGTTGATCCCCTGCCCAGGTGAGGAACCGCTGTCGCACTGATGGGTGGGCGATCCGTGCACTCAGACACACACGGAACGGAAGTGCATCTGTATTTTATCGGGCAATGGGACTCTCAGGAAATCGCTGTCAATGACCTTCAGGGAGAATTTCTTTTGCACAGTATCCTCTACGCCTGGGGAAATGTGCTTCAACAGTCAACCCGAGGGAAGAAAAGTGGGTTGAAGGGTGGAAATGGATCCCAGATGGGCACAAGCCTCCAGCTGGGGAGTCAGCGTCAGCAGAGAATCGAGACTCTCAGCTACGACCTTGGACGTGCAGCCCGGAACTCTGGTCAGCAGAGGACTGAGCTCAGGGAAGTGAATGTCCGCCCCCCTCTCCCAGGGCTCCCTGGGGACCCAGGTCGGCCAGGAGGACAGGATGCAAGTGTGCAGATCTGAGCCGATTTGCAAGACCAGGCCACGAGGCTGAGCTCCGTGCAGGAAGACCTGGATCATCCGCCCCATTCAGCTCTCTGTGGCTCATCACTTGATAAATCTCAAAATGAGATCCCACACCCCCTGAATAGGCTCTCCTCATTTCCTGAGCCCCCTCCGTCCCCGGGGACCGCCATTCCAGGTGGATCCCGTAGCTGGACGTGTTTTGGTAAGTCACGTAAATAAATCACCCTGTGTCTGTCTGCCTGTGACAGCTCTGCGTCCCTCAGCAGGAGGACGTACGGCGACATCCCTGTGGACGTACCCCACAGCCTTCTTTCCAAGCGGGGTTCACGCTGGGCTGTGTGGATTGACCTTGTCCTCTCTCCGTCCACCTGTGGTGGACACTCGGGTTGCTTCCTTATCTACTGAGCCTAGGTTTAACTGCCTCGTTCCAGAGCAGGGCTTGGGCCCCTTTGGCGTGATTTCTGGCTTCCTAAATCCTCCTTCATGGTTGGTCCGGGTGCTGGTCTTACACCACCTCTACCTGTGGGCCACCTCACCGTGGGACAGCTGGCTACACCTGCACCCAAGTGTTAGCGGGGTGAGAGAGACCTTTATCCCGATTTCTCTGCCTTTTGTCTGCTACTCCAAAAAAAAAAGCGAATGCACACATGGGGTCGATTCTTGGTGCCAGTGGTTTCATGTATGGTTCAAAATAACTCGTTAACGATACCAATTAACGGATAACTGTATACACACACGTACTCAGTGGTTTTGGTGCAAACCCAAGACAGGCGCCCACCCACAAGTCGAGGAACTTGATGCCGTCGGGATAGCAGACCAATCAGCAGGGCATCCACGCACACAGGTGACAACTTTCAGGAGTCAGAAAGTTAGAGGAAAATCAGATTTACAGCCGACGGACTTTTCCAAGGGTGCACAGTCTTTCGGTGAACCTGATGATCTTTGGGCGGTCAGCCATAGTTGCGATCCTCAGGATGGAAGGGTTGGACGAAGATGCAACGCTCTCTTCAGTCTGATTGAAAACCACAAAATGCAGATCCCGAGTCACACATCTCAAAGCCTCACATTGCAAATTCAAAGGAGCTTCTGTGTCACCGAAAATATTTTGTGAATAGTTTTAATGGATTGGTGATCACTTAGCCGTGCAGATGAGCTGGATATCTATAAGGCGGGCAATACACTGCTGAGTTCATCCAACTAGAGAGCAGAAGAGCGGTTCAGGTACAGTGTTGCCACCAGGCACCTGTTGGCACTCTGTCACTCAAGGGCAATGAACAATATTATATCATAGAATCCAAAATAGTCAGCAGAAAGGGCTCGGGATGTATCACAAAGAAGCCATAAGCATTTGAGATGATGGATGACGTAAATATCCCGAGTCGATCGATGCACAATGTATAAATGTGCCAAAACATCACACAGTGCTCCATAAACATGTGCAATCATTATTTGTCAAAAAAAAACAAACCAGAAGCATCGTAGTACTTAATTCATTTTAGACGTCTTCCTAGAACAAACCAAAATGAAAATGGTTTATGAACAAAAAATAGGTTTCCATTGATTTTTTTTGTTGTTGTTTTGGTCTACCGTCCAGAATTATTTTTCTGCTGCTAAATATAGGCGTTCTCCGAAGAACATCCTTTGTCTTCTTTGCTTCTTTTCACCCAGTTTATCCTGTGATGGGCTTGGGGCAATTGCAAGGTGTCTCTGTGGATTGCCCAGTTTTTGCTGTAATTAATGAGCTCAGTGGACAGCTGTGAAGTATCCACTCTGGGCCTGGATGCTTCCTCGCTGTGGCAGAAACGGCGGCCAACGGGCAGCCGAGGTCCCCAGCACCGTGACGCTCACATTCTGACCAGGGCTACTCGCCAAGAGGGATCAAATCTTTGTAAATCAGCCGCCGCTATGTAAATCAGCATGTCCATCTGCTAGAGGTGCACTTGGCGGCGGGCACCAGAGAAGGAGGACAAAAACGTAACCGAGCCCAGGAGTAAGGGGAGGAAATCCACCTGCCTCCTCCGTGGCTATTTCTAGATCCTTCCAGAACATTCCATCTGCACATCCATAAGACACGGCAATTCAACCTGTCCAGAAACAGACAGTGTTGGACCAATGCCCAGTGATTTTTCCAAGGTGGCGCACCAAGTTCGACTCGAGGAGTGGGTGCATGTTGTTGGGCGTCCGTGCCAACGGTTGGTTCTGTCTGCCTGTTGAGATTCAGACTCTCTGGGGCGGGCAAGCTGCCGTCGGAACCGCTGCACGTTCCTGCGTGTATCTTACACTTCAATAAAGAGCTTGATGGGAACAGTAGAAACAGTACCGAGTGCCACCAGTCGTCCATGCAGCTCTCAATGGATTAATCCACTGATGAGTGGATTAATCTCTTTTCTCCAAAACCCTGCCTTTGAACATTGCTGCATGGGGTTGGGGGGAGCCTTCCACGCATGAGCCTCAAGGTTCTTCCAGACGTGAATCACACACACAGGGACCAGGACAAGTGTGTAAGCAGTGAAAGGAACGGGTCCGTGCAAATTTAGGAGGAGGTAAGGTCTAGTGGATCGTCCCCGGCCGCTGCACACATCCTGAGGGTCACAAGAGGAACGGTGAGAAGGAGGTCCCCAGGAAGGGGGCAGAGGGAGAAAGGGGGGTCCAACACGGAAACCCGGGAAGGGCAGGACTCGGAGCACTCGGGAAAGACTCAGTCGGATTCTGTTCCTTAGCCACTGGTCCAGGGGAAGAAGAAAGCAAGACAAAAGGCAGCTTTGAAAAGAGCAAAGATGGAGAAAGGCACAAACGCAGACAAGAGCAGAGCCCAGCTGGACAAGGTCACCGTGTCGAGCTGCCCGTGGTAAGCCAGCCAGGAAGGGCACCGTTCCCCACAAAGCCCGCTTCAGTCCGCATGTTTGCTGATGTGGGGAAAAAAGGCTCGAAAAGGACAATTTTACAGGAGAAAAAGATTGTTTTGGGCTCACGGTTTCTGAGGTCCAGTCCCTGGTGGCCGACTCCATGGCTCTGGCCCAAGGGGAGCAGAACAAGATGGCGGCAGGGCCTGGAGGAGGAGAGCAGCTCAGGACAGGGCACCAGGGAGCAGAGAGAGCTCTGCTCACCAGGGACAGGACAGAGACCCCAAAGGCACAGCCCAGGGACCCCCTCCTCCAGCCTCACCCCACCTGCTGCAGCCACCACCCAGTGAGTCCATCCAAGTGGATTAATCCACTATGAGTCTACACCCAGTGAGTCCATCCAAGTGGATCAATCCACTATGAGTCTACACCCAGTGAGTCCATCCAAGTGGATCAATCCACTATGAGTCTACACCTCTTACAACCCAATCATTTCACAATATGGCGGCAGGGCCTGGAGGAGGACAGTAGCTCAGGACAGGGCACCAGGGAGCAGAGAGAGCTCTGCCCACCAGGGACAGGAGAGAGACCCCAAAGGCACAGCCCAGGGACCCCCTCCTCCAGCCACACCCCACCTGCTGCAGTCACCACCCAGTGAGTCCATCCAAGTGGATTAATCCACTATTAGTCTACACCAGGGAATAGAGAGAGCTCTGCTCACCAGGGACAGGACAGAGACCCCAAAGGCACAGCCCAGGGACCCCCTCCTCCAGCCACACCCCACCTGCTACAGTCACCACCCAGTGAGTCCATCCAAGTGGATTAATCCACTATGAGTCTACACCCAGTGAGTCCATCCAAGTGGATTAATCCACTATGAGTCTACACCCAGTGAGTCCATCCAAGTGGATTAATCCACTATGAGTCTACACCCAGTGAGTCCATCCAAGTGGATTAATCTACTATGAGTCTACACCTCTTACAACCCAATCATTTCACAAGATGGCGGCAGGGCCTGGAGGAGGAGAGCAGCTCAGGACAGGGCCCCAGGGAGCATAGAGAGCTCTGCCCACCAGGGACAGGACAGAGGCCCCAAAGGCACAGCCCAGGGACCCCCTCCTCAAGCCACACCCCACCTGCTGCATTCTCCACCCAGTGAGTCCATCCAAGTGGATTAATCCACTATTAGTCACCACCCAGTGAGTCCATCCAAGTGGATTAATCCACCAAGTAGGTTAAGACTCTCATAACCCAACCATCTCACCTCTGACCCTCCCTGCATTGTCTCACACATGAGATTTAGGGGGCACCTTAATTAAGCCTAACATCTTATTTTCATTAGTGCTCGCTCCCAAGTATTCCCACCGCAGCCATCATTTCCTGTTTGGGCTTTGGTGGCGTTGAAAGCACGTTGCTTAATTCAGGCAGAATCGGCCTCATTCTATCCGTCTTATTTCATAACTGATTTCTATTTCCATTCCTTTCTCTACGAAGCACATGATCTGTGTGATTCCCATCACTTCTAACCCGTTTCATGGCACATGCTGGATCCTGGAGAATGTTCCATACGCCCTTGGACAGACGTACGTTATTCAGTTGGGTTTCACATAAACGTCTCCTACAAATGTTGATTCAGTCAACTTGATGGTTAACGGTGCTGAGCCTTTGTCTTCACTGCAGAGAACGTAGAAGACAGAGGTAGTCTGCAAAGGAAATGTCCAACGAGGAGTGAGGATAATTGCACAATGTTTAGACAAATGAAAAAAATCACGTGCTTCTTCAACCAATAAATCCCACATTTCATTACTCGGTGAGGGAGTCATGATACATGATTTAGATGGTCTCAAGCGACTACAAATTTGTTGACTTCATTTTTCTTTTCCTGTTAAATGAGCGTGGAATAACCATTCTGTACTTTACCCAAGATTGGTAAGTCAATATTTACATTTGTCAAACTGAAAAAAAAAAACATTTTCATAGAAATATATTCCGGGCCTCTCACAGAGTAGCGCCTGGCAACTGTATTAACGGACTGTCCCTAGACCATATGAATATGACAGAATCTTTAAAAATCTGACATAACACATTTTTCACGTTTTGCATTGAATCCAGTCGTTAGGATGAGTCCATTGATTAGACGTGCACGGTCAAGGCTGGACCGTTACTACCAATTTCAAACTGAGCACATTTGACATCAGGTGCAGAAGAAAACCTTAGTGAGAGCCAACAGTTCCCAAGAGCCAAGCTACGGAACCGGGCTGGGTGTCCATCCGCGGATGTACGGATGAAGAAAATGTGGTCACACCGTGGAATATTACTCAGGCAGGAACAAAATGAAATCGTGGCATTTTCAGAAAAAAAGGATGGAACTAAAGACTATTACGTTAAGCAAAAGAAGCCAAACTCAGAAGAAGGTCAAGGGTTGTATGTTTTCTCTCATCTGAGGAAGATAGAGAGGAAAAGACAAAAGGTGGTCGTGGTGGTGGTGGTAGGGAAATCTTACGAAAATTGAAGCAGGATCAGTGAATAGAGAAAAGAGACACAGGTATGGAAGAGGACAGGAAAAAAGGGGAATAATTGGGGAATGATATTGGCCCAATTATATTGCTACATTGTGTACCTGTATGGATACGTAACAACGGATCCCATCATTCTGATTATAATGCACAGATGAAAATATTGTAATTTGGAAATGCACTGGTATCTGTCACTTACAGCACATCCCAGCTCAGCCTGGAACCACGGTAATTTGAGCACCATCTGTATACGCAAGCACCTGGTATTTACACCATATTTTTAATATGGACGTGCCAGGGGACTACATAAGGAGGTACAGTCTTTTAAATTTCCCTGTGTTAGGTCGGTCACACATTTAATATTGCTGCAAGCACAGCACTGGATCACGAGTTTTTATTATTTCTGAGTCTCATATAAGCTGTGAGCCACCCATTTTAGGAATGGAGACAGTTCTTATTGGACCAACTCCCCGAAAGATAACCACAAACTCTGAACCATATCGGAATCCCCGAGCCTGTGAATAGGTTTGTTTACAGGCAAACACAAAATTCAGGAAGTAGCTTGCCTCCACCAATTAGGAACCTGCTTTTCCACGTTGAGGACAATAAACCCACCAACCCTAGCAGGTCAGCGTCACCTACCGATGGTGGGAGTCCCTGAGCGGGTATGGGCAGCCTTGTTTTTCTAAATGCCCATGAGTGAGGCATCTGGAACCTCTAACAATACTCCTTAGCAGAATGATTCAGATTGGGGACTCCTTGCTTATAGTTTTTTTATTTTTGGAGGGAGGGGGCTGGTACTGGGGATTGACCTCAGGTGCCCTCGCCCACTGAGCCCTGTCCCCAGCCCTATTTTGCATTTTATTGAGAGACAGGGTCTCCCTGAGTGGCTTACGGCCTCCCTTTGGCTGAGACTGGCTTTGAACTCGCGATCCTCCTGCCTCAGCCTCCCGAGCCACTGGGATGACAGGAGTGCACCACTGCACACAGCCCCACCGGCTTATTTTTAAACTCAAAAACCTTCATTGGCTTGGGGATACCTGGAACTGCAGATTTCCTGGTAGCAAGAAAATCGTTCCTTTAATTTTCCTCCGTCATGCAGTGAAATATATATATAGGCTTAGAATTTACCTATTTAATCGACTTAAGAATTTACCGATTTGGGGTGAAAAGTTTAACGACATTTAGTGCATTCACAAGGTTGCATGACCATCACCTCTACCTAGTTCCAGAGAATTTTCATCACCCCAAATGAAATCCTGTATCCACTAGTGATCCAACCTACGATCTGTCTCTACAATTCCCCGTTGTGCATATTTCACAGAAATGGAATCATTCTGTGTGTGGCCTTTGGTGGTCTGTCTCCCTCCAGTGAGCATAACGCTTTTGAGGTTCCTCCTTCTACAGCATATACCACTTCTTCGTTCTTTTACATGGCCAAATAATATTCCACGGTATGGACAAACCACATTTAAAAAATCCATCCATCTGTTGGTGGATATCTTGGTGGCCTCCTGTCTGTCTTGGCCGTTGAACGTTGCGCACATCAAGTAGGAATCGAAAAGAGCTCTTTTCTGTTCAACCAAACGAGGAGAAGGATTCTGTGTCTTGGATCCTGGAGCAGGAGAACGAACGCTGTGGATGACAGGGACGGAGCTTGCCCCTTGCGGAATAATGCCTCGCCCACGTCGCGTGGCCAGATCTGATCCATGCCCCTCTGCGGGATTCGCTCGTGTGTTAATCCACCCAGGAATAAAGCCGGGAGCTCACGGCGGCGGAGTTGACCCGGTTAGTCCATATTCGCATTTGCTTTGTGACAGAATGCACTTGACCGGCCCGGCACCCCGGCTCAGCAACTGGGAGGAGCGTCCACCCTGGTGACCCAGTGGCTGCCTGGGACCTGGAGCCCCCTGCTGCCGTGCAGCATCCTGTGGCGCTACCTTGACAGGGATCCGAGGTCCACGTGCGGTTCCTACTGAAGGCACGACGCTTGCTTTCCGTGGGAAAGTCGAAAGACTGGAGGTGCAATGCTGCCGGCCGCGGGCGTCTGTACTCAGGAGAGTCATTTGTTCCACATCGGAGCCCAGGGGACGTCAGAGGATGCACATTTCTGTGTTCCTCTGTGGCATCAAGCCATTGCATGCTTTGCCGTCCCTCCTGTCCCTGGTGGTGTCTAAATCGCCACTTCCATTGCGCAGAGATTCAGAGCTCCACCCTGACTCACAGACTCACAGCAACGGGATTTTCTGTCCACCTTCTTCTCTGGCCCTTCTTATTTTGTGCCCCTGGGGATCGGCTCTCCCAGACAAAACTGAGCACGCGAAAAGGATGCTGGCCACATTTTATTCCTCCTTTCAATCCTGCTTTGATTTGTTCTTTTTAGTCGTCCGTGATGGCAGAATGGGTTTTGACACAGCATACAGACATGGAGTATGATTCCCCTTCCTGTGGCTGCACAGGATGCGGAGTGACATTGGCCGTGTATTTCACTGTCATTCCAATGCCATTCCACTGTCTTTCTATTCCCATCCTCCCTTCCTCCACTCCCCCGTCCAATCCTGTGAAACTCCAGTCCTCCTTCCTACCTTATTGCATGTTAGTATCTGCACATGAGAGAGAACATTCAGTCTTTGTTTTTTTTTGGGGGGGGATTGGCTTATTTCACTTAGCCTGATATTCTCCAGCTCCATCCATTTACCAGCAAATGCCATCATTCCATTCTTCTTCATGGCTGAGTAATATTCCATTGTGTACACGTACCACATTTTCCTTATCCATTCCTCTGTTGAAGGGCACCTAGGTGGGTCCCGTAGCTTAGCTCTTGTGAATCGAGCTGCTATAAACATGGATGTGGCCGTGTCCCTGAAGTGTGCTGATTTTAAGTCCTTCAGGTATAGACCGAGGAGTGGGATAGCTCCGTCAAATGGTGGTTCCATTCTCAGTTTTCTGAGGATTCTCCATTCTGCTTTCCAGAGTGGTCGCACCAACTTGCAGTCCCACCAGCAATTCAGCCTGATTTGCCACGGGGATGTCTCAAGTTGTTCAGCTTCTATTTTGCCAGAGACAGGGATGAAGGCTCACCCGGGTTGCTTGCCTATCTTATTAGTTATTTGTGCATTTTTAAAATCAAAATGGGCGGGGCTGGGGGTGTAGCTCAGTGGCGGGAGGTACCCTCAGCTTGCAGTCAAACTTGGTCTCAACACCCAGCACCTAAATAAACAACTAGACCCAAAGGAAAAGAGGGAAAATCAAGAGAAGCCATTTAATAATCACTCATGCAAAAAGTATGGGAGTCGTCTTTGGAAAGAGCTATTGAATGTGGATGACACTTGGAGTGACAGACTCACTAATCGGTGCCAAGAATTTTTTTATATCAGAAAAAAAAAAAAAACTATCTTGACTCTCAAGTTTTCCCAAATGTATGAAAGTGTTTAACAGATGCACATAAACGTTCACCTGAGTAGAATTCAGAAGCATAAATTGAGGAAATGTCAAGTAACTTACAAACGAACCAAAAAAAATGAAGTTTTCACTCCCTATCTAGCAAAAATATGGAAAACGTGAAGGAAGGACCAGCAGAGTTTGATTGACAGCGGAGTTTGATTGACAGCAGAGTTTGATTGACAGCGGAGTTTGATTGACAGTGGAGCTTGATTGACAGTGGAGTGTGATTGACAGCGGAGTGTGATTGACAGCGGAGTGTGATTGACAGCGGAGTTTGAATGACAGTTCTTGCAGATACCAGCATGAACATCTCCACGACTCAACCTCTTCATCTGCGGAATGGACCCACTATTTGAATTTATTTTTTACTAGCTCATTGTAGTTGAATACAGTCTTGGGGTTCCTTGTAACAGGACCGTGGAAGCATGCCACGTGATCTGCTCCCATTCAGTCCAAGGTACTTCCCTTTCCCTCCCCTCTTCCCAGCTCCCACGGGTCTTCCTTCTGCGTGTGTTACAGGATCAGATTACCAAAGAGCCCTGTGAAGGAGGTGACGTCATGATGAGTCATTCTCCACCCACCGTCTCCGAGGTGGAGGCGCATACCAACCAGCCCTCTGCAGCCCACCGCTGACTGATTGGGAATGATAGTGTGATGGGAAGGGGACTGTTGAAGATGTCGTCCTCCGTGACTATAGATGGTTGCTCTCCTCAGCACGCCCACGGCCTTCCGTCTGACCGCCCAGTACAGCATCGCACAGACCGACTGCATTTAAAATCCGTCTGCCTTACGCCAGGGACCAGGGGATTTGCAAAAGGATGATTCTGCACATTTCAGATGTCTGTGGAATGGGCTCGTCTGGCTGTGACTCTAACTCCAAACAAATATGTCTTTCCCTCCCACCTCATGTCTCTGTTTAATGTTAATCTTTTCTTCCTGCTCTTCCTCCCTGCTCTGTTCATAGTTGCTCTCCTTATATCAAAGAAGACATTTGGTATTTGTTTTTTAGGGATTGGCTAGCTTCACTAAGCATCATCTGCTCTAGTGCCATCCATTTCCCTGCGAATTCTATGATTTTGTCATTTTTAAGTGCTGCGTAATACTCCACTGTGTATAAATGCCACATTTTTTTAAAAAAATCCATTCATCTATTGCCTTAGAGGGCTCCCGTGAACCCCCGGTGGACTCAGTACAAAGCTCATCGTCGGCCACGGGAAGGGATTTCCCGCCTTACGGGACAAAGATCTGCAGCATCCATTGCCTTTAAGGGCTCTCTGCAGCAAAGTTTGCTTAACCCTAATGGGTAAGGGAAGCTCACGTGGTGACTGTAAGTCGGTCCCTGGGGGCTTGTCCTCGGGGACTATATCCTGTCCCTGGACCATTTCATCCTTTTCCTGCATCCAGGTTCCCGCGACCAAGCGCCTGTCCCGGGTCTCTGCCTTCAGATTGCACGTTGGCTGCAATGTGCTCTCTGGTCAGCCTCAGGGTGGGCAGGGTTTGTTCATCTTGGGATCACTGACTCCGTGTCTCCATGTGGCCGGTCAACTCCTGCGAGACACCCCCCCACACAGGTGATCGTCCACACAGGTATGAGTGTGTGTGTGCTGCTGCAACACGGTGGCTGCTGTGAAGCGGTTAAAGGGGATGCTGATAAACGGACACAGGGTCCCACGCTGGTATTTCACCGACGACAAACACACCTGGATGCTCATTTTGTTCAAGGCCCTTCTCCGAGTCGCTGGACTTAAAATCCATCCACCCCGTAGACACACAAGAAGGCACCTTACTCAGACCGTCCCGGAGTTCAGAAGCCTTCCTTAAAGGCTGAATTCAAGCAGAACGGAGGAGAATCACAGATCGGTCCGTTTTCTATAGATGAATCATACGGAGGTTGAATCGAAATGGGAAGTTGCATATGACGGTCTACTCAAAGGGATTCAGAATAAGAAAATGACTCGTTTCCCCCCATTTTTCAAATCTGATGTTTCTTCTTTATTTGTTGTTTTTAGATCTTCAGGATCTAAATCCCTACCCTTCCTTGTTATGAGTTAGTGTCTACATATCAGAGAGAACATTCCACCTTTGGTTTTTTGGGACTGGCTTATTTCACTTGGCATGATGTTCTCCAACTCCATCCTACTTACCAGCAAATGTCATCATTCCATTCTTCTTCGAGGCTGCGTAATATTCCATTGTGTATATTGACCACATTTTCTTTATCCATTCATCTGTTGAAGGACACCTAGGTTGGTTCCATAGCTTAGCTATTGTGAATTGAGCTACTGTCAACATGGATGTGGCTGTGTCCCTGTAGTGAGCTGATTTTAAGTCCTTTTGGGTATAAGCCGAGGAGTGGGATAGCTGGGTTACATGGTGGTTCCATTCCACGTTTCCTGAGGAATCTCCGTCCTGCTCTCCAGAGTGGTCGCACCAATTTGCATGCATTTCCATGCCCAGGTCTTAGGAGACTGGCACAGCCACCTCTTGACACGGGAAGCTCTTGTCTGTGAAAGGCAGCGGCCATGTTGTGAGGAAGCCCAACAGCTCCCTGAAGAAGCTAAAGTGGAGATTGTGGAGACCAGGAGTCCGCAGGGGCTGCTCCCCACACCTCTGCCGGGAGTTTGGCACTTAACACGAGCAGGGCTCCGGGCCCCGGATCGCACACGGTTGTGAGAAGGTGGTTGGAAAGGGTCTCTTGAGTGCTCCGGGAGTCTAGAAATCCTCCAGAAACGAGCCTTGTGTGTCCGTCCCTCTAGACGCGGGAGCCGCTGCTGGTGTGGAAGAGAGGAGGATTAATTGGAGAGCGTGGGGCCAACCCATCTCTGTTTACAGCATTCGACGCGTGGGTTTGGCTTTTAAGGTGTCGGAGTTCACACTGTACCGTGGCAAACAGATGCCATGTGAAAATCAAACTTCAGTTGCTATTTGTTAAAGCCCAGCTCTTCCACGGTAAGGCTGCCGAGTGAGCTGAGAGTTTGTCTATTTTGCAAAAAATAAAATAAACCACAATAGCTCAGATTATGAAAATGGAAATGAACAAGACTCGAGAAAGACAGACTGACTGGGCCCGGGTAGCACACACCTATATCCCGTGGCTCGGGAGGCTGAGGAAGGAGGATGGAAAGTTGAAGGCCAGCCTCAGCAATTTAGCGAGGCCCTAAGCAACTTAGCAAAACCCTGTCACTCAGTAAAGTATAAAAAGGGCTGTGGATGTGGCTCAGGAGTAAAGCAACCCCTCGGTTCAATCCCTGGTCCCCCCCAAAAAGATAGAGTGCTACGTGGAGGCAGAGAGCATGTCCGTCCATATGTCCTCGAATCGTCCGATATTTCAGAGTCACAAAGTGTAAAGAACTTGGCGTTAAACCCGGTCTTATATTTTTTCCAATAGTCGTGTTGTTGGATCTTTATTTCTGATCTACTTGGAGACTATTTCCTATTTCACAAGAAATGTTAATTAAAAAGAATCGAGCATGGATCCCTGTGAGCCGAAATGGGTCCAGAGGCTCAGCCTGGTGTGTAAGCGGAGGCGACTCCGTCACCTCTGTGCACAGGAGGATGGAGTCAGGCACAGCTTTGGGGCCATGCAGAGAACCCTTGCCCTCTGAGCGCACGGACCAACGGCTTCTAGACTGTGATGCGTCAAAGGAAACAGAGCAGATACGACAGCTGTCTCGCTCCCCGGCATTGCTGTCACACAGTGCCACAGGCAGTGCGGCTTACGCAGAAAAAATGTTCTGCCTCCCATTTACGGGAGCTAGCACACCGCTCGACTCCTGACAGCATTATGCAGCAAGTAGCTCCTGCACTGTATTCGGTGCCACAAGGAGTGGTTACAAAAAAGAACAAGAGAAAATTCACGGTCCATTACGATCCTGGCGCCAAACCAGCCTCCACACTTATGGTCGGACGTAAAATGACAGTTTCCGCAGCAGCCGAGATCTGTATATGGAACGTGTTACGCTGATGTGTTCTTGTGCCAGGAAAGATTCTTTCCAATCTTCAGGAAAAATGTGCGTATTTTACAGTTGGTCCCTTTCTGGATCAATCCTCCCTGTGGGCAAAGCACCGTAAACATTTTACAGCGCTGTGTGTGTGGTTGCTTTTTTCCCCTTAAACTCAGCTTAATTGTTTAAGAAAAATGTTTTCAATTTATTGGAAAATAAATGGTTGAAGATCTACATCTAGGTCTTGTGAATTGAGCTGCTGTAAACACGGAGGTGGCTGTGTCCCTGTCGTGGGCTGATTTTAAGTCCTTTGGGTATAGACCGAGGAGAGGGATGGCTGGGTCACATGGTGGCTCCATTCCCAGTTTTCTGAGGAATCTCCATCCTGCTCTCCATAATGATTGCACCGATTTGCAGTCCCACCAGGCACGTGTGAGTGTACCTTTTATGGGATCAATCTAGATGCCCTTCAACAGATGAATGGATAAACAAAACGTGGGACATATACACAGTGGAATATTACTCAGCCCTAAAGAATGAAATGATGGCATTCTCTGGAGGTCTTCCAAGGTGCAAGAACTAGAAGCACATGCAATGCGATATGTTGATTACAGGGGCAGAAGTGAAAGCCTAACTGTGATTTTTTTTTACTGTGTCAGGACAACGGATGTTTTGTCTGGAAGCCCCTCACAGCCTGAGACTCTTTACTCTTTGGACTGAATGCAGTTGTATCAGCTAGTCATTACCCCAGCGCGGCTGCATAACAAAATGGCCCAGTGTTTATTTTCATAAACAAACAGCCTTTTTGTTTCGTTTTGTATCGTTTCCTGATCCATCCTGATCGGGAAAGAGATTCATTTCATGTTGCAAAGGCCCCTTTCCCTTTCTGACCGCGACCTCCTACAAGGCCCAAGACGTGGATTCAGATCTCTCTGAGGTGGCGAAGGCTCTTGGCACTGACCTAGAATTCCTGTGACGTCTGAGAAAGGACGGGGTTTGCAGCAACTCTGTGAGATGCCTCGGTCTCTCTGACCTTGTCTTTTGTACAGAAACATTATGCTGTGATAAACGGTGCTCTTGGGGGTCCCCCCAAGGCCAGGAGTTAAAGAGTTCGTCCTCAGCCCACGGCACTTAGAATTTAGGCCACTGGAGCTGTGTCCCAAAATGGGACTATTAGATGCTGGTTCCTTTTTCTTTCTTTCTTTTGTGTCTCAGCTATGAGGTGAGCAGTTTGCTCCTGCAGCACACGCTCACCACCGTCGGCCCAAAGCAATGGGGCGAATCAGTCGTGGACGGAAACTTCCAAAACTATAACCCCCAATGAACCTTTCGTCTTTGTAAGTTCATTTTTTCCTCAGGTATTTATTACAGTAATGGAAAGCTGACCGACACAAATAGCTCTAAGCTTTGTTACCGGGCTAGGCTCCAGGAAATAGAATCCAGAGGATTCCGTAGAGATTTCATGTATGGAACTGGCTCACTGCATTGATGAAAGCTGATAAGCCCCAAGATCTGCAGGGGGAGATTCAGGAGCCCTGGTGGTGTAGCTCCTGTCTGATTCTGAAAGCCTAAAGAGGTAAGGGAGTCAATGGGGTGCCTCCAGTATGAAGGCCAGTAGGTTTGAGGCCTGGGAAGGGCCAGTGGTTCACTATGAGTCCAGAGGCAGAATCTCCGCAGCGAAGCATATGCAAGAGGACTTTAGCGCCGCCACCCAATACGCAGAGCCAAACGACTGCTACGTCGTCTACAGCGACTGGCTTTCACAGAGCAATGGGATCAACCTCGGATGGGTGGGAACCTCTGAAGAAGAAAATGAACCTTTCCTTTTATAAGTTGATTTTCTCAGGTATTTTGTCATAGCAATGGAATATGGATAGACACACGCAGACCAAATACCACCCCTACCACTGCCACCAAGACCTCCCACCCCCCAGAAACTCTCTTGAAAATTTAAGACCTGCTTTCAATTTCTTGCTTCCTCTTGTCAGTCAGGACATTGTCTTCAGAGCAAGAAAATCTACTGGAGTTTGAATTGACAGGAGAATGTCTCTTAAAATGTACAAACACCGCTGGGCTCCATGGTGCACACCATGAACCCCAGCAGATCAGGAGGCTGAGGCAGGAGGATCGCGAGTTCCAAGGCAGCCTCCGCCAAAGGGAGGCCGTAAGCAACTCAGGGAGACCCTGTCTCTCAATAAAATGCAAAATAGGGCTGGGGACGGGGCTCAGGGGTGTGCAACGGCATGCACCCGAGTCTGCAGACCTTTTGCCAGCGGACGCTGAGAACTTCAGATGTGTTGGGGGCAGGCAGAAGGCACCCCGGGACGCACCGTCTCTTGCCAGCACCTTGATGGAGCCTTAGGAAATGGCTGCACCATAATACGGCGTCTTGACTTGGCTGCAAATCCGTCAGTCAATCCTCCTTGTTCTTTCACCTTTGCAAAATGAGCTCTGCTACAATCCTGCAGGGAGACAAGAGCAAATCAGGACCAAATTTCCAAGGACCTTGAGAATTTAAAGAGCCCCCAAAAGACACAGAGCTGTGCGGGCCTCACGTCGTTATCTGGGGAGTCTGGGGCGAAGACATTAGGGTCCCATCCAAGACGATGCGGCCGGCTGACACAGCAGCTGAGGGCCAGGTGGATCTGTCCACCACCAAGAAGCATGCTCAGCCGGTCCCTGACTTGCAAGGGCTCAAAGGACGGTTTTTTTTTGACTTTGCAATTGCCGTAAAACTTGTGCACGTTCGGGAGAAGCCGTATTTGGGCTCCGCTGGTTCTCTGGACTTGTGTCTTGCAGTAGGACGGTGTCACAGGGCTGGGCGCAGTGCCCCGTGAGCCGTGCCATCCCTCCGCCGAACCTGTTTGGTTGGGTTGGGTGGACCACCCTACCTGAGCCGGGCAGCTCTCCCAGGTGTGAGCAAACTGGAATAAAACACGGGGCCCCCAAGCTCTGCATGGACATTTGATATTTTTTCCCCAGCTTCTCCGGTGTGGCCAACGCCTCCCTGCCATCTGTGCCCAGTCGGAGCATCGTTTACCAAGAAGCTCCATGCCACGAGTTCTTCCGGCCTGATGCCCAAGGACACCTGGAGGGCAGCCACCTGCATAGAAGGGAGGCTTGTTTGCAGGTCATTCGAGAAAATAAACTTTTGCTGGACAGATTCCATTTTTTTTTTTTTTGTCTGTTTGTGCTGCTATAACAAAATACCTGAGACGGGGTGATGTATAAAGAAGAAAAATTCACTTCTCATCGTCTTGGAAGCTGGGAAGTCCAACACCAAAGCATGCGTGGCTTCAGTGCCTGGTAAGGACGGGGTCTGTCTGCTTCCAACATGGAGCCTTGGTTCTGGGTCTTTAGGAGGGAAGGAACGCTGGGCTGGGTCCTCACATGGTGGAAGGCGGAAGGGCAAAAGGAACAGATTAGTCCCCTGCAGCCCTTTAATGACCATCAAGTGTGTCATTTGGAGACACTGGAAACACTAATTGGGGGTCCAGTTGTGCTCTGAAGTCAATATGTATCTCCCATCTGGGAAGAGGGAGGCGTGCTTGTTATTGCAGCACGCAGGTGCCGTGCGGACGAGGATGCCGTCTCGCAGCTCGGTGGTGAGCGGAACACCGTGAAAGCTGTAAAGATGAAGCTGTGGAGACACTACCAGTCTGCGTGGCCCCCATCGGGTGGACATCCTGCATCGGAAGAGCCCGCTTGGGCTTCCTTGATAGGAGATGGTGGACTATTTCCTTCTGGGCGCGGGAAAGAGCTGTGTCACCGTGGTGGCCCGAGTCTTTCGTTTCTCCAAACTGGCTTCCACCCCTCGCCTGAGCGCCAACGGTCAAGGAGGCGCCCAGAATTCCATGAGCACAAGATGTGGGCCAGGACGCCTTCCCGGCAGGCAGGGCGGGGGGCTCCACCTGGGTCTTGACCCCCTGGCGCAATCATAGGACGCTGGAGAGAGACCATCCACTCCCAGTTCCAACCCTGTTTTAGAATCGCCTGCCTCGGTGTCCGCGTCACCAATGGCACGCCATAGGGTTGGGGACGTGGCTCCGTGGTCCAGTGTTTTCCTACGTGTGTGAGGCCCTCGTGTTGCAAAAAAAAAAAATCCCATATCGTTCATGCTTCTTCTTTTTATTTTTTTAAAGAAAAATTGAGGCACATGATCTTTTTTGGAGTTGGGGGTACCAAGAACTGAACTCAGGGGCGCTCAACCACGGAGCCCCGTCCCCAGCCCTCTTTTGTACTTTATTTAGAGACAGGGTCTCCCTGACTTGCTTACGGCCTCGCTTTGGCTGAGGCTGGCTTTGAACTCGCCATCCTCCTGCCTCAGCCTCCTGAGCCGCTGGGGTGACAGGCGTGTGCCCAACTGTGACCGGCCAGGATGACTGTCTTTGCCGGGACAGCCCCATATTTGTCTTAGCTTCTAGTGCAGCCTTCCGAAATGGCTCCTCATTTCATTTTTGTTGTTTGAGTAAAACTTTGGACGCTGCCCCGGGACTCTGTCCTGGGAAATCCACTTCCCTCTGAGCGGCAGCCAGCAGCTCACGCCCGTCATGCTGCTGCGATTGAGCAAGCCGACCAAACCTGGCTGCTTTGCCTCTCTGGGGCTTGGCTCTTACGTCTAAGAAGGAGGGGGTGCCGGCGTGTGCAGAGGTGTCCCCAAATGAGGGTGCAAGCCAGCAGATCCGTGCCAGGTGCACCCTCAGTGACTGAGCAGCCCCTCTGCTCTTGCAAACTGGAGCGAGTCGGACCTCGGAAAGCACCGAAGCCCACGGTCCCGCTTCAAGGCCAACTTCAAGGTCAGCAGTTCCAAATGCACCGGGAGGAGGGCAAAGACGGGGCAGGCATCCCGACTCGGCCGCCAGCCCCATCGTCTCGGGGTGAGCATCCAGGGGATGGTGTATTTTTGTGCCGCTTCAAAACAGAGCGTGTGCGCACACGGTTGAATTTCACGAGTCGGCGACGTGCATTTCCCAGGTTCTCACTTTGCTAGCACCCAGGGTCGTCCTCGGGGATCCGGGCTCCGTTGGGATGTCCGTGTCACTCCGGGGGGTGGGGGAGCAGTCTCCGTTTCGCAGGGGTGGTCTGTGAACGCGCACCATTTCGGTGAAAGGAGAGGGAATGCACCAGGGTTTTCACGTCTAGATGGCAACTTGTGTTTTCTGGGGTGGTGCTGGGGATCAAAGCCAGCCGGGACCTCAGGCATGCTCTGAGCTATCCCCACAGCCCCTGGGTATGCAACTGGAGAGATGTGACATTTTTGAAAACTCACTGGAAATGGAGTACTATGCAGCACTAAAAAATGACAAAAATCATGGCATTTGCAGGGAAATGGATGGCACTAGAGCAGATGATGCTAAGTGAAGCTAGCCAATCCCTCAAAAACAAATGCCAAATGTCTTCTTTGATATAAGGAGAGCAACTAAGAACGGAGCAGGGAGGAAGAGCAAGAGGAAAAGATTAACATTAAACAGGGAGGAGAGGTGGGAGGGAAAGGGAGAGAGAAGGGAAATTGCATGGAAATGGAAGGAGACCCTCAGGGTTATACAAAATTACATACAAGAGGAAGTGAGGGAAAGGGGAAAAAAACAAGGGAGAGAAATGAATGACAGTAGATGGGGTAGAGAGAGAAGAGGGGAGGGCTGGGGGGACAGTAGGGGATAGGAAAGGCAGCAGAATACAGCAGTCACTAGAAGGCTGTGTAGAATCGAGTCCTCCAAGTCAGAATAACAGAGATTACACGACCACGTAGAACTGCTTGGGACTTGAAAGAAGATCTTAGGAGGAGGAAGAAATATTTACCGCTCATCAAAATTCCATCAACAACCCAACAGCATCGCAGAATGGCGCCTCGTGGGAGTGCCGAGCACTTAGGCTGCCACTGCTAAGTCGCATGGAATCATTAACCAGTCACGGAGCCGGTGGGTATCGTAGTAGGACCAGAGAGAAGGGCAAGCCCAGAAATACGCAGCGCGCACATGGGTCCTCTTTTTAACCTGAAGGTGGAGTGTTAGTAATGAATGATCATCGACGGTAATGGGTCTTCACAAGATAGTCATCATTCTAGCATGTTCCATTCCACTTGGTCACGGTGCATCGCTGATTCAAGAGCAGCACAGATTGTGCAACCGCGTCCTTCTGTGGACTGAGACCTGTGAAGCCGCCAGCCTTCAGGTAAACTTTTCCTCCTCCACAGTTGCTTTCATCGGATCCGTAAAGATGCACCCAATCTCTTTTCCCTCAAGTCTCCTGTGTTTCTCATGCGCTCTGCATTTCTTTGCAATTTTCCTTGGATTCCTGTTTCTTTAGTATGTGACTGATTTAGGTCCTTCTGTCTGAGTGGTGGTCTCTGCTCTCCAACGCAGGCTTCAGTTCTGCCCTGGTCACTTTGCTGTCTTTGGACGTGATGACGCGGCCCCCACCCCTGAACTTATCTTTGCATCTCAGGTGCGGCTTGCATTTCCGAGGTCACTGATATCTATCTCCCCGTCTGCCGCTTTTCCACTTCTTGATACCTGTAAGCAAACTCGACCTCTCATTTTTCAAACCCCGATTGCTATCATGAATATACTTTTGCAATTTGAAGCATCCTCTCCTTGAGATTTTATTTTTTTTCTCTACATGAAAGCTTTTTATACATCTTATTTTTCTATGCATATCTTCTATCTACGTAACCATTTATTTGTGATGTGCTACATGCTGCATTTTCAATTCAGCATTGAGTCCTGAGAATTTACATAGTATGCGCTTGCTCTGTGCTACACTGTACCACATGCCTACACATTATAGGCAACTAAGTTATGAGATTTTAAAAGCTCTGGATCCGATTCCCCAGCCTTTCCTGTAAAAGCCAGGGAGCCAACACCATGTGCCGCCCGGGTCTGCGGGGACTGCTGCCAAGGCGACCAGCACAAGAACAGCACTTGCAGACGGAGCCTGAGCACATGAGCAGGGCCGGGTTTCAATAAAACTTTATTCACACCGCAGGTGGCAGATCGGCCGTGGGTCACAGTTTGCTGACAGTCTGTCTAGACTGCCGGCCCGTGAAGGCTCTGTGTTGGTTCACGTCTGTGTCTGAGGCATTCGTGACAGTGCTTGGCTCATCTCGGGGACTCTGTAACTTTTTTTATTAACCAAGTGGATGTTGCTTTATTTAAAAAAAATTTTTTTTCTTGGTACCAGGAACTCAGGGGTGCTTAACCACTGAGCAGCATGCCCAGCCTTTTTAAATCATTTTATTTTGAGACGGGGTCTCACTAGGTTATCCTTAAGGTCTCACTAAGTGGCCGGGGCTGGACTTGAACTTGGGACCTCCCTGCCTCAGCCCGTGGAGTCATGGGATGAGCGACCAGGGCCTCAGGAGCAGAGGCTGGGGCTCTGCAGAGCTGGGTGCATTCGCAGCTTCAGACTCGGGCTGCCATAGCCCATCTCCAGAATCTCAGGGGCCTGCAGATTCCCACCTGGGCCGCCCGTAGGATTTGATGAGCCAGTCCTTTAAAATAAGGAGCGAGGACGGGGGTGCCACCCTTGGGCATCAGTGTGCAATCCAGCTGTGGGCAACGGGCATGAGTTCCAGGCACCGTGGAGCGCGGGTTTGGCCACCGTAGAAAGTAGACATGTCCGCTCCCATCTAGAAATCGGTTCCTTTACAGAATCCACAGAGGGTGGCGGGTCCCCGGCTGGCCATGGAAACCTTCTCCAGTGTTCTCCGCAGGCTGATGGGTCTGTCCCGTGGAATCCTATAAATAGCTTGTTCAGTTTTTGATTTTTTTTGCAGCAAAACTCATCACAGTCTTTGTGCCCAAGCTGACCTAGAGTGGCCCAGGCAGTGGGGAACTAGAAAATGGGATGTCACCCCGCTGTCAATCAAAAGCCAAGAGGTGGATCTGGGTGGGACTTTCCGGAAACTTCTCTGAGACCCCCCAATGAAACTGGAGGGCAGGACAGGCACGCTGTCCCTCTCTTCTCTGAGAGGACCCCCCCCACCCTCTCTCCTTTGATAGGGTCTCCTTTCCCCTTTCTCATCCCTTCAACAAACTCATGCCTGTTACTCTGAGTGACAGGTATGAAACCTTTCCGACTTGATGGCAAGAATCGGGGTTTGCACCATTTGACCCAGCTATCCCCCTTCTCGGACTATTCCCTGAAGACCTTAAAAGAGCATGCTACAGGGATGTTGCCACATCGATGTTCATAGCAGCACAATTCACAATAGCTAGACTGTGGAACCAACCCAGATGCCCCTCAATAGATGAATGGATGAAAAAAAATGTGGCATTTATACACCATGGAGTATTATGCAGCACTAAAAAATGACAAAATCATGGCATTTGCAGGGAAATGGATGGCACTAGAGCAGATTATGCTTAGTGAAGCTAGCCAATCCCTAAAAAACAAAAATGTCTTCTTTGATATAATGAGAGCAACTATGAACAGAGCAGGGAGGAAGAGCAGGAAGAAAAGATTAACATTAAACAGAGACATGAGGTGGGAGGGAAAGGGAGAGAAAAGGGAAATTGCATGGAAATGGAGGGAGACCCTCATTGCTATACAAAATTACATATAAGAGGTTGTGAGGGGAATGGGAAAATAAACAATGAGAGTAATAAATTACAGTAGATGGGGTAGAGAGAGAAGATGGGAGGGGAGGGGAGGGAGGATAGTGGAGGATAGGAAAGGTAGCAGAATACAACAGTCACTAATAGGGCATTATGTAAAAATGTGGATGTGTAACTGACGTGATTCTGCAATCTGCATTTGGGGTAAAATTGGGAGTTCATAACCCACTTGAATCTAATGTATGAAATATGGTATGTCAAGAGCTTTGTGATGTTGAGAACAACCAATAAAAAATAAAATATAATATAAAAAAATGATGATTAGTGATAATTGTTCAAGAAAACATGTGTGTCCCCTGTCTCTAAGTGGTAAATTAATTTTGACTAATGAATAATAATAAAAAAAAAGAATCGGGGTTTGAAGGGGGTCTTCATGCCGCCTCAGTTTCCCAGGAAGCTGCAGCTCTGGAATAAGAGAGAGGGTCGCCTGGTCTCCCCTGTGTGAACCACCAGGACAGGTGCCCATCTGGGTCCCTGCCTGCGCTGGTCATTATGGGTGAGTCCCGTTTCCATGACTTATTTAAAACTGAAGCAGGAATTAGCGACGCTTAGAAGTGAAAATCCTTCTATAGGACCCGCAGCCATCCCCTGAGGTCTTTGCCCAGAGAAAGTGGAATTGCACCTTTTTTCTATCACCTTTAGTGCTCTCCAGCGACGGTGTGGCTTTGAGTCTTCTTAAGACACGTGCCCATGGTTTCTTTTAGACGATCCAGCACCCCTTGGTGCCCTGTCCCGGGGGAGTGGCGGCTCCAGTTTCCTCCAAATCCTGTTCTCCTCTGTTTTGCGCTCCCGGGCCTCCGCTGCACACCCGAGACGCAACCGTGGACGCCCAACGCCCGGGTGCGTCCCGTGCCTGGGTGCGTGCCTAACGCTGCCCCTTCAGCCCCATGCACTGAACGGAGGAGATTTCCTTTGCTCCACTTGGCCTCAAACACAGCTTTCAGACATCATTTTGCTCTCAGCGTCTTTGCCAAACCTGCCGAATGTTCCTTGGGATGTACCATCTGGGGCCTTGTTTGGAGCGAGAAGAAGAACGGAAGGTAGGAAAGACCTTGTTCCATCCAGGTGTCCCCCAAGGCCACTTTCACAGGGGCCCCGGAGCTTTGGGAGGTACGTGGGAAGGCAGGTTTATCTCGGAGCCAATTTACTCTTTAAATCACTTGGAGGAACCTCATGGGGGGTGGTGGGGAGGGTGGTCGATAAAAACTTGCCGGCAAAGGGGTTTGGCCTCATTAGCATCTCATAGCCTCTTCTCAAGCCCGCAGAACTTTCCGGAGGAAGTGCAAATCCCACCCTCTTTCTTTGCAGCCTGGAGCGAGCCATCTCCGTCAGACCTCCAGATTCCTCTGGTTCCTAGCCTGTGCCTCTCCAAGAGCCAGACTCGGGTGCTGTTTTGCTAACAATGCCCCCTTGCCCATAGGGAAATCTCTGCTTTTCTCCTCTGGAGGGAACTCTTAAAAGAGTTTTGTGCACAGAGACGGCTTTGTTCAGCCCAGTGCAAGATATGGGTCGGCCATTGGATTGTGCCCCAGCACCTCCCCGAGGTTGGACCCCTCCAGCCTTAGGGGTTGCGGAGAGATCCGAAGGCTGGAAATAGGAGTTTCGGGGTGCAGGTGGATCACGGCCTAACACCAAGATGTCCCTCCACAGTCCTGGGGGTCGGAAATCTGCAAGGGGTCTCCTGGGGGAGAGTTGGTCTCCCCCGGGGGATTCCAGTCTCTAGAGGCTGCCTCCCGCCCCTTCCTCTGCCTCCGACCTCTACCTGCGTCCTCCCACTTCTCTGCCTCTAAGCCTCCTGCCTCCCTCCATAAGGCCCCTCGGGATGGCGTTGGAGTCCACTCAGCAATCCTGGACGGGCCCTTCTTTAAAGCCGTGGACTATCACGGACTCTAATCACATCTACCAACGCCTTCACAGCATGCCTCCGTGAGCCTTGGATTAGATAACTCGGAGCTTTAGACCAGGCACGCTGACGGTTTCGGCGGGATGAACACAATATAAGTCTGTTTAAAGCATTGCTGGTGTTTTATTATTTATATGTATAGACACACACACATATTGGTACCCGGGATCGAACTCAGGAGCGCTTAACCACTGAGCCACATCCCACCCCTATTTTTGCATTTTATTTTGGAGACAGGGTCTCACTGAGTTTCTCACTGAGTTTGCTGAGGCTGGCTTTGGACTCACAATCCTCCTGCCTCAGCCTCCCGAGCTGCTGGGATGACAGGTGTGGGCCGCCGCGCCCGGGTATTACAGATGTTTTAAAGAAAGAGCATGCCCTTCGTTAGCTGTGAGGCATACCTTTATGGTCTTGGAAGATGGCCTCTGGATTCTTCTGAGGTTTTCAAGCTACCATAGATGGGAGCCACGGAGGATAAGGGAGGGAGGGCATGCCTGGAGACGTTTGAGGCTCCTGAAACCTTAAAACTCTGCAAATTCACTGAGCAGAAGAGAGGAGATAAGCAGATAAGTGAGAAGTGCAATTATATGGAAGTTTGTTCTGCATTTTTAGCCTTAGCCCTACTTTGCCCTGTTCCTGTTTGTTTGCTTTGGTTTGGGTGCAGAATGAAATAAGAGGGTGTCGTCAGACAGTGAGTGCATTAGCGTTCGATGCCTTCAGAGATCTGCCGCCTGCAAATCCCAGGCGGAATGAGGAGCGAAGATATTTTCCCCCTCCCCCCTTACTGTGCAATTAAACGTGATGAACATGTTACACACCGCGGTGGACGCGGAAATTAATCCGCTAAAATGCCGACGCACGGGTATTTGTATACTTGACATCTAATAATTACATCATTTATCATATATTAAAAAAAAAAGTCTGGCAGGTCTTCAAGGGAGAGCATTTATAATGAATTCTCTCGCCCTGGAAAGTCCAATTCATTCCCCACTCAACAAGAGTCAGCGTCAATCTCTCTTCTAGCAGCCACAGGCCACGAGTGAATGCATGAGAATCGGGACATTCACAAGGAGAGACTAATTAAATCATTTCCTCCACTCTGGTGGAGAAAGGTCTCCCCTGCTCGCCGTCACTCAGCCCCGTCTGCGCCATTTAATTCTCCTTGGAAGTCGGTGGTGGTTCTTCTAAACCAACTCTGGTTGCAACCGTGATGGAGACTGCTGACTTTTGCAGCTGGTGGCACTTGGCAAAGCCTTCCCCCGCTCCACACCTAACCCTGCCCCAGCGCTTGCCCTGGGTGAGGGACCAAGCAGGAGCCGCTACAGCAGTGGGAGGGGGCACTGTTAGGCCCAGGCAGGCAGGAGGGCCACTTAGTGCCTCTTAATGGAAAAATGTGTGTGTGTCTCCACGGAAAAAGAGGAGGAGGAGCAGGAAGAGGCGGAGGGAGAGACATTGCAGAAGGAGGGACTTAGGGCACTGGAAGTCGCACACATTTGCTGATTGTCCATGGCTTCACCGAAGCCTGGAGTTCAATCCTGCTGCAGCTGTGCAAGGCAGTTCTTCTTATTTACATCTTGCAGATGAGAAATGACTTGCATGCACGGGAGCTAGATCCACCCACACCCGTGCACAGAGCCAGGCTTTGAATCTGGAGCTGGAGACTGATGCAGGCCCCGAGTCTCATCCGTGCACTGGGCGATGCAGGGGTTGGCTTGAGTCCTTAAAGGTTAAGTACTGCTCAGGACAAGGTTGGTGCCCCAGCCAGATTTCTCAGACTCCCATCTTGGCCACGCTAAATCCCAGTACCTAGGGCTCTTCCCCAGAGGCCCTGGGTCACCTTGCACCCCAGGGCGACCTTGATCAATGATTGTCCACGGTAGGGAGTTGAGAGGGGGGATGGATTCTCTGGCTGTGGACAGGGCCCACTCGGAAGCAGAACTTACACTGCAGGAGCACCCCCTGCAGGACCGCGCTGGAATTGCAGGCTCCGCGCACTTACCCGTATCGACTCGCAGACTTTGCTCTGGGAAACCCGGACTTCAATACACCCACATGCCACCTTTTTTTTTTTCTTTAAATAAAATCTCTTCTCGGAGAGATTATTCCTGATTTGTTCTTGCAATTATTATTCCTTAGTGTAGTCAAGTTTCCTCTTCTGTTTCGGAAGCAATACTTTTTTTTTTTTCCCCAGGATACAGACATTTCTAGCAGTATTTGCAGCAAGGACTAGAAGAATGGAAAGCAGGGACTCTGCAGAGGCACCTCAAACCATTGCAAAGATAAACCACCTGATGTTCCTCTAGGAAGCCCAAAGCAGCCAGACCCATCAGTGACGTCGGCAAACATTTCCCGAAATCCTACCATCTGCGCCGCTCCACAGTCTACGAAGCCACCCAGATTCATTTATGTGACATAAAGAAAGCGTCTTCATAGCCAGCTGACTTCTGAAAGTCACAGAAAAGTTCTCCTCTTTTCTCTTTCTTAATTAAAAAGAAATCATTAAAAAAAGGAGCATTCGAATAATTCATGCAACTTGTGCAGATTCTTGCAAAGTGTACACACTGAGCAGTTAGACGCCACACACACACACACACACCCTGAAATCCAGAATCCCTGCAGCCACCAACTCCCAAACTCTCATCAATTTTGTCTTAAACCTGGTTTGGAGTAGGGGGTTGAATGATTTAGCCTTCATTGCTTAATTAAGCAGCCCTGGAAAAAGTTGTTTGTCTTTGGAAGCTATGAATCGCAGTCATCGTTCACCTTTTTCCAATCTCAACCCGTACCTTGGGCTCATGTGCACGGACGCTATCGAGACAGCGTTTTACACATCCCTTAGGAAACCAAGCTACAATGGAGCTTTCCCCACTTACCGTTCACCGTTGACATCTCGAATGCCCGTTGTGGAATTTGAGGTGGGCTGAGCGGCAGCTGTAGCCGTGGAAGTCAACACGCCTTGATTATTGGACACATGTCTGATGTTTGCATAAGGGGTTTGAGCATCCTCAGACTCGGGGGCTTGGAAGCGATCCTTGTGGCTTCCCAGAGTCAGCTCTACTCGGGAGACACTAGGTTGAGATGCTGCAGAGGTCCATCATAAAGAGTTACAAGCCCGGTGCACAACTGTCATCCCAGCAGCTCGGGAGGCTGAGGCAGGAGGATCGCGAGTTCAAAGCCAGCCTCAGCCAAAGGGAGGCCCTAAGCAGCTCACTTTCCCTGCGGGCTGCTGCAATGCCTTATTTACATATGCGAGCACAGATTTGCATATGCAAATGTGTGTTTTTAATATGGATCACATGGAAGCACCGAGTGGGGCGGGGAGAAATGCAAATCTGAGCAGAGTCCTCCTGAGTTTCTTGCTGCTGGGTCTTTTCGTTCTTGAGTGATGCGTGGATCCCTCTTGAGGTTCAAGTTTCCCACGGAACCTCGGCTCAGTATCAAGTTATTTTACTTTTCAAAAAAAAATTGGGTTTCAGTGAACAGCTTTGCGTCACCTACAGTTTCCCCTTCAAGGTTGGGGGCTTCAGCTCAGCCCTGGGGGTTTGCCTCTCTGTAAAACGCAAATAGCATTTGCAAAGGGGCAGATACACTCTTTTTCAATTTTAATGAACTAATTGATCAATTAATTCATTGTTTTGCACATTCACTCTTGACTGGAGAAGTTGCACTGATCTCCTTCCCCACTTCTGGAATAGCCCATGTGATGTCCCTTTGTGATTCCATTCCTATCTCCAGATGCATTTGTGATTTTTTTTGGGGGGAGGGGGTACTGGGGATTGAACTCAGGGGCACTCAACCCCTGAGCCACATCCCCAGCTCTATTTTATATTTTATTTAGATACAGGGAATCCCTGAGTTGCTTGCGGCCTCGCTTTGGTAGAGGCTGGCTTTGAACTCGAGATCCTCCTGCCTCAGCCTCCTGAGCGGCTGGGATTACAGGCGTGCGCCACCACACCCAACTAAATTTCTGATTTAAAAAGATTTTTTTTTTTTTGGAACAGGTTATAAATCTGCCTGGTTCCCTCCATGCTTAGCAAGTCAAAGTCTTTAACACATGTCCCTTTTTATATCCACATGAGAGTCTTGACTTTACCTTTTTCCTCAAAATCATCTTTTAATAACAAGTGTGCTTAAGTGCGCGTCAGTATATAAGTAGGTACCTATTTTATGTGGGCGCCATACATGTCTAACCTAAAAGCAAACTCCAAGGGAAACAAATTTCCTTATAAAGTCTATTTCTGCTGCTGCCGGGGTTTGAACCCAGGGCCCGGCACCTGCTGAAGGCAGTCTCTTTCATCAGACTACACCTCCAGCACCCCCACCCCCATTTCTGCTGTGGATAATGAGTGCACTTGATTCTCCACGCATCATTTCAAGGGATAATGAGCTTAACAAGTCATCGCAAAATAAAATGACGCCAGCTTTGACCTAAGAATGTACATGGGGCAGGGGGCGGGTGAGCTCTGAGGATGGACCAAGGCTTGGTCCACGCCAGGCGAGTGTCCTGCCAGTGTCCACCACACCCCCAGCCCCTCTGTGTCAGCGAGCTTTGCAGGGCTGTGCCCAAAGAACCCGGCAAGAGCAACCTGGAGCCGGAAGGATTGATTTTTGGCTCACGGGTGCAGAGGACGGGATTAGTCCCTTCCACTACCAATGGATTAACTCACCAAGTGGATTAATCCACTCAGGAGGTCAGATCCCCCAAGATCCAGTCATCATCTAGACACCCGACTTGTCATCTGTCAACGGCGGAGGCCGAGGCAGGAGGATTGCCAGTTTGAGGCCAATCAAGAAGCTGGGAACTGAGTTGGATACGCTGGGTTCCGAAGGCGGTGGTGTAGACGCGTGCAGCCTCCTGACCAGCGCGGTTCCACCGGTTGAAGCAGGCGGAGGGACGTGGGGAGAAGGTGCTAGGGAGATGTCAACCCAGGGTCTCAAAGGTTGCACGAACCGTAAAACAGGGGAGGGGATATCGTCCGTGATGAAGCACCCCCAGGGTTCAATCCCCAGTACAGCCTCCACCTTAAAATTCTCTGGCCACACAGTTAGCAGAGGTCATCCTGGGCATGGCGTGCATCCTAAAACGCTCAGGCCAGGCCACCCAGAAATGCAACACTTGCCAAGAGCAGAGATGAAAAAATGCAGAGTTTAAGCCATCTTACAGCCAGGCCAAGGTTCATCAGCCTGGTGGCAAGAGGAATGCTGCAGAAGATTCTCCGAGACTCTCCTTCCCAGCGTTCAGCGTAACATAGAAGCATTTTTATGACAAACCCAGTGACAGTGACCACGTGAGTTCCCGAGACTTATAACTGCTTTCAGGAAGCAAGGAGAGTCTGGACAGACAGGAGGGAAAGGGATTGGGTTGTTGGAACAAAGTTGGGCAGGTGGCCCAAGAGTTTTGAAAAGTGTGAATGAACAGTCTCCAAGGAGAAAGAAATGCAAGACAAGAAGGGAATTTTACAGGAAAAGAGAACTGGGGTGGATGGATGCAGCATGTTTATACACAAGGGAATATTACTCAGCCATTAAGAAGGATATAATTACGACATTTGCAGGTAAATGGATAGAGCTGGAGAATATCATGCTAAGTGAAATAAGTTCATCCCAAGAAACCAAAGGCCACATGTTTTCTCTGATATGCAGATGCTAATCCATAATGGAGGGGGGTCAGGAAGAATGGAGGAATTTGGGATTGAACCCAGGAGAGTGAGGGGAGGGGAGGGGATTGGGGGTGGGAAAGATGGTGGAGTGAGACGGACATTATTACCCTATGTATGTGTATGGCGGCACCAACGGTGTGACTCTGCAGCATGTTGTGCTCCGTTGGTGTACAATGTGTCAAAAGTGCATTCTGCTGTCAAGTTTAACTAATTAGAACAAATAACAAAAAAAGAAGATGTCTTACACTGATCTCACCTTTTCTGTTCTAATAAGTAGAACCAGAGAGTCAATAGTGGAAACGTGTCGTCTGCAGAAGAATTAGACTGAAGAAATGCAAAAGGTCTACCAGAAATCCATGCTTTGTGCTGCCTGATAATCCTGGGTCATGGGCCAAAGTCTTCAGCGCAAGACTGAGGAGGAACTTCCAGATGGTTCCAGGAGGGTGGCCCCTACAGGGAACACAGGTCTGCTTTATCTGTGCTAAGTGTGCCTCCCACTGGAAGATATCAGGAAATACTCAGCACTGCCGGTGATTATTCATGGATGTTGTGATGCACACTTGTAATCCCAGCAGCTGAGGAGGCTGAGGCAGGAGGATCACAGTTGGAGGCCAGCCTCAGCAACGTGGCAAGGCCTAAGCAACTTAGCAATTCCCTGTCTCTAAGTAAAAAGGTCTGGGAATGTGAACCCAAGAGCCCCTGGGTTCCGTCTTGGGAGAAAAGAAGCCTAGAAAATATCTTGGGGATAAAACAGAGCTGGGTACTTAAAGGTTTAGTACCCTATCCTGCCTTGGGGGCTGTGTTTGAGAATTTCCATAATAATAAAAAGTTTGCTTAAAAGAAAACTCTCCACGTTTAATCGTGCTGCGTGCTTGTTTCTAAATTTCTAGGGCGTCTTTTATCCATTTTGTGATTTTTCTGGGATTGAAAGAAGGAGTGAGAATCAACGTGGCAAACAGGAAACGTCTCCAGGGATTTGCAGGAATAAGGCCACCATCAAAGGACAGTTTTCAGCACAGACAGGTTTACGGGGAACTCTGTGTGCCGTGGGGAATTTGGAGCACGCACACTGGGAAAGCCAAGGGCCCGCTCTGTCTACAGTACGTCCTCCAAGAAATGCCACCAAGAGCAGACGGGCTCTGGTGGTCCAGCTGAGATAGGTGGTGAACAGACACCTTCTGAGAAACCAAACTAGAGTCCAAACGGCAGTTTCGTGGCCCTTGGAAAATTCAGGAATCGAGAGAGACCTCGTGACGTCATCTGAGCTTTAGAGAAACATGCGGATAGCTCTCAGGCCGACCACTGATCTGTGTTTCCAAGGCTCCAGGAGCAGGCTTCACCTCCCCAAGGCGGGTTTGGGGGTCTAAACATCCGTAGCGCCATCTCCAGGGACGTCTGGGACGTGCAGGATCCCCTGAGGCAGGTTCTGGGAAGAAGCTCACAGGAGGGAACAACCTCATGTGAAGATGGAGGAGGAGGAGGAGGAGGCAAAGGAGGGGGCAGAGACAGGAGATGAAAATGATGGTGGTGGTGACAAGGAAGAAGAAGATGGTGGTGAAGGTGATGGTGGTAGTGGTGATGGTGGGGCAGTGGTGATGATGGAGATGATAGTGATAATGGTGATGATGGTGATACGGAGATGATGATGGTGGTGGTGATGGAGATGATGATGATGATATGGAGATGATGATGATGGTGGTGGTGGTGGTGATGGTGGGAGTGATGATGATGGAGATGATATGATAATGGTGATGACAGTGATATGGAGATGATGATGGTGGTGGTGATGGAGATGATGATGATGATGATGGTGGTGGTGGTGATGATGGTGGTGGTGATGGAGATGATGATGATGATGATATTGATGATGATGATGGTGACATGGAGATGATGATATTGATGATGATGGTGATATGGAGATGATGATGGTGATATGGAGATGATGATGGTGATGGAGATGATGATGGTGGTGGTGATGGAGATGATGGTGAGGGTAATGATGATGGAGATGATAGTGATAATGGTGATGATGGTGATATGGAGATGATGATGGTGGTGGTGATGGAGATGATGATGATGATGGTGGTGGTGATGGAGATGATGGTGAGGGTGATGATGATGGAGATGATAGTGATAATGGTGATGATGGTGATATGGAGATGATGATGGTGGTGGTGATGGAGATGATGATGATGATGGTGGTGGTGATGATGGTGGGGGGTGATGATGATGGAGATGATAGTGATAATATTGATGATGGTGATATGGAGATGATGATAGTGGTGATGATGGAGGTGGTGGAGATGATGGAGGTGGTGGAGATGATGATAGAAATGATAATTACAATGACGATAATGGTAACGATGACATGGAAGTGGTGTTGATGGTGATGATGATATGATGGTGATGTGATGGTATTGGTGATGATGACAGAAATGATGGTAGTGATGATGGTGATGATGGAGATTAATATGATGATGATGGTGATAATGGTGATAATGGTAGAGGTAGTAATGGTGGTAATGATGAGGGATGTGATGGTAGTATGATGGTGATGATGGGGATTATGATGGTGATCATGGTGATGGAGATGATAGTAATAATGGTGATGATGAAGGAGATGATTGTAGTGATGACAATGAGAGTGGAGATTATGATGGTGATAATAGTGATGATAACACTGATGATGGTGACGGAGATGACAGTGATGATGGTGGAGATGATAGTTGGGGGGTGACAATGATGATGATGGAGGGGGTGATGATGATGAAGGTGATAGAGGTGGTGATGATGGTGGAGATGACGATGGAGATGATGATAGTGATGGTGATGATGGTGATGTTGATGATGGTGGAGATGATGGAGATGATGATAGTGATGGTTTTGGTGATAATGATGGTGGAGGGGGTGATGATGATGAAGGTAAAAGAGGTGGTGATGATGGTGGAGATAATGGTGATGATGATGGAGACAATGATGGAGATGATGATGGAAATGATGATGGAGATGATGATGGTGATGATGATGAAGATTATGATGGAGATGGTAATGATGGTAGAGGGGGTGGTGATGGTGGAGATAATAGAGGTGGTGATGATGGTGCTGGTGATGATGGAGATGATGATAGTGATGGTGATGAGGGTGATGCTGATGATGTTGATGATGGTGGAGATGATGGAGATGATGATGGTGATGATAGTGTTGGTGATGATGATAGTGATGGTGATGTTGATGATATTGATGATGGTGGAGATGATGGAGATGGTGCTGGTGATGATGGAGATGATGATAGTGATGGTGAAGATGGTGATGCTGATGATGTTGATGATGGTGGAGATGATGGAGATGATGATGGTGATGATAGTGTTGGAGATGATGATAGTGATGGTGATGTTGATGATGTTGATGATGGTGTAGATGATGGTGATGATGATGGAGATGGTGATGGTGATGATAGTGTTGGAGATGATGATAGTGATGGTGAAGATGGTGATGTTGATGATGTTGATGATGGTGTAGATGATGGAGATGATGATAGTGATGTCGATGTTGATGATGTTGATGATGGTGTAGATGATGGTGATGATGATGGAGATGGTGATGGTGATGATAGTGTTGGAGATGATGATAGTGATGGTGAAGATGGTGATGTTGATGATGTTGATGATGGTGGAGATGATGGAGATGATGATAGTGATGTTGATGTTGATGATGTTGATGATGGTGGAGATGATGGAGATGATGATGGAGATGGTGATGGTGATGGTAATGTTGATGATGTTGATGTTGATGATGTTGATGATGGTGGAGATGATGGAGATGATGATGGTGATGATAGTGTTGGTGATGATGATAGTGATGGTGAAGATGGTGATGTTGATGATGTTGATGATGGTGGAGATGATGGAGATGATGATTGTGATGATGATGATGGTGATGATGGTGGTGATGATGATAGTGATGGTGATGATGGTGATGTTTATGATGTTGATGATGGTGGAGATGATGATGGTGATGATGATGGAGATGATGATAGTGATGGTGGAGATGATGGAGATGATGATGGTGATGTTGATGATGATGATGGTGATGATGATGATGATGGTGATGGTGAAGATGGTAGTGATGGTGATAGTGGTGATGGTGATAATGATGGTGACGACGAGAAGAAATCAACGTCTGGTTGTTGTGTGCCAAAACTTCATCCCGAACACCTGAAACAAATAGAGAACCAAACTCCTCAGGAACCCAGGACCACCTCTGTCCCAGTGCATCCGGAGTGAGCTTCTAGGGGTGGTGAGAGGAGGCGTATTTGAAGCATGAGGAGGTGACGGAGCCAGGGCAAGTGGACGGCAAGAGGAAGCCCACTATGGCCTGCTCCTCTGAGGGTCCGGTAACTGCTGGGCGAGGGGGGTGCGTGGCGGAGCTGGGCTTTCCTTGAAGATGGTGAGCCCAACATTTAGCATCCCGTTCCCCAACTCCTCCGCACAGCTGGTGGACGAGAAAACATTCCAGTTCACGCTGGAGACGAAATCAGAGACTGAAATCTTTGACATTTATTGCTCTAAAATCATCACTACTTTCTTTTTTATTTGGTAGTTAAAAATAATGGATTTGGTCTAATTATGATGGAAGAGATAACGAGCATAAAATCGTCCCCAGAGAAAGAAAGATGTGATGGGCTTGATTGCATTTAGTGAGGGCCAGCAAGATCAGGAAGGAGGGGACTCAGGGGCTAGAATCTTGCCAATCTCCTTCGAGTAAATTACCCCCCCCCCAGTTCAATCTTGAGAACTACAACAACAACAAAAGTAATTAAAATCACTCAATACTGTTATTGTTGTTTTAATGACCACCTACTGTGTTTAAAAAACGTGCTAGGTTGGGGGATTTCGCAATGCTTTCTCTCCTCTTTTATATTTGAGAACCAGGTGGGTGGAAATCATATCTATTTTTTTAAAGGAACGAATTAAATGAGATGCTATGATTTTTTTTTTTTTTTAAGTCTGCAAAGCATACGCAACGTGGAAGGGCAGATCTTCCTGGCGTTATAGATGAAAACTTTTCTCAGGTTGATTCTGAAAGTTCAAAACACTCCACCGAGTGGACATAGTATTATTTGTAATCAGTTACGGAACAGGTATGGGAATGACAGTGTGGTCCTTCCACAGATGTGTGGATTTTCAAGACTGCACGTTCCATCTCCATATCGGAGTCATCTATGTAAGTGTACGAGGCTCAGGTAAAGCCTAATTTATTATTTAAACAAAAATGAATGGATTAAGCCATGGTCGGCTGATTCTATGTGCTCGTTTGGCAATTTCATTCTTCATTTTTTTTTTCTTTTTTATTCTGTAGTTGTCAGAATGAACGTGGGCTACGTGGCTAGTGATGCCGCTTCTATAAATCAGAAGAAGGTGAATAGTTGTGAACTATTTTTATTTTTGAATAGTTGTGAACCCTGGGGCGGAGGCTGCGATGCATATTTGAAGTGTAGAGAGTTTTCTGACTTCAGCGTCTGTGCCTATGGTCAATGAAGATTTTGGAAAGGTGTGTGTGTGTGCGTGTGTGTGTTCTCCTCGTGTGCACGTAAAAACCAGAAGATGGTAATACTGCCATCTTGTGTTACATTTCTTAGACATGACTCCGTTGCTCTTGAGAGAGAGAGAGAAAAAAAAATGGAAATAAAAATCTTGAGATTCCTAGCCCTTGGGTTTCTCTGAGTTGGCCAACGTCCCAGCACCAGATAAATTTCTTTCCTCTCTTTCTCCAAGGAGGAGGATTATAAATATACATTCAATTCACTTAATGAATATTTAAATTGAAAATCCAATGAAGCTTTTGCATGATCATTTTCTCCATGCACAGGAAGCATTATTTTTTTTTTTAAAGTCTGACGCTGCAAAAAAAAAATGTTTTCATTGTGCCTCCATCTCATGGCATCAAAATATGAATGAGTTCCCTGGGTCGCCTGGAAGTTATCATCCAAAAGCTGCTCAGCTCATGGGTGACGAGTTTGTTTGCATTAGAAGCTGCTCCAAATGCTTTGGGACTATACAATGATGTGGGCGTGTGGCTTTTCTAGGGGAAGGGATTTAGCTCTGTCCATCTGGCGATTTAAAGAGAAGACTGCGTACCCGGGATGTGACTTGGGGACAGCAACAAACAGAAAAAGCCCCAAACTGTCCTGCTTCTAACCATTTCCGCTGTAATCTAATTATTTCGTCCTTTATACCTATTGCAATTCATTAAAGTCCCTAAAAACCTCTTCTTCTTCCTCTTCTTCTTATTTTGGTACCGGGGATTAAACTCAGGGTCTCTCAACCCCTGAGCCCCCCGTCCCCAGCCCTATTTTGTATTTTATTTAGAGACAGGGTCTCCCTGAGTTGCTCAGCACCTCACCGTTGCTGAGGCTGGATTTGAACTCATGATCCACCTGCCTCAGCCTAAAAAAAGTTAAAGTTTCTCTTTAACAAGTAAGAATTTGAGATCATTCATTTCTTTTCCTTGAATCTTAATGACCATTCCACTTTCCCCGGAGAATTTTACCTTAAAGCAACATTATTCAACACTCAACATCTGCTTTTGTTATTTATTTTACTTACCTACTAAAAGTGCGCATTGTTTTAAGTGTTTAAGCATGTTTTTTCATGTGATCCTACATCTCTAGGAATTCTTAAAAATTCCCTTTAGCTTGTTTTAGCATCACATGTATTGTTAGCACATAGTCAGAGCGACATAAAGACACATTCTTAAGACTGTAGGCATCATTAAGAAACAGTTATTAACTACAATGTATCGAAATGACACCTTTTTAATGTTTTGTTTGTTCTTTTTAGTTACATATGACAGTAGAGTGTGTTTGACGTATATACATGGATTATAAGTTCCCATTTTTATGATTGTCCACAATGTGGAGTTTCACTGGTTGAGTATTTGCGTATGAACACAGGAAAGTTCTGTCCAACTCATTCTACTGACTTTCCTATTCCCATCCTCCCTTCACTTCCTTTAGACTTATGCAATGAACGTGTGTCCCCCCACATTATTGTGTGTTATCATCTGCACATCAGAGAAATCATTCAGCCTTTGGTTTTTTTGGGATTGGCTCATTTCACTTTGCTTGATATTCTCCAGCTCCATCCATCGACTGGCAAATGCCAGCATTTCATTCTTCTTTAAGGCAGAGTAATATTCCATTGTGTATATGTACCGCAATTTCTTTATTCATTCATCTGTTGAAAGCCATCCAGATTGGTGGCACACTTTAGCTATTGTAAATGGAGCTGCTAAAACCATGTGGCTGTGTCCCCGTAGTGGGCTGATTTTAAGTCCTTTGGGTATGAACCAAGGAGTGGAATACCTGGGTCACATGGTGGTTCCATTCCAAGTTTTTTAAGGCATCTCCATCCTCTTTCCAGAGTGGTTGCACCAATTTGCAGCAATGTGTGAGGGTGCCTTTTCCCCACATCCTCACTCCATGAGATCCGTGAAAATTTCCTTTTTCGTCCTATTTTTAAATGACTTATCTATGTTTGTATATTAGGGTTTTTCCAATTTGGCAATGCTTTTTGTATACAAGTGAGTAAAGGGCTGGGGCTAGAGCTCAGTTGCTACAGTGCTTGCTGAATACACACACACATCTATGTTTGATATGATGTATATGCGTCTGCACACACACACACACACACAGACACACACATATCTGTACGTGTGTGTATATGAGTGTGCCGTGTTACTCAGGTTTTAGTTGCTGTTCCTGGAAGGGGGCCGGGGCTGCCCTGTGCCTGCAGATGCCGAGCAGCAGCCGAGCAGCAGCCGGTGCTGTGCCCACTAGGTGTCAGCAGCAGGCCCTCTCTGTGCTGCACACACAAGCCCTGTCCATGGGCGAGTCTCTCTTGGGTTCTTCTGCTAAACACCTCTGAGAAGAATCGAGGGCGATTTGTACAAATTCAGGCATTATTCCATCCCTTCCGTAGGACATGGTGATCTTACTTTTTCCCCCCTTATCGGTGGAAAAAAAGAATAAAGGACACAAAATCGAATCTGCCCAGCAGCCTGCGTGTAATTTTACGGGATAAATGGGACGCAGAGTAGAAAACGTTTTCCGAGATGAAATGAGGCGAGACTGGCTGCGATTCAAGTACTTGTTGGGGCAAAACCAGCTCTCTGTTGATCCTCGGAAAAACACATCAAAACCCCAAGAAATGTCACGGGGTGATTTTCACTGTGTGCCCGTTTTAGTGCAATGCAGCGTGGAGACGAGGCCGAGGCCCGTGCCCACCGAGGGCATAGGATGCGCCCAGGTGACTCTCCGGCTGTGATGGAGCCGTCGGGAGTGACAACACAGCCACACCATGTCATCGTCCTCGTGAGCTTCGCAAAGGCGCGGAGATCGCTCGTGTGGTGAATCCACCCTGCAGACGGCGCTCCAAATCTCTTTGACCTTCTAAATCGGATCGCGTCCAACAAGGCAGCCGATCCTCCGTGAGGACAGGTCTCCACCGTGCACCTGACAGCAGAGACACCAAATTGCTAGAGTCTCACTCCCCGGAAGGTCCTTTGGATGTTGCTTTGGTGGCTTGTTAGAGACACTCGACCCCTGAGCCCCGTCCCCAGCCCTATTTTGCATTTTATTGAGAGACAGGGTCTCCCTGAGTTGCTTACGGCCTCGCTGTGGCAGAGGCTGGCTTTGAACTCACGATCCTCCTGCCTCAGCCTCCCGAGCCGCTGGGATGACAGGCATATGCCACTGCACGGGGCTGTGAATAGAGTTTTATTGGGACACAGCCACATGCAGTCCCTTGTAAGGTGTCAGTCGGGGGATTGGGACAGCAGATTGCATGGCCACCAAGCTGCGAGTGTGGGCTACCTGCCTCTTAACAGAGAACGTTTGCCGACGGCGGCCTCAGATTCCCGGAGGGTGCAGGTTTCTCTGCTGCCTGGCGTTGGAGGGTGTGGGTGAGCGCTGGGTAGGACACTTGAGATGCTCTGGTCTGGTCTGAGGCTCCTTGGGACGCCCACGCGGTGCCCACACTTTCCTGCAGCCGCGGCGGGAAGACACGGTCGTCGGCAGGAGCAGGCCAGCCGCCTGCGTTTGATCAGGATCTGCTTCCATCAGGGGGATCCTCCGCCCACGTCGTCCTTCCTTTGACAACCGCATGCCCCTGTGCCAGTCTTCAATGCCCATCTCTGAAGAACCGGATCTGGGCAGGCAGGGGATGGGCCCTGATGCAAAGGGATTTGGCTGTGACCTGCGTCGGTTGATGGACAGTCGCACACACGTGCACAAAGCCAGAAAAGAGCCTTGGAGGCAGCAGTGAGCTCCCACGATGGAGCAGGGCAGGAGCTCAGTGAGCATTGGTCGTGTGGTCTCTAAGTGGTGGTCAGCAACCAAGGGGGACTGGTGGGATTGGGCTAAAACATAAAGCACGTCCTACCCCCATACCCCTCCCCTGCCTTCACTCCCCTCTGCCTAATCCAAAGCACCTCTATTTTCCCTAGCACCCCCCATCTTTTTGTGAATTAGCATCCACATATTAGAACATGTGCCCCTGGGGTTTTTTTTTGAGTTGGCTTATTTGACTTAGCATGACATTCTCCAGCTCCATCCTTTAGCCTGCAGATGCCACCATTTTATTCTTCTTTAAGGCTGAGTAATATTCCATTGTGTATATATGTACCACAGTCTCTCTATCCATTCATCTGTTGAAGGGCACCTAGCTTGGTTCCGTAGCTTGGCTTTTGTGAATTGAGCTGCTATCAACATGGATGTGGCTGTGTCCCCGTAGTATGTGCTGATTTTAAGTCCTTTAGCTATAAACCAAGGAGTGGGACAGCTGGGTCCCATGGTGGTTCCCTTCCAAGCTTTCTGAGGAATCTCCGTCCTGCTTTCCAGAGTGGCTGCCCCAATTTTCAGTCCCACCAGCCACGGAGGAGTGCGCCTATTCCCCACGTTGACCTCTTCCCACTGATCTCACCACTTTGGAAACGCCGGGGCGCACACCCTAACACCGTGTTCAGCATCAACACGAGTGACACGCCCACGGGCGACACTCCCGTTGTTTTGGGGCGTAACGGGGATACGGGGCTGTCTTGCTGGCGTCTCTGCCGGCCCTCCCTGGAGGTCATGCTAGTCTCCACCGCGACACATAAAACACGGTGCTCCGCAGGGGGATTCCGGGGAGCTTCAGCCAAACGCTTTCCCGAGGGTTTGCGTACCATTTTGATGACATTCAGCGGGACACACGGTCAGGTGGTTCTCATAGATTTTTCAAAGTCCCCATATGGCTGGGCAGGCCTGCCAGATTCCTGTGTTTTCATCAACAGAGGGACATTGATTGACACAGTCCCGAAAAAAAGACTGTTTCCATAAATGTCCAGGCTCCGGGGGTGCGTGACCGACATCTCTGACCGAGGCCTGGAGCCCGACCCGTCAGAATCGTCCCAGAGCCACCTCCCGGTGCCCTGGCTTCTCCGGGATTTCAGAGGACTGGACCCAAAGTGTTGGTGGTCTCAGGCACCCGGGTGACGTGGGGTTTTTGGAGAGGGGCTTGTGAGTTCCGTCCACGAGGCCTGGCGTGCTCTGCATCGGTCACTCCGTCCACCCCGCGGCCTTCTCAATAGTCGTCTTCGATTCCAACGGACAGAACTTGAAACAGAAAGAAGCCAGTCGAATAGGAAAGTCACCCTGCCCCTTGGATGTCACCACGTTGACACGCGGCCTTGTGTGCTGGCTGCCTGCGCCAACGCGCCCATCTATTTGGATAGCGGCCGAGTACAATCCAACTACAAATCCTCGTCCTTGAGAAAATGGGGGCTATTTGGTGTTTGTTTAGCTTTTTACCTGTCAACCCTCCTCACCTGTGAGGATAGCTGGGACAGCTCTGGAGTTCGGGTTGCACACAACAATAAACACAAAGCAAGGACATCATCATCAAGTTGTAGGATAAACTGGCTTTTTTTTTTTTTTTTTTGGGTAACGGGGATTGAAATCCAGGGGCACTCAACCCCTGAGCCCCGTCCCCAGCCCTATTTTGGATTTTTATTTAGAGACAGGGTCTCCCTGAGTTGCTTACGGCCTCCCTTTGGCGGAGGCTGGCTTTGAACTCTCGATCCTCCTGCCTCAGCCTCCTGACCTGCTGGAGGAGCTCACGACTGGATGGAAAGACCGCACACTCACGAGTCCTTACGTCAACAGCGATGCTGACGGTTGATACTCATGTCTTGGCTTGCCTTATCAGGGCACCGTTATAGCTTGATGTCACATTCCTTGCAGAATTAGCAAATTTGTTTCATGAGCCACGATCTGAGAAGATTCTTAATGATGTTCAATAGTTGTTTTACCAGGTGCACTTATTGCAACACACCCTTCACCACCCCCCCTCCCCCTTTATTTCTTTATTTACGATGAAGCCGCCTTTTGCAAAACTCGGGATGTCTTTTTCCGAGTTGGTGCAAGTAGCTCCGGGCCGCGGCATGTGTGGGCAGCACGCACCAGGTCCTGGGTTCAACCCCCAGGGCGAAAGCAGAATCAACATGCTCCTGTTGCTTATAGCATTGTCACCACAAAACGGGAAGGTTGGCCCTTTGACCCGGGGACTCCGTTAATTAAAGAATCAGAGACACACAGCGGTGACCAAGTCCATCGGCTCGTTCGCAGCGAGTGGGACACTGCAAGTCTGCTGGGGAGAAATTAGTAATTGTTGTTGCATCTAAAGGAAGGATGTTGGGCGTTTAGATTTTGCAGCGTTAAAAATTATTTTGAAGTTTTCTACTTTTGCTTTGAGGAGGCACTACATATGTAGTTAAAGGAGCTCTGATTATGAAAACAAAACTCTCAACAGGAAAGCAAAAAAAAAAAAAAAAAGAAAAAACCCACCAATGGGAAATAAAAATTAAAAAGGAGGAAGTAAATCAGAGATTCGCCACAAAAACACCGACGTGTTTTAACTCCTGGTACCACTACCACCAACTTAAGTGGGAAGGACCAGCCTGAAGCCAGTTAAGCATTATTTTTTTTTTGGTACCAAGGATTGAACCCAGGGGTGCGTAACCACAGAGGCCGCCAGCGGAGTGGGTACCGTGTCTCGATGCAAATCTGTGCTGGTCAGCTATGGGTCACTGTGACCAAACTACAAGACAAGAACAACTTAGAGGAGGAAAAGTGTATTTTGAGCCAAAAGTATATTTCGGTCTGGGGTTGTGCATTGCCACATGACCTTTTGGCGGGACACCTCGTATCCAAACCATAACAAAATCCATTACTACTTTTATGACACCTTCTAAAAGTCTACCTCCTCACTGCATGGAAGACTTAGCATCATTGACCATTGCATATCTAATATTGCATTACTATTATACTAATTATTATACTTATATATTATACTAATTATTATACTTAGTATAAATACCAAGATTGTGTTACTACGCAGAATGCTCTTAGTATTGGGGTCCCGAGATGAATTTGGCTTTTTCTTATCCATTAAAAACAGTAGGCTGGAGATGTAGCACAGAGGCGGAGCGTTTGCCTACCATATGCAACATCCTGAGCTCCATCCCCAACCCTGCCATAATAATAATTACAATCATTAAAAATAGGAAGCATACTCTACACGTTAATGAGTCTTCCGCCCATGGACAGAAGAGTCCCCTGCAGAACAGGAGCTCGGAACAAATGCTAATTCAGTCTCTATGCAGCTCAAAGGATCTTAATGACATTTTGTGACATTTTGTTGGCTTATGAGCAAGCCACACCACAGAACGCACTGCTCACGGGGACAAGTACTTGTCACAGCGTCTCTGACAAGTGAGATTTGCCCGTGAGATTATAAATAAAAACAGCTGCACAGTCTCGGGCAAGTTACACAAAGCAATGATGAGTCAAATTAAAAAATGAAAACACTTTGCTGAAGTTTAAGCTTCTCTAGCTTCTAAATGTCATGACTTAATGCGGCTTTAGACTAATTGTGAGTCTTTCAGAAGTGGAGCCGGGGGCTTCCGACTTCCATCTAGTTGATTTTAATGTGGTTCTTTTGCTACTATTGTTAAGAAACGAACCAACCACAAAATAATAATAATATCCAGAATAAAATACCTATCAATAGAGTTATTACGTTAAGTAATCAAACACCACTATTTCAAAGTAGGGTCACAAATTGAATGAGTAATGTTGGGAGTCCCCCCCAGCTCCAAAGACTAACTTCCCCGTCCCCCAAGAAGAGCCGTCCAATGGTGAGCCCTGCTGGCTCACATGATCCTTACCCACCAATCAGAGTCCTGTTGGCTCACATGATCCTTACCCACCAATCAGAGCCCTGCTGGCTCACATGATCCTTACCCACCAATCAGAGCCCTGCTGGCTCACATGATCCTTACCCACCAATCAGAGCCCTGCTGGCTCACATGATCCTTACTCACCAATCAGAGTAGCTCTGCTGGCTCACATGATCCTACCCACCAATCAGACTAGCCCTGCTGGCTCACCTGATCCTTACCCACCAATCAGACTAGCCCTGCTGGCTCACATGATCCTTACCCTCCAATCAAAAAGCACCGCATGCCAACTGTCAAACCACCCCTGTCTCTATAAATATGCAGAGCTGTTCCTCAATAGACCTGCATTTGCTCCCACGACAAGCCTTGAACGTTCTTTGAAGTACTTTCAAGGCAAGTTTGAAAATATTCGACACAGTATTATCATTTAAATAGAAGCCATTTATTACCCAGAGTTCTCTGTGGTAAACTGATATCTGATCTGAAGCAGTCAAGTGCATGTGGCCATACTTGACCGTCCGGTTCCCTCTCACAAATCCGTGATTACACTCTATGAAATGAATGAGAACATGTCATGCCTTGCAAGTACCGAGTGTACTTATCTAATATTTAATGATGATATATATCATGTATGCTATTATAATATATGTAACATGCATCATATAATGTACAACGAATATATAACATATGTAAATATAATGTTATTTATGTTTAAATACATCATATATAATATTATATGACACAATTTTATTAATGATATCTATTACACATATGTAATAGATAACATAATAATCATATATAATACATTCCCCATCAAATACAATATGTGATTTAATAACTATATTATAGATGATATGTATCATATATGACATAAATATCTATATTTATGGAAAACTTACATAATAAATATATTTTGAATTTATTTTATATTCATAGAATAATTTATATCACAAATTATAATACGTTATAATTTATATTACAAATAAAGACATTACAAATATGAAGATCAGAATGATATTTACGTTATAAATATTAAAATCCTAATTTATGTCTTTTAGGATTTCTCTAAAACACTCTGAGGGTGCGTTCATTTTGCTTCTCGATCCAGCATCTCTCAAAGCGAGAGGCCCACCTAGACCTGTTTCTTAGCGATGCCTACTAATCCCTGAACCAAAGGGCCTTGTGTGGCTTTGCTTTCTGGAGATGGGAAACTCTGGGAATCAATGATTCGGGAGTTTTAAGTGGTGTGATGTTCTGAGTACTCTGTCAAAAAACAAAAACAAACAAACAAAAACTCTTCTTTGTTATCTGGCTCTGCCCTGCCCAGGATTTTCCATTCTTTTTAAAAAATATCTATATTTTAGGAGTTATAGTTGACATACAGTCGTTGCATGTTTATGGGGTGAAGCGTTCTACTTCAATCACGCATCCAACATGCATCGGATCAGGGTCATTGATCTGTCCATCACTCAAACATTACAGAGTTCACACGTCCCGTGTCTAGACGCCCCCCGACCCCCAATTCCACGCTTATCTGCTTGGGTCTCCAAAGAGACCCTCCTGGGTTCATTGGCATTTTATGATTTTCATTATAAATTTCATTTTATGTTGAAGTGTTTTGTTTTAGAAACTTTCATCATCTCTTGAATTTATATTTTTCCCACTTCTGAATGTTTGAAGATTTTAGTGCCTAAGCACATTTTGAATCGGCCTCGGTTTTCTGTTTTCCATTGGAAAATTCGAAGGTCTTATAAAATTTGGAGAAAAAGAAAAATCACGGGTGTTGGAGGTCTTTAGATGTTTTAGAGCCTGCTTTATCATGCAACTTTAAAATATATATACTTATTTTCTCCTGCAATGGGAAAATGTCAAAAACTAATTTAAAAAAAAAAAAAGAAGAGTCAATCGGATGCTAATTTGGAAAAGGTAGAAGGAGAATGGATTTGTTTTGGGATTTTTTTCTTGTTATTCCTAAAATGTGAGAGGCTACAAGTTGACATTTGCAGATTTATAGGTCATCTTTTTCCTGAGGCCAGAAAAACACAGGGCATCCATCTTCCGGTTTAATTGAATCAATTCCGAAGGAGGAGGGTATCCAGGGCGGTAGACCGTGGCCCGGAACTGGGCTACCCAGTTTGGAAGAGTATTCAGGGAAACAAACGAGAGAACACTGCTTTGTTTTTTTTAAATGTCAGTAAAAAAAAAGAACCTTGTGATATTTTTCCGGCAAGGCGGGGTTTTTCCCCCTTCATCTATTTAACTTATACTTTAGGCGTCTGGATACTACAGAATCAGGTAGCCATATGGCATCACTTCCAAACACGCACATCCCCAGAGAATTTCCTTTTTTTCCTTATAGATCAAAAGATCAAGAAGTTTGTTTTGTTTGGATGGTGTATATGGGTTTGTGGGATCACGCTATTGCTCGGTGACCGCGTGCCTGGAAAGCTGTCTGTCAAAGAGACTCAGCGGGGAATTCGCATCCAGATTCCTCCTGGGACCAGCCCTACCCCTAGAAATACCCCTGCTCCCTGGGAACAACTAGGGTCTCAACTTTCTCCTGCCTCTGTCTTACCGCTTGTGACACTGGGGGACAACTTTTGCCTTGGTCAGCAAATTCCAAATACCATGCGGTGGCTCCGAGGCTCACACATTGTGGACTATTGATAAAGGGCCGACCTCCAGGCCAGCCATCAAGTCTGAGCTGAGCTGGCTTTCCATGCCACAATGACCGGGCGCGAGGGATCCTGTTTGCCTGACGCTATTGACACTTGTCCAGGTGCAAACCTGACTCCGTGGGTCAGCCCATGCCACTCAAATCCGTTTCTGAAACAGGTCCTAAACCACATTCTGTGTCCTACTAATCTCTCCTTCGAGGGATGGATGGAGTGTAGTTGTGGGATCCGCAATTGTCCCTGAGAGTTTATGTTTCTCCTGGTAACGAAAGATATCTGCATTTTTGTCATAACACCACTCTTTACACAATAACCATCATTCCCCTTCAGGGACAGAAGAAGATTGGCGCACCAAGTGTTGGTGACTGTAAAAAAAAAAAATTAGAACCCCCTCCTGAAGGAAATATAATATGGTGCAAGTATTTTGAGAATTTTGTAGCATTTTGTCAAAAACTGAAGGATGGAGGAAGTATGGGTCTTGACATCTCCCCTTTAGATGTATGCCCAAGAGAACTAGAAACTCAACAAGAAACTTGTCCAAGAATGTTTGTAGCAGGGTATTTGTAGTGCTCAAAACATGGAAACAGCCCCCGTGTCTACCAAATGAAGAATACATAAACAAAATCGGGTCTAATCTTAATATGGAATATTATTCAGTGATGAAAAGGGAATGCTGTCATTCTATAACACGGATGAACCTTGAAAACATTATATTAGTACCAGGCATGGGATCTCATGCCTGTATTCACAACAATTATTTCTTAATTTTTGAGATAAGGTTTTGTGTCAAAAATTAAGCAATAAAAAATAAAAAGGGCTGGGAGTGTAGTTCAGTGGTAGGGGACCCCTGAGTTCAATTCCTAGGACCAAACTTTTTTAAAAAAGCACTATGCTAAGTGAAAGAAGCCAGGTGCAAAGGTCATACATTGAATGATCCATTTATATGAAATATGCAGAGAGACAGAAAGTGAATTTGTGTTTTTCAGATATCGGAGGAAAATAGTCCGTGCCTGCTAATTGTTATAAGGGTTCTTCTTGGGGTGATGGAAATATAAAGGAACTAGGTAGTATGGACCATTGCACACTCTGCTGGCTACACTAAATCATTTTAAAATGTGCATTTTAAAATCGTGAATGTTATGGTAGGTGAATTATATCTCAAGGAAAAAGATGAAGATTTTCAAATAACACATTTTCCTTTTAAGAATAAGCAATAGTGTGTTTTCCCCTAGTTTTCTGTGAAACACTTTAAAGAGTTTGCAACAAAGGATCGAATGCTCTGTTGTTATTATTGTTGTTCTATAGTGTATTTTGACAGTAGTGTATTTTGTCTTATCTACATACATACAGTATAACTTCCCGTTCCTGTGGATGTACATGATGTGGAGTTTCACTGGTCGTGTGTTCATATATGAACATGGGAAAGTTATGTCCCATTCATTCCACAGTCTTTCCTATTCCCATCTCTCCTCCCTTCCCTTCCCTCTCTTTTGTCTAATCCAGTGAACTTCTATTCCTCCCCCCTTATTGTGAGATAGCATCCGTATATCAGAAGGAACATTTGGGGGACTGGCTTATTTCACTTAACAAGATATTCTCCAGTCCCATCTATTTACCTGTAAATACCAACATTTCATTCTTCTTTAAGGCCGAGTAATATTCCATTGTGTATATATGCCACAGTTTCCTTATCCATTTATCTATTGAAGGGCATCTAGGTTGGTTCCATAGCTTAGCTATTGTGAATTGAGCTGCTATAAACATGGATGTGGCTGCGTCCCTGTAGTCGGCTGATTTTAAGTCCTTTGGGTATAAACCAAGGAGGGGGATAGCTGGGTCAAACAGTGGTTCCTCAAATGAATATTATGAAGAGAAGGGAGAACTGGAAACCAGTGTCAAAACCCCAGTTAACTGAACCGACCTGGGAGTGCTTGAAGAATCAGAGCATTTCAATCATCTAAATGCTCATCACACAAGAAAATGTACAGCCGTGACCCTGGTGCAGAACACAGTCTTCATGCTGTTTGTCACGTTTTGAAAAACTGTCAGAGTTCTTCACGGACATGGAGGAAATCCTTTTCCCTTCCCTCCTCCACTAATGAAAGAGAAAAAAAAAATGTCTGATGGTGTATTTTTTTAAAGTCAATAGTAATACTGTTCCGTATTTCACTCTATTTAGCCGTGTTAACATGTTGCCCTTCAAATGACCTTGTCCAAACTACATTTCCACTGGCTGGCTTTTCAAGCCTGGGGGTGAGGCTAGACCACAAGGCTAGCTGCTCGGCGTCCTGTGCTGCTTGAAAGGATGGGATCCTACTCTGATGTTTTCCAATGTTTGTGCGAGTTTTTTTTTTATTATTGATTTATTCACAACACAATTGTGACTTGTGTTTTGAGTTAAAATAAAATTGCAAAGAACTACTTCACCGAGGACCAAGAAGCAATTGCAACACCTTAGGTCTATGAACAGGGCACAAAAAGAATAGATTCAATGTTAAAAAAACATTTTTTAACATTGTGTTTAGTCTTTTGTGTTGGGGGCATTCCAGAAAAGTGAGAATGAACGTTTATTCTTTTACGTATCGAATTGTACTAAGCATCTTCCATCTGTTGGACTCCAGGTTTAAAGGGTGAAGGAGACAGAACAAGTCCCTGTTTGTTGTGGGGCCATCATGATCCCCCAGGAGGGACCCGCCATCTTGTCGGCAACATGCTGGTTGATCTGAAAGATGGAGTTGTTCCACGTGAGCCCCAAAGTGAAGCCCTGAACAGGCGCCAGGTAAGCGCACTGAGAAAAAATGTAACACATCTGTGAACTATGATCACATGCAGTTGAAACTCAGTAACCAAAACGCCAGGAAACATGAACTACTTGAGAATAAAAAATTGAGATATAAGATACATGTAAGATATAGGGAGATATTGCACATATTAATATATCTATATCAATAGAAATTCTTTTTGGCTTTATGTGTCTCAAGAAGTCTCCTGTACTGTTCTGAGGGTGTTACGGTTTGAATGCCCCAAGAATTCACGTGTTAAAGGCGTGATCCCCAATGCAACGAGGTTCAGAGGTGAAAAGGTGGATTATAAAGGCTCTGACCTCATCTCCAGTGGATTAATCCATTTGGTGGATTCATAACTGGATTGTTCTACAGAGAGGTAATGTCGGTGAGCCATGGTTGGAGGAAGTAGGCCACCGGGGACGATGTCTATCCCTGGCCACTCCCTTTCCCTATCCATCTGCTCTCTAGCAATCAAACAGGCCTTTCCTCCTCTAGGTGGTTCTGTGTAGGTGATTAACCCGGAAGGAAATGTGAGGAGGAGAACCAAGCTCACTGGAATGTTCCCGAGGACCAGCACTCTCTGGCCATGAACGGCTGAAGACCTGGTATCTCCTCTGACCCTTTCATTAGCTTGCAAGTTAGGTGCCATTGCTACCTCCGTTTTCCACGCAGAAGCAGAGAGGTAGGTATTGGGTCCAGGAGTGAATTCTTGCACTGGTTTTACTGGTCAGATCTCTTTCGACGTAAATCGTTTTAAAATATCGGGTGGAACAAAACCAGACAATTTCCCTAGTTCACGTCTCCTGAACTCTCTCCATTTCGAGGGGTAAAGTTCACCCGGACGTTTGCCTACCTGCCCGGGCACCCACAGGACACCTGCGTCAATGTCCTGTGGATGCACGTTGAATGCAACCTCCTTACCTTGCTCCGAAGCATGTCTGACTCCACAGTTCACTTGGATATTATGATTCTCTAGCTAGGATCCACGTCAAACAGGTGCCAGAGAAAGATGTCATATGCTCTCCAGGACTGGTTACCCAGAAACGAATAAATTATGGGAGCAAATATGCACCTACCTTTTAGAAAGAGAAGATTTGTTACAGGAGTTGAGAGCGAGGAAAATCAATTCTCCTTGAGCTGATAAATGGGTGGACACTGCCGTGAAATCCCAAAGTTGCCATTTTTTCTTGATCTGTCACCCAGTTCTTTCCTCCACCAACGATCCAGGCTTTTAAAATCCCATCTTTTGGTCACTTGCCAAGGGCTTGGCTGCCGGGCACACATGGAGTAAATCACCCAGTGGAAAAGACCTCCAGTCATTTCAGCTGTTTGATCAAGTGCACCTGTAAATCTTAAAATGCCTGAAAAGGAACGTCTCACGGGCGGCTGGATGGCCAGCGGCACAAACCTCACGCAGGACAAGAGTAACTTCTGCAGTTCTAGATGTCGATTCGGCTTAGGAAATTTCACCGGCTGCGGGGCAACGTCTGCAAAATTAAACTTGAGATTCTCGTAGCGGGTAGCCACTCTTTTTTACGCACATGGGTCTCCCTCTTCTCGTTTGGAAAACTGTTGGCCATATTTCCTTCTCAGGGTGGGAGGGAAGATGCATTGGAGTTCCTACGGTGTGGGATACCCCCAGGGTGCATTTGGGTGTGCTGCGGGAGCCGATGCGCAGGAACTTCTCATATTGACGGATCAATTTTGCTGTGAACCTAAAAGCATCATGAAACATAAAATGCATTCCCCAAATGCAGATCAGACTATGAAATGTGAATTTCTAATAAAAACAAATATCTTCCTGGCATAAGTGTATCCTATTCAGTATTTGGGACACACACTAAAATCCATTCATTGTCGGGTCTGGGGTGTAGCTCAGTGGTAGAATGATTGCCTAGCATGCCTGGGGTCCTGGGTCCTATTCTCAGGAAAAAAAATCATCATTTACTTGAAGTTCACAATTAACCAACCATCCTGTTTCCTCTGGCAATGGAGAGTTGACATATACCATGTACCATAAAAGTCATCCCTTGAAAGTTGTTGAGAGCCACAGCCAAAGGGGCCCCAGCAAACTTCCAGCTGCCAGCAAACTTCCAGCTGCCGGCTGATGATTGGCTCACAGTGGCCCCAGCAACATCTAGCTGATTGGCTCCTCTGCGGTGATGTTCATTGGGCTGTTTCCCTGCCCTTCAGACTGCCAGCTGATGATTGGCTCACAGCGGCCCCAGCAACATCTAGCTGATTGGCTCCTCTACGGTGATGCTCATTGGGCTGTTTCCCTGCCCTTCAGACTGCCAGCTGATGATTGGCTCACAGCGGCCCCAGCAACATCTAGCTGATTGGCTCCTCCACGGAGCTGCTCATTGGGGGACTTCTTTGGCTCCGCCCACGCGACCCAGCCAATCGGCCTCAAGAGCAGGAGGATTGTGGGAGGTGAAGAGGCTGGTGTGGGGGAGAGAGGCTTGTGGGAAGCCAGTGGTGGCAGTTGGGCTCTGAGGGTTTTTCCTGAGGAGCTGTTTTGTTTGGCGTTTGTAGTTCTAAAAATAAAGTTAGTTTCTTTTGACAAGTGGCTCCTGAATCGTGCCCAGCCAGACTGCGGCAGAAAGTTTAGCAGTTTAGTGGCTATTCGTGTACCCATGAGGGTATGCAGTCATCACCATTATCTAACTACCAAACGTCAACACCTCAGAAACAAATCCCACTGGCCGTCATGCTCCATTCCCCCCTTCTCCCAGACCCTGGCAGACAACGGCCTGCTTTCTGTCTCTGCATTTTGGGATTGGATGACTTTTAATGTTCCCTTGAACTTGAAGATTCTGCTCCCATGAAGGTACCCTGTGGACCTGCTACTGAGACCCAAGGGTCACCCGCAGAAGTACAGGAAGGCCTCGTAAACCAGAACCAGGTCAAAACTCTATCCTAAATAGAAACACCTGAGACGCCACCACCTTTAAATGCATACTACTATTGCAGCCCTGTCTTCTTCAAATCATCTGTAATTGTGTTTTTTTCGGTACCCAGGATTGAACTCAGGGGCACTTGACCAGGAAGCCCCATCCCCAGGCTACTTGGTATTTTATTTAGAGACAGGATCTCACTGAGTTGCTTGGGGCCTTGCTTTGCTGAGGCTGGCTTTGAACTCAAGATCCTCCTGCCTCAGCCTCCTGAGCCTCTGGGAGAAACTACCCATGTCACCATTGAAGGAAATGAAGTGACATGGGTCCAACACTCTGAAGCAGAAAAGAGAAACCCAGGAGTGTGGCATTTCTTCGTTTTCCTGGAATTCCCAGGGCGCTGATGTTACACAAGTCAGGAGAGCTGGGTCATTTGCTGCACCCAGGACAAAAAGGACCGTTGAATGTCCAATGTCTTGTTCAAAAATGACTTCTAAGTTGAAGACTCCCACAGCAGGCGTTCAACCCAGGCTCAGTCCCTCGGAGGTCAGAGCTTGTGGGAATGCACAGGACGTGTGCCCAGAACGTCAGCCCAGGCAGCAACTTCAGAAGAGGGACTAAGCCTCATGGAAATTAATGAATTTCTAGAAAGCCATGAGTGACTCATCTTTATATCCTCCTTCATCATCTCCTCCTCCTCCTCCTCCCTCTCTCTCCCTTTCCTCTCCTCCTCCTCCTCCTCCTCTTCCTCCTCCTCTTTCCCCTCTCCTATTCCTCCTCCTCCTGCTCCTCCTTCTCCTCCTCCTCCTGCTCCTCCTCCCTCTCCCTTTCCCTGTGGGCTTATGGCACTGACCTTGGTCTTCAAGGGTCTCCACATCCCCAAACTCTTCCACCTGACACAAAGTTCCCCGTGTTTCAAATGACATTTTTAGTAGGAACTCTTCCTAACCCTCTAGGCCAATTAAGCTCAGAATTTAGTCAATACTGGGGAGCTAATGCATCTTGCTGCGTATCCTGGCTCCTAAACCTCACACCTGTGTATGGGGGTGCAGTGAACACAGGAAACCAGGGCCCTGCTCACCCTCTCCTCCTCCTCTTGCACCCTGAGCTCTGGAAGGAGGATCCCAAGGTGGATGCAACTGTCAGGGGACATGCACGGAGCTCCCCTGCCCGGGATGACAATTTTAGTCTAATTATTGACCCCTCCTTATAACACCTGGGTGTCTGTATCTTGGATCTGAACACACCGAGTTATCTTCAAAGCACCTGCGTGACGGTCACGTCATTTTCAATGATGCCGATCCGACCTTGCAGTTGACCCCTGGCTTTGCGTAGTTATATCTGTGGCCCACTGGAGAGTGCCCAGGGAACTTCTACCATCACTATTTAATTCTTCCTAAAAATATAGACAGGTATCTTCTTATGGATGTGTACACATTTAACTGGAAACAACCATGAGATCTTGTGTGTGCCGAGCTGGGGGTGCTCCGTCCTCAGCCCTTGAAAGAATTGCAGGTTGCCTTTGTTTTGTTACAAGGGCTGGAAGTCAATGTCGGGCTTAGGATCTGCCTGACAGTGTTCTCCCACTGAGGTGGGTCCCCATCCCAAAGGATTTTCAGATTTAAAAGTAGAAGGCTGCAGAGGCACAGAGCTGCTGGGGAGCAGGGGGTCCCTGAGGCCCTGCTGGTGCCAGCTCTGCAGAGGACTCTGGAGGACATGCAAGCATTGGTGTCTTTCTCTGTTGGCTGGAGGGGCTACTGGGACAGACAGGGGCTGTAGCCCCTGGCAGGGACAGCCTAGGGAGGCTGCTGGGCCCCACACTGGGCGGCCAACAGGAAGCCTGCCCCAGAGGTCACTGTCCCCATGTTAGAAAGCCTGCTGTGTGTCCTGCTCTGCTGCCCTCGGGCTCTGCTGTCACCTGCCCCAGCTCAGTCTTCAACACTGAGAAATTCCTGGTCGACAAAGACAAAGGAAACCCACCAGTGTATTTGGATATTCCTGGAATTTCTGCTGATGCCCTCTTTCTCTCCCTCCCCACCCCCACTCTGTCACAGTGTCCCCTTTCTCCTAACCCTGAGGTTTCTAAAGAAGCCTGCTCAGGTTTGGGTGACACCCTCCATTTGATACTGTCTGCTGTCAGCCAGGACAGGGGAGTTGGGGAGAAGGAAAAGAGGGGGGGTGCAGGAAGGGGTCACATCCCCAGGACCTGGGGTGGGACTTTCCAACTGTGGCAGTTGGAAGGGAATCTCTAGGCCTCACACTCAGGGGAGGGACTTAGGCCTCAACCGGAGAGACAAGTTTCAGTGTGTGCATGTGTGTGCATGTGTGTGTGTGCATGTGCACAGGGATGGGGTAGAGTGGGTGCTGGGGGTTGGACCTATACCCATGACTGGAGAGAGCTCTGGCATTTACAGCAGAGACCAGAGAGAAATAATGGACCCCAAGGTTCAGGACAATCCTACCCTAAAGGGGACAGCATACCCCAAGTGCCCAGAGTGTCACAGTTGTTGCAGTCAGAGGCCAAAGCCCTTCCTCTACGTCATTGACACACAGTGCCCTGTCCATTCAGCTACAGGCTTGGTTTCTGAGTCTCCCCTAGAAGCTCTAGAACCCCCCCACTCTGTCTCTCAGAGCTTGCCGTCCCTCCAGCCCCACCCCAAAGTGTGTCTGTGCATTTCCTGGTCTCTCTTCTGCTCCACCCTGGACACCACGCTCCAGGGGAAGAGGGACGGCTTGGGTACAGCTGTGTCCCCTGCCTCTCAACAGGAAGACCACGAGGCTCAAGTTCCAACACTGTGTGGAGACTTTGCATAGAAAGATCCGCCCAGGCCAAGTGTCCAAGGGACCTCAGCCTGGTTTCTGCCCTTGTTTATCACGTCAGAAACACAATTTCATACTTTGTATATAATTTATATAGTGCAACAATATTAACTGTATTAAACAACAGAGAATGTATGACATTATCACTAGTGATGTGCCCGTTAATATTTTGAAATATTTCAACCAGCTTTATTAATAAATGATTAACTGAATTCCTACTAAATCAACAACACACAGGCTATGTAAAGGTTCAGATATACACATAAATATGAATTAAAATACATTCTTTATATTTTAAATAATAGTTATATGAACTAATACCTGCAGGTGGCATTGTGCCATACAAACTATCTACTTCTAACATATCCTATTTGAAAATATGTAACTAAAATTTCTCCTTTTTTGAATGCGACTCAAGATTGGTGGCTTTCCAACAATTTGGTTGTTTGGAAATTGCCTGGAGACACTGTGCATTGGCTCAGCTGCCCCTCAGAGACCAGGGAGGCTGCTCCTGGTCCCATGCACAGCACAGCACCAACCACCAGAAGGTCTGGCCCCACCCTCTACAGTGTCCAGTTGGAGAACCTCCAGGGAGAGTCTTGGAAAGGAAGAACAGGACAATGTCTAGGACAACAAACCTTCACTATTCCTGTTCCTACTCCATGAAACAAGAAGCAACACTTTACTAAGAAATGGGCACGTGGGGCGGAGGCCACCTCCCTGGTCAGTCTCCTCCCAGGGAGAAGCGGGAGTGGGCGGCCAGGGGTGAGGGGTCAACAGTCTCCTCCAGTGGAGGCTCCTAAGGTGACAAAGAGGAAGGTTGGGGAGTGGCAGACCTGTGAGTCCAAGCAGTGGCCAGTCTGTGGGTGGCCAAAGCCTCCCCGGGGGGTAGAGCGGAGTCAGTAGGAGAAGATGGTGACTGTAGGTGAGTATTTGAAGAACAGGCGGCCGTTGGGCCCTCTGGGGGCCGTCAGGGGCTCCATCTGCCTGGCTGGCCTTCGGGGCTCAGGGGGGCTCCTCTGCTGAGGCTGCTGAGCACGGCGGCCAGGCCCGAGGCCCCTGGACTGGGGGGCACTTGCTCCCGGGTCTCCAGCTGCAAGACGGTCTCCTTGGCCGGTGCAGTGCCTGCACCACGGGACACAGCGGGCACCCACAGGCGAGGGGTGGCTGGGGGACAGGCCCTGCCTGGGTCTCCTGGGCACTGGGCCGTCGATTCCTGTCGCAGGACCCAGCTGGGGCTTGAAGGGCCGGGTCACTCCCTTGCTGATCACAGGCAGGAAAGCAGATGGCCAGGGCTCCGGGGTCTTCGGGGGCTCTGGAACCTCAAGCTCGGGGCTCTCTGGCTTGGCGACTTCGGGCTTGTTGACCTGGAGTTTTCGGATGGGCAGCTTGGTGACCTGGGGCTTTGTGACCTGGGCTTCATGGGCCTGGGGCCTCTCAAACTGCAGCTTGGAGACCTGGAGTTTGGTGTCCTGGGACTTGGTGTCCTGGGGCTTGGCGACCTGGGGCTTGTCCACCTGGGGCTTGGGGACCTCAGGCTCCGGCTTCTCAAACCAGAGAGGACCGTCCACCTTCTTTCTGCCTTTGGGGCCCTGGCTGAGGGCCTGGAGCACGGTGGCCTTGGCGCACGGGTCTGGCATGGGCGCCACGGGAGGGCACTGGTAGCGGGTCCCTGGGCGCTGGGGCGGGTCCATGAGGACTGTGACCAGGCTGCGGGTCCCAGGGCGCCTCTGGGCACCCGGAGGCCGGCGCTTGGTGTGGCCGCGGTCAGGAGCGCTCAGCCCCGCCTTCAAGAGCGGCCAGAGAGGGGGCTTGGGCGCCGCGGGGTCCGCTGGCCCGGGGCCCCCAGTGTGCTCAGTGCGGGGCCCTGTGCGGGGCAGGGCTCGGGAGAGGACAAAGAAGCCCGGGAAGACGAGGGCAGGATGGAAGAGGATTAGGTCCGGGGGGCAGCGCCGCGGCCTGGGGCGGGCACACCTGGATCCCTGCGCGCAGCAGGACCGTTGGGCGGCCCAGGGGCTGCGGAGGCACCTCTGCAGGCACCTGGCCAGGAAGCCGCCCATGAGAGCGGGGCTGCGGGGGCTGCTGCAGGAGGCGCGGCCGAGGGATCCGACGCCACTGGACACTGAGCGAGTGGCCGTTGGTTTCCAGGCCAGCAGAGCGCGCGGGGGCCCCCCGTGGCTGGAACCCCGCCGCCCGAGGACTCCAGGACGTCACAGCGCGTGGCCACCTGTCCCCACTGCAGCCCCCGCACACTAGCTCTGGTGGGAGGGCCTTGCTCCTGCTTGTCCCTTAGCCCCTGACCTTCCGGGGACCAAACACACGTTTCTGCACAGAGCTGTTGTCCCAAGGGCCTCCTCCACATGGGGAAATGAATGCAGCTGGGCGTGGTGGATCCGCCTGCAGTGACCCCTCCTGAAAAGTCTGAGGCAGGAGGATAGCAAGTTGGAGGCCAGCCTCAGCAGTTACCGAGACCCTCAGCAGGTGAGCAAGACCCTGTCTGTGAACTTAGGGAGAAACAGAAACGGTTTCCTGGCGATGTTTAACTGGGAAGTGTCCAGTGCCAATATGGAAGGGCGTGGGGACCAAAAATTGAAGCCAACCCTCAACAAGTTTAAATTAGACACCAACTCAGTTCAGATTGATTGAAAATGAAGGACCGAATGGGGAAGACACTGAACAGACTTACTGAGGAAGTGTCACGAGGTTTGTGGTCAGAGGTGGCCAAGTGTTTGGAAAGTAGGGAGGGGTCAACCATTGGGTTCAAGGGATTTCGGTCCCTGAGTCTCTCCACTCCTTATGAGGTCATTTTTGCCCAATCACCTATTTAAGGAAAGACGCCCAGCTCTGTGCGTGTGAAAAGAGGTTTCTAGAGGAGCCGGACATGGTAGGAAAGCAAGTGTGGTTGCCTTCCAGTAAAATCTTAGGTACAAAACAGGTGCAGGGCCGGGGGTGGCCTGTGGCCCTGGTCTGCAGATCTTTGATAAAGAGCTATTAGCTCATGCTAGAGATGCAAAAAAGGAGCACTCACACAAATATTAAGAATCACCTGGAGTTGACAGACTTCCATGCATGCAATAGTGGAGATTGAATCTTGGAGTTCTCTCAAGCCAAAATATGTCTTCATCACCAGGTGGTGGGTCTGCTGGCCACTAAGTGAGCCAGGCCCCTTTAGGGGAAATTCCCAACAGGTCTTCAAAATGGTCTTTCTTTTGCTTTAGCTAAATGTCTTGGAGAATCTTACAAAGAACCAGCCAAGATCTCAAAGATCTCAGGAGCATTCTTTCTTTCTTTTTTTTCTGTTAGGTTCCCAGATGATACTTGATTCATTATAATATTGAACTGAGCTTATCCAAGCATGTGCACTCCTGCCACGTCTGTGACCCTGAACTGAGCATGCCCAGACGTGGTTAGTTCTGCCGCCTTTAAATATCTGTGATCACTTTACAGTATCCTCTAGGACCCTGAGCGGAGCATGCACAGAGAGGTGTCCAGCTACTTTTCTCCAAGCATCATCCTGTACTGATGGTGTCAGAAATGTGCATCCTCACCCAGACAGGCTCAGGAGTGGGCCCAGCCCAACGTGAATATGGATAGACTCCCAGAATAAAATTCCCATGTTGCTTTGTGGAGAGCTTTTGCTTTATAGGTCACTCCAGGGCTCTCCTTAATCCCTGTAGGTAACACCTCTTGTCCATTCTTTTATCCCTGGTCCTGCCCATTGGCTGTGCCCTCTGCAAGAAGTGGATCCCTCTGGATCCAGGGGCTTACACATGGACGTGCGCCTGAGGCACTTAGGGATGCTATGGCCTAAACATGGACGCCTGAGGCACTTCCGCATCTGAGGGCCCAAAGATGGATGTGCACCTGAAGAACTTCCGGATCCGGGGGCCTAAACATGGAAGCCTAGGGAACTTCCGAATCCTAGAGTCTCAACATGGACGTGCACCAAGGAACTTCCAGAACAGGGGCCTAAACATGGACGTGCACCTGAGAAACTTCCAGATCCGGGGAAATAAACATGGATGCCTGACCCACTTCTGGATCCCAGAGCCTAAACATGGATGCCTGAGGATCTTCCAGACCCTGGGGCCTAAACATGGATGCGCACCTGAGGCACTTCTCCATCCGGGGGCCTAAGCATGGACGTGCTCCTGAGGCACTTCCGAATGCTAAGGCCTCCTAAACATGAATGTGTGCCCAAGGAACTTCTGGGTGCTAAGGCCTAAACATGGATGTGCACCCGATGAACTTCCGGATCTGAGGTCCTAAACATGGACGTGTCCCTGGAACTTCTGGGTCCTTGTGCCTATAAAGGGCAGGGCGTGACCCTCAGAAGGGACGTGGCCCATGAAGGGGAGCGGAGCATGGGGCCTCTTGGGGGCAGACTGAGCTGTCGCACCCTGAACTTGAATGTGACGGTGGCCTCACTTCCCGGCCTTCCCCTGGGTGTCACTTCCTCCCCTTCCAGTCGGTGCCTGGGAGGAAGTGAGACCAGACACAGGGGCTAGGTTCTGAGGAGGGACACCGTCTTTCTCCTCATTTAGCCAGGCACCTGGCCTGGATGGGGACGGGGACATCTTGTACACCGACTGCCTCCTGCATCCCTGCCCCAGGACCTCAGGGACCACAGGTGGGGACAGTCGTTGATTCTCCCCTGGCCACTGACCCTCAGCCCTGGGGTCTGCCCAGGGAGAGCTCTGTCTCCCAGAGGGTCAGGGGGCCCCTGTGACCTGCTGCTCCTTACCCACCGTCATCCTGGGCCAGTACAGGTCAGGACACCAGGCGCTACTGAGGGTGACATCTCCTGGATGGGCGGCTGGGGACTTTGCCTCTGTCCCCACTGGATGATCCCCCCAGAGACAGAAAATAACCCCACGCTGCCCAAGACTGATATTTAAGCTTTGTACTCTGAAATTTTCCTGCTGCCACCTTCTTTGTGAAGCCAGTTTTTCAACAGGGACAATATTCCATGGTGGGGCAGGGGACAACATGGAGTCATCAAACCAAGCGGACACACCTGGTCCTCCCAGAGAAACCTGTACTGGGGGGAGAAGAGCCTTTCTCACCTGGCGAAACAGTGAAGTTCCCTTGTCCTTATTCTGTGTAAGCAAAAGAAATAATCTGAAGTTAACTCATCAAATTATTTCTGAGGAGAGCTTGGCTCACAGGAAAACTGATTCTGTTTCATGGAATAGAGTGTCACCGGATTTTAAAATTAAACATGAAGCCAACTGGGATTGTTAAATCACACCGTCTTAATTCCCTTCTTTGACAGCAGAAACAAATAAACCTTTAAAAAAATTAAAAAGAAGTGGATCCCTTGTAGTGGATCGGGAGTTTTCCTAGACAACTCACACACCTTAACAAGGAGGAGATTAAAAAGGGCCAACCTCCTGGTTCCCTTTGGCTCAGTTGGTGGATTCACAAGTTTGCACACACAGAGATCCTGCTTGGGGATGAAAGGCTTTCCTTCCTCTTCCATCCAACAGCCCTTGAGAGGTGGTGAGATGCACTGACTCTGGACCCACGGGGAGGGTGGTGTCCAGTTTTCCTAACACAGCTGGGAGGTTCACATTCTGTGGAACGTGGGAGGAAGGGGGAGGTGAGGCTGGGTGGGGGAGCCCTCCCTGAGCAGGGGACGGCAGGTGCATTAGGGAGAGTCCAGCGGCTGCACCAGACACTTTGGCATGGCCTGTGCACAGTTTCCCTGCGGTGACCTGCCCACTAAATGACCTTTAATGTCGGTAAAGGAGATGTGACACTTACAACCAGTGAGGTTCATATTTATCACATTTAATTTAAGGATCCGCCATGAGCGTGTGTCACCCTTGGAGAGCCAGTGTGGCCACCTGGATTGGAGTGCTGGGCAGAGGGACAAACAGGACAGAGGAATGGCACAGGGCCAAGGTCTAAGCCATCTCATTGGGTGACACCCTCCGTTTGGTATTGTCTGCTGTCAGCCAGGACAGGGGAGTTGGGGAGAAGGAAAAGAGGGGGTGGGTGCAGGAGGGGGTCACGTCCCCAGGACCTGGGGTGGGACTTTCCAGCTGTGGCAGTTGGAAGGGCATCTCTAGGCCTCCCACTCAGGGGAGGTACTTAGGCCTCACCCGGAGAGACACATGTGTGTGTGTGTGTGTGTGTGTGTGTGTGTGAGTGTGCGCATGTGTGTGTGTGTGCATGTGCACAGGGATGGGGTAGAGTGGGTGCTGGGGGCTGGACCTACATCCATGATTGGAGAGAGCTGTAGCATTTACAGCAGAGACCAGAGAGAAATAATGGACCCCAAGGTTCAGGACAATCCTACCCTACAGGGGACAGCCTATCCCAAGTGCCCAATGTGCCTCAATTGTTGCAGTCAGAGGCCAAAGCCCTTCCTCTACGTCATTGACACCCAGTGCCCTGTCCACTCAGCTACAGGCTTGGTTTCTGAGTCTCCCCTAGAACCTCTAGAACCCCCCCCCCCCCGTCTCTCAGAGCTTGCCGTCCCTCCAGCCCCACCCCAAAGTGTGTCTGTGCATTTCCTGGTCTCTCTTCTGCTCCACCCTGGACACCACGCTCCAGGGGAAGAGGGACGGCTTGGGTACAGCTGGGTCCCCTGCCTCTCAACAGGAAGACCACGAGGCTCAAGTTCCAACACTGTGTGGAGACTTTGCATAGAAAGATCCACCCAGGCCAAGTGTCCAAAGGACTTGGGCCTGGTTTCTGCCCTTCTTTATCATGTGAGAAATACAACTTCATACTTTTTATATCACTTATATAGTGGAATAACATTAACTGTATTAAATAACAATAATGTATTACAATATCATTACTAATGTGCCCATTAATATTTCAAAATGCTTTAAACAGCTTTATTAAAAAACTTTTAATCGAACTACTACTGAATTGACAACACACAGGCTATGTAAAGGTTCAGATATACACATAAATATGCATTAAAATACATTCTTTATATTTTAAATAATAGTTATATGAACTAATTCCTGCAGATGACATTGTGCTATACAAACTATCTACTTCTAACCTTTATTATTTGAAAATATGTAACTAAAATTTCTCCTTTTTTGAATGCCACTCAAGATTGGTGGCTTTCCAACAATTTGGTTGTTTGGAAATTGCCTGGAGACACTGTGCATTGGCTCAGCTGCCCCTCAGAGACCAGGGAGGCTGCTCCTGGTCCCATGCACAGGACAGCACCAACCACCAGAAGGTCTGGCCCCACCCTCTACAGTGTCCAGTTGGAGAACCTCCAGGGAGAGTCTTGGAAAGGAAGAACAGGACAATCTCTAGGAGAACAAACCTTCACTATTCCTATTCCTACTCCATGAAACAAGAAGCAGCACTTTACTAAGAAATGGGCACGTGGGGCGGAGGCCGCCTCCCTGGTCAGTCTCCTCCCAGGGAGAAGCGGGAGTGGGCGGCCAGGGGTGAGGGGTCAACAGTCTCCTGGAGTGGGGGCTCCTCAGGTGACACAGAGGAAGGTTGGGGAGTGGCAGACCTGTGAGTCCAAGCAGTGGCCAGTCTGCGGGTGGTCAAAGCCTCCCCGTGGGTAGAGCGGAGTCAGTAGGAGAAGATGGTGACTGTAGGTGAGTATTTGAAGAACAGGCGGCCGATGGGCCCTCTGGGGGCCGTCAGGGGCTCCATCTGCCTGGCTGGCCTTCGGGGCTCAGGGGGGCTCCTCTGCTGAGGCTGCTGAGCACGGCGGCCAGGCCCGAGGCCCCTGGACTGGGGGGCACTTGCTCCCGGGTCTCCAGATGCAAGACAGTGTCCTTGGCCGGTGCAGTGCCGGCACCAGGGGACACAGCAGGCACCCACAGGCGAGGGGTGGCTGGGGGGCAGGCCCTGCCTGGGTCTCCTGGGCACTGGGCCCTCGATTCCTGTCGCAGGGCCCAGCTGGGGCTTGAAGGGCCTGGTCACTCCGTAGCTGATCACAGGCAGGAAAGCAGATGGCCAGGGCTCCGGGGTCTTCGGGGGCTCTGGAACCTCAAGCTCGGGGCTCTCTGGCTTGGCGACTTCGGGCTTGTTGACCTGGACTTTGCGGATGGGCAGCTTGGTGACCTGGGGCTTTGCGACCTGGGCTTCATGGACCTGGGGCCTCTGAAACTGCAGCTTGGAGACCTGCGTCTTGGTGACCTGGAGCTTGGTGTCCGGGGGCTTGGTGTCCTGGGGCTTGGCGACCTGGGGCTTGTCCACCTGGGGCTTGGGGACCTCAGGCTCTGGCTTCTCAAACCAGAGAGGACCGTCCACCTTCTTTCTGCCTTTGGGGCCGTGGCTGAGGGCCTGGAGCACGGTGGCCTTGGCGCACGGGTCTGGCATGGGCGCCACGGGAGGGCACTGGTAGCGGGTCCCTGGGCGCTGGGGCGGGTCCATGAGGACTGTGACCAGGCTGCGGGTCCCAGGGCGCCTCTGGGCACCCGGAGGCCCTCTCTTGGTGTGGCCGGGGCCAGGAGCGCTCAGCCCCGCCTTCAAGAGCGGCCAGAGAGGGGGCTTGGGCGCCCCGGGCTGGGCAGCCGCGGGGTCCGCTGGCCTGGGGTCCCCATTGTGCTCAGTGCGGGGCCCTGTGCGGGGCAGGGCTCGGGAGAGGACAAAGAAGCCCGGGAAGACGAGGGCAGGATGGAAGAGGTTTGTGTCCGGGGGGCAGCGCCGCGGCCTGGGGCGGGCACACCTGGATCCCTGCGCGCAGCAGGACCGTTGGGCGGCCCAGGGGCTGCGCAGGCACCTCTGCAGGCACCTGGCCAGGAAGCCGCCCATGAGAGCGGGGCTGCGGGGGCTGCTGCAGGAGGCGCGGCCGAGGGATCCGACGCCACTGGACACTGAGCGAGTGGCCGTTGGTTTCCAGGCCAGCAGAGCGCGCGGGGCCCCCCGTGGCTGGAACCCCGCCGCCCGAGGACGTCACAGCGCGTGGCCACGTGTCCCCACTGCAGCCCCCGCACACTAGCTCTGGTGGGAGGGCCTTGCTCCTGCTTGTCCCTTAGCCGCTGACCTTCCGGGGACCAAACCCAAGTCTCTGCTCAGAGCTGTTGTCCCAAGGGCACCCTCCACATGGGGACATGAACGCAGCTGGGCGTGGTGGATCCGCCTGCAGTGACCCCTCCTGAAAAGTCTGAGGCAGGAGGATAGCAAGTTGGAGGCCAGCCTCAGCAGTTAGCGAGACCCTCAGCAGGTGAGCAAGACCTTGTCTGTGAACTTAGGGAGAAACAGAAACGGTTTCCTGGCGATGTTTAACTGGGCAGTGTCCAGTGCCAATATGGAAGGGCGTGGGGACCAAAAATTGAAGCCAACCCTCAACAAGTTTAAATTAGACTCCAACTCAGTTCAGGTTGATTGAAAATGAAGGACCGAATGGGGAAGACACTAAACAGACTTAATGGGGAAGTGTCACGAGGTTTGTGGTCAGAGGTGGCCAAGTGTTTGGAAAGTAGGGAGGGGTCAACCATTGGGTTCAAGGGATTTCGGTCCCTGAGTCTCTCCACTCCTTATGAGGTCATTTTTGCTCAATCACCTATTTAAGGAAAGACGCCCAGCTCCCTGCCTGTGAAAAGAGGTTTCTAGAGGAGCCGGACATGGTATGGAAAGCAAGTGTGGTTGCCTTCCAGTAAAATCTTAGGTACAAAACAGGTGCAGGGCCGGGGGTGGCCTGTGGCCCTGGTCTGCAGATCTTTGATAAAGAGCTATTAGCACATGCTAGAGATGCAAAAAAGAGCACTCACACAAATATTAAGAATCACCTGGAGTTGACAGACTTCCATGCATGCAATAGTGGAGATTGAATCTTGGAGCTCTCTCAAGCCAAAATATGTCTTCATCACCAGGTGGTGGGTCTGCTGGCCACCAAGTGAGCCAGGCCCCTTTAGGGGAAATTCCCAACAGGTCTTCAAAATGGTCTTTCTTTTGCTTTAGCTGAATGTCTTGGAGAATCTTACAAAGAACCAGCCACGATCTCAAAGGTCTCAGGAGCATTCTTTCTTTTTTTTTCTTTTAGGTTCCCAGATGATACTTGATTCATTATAATATTGAACTGAGCTTATCCAAGCATGTGCACTCCTGCCACGTCTGTGACCCTGAACTGAGCATGCCCAGACGTGGTTAGTTCTGCCGCCTTTAAATATCTGTGTTCCCATGTGATCACTTTACAGTATCCTCTAGGACCCTGAGCGGAGCATGCACAGAGAGGTGTCCAGCTACTTTTCTCCAAGCATCATCCTGTACTGACGGTGTCAGAAATGTGCATCCTCACCCAGACAGGCTCAGGAATGGGCCCAGCCCAACGTGAATAAGGATAGACTCCCAGAATAAAATTCCCGTGTTGCTTTGTGGAGAGCTTTTGCTTTATAGGTCACTCCAGGGCTTTCCTTAATCCCTGTAGGTAACACATCTTGTCCATTCTTTTATCCCTGGTCCTGCCTATTGTCTGTGCCCTCTGCAAGAAGTGGATCCCTCTGGGTACGGGGGCTAAACATGGACACTAGAAGCGCTTCCGGATCCAGGGGCTTACACATGGACGTGCGCCTGAGGCACTTACGGATGCTATGGCCTAAACATGGACGCCTGAGGCACTTCCGCATCTGAGGGCCCAAAGATGGATGTGCACCTGAGGAACTTCCGGATCCGGGGGCCTAAACGTGGAAGCCTAGGGAACTTCCGAATCCTAGAGTCTCAACATGGACGTGCACCAAAGGAACCTCCAGATCCAGGGGCCTAAACATGGATGTGCACCTGAGAAACTTCCAGATCCGGGGAAATAAACATGGATGCCTGACCCACTTCTGGATCCCAGAGCCTAAACATGGATGCCTGAGGATCTTCCAGACCCTGGGGCCTAAGCATGGACGTGCACCTGAGGAACATCTCCATCCGGGGGCCTAAGCATGGACTTGCACCTGAGGCACTTCCGGATGCTAAGGCCTCCTAAACATGGACGTGCGCCCAAGGAACTTTGCTGAGGGCCATTGTCAAGTAGGAATGATGCATCGAAATTTCCTTGCCAAGCGTACCCCATGCTGCTTAGAGGACATTCAATGGGACATTGCATGCATGCTTTAATAAGGTGACTTTGCTCAAGGACCAAGGCAGATCCGGGTTTAGAGCTGATCAGGTTTGAGCAAGTAACCGGCTCCTTGAGTTTAAGGCGTTGCCAGTTTAAGACAATGGGTTTTAGGGAAGTTGGAGGTTGAAGATTATTGCTGGGATTAGGGTGTTCCTGCTGCTTGTTCCCGTTGAGTTCTTGTGAGATTAAAATGGAATTTGGAGATAGCCTCCTGGAGTCGGTGAATTGTGCGGGAGACAGCAGAATGGGATTGCCCCTGGACCTGCGTGGAGGCGGTGTGAGAGCGGGAATAAAGAATTGCTGTTTGAACCTACAAAGGTGTGTGTTGGCTCGTGATTCTGGCGCCAAGCCGAGACCTTGGCATTTTGGTGGCCTGTAAGGGGAAGGAACCCGCGACCTTGGCGTTATCAACACCAAACAATCAGCTCAAAAGGTAGAGCTTAATGCAGTTCTACAAGCTTTTGTGATGTTCAAAGATTCTGTATTTAATTTATTTTCTGATAGTCAGTATATAGTTAATGCTATAATATCCCTTGAAGATGCTGGTAGGATTTCCCCTTCCTCTACTCTTTTCTCTTTGTTTTCCACTCTACAAAGTCTAATCTGGGACAGAAAAGATCCATTCTTTATAGGACATATCAGGGCACATACAGGATTGCCTGGAGCCCTTATTTTGGGCAATGATTTAGCAGATAAAACTACACATGACATACATATTTTTTTCTACTGTAGAAGAAGCTATAAATTTTCATAAAAGGTTTCATGTTAATGCTAATACTTTACAAAAGCATTTTAAAATAACTAAGGAACAAGCCAGACAAATAATAAAACAATGTCAAAATTGTGTGACCTTTTTACCACAAGTTAATCTTGGAGTCAATCCTAGAGGACTGATACCTAACCATATTTGGCAGAAGGACATCACACACTTGCCAGAATTTGGAAAATGAAAATATTTACATGTTACAGTTGATACTTCTTCCAGATTTTTGATGGGCTCCCTTCATGCCGGAGAAAAAACTAAAGATGTTATAGCTCATTGCTTACAAAATTTTGCCACTGTGGGTGTTCCTAAACAGTTAAAAACTGATAACGGTCCTGGTTATACGTCTAAATCTTTTAAACAATTTTGCTCATCATTTGGCATTACTCATATAACAGGAATCCCATACAATCCACAGGGACAAGGCATAGTTGAAAGACCTCATCAAACTATTAAAAGGTACCTATTAAAGCAAAAAGAGGGAATCGGAAAGGGGTATATATCCCCCAAAGATAAAATAACCCTTTTTACTCTAAACTTTCTAAATTTGAATTCATCAGGACTTAGTGCTGCAGAAAGGCATATGTATCCGAAAAATGTACATAAGCCCAAGGTACTTTGGAAAGATATTCTAACAGGACAATGGAAAGGTCCCGACCCAGTTACTGTCTGGAGTCGGGGTTCCGTTTGTGTGTTCCCACAGGGAGAACAGCAGCCGATTTGGATTCCAGAGAGTTAACCAAAACAATTTCTACAGAAAAAGAGGATAATTTGACTCAAATCCATAACAGCTGATATCCAGAGTTCCAGCTTGGCCATTCTTACATCTGCGACAGTGATTAACCACGGTGCCTTTTTTCAATATCTATTTTATTATTGCATTTTTCCCACATCATAAAGTTCTATTTTATTTTTTGAGCTCATACAAACCTAGGTTAATGTTTTTCTGATCAGTTTTGTTTTTGTGTTTTATTTTTTGACTGTGGAGTTTTTAAACATTGCAATGGAGATTTCACCTAGGTAAATCTACAAGGCCGTTGTTATTGTCTTATGTGTTGTATGTTATGTATGCACTGTTTTGTGTTGCATGTCAGTATGTGCGTATGTCCATATTTTTATATGAGGAGCACTCATGAAAATATGGATCCCAATTTTTTTTTTTATTCACGTGATTTAAGTGGTTTAATCTAAATTAGGTAAACAGCTGTTAAGGATTGTTTTTAAAGGTGATTAACAGATCTGTTTGTTTACTTTCACCTTTCCTTTTCATTATATTTAATAATTCTGTTCAGGATAATGTCTCTTTAGCATCATTGCCAGAATTCCCATCTCCATCCCAGTGCCGGTGAAGACTAAGATAAAACCAAACTACAGCTTCTATGATAGCTACCACAGTAAACTGTATAAACTGATGCATCAATGAATATAACTCAACAAGTAATGCTCAATCAAGGACTTGATTTATTTTGGGAGGAAATGGACATATTGATAGACTCCTCCGATTTGAACTGCCTGCAGAACTTGCCTGGACTATTTATCAGTTGCATGCATTGTGAACTATCGTCTGGTGCAGCGAATGGTGGTACTGCTGGCATATTTTTGCTGATGGTGTCGCCAGTGATGCAATTTCCTTGCCAGCGCACCCCATGTTAATTGTGGTAATGCTGGCATCTTTGCTGATGGTGTCACCAGTGACGCAATTTTTCCAAAGGAGCCGTCAATTGGCTTGGTGTCGTGGCATTTCTGTATCTTCCTCCCTTCTACTAGTGATGGTCTAAAATTTGGGGGCCAACAGAGGTGAGGCAAGAACCTCACCCCCCCACTGGCACCAAGGTTAAATTTGGGGGCCAACAGAGGTGAGGCAAGAACCTCACCCCCCCACTGGCACCAAGGTTAAATTTGGGGGCCAACAGAGGTGAGGCAAGAACCTCACCCCCCGACTGGTGCTTAGGCCTATCCACAAGCATGGCTGAATGCTGGACCAGTAGTCAGCGACGGGTTGATCTGATTGCAGTGGATTCAACCTAAGACAGGGGACTGACGCCTAGAGGTCAGTTCATCCGATGACGGGTAAGAACCACATGTTGAATTGGACAACCTACCAGGCACGGTCCTAAGCCGCATTGCTTGTTGTTTAATTAATCAGAAGGGGGGAGATGCTGAGGGCCATTACCAAGTAGGAATGACGCATCGACATTTCCTTGCCAAGCGTACCCCATGCTGCTTAGAGGACATTCGATGGGACATTGCATGCATGCTTTAATAAGGTGACCTTGCTCAAGGACCAAGGCGGATTCGGGTTTAGAGCTGATCAGGTTTGAGGAAGTAACCGGCTCCTTGAGTTTAAGGCGTTGCCAGTTTAAGACAATGGGTTTTAGGGAAGTTGGAGATTGAAGATTATTGCTGGGATTAGGGTGTTCCTGCTGCTTGTTCCCGTTGAGTTCTCGTGAGATTAAAATGGGATTTGGAGAGAGCCTCATGGAGTAGGTGGATTGTGCGGGAGACGGCAGAACGCGATTGCCCCTGGACCTGTGTGGAGGCGGTGTGAGAGCGGGAATAAAGAATTGCTGTTTGAACCTAGGAAGGTGTGTGGTGGCTCATGATTCTGGTGCCAAGCCGAGATCTTGGCAGAACTTCTGGGTGCTACGGCCTAAACATGGACGTCCACCCGACAAACTTCCGGATCCTGGGGCTTAAACATGGACGGGTCCCTGGAACTTCTGGGTCCTTGTGCCTATAAAGGGCAGGGGGTGACCGTCAGGCGGGACGTGGCCTATGAAGGGGAGCTGAGCATGGGGCCTGTTGGGGGGCAGACTGAGCTGTCGCACCCTGAATGTGACGGTGGCCTCACTTCCCAGCCTTCCCCTGGGTGTCACTTCCTCCCCTTCCAGTCGGTGCCGGGGAGGAAGTGAGACCAGGCACAGGGGCCAGACCCTGAGGAGGGATACCATCTTTCTCCTCGCTTAGCTAGGCACCCAGCCTGGCTGGGGACGGGGACGCCTTGTGACACTGGCTGCCTCCTGCATCCCTGCCCCAGGACCTCAGGGACCACAGGTGGGGACAGCTGCTGACCCCCAGCTTCAGGGTCTGCCCAGGGAGAGCTCTGTCTCCCAGAGGGTCAGGGGGCCCCTGTGACCTGCTGCTCCTTACCCACCATCATCCTGGGCGACCACAGGTCAGGACACCAGACACTACTGAGAGTGACATCTCCTGGATGGGCGGCTGGGGACTTTGCCACTGTCCCCACAAGATGATCCCCCCCAGAGACAGAAAATAACCCCACGCTGCCCAAGACTGATTTTTTAGCTTTGGATTCTGAAATTTTCCTCCTGCCACCTTCTTTGTGAAGCCAGATTTTCAACAGGGACAATATTCCAGGGGAAAAATACAAGACAAAACATGGAGTCAGTCAAACCAAGCTGACACATCTGGTCCTCCCAGAGAAACCTGTACTGGGGGGAGAAGAGCCATTCTCACCTGGCGAAACAGTGAAGTTCCCTTGTCCTTATTCTGTGTAAGCAAAAGAAATAACCTGAAGTTAACTCATCAAATTATTTTTGAGGAGTGCTTGGCTCACAGGAAAACTGATTCTGTTTCATGGAATGAAGTGTCACCTGATTTTAAAATTAAAAATGAAGCCACCTGGGATTGTTAAATCACACCGTCTAAATTCCCTTCTTTGATAGGAGAAATAAATAAACCTGTAAAACAATTTAAAAGAAGTGGATCCCTTGTAGTGGATCGGGAGTTTTCCTAGACAACTCACACACCTTAATAAGGAGGAGATTAACAAGGACCAGCCTCCTGGTTCCCTTTGGCTCAGTTGGTGGATTCACAAGTTTGCACACACAGAGATCCTGCTTGGGGATGAAAGGCTTTCCTTCCTCTTCCATCCAACCGCCCTTGAGAGGTGGTGAGATGCACTGACTCTGGACCCACGGGGAGGGTGGTGTCCAGTTTTCCTAACACAGCTGCGAGGTTCACATTGTGTGCAAAGTGGGAGGAAGGGGGAGGTGAGGCTGAGTGGGGGAGCCCTCCCTGAGCAGGGGACGGCAGGTGCATTAGGGAGAGTCCAGCGGCTGCAGCAGACTCTTTGGCATGGGCTGTGCACAGTTTCCCTGCGGTGACCTGCCCACTAAATGACCTTTAATGTCGGTAAAGGAGATGTGACACTTACAACCAGTGAGGTTCATATTTACCACATTTAATTTAAGGATCCGCCATGAGCGTGTGTCACCCTTGGAGAGCCAGTGTGGCCACCTGGATTGGAGTGCTGGGCAGAGGGACAAACAGGACAGAGGAATGGCACAGGGCCAAGGTCTAAGCCATCTCATTGGGTGACACCCTCCGTTTGGTATTGTCTGCTGTCAGCCAGGACAGGGGAGTTGGGGAGAAGGAAAATAGGGGGGTGGTGCAGGAGGGGGTCACGTCCCCAGGACCTGGGGTGGGACTTTCCAGCTGTGGCAGTTGGAAGGGCATCTCTAGGCCTCCCACTCAGGAGAGGGACTTAGGCGTCACCCAGAGAGACACGTGTCCAGGAATCTGGGGACACGTGGTGCTGTCCTATTAGAGGAGAATCCCACTGGACGACCTTACTGACAGCTGAAGGAGAAATCCTGGGGAAAGAGGCTTTGGGATTCACGGCACAGGAGCAAGCACCACATCACAGGGCAGCCTCTCCAAGGACTCACTGTTCTGTGAACCCCACAGCTACTGGAATTGTAGAGCTTCTAAGGGTAAAAACGATGAAATAACACAAAGTCTTTACCTGGGTGTGGTTTGACTCCACCAAGGAAATACGTGTGTGTGTGTGTGTGTGTGTGTGTGTGTGTGTATGCTGTGAGTGTGCACATGTGTGTGTGTGTGTGTGTGCACAGGGATGGGGTAGAGTGGGTGCTGGGGGCTGGACCTACACCCATGACTGGAGAGAGCTGAAGCATTTACAGCAGAGACCAGAGAGAGATAATGGACCCCAAGGTTCAGGACAATCCTACCCTACAGGGGACAGACCATCCCAAGTGCCCAGAGTGTCACAGTTGTTGCAATCAGAGGCCAAAGTCCTTCCTCTACGTCACTGACACCCAGTGCCCTGTCCACTCAGCTACAGGCTTGGTTTCTGAGTCTCCCCTAGAAGCTCTAGAACCGCCCCCCCACTCTGTCTCTCAGAGCTTGCCGTCCCTCCAGCCCCACCCCAAAGTGTGTCTGTGCATTTCCTGGTCTCTCTTCTGCTCCACCCTGGACACCACGCTCCAGGGGAAGAGGGACGGCTTGGGTACAGCTGGGTCCCCTGCCTCTCAACAGGAAGACCCCGAGGCTCAAGTTCCAACACTGTGTGGAGACTTTGCATAGAAAGATCCGCCCAGGCCAAGTGTCCAAGGGACCTCAGATGGTTTCTGCCCTTGTTTATCACGCCAGAAACACAATTTCATACTTTGTATATAATTTATACAATGCAACAATATTGACTGTATTAAACAACAGAGAATGTTTGACATTATCACTAGTGATGTGCCCGTTAATATTTTGAAATATTTCAACCAGCTTTATTAATAAATAATTAACTGAATTCCTACTAAGTTATCAACACACAGGCTATGTAAAGGTTCAGATATACACATAAATATGAATTAAAATACATTCTTTATATTTTAAACAATAGCTGTATGAACTAATTCCTGCAGATGACATTGTGCTATACAAACTATCTACTTCTAACATATCCTATTTGAAACTATGTAACTAAAATTTCTCCTTTTTTGAATGCCACTCAAGATTGGTGGCTTTCCAACAATTTGGTTGTTTGGAAATTGCCTGGAGACACTGTGCATTGGCTCAGCTGCCCCTCAGAGACCAGGGAGGCTGCTCCTGGTCCCATGCACAGGACAGCACCAATCACCAGAAGGTCTGGCCCCACCCTCTACAGTGTCCAGTTGGAGAACCTCCAGGGAGAGTCTTGGAAAGGAAGAACAGGACAATCTCTAGGAGAACAAACCTTCACTATTCCTACTACTACTCCATGAAACAGGAAGCAACACTTTACTAAGAAATGGGCACGTGGGGCGGAGGCTGCCTCCCTGGTCAGTCTCTTCCCAGGGAGAAGCGGGAGTGGGCGGCCAGGGGTGAGGGGTCAACAGTCTGCTAGAGTGGGGGCTCCTCAGGTGACACAGAGGAAGGTTGGGGAGTGGCAGACCTGTGAGTCCAAGCTGTGGCCAGTCTGCGGGTGGCCAAAGCCTCCCCTTGGGGTAGAGCGGAGTCAGTAGGAGAAGATGGTGACTGTAGGTGTGTATTTGAAGAACAGGCGGCCGTTGGGCCCTCGGGGGGCCGTCAGGGGCTCCATCTGCCTGGCTGGCCTTCGGGGATCAGGGGGGCTCTTCTGCTGAGGCTGCTGAGCACGGCGGCCAGGCCCGAGGCCCCTGGACTGGGGGACACTTGCTCCCGGGTCTCCAGTTGCAAGACAGTGTCCTTGGCCGGTGCAGTGCCTGCACCAGGGGACACAGCGGGCACCCACAGGGGAGGGGTGGCTGGGGGGCAAGCCCTGCCTAGGTCTCCTGGGCACTGGGCCCAGCTGGGGCTTGAAGGGCCGGGCCACTCCCTTGCTGATCACAGGCAGGAAAGCAGATGGCCAGGGCTCCGGGGTCTTGGGGGGCTCTGGAACCTCAAGCTCGGGGCCCTCTGGCTTGGCGACTTCGGGTTTGTTGACCTGGAGTTTGCGGATGGGCAGCTTGGTGACCTGGGGCTTTGCGACCTGGGCTTCATGGGCCTGGGGCCTCTGAAATTGCAGCTTGGAGACCTGCGTCTTGGTGTCCTGGAGCTTGGAGACCTGCGTCTTGGCGACCTGGGGCTTGGGGACCTCAGGCTCCGGCTTCTCAAACCAGAGAGGACCGTCCACCTTCTTTCTGCCTTTGGGGCCGTGGCTGAGGGCCTGGAGCACCGTGGCCTTGGCGCACGGGTCTGGCATGGGCGCCACGGGAGGGCATTGGTAGCGGGTCCCTGGGCGCTGGGGCGGGTCCATGAGGACTGTGACCAGGCTGCGGGTCCCAGGGCGCCTCTGGGCACCCGGAGGCCGGCGCTTGGTGTGGCCGGGGCCAGGAGCGTTCAGCCCCGCCTTCAGGAGCGGCCAGAGAGGGGGCTTGGGCGCCCCGGGCTGGGCAGCCGCGGGGTCCGCTGGCCCGGGGCCCCCAGTGTGCTCAGTGCGGGGCCCTGTGCGGGGCAGGGCTCGGGAGAGGACAAAGAAGCCCGGGAAGACGAGGGCAGGATGGAAGAGGTTTGTGTCCGGGGCGCAGCGCCGCGGCCTGGGGCGGGCACACCTGGATCCCTGCGCGCAGCAGGACCGTTGGGCGGCCCAGGGGCTGCGCAGGCACCTCTGCAGGCACCTGGCCAGGAAGCCGCCCATGAGAGCGGGGCTGCGGGGGCTGCTGCAGGAGGCGCGGCCGAGGGATCCGACGCCACTGGACACTGAGCGAGTGGCCGTTGGTTTCCAGGCCAGCAGAGCGCGCGGGGCCCCCCGTGGCTGGAACCCCGCCGCCCGAGGACTCCAGGACGTCACAGCGCGTGGCCACCTGTCCCCACTGCAGCCCCCGCACACTAGCTCTGGTGGAAGGGCCTTGCTCCTGCTTGTCCTTTAGCCCCTGACCTTCCGGGGACCAAACACAAGTCTCTGCCCAGAGATGTTGTCCCAAGGGCACCCTCCACATGGGGACATGAACGCAGCTGGGCGTGGTGCATCCGCCTGCAGAGACCCCTCCTGAAAAGTCTGAGGCAGGAGGATAGCAAGTTGGAGGCCAGCCTCAGCAGTTAGCGAGACCCTCAGCAGGTGAGCAAGACCCTGTCTGTGAACTTAGGGAGAAACAGAAACGGTTTCCTGGCGATGTTTAACTGGGAAGTGTCCAGTGCCAATATGGAAGGGCGTGGGGACCAAAAATTGAAGCCAACCCTCAACAAGTTTAAATTAGACACCAACTCAGTTCAGATTGATTGAAAATGAAGGACCGAATGGGGAAGACACTGAACAGACTTACTGAGGAAGTGTCACGAGGTTTGTGGTCAGAGGTGGCCAAGTGTTTGGAAAGTAGGGAGGGGTCGACCATTGGGTTCAAGGGATTTAGGTCCCTGAGTCTCTCCACTCCTTATGAGGTCATTTTTGCCCAATCACCTATTTAAGGAAAGACGCCCAGCTCTGTGCGTGTGAAAAGAGGTTTCTAGAGGAGCCGGACATGGTAGGAAAGCAAGTGTGGTTGCCTTCCAGTAAAATCTTAGGTACAAAACAGGTGCAGGGCCGGGGGTGGCCTGTGGCCCTGGTCTGCAGATCTTTGATAAAGAGCTATTAGCTCATGCTAGAGATGCAAAAAAGGAGCACTCACACAAATATTAAGAATCACCTGGAGTTGACAGACTTCCATGCATGCAATAGTGGAGATTGAATCTTGGAGTTCTCTCAAGCCAAAATATGTCTTCATCACCAGGTGGTGGGTCTGCTGGCCACTAAGTGAGCCAGGCCCCTTTAGGGGAAATTCCCAACAGGTCTTCAAAATGGTCTTTCTTTTGCTTTAGCTAAATGTCTTGGAGAATCTTACAAAGAAACAGCCAAGATCTCAAAGATCTCAGGAGCATTCTTTCTTTCTTTTTTTTCTGTTAGGTTCCCAGATGATACTTGATTCATTATAATATTGAACTGAGCTTATCCAAGCATGTGCACTCCTGCCACGTCTGTGACCCTGAACTGAGCATGCCCAGACGTGGTTAGTTCTGCCGCCTTTAAATATCTGTGATCACTTTACAGTATCCTCTAGGACCCTGAGCGGAGCATGCACAGAGAGGTGTCCAGCTACTTTTCTCCAAGCATCATCCTGTACTGATGGTGTCAGAAATGTGCATCCTCACCCAGACAGGCTCAGGAGTGGGCCCAGCCCAACGTGAATATGGATAGACTCCCAGAATAAAATTCCCATGTTGCTTTGTGGAGAGCTTTTGCTTTATAGGTCACTCCAGGGCTCTCCTTAATCCCTGTAGGTAACACCTCTTGTCCATTCTTTTATCCCTGGTCCTGCCCATTGGCTGTGCCCTCTGCAAGAAGTGGATCCCTCTGGATCCAGGGGCTTACACATGGACGTGCGCCTGAGGCACTTAGGGATGCTATGGCCTAAACATGGACGCCTGAGGCACTTCCGCATCTGAGGGCCCAAAGATGGATGTGCACCTGAAGAACTTCCGGATCCGGGGGCCTAAACATGGAAGCCTAGGGAACTTCCGAATCCTAGAGTCTCAACATGGACGTGCACCAAGGAACTTCCAGAACAGGGGCCTAAACATGGACGTGCACCTGAGAAACTTCCAGATCCGGGGAAATAAACATGGATGCCTGACCCACTTCTGGATCCCAGAGCCTAAACATGGATGCCTGAGGATCTTCCAGACCCTGGGGCCTAAACATGGATGCGCACCTGAGGCACTTCTCCATCCGGGGGCCTAAGCATGGACGTGCTCCTGAGGCACTTCCGAATGCTAAGGCCTCCTAAACATGGATGTGTGCCCAAGGAACTTCTGGGTGCTAAGGCCTAAACATGGATGTGCACCCGATGAACTTCCGGATCTGAGGTCCTAAACATGGACGTGTCCCTGGAACTTCTGGGTCCTTGTGCCTATAAAGGGCAGGGCGTGACCCTCAGAAGGGACGTGGCCCATGAAGGGGAGCGGAGCATGGGGCCTCTTGGGGGCAGACTGAGCTGTCGCACCCTGAACTTGAATGTGACGGTGGCCTCACTTCCCGGCCTTCCCCTGGGTGTCACTTCCTCCCCTTCCAGTCGGTGCCTGGGAGGAAGTGAGACCAGACACAGGGGCTAGGTTCTGAGGAGGGACACCGTCTTTCTCCTCATTTAGCCAGGCACCTGGCCTGGATGGGGACGGGGACATCTTGTACACCGACTGCCTCCTGCATCCCTGCCCCAGGACCTCAGGGACCACAGGTGGGGACAGTCGTTGATTCTCCCCTGGCCACTGACCCTCAGCCCTGGGGTCTGCCCAGGGAGAGCTCTGTCTCCCAGAGGGTCAGGGGGCCCCTGTGACCTGCTGCTCCTTACCCACCGTCATCCTGGGCCAGTACAGGTCAGGACACCAGGCGCTACTGAGGGTGACATCTCCTGGATGGGCGGCTGGGGACTTTGCCTCTGTCCCCACTGGATGATCCCCCCAGAGACAGAAAATAACCCCACGCTGCCCAAGACTGATATTTAAGCTTTGTACTCTGAAATTTTCCTGCTGCCACCTTCTTTGTGAAGCCAGTTTTTCAACAGGGACAATATTCCATGGTGGGGCAGGGGACAACATGGAGTCATCAAACCAAGCGGACACACCTGGTCCTCCCAGAGAAACCTGTACTGGGGGGAGAAGAGCCTTTCTCACCTGGCGAAACAGTGAAGTTCCCTTGTCCTTATTCTGTGTAAGCAAAAGAAATAATCTGAAGTTAACTCATCAAATTATTTCTGAGGAGTGCTTGGCTCACAGGAAAACTGATTCTGTTTCATGGAATAGAGTGTCACCGGATTTTAAAATTAAAAATGAAGCCACCTGGGATTGTTAAATCACACTGTCTTAATTCCCTTCTTTGACAGCAGAAACAAATAAACCTTTAAAAAAATTAAAAAGAAGTGGATCCCTTGTAGTGGATCGGGAGTTTTCCTAGACAACTCACACACCTTAACAAGGAGGAGATTAAAAAGGGCCAACCTCCTGGTTCCCTTTGGCTCAGTTGGTGGATTCACAAGTTTGCACACACAGAGATTCTGCTTGGGGATGAAAGGCTTTCCTTCCTCTTCCATCCAACAGCCCTTGAGAGGTGGTGAGATGCACTGACTCTGGACCCACGGGGAGTGTGGTGTCCAGTTTTCCTAACACAGCTGCGAGGCTCACATTGTGTGGAAAGTGGGAGGAAGGGGGAGGTGAGGCTGAGTGGGGGAGCCCTCCCTGAGCAGGGGACGGCAGGTGCATTAGGGAGAGTCCAGCGGCTGCAGCAGACACTTTGGCATGGCCTGTGCATAGTTTCCCTGCGGTGACCTGCCCACTAAATGACCTTTAATGTCACTGAAGGAGATGTGACACAACCAGTGAGGTTCATATTTATCACATTTAATTTAAGGATCTGCCATGAGCGTGTGTCACCCTTGGAGAGCCAGTGTGGCCACTGGGATGGGAGTGCTGGGCAGAGGGACAAACAGGACAGAGGAATGGCACAGGGCCAAGGTCTAAGCCATCTCATTGGGTGACACCCTCCGTTGGGTATTGTCTGCTGTCAGCCAGGACATGGGAGTTGGGGAGAAGGAAAAGAGGGGGTGGGTGCAGGAGGGGATCACGTCCCCAAGACCTGGGGTGGGACTTTCCAGCTGTGGCAGTTGGAAGGGCATCTCTAGGCCTCCCACTCAGGGGAGGGACTTAGGCGTCACCCGGAGAGACGCGTGTCAAGGAATCTGGGGACACGTGGTGCTGTCCTATTAGAGGAGAATCCCACTGGACGACCTTACTGACAGCTGAAGGAGAAATCCTGGGGAAAGGGGCTTTGGGATTCACGGCCACAGGAGCAAGCACCACATCACAGGGCAGCCTCTCCAAGGACTCACTGTTCTGTGAACCCCACAGCTACTGGAATTGTAGAGCTTTTAAAGGTAAAAACGATGAAATAATAGAAAGTCTTTACCTGGGTGTGGTTTGACTCCACCAAGGAAATACGTGTTTGTGTGTATGTGTGTGTGTGTGTCTCTGAGTGTGTGCATGTGTGTGTGTGTGTGTGTGTGCACATGTGTGTGTGTGTGTGTGCATGTGCACAGGGATGGGGTAGAGTGGGTGCTGGGGGCTGGACCTACACCCATGACTGGAGAGAGCTGTAGCATTTACAGCAGAGACCAGAGAGAAATAATGGACCCCAAGGTTCAGGACAATCCTACCCTACAGGGGACAGCATACCCCAAGTACCCAGAGTGTCACAGTTGTTGCAATCAGAGGCCAAAGCCCTTCCTCTACGTCATTGACACCCAGTGCCCTGTCCACTCAGCTACAGGCTTGGTTTCTGAGTCTCCCCTAGAAGCTCGAGAACCCCCCCCCCCGTCTCTCAGAGCTTGCCGTCCCCCAAGCCCCACCCCAAAGTGTGTCTGTGCATTTCCTGGTCTCTCTTTTGCTCTACCCTGGACACCACGCTCCAGGGGTAGAGGGACGGCATGGGTACAGCTGGGTCCCCTGCCTCTCAACAGGAAGACCATGAGGCTCAAGTTCCAACACTGTGTGGAGACTTTGCATAGAAAGATCCGCCCAGGCCAAGTGTCCAAGGGACCTCAGCCTGGTTTCTGCCCTTGTTTATCACGCCAGATACACAATTTCATATTTTGTATATATTTTATATAGTAGAACAATATTGACTGTATTAAACAACAGAGAATGTTTGACATTATCACTAGTGATGTGCCCATTAATATTTTGAAATATTTCAACCAGCTTTATTAATAAATAATTAACTGAATTCCTACTAAATCAACAACACACAGGCTATGTAAAGGTTCAGATATACACATAAATATGAATTAAAATACATTCTTTATATTTTAAACAATAGCTGTATGAACTAATTCCTGCAGATGACATTGTGCTATACAAACTGTCTACTTCTAACTTATCCTATTTGAACATATGTAACTAAAATTTCTCCTTTTTTGAATGCGACTCAAGATTGGTGGCTTTCCAACAATTTGGTTGTTTGGAAATTGCCTGGAGACACTGTGCATTGGCTCAGCTGCCCCTCAGAGACCAGGGAGGCTGCTCCTGGTCCCATGCACAGCACAGCACCAATCACCAGAAGGTCTGGCCCCACCCTCTACAGTGTCCAGTTGGAGAACCTCCAGGGAGAGTCTTGGAAAGGAAGAACAGGACAATCTCTAGGAGAACAAACCTTCACTATTCCTATTCCTACTCCATGAAACAAGAAGCAGCACTTTACTAAGAAATGGGCACGTGGGGCGGAGGCCGCCTCCCTGGTCAGTCTCCTCCCAGGGAGAAGCGGCAGTGGGCGGCCAGGGGTGAGGGGTCAACAGTCTCCTAGAGTGGGGGCTCCTCAGGTGACACAGAGGAGGGCTGGGAAGTGGCAGACCTGTGAGTCCAAGCAGTGGCCAGTCTGCGGGTGGCCAAAGCCTCCCCGTGGGGTAGAGCGGAGTCAGTAGGAGAAGATGGTGACTGTAGGTGAGTATTTGAAGAACAGGCGGCCGTTGGGCCCTCTGGGGGCCGTCAGGGGCTCCATCTGCCTGGCTGGCGTTCGGGGCTCAGGGGGGCTCCTCTGCTGAGGCTGCTGAGCACGGCGGCCAGGCCCGAGACCCCTGCACTGGGGGGCACTTGCTCCCGGGTCTCCAGCTGCAAGACGGTCTCCTTGGCCGGTGCAGTGCCTGCACCAGGGGACACAGCGGGCACCCACAGGCGAGGGGTGGCTGGGGGGCAGGCCCTGCCTGGGTCTCCTGGGCCCTGGGCCGTGGATTCCTGTCGCAGGGCCCAGCTGGGGCTTGAAGGGCCTGGTCACTCCGTTGCTGATCACAGGCAGGAAAGCAGATGGCCAGGGCTCCGGGGTCTTCGGGGGCTCTGGAACTTCAAGCTCTGGGCTCTCTGGCTTGGCGACTTCGGGCTTGTTGACCTGGAGTTTGCGGATGGGCAGCTTGGTGACCTGGGGCTTTGCGACCTGGGCTTCATGGACCTGGGGCCTCTCAAACTGCAGCTTGGAGACCTGGAGTTTGGTGTCCTGGGGCTTGGGGACCTGGGGCTTGGTGTCCTGGGGCTTGGTGTCCTGGGGCTTGGCGACCTGGGGCTTGTCCACCTGGGGCTTGGGGACCTCAGGCTCCGGCTTCTCAAACCAGAGAGGACCGTCCACCTTCTTTCTGCCTTTGGGGCCGTGGCTGAGGGCCTGGAGCACGGTGGCCTTGGCGCACGGGTCTGGCATGGGCGCCACGGGAGGGCACTGGTAGCGGGTCCCTGGGCGCTGGGGCGGGTCCATGAGGACTGTGACCAGGCTGCGGGTCCCAGGGCGCCTCTGGGCACCCGGAGGCCGGCGCTTGGTGTGGCCGGGGCCAGGAGCGCTCAGCCCCGCCTTCAAGAGCGGCCAGAGAGGGGGCTTGGGCGCCCCGGGCTGGGCAGCCGCGGGGTCCGCTGGCCTGGGGTCCCCAGTGTGCTCAGTGCGGGGCCCTGTGCGGGGCAGGGCTCGGGAGAGGACAAAGAAGCCCGGGAAGACGAGGGCAGGATGGAAGAGGATTAGGTCCGGGGGGCAGCGCCGCGGCCTGGGGCGGGCACACCTGGATCCCTGCGCGCAGCAGGACCCTTGGGCGGCCCAGGGGCTGCGCAGGCACCTCTGCAGGCACCTGGCCAGGAAGCCGCCCATGAGAGCGGGGCTGCGGGGGCTGCTGCAGGAGGCGCGGCCGAGGGATCCGACGCCACTGGACACTGAGCGAGTGGCCGTTGGTTTCCAGGCCAGCAGAGCGCGCGGGGCCCCCCGTGGCTGGAACCCCGCCGCCCGAGGACTCCAGGACGTCACAGCGCGTGGCCACCTGTCCCCACTGCAGCCCCCGCACACTAGCTCTGGTGGAAGGGCCTTGCTCCTGCTTGTCCTTTAGCCCCTGACCTTCCGGGGACCAAACACAAGTCTCTGCCCAGAGATGTTGTCCCAAGGGCACCCTCCACATGGGGACATGAACGCAGCTGGGCGTGGTGCATCCGCCTGCAGAGACCCCTCCTGAAAAGTCTGAGGCAGGAGGATAGCAAGTTGGAGGCCAGCCTCAGCAGTTAGCGAGACCCTCAGCAGGTGAGCAAGACCCTGTCTGTGAACTTAGGGAGAAACAGAAACGGTTTCCTGGCGATGTTTAACTGGGAAGTGTCCAGTGCCAATATGGAAGGGCGTGGGGACCAAAAATTGAAGCCAACCCTCAACAAGTTTAAATTAGACACCAACTCAGTTCAGATTGATTGAAAATGAAGGACCGAATGGGGAAGACACTGAACAGACTTACTGAGGAAGTGTCACGAGGTTTGTGGTCAGAGGTGGCCAAGTGTTTGGAAAGTAGGGAGGGGTCGACCATTGGGTTCAAGGGATTTAGGTCCCTGAGTCTCTCCACTCCTTATGAGGTCATTTTTGCCCAATCACCTATTTAAGGAAAGACGCCCAGCTCTGTGCGTGTGAAAAGAGGTTTCTAGAGGAGCCGGACATGGTAGGAAAGCAAGTGTGGTTGCCTTCCAGTAAAATCTTAGGTACAAAACAGGTGCAGGGCCGGGGGTGGCCTGTGGCCCTGGTCTGCAGATCTTTGATAAAGAGCTATTAGCTCATGCTAGAGATGCAAAAAAGGAGCACTCACACAAATATTAAGAATCACCTGGAGTTGACAGACTTCCATGCATGCAATAGTGGAGATTGAATCTTGGAGTTCTCTCAAGCCAAAATATGTCTTCATCACCAGGTGGTGGGTCTGCTGGCCACTAAGTGAGCCAGGCCCCTTTAGGGGAAATTCCCAACAGGTCTTCAAAATGGTCTTTCTTTTGCTTTAGCTAAATGTCTTGGAGAATCTTACAAAGAACCAGCCAAGATCTCAAAGATCTCAGGAGCATTCTTTCTTTCTTTTTTTTCTGTTAGGTTCCCAGATGATACTTGATTCATTATAATATTGAACTGAGCTTATCCAAGCATGTGCACTCCTGCCACGTCTGTGACCCTGAACTGAGCATGCCCAGACGTGGTTAGTTCTGCCGCCTTTAAATATCTGTGATCACTTTACAGTATCCTCTAGGACCCTGAGCGGAGCATGCACAGAGAGGTGTCCAGCTACTTTTCTCCAAGCATCATCCTGTACTGACGGTGTCAGAAATGTGCATCCTCACCCAGACAGGCTCAGGAGTGGGCCCAGCCCAACGTGAATATGGATAGACTCCCAGAATAAAATTCCCATGTTGCTTTGTGGAGAGCTTTTGCTTTATAGGTCACTCCAGGGCTCTCCTTAATCCCTGTAGGTAACACCTCTTGTCCATTCTTTTATCCCTGGTCCTGCCCATTGGCTGTGCCCTCTGCAAGAAGTGGATCCCTCTGGATCCAGGGGCTTACACATGGACGTGCGCCTGAGGCACTTAGGGATGCTATGGCCTAAACATGGACGCCTGAGGCACTTCCGCATCTGAGGGCCCAAAGATGGATGTGCACCTGAAGAACTTCCGGATCCGGGGGCCTAAACATGGAAGCCTAGGGAACTTCCGAATCCTAGAGTCTCAACATGGACGTGCACCAAGGAACTTCCAGAACAGGGGCCTAAACATGGACGTGCACCTGAGAAACTTCCAGATCCGGGGAAATAAACATGGATGCCTGACCCACTTCTGGATCCCAGAGCCTAAACATGGATGCCTGAGGATCTTCCAGACCCTGGGGCCTAAACATGGATGCGCACCTGAGGCACTTCTCCATCCGGGGGCCTAAGCATGGACGTGCTCCTGAGGCACTTCCGAATGCTAAGGCCTCCTAAACATGAATGTGTGCCCAAGGAACTTCTGGGTGCTAAGGCCTAAACATGGATGTGCACCCGATGAACTTCCGGATCTGAGGTCCTAAACATGGACGTGTCCCTGGAACTTCTGGGTCCTTGTGCCTATAAAGGGCAGGGCGTGACCCTCAGAAGGGACGTGGCCCATGAAGGGGAGCGGAGCATGGGGCCTCTTGGGGGCAGACTGAGCTGTCGCACCCTGAACTTGAATGTGACGGTGGCCTCACTTCCCGGCCTTCCCCTGGGTGTCACTTCCTCCCCTTCCAGTCGGTGCCTGGGAGGAAGTGAGACCAGACACAGGGGCTAGGTTCTGAGGAGGGACACCGTCTTTCTCCTCATTTAGCCAGGCACCTGGCCTGGATGGGGACGGGGACATCTTGTACACCGACTGCCTCCTGCATCCCTGCCCCAGGACCTCAGGGACCACAGGTGGGGACAGTCGTTGATTCTCCCCTGGCCACTGACCCTCAGCCCTGGGGTCTGCCCAGGGAGAGCTCTGTCTCCCAGAGGGTCAGGGGGCCCCTGTGACCTGCTGCTCCTTACCCACCGTCATCCTGGGCCAGTACAGGTCAGGACACCAGGCGCTACTGAGGGTGACATCTCCTGGATGGGCGGCTGGGGACTTTGCCTCTGTCCCCACTGGATGATCCCCCCAGAGACAGAAAATAACCCCACGCTGCCCAAGACTGATATTTAAGCTTTGTACTCTGAAATTTTCCTGCTGCCACCTTCTTTGTGAAGCCAGTTTTTCAACAGGGACAATATTCCATGGTGGGGCAGGGGACAACATGGAGTCATCAAACCAAGCGGACACACCTGGTCCTCCCAGAGAAACCTGTACTGGGGGGAGAAGAGCCTTTCTCACCTGGCGAAACAGTGAAGTTCCCTTGTCCTTATTCTGTGTAAGCAAAAGAAATAATCTGAAGTTAACTCATCAAATTATTTCTGAGGAGAGCTTGGCTCACAGGAAAACTGATTCTGTTTCATGGAATAGAGTGTCACCGGATTTTAAAATTAAACATGAAGCCAACTGGGATTGTTAAATCACACCGTCTTAATTCCCTTCTTTGACAGCAGAAACAAATAAACCTTTAAAAAAATTAAAAAGAAGTGGATCCCTTGTAGTGGATCGGGAGTTTTCCTAGACAACTCACACACCTTAACAAGGAGGAGATTAAAAAGGGCCAACCTCCTGGTTCCCTTTGGCTCAGTTGGTGGATTCACAAGTTTGCACACACAGAGATCCTGCTTGGGGATGAAAGGCTTTCCTTCCTCTTCCATCCAACCGCCCTTGAGAGGTGGTGAGATGCACTGACTCTGGACCCACGGGGAGGGTGGTGTCCAGTTTTCCTAACACAGCTGGGAGGCTCACATTCTGTGGAACGTGGGAGGAAGGGGGAGGTGAGGCTGAGTGGGGAGCCCTCCCTGAGCAGGGGACGGCAGGTGCATTAGGGAGAGTCCAGCGGCTGCAGCAGACACTTTGGCATGGCCTGTGCACAGTTTCCCTGCGGTGACCTGCCCACTAAATGACCTTTAATGTCGGTAAAGGAGATGTGACACTTACAACCAGTGAGGTTCATATTTACCACATTTAATTTAAGGATCCGCCATGAGCGTGTGTCGCCCTTGGAGAGCCAGTGTGGCCACCTGGATTGGAGTGCTGGGCAGAGGGACAAACAGGACAGAGGAATGGCACAGGGCCAAGGTCTAAGCCATCTCATTGGGTGACACCCTCCGTTGGGTATTGTCTGCTGTCAGCCAGGACAGGGGAGTTGGGGAGAAGGAAAAGAGGGGGTGGGTGCAGGAGGGGGTCACGTCCCCAGGACCTGGGGTGGGACTTTCCAGCTGTGGCAGTTGGAAGGGCATCTCTAGGCCTCCCACTCAGGGGAGGTACTTAGGCCTCACCCGGAGAGACACATGTGTGTGTGTGTGTGTGTGTGTGTGTGTGTGAGTGTGCGCATGTGTGTGTGTGCATGTGCACAGGGATGGGGTAGAGTGGGTGCTGGGGGCTGGACCTACATCCATGATTGGAGAGAGCTGTAGCATTTACAGCAGAGACCAGAGAGAAATAATGGACCCCAAGGTTCAGGACAATCCTACCCTACAGGGGACAGCCTATCCCAAGTGCCCAATGTGCCTCAATTGTTGCAGTCAGAGGCCAAAGCCCTTCCTCTACGTCATTGACACCCAGTGCCCTGTCCACTCAGCTACAGGCTTGGTTTCTGAGTCTCCCCTAGAACCTCTAGAACCCCCCCCCCCCCCGTCTCTCAGAGCTTGCCGTCCCTCCAGCCCCACCCCAAAGTGTGTCTGTGCATTTCCTGGTCTCTCTTCTGCTCCACCCTGGACACCACGCTCCAGGGGAAGAGGGACGGCTTGGGTACAGCTGGGTCCCCTGCCTCTCAACAGGAAGACCACGAGGCTCAAGTTCCAACACTGTGTGGAGACTTTGCATAGAAAGATCCACCCAGGCCAAGTGTCCAAAGGACTTGGGCCTGGTTTCTGCCCTTCTTTATCATGTGAGAAATACAACTTCATACTTTTTATATCACTTATATAGTGGAATAACATTAACTGTATTAAATAACAATAATGTATTACAATATCATTACTAATGTGCCCATTAATATTTCAAAATGCTTTAAACAGCTTTATTAAAAAACTTTTAATCGAACTACTACTGAATTGACAACACACAGGCTATGTAAAGGTTCAGATATACACATAAATATGCATTAAAATACATTCTTTATATTTTAAATAATAGTTATATGAACTAATTCCTGCAGATGACATTGTGCTATACAAACTATCTACTTCTAACCTTTATTATTTGAAAATATGTAACTAAAATTTCTCCTTTTTTGAATGCCACTCAAGATTGGTGGCTTTCCAACAATTTGGTTGTTTGGAAATTGCCTGGAGACACTGTGCATTGGCTCAGCTGCCCCTCAGAGACCAGGGAGGCTGCTCCTGGTCCCATGCACAGGACAGCACCAACCACCAGAAGGTCTGGCCCCACCCTCTACAGTGTCCAGTTGGAGAACCTCCAGGGAGAGTCTTGGAAAGGAAGAACAGGACAATCTCTAGGAGAACAAACCTTCACTATTCCTATTCCTACTCCATGAAACAAGAAGCAGCACTTTACTAAGAAATGGGCACGTGGGGCGGAGGCCGCCTCCCTGGTCAGTCTCCTCCCAGGGAGAAGCGGGAGTGGGCGGCCAGGGGTGAGGGGTCAACAGTCTCCTGGAGTGGGGGCTCCTCAGGTGACACAGAGGAAGGTTGGGGAGTGGCAGACCTGTGAGTCCAAGCAGTGGCCAGTCTGCGGGTGGTCAAAGCCTCCCCGTGGGTAGAGCGGAGTCAGTAGGAGAAGATGGTGACTGTAGGTGAGTATTTGAAGAACAGGCGGCCGATGGGCCCTCTGGGGGCCGTCAGGGGCTCCATCTGCCTGGCTGGCCTTCGGGGCTCAGGGGGGCTCCTCTGCTGAGGCTGCTGAGCACGGCGGCCAGGCCCGAGGCCCCTGGACTGGGGGGCACTTGCTCCCGGGTCTCCAGATGCAAGACAGTGTCCTTGGCCGGTGCAGTGCCGGCACCAGGGGACACAGCGGGCACCCACAGGGGAGGGGTGGCTGGGGGGCAGGCCCTGCCTGGGTCTCCTGGGCACTGGGCCCTCGATTCCTGTCGCAGGGCCCAGCTGGGGCTTGAAGGGCCTGGTCACTCCGTAGCTGATCACAGGCAGGAAAGCAGATGGCCAGGGCTCCGGGGTCTTCGGGGGCTCTGGAACCTCAAGCTCGGGGCTCTCTGGCTTGGCGACTTCGGGCTTGTTGACCTGGACTTTGCGGATGGGCAGCTTGGTGACCTGGGGCTTTGCGACCTGGGCTTCATGGACCTGGGGCCTCTGAAACTGCAGCTTGGAGACCTGCGTCTTGGTGACCTGGAGCTTGGTGTCCGGGGGCTTGGTGTCCTGGGGCTTGGCGACCTGGGGCTTGTCCACCTGGGGCTTGGGGACCTCAGGCTCTGGCTTCTCAAACCAGAGAGGACCGTCCACCTTCTTTCTGCCTTTGGGGCCGTGGCTGAGGGCCTGGAGCACGGTGGCCTTGGCGCACGGGTCTGGCATGGGCGCCACGGGAGGGCACTGGTAGCGGGTCCCTGGGCGCTGGGGCGGGTCCATGAGGACTGTGACCAGGCTGCGGGTCCCAGGGCGCCTCTGGGCACCCGGAGGCCCTCTCTTGGTGTGGCCGGGGCCAGGAGCGCTCAGCCCCGCCTTCAAGAGCGGCCAGAGAGGGGGCTTGGGCGCCCCGGGCTGGGCAGCCGCGGGGTCCGCTGGCCTGGGGTCCCCATTGTGCTCAGTGCGGGGCCCTGTGCGGGGCAGGGCTCGGGAGAGGACAAAGAAGCCCGGGAAGACGAGGGCAGGATGGAAGAGGTTTGTGTCCGGGGGGCAGCGCCGCGGCCTGGGGCGGGCACACCTGGATCCCTGCGCGCAGCAGGACCGTTGGGCGGCCCAGGGGCTGCGCAGGCACCTCTGCAGGCACCTGGCCAGGAAGCCGCCCATGAGAGCGGGGCTGCGGGGGCTGCTGCAGGAGGCGCGGCCGAGGGATCCGACGCCACTGGACACTGAGCGAGTGGCCGTTGGTTTCCAGGCCAGCAGAGCGCGCGGGGCCCCCCGTGGCTGGAACCCCGCCGCCCGAGGACGTCACAGCGCGTGGCCACGTGTCCCCACTGCAGCCCCCGCACACTAGCTCTGGTGGGAGGGCCTTGCTCCTGCTTGTCCCTTAGCCGCTGACCTTCCGGGGACCAAACCCAAGTCTCTGCTCAGAGCTGTTGTCCCAAGGGCACCCTCCACATGGGGACATGAACGCAGCTGGGCGTGGTGGATCCGCCTGCAGTGACCCCTCCTGAAAAGTCTGAGGCAGGAGGATAGCAAGTTGGAGGCCAGCCTCAGCAGTTAGCGAGACCCTCAGCAGGTGAGCAAGACCTTGTCTGTGAACTTAGGGAGAAACAGAAACGGTTTCCTGGCGATGTTTAACTGGGCAGTGTCCAGTGCCAATATGGAAGGGCGTGGGGACCAAAAATTGAAGCCAACCCTCAACAAGTTTAAATTAGACTCCAACTCAGTTCAGGTTGATTGAAAATGAAGGACCGAATGGGGAAGACACTAAACAGACTTAATGGGGAAGTGTCACGAGGTTTGTGGTCAGAGGTGGCCAAGTGTTTGGAAAGTAGGGAGGGGTCAACCATTGGGTTCAAGGGATTTCGGTCCCTGAGTCTCTCCACTCCTTATGAGGTCATTTTTGCTCAATCACCTATTTAAGGAAAGACGCCCAGCTCCCTGCGTGTGAAAAGAGGTTTCTAGAGGAGCCGGACATGGTATGGAAAGCAAGTGTGGTTGCCTTCCAGTAAAATCTTAGGTACAAAACAGGTGCAGGGCCGGGGGTGGCCTGTGGCCCTGGTCTGCATATCTTTGATAAAGAGCTATTAGCACATGCTAGAGATGCAAAAAAGAGCACTCACACAAATATTAAGAATCACCTGGAGTTGACAGACTTCCATGCATGCAATAGTGGAGATTGAATCTTGGAGCTCTCTCAAGCCAAAATATGTCTTCATCACCAGGTGGTGGGTCTGCTGGCCACCAAGTGAGCCAGGCCCCTTTAGGGGAAATTCCCAACAGGTCTTCAAAATGGTCTTTCTTTTGCTTTAGCTGAATGTCTTGGAGAATCTTACAAAGAACCAGCCACGATCTCAAAGGTCTCAGGAGCATTCTTTCTTTTTTTTTCTTTTAGGTTCCCAGATGATACTTGATTCATTATAATATTGAACTGAGCTTATCCAAGCATGTGCACTCCTGCCACGTCTGTGACCCTGAACTGAGCATGCCCAGACGTGGTTAGTTCTGCCGCCTTTAAATATCTGTGTTCCCATGTGATCACTTTACAGTATCCTCTAGGACCCTGAGCGGAGCATGCACAGAGAGGTGTCCAGCTACTTTTCTCCAAGCATCATCCTGTACTGACGGTGTCAGAAATGTGCATCCTCACCCAGACAGGCTCAGGAATGGGCCCAGCCCAACGTGAATAAGGATAGACTCCCAGAATAAAATTCCCGTGTTGCTTTGTGGAGAGCTTTTGCTTTATAGGTCACTCCAGGGCTTTCCTTAATCCCTGTAGGTAACACATCTTGTCCATTCTTTTATCCCTGGTCCTGCCTATTGTCTGTGCCCTCTGCAAGAAGTGGATCCCTCTGGGTACGGGGGCTAAACATGGACACTAGAAGCGCTTCCGGATCCAGGGGCTTACACATGGACGTGCGCCTGAGGCACTTACGGATGCTATGGCCTAAACATGGACGCCTGAGGCACTTCCGCATCTGAGGGCCCAAAGATGGATGTGCACCTGAGGAACTTCCGGATCCGGGGGCCTAAACGTGGAAGCCTAGGGAACTTCCGAATCCTAGAGTCTCAACATGGACGTGCACCAAAGGAACCTCCAGATCCAGGGGCCTAAACATGGATGTGCACCTGAGAAACTTCCAGATCCGGGGAAATAAACATGGATGCCTGACCCACTTCTGGATCCCAGAGCCTAAACATGGATGCCTGAGGATCTTCCAGACCCTGGGGCCTAAGCATGGACGTGCACCTGAGGAACATCTCCATCCGGGGGCCTAAGCATGGACTTGCACCTGAGGCACTTCCGGATGCTAAGGCCTCCTAAACATGGACGTGCGCCCAAGGAACTTTGCTGAGGGCCATTGTCAAGTAGGAATGATGCATCGAAATTTCCTTGCCAAGCGTACCCCATGCTGCTTAGAGGACATTCAATGGGACATTGCATGCATGCTTTAATAAGGTGACTTTGCTCAAGGACCAAGGCAGATCCGGGTTTAGAGCTGATCAGGTTTGAGCAAGTAACCGGCTCCTTGAGTTTAAGGCGTTGCCAGTTTAAGACAATGGGTTTTAGGGAAGTTGGAGGTTGAAGATTATTGCTGGGATTAGGGTGTTCCTGCTGCTTGTTCCCGTTGAGTTCTTGTGAGATTAAAATGGAATTTGGAGATAGCCTCCTGGAGTCGGTGAATTGTGCGGGAGACAGCAGAATGGGATTGCCCCTGGACCTGCGTGGAGGCGGTGTGAGAGCGGGAATAAAGAATTGCTGTTTGAACCTACAAAGGTGTGTGTTGGCTCGTGATTCTGGCGCCAAGCCGAGACCTTGGCATTTTGGTGGCCTGTAAGGGGAAGGAACCCGCGACCTTGGCGTTATCAACACCAAACAATCAGCTCAAAAGGTAGAGCTTAATGCAGTTCTACAAGCTTTTGTGATGTTCAAAGATTCTGTATTTAATTTATTTTCTGATAGTCAGTATATAGTTAATGCTATAATATCCCTTGAAGATGCTGGTAGGATTTCCCCTTCCTCTACTCTTTTCTCTTTGTTTTCCACTCTACAAAGTCTAATCTGGGACAGAAAAGATCCATTCTTTATAGGACATATCAGGGCACATACAGGATTGCCTGGAGCCCTTATTTTGGGCAATGATTTAGCAGATAAAACTACACATGACATACATATTTTTTTCTACTGTAGAAGAAGCTATAAATTTTCATAAAAGGTTTCATGTTAATGCTAATACTTTACAAAAGCATTTTAAAATAACTAAGGAACAAGCCAGACAAATAATAAAACAATGTCAAAATTGTGTGACCTTTTTACCACAAGTTAATCTTGGAGTCAATCCTAGAGGACTGATACCTAACCATATTTGGCAGAAGGACATCACACACTTGCCAGAATTTGGAAAATGAAAATATTTACATGTTACAGTTGATACTTCTTCCAGATTTTTGATGGGCTCCCTTCATGCCGGAGAAAAAACTAAAGATGTTATAGCTCATTGCTTACAAAATTTTGCCACTGTGGGTGTTCCTAAACAGTTAAAAACTGATAACGGTCCTGGTTATACGTCTAAATCTTTTAAACAATTTTGCTCATCATTTGGCATTACTCATATAACAGGAATCCCATACAATCCACAGGGACAAGGCATAGTTGAAAGACCTCATCAAACTATTAAAAGGTACCTATTAAAGCAAAAAGAGGGAATCGGAAAGGGGTATATATCCCCCAAAGATAAAATAACCCTTTTTACTCTAAACTTTCTAAATTTGAATTCATCAGGACTTAGTGCTGCAGAAAGGCATATGTATCCGAAAAATGTACATAAGCCCAAGGTACTTTGGAAAGATATTCTAACAGGACAATGGAAAGGTCCCGACCCAGTTACTGTCTGGAGTCGGGGTTCCGTTTGTGTGTTCCCACAGGGAGAACAGCAGCCGATTTGGATTCCAGAGAGGTTAACCAAAACAATTTCTACAGAAAAAGAGGATAATTTGACTCAAATCCATAACAGCTGATATCCAGAGTTCCAGCTTGGCCATTCTTACATCTGCGACAGTGATTAACCACGGTGCCTTTTTTCAATATCTATTTTATTATTGCATTTTTCCCACATCATAAAGTTCTATTTTATTTTTTGAGCTCATACAAACCTAGGTTAATGTTTTTCTGATCAGTTTTGTTTTTGTGTTTTATTTTTTGACTGTGGAGTTTTTAAACATTGCAATGGAGATTTCACCTAGGTAAATCTACAAGGCCGTTGTTATTGTCTTATGTGTTGTATGTTATGTATGCACTGTTTTGTGTTGCATGTCAGTATGTGCGTATGTCCATATTTTTATATGAGGAGCACTCATGAAAATATGGATCCCAATTTTTTTTTTTATTCACGTGATTTAAGTGGTTTAATCTAAATTAGGTAAACAGCTGTTAAGGATTGTTTTTAAAGGTGATTAACAGATCTGTTTGTTTACTTTCACCTTTCCTTTTCATTATATTTAATAATTCTGTTCAGGATAATGTCTCTTTAGCATCATTGCCAGAATTCCCATCTCCATCCCAGTGCCGGTGAAGACTAAGATAAAACCAAACTACAGCTTCTATGATAGCTACCACAGTAAACTGTATAAACTGATGCATCAATGAATATAACTCAACAAGTAATGCTCAATCAAGGACTTGATTTATTTTGGGAGGAAATGGACATATTGATAGACTCCTCCGATTTGAACTGCCTGCAGAACTTGCCTGGACTATTTATCAGTTGCATGCATTGTGAACTATCGTCTGGTGCAGCGAATGGTGGTACTGCTGGCATATTTTTGCTGATGGTGTCGCCAGTGATGCAATTTCCTTGCCAGCGCACCCCATGTTAATTGTGGTAATGCTGGCATCTTTGCTGATGGTGTCACCAGTGACGCAATTTTTCCAAAGGAGCCGTCAATTGGCTTGGTGTCGTGGCATTTCTGTATCTTCCTCCCTTCTACTAGTGATGGTCTAAAATTTGGGGGCCAACAGAGGTGAGGCAAGAACCTCACCCCCCCACTGGCACCAAGGTTAAATTTGGGGGCCAACAGAGGTGAGGCAAGAACCTCACCCCCCCACTGGCACCAAGGTTAAATTTGGGGGCCAACAGAGGTGAGGCAAGAACCTCACCCCCCGACTGGTGCTTAGGCCTATCCACAAGCATGGCTGAATGCTGGACCAGTAGTCAGCGACGGGTTGATCTGATTGCAGTGGATTCAACCTAAGACAGGGGACTGACGCCTAGAGGTCAGTTCATCCGATGACGGGTAAGAACCACATGTTGAATTGGACAACCTACCAGGCACGGTCCTAAGCCGCATTGCTTGTTGTTTAATTAATCAGAAGGGGGGAGATGCTGAGGGCCATTACCAAGTAGGAATGACGCATCGACATTTCCTTGCCAAGCGTACCCCATGCTGCTTAGAGGACATTCGATGGGACATTGCATGCATGCTTTAATAAGGTGACCTTGCTCAAGGACCAAGGCGGATTCGGGTTTAGAGCTGATCAGGTTTGAGGAAGTAACCGGCTCCTTGAGTTTAAGGCGTTGCCAGTTTAAGACAATGGGTTTTAGGGAAGTTGGAGATTGAAGATTATTGCTGGGATTAGGGTGTTCCTGCTGCTTGTTCCCGTTGAGTTCTCGTGAGATTAAAATGGGATTTGGAGAGAGCCTCATGGAGTAGGTGGATTGTGCGGGAGACGGCAGAACGCGATTGCCCCTGGACCTGTGTGGAGGCGGTGTGAGAGCGGGAATAAAGAATTGCTGTTTGAACCTAGGAAGGTGTGTGGTGGCTCATGATTCTGGTGCCAAGCCGAGATCTTGGCAGAACTTCTGGGTGCTACGGCCTAAACATGGACGTCCACCCGACAAACTTCCGGATCCTGGGGCTTAAACATGGACGGGTCCCTGGAACTTCTGGGTCCTTGTGCCTATAAAGGGCAGGGGGTGACCGTCAGGCGGGACGTGGCCTATGAAGGGGAGCTGAGCATGGGGCCTGTTGGGGGGCAGACTGAGCTGTCGCACCCTGAATGTGACGGTGGCCTCACTTCCCAGCCTTCCCCTGGGTGTCACTTCCTCCCCTTCCAGTCGGTGCCGGGGAGGAAGTGAGACCAGGCACAGGGGCCAGACCCTGAGGAGGGATACCATCTTTCTCCTCGCTTAGCTAGGCACCCAGCCTGGCTGGGGACGGGGACGCCTTGTGACACTGGCTGCCTCCTGCATCCCTGCCCCAGGACCTCAGGGACCACAGGTGGGGACAGCTGCTGACCCCCAGCTTCAGGGTCTGCCCAGGGAGAGCTCTGTCTCCCAGAGGGTCAGGGGGCCCCTGTGACCTGCTGCTCCTTACCCACCATCATCCTGGGCGACCACAGGTCAGGACACCAGACACTACTGAGAGTGACATCTCCTGGATGGGCGGCTGGGGACTTTGCCACTGTCCCCACAAGATGATCCCCCCCAGAGACAGAAAATAACCCCACGCTGCCCAAGACTGATTTTTTAGCTTTGGATTCTGAAATTTTCCTCCTGCCACCTTCTTTGTGAAGCCAGATTTTCAACAGGGACAATATTCCAGGGGAAAAATACAAGACAAAACATGGAGTCAGTCAAACCAAGCTGACACATCTGGTCCTCCCAGAGAAACCTGTACTGGGGGGAGAAGAGCCATTCTCACCTGGCGAAACAGTGAAGTTCCCTTGTCCTTATTCTGTGTAAGCAAAAGAAATAACCTGAAGTTAACTCATCAAATTATTTTTGAGGAGTGCTTGGCTCACAGGAAAACTGATTCTGTTTCATGGAATGAAGTGTCACCTGATTTTAAAATTAAAAATGAAGCCACCTGGGATTGTTAAATCACACCGTCTAAATTCCCTTCTTTGATAGGAGAAATAAATAAACCTGTAAAACAATTTAAAAGAAGTGGATCCCTTGTAGTGGATCGGGAGTTTTCCTAGACAACTCACACACCTTAATAAGGAGGAGATTAACAAGGACCAGCCTCCTGGTTCCCTTTGGCTCAGTTGGTGGATTCACAAGTTTGCACACACAGAGATCCTGCTTGGGGATGAAAGGCTTTCCTTCCTCTTCCATCCAACCGCCCTTGAGAGGTGGTGAGATGCACTGACTCTGGACCCACGGGGAGGGTGGTGTCCAGTTTTCCTAACACAGCTGCGAGGTTCACATTGTGTGCAAAGTGGGAGGAAGGGGGAGGTGAGGCTGAGTGGGGGAGCCCTCCCTGAGCAGGGGACGGCAGGTGCATTAGGGAGAGTCCAGCGGCTGCAGCAGACTCTTTGGCATGGGCTGTGCACAGTTTCCCTGCGGTGACCTGCCCACTAAATGACCTTTAATGTCACTGAAGGAGATGTGACACAACCAGTGAGGTTCATATTTATCACATTTAATTTAAGGATCTGCCATGAGCGTGTGTCACCCTTGGAGAGCCAGTGTGGCCACTGGGATGGGAGTGCTGGGCAGAGGGACAAACAGGACAGAGGAATGGCACAGGGCCAAGGTCTAAGCCATCTCATTGGGTGACACCCTCCGTTGGGTATTGTCTGCTGTCAGCCAGGACATGGGAGTTGGGGAGAAGGAAAAGAGGGGGTGGGTGCAGGAGGGGATCACGTCCCCAAGACCTGGGGTGGGACTTTCCAGCTGTGGCAGTTGGAAGGGCATCTCTAGGCCTCCCACTCAGGGGAGGGACTTAGGCGTCACCCGGAGAGACGCGTGTCAAGGAATCTGGGGACACGTGGTGCTGTCCTATTAGAGGAGAATCCCACTGGACGACCTTACTGACAGCTGAAGGAGAAATCCTGGGGAAAGGGGCTTTGGGATTCACGGCCACAGGAGCAAGCACCACATCACAGGGCAGCCTCTCCAAGGACTCACTGTTCTGTGAACCCCACAGCTACTGGAATTGTAGAGCTTTTAAAGGTAAAAACGATGAAATAATAGAAAGTCTTTACCTGGGTGTGGTTTGACTCCACCAAGGAAATACGTGTTTGTGTGTATGTGTGTGTGTGTGTCTCTGAGTGTGTGCATGTGTGTGTGTGTGTGTGTGTGTGCACATGTGTGTGTGTGTGTGTGCATGTGCACAGGGATGGGGTAGAGTGGGTGCTGGGGGCTGGACCTACACCCATGACTGGAGAGAGCTGTAGCATTTACAGCAGAGACCAGAGAGAAATAATGGACCCCAAGGTTCAGGACAATCCTACCCTACAGGGGACAGCATACCCCAAGTACCCAGAGTGTCACAGTTGTTGCAATCAGAGGCCAAAGCCCTTCCTCTACGTCATTGACACCCAGTGCCCTGTCCACTCAGCTACAGGCTTGGTTTCTGAGTCTCCCCTAGAAGCTCGAGAACCCCCCCCCCGTCTCTCAGAGCTTGCCGTCCCCCAAGCCCCACCCCAAAGTGTGTCTGTGCATTTCCTGGTCTCTCTTTTGCTCTACCCTGGACACCACGCTCCAGGGGTAGAGGGACGGCATGGGTACAGCTGGGTCCCCTGCCTCTCAACAGGAAGACCACGAGGCTCAAGTTCCAACACTGTGTGGAGACTTTGCATAGAAAGATCCGCCCAGGCCAAGTGTCCAAGGGACCTCAGCCTGGTTTCTGCCCTTGTTTATCACGCCAGATACACAATTTCATATTTTGTATATATTTTATATAGTAGAACAATATTGACTGTATTAAACAACAGAGAATGTTTGACATTATCACTAGTGATGTGCCCATTAATATTTTGAAATATTTCAACCAGCTTTATTAATAAATAATTAACTGAATTCCTACTAAATCAACAACACACAGGCTATGTAAAGGTTCAGATATACACATAAATATGAATTAAAATACATTCTTTATATTTTAAACAATAGCTGTATGAACTAATTCCTGCAGATGACATTGTGCTATACAAACTGTCTACTTCTAACTTATCCTATTTGAACATATGTAACTAAAATTTCTCCTTTTTTGAATGCGACTCAAGATTGGTGGCTTTCCAACAATTTGGTTGTTTGGAAATTGCCTGGAGACACTGTGCATTGGCTCAGCTGCCCCTCAGAGACCAGGGAGGCTGCTCCTGGTCCCATGCACAGCACAGCACCAATCACCAGAAGGTCTGGCCCCACCCTCTACAGTGTCCAGTTGGAGAACCTCCAGGGAGAGTCTTGGAAAGGAAGAACAGGACAATCTCTAGGAGAACAAACCTTCACTATTCCTATTCCTACTCCATGAAACAAGAAGCAGCACTTTACTAAGAAATGGGCACGTGGGGCGGAGGCCGCCTCCCTGGTCAGTCTCCTCCCAGGGAGAAGCGGCAGTGGGCGGCCAGGGGTGAGGGGTCAACAGTCTCCTAGAGTGGGGGCTCCTCAGGTGACACAGAGGAGGGCTGGGAAGTGGCAGACCTGTGAGTCCAAGCAGTGGCCAGTCTGCGGGTGGCCAAAGCCTCCCCGTGGGGTAGAGCGGAGTCAGTAGGAGAAGATGGTGACTGTAGGTGAGTATTTGAAGAACAGGCGGCCGTTGGGCCCTCTGGGGGCCGTCAGGGGCTCCATCTGCCTGGCTGGCGTTCGGGGCTCAGGGGGGCTCCTCTGCTGAGGCTGCTGAGCACGGCGGCCAGGCCCGAGACCCCTGCACTGGGGGGCACTTGCTCCCGGGTCTCCAGCTGCAAGACGGTCTCCTTGGCCGGTGCAGTGCCTGCACCAGGGGACACAGCGGGCACCCACAGGCGAGGGGTGGCTGGGGGGCAGGCCCTGCCTGGGTCTCCTGGGCCCTGGGCCGTGGATTCCTGTCGCAGGGCCCAGCTGGGGCTTGAAGGGCCTGGTCACTCCGTTGCTGATCACAGGCAGGAAAGCAGATGGCCAGGGCTCCGGGGTCTTCGGGGGCTCTGGAACTTCAAGCTCTGGGCTCTCTGGCTTGGCGACTTCGGGCTTGTTGACCTGGAGTTTGCGGATGGGCAGCTTGGTGACCTGGGGCTTTGCGACCTGGGCTTCATGGACCTGGGGCCTCTCAAACTGCAGCTTGGAGACCTGGAGTTTGGTGTCCTGGGGCTTGGGGACCTGGGGCTTGGTGTCCTGGGGCTTGGTGTCCTGGGGCTTGGCGACCTGGGGCTTGTCCACCTGGGGCTTGGGGACCTCAGGCTCCGGCTTCTCAAACCAGAGAGGACCGTCCACCTTCTTTCTGCCTTTGGGGCCGTGGCTGAGGGCCTGGAGCACGGTGGCCTTGGCGCACGGGTCTGGCATGGGCGCCACGGGAGGGCACTGGTAGCGGGTCCCTGGGCGCTGGGGCGGGTCCATGAGGACTGTGACCAGGCTGCGGGTCCCAGGGCGCCTCTGGGCACCCGGAGGCCGGCGCTTGGTGTGGCCGGGGCCAGGAGCGCTCAGCCCCGCCTTCAAGAGCGGCCAGAGAGGGGGCTTGGGCGCCCCGGGCTGGGCAGCCGCGGGGTCCGCTGGCCTGGGGTCCCCAGTGTGCTCAGTGCGGGGCCCTGTGCGGGGCAGGGCTCGGGAGAGGACAAAGAAGCCCGGGAAGACGAGGGCAGGATGGAAGAGGATTAGGTCCGGGGGGCAGCGCCGCGGCCTGGGGCGGGCACACCTGGATCCCTGCGCGCAGCAGGACCCTTGGGCGGCCCAGGGGCTGCGCAGGCACCTCTGCAGGCACCTGGCCAGGAAGCCGCCCATGAGAGCGGGGCTGCGGGGGCTGCTGCAGGAGGCGCGGCCGAGGGATCCGACGCCACTGGACACTGAGCGAGTGGCCGTTGGTTTCCAGGCCAGCAGAGCGCGCGGGGCCCCCCGTGGCTGGAACCCCGCCGCCCGAGGACTCCAGGACGTCACAGCGCGTGGCCACCTGTCCCCACTGCAGCCCCCGCACACTAGCTCTGGTGGAAGGGCCTTGCTCCTGCTTGTCCTTTAGCCCCTGACCTTCCGGGGACCAACACAAGTCTCTGCCCAGAGATGTTGTCCCAAGGGCACCCTCCACATGGGGACATGAACGCAGCTGGGCGTGGTGCATCCGCCTGCAGAGACCCCTCCTGAAAAGTCTGAGGCAGGAGGATAGCAAGTTGGAGGCCAGCCTCAGCAGTTAGCGAGACCCTCAGCAGGTGAGCAAGACCCTGTCTGTGAACTTAGGGAGAAACAGAAACGGTTTCCTGGCGATGTTTAACTGGGAAGTGTCCAGTGCCAATATGGAAGGGCGTGGGGACCAAAAATTGAAGCCAACCCTCAACAAGTTTAAATTAGACACCAACTCAGTTCAGATTGATTGAAAATGAAGACCGAATGGGGAAGACACTGAACAGACTTACTGAGGAAGTGTCACGAGGTTTGTGGTCAGAGGTGGCCAAGTGTTTGGAAAGTAGGAGGGGTCGACCATTGGGTTCAAGGGATTTAGGTCCCTGAGTCTCTCCACTCCTTATGAGGTCATTTTGCCCAATCACCTATTTAAGGAAAGACGCCCAGCTCTGTGCGTGTGAAAAGAGGTTTCTAGAGGAGCCGGACATGGTAGGAAAGCAAGTGTGGTTGCCTTCCAGTAAAATCTTAGGTACAAAACAGGTGCAGGGCCGGGGGTGGCCTGTGGCCCTGGTCTGCAGATCTTTGATAAAGAGCTATTAGCTCATGCTAGAGATGCAAAAAAGGAGCACTCACACAAATATTAAGAATCACCTGAGTTGACAGACTTCCATGCATGCAATAGTGGAGATTGAATCTTGGAGTTCTCTCAAGCCAAAATATGTCTTCATCACCAGGTGGTGGGTCTGCTGGCCACTAAGTGAGCCAGGCCCCTTTAGGGGAAATTCCCAACAGGTCTTCAAAATGGTCTTTCTTTTGCTTTAGCTAAATGTCTTGGAGAATCTTACAAAGAAACAGCCAAGATCTCAAAGATCTCAGGAGCATTCTTTCTTTCTTTTTTTTCTGTTAGGTTCCCAGATGATACTTGATTCATTATAATATTGA